>NC_134206.1:176533281-177783281 GCF_965140235.1 Caretta caretta
TGCATCTGCTCAGGTGATCAGCCTCATGAGGATGTGCAGACCATTGCACTGGCCCTGAAAGCACATGGAGTTTGAGCTACTCTCACCCCAAAAAGGAGTACTTGTGGGAGACTAACAAATTTATTTGAGCATAAGCTTTCGTGAGCTACAGCTCACTTCATCGGATGCCACAAGTACTCTTTTTCTTTTTGTGAATATAGACTAACACAGCTGTTACTCTGAAACCTCTCACCCCAAAGAGGTAGTCATGTAAATAGAAGGTGAAAGCATATTTTTAGGAATCATCAGAAAGATTAGATGTTTTTTAAATAAAGAAAAATATAGATAAGCAAGCTACTCCACCACCCCAAAGTTTAATGCCTGTAGGAGATAAAGTATTTCTAAGGGTTCTGTTGATTCTCTTCTCAGATCTACACAGTGCATATCACTGCAAAGTGAAATACATACAATACATTTCAAGGACTATCAATCACCTATTTTCAAAGCTGTGGATCTGCCTAGAAACTGCTGTCAACAGAAAGGCAGGTCTACGCATGGGCAAACCTCAGAAGGCTCAGAATCCAATAACTTAGTTTGAAATCTGTCCACTCCTATGAAACCCAAGTTTTCAGGCTCTGTGTGGGAGGGGTTACACAGTGGTTAAAGATGTCATATCTTCACACTGAATCCAAGGTTATGGTGTCATACAGCCATGTCTCAAGGCTGCTGCTCCAGTCTATTGGCTGGAATAGCAGACACGACCCCTCCATGCCGGTTGTGTTCAGCTTTGGTTTGGTTAAGCACCTGTCTCCCTGTGTACCTGTGACCAGGACACTTTCCTCCCTCCCCTTCCATCTTCCCCCTCAGTCTCCCATAGCACTCCTTGTCTGTGGGCAAACCCCAAACCTCTGCAAAACCCAAATCTGTCTTATCTGTGATACTCTGCAGTCTCTGGAGGCTTTGTCACTAGCAAAATTGTAATCAGCAAGTGAAGGAGTAGGAATGGAGCAACAGGGAAATAAATTCAAACATGTGAACCAGAGACAAGCAGAAGATCATATGAGAGAAATGAATGGTTATATGAGGGGATGTGTTTCCCAGATAAGCATAAGGCCAACACTGAAAACAAAAGCTCAAGTGGTTTGGCTGAGAAATTCAAAATGCACAGATTTTTGCCAGGGCAATAACTGTTAAATGGCAATAGAATATATATGTATACATTAAGAAAATAATAAAGTATAGAATGACTCTCACCCAACTGTGGGACAAAAGCAGGCAGCAGACAAGACTGTCTGAACTCTGATGCGGGCAGTCTGGGACACAGTGTGCTGTGGTTGACTCTGCATCATCTTTCTGATGCTCCTGGTGTGCTGGCCAGCTGGCTTGAACATGCCTGAAGCATTTGAGCTCAGGCCTATCCACCACACCCAGCACCAAAAAGAAAAGTCATCAGATCAGGTTCCCAAGCTGTGTGATTCAGGTGAGAATTCCACCTCCAAAGGAAGT
The DNA here is from genome assembly GCF_965140235.1 of Caretta caretta. Classification (NCBI taxonomy): domain Eukaryota; kingdom Metazoa; phylum Chordata; order Testudines; family Cheloniidae; genus Caretta; species Caretta caretta. The sequence continues at coordinate 176,534,767 of NC_134206.1, forward strand.
TGGGGCCAGGGCATTCAAGACAGTGGGTACTCCATCTGTGCTATTATGGCACTAAACATGAGGTCTTAAATGACCAACATTGCATAAGTCCCAGTTAAATATTAATCACATGAATTTGAAGACTGGACACAACCAATTCTGAGCATACATATCTATCTAAAGAAGGAGAACTCTGCACAGTGTATGCTGTGCTGCTCTTAGAGAAGACAAGAATGCTGTGCTGCTCTTAGAGAAGACAAGAATGCACCTATTTTTTCCAAGTATTTTCTCCCCCATCCCAACCCACATTTATAGGAATATGAATTAATATTTCTTTGAAAGTTTCATAAGCTAGATCTCCTGCAGAAACACAAGGCTCTTTCCTACTGTGCGCGTGTTACAAGAACAAACCACTAATACAACAGAGGGGGTGGAGAAAAGGAAATACTGCACCAAATGTAACTGAAATTGCCACATAAATTATAATTAAACCATTAGCAATAAAATATAGACGAAAGCCCCAGCAACCATGTACAAAGTTAAACAAAGCCAAAAAAAAATCACTTGAATGTAAATATTTTTACTAGGTGAGAAAAGTAAAAGCTGAAATAAGTTTAATTCTGGTGGGAGATATAATGCACATTAGCTTTTATACAAGCTTGTATTTACCCATCTAATAAAAGTAATAGTCATGTTTAAAGAGACCCTTTCAGACAGATTAGGCCCAAAATTTTAGTTTTATTAAAAATAACTAATAGAGGAAATTGTACTGGAGACCACCCTGATTGGGTAACAGGCTGTCACTAAAATAATTCAAAAAATGTCAGATGCAATTTTGATCCCCCTTTACCTGATAAGCAACCTATTGTAGGGCTCCTGAATGGTCACAAAGAAAAGTTTCACAGTCTAATAAATGCTGTTAGTAAATTTCTCCCTTTTAAAAACGTCAATGAAAACATTTTTTGGTTTGGGTTTAAACATTCCCTTACATTCTCAACCCAAAGACTGCTGCCTTGAGCTAGTTTCTGACAAGAGAAAGTGAAACAGATGAAAAACTACAGCAAAATTGATCAGTTTATTTTCATTTGTCCAAGTGAAGTGAAAAACAGCAGAAACTGTGAAAAGATAATTAGGTTTTTAAATTTCTTTCAATTTGATAATCTAAAGGGATTATATCTAACGGGGATTTGAAAATATGTCACCTAAAACTATACGAAGCCAGATTCACCTATATGCTCCAACTGCTTTGTATTGTTTTGGCAATGCAGAGTAGCTAGAAACGTGGTTTAACCAGTCGGACTGGGTTGATGGCTGCTATGTTTCACTGGAATGGGTCAAAGCATCCACACTGTATCCATGAATCTGGCCCATGATTTTTAACCCCAAAGTGTTCTTTCTGTATACGTTTTCTTTGGATTTGTGCATTGCTGTTCTCCTTACCTTACTCAAGTGAGTTGATTTATATGCAAGCAGGATTTGGCATGGGTGCAACCTGAAAAATTTGTATCCATACTTTGAACACCCAAAAAGTTTGTGGGTTTGGAACTAGGTTATGGTTTATGCTAATCTCTAATCTCCACAGGAATCAGTGGAATTGATAAGCAAATTTGGCTGGTCAGTGTCTCTGCAATAATACATACAGAACTGTGGGATATTTCTTTCCATGGGTCAGACCCTGTGAGATACTGAACACCGGTATCGCCCGGAGAAATCAATGGGAGTTCAAGATGCCCATAACTTTAAACCCAATCCTGCAACTCTTATACATGTGAATATTCCCTATGCACACAGGCAGTATAAGTGACGACAAAGTACTGAGACTACTTGAAATCAATGGGCCTACTTTAGAAAAGATTACTTATGTGAATAAATATTGCCAGATTTGTCCTATATTTGAAAACATTCACGATAAACTATGTTATAGGGGTGCATTTATTTCCTAAAGGAGAAAACACAACACAGCAACACAATGCTAATTACTGCTTGATCAGTTGGTATTCTGGCATCCTGGTAATCATCTTTAAAGGTCAAGAATGCCATGTTTTGCCTAAAACAGACCATATATCTTATGGCTTCAAAATGAAACTAAAGACTATAACCTGCTCCATCCAGTTGTACTTAATAGAGTCCTTTCTTTTTGTTTTTCATTCTCTGCTTTAATCTGCTTTAAAATTAATTGACATTCCCATAAATTTTTGCATGTAACTTGATAACTCTAGAAACAACACATTATACATTGTAAAGTAAAAACATTTTAATTAAAGTTAATGATGACACAAGGAAAATGTGACAACCTATAAAGTATTCTGGATAGAATTATAATTCTATCATGCAGTTAAAAGACCAAAGAAACATTCCCACAGTTTCTGTACCAGTCATTTCTATTTGGTTTCAGATCAAACAATCCTCCTTATTTTGTAAAATTAATATAAAATATTATATTGTTGGCAGAAAACAGCAATAACATCTCTTTCCAAAGGAATTAAACTACAAAAGAAAATAAAAACAAAAGAAAACAACATACTGGTGATGACTGGGGCCACTTTTAATCCAAAGAGGACAATAAACCTTTTTGTCTAGATTGGGAGTGGCCCACGCTCAGTCTCCTGGGTGAGCAACACAGTTCCCACACTTGCTTAGTTGCAGCTTACTAAAACTGTCTGATGCCCCCCCACACTGGCTTGGGGCAACTCCACACCATCCCCTAATCAAGGTTGTCTCTCAAAAGCCATAATCTAGCTCTTAAACTTTCCAGGCATCTATCATGCAGGTACAATTTCCTAATCTCCTTGCTGCAGGTATTAATTAGCAAGAATAAATTCAATTAAAAATAAAAAAAAAAAATAGAAAAATGTGTTTCCTCTCCTCCCACACCTCACAGGGCAAAGGAAGGAAAGTCAAAAGGAAAGGATCTGAATTTCTCCCGACATCATTCTTGGCCACTATAAGGCCAGTGATTTCCTGTATGAGAACTTGCAGGTTAGGAGACAGCCAGACTTTTTTACTTGTTTCCCAATGCAACAGAGGGAATTTAAGACCGCTGATCGGAGGGAAGCTCTTTCATGCTTCTCACTGGTGACCTTCAGACTGTCCATCCTTCCACCCTGCTCATAATGGCTGGTGGGGTGAGATAGGGTTCTTGTTCCTACTGATACATTCAGGAAGCACCTCAAAAATAGACAGTCTACAGCAGGTTGCTTGTTTGATCTGACCTTTGTCAAAGTGTTAGGATGGCAGGAATTCTTTGTAGTAATTGTGGTTCTGAGCCATAACAAACACGAGTACAAAGCTAGCAAAGAATGGACAAAACAATGCCATGTTAGCATGGTGGGAAAGGCTTTGCAATCATGCACAGATTCAAGACGTGCCTCCTATGAGCCCAATTTTCTTCCCCAACGGAGATTGCAATTTGAGGGTCATATTTCATTGGTTTGCGATTCCTGTTTTGCCCCCAAGGGTTTGGGGCCTATACAGGCATTACATTGAAATTGGACATATTCTCTTTTATTTTCTGAATGGATGCTGGGAACTTTATTACGTGGTTAAAAATTCTCAGTAATGAAATCTCTGGCCTTCACTTACAGTAGAAATGGATGAGCTGTATTTCTGCCCTTGATTTAGAATGATAGCAGCAAAACATTTTCACATCTTTTGTAAAACACAATATATAAATGGTCACATATTTAAATAATCTCAGAGAAGGACCTAATTTAATGCTAATATCAGAAAAAAGGTAGTCTACTGGATATTATATAATGACCAACATAGAACAATGCCCATTTTATACAAAGCTTTGTTATTTGCTAGGAAGACGGCATCAGATGTCTCTCTGCTGAAAAAACACAATGCGCTCCACCATTATATTTCTTATTAGTAATACTCTGATTTGCAGAATTTCATCCCCATTACACTTCTCACCAGTAAGGCCTTGCCTACATGGGAAAGGTGTACTGATTTAATTAAATTGGTTTAGAAACTGATTTAGTTAAAACAGTGCAATCCCTTGTGTGGAATTCTTATTTTGGCTTAAGAGTGCCTTGTATCAATTGATCAATATAATGCCTCTTTAAACCTTACATGGCCTAAATGTGATAGTCCTTTGATTATTTTATCTATTTGATGAAATGTCTGTCAAAAGTACTCATATACATAATGCAAAATGATTTTTTTTAGGGCCATGGTAGACAGAAGGGAAAGTACATGATAAGAATATTTAACACAGGACATAAAAATCAAACAGTCCCTGAGTTATACACATCTATCTACCTGTTTTGCTTGAAAAATGATTAACTGCCCTAGGTCAAAGTATTTTTCTCTCCACTAAACTCTATCATCATTTTTTTTTTCAAAAATAGGTGACTTGAACTCAAGGAACACAAGTTCTCTACAGGGCTAGCTCTTGTATCTGCACTAATCTCTGAAAAGGAAGCAGAGGCAGCTGGAACCATGGCCCCTGTCCCTGCCGGGCTGGGTGCAGAAATGAGCACATACTACACCCTCTTTAAGATGCTTGCTGGAACTCTGGGAGATATAGACAGGGTCTCTTTCATCTCTTGATGGGCTATGGCTGTATGCCAAAATTAAATCCTAAAAATCTAAAGTTTAGTATGGAGACTAAAGTTTTGAGTTTGATTATGAACAAATGGGGTATGGTGGTCCCTATTGTTAACTTCAGCCATCATCATTAGCACAAGTTAGCTCAGATGGCAACCTGTGTCTAGGAGAGACCCGGGACTGAAATAACAAGGTTATTACAGGTCAGGATTCAGGTACATTGATAGAACTATGGGAGGACCCAGAACTAGAATGCTTAGGGTGCTGCAAGTCAACACTGATGTTCTTGGGCAGGACTGTGTCTGAAATCTAACAATTGAAGAGCAGGAGTGCTCCAGGTTAGAATCGAGGTGACAATGTAGGACAACGTATGCATAAGAAAGGATATCACATTCCCACACAAAGCTCAGCACTAGACAATAATACTATGTATCTACCTAAACAGCGTGATGCAATATTTATTCCAAAGAGTCATAAAGAGAAGTATTTTTAAATAGTTTGTTTCTCTATAGTAGCAGAAAATCAACTAATTTCAACTATTTAGGATTAGCTAATCCTACAGAAAATTAGTACCATATCTAATACTTGATATTTTATCAATCTGTATATTAAAATCAAGTTTTAAAGCCATGTTGTTAATGGAATTAAAGCACCATCACTCTTTTCTAAGTGTCTGTAGCGTGTAGTCACAGTCCATTAAAAGAATGTTAGCATGGTTCATAACAGGATGTGAATGAAATAATCATGTAATCAGGACTATTTCAACATCAGTAAAGCTTTAGAGTGATTATTCTGTATAGCTGTAACACAATACCTTTTTGCACAGTTTCCCTGATCAGATTAAAATGATGATGAATTCCTCGATGGCCCAAGTGTGCTCCAAGGAAAGCTAGAAGGTTGTACAGTTAACTCCCAGGGTGTAACTCTAAACCATACAACCTACTACCTCAACCCGGATGCACACAGCTTCCAACGGTGACCATAAAGTCTTCTTCACATCTTCAGCATCTCTTTCAAATATGGCAGTCACATATCTATGTGCTCCCTACTGGGTGGATTTTGAAAATGTTAAATATAGTTAACTTTATTTTCAGTCATGTTCCATTTTTAACATTATAATGAAAATACATATTTGTATATTGTGAGGGCACTGCTAGCAATCAGTTTCATCCAGATCTTTTCTTTTTAAGAAAAACGTTTAAAGGGATGATGAGAATCCAACTATATTTCTAAAAGAACTCACTGTGGTCACTTAGTGTTTTTTAAAATAAAAATCAAGTAGACATCCAAATTTAGTTATTTCCTTTGACCACATGCTATATGAATTTAACATTGTGTCATGTTATGTATTTATTTAAAACTGGTATACTCTACCCTTGCTCTGTGAAAAATATTTAAATTCCTTAAATATGAGTATAGGTTTTTAATTTGATTTTAAGACAAGAGTGCTTTAAATAAATCAAATGGAACAAAATTATTTAATACACTAATAAGGCACATGACAACAAAAGCATAACAGAATTAAAAGTTTAACAAAATGTCCAAAATCCGCTTTTACTTGAAGCAATTACCTAGACATCAGATTTTCAAATATCACCAAGTAGCTTGTCACGTAATCTTTTGCCAGATCACCAGAATGACACAGACCCATAGAAGCGAGCTTGTGCAGTATACTTTACCACAAGATCGGATCTACGGGTTTATGCCAATTGGCACCATCAGCTAGCATCTCCCATTTTAAATGAAATGTGGAAGACTTAGGACAAAATAACTTGCGAAGCATTTATAATTAGGATAATCAAAGAGTAAAATATTTAAATCAACTGTAGAAAGAAACCTAATTAATATATATTTCTAACCTGAGGCTGCATAATCCAACAATTGGCCTTCAGAAAATAACTTTGGTACTTTTTTTAAAAAGAGGAAAATACAAAAAAAACCCTACAATATTTGACAGGTTTACTGCATAATCTTTTTAGCCATAATCAGAATAAACATCATTTTACATAAACTATGCAACATTGGTGCATCCAAAATTCGCAGTGACTTCCACAGGAGTTTTGCATGCCCAAAGAATGCAGGATTGGGTCCCATAATTAGATGTGAAATAATAAGAACAATATATGATCGGCTTCTATGCTTGAATATGAAACGTACTATAAACCAACAATGAAAATCAAACCACTGTATCTGAAAATCCATCATGTATGAGAGCTGGGCTCCAACATTAGAGATTTCATCATATTACAATGCTTACAGGTACTTCTTACCAAGAACTTGATTATTAAGTAAACCATATAAAAATCAAACCCCAGAAATTAGTTTATATATTTTGTTCACCAAAATTCCAAACCATATTGCTTCCTGGTAAAACTTCAGGATTAACTCATAAACCAAATTTGCCCTTGTTTTCACTGACCCAAAGTATGGTGCCTCATCCAAATAGGCCATTTGTAGAAATATTCAGTAACTCAACAGGTGAGACAGACGGACACATTTTTATAATCTAAATATTTTACATGAATGCAATTTCATCTCAATATTTTAAAGATTAATACATGATAAATGAGTGTAATTCTAAAACAGCATAACTACAAATGTATTTTTAAAATATTGGCAGCAGAGGTGCACTTATTAAAATAACTGCTGCAGAGATGATTTGGTTTTAGCAGGTTGTTGAAAATCTGCAGCTGAAAATCTGTATCTGAACTAGATTTCAATATCCACCTTAAATTGTTTCCCATCAAAGGCCCAACTCTGTAGTCCTTAGTCTGGAAAACTTCCATTTAAGAGAGTGAGAGTACTGCTAGCACAAGGATACTGCATCAGGCCCATACTCTGTTCAGTATCTGGAAAACTGCAGCAAATACTTTTAGTTTGAAAAGGGTAACAATGATCTGAAGCCTGTGAACGACCATTGTGTTTTTGAATAATTTAGTAGATTAAATCTTAGAACATCTACGATATGTTACTTGGTTTTTTGTAATTGTTTAAACAAATTATTTTCCAGAAATGCATGTTTTAAACTGGCTATGATTTTATGTACGTGTGCATTCAAGAGTAACAAAACTTTATACATGCTTTCTGCTGAAGCCAAAGGGTTAACATATTGTGTCATAAAAGCCAATCCCTATGCCTAAAATATTTAAGATTATCAAAAGCATGAATACTGACTGCTTATATCTCTTACTGATTGATTCTAATGGATGCTACAGGAGAGGACTTCTCAGATATTTCCATTTCTAAGAATGATGGAGAGGTATTTAACATTTCATAAAAAAACCCACATTGGTCACTGCACTTCATATATATATACTGTAAAAGATCCAAAGTATATAGTGATTTTTCAGTTTAGTCTAAAGTTACACAGAAAAAAGGATAAAAGAAACCAGTAGTGCACTATTCCCAACAGAAAACAATAAAAGAAAAAAGTTTAATAGATATCTGTAAGATTATTTTTGTCACGTTCCCTTTTAACAAAAAGACAATCCTTTTACATTAGTATTTTCAGTGTTCTTGCCCACTTTGTTTATTTAAATATATATATATATATATATATATATAAAATATTTGTTTATTTTATATACGTAAAAATGTTTAAGAAGATCACTTTATTACCTTCACTGATTTCTGGTATAACCAACTTCTTCATTTTTCATGTCCGTTTTAATTTTTCCTTGCACTAAAAGAAGAAAATGATTTAGAGAGAAATAATGAAAAGGTCTATTCTGTGAAAGTATTTTTAGAACATGAAATATGTAAAAGGATAGCAACCATAATTTTAAAGATCTAAAACCAATGCCCCTCTGAAGGCCACTGGCAAAATATGCAGTGAGCCATACACACTTAGGCAAAGTGACTGTGTCATTTGTGTTTCTTTATTCTTTTTTTAAAAAAATTAAAAATTGTATTAATAATTCCAAAAACAGAAGTGTACACTTGGTAGACAATAAAAAAGGTTTGCTTAAAGATGCTTATCTGATTTTAATTTGGAATGGAACTTAATATAAAAATATTGGAGAAAGTTAAGTTCAATTACACTTACGATAATTTTAAAAAAGATACTTTTGTAAAAACTCAGAAAAATATATAATTTGATTGCTATGCTTAAATTTACAAAAAAATTATGTTCTTTTAAGAGAATGCAGGAATAGGTTGTGCATTATACGAATAAGCATTATTGACATATGTAGTTATTTTTACACAAGTATTGGGGAGAAATCACAATAAATTTGTTCTTTTTAATACAGGTGAATAGAGCTATATCTTTCCTATACATATATGATCTCCATTTAGTAATTTCCCACAATTCACTGCAAAGCAACAAAAATATAAAGTAGCACAATTCAGCAGGTAGTCTTAGAGCAGCTATCCAACTGGTAATCTATAAATTGTGAAATACATGTGTAAACTTCACTAAATATATTTTGTAAAACCATAAGATGGTTATGAAGTTTGTATAAGAAAAGAAACAAAAAATTACAGTTTTTTAAAATAAGAAAATCAAAGTTTTCAATGGAATCACATTTTCTATCTCAAGGTATTTTCTGCCTAGGGACTTATGACTTTTTAATATAGGATTCAAAAGAATAGACAAAGACTGAGAAAAAAATCATACTGAAAATATATAAAATATATTGATTTGGACAACACTTTCATTGTTTGCTAGGGAAAATGCATTTTATTACAAATTGTTCCAATTGCCTAGCAATTTATTTCCAAAGACAGACAAAATGATTAAAAAGCAAATGATCTGCTGACACAGCACTGTGTTTTAAACTTACAGTAACTTTGTATGCACTTCTCACAAAAATACTGAATGGGTATCTTAAGCACTGTTTCAACTATTCTAGGACAAGTGCTGATTTACCAAACATCCTAAAATAGGCACTGTCACTAGCAGCAAACCAGGCTTACTGCATGAAACTTCAAATAATGTGCCTTTTATTCCTGTGCTAATTACACTGAATTCTTTGTAATGGATTTAAACACAGATTGTAAGATTGTATGTGAACGAAATCAATAATAACTTTGCTCTAATATACTGCTTACAAGAGTGATCTTCTCCTACAGCTTTAACTTTTTCCACCCCCCTCCTCTCTTTAGGAATTGAAAGCATGAGTCACACTGTATAAAAAAAGAATCGACTTTCCGTAGCAACCAGCTCCAAATACCCATTTTCCTACAGATAACCAAAGCTTATACTGAATACATATAACCATTAAAATCTTTGAGTAACTTCAGTGCTTAGCTAAGATAAAATGTGCCAACTACTTATTTATATAGTTTCTGGTTTTCCTGTTTGTTTACTTTTCTATTTTTAGCAGTATTAGATCAAACAGTGAAACCAAAAGTTAGTAAAAAAAAAAAAAAAAGAAAGAAAGAGGTGTGATTGGTTGACTACGGTAAATTTAATACACAAGGACTCTGTTTCAAAATAACATGTTTAAAATGGAAAAAAAGAAAAGAAAAGAAAAATAAGCTATACCTGATATGAAAGGTACGTTTTCACCCACTGCCAAATATTGCTATTTAAGCAATAATAAAATAAAATAAAGTTTTTTTGGTAAATAAAAGAAACAATCGCTTAGGCTCATTTAGTTATATTGTTTTAAGAAGCTCTAATACATCCTGATGTCTCTGTAGTTAAACGTGCCAGATTTTTTTTTTTTTGAAGCAGGAGATTCACATTTTTTCCATCACTCTTGTATCTAGGACAAACTCAGATTTGTTTCTTCTTAGGCTCCTGTTATTTCTCGGAATAGGACCAGGATGCCTGTCTTCTTTTTCGTTCTTCTCGGAATTCCAAGCACAAAGCACTGCGCAAAAGCTGCACCAATCCTTGTTGCAAGTGCCTGCACAGTGATAGAGGTGGAAGAGACCAGAAAATTCATCTAGCCCCTGTGCTGATTTTATAAATGGGGATTGCACAAATCTGCCGAAGCAAAAGGGTGAAAAGGCAGGGTGCCAGTTTGCTACACTATGCTGCAATGATCTCATGTTCAGAGCTGTCGCCCCGTTTGCCCAGTTCAAACGCCTGTTCATTAAACAGTAAGAACTTTTATTCTTCAGACACTCAAAAAGATTGTTATAAACCACAGTTCAGCAATAAAAAAAATAGAACATGTAGTTTTAAAATTCAGTTATTAAGTCTAAATATTCTGTATATACATCTATCTAGCTATCTATATCTATCTATTTTTTCCTAGTTAGAGATAAGCAGCAGAGTTTATCAGGCGTGAAAGGGACAGCCTCCTGGTGGTGTGCCAAAAAAGCCAGAATAAAGGCAAAGTTGTGCTTCAAAGCTCAATCGCTTGCTGAGTCTGGCTAAAGTCAAGTATTAAGATCCACCATTTTCTGAGCCATGTAAGAAAGGAGGAAAAAAGTCAGAACGGGTGCTGCTTTCCAAGTCTCCGTTGGCACCATCACAAAATCTCAGCCGTAAGGTCACATGATTCTCTGCCAAATGTGGAGTGCATTCCCATAAACCATTCTGCTGATACTGCGAAGGCAGCTATTGTCTAGTTTATACCCAAAGTTCAGCCCACTCTTCACTGAATTAGCTGAAAAACGCATCACCTTTGGGGGTTGGGAGCCATGGAAACGTCTACCTGGCAGGCTGCCCACTTTTTCTGCCCATCAACCAGAGATGGAATTGTGCTGCCTAATGTAATGATGACTAGGAATGTGAAGAGTCGTCCAAAGTGAATCTGATTCTTGCAAAGCCTGCTTCATTTGCAGAGCAAACTCTGGCTTCTTGTCGTTAAAAAAAAAAAAAAAAAAAAGCCTTTCTACTAAATGTAGCAATTAAAGTTCTAGTAAACATGTCTACTCTGCAACTTTACTTTATAACACACCCAAATGGTTCCCAAACTAAAAGAGTTACTAGAACGCACGTTTTCTGATTTAAAGGAGCATTCTTTTTCCCCACAAATTAAAGCAACATTCCCTGGATATTTTTTTCTCCTTAAGATATAAAACGTAGTATATAGTAGATCTTACAGCTCTTCTTCCCCCCCCCCTTATTACTTCCTGATTTTATCTAACACAAATTATATATATGCACAGCAATACCCACGAGTAACAGTGGGGATTCAATATTGCTGCAATCTTCCTCAAAGCAGTCTCCTGAGAAAGCTAGCTGTATTTCCAACAGCATGAATACCTTCATCTTAGCCCTGTTATCTTCACTACTGACTAGGACAGCTGGTGTGCAAGTTTGCAGACCAACACATTTGAGAACTGCACTGTCCCCTTTCCTAAATACAGTTAATCCAGATACTCCTGCGAAGGGATACAACCAGATTGGATTTATAAAAAACACAAGTTATTAAATAGCATTTGATATAGTTCCCCAGCTTCAAATCTATAATTTCTATTCTGCCCATCTATTGTTCTAATATAAAATGTCATTAGACTGCCAAATAAAAATGCCAACCACGATACACTTCTACAGGACATAAAATAGGCTAGTTAAGAGAATTTATCTGGAGTTCAATGTTGTGAACAAAGTAACTGAAATCAAATCAATTCTCCTACCTCAGTTTCAGGAATTGCTGCAATATAAATGTTAAAATATAGTAATGTCCATAGTTTCTACATTAATAAAAGGGAGGTGGGTAGGAACCGCCAAACTTACTATTATTAATTAATATTTGTACATAGCACCATAGCTGTGCCTGGCACTTTACATAATAAGTAAAGGCAGGATCCCTGCCACAAAGAGTTTATAATCTAAATTGATTAGGACATGGCAGGGCAATAGGGGAGGTAGCAGACAAGGAATATAGGAAGAGGGAGCAGGGAAAACACAGTAAGGTAACAGTGTTGTAAGGATGGTCAGGTATTATCTTAATTCTCTTGTTTTCATAGGTGCTGGAACTAGGGGGGGCAGGGTGTGTGTATGTGTGCTACCATGCCCCCTGACTTGAAGTGGTTCCATCATATACAGGGTTTAGTTTGGTTCAATGGATCTCAGCACCCCCACTATAAAAATTGCTCCAGCACCCCTGGTGGTTTTTGTTTTATAATTACACTTTTAAGTTCATTTTATTTACTTTAAGCATTCTAGAGGTTCATTATGTGAGGGATTCTGGGAAAGGGGGTTTGATGAGGGATTTGAAGGAGGACAGGATGAATATGATGTGGGAAAATGGATCAGGAAGGACATTCCTGGCTCTGTGGGCAGCATGGGAGATGTCATAGAAGTCCTTGAGGGCAGAAGGAACCGTGAGGTAACAGAGGTGGAACTGGAGGAGAGAGGGGTCTGAACTGAAAAATGATGGGCAGCCAGTGCTAAGAAGAAGCAGAACAGTACCAGCCAAGAACATGAGGATGAGGACTTTGAAACAGATGCTGAAGGGGATACGGAAGGATTCGTGCCAAAAGGCTGATAGTCTAGGGCAGTGGGAGAGGAAGAGGAGTTTAATGACAGCTCCTTTTCTGACAGAAGAGAGGAGACTGAGGGGGTTGTCAGGAAGGCCAGAAAGAAGGTGAGTGTAGTTCAAGCAGAAAATTATCAAGGCACAGAGGATGATGGTCATAGTAGGATGAACAGGAACAGATGGATTTTGGATATATTGCAAAAGGAAGAAATGACTGAATGCAAGGGTCAAAGGAAAGAGATTCCACAAATCCCAACCATCTGACCTTAAGGAAGGGTCTCTCTTTGCCACCCCTCTCCTCTCCTGATCAGACCTGTCACATTGTGTAAAACATGTATTGAATGTACACATACACTTCCACCCACTATACACTTTCACTCACTGTATATAGGGTTTGCAACGGTGAATGTTAGAGTTAAAACTGAAACCTCAAGTTATTTCTTTGAATGTCTATAATAATAAAGGGACCCCTATCCAAAGTGTTAGGGGGCCCGCACCACAAACTACAAGAAAACAAATACAATTAAATAGCAGTTTACCCTGTGACAGTCAGCAGAACTCAACTCTTCATAAATCTCCCCCATTCCCCTAAACCGCCCCACCACATCCATCAACCATCTTCCCTCCACAGAAAATAAAGGCAACTTACAGTGTGCCCAGCTTGGTGAACAGATCAGGATATTTTAGTACTGATAGATGAGTGGATCTTGTTCCAGAGCTAAGGGCCACTGAATGCATCCAATGAAGTGAGCTGTAGCTCATGAAAGCTTATGCTCAAATAAATTTGTTTGCCTCTAAGTGAGCTGTAGCTCATGAAAGCTTACGCGCAAATAAATTGGTAAGTCTCTAAGGTGCCACAAGTACTCCTTTTCTTTTTGCGGATACAGGCTAACACGGCTGCTACTCTGAAACCTAAAAAAGAACAGTTCCCTTTCTTTTCCACCATGGCATACTAGGATGGCATCTGGACCCTACTATGGTAGTGCAATTACTCCTCCTAAGCAGTCTCAAAAAATTCTGCATTAGAATGGAATTTCACATGCATGGTCTCAGCCCACAGATAACCTTTTTGAAAGGTTAAGGAAAAGCCTTACTCATGTCTAGTTATTAGTAGGGAATAATACCTTTTTTCCTCTTAAAAACTCTCCAGTCTTGGGCCACTGAACTCACAGTAAAAAGACCCTCCTTCACTGTTTGACCTTGGGCAAGTTATGTAGCTTCTTTGTGCCTCAATTGTTAAAATGGGCATGATGATACCCTGTTTTGTAAAATTCTTTGAAATCTCCCAATGCAGACTAGTCTACCAGCCTAAGTACTACTATTTCAGCTTTTCAGACTCACAAATAACTCAAAAACAGCTGATCCAGTCAATTTAAAGTGTGACTGTAACCTAAAGCGTGATTCTGGGAAAATGGCAGCTTAGACTTCCATGTTTATTGTGTCTCAGTAACTTTCACATCTAATTTATTCTTGTGATAAATCAAAATATCTTTTTTCTTAACTGTCAGTGTTTCAAACTCAACCAGGAATATGAAAGTGAAGCTGGGTTCTTTCTGTCACACACATCATCATTAGGCATAAAGATTCTGCTGGCCAAATTACGTCCTCAGTAATAATGTCTTCAAATTAAGCCCTTTGTTACACCAGTGCCACCCCACTGACCTGCAGTGCAGTTGCACAGGTGTAACTAATAGTTTAATTTGAAGACAGATGCTGTTGCACCGGTAAAACAGATAAATGGAAAATTCGGGTATGCAAAATGGTGGTGATGTGTGAGAAAATAAAGGAAAAGAGCTTGACTTTCAGATCACAGTGGGAGTTTTGCAGTGTTTGAAAATAATACACAAAACAAATATATACATTTTTACTTATACACGGAGCTAAATTGAGCTGGAGTCTTTGAGAGACAATCAACATGTGAATCCACACAACCATTTTTAGGTAGAAGAACACTTTCACATGTGGCTAGTCCTCAGTGAGGACACTTTTGTCCATGCATGCCAGACAACTGGAAAAGATCTACATGAGTGCCCTACCCATTAAATAATGTGGTGATGTCACAAAGGGTGAAAAAAAGTATGCACCAATGTGTATGGTCTTGTCCATGGCTAAGCAGGCAGCAGTGGCATGGAGGCAGGGGGAAGGACCACGACTTTGAACAGGAGAACTTTATTCCTGATACCCCAAACATAGGTAAGAAAATGATGGTGATGGGGAAGCTTGATTGTGCTGGGGATTCCAGTAATAGTAAAGCTCCAAGTAGCTTTTCATCACCTGGGCACCTGCACTGCTACTGGAGTCCTTGTAAGAACCCAGAGAGACTCCCCTTCTTGTGGGAAGGAGGAAATGGGAGCCTCTCTCTGAATCATGACACCATCTTAGCAGTGCATGGTACTTTACAAAAGGAAATTAAAAACCTTTGCTCTGCAGACCATAGCTTGCAAGGCACTGGTACTCTGGGGAGACAGAGGTGACTGTAAAATGTATGCAAAATGTGAAAGAGTGACTTTGAAGGCTCTGAAATCAGCAAGGTAGTCTTTTTTCATATTCTGGCCTCCTCTATTTTCTCTTCAAATGGATGTGACTTCCCATCTTTATATGGGTTTTAAGGTTAGTACCACATAATTAAATCCTCCAGCTACAGCTAAACAGGCAGGAGGCTCCTTGTTAAGAGTCTGAATCATTATTCATCATAAATAATATTCCTTGTGAATTGAAGCCCTTTTCCTGCTCTTGAAACGTTCAAGAGCAGACAAGCTTTTACAATGTATTTGTCTTCCAAATTTCAGTCTATGGGCTACTTGCAAACCCTTGCAAGTTTTGTTTTGACTCTTCACAATTCAGGTGGGGTCTGACTGGTCACCTGAGTCTCCTGATATTATGTCTATTTCCTTGTAGGAAGAATCAAACTGTTTAACAGAACAGCAACAAATAATAACGTATAGAAAATACTTTTGGTCATGCAAGAATAATCTTGTTCACAGACAAATATGGGCATTTGTCTGAAGAACAGCCATTCCCCTAAGGCACGTGAGAACAAAATACGGGTTTTAACAAGGAAAAGGAGGAAAACATGGTCAAATCAGTCAACCACCTAAAATTGAAATGAACCTTCCCAAACGCCGTTTTACCGTGTTTTAAAAGTTCTACTCCGCAGCAAATAGAGGTGCCCTTTTTTTTTTCTTTGCAATGAGCTGTTTCAGGAGAAGCCGTTCTCCACTGAGTGTGGAATAGCTGCAGTGCCATAAGACCATCGAGATGGAACAAACAGCAAGTTTTCCTCTACTTTGCTTCTCTCAAAAACCTGGGCTATTAAGGATAATCCTTTAGAGACAAAAGGGTGATGTTATTTCAGCAGAAACAGGAGATCACATCGGAGGAGTGCTATGGACAGAGGACAGAAGAGTGCTATGTTGTCATAAAATACTGAACTAAATGGATGATCAGAACATAAGAATGGGCAAACTGGGTCAGACTAATGGTCCATCCAGCCCAGTAGCCGGTCTTCTGACAGTGGCCAGTGCCAAGTGCTTCAGAGGGAATGAACAGAACAAGACAATTATTGAGTGATCCATCTCCTGTCATCCAGTTCCAATATCCGGCAGTCAGAGATTTAGGGACACCCAAAGTATAGGGTTATATCTCTGACCAGCTTGGCTAACAGCCATTGATGGGCCTATCCTCCATGAACTTATCTAATTATTTTCTGAACCCAGCTATACTTTTGAATTTCACAGCAGCCCGCAGCAAAGAGTTCCATAGGTTGATTGCACTGTGTGAAGAAGTACTTCCTTTTGTTTGCTTTAAACCTGCAGCCAGTTAATTTCATTGGGTGACCTCTGGTTCTTGTGTTATGTGTAAGGATAAATAACACTTCCCTATTCACTTTCTCCACACCATTCATGATTTTATAAACCTCTGTCATATCCCCCCTTAGTTGTCTCTTTTCTAAACTGAACAATCCCAGTCTTTTTAATCTCTCCTCATATGGAAGCTGTTCCATACTCCTACACATTTTGGTTGCCCTTCTCTGTGCTTCTTCCAATGCTAATAAATCTTTTTTGAGAAGAGGTGACCAGACCTGCAACCAGTATTCAAGGTTTGGGTGTACCATAGTGGCATTGCTACATTTTCTGTCCTATTTTCTATTCCTTTCCTAATGGTTCTTAACATTCTTTTAGCAAAATGTTGACAGAATGGATAACAGGAAAAGTTTCACAACAGACTTTTTTTCATCTTTTACTTCTACTCTCAGCATTTGAAACATTCATAAAATAAGTTTTGTTCATGAGATGCAGCATTCATCCCACTTGTATCAATGCACAGTATGACAACCTATTCATGTTTGTGTATAAACTCTTGTTAAATTTCTGTTAATCTCTCCCATTTCTTTTGGATCTATGTGTGGATTTATACCCTGGATTCCATTAATAATAAACACTTTGAGGCCTGACAACAACACTTGAGGTCTTCAGTTAAACCTACATACGTCATGCACCAATGAGGATACTACCTGTCAAATTCTACCTTCAAATACGTGCAAATGTCATCCACTGAGTTAAACAGAAATTGCACACCCCTCCAAAGACAGAATTTGGCCCTGGTAAGCTGTGGATCTACTGGGATTCTGCCATTTTTTCTCACGCTTGCATATCTTCTGCATTACTGGTGATAGCTTGTCTTAAAAGTAATGTGGCTGAAAGTGGAGTGGGCAAGTTTAACAAATGGTTTATAATTATGCTATTGTCTGTAGTCAATCAATCAGATCTCAGTTACTACAGAGCCTTGCTGAACTATCACTCCAGATCATTCTCATCTGACTAAAACATTTAGGGATGTCTGGCTTTATGAATTTCCTCCCACATTTCAGGTAAATCAGAAATCCAAATACCAATTCTAAGATTCAGGGATTTCATGTGCATTTCTCAGACGCCATAGAGGGTTAGACACACAATCAATGAGTGAATTTCACTATCTATACAGTGATATAGCAATTTTTTTCATTTTTTCCAGTACAATTTACTTCAATTTTATATTTAGCAAATTCTTCATAAGCATAATGTAATACTAGGATAACAAGTATTCCTCGTTTAATGGAACACTTTATATAAATTGTACTGCTGGGCTATGTGCCTGTGGGATTGTAATAAGCAATAGGTTACAAGCAATTAGTTATATATAAATATATTTTTCAGTCTAATAAATAAAATGAATGAGAACATTTCTTAAATATTACTTTTCACCCATATCTTAAAGCACTTTACAAAAGTAAGCAGGTATCACTATAATTATTTCATAGAAGGGAAAACAAGGTGAAGTGACTCAACCAATATCATGCAACATCTCAGTAGCAGAGGCAAGAACTAGCTGTAAGTGCTTTCAGATGAGATCTAAATGATGCTGAGCACTTGTGGACATCAAAAATCTCAGAATACCTTTTCTGTAAGATTAAGAGCATGAGCCCCAAAGTCCTTGCTAAATTCCAAGCCAGATAATTACATCTCACCTACTGAAGATTCATGTTGTGGTTGCAATCAGGCATAGCATTTTTTTTCAGTTCCTGTCCTACACAATTTTATAGTATTGCAGTACACAGCTGAGCTGCCACATTTTGGTCCACTAATGGCTCATATTTCAGCAGTATATGTGCCATACAGTCAATATAGTTATGACATTTAAATACTACATGTAAAATGCATTAAGATCCTCCAGGACAAGAACTGAAGAAAAATACCATAGTCAATGGCATCTCCACAGTGAATATTTGCTTATGCACATGTGCATAAAAACACGCCCTAGTTTAGAACAGAGTAGAAAAAAAAACTGTATCCAATTGCAAATACAACACAAATTTGAGTAGCTAGTACAATATTTAATTACCTGAGCTGGAATACTGTCTGGCCAGGATATTGGGGTTAACAGCTCTCATTTTACGAAGTGTCATGGGATCTCTAACGTCCACAAGTGGTCTGAAATACAGTGTATCTATTGAGATATATATTCCTGTTGCTATATGATGTGTATGCATGACTTGGGCTCCTAGATGCTATAGTAATAGAAATGAATAATAATGATACTAATCATACACATTATTTATATATAATAGGTTGAAAATAAAGATTAAATTTATCAAAACAAATACCTGAAGGCAGTAATCCCAACTGATTTAATAAGGATACTTGTATTGACATGGCTTTTGATTTTAACCTAAATTTCAATGTTACATATATGTGCTATTGGGAAATAATGTTGTGAGTCTGGCATTATCAAATTGTTTTCCTGATGGGATGACAGAACTTTATTATAGCTTACAGTGTAGCTGAAAATATACTTGTGCTTAAGAGATAGTTTCATTTCACTCTTGACAACTAATACAAAGCCACAGATTTGGACAAAGTGAGACACATATTATAAATAACCATATAATGATTAGTTGAAGATCTTGAAATATGTTTAACTGGGAAATTAATGCAGCTATCACAACTTGTTCAGTTATTAATCTAAAAATCTTTTTTGCACTCAGTTATTCAACACTTGAATTGAATAAGAGTGATTTCAGAAGACTGAGAAGTGTCATATTTATAAGAGGTATTTTTCTCCTTTGTAGGAGTAATCTGAACACCTTTATTTCCCATTATAAGAGTACCCCAGCCCTTCAGTGAGATCTCTTTTTCATGACAGGGGACAAGTGAGTGTTGAGTTAGATAGTAAGTTCTCTGGGGCAGTGAATGTCTTTTTCACAGAGTCATAGAAATGTAGGGCTGCAAAGGTCCTCAAGAGGCCATTTAGTTCAGCCCCCAGAGCAGAGGTAGGACCAAGTATAACTAGACCATCCCTGATGATTGTTTGTCTAACCTGTTCTTAAAAACCTCCAATGAGAGGTATTCCACAACCTCCCTTGCTTTGTGTTTGTACAAGACCTAGCACATTGGGGGTCCTGTTCTCTATGACTGAGGCTCCTAAGTATTACCACAATATAAATAAAGTAATAAATAAATAATAATAATGTTTAACATGGTCTTTGTTTTAACTCAGAATTGTCCAACATGGTGGCCCTGAACAATGTGGGCTGTCACCACCACTGGAGAGATCTTGATCCCATGATTAGTTTCGGTCTCTTACTTCAGGGGCTTAAGGTGAGCTCTACAGAAATGTGCGCTTGGACAGGGTGAACTCTTTGGGTTTTATTGCACTAGAACTTGAATTAATGGGTGATGAATGGCAATTTATCCCAATTTCTTTGGCAGAAGCAAGATCCCCATGACATGGTGATTTGAAAGGGTCAGTCGCCTAGTCATAAGTGGTGGAACTCCTGTAGAGGATACTCTCCCCTTCTCCTCTTCATAACCCTTCCAGTAAGACGGGCAAATAAACAGCCTGAATTGTTTAATCAACAAACACATTATTTTCCTTTTCTTAAGGGATGGAGTCATATTTGCTTAAATACCTGCCTCATGAAAAGGTGTTTTCCTAAAACACTATGGTAACCACTACTTGTAGTCTGAGCACCAAATGACAACCAAAACATAGCAACCAGATTTCTAGAATGGCCTTCTGGATAGCTTTTATCATAAAGGAGAGAATTGGAATGCAACATGTAGAGAACAGTTCAGATTGATGAAAAGTACAGTGAGATAGAATCTAGAAAACTATTATCAAATGGCTTATGTCAGCCATGTGATTGTGAATTAGAAGGAAACATTCATAAAAGTTGCATAATGACAGGTTTCAGAGTGGCAGCTGCGTTAGTCTGTATTCGCAAAAAGAAAAGGAGGACTTGTGGCACCTTAGAGATAAATTTATCTGAGCATAAGCTTTCATGAGCTACAGTTCACTTCACTGGATGAAGTGAGCTGTAGCTCACGAAAGCTTATGCTCAAATAAATTTGTTCGTCTCTAAGGTGCCACAAGTCCTCCTTTTCTTTATTCATAAAAATGTGAATCTTCTAGAAAAAGTACATCAATACAGTATATATAACTCATAGTACTATGCACAAAGTATGAAGTATGCATAAAGCAGCAGTGCTGAGCAAGTCTAAAGAGGGTATCCTTTTTTGCTGAGTTCCATCCAGTCAAGTCACCTGTCCTGCCCTGCTGCCATAGATGCTTGGGAGGTGCTGCCCTTCAGCATGCCTCCTTGTAGCCTTGGACATGTGTTGAACTCAACCACCCCTCTGGTTCTTTCAGTCATTTACTACATCAGATTTATTCAAACATATACCTCCCTTGCAGGTTCTGGTTTATGCACATATTCTACAGAGGGCAGATCACTTATTAGCTGCTAAACTTCATGCCCACTCTGGGTCCATGTAAGAATCCCGGATGGTTTCCTCCCCCTGTTTAGGAGGCCCCATCCCTCCTCTTTGGCTAAGTGGGGACCCCTGTACTTAACCGCGACTGAAGCACGGACCTACCAAAACCAGAATCTGTTCTTGATGTCATGTTGAAAGAATCATGATGAAAATGTAAATCAAATTCTACAGAGCAGCCCCACAGATTTCAGAGAAGGTCATATTGTGGATACATGCCACTGAAACTGCAGTCTCCTTGTCTGAGTGAACTCTAAGACAATCAGACACAGGTACACAAGTTGGTTGATAACCATGGGCACCAGGTTTGTATAATTTTTGGTGGTGCCCAGAATGGGTCCAAGCAGAGCCGTCCCATCATTAGGACGGACCGGGGCAACCACCCCAGGCCCCGCGCTTTGGGGGGCCTCTCACATGAGGGGAACATGGAGTCCAGGGTGGTCTGGAGGGTTAGCGGAGGGCCTGACGCTGGCAGAAGAAGCCTTTATTTTTTGTTGAAGTAGTTTCTTCAATTTGCTGTTCAGTATCTTTTTCTTCTATTGCTTTCTAACTTGTATCTGATTATTTTTAGAGGCTTTGCAGTTCTTAGATTGTTTATATTTTTTAAGCATTTTGCTTATTCCATTTACTGAACATAGTTTTATTTTCCTGAGTAATCACATATATTTCAGTTTCCCTTTTTACCATTAATACATAGTTTGGGTGAATTTTGAGTGCAGTTTTTCCAAGTATCTCTTCAATACTGCTTACTTCTATAATAAACTGTAATAGCTTTATCATAAGATAGCATTCCTACCCAAAAATAGTGGGGAATTTCAGTATTTCCCAAAGTGAAGATTCTCTAAAGTTAAATTGTATTATTGCTTCTTCTTCTCTAAACATGATCCTACAAATAATTATAATCTAAAAATATTATTTCTAGAAACCTGGTTCTCTTTGTCCCAATAAATATGTATATTAATAAAATCAAGTCAAATATTCTGATCTTTTCATAGATTTTCTCTTTAACTATTTTGTGATGTACATTTTCTAATTGTCCTAGAGGTATATAACAACTTTCCTGGATCCAATGACAACCCTTTATTATCCTTAACTTCCTAATGTTTTTGCAGTGTCAGACAAAATGTCTAGATCATGTCTCTCGGCAGATTGAATATTATTTGCATCAGTATTGTCCTTTTCTGCGATATTATATTGCATATCCACAAGCACGCTCAGTTAATGTCTGAAAAAATTTAAGAGCTTGACAACATTTCTAAAAGTGTCATATTGTGAAAGTAGTGCATTAAGCAATATCTGTAAGTTACATTGCTTAATGCACTGCTAGAAGGCACTCAGATGCTATGGTAATGAGGGAAGTATGAGAACCTATATAGTTTAGAATAGAATAGAAAATAATATTTCCATTTTAGAGACTAACAAATTTATTTGGGCATAAGATTTCGTGGGCTAAAACCCACGAAAGCTTATTTCCAGATAAATTTGTTAGTTTCTAAGGTGCCACAAGGATTCCTCGTTGTTTTTGCTGATACAGACTAACACCACTACCATTCTGAAATATTTCCATTGTGCCTCTACAATTTTCCCCCGTAAATGTAAATGAAAAGTCAGATTTTTGTGCAACAGGACCACTTGCTTTCCCATGGGCTACACACATGATACACCTTTTAAACACCAGCACACTCGAAATACTATTCTGATATCACACACTTTTAAAAAGTATTTAACTGTAACTCAGCAGCCTAATTACATGTATTTCCAGCATTTATTTTAAAATATTTAGTTCTGTCCCATGGCATTTTTTTAAGTGTACCTTCTTGGTATGTTCGAAAATATGACTGGTGGGGATAATTACCCTGAGATCTATGTCATCCATATTTTTTTTATTCACTTATTACCAAGTTAATTTATTTTGGCTATTTCCTGTAATTGATTTGTAGGCAAAATTTTCATTACTTTGACTTATTCCAGTAGGATAAAACTTAATTTAAATACAGATCAAAATTTTACTTCTCTTCTCCCCACCACCCTCCATGCCGCTGCTCTGTCCTCAAAATATCTAATTTACTTTAACTTGGGAATTTTTCTGAAAGTTACCTATGGGTCAATCATTTGTTTTTCTATATGTCATCCTTTAAAGTCCTGCTCCCAATCCCAATTCCCATTCAGTTTTTAATGCTGATACTTATAAAGAGTCTAATGTTTATACTTACCAAGGTGTGAAAGTGGAATGGGATAAAAAAATTTTGGGGGAAGAGCGGGTTAAAAATGGATGTGCGTGGAATATGTAGGTTGCTGTTTGCTGAGCTTAAGGGGAATAACTATTATTCGGTTTTATTTAAAAATTTTGAAAGGTGGCCTATCCAAAGTTCATGGCTTGTAGTTCTTTTGCTAGAAAGAAAAGGGGGAAAAACAAAACAAAATGATTCTGAGGGTTACATTTCAAAAAGAGAGATTTTTTTCTTCTTTGACAAATACATTAATCTTTGAGGGGACGGGGGATATGATGGAAAATGTAATGCTCGGTGAAGAGTTAATATATTCAATTTGGAACTAAATTCAATCATTTAAAATGTGAAGGAGAAGGATTTTAGTCCTGCTTGAAGTGCAAATTTCAGTACAACCTTAACTCTGGAGTCACTAATAACATATCCATAATACTGTCATTACTCTGGCATACATAATTATTACAAGCATACACCTAAGTCTATTGATTAACTTATTTTGTGACTCAAAGTAATATCTCTGACCTTCAGCACTGGAAGATTAATTAATATCCCTCTAATTCAATCTTTTGTATCAATCTTTTGCTTGTAGACTGTACATGTCATTATTTTCATATGATTTCACCATGAGAACATGGAGCCCTCCCCCATCCTGACTGGGACCTTTACAGTCTATTGTAATATAAATAATAATAAATGGTACTTAACAATACAAAATGTGAGTAGTATGTTCTTACAGGAGTGGTAGGTCTACCCACATAAATACCATTCAGTGGGTGAAATTCACTCCTGTGCAGAATAGTGCTCAAGTAGTGTTTTGGCTAGCTGTCTGCAGACCGGGCCCAAATGTACTTGCATTTATATTTTATATATATAGTAAGAGATAGCACATGTTTTGCAGAACTTTGGACTGTAAAGTCTAAATAGCGAGGACACAAAGTAAAGTATTATTAACCCCGTTGGGGATGCAGATCCGTGGCACAGACACACTTGTCTACACAGCAAAAGAAGATAGGTGGCAGCAAGTGTCAGAGCCAGGGTCAATTTACTTGGACTTGCAGAGCTCAGACTTCAGTACTAAAAATAACAGTGTGGATGTTCAGGCTTGGCTGGAACTCAGGCTCTGAAACCCAGCATGGCGGGAAGGTCTCGGAGCACAGGCTCCAGTCTGAGCCTGAATGTCTACACTGCTATATTTAGCACCGCAGCGCAAGCTCCATAAACCCAAGGAAGTTGACCTGGCTCTGACACTTGCTGCAGCTGTAGACAACCCATGATATCTATGAAGACCAACTTTCTGCAGTCACTCACATCCATTGTGGGTAAAGGTTGCAGGCCACAATTGACTATTTACACAAACAAGAACTGCTCAGTATAGATGTACGTGCAGAATTAGAACCTTGGGACATTTATGTGGGACAAATGCTCTTCAAGGTTTTTATATTAGACTTGTGAAGCTCCTGTTACGGTCAGCTAGGAGATGCTTATATGGATCAAGGGCAAAATATGACCCTTTTCTTCTTACTCTTTGTAGTGAAGATGATTATAATGTAGGAGCAATTTGCTCTCAAAGTTTCAATTAGACTTTTAGGGGAAATGCACTGATACTCCCTGTGTCACAGCTAACACCAAAGTCATGTAGCCTTTTCATATTAATAAAGACATCAAACAACAACCTGCAAAGTACTGTCTTTAGAAAATTAATTATTTGATGATCTTTTAAACTGAATGTTTCATAAAAAATATATTTAATTACTTATTTATAGGATGAGGCAAAAGCATTAGGATGAAAATAAATCAACATTTCAGCTATACAAACGAATTCTCAGAACTCATATCTTCTTGCAGAATGGCTGATGATTGTGTAAGATATTGATTTTACATTCTAAAGAATTCCTGTATGTGAAAAGGTCTGTATAAGTGTGTGTGTATTTATAGAGAGAAAATTATTCCATTACTTTCGTTGTTAATATGGATACAGATAGTTTTCATAAATATTAGTCAGTTTTACAAATACGTAAAATTACATTTAAAATCTGTATAAAAAATTTCTCTTGAATGTTTAAAATATAATATATAATTATAATGCATACTAATTCTGTGTCTGCATGAGACTTTTCTAACTAACATGCTGACTCTCAAAGGCCTAAAGTAGATTTAGGGTATTGTTTCCTTCCCTTCCCCGTCCCCCCAATATTTTTTTAATTTTATTTCCTCAGCTTTATCAAAACATTTTATAATCATTCTGTTCTAAAAAATAAAGAATACTATGGTAGCAATGGACAACCTGGAACAGATGGACTATCAGGTAAGGAGGTAATACTGATCCACAATATTTCTGATTCCTGGCTGATGTTAGAATGGTACTGTGTTGGTGTTTGAGGAAAAAATACATGCTTACAAGTGATGTAAAAGAAAGCTAAAAGAAAACTGAAATTTATAATGTAGGAACAAAATTTCCAACCTTGACTGTCCAAAGTTAAACACCTAAATCCTTATGTAGGCACCAAAATAAAGTTGGCCACAATTTCAGAAGAGCGGAACACTCCAAACTATGAAGTTAATAAGTGTTGTGGGTGCTCATTAACTTTGAAAATTCAAACTAGTTATTTAGCTGTGTAATGAGGTGGCTTGCCCATTAAGGGTTGGGGCTAGCTAACCTTCAGTATAGAATGAGCCACACCTCGGAGGGATCAGGATGATTGCAGCCTGCTCCTCCTCTTTATACAGCAATGCTCAGGGATTAGAGACCGCTGGAAATGAGCAGGATCTAGCTGCTAGATTCTAGCAGAAAGTCCTGGGAGTTCGGACTGAGTTTCCAACTAGTAGGGCCTGGGAGTGGCTTGACAAAGCAGGAAAGGCCCCAAGCAGGAAGGCCTGGGAGGAGGAAAAAAATCCGTTGTTTGTGTGAACTTTTGAGTGGACTTGAAAACTATTTTGAATGTTTGTTAATTTAATAAAGCACAACCAAAGAAGGGATGGGAATTGATAACAGTGCCTTTTGAGTTTCTTGAATAGCCCAAGAGGGAAAACTGAGGCAGTGTCTCTGTGGCTTGACCTAGGCCACAAAGGAGTGAATGGTAGGCAGATGGCCCAGTTACAATGTGCCTAACAGGTTTTGTTACTTAAATTTAGGCACCAGATTTGTAAATTTTCCACTTGATTTCCACAACATTAAGACACAAAAGAGCAACCTTTATCATGTGATTAAATCTTACTTAATAAAATAACCCCATTGAAGTAAATGGAACTACTTGTGTATGTATGGATTACTAGTGCAACACCAACAGACACTGGTTATTGGCAGGCAGGATAGAACCTGGGATCTCTGAAGCTAAATGCATGAGCCTCTACTGCCTGAGCTAAAAGCCACATGGCCCTTAGCTAAGGCTGTAGCAGACTCATTAATCTCTAAGTAGTCTTAGTGCCACTAGAGGGGACCAAGGAGGTGTGTGGGTTACATAAGGACTAAAGCACAGGACCCTTCATAGTTTTAAAAACACTGTGGAGCCCTGTATCTATACAAAAATGCAGCACTAAAATTTTAAAGGTGAATTGCAAGTGCGTAAGGAAGTCTGAAATAACTCTCTGATAAGATTCCAAAGAGGAAAAGAAGTCTACAGCCATTGTTTAAAATCTTAATTAGCACTGCATGTGAAGTGAAATGTGAGATAATTGCAACCTCCTTTAAAGCCTGAGAAATTTGAGTTACTGACTCTTTGCCAGAGTGAGCAACATCATAACTACCTTAAGCACAGCTTTGAAATAAGTGTGTGTGTGTGTGTGTGCAGGGTTTAATATCTCTATTTGTGCCTCAAATAATTTGTTTATTTTTCATGGTGTTTTGTTTTTTCTAAATTTATTGCTACAGTGCACATATGTTGCATGCTATAAAGAAAATAGAGCTGGTTAGGAATTTTTCAAAATGGCTTTTCTTCAGAAAAGTTTCCTTAGGTCCAGGGTGGAATTTCTGGTCAAAATGAGAGTAACTGAGAGAGTCCCCAGAATAGCCTGGTGGTTAGGGCAATCAACCGGGAGGCCCAAAGCAAGGATGTGAACCTGTCGTTCCCTATATCCCCGTTATGTGATGTACCAACCAGGTTATTCTGGGGTTGGTGTCCGTCCATGTCTCCTGTTGGAACTGTTCCACTTTGTATAAATAATTAAATATTCATTGAGCAAGAAAGAGACGGACTAACTCTGCAGCTGGCTGGTTATGGCAGTCACCTGGAATGTGGGGATCAGGCAGAATAAGGACTTGAACCTGGGTCTCCTACATACCAGCTTGTGCAATAACAACTGGGCTATTGACT
Organism: Caretta caretta; assembly: GCF_965140235.1. Taxonomy (NCBI): domain Eukaryota; kingdom Metazoa; phylum Chordata; order Testudines; family Cheloniidae; genus Caretta; species Caretta caretta. The sequence continues at coordinate 176,562,531 of NC_134206.1, forward strand.
ATTCTGGGGAGGATGGCTCTCCTCCCCCGGGCCTAGGGTGACTAGATGTCCCATTTTTATAGGGACAGTCCCGTTTTTGGGCCTTTTTCCTACATAGGCGCCTATTACTCCCCACCCCCGTCCCATTTTTTCACAGTTGCTATCTGGTCACCCTACAGGCCCTGCCCCAAAGTAGAATGGGAAAAGTTTTGGCATCTCACAAACTTTCATGGGACAGGAAAACTGTCTCTGACCCAGATCTAAAAGAAATGCAACACAAGCACTTTAGCATCTTTCCCACAGATGGAAATACATTTTAGACATATCTGCCAGTTTGACAATCCTCCGCACATGCATGAGCATGCATGCATGTATACACACACAAAGAATAAGTGGTAGTTAGTTAGCAAAAAGCATAACCACAGCGTGACTACAGTCAGACTATTATGAAGTGTAACCATAATAATAATGTGAAAGCAACAGGGACCAGAACTGAACTGAATTTTCAAGCAAAAATTAAATAAAACTCCATCAAAAATACAACTACACTGAATTAAAAAAATCTAGTGCTTAGCAATATTTGCGAAGTGTTCTTCCTTTAAATTTTAGTCCCTGTAATTCTTAGCTTATTACGAGTGACAAAAGAAAGCTACCAAGAGTTTTAAATGCTCTGGAACCAATCCAGCACACTATAGCTTTGGACCTCAGACACTTCTCTTGAGAGGCAATGACTGCTGGCTCCAAGGCAAGATGATCCAGACCGAAGAAATGTCAGCCTGCTGTAGAAGACACAAACCTCCCAAACAAAATGATGTGTTAAGAAGTTGTGACCCTGCTGTTAGGAGGGACAAAATCTCCCCCTGTTTCTCTTCTCTGCCACTTCCTATGTTGACTGTCCCAACCGTACACACACAGACTACTGAGCCCGTGCACTGCCTGCAAAAGTGGGACTGAAGAGCAACAGAGGAAGACAGCTGAAATAAAATCCATCAGTTTAACAATGACAAGAATAAGCTCAGCAATAAAGAAATATAAAACAAAATAGACACAAACTGTGCTTTTAGCCCTTTCATTATGTTCTGCCCTGAGCATTTGTCACTTTTTCCATTCTCTGTTGTGTCCCCTCCTTCTTGAGGCAAACACGTTATCAGTTACAGTGAAATATTCACTGTAAGCTTCATGGGGCAAAAGTTATTTTCTTATTTTATTGTATAGGTCATGCTGATACAAATGGTAAAATGCAACCAGTAATAACAATAACCCTCATTGCTCCATGAGTGACTGCATTAAGGGTGGAATTGATCCAGCTGATGGGTTGGGACATCAATCTTTTTTAAAAAAACAACAGCTTAAAGTACTCAGAGTGGGAGGATATGGCTCTTGCCTACTCCCTTCATTAGTGTGCCGAAAAAGGCATTCTACCCTCTCCCACTCTCTGTAGCATTATTAAGGGAAGTGGACTCCCCCTTCTGCACACATACCCCCAGTGATTTTGGGGCTGTCTCCTCAATCATTTTTCCCTTCTCATGTTATGAAGTAAGGGTTTCTTCTTTGGATTTCATGCATCTTCCCCCTTCCCTGGAGCTGTCATTCAGAAATATCCTGATATTTTTGAGGCTGTAGCCCTTTTAAAATTCACCTACTGATATTCAGTAAGCCAAGGAATAACCTACTACATCCCAGTTTGAGACTATCAGGGGATGGTCTGACTATATTTGATGAATACTGCCAACATCTGGCAACCCCTACTCAAAACCTTATGGTATTACAGTCTCAATATAATTAAGATATACCATAAATATATGAATCACTTGTTCTCTGTGAAAAAGTCATTTTTTTGATTCTACAACCATCATGAGTTAATAGAATCTCCAAACTTTACATCATATTGCTGTCTGAAGACAGAATTGGCACACAAACCTCTCTAATTTAACTTCTTAAATTTATTATAGCTAGTGGTAGTTCCAGCAAGCTAGTTTTACAACTAGATGGAAAATATTTTAACTCATTACTGTTAGCAAAGTTACCTGCACTTTTCTTTCTACAGTTCTATTTTCCTTGTTATTTGGGTAGCTGTTGTATTATAACTGATCAGAAAACAATCTTGTCAATATTGAGAGTATTTTAAAATCTTCCCAGAGAGGTTTGGGAGACTACAAACACTGGTGAGAAATGTCTTTTGAGCATAACCTTGAGACAATTTAGGAACTATTGTTTGTTGTTGCTTCATATTATTAAAATTAAATAAGTGACTTTATGAATCTCTAAGAAAACCAAAGTAAAAGTGTATTACGGGATACATTAATAAAATAATTTTCTGAAGAGATTAATTTAATCTACAAAATATGGGATCTAATATATTTAGATTAAATTTTCTTTTAGATATCCCTGTGGAATCTACTCAAAGCTAAGCATATGGTCCTCCTCTGGACATATGACAGATTTTCTGTGCAATTCAGATTTTAAGGGATTCTAAAACAATAAACAAGTTTGTATCTTTTCTACTTACACATGCTGAAACAATGCCAAAGCCACAAAAGTTATGGATGTATAGCACTAATATGAGGCTTGTATTTCACTTTCTTCTGCTTAGATAATTTTTATTGCATGATGCTGTATTGTTGAATATAGAAATAAAATTTTTAGATGCACAATGTCCTATTGTTAGAAAATTCATGCCAAATCTCTATATAAATAATTGTAAAGGTCTGCATGCCTGTAAGTCAGTAAGGTATTTTCCCCTTATCAGTGGTTCAGTCTATTTCAGGTGACCAATCATTATAAATTTCATTTGATGTTTGCTCTAGGTAACAACAGAATATGGGATAAGGAGCTGTAGATATAGTAAGGAATATATAATTACCTCTGATACCTGTAAGCTATTGGGACTCGAATAGTGAAGATATCAGATGTCATTTTTTTTCTCCCCAATCGTGTTAATTGATTGACAAAATATAATTTACAGTCTGATTTCAATACGATGAGGAGAAAACCAGTAACCATACTTTTCAAGACAACATTTAGTGATCTTTATATATGCAACTACTGTTAAATTTTACATATAGTACAATCAAGCCCAAGTTTTCAAAAAAAAAAAAAAACAACAACAAAAAAAACTATGATTCAGAATCCCAAAATCATGACACTGGATTACAAATTATGAGATTTTAAAAAATCATCAAATGTTTGGTTCCTTTTATTTGCCTTCTGTTTTTTGAGTCTTCAGGATTCATATTTTCAAGATTTTCTCTGCAAACATGAAGGCTAGAAATTTTCATTTTTAACATTGAAAGCTGAGAGGCTCACAGAATCATGTGAGTACAATAGCTGGGGCTTGAAGAAAAATACCGAATATTGCAAGATTTGTGATAAAACTGTGAGCTGGCAACACTGCTGAGGCCCTGAACCTGCAAAGAGCCTCTTGGGTTTGGTGCAAACCCTGCTGAAGCCAACTGGGCTCCGCCTGGGCACAAGGGCCCATCTGTATGGTTTCAGTTATAGCACTGGGGCCTAAATAGGTTAACAGTTCAATCTGTGAACTTCATGCACACAGAATATAGATAGCACATTTTAAAATGTGTTATTTGATTAGTTAGTTGGAGGCTCTGTGATGTGGCTGTATTTGTATAAGTCTATGGGTGCAGTACACAAAGTAGATGCTGACTGCATATCTCACACATTCAGAAGAAAATCATTCTAATGTTTATATTTCATTTTAGTATGTCTCAATAATTTAAAGGGGCAAAGCCTAGTTATTGACACCAAAGTGCTAAATGGAAGACATGGGTTCAAGTTTTAACTTGGGATCTTACAGTGGACTGTTGTCCATATCAGCTAATCAGGACAGAATTCCCATCTCTGATCTGCATTGTGGACACCTGTTAAACATTCTGCCTTTGGTCCATATATGAATCACAGAATCATAGAATATCAGGGTTGGAAGGGACCTCAGGAGGTCATCTAGTCCAATCCCCTGCTCAAAGAAGGACCGATCCCCAATTAAATCATCCCAGCCAGGGCTTTATCAAGCCTGACCTTAAAAACTTCTAAGGACGGAGATTCCACCACCTCCCTAGGTAATGCATTCCAGTGTTTCACCACCCTCCTAGTGAAAAAGTTTTTCCTAACATCCAGCCTAAATCTCCCCCACTGCAACTTGAGACCATTACTCCTTGTTCTGTCATCTGCTACCACTGAGAACAGTCTAGAGCCATCCTCTTTGGAACCCTCTTTCAGGTAGTTGAAAGCAGCTATCAAATCCCCCCTCATTCTTCTCTTCTGCAGGCTAAACAATCCCAGCTCCCTCAACCTCTCCTCATAAGTCATGTGTTCCAGACCCCTAATCATTTTTGTTGCCCTTCGCTGGACTCTCTCCAATTTATCCACATCCTTCTTGTAGTGTGGGGCCCAAAACTGGACACAGTACTCCACATGAGGCCTCACCAGTGTCGAATAGAGGGGAACGATCACGTCCCTCGATCTGCTGGCAATGCCCCTACTTATACATCCCAAAATGCCATTGGCCTTCTTGGCAACAAGGGCACACTGTTGACTCATATCCAGCTTCTCGTCCACTGTAACCCCTAGGTCCTTTTCTGCAGAACTGCTGCCGAGCCATTCCGTCCCTAGTCTGTAGCGGTGCATTGGATTCTTCCGTCCTCTGCACCTGTCCTTGTTGAACCTCATCAGATTTCTTTTGGCCCAATCCTCCAATTTGTCTAGGTCCCTCTGTATCCTATCCCTACCCTCCAGCGTATCTACCTCTCCTCCCAGTTTAGTGTCATCTGCAAACTTGCTGAGGGTGCAATCCACACCATCCTCCAGATCATTTATGAAGATATTGAACAAAACCGGCCCCAGGACCGACCCTTAGGGCACTCCACTTGATACGGCTGCCAACTAGACATGGAGCCATTGATCACTACCCGTTGAGCCCGACAATCTAGCCAGCTTTTTATCCACCTATGAAGTTCCCACTGCTACCAATGAGAGTTCTGCATACAGCAAAAAGGGCAGAATGCTTGATCTTGCACCATTGAAATCAGTGGCAGTTTTGCTCTTGAATTGTATGGGAGCAGGATCAGACCCAGAATATGCAAAAAGGATATGCACTGCAGATAAGAGATCCATAGAGCAGGTGACAGGGGGAGAACTATGACCTTAGTCTTGAGAGGGAAAAGGCTGATATATATTGTATCGCTCTGCAGAACTTCACAGCAGCCAGTTTGGAGTAGCAAGAATCTTGGAGAGTTGTCTCATCCCACTGAGCCACAGGATATGCGCAGTGAGGTAGCTACTATTATTACACGGGTAGGAAAAATAGGATAAAAATAGAAGTGAGTCTAAAATCATTAATTGGGTAAAAGCACTCTGGGTGAAATGCTGACCCTGCTGAAGCCAATAGCCAAAATCCCATTGACTTCAATGGGGCCAGGATTCCTTCCCATAATTTCATTTGATTTATCCATGAGGTTATCTCCTTACAGTAAGATGTCTGAGCACCTTTCACACTCCTGTCCCCCAAGCCAAAAGAGAAAGAGTCCTTCTCATAGATGGCTTTATATAGTGTTAATGAAAACATTTATGTGTCCCCATGCCTTCTTTGTCATTGGTTAAGAAAGATGGCACAGAAAACTAATTATTTACTGCAAGGAATGAGCAACTATGTTTTTGAACTGAATTATTGCCATAATTAAAAATCTTTAAAACTGATTCATTTTAGTCAGGACACTGATTTCCAATGTGTATTCTGTACAAACACAAGGATTATGAAATTCTGACCAAAAGCTAGGTGAATAATTCATAATGAATCATTTATTTGACACTTTTCACTTTTCTTCCTTCTGTTTACAGATTATCCGAAGGCAGATTGTGATTTTCTCAAATTTAATCATTCTGGATAAAATTCACCGCTGTGCATAGGACCAGAACAAGATTTTATGCTACTTAAGCCTTTAAAATCGGAACATAGGAATCACCATACTGAATCAGAACCAATATCCATCTAGTCCAGTATCCTGTCTCTGACAGTAGTCGGAATTAGATGAGACAAAAGAGACTTATGGTGTGCGTAGGTCTCGTGCTAGCTCTCTGCACAGAAGTGAATTTTTCTGTGGCTTGAATAATTCTTGGTTTGTAGCATATTTGTGAGCAGTTTATTGTGTGTATTCCATATTTGAATTATGAGGATAATCCGTTACATCAAATGGCATTGCTTCTGCTTCCTCACTGAATGAACACAACTCTTATAAGTAGGTTTCTTGTGTGAAAACTGAGCGTTAAATTTTTATTTTCCAAGAATGGTCTAAAAGTATGATTAACTTACCCTGCTTCTGTCATTAAACTCACTAGCTAAAATAGTCACAGGTTGCCATCATGAGGGGGAGGGGTGAAACTAATTTGTTTACAAATTCAGACTGTGAAAATGAATGTATTTATAAATACAAGGGATTTTTATACCAGTCGACAAAGCTGTACCTTTGACAGATATTTTTAAGTATGTTTTTCCAAAATAGATAAGTGAAGCTTTCACTATTCCACTTATTCCCAAATTCACTCCTCATAATGAACACAAAGCGTATCCAGCACTAGTACAGCAATAGATAAAAAGCAGATTAAAAAAATGACTATTTCATATTTTCAAACAGGCCTCTGAATCTGAGACTGCAAATTGTGCATGTGTACCCATACACCGATTGCATGTTATAGATCAGTGATACTCAGACCTCAGTGGTTCAGGAGCTAAATTAGCAATCACAATTACCCAAAAGAGCCACAGTAGTGTGAATTTATTGTTTCATTTACTATATATATAGTAAATAACATAGTAAAAGCATCCTGATTGGTTAATATCTTAGACTAATGAATAATTAAATCATACAGTGTTTTGATATCATCTGCTGAAAAGCCACAAGAGAGACATTAAAAATCCACTTGTGGCTCACAAGCCTCAGTAGGAGTATCAATGTTCTAGATAAAGCACCCATTTTTACCTGTGTTCACATATAGAACTGGATATATGGGACACTCATGAAAGTCTTAAAAGGTCTGTAAAAATAAGTTCCTTAAAATGTAGCATTCAGGGGTTTTTTTTTGGGGGGGGGGGGCTGTTTTTTTCAGAGATAATTCCTGAATATCCATATTTGTAGAAAACTCTACTTCATTGTTATCCTGTATTGTGGTAGCAAGCAGAGGTCTCAATCAGCACTGAGGCCCTATTGTGCAAGATGTTGTACAAACACATACAAAAGAATGGCACTTGGCCCAAAGAGCTCCATAACCTGTACTGAATTGTGCTATTGTCTACTTGATAATTATCATTCAAATTATTTATTTAAAGTATGCAGCAGATACATAGGAATCCCATGTATTCATTACAATGTGAAAACTACATACAAAACATGTTGATCTCTTCCTGCCTATACTACAGTAGTATTTATGGTAGCTGTTGGGTTTTGCTGCTTCCTGCGAAGGCCACAGACACTGAAGCTCTAAGAATGTACCTTCTTCTGTGACTCTCTGTGCATCTTGCACTGTCTGCCTGTTTAGACTGTAAGTGATTTGGGTTCAGGCAGATGTTCTTACAAAGTGATTTGTTTGACTGACATGTTTTGCCGAGCAAGTGGAGACATATTTACGTAAGAGGAGTCAGGTTGGAACTTGAAAAAAGCTTTCTTTTTTCCAGAGCTCTGAAAGTGATATCATTAATGATATTTGTTAACTGTTGATATTTTGTTCGATGGCGTACAAGACATAAAAAAGGTGTGGAGCAAGATTTTCAGACATAATTAGTGATTTTGGGTGCCCAACTTGAGGAAGCTTGAAGGATCCTGATTTTCAAAAAGTGCTGAGCCTCTACCTATGGAAAATCAGGCCTTTCCACCCAACCTTTGAAAATTAGGTCCTTTCAAGGTGTCTCATGCTGGGCACTTGTCACTTTTCTAAATATTGGCCTCATTTCCTATCAGTGAGAGATTACAATCTGAAACACAAACAGAACCAAACATGAATGTTGAAGGAGAGCTGAAAATATGGTGACAACTGAGCTCTTTTTTGTTATTCACAGAAAGAAACTGGAATGGTAACACTGGGTGGGTTTGCACTGGAAGGTCCTGTGAAAGAAGAGAGTGTTTGGAGAGACTTCAGTTAAAGGAGGTTTACCTTTGGAGTACTGGGTTGGGAGGATGTTCTAGGTGTTGATGACATCATGGAAGAAAACATGAAGAAGAGAGTGAGAGAACTAAGGGAGGCATGAGGCTAACATTACTGACGGAGCGAAAGGGGTGAGGTAGGATACAATATGAAACGAGAGAACGAGTAGAATCTATGTTAATTTGACTTCTCTTGATTTGCCTGTCAGAGGTCATTTTAGCTGTCTTTAGGATCTGTTCTAATGTCCACTGAAATGGATGGAAAAGCTGTTATTGATTCAGTGGGCTTTGGATCAATCCTTATATGCATTCTGGAAGTAAAAATAGTCCGTGAAAAAATATCTGTCTCTATCCACTCATTTCTCTCCCAACAAACAAGTAACCTGCTTGAGATGTCCAGTGTTTTCTTGTACTCTCAGAAGTTGAGGCAACATAAAAGTAATGGGACTTGCCAGCTACAGAAGGCCAGATTAAAACTATACTGCATTCATGCCATATGGTGCAAATTACATCATGAACACACACAACAATGGAAAACAAGTAATGAAAATCCTTTGCTGAAGCCATAATAATTTAATACAACAGTGACTAGGCAAGCAGGAATTCAAGAGGTAAAAGCTCTGAGCTCTAATATGAATCAACCTACCACTATAGGCACACTAAAAGAGACTTAAGGAGTTGATGTTCTGCCCTGAGTCATTGCTACCCGGTTGCTTTTCACAACAAGCAAAGCCATTAATTTTAAATATTGATTTCAATTTAACAGATCTGTATTTATTAATTTGTAAAGACACTGTTGGTTGACCCTACCTCCCACAGTTGCTTTGCCGTCCCAACTGTATTGAAATACTACCTGTGAACTGTCAACAGGTAATACTGCTTAAGATGTTGATACACAAGTAGGAAAAGGCAGATTGACAGCAGCCAGCATGAATGGGAGAACTTACCAGGGTTTGAAAAGCTATAAATACTAATACAAACTGTGGGGGAAATGAGACAACAGGAGAGCACGAGGGAAGAGAAGATGAATGAAGAGAAAGAATAAATACATATAAGCAGATTGGAAAAATAAACTCTGCTCCCAACTGGGAAAAATTTCTTGAGATGTTCATTTTTTTTAAGTGGAAACTGACAACACTGGCATTTTCAACATTTTTGCAATAGATTTGCTGAAGTTTCTCTAAGAATACTACAGAAGTCCCTTAGGAATTAGTCCCTAAAATCTTAAAAATATTTCCCGTCAATAAACTAACTTCTTTATATATTTTTTCTTACCTGTACAATTTATCATAGTGGGTGGACCTATGAAGAATATATGATAACAAGCTGTGAAAGAAAAAAAAAGTGTATTAAAATATAATCCACCTCTCACATCCATGAGTCTAATAGTAAATTAATAAACAGCAACAAGAAGTTCCTACCATACAAATTTTGAACAGTAAAAATATACTAACCCTGGTATATCCTAAAATCCATCAAATGCCTACTTCACCAGAAGTTAGGGCCCTGGATGACCGACAGGATTTATATTAACAACAATCCATGATGTCTTAATGAGAAACTAATGATTGTAGTTACCAGTTGCCATGCTTATTCTTTTTGCTAATATATATATGGCAACAGCCCCACTTATTTAAGTATAAAAATGGCTCTAGAATAATTTTCCTTCTAACATTCCTAATATTCAGAGATTTTAATGTCTGTTAGAAAATTTAAAACTCAACTCAACTTTTTGAAATATAGGTTTCTTCTCTCTCTCTCTCTCTCTCTCTCACACACACACGCACAATATCTGTCTATCTATAAACACAAGTACAGGTTGCAAAGTCAAGCACTCAAAAGTTAAGCTATGCCTGAAGTAAGGCTGTTCTATGCAACCTTAAATTGGGCCCCTTATGGATATGTATTATAATACAGTCTTTAATGACATGATCACATGCTATTTTCCCCACAGGATCCCTGCTCATTTATGGATGGACGGTACTCAATTAACAAGCGACTATTCAATATTTCATTTTATCCATATTGTTCAATGTGTCACCATAGGCCTTATTTACTGCACACTATTCAAACCTTGCTCGGAAGACAGAATTATGAATTTCCTCATGGACTTTTCTATGGCACTCATTACTATAGTATCGGAATGTGTCACAAACATTATTTATCTTCACTAATCCCCTGTGAGATAAGGGATTAGTACTTTCACCATTTTCCAAATGGAGAGCTAAGGCACTGAAAGTTGGAGGTCAAAAATTTCCATCAATTTGAGATGACTGTTGCCAATTGTGGTCGGACATATTCCAGGAGGTTTCATCACATGACATAATCTCACATGAAAGATTAGTTTTTAATTCCTGAAGACTCCAGGCCAATCCTGGAGGGCTGGCAACCCTATCTGAGACACGTAGGCCCTGCTATATAATTTTTTATTTAGCATTATATAGCACTTTATATATTCACTCACAGCTCCCACTGATTTCAGTTGCAGCTGTGAATGCTCAGCACTTCTGCAAATCAGGCCTCAGGGTATCCAGCTGGGCACCCAGAAAATGAGGAACACACAGTTAGTGACCACCCATGAAAACTTTCATTTAAGTGATTTGTTTAGCACTATGCAGGAACTCTCTGGCAGAGGCAGGGATAGAATCCAATTCTCCAGGGCAGCATTCAATTGCATTAACCACAAGACCTTAATTTTCTCTTCCTGTAATCTCCTGTCTTCTTCACTACACACCTTCCAACAAATGTAACAACTGAAGCAGGTGTCCTACAGACAACAGGTTCCTTCACCACACAACACTCAGTCAACCCCAGATGAGATCTTATAATAACCTTATAATAGGAAGCATCGGGCAACCTTAATAATAAGCGGTACTACTAGCCCTGCCAATAATATAGAAAGGGAACTCCTTTCCTTCCCTTCAAAAGTATAATTGTAACGGGTTTCAGTTATACTGTACAATATGTGCAAATGTATTCATACACACACCAGGTTATGGTGCTTAGCATTATTTAACGAAACGAGAAACTGCCTGCAGCCATGTGTGCAATTTTGGAATGGACCAATAATCAGCCATTTGCATGTACAGAAACATATCACAAACACAGTCAGATCAACCCATCTAACTTCAGCACATAAAATACGAGCTGTTAATGGGACATATTCTCCTTTTCATTATACCAGTGTAGCTCTAACAAAATCACATGGCACTAATGTAACAGAAGAGATTTTGACCCAATATCTTATTTTTAGAACTGAGAGTTGACTCAAGCAGCCCTTGGGTAGGGACATAACATCTCCTCAGCTTCCTGTCTGAGATATTTTGCAGTTTCTCCTTTCCTTTTTCAGCAAGATTAACGATGGAAATTATTTTTTCTGTTCCAAATATAGCCCAAAATCTGGCAATTGAATTTGCATGGGTGGACTCCTGAAGCTTCTCAGATCTTTTTGCAGGTGGAATTGTGTGCCTGCACAGACCCAAAAGCAGGAACATTTCTCACAACTAGCATAATTTGTCCAAAGAAATCCAAGAGTAGAAACAAATTGAAACCTCAGTGAAGCAACAGTCCCATGAAAGGTCATATATGAAATATGAAGCTCCAAAATGAGAGGAGGGGAAAAAAGCACCTACCACTGCCCAGATATTCAATGATTACTTAAAAAACGATTCACCAACACCCAAAATGTGTCTGTGAAAATATACCATCCAAAAGTGTAAGCAAGAATATTAGTACAAAATGAGCTAGAACTTAAGATGTGCATTTTCATGTTCAATATTCTAATTACCTTTAGGACTTCATTTTTTAAATTCAGGACCAAAGACATCTTAATTACATTTTAGCCTTAAAAATGTAGTAGAAGTTTACATTTTAGATGCTGCTTCTTCCCTAATACATACTGAGTCATACAAAACCATACCAATAAATGGCTAAAAATGCAGAATTAAACCCACAGTTATTTATGATGCTCCAGAAATGGGCTGGGCACATAGCGACAATTTAAGCAGCCATACATGTTCTCATCACTGAATTCATATAACTGTCGGTATTAGTCTGAGCCTCCACTCTCTGAATATGTCAGTACTGGCCTTTTTCTTTCTTAGTTGTACAAAGTTATTTACAAACTTGATTCTGCTAGCAGTGGGTGTTTTGACATTGGTTTCATTTTGAATAGTATCAGGCACTACATTTCCCCCATTCTTTCCATTATCCTCACTGATATTGCATTGACTCTTTGAGTCTATAAAAATGTTTACTGAAGATGTGTTTCAGCAATGCCTCATTTAAATTCTTCTCACAAAAAATGTTTTCAGAACATGCTATGGGGCATTCAAATCTAAAATCCATAAGATTCTAACCATGTGGGTGAAAGCATATACTGTATGATAAGACGATCAGCTTGTAAGATTATGCAATGGATTTTATGGTTATCCTACTCTCTTGGAAGAGGCCTACAGTGTCAACATCATTGCTTAAGCATATATTTACACAAAGATTGTTAATACTCTCATTTAGTGTTGCTAATAAAAGCCCCATACACATTCTACCTGGATATCAATATTGAGGGGACAGGGGAAGGAGAACACAAAAACTGTGGAAAAGAAAGATGAATAAGGATTGGATGAATAATAAATCAAAGGTTGTAATACCTTTCTCCTCTAAGAATTCAGGACTTGCTTTACAGAATCCCTTTCTTTGAAGTTTCATACAAAAACAGAATTGGAACAGGTCTCACAGCAATTAAGAAAACAAATCCAGAACGAAGAACACCATCCAACCCATTAAGTCTTGCTCTAGTTTGGAAAAAGTCACCCAAATGCTTCTTGAAATTCTAGAACACGGGTCTCAAACATGCGGCCCGCAGGCTGCCGTGGGGTTATTTTCTGCGGCCCGCCAGCTCCCCGCGCCCCTGCCAGCATTTACCTAGAGGAAGGGGTTGGAATGGGGGCAGGGAAGGGGTGGGAAGAGGCAGGGCAGGGGCGGGGCCTCATGGAAGGGGTGGAGTGGGGGTGGGGCCAGAGCAGCGGTGGGGGGTCAGTGGTGTGGCCCTTGGGCCAATGTACTAGTCCTCATGTGGCCCTCATGGTCATTTGAGTTTGAGACCCCTGCCCTAGAAGCTCTTGGGAATGTCTGTCCCACCTCCTGAACATAATTGATTGTGTATATACACAAGGAACAACAAATTTGAGTCTTTTTCAGTAATGATAGTTGTAATATGTCTGTACATACAGTACAGCTGTTTATTAGGAACAAGATGGAGAGCTAATTCTTAAACAAATACCTGCATTTAAAGTATCCCTACAGAAATTCTATTGAAAAAAATAGGAAACTTTTGTTCTTTCATGCAAATTTGTCTTTCCACCTCAAGGAATCCATCAGTTTAGAACAGAGGTTTTTTGGTTTTTGTCTGCATTGTTATTGGGATTGAATTCCTTCAATGGGGGATTACTATCTTTTTAATAACTGACACAATTTTGGAATTCACCTTCAGGTTGGCACAGAATTTACATTTCTATATTTTAGGAATTCTACGAGCTCTTCTTCTCAGAAGAATGGAAATTCTCAATCAACAATCACCCCTATGAATTTCAGGATTGGGAAGGCTTGTTTCTCTTCACACTTTCCCATTTTAAAGGCAGCCTTGGTACTTTCACAGTATAATTCCCACAATCTAAAGGGCCTCTATGACCTTGCTTATTAGTTTCTCCATGAATTCAAAAGCTGACCTCCTGGTTTGGAATCCGGCTCATACCATCAACAGGAATTCAGAGCAGATGGTATGAAGAGCAGGGAAGAAATTTTTTTTTATTTTAAGTTTGCTTGATGTTCCCACCTTGTCCCTTTTTAATCTTCCGTCTTCTTAGAAACAGGCACAGCTCAGGAAGAGCAGGATTCTGAGGGGTGAATTCTGAAAATCTCAGAAAACTGATAGGGACTCTCAGAGATGGATGTGGAGAACAAGAGATGCAGGAGCATGAGAATCCCTCCAATCCAAATCTCGTTGGACAAGATAGTGACACAGATTTTGCAAGGGGCTTATAGAAAGGAGGAAAGAGGAAAATATTTTAGGATCATGCTGTTCTTCGTTCTGGATTCATACCCCACATAAAAAAATAGTAAGAGGAACAAAAAATGTCACCATGACTAAACAACATAGTAAAAGAGGCAGTCAGAGGCAAAAAGGCATCCCTTCAAAAACCTGAAAGTCACATTCTACTGAAAACAATAGAAAAGAGCATAAACTTTGGCAAGTCAAGTGTAAAAGCCTAATTAGTCAGGCCAAAAAAGAATTTGATGAGCAACAAGCAAAAAGACTCAAAAACCAACAGCAAAAGAATTTTTAAGTACATCAGAAGCAGGAAACCTGCCAAACAATCAGTGGGGCTACAGGATGATCAAGGTGCTGAAGGAGCACTCAAGGAAGATAAGGCCATAGAGGAGAAGCTAAATTATTTCTTTGCATTGGTCTTAACTACAGAGGATGTGAGGGAGATTCCCACAGCTGAGCCATTCTTTTTAGGTGACAAATCTGTGGAACTGTCCCAGACTGAGGGGTCAATAGAGGAAGTTTTGGAATGAATTGATAAATTAAACAGTAATAAGTCATCAGGACCATATGGTATTCACCCAAGAGTTCTGAAGAAAGTCAAATATAGAATTACAGAACAACTAACTGTGGCATGTAACCCATCACGTGAATCAACTTCTCGACCAGATGGCTGGAGCATAGCTAATGTGACATTAATTTTCAGAAAAGGCTCCAGAGGTGATTCTCACAATTACAGGCCGATAAGCCTAACTTCAGTACCAGACAAACTGGTTGAAACTGTAGTAAAGAACACAAGTATCAGACACATAGATGAACATGATTTTCTGGGGAAGAGTCTACACAGCTTTTGTAAAAGGAAATCATGCCTCACCAATCTATTAGAATTCTTTGAGAGGGTCAACAAACATGGTCTCTCACCAAAGGCTCTTAAGCAAAGTAAGCAGGATAAGAGTATTATGGATGAGTACTGGTTAAAAGACTGGAAACAAAGGGTTGGAATAAATGGTCAGTTTTCAGAAGGGAAAGAGGTAAACAGTGGTGTCCTCCAGGGATCTGTACTGGGACCAGTGCTTTCTACACATTCATAAAGGTTTTGGTAAAGGGATGGCAAAATTTGCAGATGATACATAATTACTCAATATAGTTAAGACCAACACTGAGAGTGAAGAATTACAAAGGAATCTCACAAAACTGGGTGACTGGGCAACAAAATGGCAGATGAAATTCAAAGTTGAAAAATGCAAAGTATATAAATCCATGGTATGCTCACACCTTGAATACTGCATTCAATTCCAGTGCCCCCATCTCAAAAAAGATATATTAGAAATAAAAAAGGTACAGAGAAGGGCAATGAAAATGATTAAGGGTATGGAACAGCTTTCCATGTGAAGAATGAAGAGAGAATAAAAAGACTGGGAGTGTTCAGTTTAGAAAAGAGATGACTAAGGGGGCATATAATAGAGGTCTATACAATCATGAATGATGAGGAGAAAGTAAATAAGAAAGTGTAATTTACCCATTCACATAGCACAAGAACCAGGGGTCCCAATGAAATTAATAGGCAGCAGGTTTAAAACAAACAAAAGGAAGTGCTTCTTCAAACAGCACACAGCCAACCTACTGAACTTATTACCAGATGTTGTGAAGGCCAAAAATATAACTGGGTTCAAAAAATAGCTAGATAAGTTCATGGAGGACAGGTCCATCAATGACTATTAGCCAAGATGATTAGGGATGCAATCCCATGCTCTGGGTGTTCCTAAGTCTGACTGTCCAATGCTGGGACTGGATGACAGAGGTTGGATCACTTGAGAATCGCCCTGTCCTATTCATTTCCTTTGAAGCATCTGGTATTGGCCACTGTTAGAAGACAGAATACATGGACCATTGGTTTGACTCAATATGGTGATTCTTATGTTCTTATAATTGAAAGTTTCTCTTCTAATTAGTGTCCTCTGTGGGGTGGAAATAATGCCAAAAGAAGAATGGGTGTCCGGGATATTTTCTGATTGTCAGAGGTGAGCGAGGTGTGCAAAAGTACCAGTAGCAGGAAGACAATCTAGCTGGCTGTGTATACAGCCCTCACCATCATAGCATTTGAGTGCCTAGGAGAGGCCTTTGCCAATACGGAGGGGGCATGCCCCAGGAGGTTTGTAAGAAGAAAGTGGGAGAGGACCTCTTTCAGCCAGGATCTGGCCACAGGACCCACTATTTATCATGTTGCTGTTTCCTGTAGTCAGAAAGGAAGATTGCTGTGTTCCGAACAGTAGGCATGCCGCATGCATGCTGTTGCTAGCTGCTGTGAAGTATGATGTGAGGCCACTTTTCCACTGGAAGTAGTGCTGATCAAAGTGGGAACAGTGAAACGTGCTTCCTCCATTCCTCAGATAAGCACAGTTGTATAGCACTGCTCTGAAGTGGTGGGGAAGTATTCCATGTTCATTGCTGAGCCCTGATACACTGAGAGGCTCTGCAGGATGCGGAAGCTCTTCCCTGTGATTACTGGGAAACAGTGCTGTTGGTTTTCAGGGCCCAGCTGCTTAAACAATCTCCCTAGGACCCCTTGATTTCCAGGGAAGGGCATAGAAGCGACGATGTTATGGCTAAGCCCAAGAAAACTAGATGGCCTAGAGAGAGCAGCCATAGAATATTCAATAAGTTTCTTCTATCAGATGGAGGCAGAACACTATGGCAGAGCCCTGTGGCTTTTACAGGAAGGCCTGGGGCAACAAAAAGTTCAGCAGAGCTGTTTCTACATGTGCAAGGTGTGTACCAGAAAACTCTTTTACAGAACAATGGATTCCTGTGAATGAGAAATACTCGTAGTGGGCCTCCCTTCTGATCTTATGGGAGCCAGATATCATCAGCATTATTTTCTTCTAGGAGCTTGGCATTAAGGTTCTTCACTGGCAGAATCAAATAGTGAGTGACCCCCATTTGAATAAGTGACAAGAGGAATTAGCCACATTGGAATGATTTAAGTCACCTGGTGATCTAACCTTCGTGGTGCTAGCCAGAATGCCCTGGGATAGACCATCCAGTATCATCTCATTATGTGACCCTCCCATCCCCCTCTTCTGCCTCACAGGATATTAGTTGTATTCATACTGGAGGACCAACACACAGAAAAAGTGCCATTAGGCATATCACTCTAATTTATATCATGTGACTTCTGAAAATGAAGAATTTCAATCCTAACAGTCTGTAAAGAATCAATTTCCACTATGGTAAATACAGTAGTTTGGCTCTCTGGGGCTGTTTTAATATGCAGAACAGAGAGGAGTCTAGATTGCTACAAAATTTTTATTCTGTGTTCAAATTAATCTAATTTTGATAAAGAGTATCTCAGCTAATGAATACAGGAAACAAAAATAGTTTCAGACAGAGATTCTGGAGCATGAAAGCATAGACCAATAAATATAGAAATAGGAAGGATTCCTCAAGTTCAGAATAGAAAGGAAACAATCTAAGGTGCTGTGGTCCTTATGGTAACATCATAATAACCATTTTTCAGTATTATCTTGTCTTTGAAAAAATACAAGCATATAATTTAAAGGGAAATTTATATAAAATATTCCATCTACAGTTTCTGTACTTGTAAGCGTTCTGGTTTTGCTTCAGCTAACTAGACAACAGTACCTCAATATTTGCTGTACAAGAAAGTGTTTGCAACACAGCAAATACTGAGTTTAGGGTATTACAGGGATTACATAAAATACTTAGATAGTCTTCTCTGGTTCTCAAAAGCAATTTTTTTATTGTATATCAGAGTGTGTCTATAAAGCAGATTTAGGTAACTACAGTAAATATTGAGGATGCCATCAATCATCAGATAACCTTTCCCGTATAAATTTTTCTTGTTGCCAGTTACAAAAACATTGGAGCAATATATGTAAAGGTCTTTCCACGGTTGTGAATACAAAGATCTGTCCTTCTCCAAATGCTGGGAATTAGCAATGAATTAAATCTTTCCGCAAACAGCAAGAAACAGGTACTGAAATGTCTATTACTAGCACAAAGTGTGTACTCAGAAAAGGGAATCTAACACAGCTCCAGTTTATACAGAATGATTGAAACAATGGTAAAACATAGCTTGGATGGAGAAAACTATATTGGCAATAAAATGGGAGAAAATACACTTGGATGTATTAATAAAGTTGTGACATAACATGATTCATGTGTGATGTGCATTTTAAATTGAATTTTTAACTGCACTGATCTGTTAGTTATGCATTGGCTCTTTCCTGTGTCAACATTTTTTTAAATAGTAACTAATAAATAAAAAATAATAATAAAACAATAATAAAGCAAACCCAGAAGCTAAAAGCATAAAGTAATAGACTTGCATATTTGTATTCCTTTGTCCTGAGGTCAGCCATAATGATTGTTGTATTAATTTGAATATCTTGCTCATTGTATTGTTGTTTGCATAGGCATTTTTTCTTGAAAACAAAATAAATATAGAATTTTAAAATGAGTGTTTAAATGGATAGCACTGTAAAAACAACTAAATATCCTTAAGCGCACAAGGGTTGCCAGCAAAATGCCTCTGCACCACTGAAGCCCTCTTAGGAGGTACGTATACCTTGTGCATGCTTTCTGAATGGAGTCAATTTCACTGAAAGAGCATCCCCTGGGTACATTATTCTCTGTTTACTATAGCAAGTAATATTCATAACAAATGTGCAAATACTTGCTTATTAGTCTTACAGGGAGCCTGCCTTCTTTGCCATCTGGATACATTTGTGCTTTCAGAATTGTATGATATCATTTATTTGACAATTTCTGTAATTATTATGCAGCTAAAGTTAGTTGACCATTGTATCACATGTTTTGAACATTTTCAATTTCAATGGAACATAGAGTGCTAATTTAAATCAATACCATGTTGTTGTTTTTTCAAATACAAAATGATATCCAAATGTACAAATGTTCGGGGGGATGAGGGGAGAGACAACTATAAGTATGTTGTCTGTAGAAAAGGAAGAGCCATTTTGTCCACTGGACCTCTTGGTTTTAAAATAAGTTATCTTTTGTCTGCATCTTTTTCATATTCCATTTCTGTGATGTGCTTAATATAATGTAGGAAAGAATTAACACTGGAGGTTCTGTTTGGCAGAGAAAATGATCCGAATTATGTGAACCTCTCATATCTGCAAAGCTGAGCTGGAGATTTTGGGAGAAAAAGCTTTTCTGATATTTTTCTGCATTTTAATAAGTGTAGGAACTTACATATCATCAGAACTGCCTATCTCTGTCTCTCTCTCATTTATTAAATTATTTTTTTCACACTTCAGCTGAAGAAACACAGAGGTGAAAAGAAAATGTCGATATATTTTTTTTAAAAAAATTACTTGAACTTTTTCAAGCATCACAAAGGTTTAGATTGATCTTTGAGTGAAAATTGCAATGGCTTTATTCTACGCAAACAAGCTCAGTGTGGGTGAAATCCATCCTGCTGCTGAGGGCTCACTCAAGGCTTGTGCGACACATCAGTCCCACTTCAGCCTTCAAACCAGGGGTGAAGTGCAACTCAAGTGCTGCATAAAGCCCTGTGTGGGCCCTCTTCACGTGGATGAATCTGGCCCTGTGAGATGCAGATCTGCAGGCTGCTGAAATATCATAAGCAATGCCATAGGATGATCAAAATGAAGTGTCTAAATTACGTTAATTATCTCCAGACACCTGTTGCTCACAAGGACCAGGACGTTTAAGCATTTTTCCCCCTAAAGCACTGAAAACAGGCTGAACTGCCATATAATAATTACTGAAGGCACACCATTTAATCACAGCCCATACAAGTGGAGAAGGAGGGAATAAAGAGTTGCATTGCCTCAAGAAGTGCACTAGAAGACATTTCCAAATCACCTCCTAGAACTCACACATACATAGGGGCCTTGCACCTATAACATATAGTAGCTTACTTTCTGAAGAAGCAGGTGCATGGGGGTGTAGGAGCAGTCACATAGGCCCAGCTCCTAACTACCATGAGGGGAGGAGCATCCTCTTCATTCCCTTCAGCACATAGACTGAATTGCTGCCTGACCCTTACATGGGCTGCACAAGGTAGGGAAAGGTTTCTTACATCCTTCCTCCCTCCCCCATCACTGTACACCCTGTACAGTGTTAGTGGCCAGGCATAATCTAGTGCTTTGTCCTCAGTTTGGCTAAGTGATAGTGACAGCTGCTTAATTAAATGGAGGTTTCTATTGTGTAGGCTGGATAACTTTATTCCACAAAATAATCTTTAGCAGACAGCTTTGTTGTTTATAACAATTATCTTACCATGACTGTCATTCCTAATATGACCTATAATATATTCCAGGGCATTAAAACTAGTATGCACTGTGTCAGCTGCATTACATGAAATCTACCTGACATTTTGTAAAAAGTGCTGTTGAGTACTAGGCACCAAGCTAGGAATAATGTACCTAATTCTGTTCTCAGTTACACCAGTGTAAATGCAGAATGACTCCATTAAATGATTTAAATGAGCAAAATTTGGTTCACTACGTTGTAGTTTTATTTATATATTTTAATTTTAAATTATATATATACACACACACACACATATATATATATACACACACACACACACACACACGCAGTGTGCATTGCACTGTTTATTTATCTTGTAAAGTAGCTTAAGTTTTTGGCACTGTTTCACTTAAGCTTTGTAACTTGTCTTCTAACATTTTTTAATGACACCACATGAATAGACCGCTGCTTTTCAAAGAACTGTAAAGCCACAAGTTACATAACGAGATAACGGATGGCTTCAAAGTGGAAACTGTCTTAAGTCACATTTGTAATAAGTATAATGAGCACAATAGAATTTAATCAAATAACATTTCCATGCATCTTTAAAATGTTCCAGGTGTTTTATGCTTTCAAAACTTCATTTGTATTTACTCAACTTCCTGTTAACAAACCTTGTGCTGCTAAGGAACCTAGAGCTGCCAGCCAAATGTTGAACTGTTGTTTTCTTTAAAAGTTAGGCTAAACAGGAAACAGAATTTCATCTTCTCAATGCAGCAAACAGCAAGCTGAATTTGCAGTTCAAGAAACTCAGCTCACAAATCTATCCTAACCTCACCTATTGCTATACAGGTGAGATGAAATGGCATGTCATGTCATTCTTATTTCCTTTATGAATCTACATAACTTTAGTGAACCAAAAATATCTAATCTCAAAACATAGTCAACAATCCAAATTCTCCACTATTTTTAAAGTCATTCTTCTATGAATATTTCATCCTTCATTTCCAGTCTCACACTCACTGTGTTTACCCCTGCTCCTCAAGATTGGCCTGTCTTTCCTCTCACAAGTTTTTTGCAGCCTCTCTCTGATAAGTCTTCCTCTTGAGTTCATCCTCACTGGTGTGAGTTCAGCATGTCTGTTGACCTCTATTACCTTGATCATCTTTCCTCTAACCGTATATTCGTTTTCCAAAGGCTTCCCAATCTGCCACCTCTCTCTCTGTTATCTGACTACCCTTTTCTCTATTCTAGAGAGTCCTGATCTTGCCTATGCTACTGTTGCACACAACTGTTCACCACTTCCCCTCTACGAAAACTGCCCTTGTCCCACTGCACACATAAGCAACTTGGCTCTATTAGATGCACCAGCCAGATTTTTAGTCCTGGGGCCTGATATAAAGCCCAGTGAAGTCAACAGAAGTGTTTCCACTAATTTCAATGGGCTTTGGATCTGGGACACTTTGCTGACCCCTTCCATCCTCAATCCCTGGTACTGATATCTACAACGCTGTCTGGCCCTCTGTCTCTAACATATCAAGCTCTATTCTGTTTCTTGCTTCACCATTTTCCCTTTTTGCACAGATTATCTATGAGTTGATGCTATGAACAGAGGGATATATTCGATCTTGATGTTAATTATAATATCGAGAATTCATATAAGTTACTCTACAGGAATGCTTTCTGGGCTGCAAAATCTCATTTCTTCTGAGTTTCTCTTCTATACTATTCTCCTCTCCATCCACTCAGTTTGCCTTCTATTCCTCCCAGCCTTTCCCTAGCCAGGTGCAAGAAATTTGCAGCTTCTTAACAATCTAAGTCCGAATTTGCAGCAATATCTATTCCAACTCCAACAACTCTCCCCATTAATCTGCACTAACACGTTCTCCCCTTCTTCAGCAACCAACTTGGATATTTTTAATCGAATCCAATCCATTAAGAAAAATACCTCCCTGTCCTGATACCCATGCCTTCTCACTCCTCCTATTGTTTCTTTCTGTCTTTGATCTTGGCACTTCTGCCACTGTCAACAATTCCCCTGCTTCTGCTAACGTCCCTTTTTACAAAGTTCTCCCTTGAGTCTGCCGTTCAGTTGCTCTCTCTTTAATTTCCGCTTTCTCATCATAACCTTCTCTCATCCCCAGTCAGCTCTCCCAGACCAGTATTTCAACCAGGTTCCATCTGGGTTTAGCTCTGGCCATTGCATGAACATCACCTTCATCAATATACCAAGATCCTTCTCCTGCTGAAGCCTCCTTTTCCAAGTTTACAACACTCTGAACCCCTCTATTCTCCTACATCCACACCATACTGCACAGGAATCTCTAGTTCCCTTCATTAATGATTTTGCTTAATCACTGCCTACACTGATAGCTTCTCCTTGGCATGAAAATCTTTTTCTGTTGTGTCCTACAAAGCTCAGTGCTCAGGCCTTTGCTCTTTTCTACCATCTTTCACCTTCTCAGTCTCTTATCTTTATTTTTTAACTCCTACCACAATTTTACCCTGATACTCAACTGGTAACACCTTTTTATACCTCTTAATCAACAATTAATATAATCTTTTAACGCCTCTTTTAATAAGTCCTCACTGATTCCCCCCACTGCCTGCCTTGATTAAATACTGTATTCATCTTGCCATTCTTTAACTAAAATGTTTCAAATACATAAGTATTTCTCTTCGGTAAGAGGAGCATCAAAAGTATCATTGTCTCTGCTTCCTTTTCTTAATATAGGCTTCCCATTTGTCTCCCATAGCCATGCACTTGACATAAGTATTGACCATAAATTCTCCTTCACCTTCCATATTTTATTTGAGAAGAAGGACATGCTTGTGGTTAAGGACCTGGACTGGAACTTGGAAGATGAGTTATATTTCCAATTCTGACACAGGTCTCCTGTGTGACTAAAGAAAACTTTATTTGATTACTTGTTGAACAACAGCGCAATATCAAAAATTCAGATTTTTAAATTTTCTTACAATATGCTTTGTTAAGATTTACATTTTTCAAATATTTTCACTTTTTTATATTAATGGATCAATAAAATAACTTAGCAACTGATTTATAATAGTAGCCTTGGAAACTGAATATTTTGAGTGTCAAAAAGGGTTATTATAATGAAGGCAAATGTAAGACTATGTGAATATCATCAACAGAATAATATTTATTTTAGACTTGGGTCCAAAAGCTGGTTAAATAGATCTTTTGAACCATTCTTGGTATTGTTACTGTGAGAATAAGATAAGTCTTTTTTATATAGATATAAACAAAGCCATTAGGCCAAACATTTTTTTAAAAATGTCTTTAAATTATGAGTGCCTAATTTGAGATAAGCAACTGGATATCCAAACCTTTGAAAATTACACCTTTTTCAAATTGGACATTCAAAAATGGAGGCACCCAAAAATAGAAGAAACAGTTCTGATGTGAGGAATCAATGTCCATGAAAAAGAGGGACTGTCTCCCCAACCTTTACCCAAAAGGAGAACCACTTTGACGGGACCCCACATATTTTATAGTTTATATGTTAAAGAAGTAAGAGCTGTATCCACAGGGAAGGAATGGAATGCCAAGGCAGATTCACTTGGGCCTTTTGAGCCAGACTGTAATTAACACACAGGCTTGAGCTGAGGAACTCTAGTGAGATTTTGGTGAGGCACTGAACTTCAGTATAGGCACAGCTTGGTGCCATGGATAGGACACTGAGTCAGGAGACCTTGACTCTTTTTCCTCATCTGTAAAATGGACATCATCATGCTTTGTAAAATGCTTTGAGGTCAAGGGATGAAAAGTGGTGTGCACTATTAAGAAATGCTAGAGATCACAGGGGCTTCACACACACCTCACCAACCCTACATAAGGTGCAGCCTGCACCCTCACTGTATGCCTTGACAGCTCTGGCATATCTCCTTCCTTGTTCCTTTGGAACCATTTGTGCCTCCTGGGGGGAGCTATTGTGGCTGGTCCATAGATGAGGAGTGGAAGGCAACTTTTGCCTTCCCCTTTGTACACCCACTATGGCATGGCACAATCTGCTCATTTATATTCTATTGTGAAATATTTCTAATTTGTGACACTTAGACCAACTACATGTGAATTACACTATAGCCTTTACCCGATGAATTAAGACCTTTTTAAAAAAACATATGTATTCTGGGTAGTTTTTATGTACAATTGCAACGCAACAGGGATGCCTGTGCTATTTTCAATACACTTTCCATTCTAATTTTTAATCTGTTTTGCACTGATTATGGCAGTGTGACTTTAGTTATTTATATAATTGAGTATTATTCCCTTTCTATCATCTAGTCCTCCATTTACCTATTAAAATATTTGTATTCTAATCCTGTCTCTGAACTCAGATTTTTATGTGGAAATGTGGGAGATGTTGGAATGTGTATTAAGCATCAAAACAGTACCTCAGAATGGTTTAATAACTCTAGGGATACAAACGACATTTACTGCAGGCACTGTACTTTGCTTTTTAGTTATGCAAGCAGTGTTCTCTATGCTAGTGCCAACATGTGACTGGCAAACACTGAGGTGGATTAAGGTTAAAAGACTCGGATGCATGAAAACTTGATGGTCTCTGGAAAAATTTGCTTCTCCACAGACATTTTCTTGCAGCCTAGCCACCCTTCCACCTCACCCTGATGGACTTGCTTTTCTTCTAGTCCTGAGACTTTGAACTTCCTGCAGAATAATGCAAACCCAGCCAGTTCAACCTGGCCTCCAACAGGTAACGGCAACAATCAGCTCTTCACTGTATCACCATCTGCTGCTCTTTATCTGTGTATCACTGCTTTAAATGGGCCACCCGCCATCCGAGGGGCTCAGAGCCCAAGGATCCTGGCCTTAATCTATGACTGGGAAAATTAGGGACAACACACACCCAGAGAAAGCTTTAGTTAAAAGACACAAGCTGGAACAAATCTGGTATTCAGCAATCTGAGACAGTAGTCTTCAAGCTGCAGGGCTCCTTCCTATGCTGAAATATAAACAGGGACCCAGGCCAAGCTGTGAATCACCAAAAGTCCTTTCCTATGGGAAGAAATGGGCCACTCTTCTCAGGGACACCTCCCACCTGTGCCTAATAAGAAAGTTTCTCCCTGTGATGAGATGTCCCATCCAAGTCATACTATGGGACACTCATTCCCAGATCTGTACCCACATTTGGGAAAAAGGAAAGTCCGCAGATCAAGCACTTAGGACTACAGCTCCCCCATGATGTGATTTAATATTTGCTTAACAACTTAACAAACCAGCTTTGAAGAAACACTGACTTCAAGGGCCAACATACACATGCAAGAATCCTTGATCTATTACTTTAAAACCCCACCTGTCCTGAAAGGTGAATTCTACTGAATAACAATTAAAACTCGTCAACAGTGGGAATATCATCCATAGGTGGCCAGCATAGCTGCAGTGGCACAGACAGGAAAGGTTGCTATAAGATGTGATTTACATCAGTGCAGCTTGCCCTTTTTTCACAATCAGGGGTAAGCAACACTGGTGTATGGCCTGTCTCCGCTAGGGGTTCGCACCATTCAGCCATGTGAATGGGAGGCCACCAATAGTTGTAACCAGGGCAAATGCCCCGTGTAGACAAAGCCTGGCTACGCTCCCATAAAGATAAAAGGAAGACATTCATTTCCTGTAGGATTAGTAGAACATCAAGACTCCAGTACTTTTTATGGCCTGATTCAACAAAATTATTACATTTCCAATAAACAACATGCTATAACATACAGAACAATTTATTATGGACCTGAAATTCTCAACCTCTATCTGTCAATGTTACCACAACTTAAAAGGAGGGGAGCCAAGTCACTGCTGAATAAGTAGGTTAGCTGCTCCCACAAATGACTTATAAAATGTACTAGTCCAAAAGTCCTACTCTGGAAAGCTGGCAAGATATCATCTCACCAACCCTGCAGAATCCTGACACATCCTGCCCCAAATCCCATTTTGGAGACTGTCAGTTTCAAAGCTTCTGTAATCACCTTAGTATCTGAGCATGTTCCACAATCATTACATTTGCAATAGCAAAGTCCCTGAATGGAATTTTGGGCTTGCCTCCGTTTCTGGGTTATAAAGAGCTCTGTTTGGGGTAGTTCTTTGGGGGACAGAGAACAATAAGGTTAATGGGCCACTGTTGTAGCTGCCCCACTCCTGGAGAATAGGGATTGAAAGCAGCCAAGCTAGGCTGATTGGGGAAGCAGCCACAGCTGGGGCCATGCTGATCAGGGTCCAGCTGGCCCTGATAAAAGGGTTGTGGAACAGGAGCTGAAGGAGTTTCACTCTAGTCCTGGAATAGGAAGGGCTAGCTGCCTGAGATGAAGGTACCTGAACTAGAGCAGTGCTAGGGAATAGGGCAAGGGAGCTGGGGAGCTCCAGCCTGGTAAACCCCAAGGCTGCAGGCCTTGTGCAAGGCCTACACAGGTACTGGGGTTGCAGAGGTCCAGCCCAGGGTTAGGCAGAGGCAGCTGGTCCAACCTCCTTGCCAATGATGAGTGGCCATGACAGACTGCAGTTTGCCCCAGTGAGCAGGGGCTAGATGACGACTGGCAGTAGCCCCTGAGGCAAGGTGGGTGAGAGGGTTGGGGGTTCCCCTGGGAGAGGAGACCCAGAGCGTGGTGGAGTAATGCTGGGGCAGCACCCAAGGTAAAGGGTACCGGGGTCTGGGAGGGACACGGTGCCAGCAGCAGGCAAGACACTGGCCTGCAGAGGGCAAGCCATACGCTGGAAAAGAGCTAATTCCCAGACGACCAGCAGGAGGCGTTGCATCTGGTGAGTCTGGCTTTTCTATAGCCAGTCACAGAAATGGGAATAAATAACAGCATGTCTGCCTAACCTCATAACTAACTTAGAAAGACAATGAAACCATGTCTGAATATCTTTTAGAATAGGATTGTTTAGAAGTATATTGTTCTTAAATAAAAGTGAATATTTTCAGGTCAGTTTACTTTTGCATCTTTTAGAAAGGCAAATATTCTATATGACTAGTAGAGACATTACAGCACAACAAAAGGAAATACAATTTCTCCAGATTTATTCACACACATATATTATATTATAAAAGAACCTAAAGTGGTAATAGTTGGCACTATTTTCACAACAAGAATAGTCAGAATGCTGTGCTGATGATGTACATATAATTTTGCATTTGACATCATTGTGGTAATCCTCTCTGATGACATTCAGAGGTTCTAATTTCCAAGGATATTATTTCATAAACTGATTGCAAAGTTACCATACTGATCCCAAAATAATAACCAACTACAATAATAATTTTAACAACAACTTCGTGGAAAGAATTTGATATTCCATTCAAGGCACTTTTCAGGATTCCTGTTAGACAAGTATTACTTCCTATACGTTTTCAACAAAATATTTGAAAAGATGTAAATTTTAATAAAGCATAATGTAAGAATATAAAAAAACAACCTTTAAGGGCACATTATCTATTCATATTATGGCTTTACCATGTAATTATGGTCCCAGTTCTGTAAAGAGATCAGTGTGAACAGCACACTTATATGCCCACAATAGCTGGTTGAAAATTTTCCACCTAAACTGTTTTCATGAAAAGTGGCTGTTTTCTGTTGAATGTCCAAAAACCTAAACATTATGGCTACAAGCCAAAAAAATGCATTATTCAAAATTCTGCTGAAAATTATTTTTAATGGCAATATTAGAAGAAAACTTAATTTTTCCATTTTTGTCAATTTTCTACAGACTTTTCCTTGAGAGATTGAAGCCTAAATCTGGAAATGAGCTTTTTATAATTCATTGAAAGTAGCTTCTCAGACTTCTCTTTGATACATCACCAAAACACAGTAAAGATGTTATGCACTCAACAGAGAAATTATGAAATAAGACACTTTAGCTCAAGGAGGAAAGATATCCTAGTAATTCAAAGGCTAGATGAAAGTTTAGATCTGCCGTTTTTCTTGAAATCATGACTGAAACCTTTAGGTATCTTTCTGTCATGAGTATTAAAGGAAATGTATACACTGCTATTAGTATACAAAGAGTGATTTAGATTCTGAAATGTTTAAGTTTCTACTATTGTGTACATATTTGTAAATTATTTTCTGCTACTTGGCAAATCATAGGTTTTGCCTGGTAGCCTTTGCTAAAGATCACCAAAAGAATCCATACAATCATATTTTAGGGTTTGAATCAAGAACAGGTAAGAATAACATTTTTCTGTGTTTCACTGGCATAGCCAAAACTCCTCAGCCAGTAAAGAGGAAAGTGGTACTTTTTTCAGCACCCTCAAGAAACAGAAGTAGATGAATGTAGGAAAGATGGATTAGAATAAACCAACCAACCAGTCCATGACTTCCAAGTTCTAAGGTGTGAGATATCAATAAAAGATGGATAATAATGATTATTCATATTTAAAATTGTGCATTATTAAGCTGTGACTTTTGCTATCAGAAGAATACACAACTGATTTTAAAAGAAATGGGAGAGGTATGTAGAAGCTTGTCACTGTTAAGATGTTGGGTCGCCCTCAAAGTTATATAAGTATGATAGAATTATAATTATGTAGTAGTAGAAATAAAGATAGATGAAAGAGTATATAGGTATTGTAAAAAGGTATGAACATCAGTTCCATGCTGTTGAATTTCACTCTGTAACAAATGCAAGGCCAAAGTGCTAATTATTTCAGACCGTTACAGGACAAAGAGTCTGTGCTGGAAAGTGATAAGAACTTTGAGGAAACAATGCTGTTCTTTAAAACAACACCCTGATGCTCCTCCCCCGTGGGGGCCCCTTGTCATGCCTATGTAAATCTTGGTATCCAAAGAGGGAAAAAAAGATAGTGGGATAAAACTTCTTAAATGAATCAAGAGTCATCGATTGTGGTGTTAAGTAAAAGAATAAATGATGAGTGCATGGAAATGAGAGCCTCAGCAGGGAAAGAATTGGTTAGTAAATGGTGCCAGCCTAATCCTAAGAATTTCAACCTTGATATCGATGGGCCGAAGAATATGCAAAGTGGAGATAACCGGATGATCCCCGGAGAGCGAACTGGAATCCACCCAAAACGCATCAAGGAAGAACAAGAAGATAACACCTAGCCATCATGGAGCCGTCATGGATGTACCACCTGCTGATTGAGCTGATGATCATCTCAATTGTAAATTCAGCATGATGAAGCAACTTCTATAGACTTGTATTGAACCAGAGACCTATAAAAATTGGGTCCAGGGACTGTGTTCTTTGAGTCTGGTTCTACGACCACCCTCCAGGAGCTTCAGATGCGCATCTGACAATGACTCAGCTCCACTCTCGTGTCCAGGCCACCTGGCCAGTGACTTGGCATGAGCAACATCTAGGCTGGTAACTATAACAACCTTTATGTAGAACCTGTGTGTGAATGGATCTATATAGAAATTGCAAATAGGAATATTTTTGTTGTATTTACAATAAACATGGCAATTTGCCTTGTGACTCTTACAAGATCCTGTTGGTATAATTTTTATTAGTGTAACAAAGAAATATCCTCCGGGAATTGAGCAGGACAAGAGCCATAATATGCCAGATGGCCTTTTTCTTACATATCTTAGCCCTGGTCTAGACTGGGTGGGGGGACGGACAAGGGAGGGGGATCGATCTAAGTTACACAACTTCAGCTACGTGAATAACGTAGCTGAAGTCGACATACTTAGATCGACTTAGTGTGGTGTCTTCACCGCGGTGCGTCGACTGCTGCCGCTCCCCTGTCAACTGTGCCTGCGCGTCTCATGGCTCTGGAGTACAGGAGTTGATGGGAGAGTGCTCGGGGGTCGATTTATCGCATCTAGACTAGATGTGATAAATCGATCCCCACTGGATCGATTGCTGCCTGCCAATCCAGTGGGTAGTGAAGACATACCCTTAGTGGCACAATTTCTAGTTAGGTCTAAAGGAAGAGGATGCACTCAGGGATTTACAAAAGATTAGGGGTGTGGTCTGAGCTGCACCAGAGAGGAATAAAGGAAAAAGAACAAACTATAGTTTCCAAGCCTCCAGGATTGTCCTGGAATCTCCAGGAATTAACTATTAATATTTAATTAAAGATTGTCATGTGATGAAACCTCCAGGAATATGTCCAACCAAAATTGGCAACCCTACACAAAACCCCAACATTCAATAGACTTTAGGATGATCCAAAATGTGACAGGGTCCTTAAAAGTTTAGGGTTTTAGGCTCTACTTTATCCACATGGATGTGCCAAATATATATGGTGATATTTTGTCACAGCAGGGATAAGTTCTTGGCAGGGAGTGTAGAAAATAATAATCACTGAGGCTTAAGTACTGGATTTTCAGATGCTGGCCTCCATTTTGTACCACCTAACACTATGTTGGAAATATGGCCCTTAGTTTCCTCTGTAGTGTCTGCTAGCACCCAAGGAAACTTTGGGAAGGGAAGAATTGTTACCAGCAGTCTGTAAAGGTCTAGTCCCACAAAACCAAAGGAAATTTTGTTGAAGGGAGGTGTCTGCTTTCAGCAGTGCAATAAGGCCTGGTCTAAGCTTAAAAGTTTTGCTGGCATAGCTATGTTGGTTAGGGAAATGGTATAAACCATACTAGAAAGAGAATTATTTTGCGGGGATAAGCTGCATGTACAGTAGGAGGGTTTGTCAGTATAGCTAGAGACAAGCATTCTAGTATAAATAAAGAAAAGTGTACTTGCAGGGACTGACTCTAGAAGAGTGGAAAGAAAACCATGGGGCTGAAACTCTGGGGATCTCTGCCATTGACTTCAATAAGGCCAGGATTTCACCCAGGTTTTCCACATTCAGCTGAACATCATCTCCCCACCCCTCAAAGTAATTTATTATATATTTATTCTACATAAACTGCATACAGATGCCTATATTACTCCTTTACCAAGCAAGAGGGCAGGGACTGGGCACAGCCTTGGCTCCATCCCCTCAATATGCGGCTCAGCATAGCTGAGTCAGTGAGAATAGGGGAGGGGGTTACCAATCTGCAACTAACAGGAGTTTTTTATTAGTAGCACATTCCTCCTCCCCGGAGAAAAGAGGAGCAGGAAGGAATCATGCTTCTCTAGGGACCTGTCTACATTACCAAATTTTGTTGACAAAACTTATGTCGACACCCAAAAATCGACAAAACAAAAATCGCTGAAGGGTGTTCACACTTGCTCCCTCTGTCGACAGATCATGTCGACATTGGGAACACCATCATCGACAGGGTGAGAAATGCAGCATGGGTATGTATCCCACAGTGTAGCGTTGTGGGAAGGAAGAGCTGATTGCTGGGCATCTTGGGATTCTCTCCAAGTTCTCCCACAGCCCCCCCAGTTGCCGAGAGCAGCATCATGAGTAGCTCTGTGAGCTCTCCGTGCTGAGGAATGGCAAAGCAGCCCCGCAGTCTGTCCCTGCCTCCCCCTGCAGCAGCAGTCTGCCTGCTGCTGTGTTCCTAGCACAGGGCAGAACAGGAGCATTCCAATGATTTGCTCTTTGTTTGTTCCCCAAACGGAGCAGCGCACAGATACTTCCCGGGGCTTTGAAAGGGGAGGGGCACATGCGTGCAGGGCAGCAGAGATCAAAACACTGAGCAGAGCAATCAGGGCAGGCATTGTGGGATACTGGCAGAAGCTAGTTCTGTCAACAGAACAATCAGCAGTGTCTATACTGGCTCTTTGTCGACAATAAAGGGAGAGGAAAAGACAAAAGTCTCTCGTAGGAAGTTTTTTGTCGCCAAACTGGGCATTTTTTGGAACAAAAGTCCCACTGTAGTGTGTACGCTCTTCCTGTTTTGTTGCCAAAAGGCAGTTTTTGGGTACAAAACAGGTAGTGTAGACAAGGCCTCAGTCACGATTCCTTTCCTGTGGTGCTCCCAGGGCACAACAGTCATGCATCTCCCCTTCCACAGGGCAGACTGTAAAAGTACAATCTAGCTCATTGTGCTCTTGAGATCCCCACTCTATTTTGTGTACGCTCTCTCTTGGACCACCATTGAAGTTCCTCACTCCAGCAATAGGCCTCACCATGTTCCAGCCAGCTAGAAGTTGTGCAATTAAGGCTGAAGTTTTTGTAACTTGATATTTAGTCACCATAACTAACATTAGCTAACATATTAGCCATGCCTCCATCTTGCCATTTTTTATAGCACCCATCCCCATAGCATCAGAGCTCTTCCCAGGGCAATTAAATCTGCACTGTGAGGTCCCTAGTGGACTTTGGGGAGTTTTCTGCTTTTCATATCACGCTTTGATAATCATGCATGATAATCATGATAGTGATGGCGGATATGCTTTAGGAAGGAGGGTCCCGCAAGTGTGCTTGGAGACAGTCTTTGCATATGAAGAACCCATTCACTGAGGGTGCTTGATCAGAAGGCTGTATTATGAAGTTTTATATTTGGAACTCTATCCAGCACTTTTATAGAATTCTTCTTCTTAATCCTTGTAAGTTTAAATAAAGCGAATGAAAGTGGTCTGCCCAACTTTTACGTGTTTTCATTCCCCAACTGCGTGTGTTTTATTAGCTTTCTTCCTTGCCAGCATTATTTCTGCTACTGTATATGGATTAGACTGGGTTTCCATGTTCAGTTTCCGGGGGAGGGGAGAGGGAACTGAAGCCTGTACCAAGAGTGTGAAGACTGTTTTCTATAGAGACTTCAATCCACCACTGGATTGATCCTGCTGAAGAGCACTCACAAGTTTCCAGTAGACGTATCTCCTGCTTCTGCAGAGAAAAATGCCCTTGCCCAGGGGCAAGTGGGAGGAGCACCCATGAAGGAAGCATTACACAATACACAGTAGAGTACAGAGGCATTGGAATGAAATGGAACTGCTAAAGCCTTTTAAACTGAATATTACACTCTTGTCTCAAAAAGCTACCAGAAGCTCAGCAGAGAAGGCTATAACCCTAAGACTCTGTTTCCAATGAATTGCTCGGTGTTTTGTTCCTTAATCTGCGTTAGATGCAATGAAAGCTTTTGAAAAAATGAGCAAGCATGACTCATTTTATGATCAATGCACCATTCTCAAAATGCTTTCCTACCAGACTGCAATTCAAATAAGACATACAAATTCTTGCAAAACAAAATATGCTGATTGAATAGAATGTATTAATCTATATTAGTTTTTCTTTCTAAATACAGCACACTGAGAGCTAATTTAATCTGCTCAATGCTAAATTCATCTTCTAAAAACTACTGTAGATTGAGGGAAATGTTTTGAGTGCTGTAGCAGGGAAGACTTGCTCACTCAGGAGTCCTCTGTGAGCTGCTGGAGTTTTAACCATTTTGTCTGTGCTCAAGCAAGCAAGTAGCTGACAGATGAGGAAAATGTTCATTAATTTGCAGTGGCTACACTACCGTCAACCAGCACTAGAATAAGGCCCATCTCTCCAACTATGCATATTTATATGCAGCTGTCGTACCTCTAAATCTCCAGTGAATACAAAGTACTAGTGTGACTAGCAGTATAAACAACACAATGCCATCCTGCTCCATGCTCTGATTGAACTACAGTACATGAGAATGGAGGATATAAAAGCACATTGAGTTAGGCTACCAAAGTAAAGTCAGTGTATACATGGGAAGAACACAACCCAGTAAATTTTTACCCACAGGAATTTTTGAAGTGCTAAGTTATATAATGGAAACAAACATATTGAAAGCGTCTGTTTTCAGGGAACTAGGCTCAGATGCTACAACACAATAATATGGATAAGCTGAGTTGCCAGCAGTATCAAAATGCATCACAGCACTGAGCTAAGTGCATGACAAGGAACCTCCCCTGGGTTAGCAACAGCATCAATGCAGAAATAAAGAACACAAAAGGTATTCAGTGAGGGGAAAAATTGCTGAGAGACAGCAACAGCATGAGAAGGAAGAATGGTGGGGGGCAGGCAGGGGAAGAGAATGGCCCCTCAACTCTAAAAAGGGGGATGAGGAAGAAAGAGAGGGGACATTTCTTTTGGAGTGAGAAGGGGATCTTGAAGATCTGAAAACGGAGAGGAGCCTAGAGGGCTGAAACAGAGAGAGGGAGGTTCCTGATAGAAGTGAAAACAGACAAAAATATCTATGTACAGAGAAAGCGAAGCAGAGACAATGCAACCTGGCAGAAGAGTGCCACTGTCAAAGAGCAGAGCTAAAGGATCCAACCTAAGGGGTGTGCAAGTCTGATTTACTTTTACACCACAGGAGGTGAAGTAATTTACAGAGATAGCAAGATATTTCAGCGTAATTTAAGCAATTTTTTTATAGTTCATGAATGTGAGTCACTGCAAGAATTCAGCAGGTTTCTGGCAGCAGAAAGCAGGCTATGGAACTCCGGACACGGAAAGGAGGTGAGGCACAGCAGTACACACACAGCTTGTGCCCTGTTCAGGGTCTGAAGCCATATAGTGCAGCCCACAAAGTAGGATGGGCTGCCTGGGAAGGAGGCAGGGCCAGGCCCCTGGGAGTTGGGATAATTCAGCACAACTCCCAGGCAGTCTCCATAAGTGGAGCTCCTGTGAAACCCCAGCAAGGGTATAAAGCTGCCCAACCTGGACACAGAGCAACTGTTTTCCATTTGCCTTCTCAACTAGAATGAATCTCTGCTCAAGTGCAGCAGTGCCCGCAAACCAAGGAGGCTTTAAATGGTTATCCCGACACCAGTGGGGCTAAATCAAAATCTTCTCTTAGATTTAAAACTTTCTATAGAGTTCTTGGCTACTCACTGAAAATGTTTAAGGTTCTCCAGTCCCTAATAACCAGGCAGTGCAAAAAGAGGAGCTAAGAACAGAAACAAACAAAAAAAAATACATATTTCAAGGATAGTTACTATACATTAGAGTATGTTCAAGTCTAGTATTTTCAAAAGAAAAAAAACACTAAGATTTTTATTTATTGTGACAATCACATATAAGCCTAACTCCTACTGTGAAATTATTCTCATATTTTCAGTTCCAAGGAACAATGGCAAGCAAGATCTACTGAACAGCAGAAAGCAAACTCCTACACGGAATATAACTGTTAATCTGAGGAAGATTGTTATAAAATTATACTTAGCTGTATGATCAAGCTCCAACCAACCTTGCATCAAGATGATGGAAATCAGATCTGGATAACAAATAAAGCTAATGGATACATTTTAGCTTTATGTTTATTAAGAATAGGCTCTATGCTTTTGCTGTACATATTTAAAGTGCTACCCAGACAAATTACAGCTGCTCTTTTGACCTGAACATAAAATGGCATTGTTCCAACCAATCTGAACTAAGGTTTCTAAGCAGGGTGTCAAATCTAGGCCCCTTGGGTCTTGGAATGATGGATTGAACCTTGAAAGTTGCAGCACAGCAGCATATGTGATTTCTGTACTTTAAGAAATTGTAAATATATTAAATATGTTCACTGATATTTTTCAAACTATTTTAACTGTTCATGTAAAAAATAAGCATTGTTTACAAACCATAACCACACAAGTACTAAAAGTGCAACAGTAACAGGTAAAGTCAAACTTTTTGTTTGTTTGTGTCTTTAAAAGCGACATTATGCAATGTTTACAATCAAGTTTACCTACTAGGCATGTTGTCACCATGTTAGAGAATGAATCTCCTCATATCACCCAAGGCATATTATTTCTAGGGGTTTTTTTCAAACAAAAACCAGTTGTCCTTACTCATTAACAAACCACAGCAGGTATATTATAGTTATTAATATTTTTAAAATCTATCACATTTGATATTTTTTGCAGGCAATTACACTATCTGAATATTGGATACAGGGTAATAAAATAGCTAAGTATCTACTTGCCCAGTAAATTTTCCTTAATAATAATCTTCAATTTTTTGAACTATTCCTCTAGTTTTAAACATTCAGATTATGCTAAAACAAATGCTTCCTCCTTCTAGGCACTTTCATGAATTTACCGTACAACAAAACATTTTAGGATACTGGATTTGTGTGATACTTACACTGAATAATATGGCAAAGAAAAAAATTATTTCTTATGTACACTAGAAAAATTACATTGTACTGTCTGCCTGACTGCACTAGAGAGTTCTTTAGTCTTAGAACACCAGCAGATCTCCTTCACCCTGCCTATTCTTTAAACCCCAATTCAGGAGTCCATCCTTATATAGCAAACCCATCATGAGAAAACTTAGGTTAGGTTATGAGTACATTACAATCAAAGTGTGTGATTGCAGCCTGTGTAGACATACCCAAGCCAGCTTTAATCAAGCTAGCTCAGGTACCAGAGCAGTAAAGTTGCAGCTCCGTTGGCTTCAGCACAGGCTAGCCACCTTCATAATTACCCTGGGTCTTGACATACCCTCAAGCAGTTGCAGCAGGGACCTTTAGACAATGACGATGTCATCGCTTCCCTCCCCCTCTGTTATGAGTCTGGGCAGTCTCTCCTCTGTGCTGACTAATTATGTGATCATTCCAAGCTCCTCCTGCCGCCACCCCACCCCCTCCCGCTCACTCCACTTCCACCTGGCCTTTGTTGCTCTCACCTTCCTTTTCTTCCACTTCTCCCTTTCTTTCCTCCCTTGTACCCTTACCTGCCTGTGCCCAACGTCCCATCTTCTTTTATTCTTTTCTTTTTCTTTAGAGAATTCCCTTCTTATACAAAACCCTACTCAAAAAGAAAATGTACACCCCCCCCCATCTCAAATCTCTCACTAACATGCTATTTGCAGACCCTCACACTGTACTGTCTGCTTGTATGATTTAAACTGTAATCTCTTGGGGGCAGGAACTATCTCATACTGTGTAATTGTGCAGCAGCTAGCCCAACAAGGCTCTCGACTTGGTTGGGGCCTCTAGATGTTACTGTAGTACAAACATTAAGTAAATAAAATCCTAGATTCTGGGAAATATAGGGCTGAAAAGGACCTTCAGAGGTCATCAAGTCCAGTTCCCTGCACTGAGGCAGGGCAAAGTAAACCTAGACCATCCCTAACCTGTAAAATCCCCCAACGACAGGGATTTCACAACCTCTCTTGGAAGCCAATTCCAGAACATAACAACCCGAACAGTTAAAAAGTTTTTCCTAATATCTAACCTAAATCTGACTTGCTGCAGGTTAAGTCCATTACTTCTTCCACTACCTTCATTGGACACGAAGAACAATTGATCACTGTCCTCTTTGTAACAATCTTAACATATTTGAAGACTGTTATCAGATCCCTGCCCCCTGTCTTCTTTTCTCAAGATTAAATATGTCCAGTGCTTTTAACCTTGCCTCATAAATCTTTTATCATTTTTGTCACTCTTCTCTGGATTCTGTCCAATTTATCCACCTCTTTCATAAAGTCTGGCATCCAGACTTGGACAAAGTACTCCAGCTCAGGCACAGGTGCCAAGCAGAATGGGACAACTACCTCCTGGGTCTTAAATAAATAGTAACACACTTAAGCAAGTGCTAACTCCCACTGAAGTCATACTTAAAATGCCTTGCTGAATTGGGGCCCAAGACAAGTTTTGTAAAGGACTATTGTATTTTCAGCTGGAACACAGATCTAAAATATAAATGATGATAAAAAATTGTGGAAAGCTAACACTCAACTAACTTACAAGTGATCTGAGCAACTCAACGCAGTAAAAGTTTCTAATTTATATAATCTTCAGTCAGGGAATTACTGCCTCAGGGATATGGTTTTAAACACAGTATTAACAGAATATATTTTCTGACTACAGCTATGCATTTTCAATTTCTATGGTTAAGGTTCTCAGTATTTACTTATTTTTAAGGAGGCTGTAAAAATTTCCTATAAGATGAAACTTAGTAAACACTGTATCAAGTTCTAGGCTAGGAATTATTTTTTTACATTCTATTTGAAATAAATATTAACTGAATGTTTTACATCACAGAAGTACAAATATATGTAATAGTGAAGCATTTCAGAGGCTGGTTTATTTGCAATCCTATAATATTTTTTTTAAAAAGCTTTCTGTTTTAATCCATAATTTTAGAAGGTATTAATTCAAAATGTTGTCTGCGGTCCTGTACTTCGGAAACAAGAAATTAAAATGACTACATTAATTTGTTTAGAAAAGCATTTTCCCACTATGTTTTATCCTGAGAATTTTGTTGTACAAACTCGTAGGCATGGCAGCTGAAATAACAGGGTAAATAAGAGTAAAAACAATAGACAGTATAGAGTCAAAGGAAGGATGGCAGAGGTAATTATTATCTATCTTCTCAGTGGTGTGGGCTTGATAAATATTTACACTGCAAAAAGCAGTAACTTGATACTACTCAATACAATTCTCCTTAGGCCTAAAGATTTACTTTTAAAATCTGATAAATCAAAACGGCCCAGAACATGGACTCTCAAACATTTTCACATTGTGAAACACATTTAAATAAAGAGATTGTCTTGTGTGCCTCCTCTTTTCAATTTGCAATCACAAGGACCACCTCTTCATGATCACTGGACATTCCTGGACAATTACACAGTTCTTGTATGCAAAAGTATGTACGTATTTCAAAACACAGTAACTGTTTTGACTTTTGAAAAAGAGTTATTCTCACTTTCTCCTTTTAACCTTCATTTTCTTGCCCCTTTCCATACGCTCTGTTCCTCTCTCATGCCCAGCTCATGCTCCTCTGCCACCTGGGCAGGCTGCCTAGCCACCTGGATTCGCTTCTCCCCCTGCTCCTGGGACAACTCGCTTATGCTAGTGGACAGCAATAGAGTTGTGAGAAAAACTATTTTTTTGGTTTGATGGCTGAACTGGATAACACCCCCATCCCCTCCCCCCCCAAAAAAAATCAGGTCAGGTCAACTAGAAATGAATGTATTTATTTTTTCACTGAAACACAAGTTGAAAAAAAATTGTTTAGTTGTTGAGGGTCTTTTTGAACCTCTAATAATGTTTTCTTCATCTTTCTGAAATGAAAAGTCAAAATGTTTTATTTGGGAAATGCTCAAATGAGCTGTTTGAATTATTTTGGTCAATCCAAATGTGCATTTTTTGGCAAAAAAATGGTACACGTGAAATGTTTTGCCCAGATCTAAACTAGAACCTTTGGTCCTACTGCTGGCTGTCTTTTCATCATCTTTTCCTCTTATTCTGCAGAGGCCTCCAGTGGAGGAAGTTTTCTGCTCCTTTTATCCCCTTCCAAAAGGAGCATAGAAGGGAATGGCCATACACAAAAAATAACTTGCCCATAACACAAGTAGAATATTGTAAGGCTGATACAGGCATAAACAATTACATGATATTAACTGGACATATGATATACTCCTGGGGGAATTCTGTGCCACTGCGCAATGCAGAATTCGCACAGAACTAATGTTCTCCACAGAATTTTATTTTTTCCTGCAGAACAGACACTGAGAAGTGCTGGCTGCCACTAGGGGGAGCTGGACCCAGCAGAGCCCAGCTCCCCAGCTCACAGTGTGCCTGTGCGGGAGGAGTGGGCGGGCTGTAGTTTCTGGCATGCCCTGAATGAAGAAGGAGGGTCATGTGGGCCACGGCCCCACAATAAGCAGAGCACCCGGTCTGGTTGGGTTGGAGGCTCTGTGCACTCTGACTGCTGGGTCTGATCCTCATCTGCCCAGGGATGGAAGCAGGTGTGCCAGACCTGGCTGTGCTGGCTCTCGCAAAGGGTGAGGAAGGGCAGGGAAATAACAAAGATGTGTGGAGCAAAGCCTGCAGCTAGGCTCTCGGGGGGAGGGAGTACAAGTGTTTTGGCTGGAGGGGCCCCATTCAGCCCACTTCAGCACCCCCAAAATCCCCCATCCAATGCCCCCAAATACCCTCTCCCAGTTCACACAGACTTCTCCAGTACCCCCCAAAGCATAACAGAGAAACAGGAACTAGGCTGTTGTAGGTGTTTCTTTACCTCTCTACTCCTGGGAGAATGTTTTTTTTTTTTTTTTTTGCTGTCAGTATTGTTACAGACATACTTGCTGACAAGTATTTTGAAATAAATTACCAAAATAATTGAAACTGGCTTGATTATATTGTGTTATTTTGACAAATAAAATATGCAGAATTTTAAAATACTGTGAGCAGAATTTGATTTTGGGGCAGAGGATTTTAAATTTTGGTGCAAAATTCCCCCAGGAGTTAATGATAACAGTTTTCAGAGTAGCAGCCATGTTAGTCTGTATTCGCAAAAAGAAAAGGAGGACTTGTGGCACCTTAGAGACTAACAAATTTATTTGAGCATAAGCTTTCGTTAGCTACAGCTCACTTCATCAGATGCATCCGATGAAGTGAGCTGTAGCTCACGAAAGCTTATGCTCAAATAAATTTGCTAGTCTGTAAGGTGCCACAAGTCCTCCTTTTCTTTTAATGATAACAGTGTCTTTTAAAACAGGTAACATATCATTTTGACTCAGTATGTAATTAAGGGAATTTTATACATGTGAGAGCCTTCACATGTAAATACATAGGAAGCCAACTTCTGATTAGATTTAAAACCGTGATCTGTTTCTGTCTTTTTGGGGACAATGAGACTG
Source organism: Caretta caretta (assembly GCF_965140235.1). Classification (NCBI taxonomy): domain Eukaryota; kingdom Metazoa; phylum Chordata; order Testudines; family Cheloniidae; genus Caretta; species Caretta caretta. Next base: position 176,603,411 of record NC_134206.1, read on the forward strand.
CATAAAGTATTAGGGTAAAAATTTCAAAAGCACGTAAGTGACCTAGGAGCCTAAATCCTATTTTCAAAAGGGAATTAGGCACTTAGCTACCAGATCCTAAAATGTATTTAGGTGCAAATCCCATTGAAACGCCCTAAATCACTTCTGAAAATGAGATTTAGGCTTCTGAGCTACTTCAATGCTTTTACCTTAAGTGAATATAGAGTTTGGCCTTAAAGGAATGGGGGGGAAGCACACATACAAACATTCCCCAGTTTTCCCCATTGGAGAAAATTATTAGAGAAAATAATAGAAATGAAAGCAACAGACTCATGTGAAAATTTACTATAGAAGTTACTTACAAAACCTAAATATTTTAATTATGAATAATAATCTCTCTATAGGATTTTTGAACCATGCTACATAATTATATAGCAGGATTTAATTTTGTAGTAAATCCCATAAAATGGCAAAAAATAAAGAAAAGTTATAATTTTCTATTAAATTCTACATAATTTTAGGACTTTTACCATAACAGGTAACAACAATAAAAAGAAATATCCATTCAACTGACAGTATAACGATATGAAAGCGACAAAAGTCACCAAAAAACTACGGTTGCTGAATTCCAGAATTAACTCAATGCATTTTTTAAATAAAAGTATGGGGACTTAAGGATATAATTACCAGCCTTAACTTTTTAATTTGCAGAGCTTTGTCAACTTGAATTTTTAAAAAATTGATTTATTTTGAATAAAAAAATAACAAATAGTTCCCAGACACAATGAGTTACCAAGCAGTGAGCCTTTTTATTAATGTCATAAATCTGTGCATAGTGAAGTGGTGTTTAGATCATAAATAAATCAATCAGCTGAGTCAGGTAAAGCTATTCATTTAGCCAGAACATTTGACATGAAGAGCATCGCAGTTAATTGATTATGGACTCAATCAAAATAATTTTAAATGAAATTTGTATGCTGTAGCTTTTAGCACGTCTTGCACACTGAACCACTTTAATCCAATGAATCACTATGCGCAAATGACTCCTCAATACACTTACAAATATTTAAATCTTTATTTTTTATGAAATTTACATAAATTATCTGGGCCAAAGTTTGAACTCAAGTAGCCTAAAGTTTGGTACCTATATTCTTATTTTGGTGCCCAACTTCAAGATTGAAAATTGTGTTCTTAGTGATTTGATTGTTTGTGAGACATTGAGGATTCAGAACTCTTAAAGGCTGAGGTCCTATTTACCAATAGACCAAGTAAGTAGAGCAGACATGGTAGCAGAAGCAGCTTTTCCACACCATCCTGCCCATGTGTCTAAACAAACCTGACCTTGAACAAGTACTTCTAATTAGGTGTCCCTGCCAGTTCAACCTGTAGGTTATCTGCTGAGAATGCTAACAGATGTGCCAGCTCTTTTGTGATGTAACACCTAGACTAAGAACTGGACTTAGAAACCCAAATCATTTCACATAAGCAACTGCATAGCCACCAGACGTGAATTCAAACTCAATTAAAGTCAATGGGAATCCTTCCATTGATTTCAATAGGGTTTGGATCAGCCACTTCGTCATTACAAACTAGGGATGAAAATCTCACCCCATTGAAATCAATTTATCAAGCTCCTGAGCTCCACTAGTGCCCTGCTACTTATGACTGTGTATTTAATTTTTTCATATAATTATTTAATTTATGATTAATTATAACTACAAAAACACACAAATGCTAATAATTAGCAACACATGAATTTTCCACTGTAAAGGCATGAATTTACTGCCAAAAAAAATTCCTCTCCTTTAGATAGAAACAAATTTAGTCATTCTCTTTCGTCTTCTTTTTTTAATTTATTCTTTGTTACTATGCAATATCATGAAATTTCTTTTAATTAGATGATTGAATTACGAACACATGAATGCTTGTTAATCCAATACTGCTGAACATACCAAAACCCCCAGAAACATTCTTACAGGTGAAAGAGTGGATCAGTTTTCATTACTGCTACAAGGACTGATTAAAACTTAGTACAGTGCAGCTCTGGTTCACTGGACTTCAGTTATGTTCCCTAGCCATATACAGATACTGTACCTTTGGATCTGAACAATTTTAAAGGCCTCTCACAAGGCCTTCAAAGAAATGGGATCGTAGTATAAAACTTTAAACATGCATGCAGATGCTCTAACAGATACATTCCTTACCTTAAGCCTCAGACATCCACTGTCCCAAACTAACGCAGAAGCAATGATTTTTATTTGAAACCAGGGAAATGCCTCCCTAAATAATCTGTTCCTTGACTTTAATTGTTCAAAAGTCTTTCAACCAAGGAATGCATTTTCCTCTCATTTTTATATGTTTATGTGGTTTGTTTTATGATTTTCTAAGCACTGTATTTTACGACATTTTATTTGTCTCAGTCTGCATCTTCCAAACCTTTGTTTGGCTTCCCTCTTCTACTTACTAACTTAAAGTGATTACATTCTTGAAGAAATATAATATTGTAATGTTATTGGATTATCCTTTTCAGGTAATATGGCACCTTATTTTAAAGCACCAGCGAAACTTTATGCCCAATGGTAGATGCTGTCTAAGATATTGTATATCATTGTGCATACAATATCTTGCCATGAAGTAGTATTCTCCAACTCCAAAAGGGCATTTCTGACCATGTTTAGTTTTCACCTTGAAACTGCGGGTTTAGTCCAGCCTTCCAATATGTTACATATCATCTGCTTTGCCATTAAACAAATGTGTCTCACTTGGAGTTTCAGGATGCTGTGTGTTGCTGCATAACTGGACATGGAAGAATAGGACTGAACTCACTGTGTGAAGAACAAAATGATGAAAATCATTCATCTGTACCTCCTTTTCAATAGTCTCATTTTATATTGAAGGATCAGTTCTTGGGAAAAGCATTCAGAAAAAAGTGGCAGCTTCCTTGTAGCATTCTCCGGATGAGCAGTAAACTGTGTAGACGAGCAAGGAAACAGTTACGTTTTTCTACAATATTTTACCAATGCATTGATTTTTCCTTGATATTTCCCCTTTTCATTGGATTTGGTTTTTAGTCTCTAAGAATTAAGATGACTGAAATATTTATGCATCTGGAAAAGGTGAATTCTGAACTTACTGTCCAGAAGACTTTAAGGTGAACAAAGTTCCAACAAATTTCTTAAAATACCCTGGCTCTTGGGAGGTAGGACCTAATCCTTGGCAATTTACAAATATATGAGAAACAGCTGTTGCTAACTGTACATGTCATATAACCCACTTCATACTAAGAAAGAGTGATAAAACAAAAAACCCCTAATGTTAGGCAACCTACGCTACAGCCCTTGGAGAATGGAGTGAAATAGAAGCTCTGGAGATGTAAGCTCAAAACAAAGGGAGCTGTGAGGTGTTCTACGAGTCTCCATATGTATCAGTAACACTCCCACCCTCCACCACACTGGCAGATCCCAAGACAGAGATCAAGATAAAAATCCCTAATCCTGAGTGCTTCTAAGTTTTACTGTGTGTCTTTCTTTGTAACTAAAGGTTTCCAATTAACATGAATCAATTAGCTATATTTTTTAGTAATGCTGTTTTCTGTATGTTCTATTTTTATTTCATGTTTGCTAAGCTGTAGGCAAGGCAATGGGACTCTATATACCTACCTTGCAACCCTAGGAAATTCCATGGAGGCTCAGGATACATCATATAAGTAAGCGCTCAGTTTTGAGCTATGAGAGAGAGAACACTGTGCCACATACCAAAAGATATATTCATCTTTTTGCATAATAAAGGTAACACACTAATCTATTAACTGAGCTAATGATTTGATACTCTACAAAACAAAGATACAGATCTGGATCAATCACTTGCATAAATATTGGCTTGGAATGACTTATAGGTATGTATGAATTTAAACTGAAGACCTTTAACACTTATTTAACATTTATTTTTTGGACAGCCATCCTTCCTAAGCATTATCAGCAAGTGCTTTCCAGAGTGTCAATCAAATGCTGAGAGCAAAATAAAACCTTTCTATGAATGTGAGGTACAAAGAAAAGAAAAGTTACTCTGTCTCAGAGGGTTAAGAAAGATGGGGCAGCATAAGTAAAAGAGCAGTCCCCTGAATGTGAAGAGATGAAGGGAGGGAATGGAGCAGAGGACAATGACTTGGAGTAATCAGGAGCTGAAGCTGAGAAGTTAGCGCACTGTGCTACAGTAAGTCCCCAGAGGGTTTTGAAAACCATGATAACAATTTGCAGGTTGGATCTGGAAATGGGGAGGAAGTTGATGAAGATGACAGGGATGATAAATGCTAAGCTTTCTGAAACACGAGGCAGCTCTGTCTCCTGCGTTCTGGAGGCCCCTGAAGTTTTCAGGGTAGGGGTTTAAGGAAGAACATAAAAGAAAGAATTGCAGTAGTTAAGCTAGTAATTGGTTCAGGAGTGTAAGAGAAATTTTCCTTAAAAGAAACTTGGGAATCATCCATTTCAAACCGAATTCTTAACCTTTTAGCCAGCATTCACCTGAATTTCAGCTGGGATTTTTGCTTTCAAGCAATGAGCTCATGGTCCCTGCTACGATCCTCATGAAAACCCTTTCTTGTATGTTTCTTGTGTTTATGAGCCAACGTACCATCAGATAAAATTGAAGTATTTTGAACATATCAGTCAGAAGTTAGTAGCAACAAATCTGTAGAATACATCTAGTTTCTTCTATTTCTTGGGTGCTGGAAATAACCATCTTGAATGGTGACCAGGTCCACATTTCACCCAGGTGTGAATTGCAGTCTGCTATGAACTTTTTCGGTAACTTTTGTGATGTCACTGTAAAATAGTGGGAATGGATCAGCTGGTTCAGCAACAAAAGAACAAACTTCCAGTCAGCCTGTTTTGCTTGTCAAGGTTTTGTGCTTGAGGGTTATAGTGTTCACTGCTTACAAGAACAGAAATGATTTTTCGTGAACACAAACAGAAAATTGCTCAACCTGTGCTACAAACCAAGCCAGCAAAAACTTGCTATGGAGGCCTTCTTTCTTAAAGGCCTTCTATAGCTAACAGAAGTTCTTGTAGAGTTTCCTGCCCCACTGAAAGTCTGATGGGGCTTACTGTCCCCAGTCCCTGTCTCTAGTCCCACCTAATCTCTCACCCTTACCATTTAAAGCTGAGCAAATACTCTTTTCAAGTCTCATATGGCCCACGGTTTCATCAGGCCAGTTGTGCTCCAGAAGGATCATGGTTCAGCATATCAAATGTGCTATATAAACCCCATAAAATGAATGTATACTCGCTGGATCCAGCAGTTAAAACTGGGGAGAGAGCTGGAGGTCAAGCAATCTATTTTTCGCATGGATGCAGGGAAATGGGATCCTTCGAGAGGGAATTAGGTACTGATCTGAAACTAAAAAAGAATGAGGCTGGACACTGTTTGAAGAGAAGTGTGATGTTTAGGGCTGCCTGCCTATTCCTAGTACATGTGAAGATTCAGCTTCAGTTTCTGACCAGAGAGGATGTAAATGGATGGGGAAATTGCCATCCTCCAGTAAAGAGAGGAATTTGAATCTTAAGATCCCAACTCAAGTGGGCACCTCTGCCTACAAGGAAAGTTTTAGTGACTGTAACAGTTTATATTCCAAGACTCTCCTGGACCTAGTGTGGAGTCATCATAAATTTTCAACCTGATAACTTTTAAAAGGCTGTTTGGTGTTTTTTTTGCTCTGGCATCTGGCCCACAGCTGTAAGCTGCATACCTTTTAAGGATACTGTTGCTGCATCCTCATATCATTGTTAATCGCCAAAAACTCACAATAGTTTTGCAAACTATATGCAGTAAGCACTATCTCTGTACCTTGTTCTCTATATCATAGTTCCCTAATATTTCAGAGTACTCTGAAAAAGTGTCACTATCTAAATGGATCCTCATTAAACTTATGCTGCTTGCTTTGAACGTACACTGCTGCTAAAGGAACACAGTTTTTTATAAACAAATACAGATGGCTGTTTATTTTTTGTACACTATGAATTGGGATGAATGTATCTGTTTAAAAGTATGGTCATGCAGTAGGCCACCAAAATGTAAATCAAGGTAGCTGATGGCAATCTTTGTTGGCTGAAATCACAGGAATGACAATTATGTAGGTCACAAGAGCTGGGAAAATCAAAAAGGCTGTCTTCTGTTTCTGGGTCTTTGAGGCATCTGCAAAAGGAACTGACGGGTGCTGTATTTTCAGTACTACTCAGGAGTGCAGTCACTGATTTCTTCGGTGGTGGTGGTTATATTCTGCAAAAACAGTTACCTACCTTTCATAACTGTTGTTCTATGAGATGTGTTGCTCATGGTGATTCCATTTTAGGTGTGTGCATGCCCACGTGCACAGTCGTCGGAGATTTTTGCCTTACAGGTATCCGTAGGGTCAGCAGTGGCACCCTCTGGAGTACCCCGCTCATGAGTCGGTATTAGGCGCTGCCAGCCCTACACCCTCTCAGGTCCTTCATGCTGGCAACTCCGATAGAGGGTCAGGAGAGCGGGTAATGTAATGGACATGAACAACACATCTCGAAGAACAACAGTTACAAAAGGAGGTAACCGGTTTTTCTTCTTTGAGTGCTTGCTTATGTTGATTCCATTTAGGTGACTCACAAGCAATATCCCTGGAGGTGGGCTCAGAGTTCATTGTTATGTGGCTTGAAACACTGCTCTACTGAAGGCAGCATCATCTCGGGCCTGCTGGGTTAGTGCGTAATGAGATGTAAATGTGTAGATCAGTGGTTCCCAAACTTGTTCAGCTGCTCGTGCAGTGAAAGCCCCTGGCCGGCCAGGCCGGTTTGTTTACCTGCCGCGTCCACAGGTTCGGCCGATCGTGGCTCCCAGTGGCCGCGGTTTGCTGCTCCAGGCCAATGGGAGCAGCTGGAAGTGGCTGGCCAGTACGTCCCTCAGCCTGCGCCACTTCCAGCAGCTCCCATTGGCCTGGAACAGAGAACCGCGGCCACTGGGAGCCACGACAGGCCAAACCTGTGGACGCGGCAGGTAACCAAACCTGGCGGCCTGGCCCGCCAGGGGCTTTCCCTGCACAAGCGGCGGAACAAGTTTGGGAACCACTGGTGTAGATAGACGACCAGGTATCTGCCCTGCAGATATCTTGAATAGGCACTTGGGCCAGGAAGGCCGCCAACGAGGCTTGCCCCCTAGTCGAGTGGGAAGTTACAATCATTGGTGGAGACACTTTTGCCAGATCGTAGCAGCAACAGATGCAGGCAGTGATCCAGGGTGAAATTCTCTGAGCGGACACTGGACAACCTTACATCCTGTCCGCCACCATGACGAACAACTGTGTTGACTTACGAAACAGCTTGGTCCTGTTGATGTAAAAGGCAAGTGCTTTCCTGACATCCAGAGAGTGCAATTTGCACTCCTCCTCCGATTTATGAGGCTTTGGAAAGAAGACAGGTAAATATATGTCCTGGCTGGTATGAAACTGAGACTACCTTGGGCAGGAATGCTGGGTGTGACCACAGCTGGACCTACTTCTTATAGAACACCATATAGGGTTGCTTCGAAGTAAGCGCCCTGATCTCAGAGACCCTGTGGACGTTATTGTGCCCAGGAAAGAAACCTTCCAGGAAAGGAGGAGAAGGGAGCAGGAAGTCAAAAGCTCGAAGGGGGGACCCATGAGCCATGACAGCATGAGATTCAGGTCCCAAGGAGGGATGGGGTCCGGGATGTGAGGGTAGAGATGCTCCCGACTTTTCAAAAACCAGACCATCACGTTGTGAGCAAAGACTGCCCTGCCCTGGAATGGAAGGTGGAAGGCTGAAATAGCAGCCAAATGGACCTTAATCGAGGACAGGGAGGGCATAGGGCCTATATACCGATGCAGCACTCAAGGGGGTGCCACTGCCGACCCTACAGATACTGATAAGGCAAAAATCTCTTACGACAGTGCATGTGGGCATGCACACACCTAAAAAGGAATCGACATGAGCCAGCACTTGAAGAAGAAACTTTATTCCTCTACATAGTTTGTTAATTAAACAACAAACAAACAAACAACATTTAAAACAAAAGCATTATTCCAAATCAGCTAGTGTTTTGGGGAAAACCCCACTGAGCCTGGGTTTTCCAGGTGGACTTAAATACACAGAAAAGAGGTTGCCCATTGCTCACTCTTGCTACTATGCAGCCATTATGGACTGTAGCATTCCCTAGACTCTTACACAGTTACTTCTTAAAAGATAAAAAGGTTGGGGGATACACTGTATCACAACGTGGCCCAACTATCTCTGTGGAATGGATATTTTTTCTTAATACCATTTATTTCCCAGATTTTTGAGGGTACAGCTGTTACATATGGGTATGTTCCATGAATACGAGGCATTTTATTCCCAAATGCTACTATTATTACCAATTCTATCATCACATGCTATACCGAAAACATCTCAAATCTAACACCATAAATAACCCCTACAAATTGTAAAGCGCGTGCGCACGCACACACACACACACACACACACACACAGTCTTATATGTGCTGCTGCTGATCCTCTGACTGTAATATTGGTAATGGTAATTACTGTAGAATGCACCACATATAGGGGAAGTGCATAAAGCATATACGTTTCTGCTTGGGAAGCAAACCCACAGCCCTCTCTATCAGCTTCCACTGCTAAAAGTCCAATATGTAGAGTTTGCTATAATTTGCAGGGTGTTCCATTTCTTTCTTTTTTTACACGATCTCATTGTGAACCCTACCTGGATGAGCTAATCATTTTGTTACGTTTCTCAAAGTGGAGTTTCCCCCTACCATATGTAAGGGAAAAAACACAAGGAGGAACAAAATGGGTTTCTAAGCATGGGTCTGCATCAACTTTAAGAACCTCTTCCTTGCCTTCAAGGTTCTGCCTATATCTCTGCTTTCATTTCAGACCATGTACTCTCTGCATCACCCTTCTTTGGCGCTTTCTCCGCTGCTGTCTCCAACACATGAAATAACTTCTGTTTCCTACCTACTTGCACCAGGCACCCACCATCTTCTCTCAGTTCTCACTTATTCTACAAAGCCAACACACACTAACCTACATCAGTATGACGGCTATCTTCCACTCTTTTTAAAAGGTTGCTAATACAGAGCCTTCTTCCAGATGCATTCTGGCTGACATGTGTTGTCCATTTACACTGTAGTCCTTCTTGGGGCAGGGGCCATATCTTTATCCTATATAGTGCTCAGCAAGCAGCACCAGAACTTAACCAATAATAAACTTGTTTGCTCAAAAGGAAGTTGGTACTTGTTTTTCATCATAGAATCATAGAATAATAGATGATTAGCATTGGAAGAGACCTCAGGAGGTCATCTAGTCCAACCCCCGGCTCAAAACAGGACCAACACCAACTAAATCATCCCAACCAGGGCTTTGTCAAGCCAAGCCTTAAAAACCTTTAAGGATGGAGATTCCACCCCCCCACAAATAACCCATTCCAGTGCTTCACCATCCTCCTAGTGAAATAGTATATCCGAATATCCAACCTAGACCTCCCTCACTGCAACTTGAGACCATTGCTCCTTGTTCAGTCATCTGCCACCACTGAGAACAGCAGAGCTACATCCCCTTTGGAATCCCCCTTCAGGTAGTTGAAGGCTGCTATCAAATCTCCCCTCACTCTTCTCTTCTGTAGACTAAATAACCCCAGGTCCCTCAGCCTCTCCTCGTAAATCATGTGCCCCAGCCCCCTATCATTTTCGTTGCCCTCCACTGGACTCCTTCCAATTTGTCCACATCCCTTCTGTAGTGGAGGGACCAAAACTTTAAAAGTGTGACTTAGATCCACTAGCAAAACACAAAGGCCACTACGTGGTATTTTATTTATGCGAAAGGATTTGTTAAGCCTAGACAGCTTCTTCGAACCTGTCAGGCTTCTGTTTCTCTTACTAGGGTCACATCTAGATAATTTATACAATGCTGTAAATCCAGTTAATCTTTAAATATTCTGTAATTGAGAGGTGAGGGGGCAGTTTAAAGATGCCTTACCTAGTACTGGCTGTGTATGAAACTGCCCTCCTTCTGATTTATGTTTTTTCCCTCAAATGTTCTGTATGATGCAAATAAACATTTTCTCCTGTTTAACGTACATCAAAATGGAGTCCCTGACAGTGGAGTTGGGGCATTTTTTGGGCAGACACAAGCATAGTGATTGGATCTCTGACCAAAGTAAGGCAGATAGCATGGAGAAAGTAGCTGAATCTGCTAAGTCAAGAGCACACAGAATGTTCTCCCGCGCCATTCTTGGGGAGGGCCACCAGGAGACTAAAATACCCTAAGGGATACAAGGCAGCCATTAGAGGAGCAGAAGAGATTTTGCTTCCAATACTACAACAAGACTCCTGTAGAATCCCTTACTTTACCCATCATGGTCTGCTCCAGATACTATGGTTATGAGTGAGGTATAAATCCGTATATACAGTAGGAGCCTTTGAGGAGCTGTCATCGAAAGAGCTCTGTATCACTCTGTATTGTACTTCACTATGTTGAAAGGTTGGGGTTTTTTGGAGGGGGCGAGGGAGGGAGTGGTGGGGGAAGGAAGCAAAGAGCGTGATGATTACACTGAGTAGGGATTGTCGAGAGCAATTGCACTAGCAATACAGATGTGTATGCAGACTGAGTCACTGGATAGCTAGATCAGGGATAGAGCTGATGACTTCCAAACAGACTACATCTCCTTGCTCAGGGATGTGGACTCTTCCCTTCAGCCTACAAATGTGCAGCCGAGTGCCAACGTCAGATTGGACTGTTCAAAAATGAAGACTTCCTTTTGCTGCTTTGGAGACGATTATTAACAGTAAATATTTATATTATGGTAGCTCCCAAAGGCCCCCATTAGTACCATTGTGCTAGGTGACGAACAAACACAGAGATGAGACAATCTTTGCACAGAGCATTTGGTTTGGGGGAAGGGACAGCCGTGGCAACGAATACAGGAATGGCAATAGCAGAAGGGCTAGAATAATATAAATTAGCATTCAGTGCCACAGGCATTGGTGACAGATTTGGACAGAAGTGGTAGATCTGATGACCATATGTGGCTGGTAGCACCTTGCGGGGTTCTCCTTAAAGCATATATATATATATATATTACATAGTCAATCAATCACTATAGATTTTTTTCCCATCACACCTTCCTTAAAAAGAGTTCAGACACTTGCACTAGGATGTTACGAGGAAAGAAAAAATATGTTCTAAGCACAATGATCAGCATACAGGACTCAGACACACCCAAGTGATCTGGTATATATTCTTGATTTTGCCATGGAAATGCTGACTTTGCATAAGTCACTTATGGCCCGATTTTCATTGGCTTCAATATAGCCACTGACAAGAGTAAATGCTACTCAACATGAGTAAGGGTTGCTGAATTGGGCCTTCATGTTTTTATGCCTCAGTTTCCTTGTCTGCAAAATGTAGATTTATAAAACTTGCCTATCTCAAATGCACAACATGAGGCTAAATTCATTAACGTTTGTACCACACAATGAGAATCAACAGATGGAAAGCACTAAAACATGCAAAATACGTAACATGCTTGTCATATGATACATATTTCTACTAAAGATGATTGAAAATGTTCTGACAAAAAGTTTTTCATCAGCAAATGTTGATTTGTCAAAACAGAAATTATTGAGAGGATTATTATCAGTCTCGACAACTTTCCTCCTTCCTAAAATTTTTTAATAAAGTTATTTTTTGAGGTTGAAATGACTTTTCATAAGCATGAACCAATTTCTGGTGAATAGAATTTGCTCTTTGACAAACTGGAAGAACTGCTGATACTTCATGGAAAGTTTTGAAGAATATTTTGATTAGACACAATTTGTTTATATTTTATATTTCTCCCCCAACATTTTTTTAAACTAGGAATCTTTGCATGAAAAGAGAATCTTTATTTCTAAAGAGTACTTCAATTTCCATGGTTTGTTCCTCACCCAAAAATCTTAATCTTCTGTTTGCAAGATCATAGACATCTCCACAGCAATTAATGGTGAAGTCAAAAGCAGAGGATTATGACTTTTGGTGAAGAAAAAACATCTGGAAGTGATGAAATCCTAGATGACAATGATCCTGTTTTTCAAGAAAACATCAGAAGCAACAAATCAGGGGGAAAGATCAAAAACACGTACAAGATAGAATGCAATCTAAAGGAAACATCCAGAGTTTATTTTTAATATATTGTGTATTTGTCCCTAAAAATAGAGCTGTTAAACTCTAACTAGTTACACAGTAACTACAAACTGAAAAAGATAAAGCATTGGGTCTAAAGGAATAGGGTACAGTTGCAAAATGTATAGTAAACAGCCTTCATCAACAATATCGTATATTCACAACAGTTTATACTGTCCTCCAGTCACCCCACTCTAAAGTCATCAATTTACCAGGCTCTCACAACACTGCAATCTGCATTTGGCAGATATGTATTGAAACATCATTCTCAAGATGCTAAAGTGCGGTAACCTATTTGCAAGGTAGACATTCTGCCTTGTAACTGATATTGCAAAGAAATATCTACTATGCTGTGCTTATCACCTTTATTATTTACTATTTGTCCTGGACTGTAGCGCCTAGGAGCCAGACTCATGGACCAAGACTCCATTGTGCTAAGTGCTGTACAAACATAAAACAAAAAGTTCCAGTCCTAGAGAGTTTACAATGTTTAGAGGAAACCAGTGTTATGTTAATACCTATAATATCTGTATGTCAGTGCATTATTGTTGAAAATAAAATGCACAGGACAGCTTGCTCTCTTCAATAGCAGGTTTGAAGTGTGATCCCATCTCTAAATCTGTTTTTAAGATTCACTTTATAATGTTTAATAATTCATATAAAATCATCACAATAATATTAATAAAATTACTACAAAATGTTTTATTCCCAGAAAAGTCAACTAGGGCAAATACTTTCCTAACAGTAACAGGACCTAAGGGAGATTTCTAAAATGAAGGATCTGTAATAATCCTGTAAGAGCCCATGAAATAGGGACTAATTTCCATCTAATAGAGTAAACAGTCCAATCTACCCATTAATCACTGAAATTAAAGTTAAATGGAAGAATGAATACATGAGGGCACATATATTATTAAGAAGAAAAGATATGGTCAAATGCTCAGAAAATATTGATTTCTCCATTGCTGAGGTTCCTCTAAAACAAGATTCTTAAGAGGTCAGGTTCTCACCTGATGGGAAACACACGAGGTGTTACATTTGCAGAAACAGCTAGGAAAATTCATCCAGATTATGTTCTAGCTTCTGAAACTCAAGAATTTTTTTGTCTGATACCTGTCAAGACTCTACTTGTTTCTAGCAGTGTGATCAATGATCCCAGCCTCCAGAGCTCATGGGCCCCAGCCTTCATTTTTCATAATTCATTTGGAGGTATATGTCTCAGTACTTGTGATGGTGATTTTAAAGATATGAAAGTGTCTGAGTGTGCCTTTCTGACACTTGCTCAGACTGAGTAGCTGCACTGGCTAATGCTTCTGTAATGGAGAATGTCTAGAACACGTCTAGCCTTCTGAATTTTTGACTAAATTTAATTTGTGCTGGATATCAAACTGATGGGTGCATTATAAATACCTAGATGGATTGACTGTTCTTCTCTTTTGTGTTCTGAGACAAATTAAAGGGTATCTTTTCAGCATGTAGCATTTTTCTGCATGTTGTCTGATATTTGTATTTACCTATACAAAAATGTAACAAAGCTATAAAAAAGCAGTAACTTGTGTTTTTGGACTTGAAAATTAAATTTCTAGCAGAAATAAGGAAGTTCAAATCTAACTGTTTGGGGCAGGGATTTTCTTTGTGTATTGCAGAGAGATCTGCACACTGTTGGAGGTAAACAATAATAGTACCTAACATGGAGATGTCTCTTTAAACTTAATCTTTCTTTTCATGTTTTGGTGATACAATGTTAAATTCTTCTTTGAATTGATTTAGTTTACTGGCAGTGAATTAACTATGGAACACATAAAAAATATGGAAAAGAATCTAATGTAAACATGAAATGCTACTCTACATTTCTTAAGCATACCTTACTTACAAAGGCAATATCGATACTTCTAATCTTTTTTATTATTATCTAAAAACCCACTGACAATTTAGTGGTGATGAATACAACATATTTTATTTTGTATTTGCAAAATTTACTTTCAAAAGAAGCAGATCTGTGCCAGCACATCTGGAAACCACTTTTAATTGCATTTTACTCAAGTAGGAAAGCAGTAGCTTGTGCCCATAGTGAAGCTTTTATATCTGACCACACAAATGCTAACAACCACCTGTGCTTTACTCTGATTTGCATTATAGAGTATATCACATTACTACCCTATTATTCCAGAACTACATATAAAGTTGTTATGTGATTAAGCTGCAGCAAGCGTGGTCTTAAAAAAGGCCTTTCCTCAACAAAAAGTGTAATAAACTTGATTGCAGTTAAGGTACTTACCACTGAGGATATCACAATAAGCGTGCATCTAAAATAGTCTTGTCTGGTTCTGAAATCATAAAGATATACATTAAAAATTATGTTTATTAGTCTGCAGAGTGTAATTTAGTAAATTAATTTATTTCTTCAAATTAGATGAATTGTGTGGGGTTTTATTTTGGTTTGGTTTCTGTTTGGTTTTTTTTACATTTTATTTCAGACTTTTAGTGTCATAATCATACTTCATCTTGCATTTGTAGTCAAACCCTGTGATTACAAAAGACAATTAAAACTCTAATATGCCAGCACAATATTTCAATTCAGTCAAAAATATTTCATAAGCTGCATATATCTTGATCTTATGGTAATCTGGGTCTTTTTGGCTTACAAGGGAAAAGTAAATGTTTTGCTTGTTTACATCCCCATCATTCATTTCTGACAAAGGATGAAGTTCCAGATTTGTACATTATTTTTACATTCCTTTTTTCAATATCACTCTTTCAGAATTCTCAGTGTGTCTAAGGTGGACATGCAAACATCTCTATGTACCATCTGGGAGGGGAGACAGTGATTACTTGTAATGTATTTAACTCTGATACAGGAATCCCTGACTCTCCAAGGACACATCAGTCAGAAATGGACACTCGTACAACTTTTCCAAATAGTTTTTTTCTCCCTCAAAGAAGTATAAAAAAGAGTAACCCTTGAACATAATGATACAGCCAAACTACCATATTTTAGTATAAATTTCTATGTTATTTTCATAACATTCATTTAACTAAGAACAGAGCTATAAATGTCACATCAGCATACTTTCATCAGCTTATCAGTTAATATGTTTGGAGAAAAAAGATTTCAAACTATCATAAAAATAAAAACACATTCACCTGACTAATATTTTCACTCACATTTCAGAAATTAAATTTTACGGGATTATATGAAGCCACAGAGAATTCTTCTTGGGAACAAATCCTGAATAACTTCACTGTGCTGTCAAGAGCCCTGAGGTTTGGAATGAATGATTCTTCTCCCCCTTCCAGACAGAGAAACAGTGGAGCTGATTCCTGGATACTACCTCAGCCACTACACTCTCTTTCTGTGTGGAGGAATCACTAATGGATCCACAAATCTATTTGGCCTCTCTCCTGCCCTCCCACCACCAAAATCCCTCCATGACCGTGCACAGTAGCACCTAGAAGGCATGCATTCCCTGCACAGGCTGTCCAAATTCTGCTGCCTCCCACCCCATAGCAGCATTGATTCTGCTGCATCCAAGGTTCTCCATATCTGCTGGGAAAGGAGGGTAAGATGTGTCCATTAATCTATCTTCTTCGTACTTCAAAGGCTTGTGTGCCACACCTATGCATATTGGGCATCCCTTTACAAATGCACCCAAGTACTATATATTCAATAATAGTGCAATGCTGGATGGGTTGCTGTATAGAACATGCACTGGGCCACACAGCTAGCCCTTTGCAAGAAATATTTTGAATATCCTTGGGGAATTAAGAAGGTTAATAGGCCACAACCATATTGTTATAAAATTATAACCTGCTTTCACAGTCTTAACATACTGGTTGTCCACGTGAAGGAGAGAGAATACTCTTTCTCCTATTCCCTAATCTACGGTAACTGTTTTACACTGTTAAAAATATTTTCATTTTTGTGAATCACACAAAACTAAAAATGTAAAAGGACCACTGTCTACTTGGAAAAACAGGCACACTTCATACATATCTTGTAAAATGTATTGCAAACTAGATAAATTCATAAGGCCTACAAACCCTGTCAAGCATTCAATAGTGCTCAACTATTATTCAAAAATAAGTTTATTTTGTATATTCATTTTTATCATTTGCATCTTAGGGACCACTTGAAATCAACTTTATTGGGAAAAAAGGTGTTTTTAATTATCAAACAATGGATCTGGGAATTTAAATCTGATTAATCTTGGAAATATTTTATCTGATGTAGTTTTTTAAGTGAGAATGTGTTAGCACATACTTAACCAGCTGGCACACCAACATAAATAAATTGGAAATAGTGACACTGCTTTATCTAATCAAAGCAAGGTCATGGGAGTAAGTTTAGAAACAAAAGAATGCAAACTGGCTGGAAAAAAAAGGCTGTTAGATGCTACCTCTTTACACAAAATTCGGAGCTGATTCGACCACCCTTCCTAACTTTACCACCATCTTCCACAAGTCAGGCCAGTGAAGACAATGGGGCTGTTTGTAGAAGATGGTACTACAATCAGGAACCAAGTAAAATCTCCAGAATCATATCTTCAGCTTTTAAATGAGATAGATGCTGATTTTGTTTCAAGCAAAGAGACACTTACACAGGGGAGTAGGAAAATTACGCTCCACCATAAATGGTTAAGCAGTCATGGAAAGAAAGAAAAATGTGCACCCTACAAAGGCTTGCTCACCTTGGGTACGATCCAAAGCCCCGTGAAGTCAACGGGATTCTTTCCAGTGATTACAATGAGCTTTAGCTCAAGCCCCATGTGTTCCCATTTCCTCAACTGCCACACTCACTAGCATTGCTAATAGGAGAATAGCATGATAAGGGATGTGTCTGGGAATGAGATGAACGGTGCCTTAGAAGAAATGGGATTTTTACAAGATGCTGAGCCATTAACATTTTAAAATATAGATATGAATTCATTCTACCGTAATTCACAGTATTGCAGGTAACAGCCTGGTGGTGGGGTAAAGAGCAAGCAAACACTCCCATGGACACACTGCCCAAATCCCTCTCATTTCAGACTGTAGATTTGATGGGATTTATTAGGGCAATTCCCCTTGAACCCATTAGTCCTGTAGTGTGCATGCACATACGTTCACATGGAGCTTGTCCACTCAGTTACTTGCAAAGTAGTAAACTGGAATCTGGATTGCAGCTGGTGACTGGTGAAGAACATGGTGCATGAAGGGAAAAGAGAGCATCGCCATCTGGCCAGAAAGGCCTCCCACACCCAGAAACTACTGAATATCTGGGTGATTGCTGTGTGCAGAATGCAGAGTTGACATTGGAATTACTACCAGGAACAGGGGTTTTCTGGGTCATATTAGTATATCATGGCCATTTTAAGAAGGGCAGGGTTAAATCCTTGTCCATTTTTTCCCTTAGAGATGTGGTTGCAGATATTTAAAAAGGCTACGTAATTCTATTCGTCCTTCTTGGGATATTTGACAAACCTAATACCATATACCACTGTTCTCAATTAAAAACAATATTTGGATACAGTAATTATTTAATAACCAATCAGAATATGGTGTAGTTATACCAACAATTTGTCAATTAAAACAAACTTTGTAAACTTTTGAGAGTCTGCTGCAGAAAGAACAGAGAAGGGAATATAATCAAGAACTATTTTGTC
Organism: Caretta caretta; assembly: GCF_965140235.1. Lineage (NCBI taxonomy): Eukaryota > Metazoa > Chordata > Testudines > Cheloniidae > Caretta > Caretta caretta. The sequence goes on from NC_134206.1 coordinate 176,621,232, forward strand.
TGCATGTAGTCTCTGTGCAAACTCATGCATTTTTATTCAGACCCTCAAATCACTGCACAGGAAAAAAAATATAATAAGAAAGCGCACGCAACATGCTAATACAGTAAATTACACCACTGCACACTATAAGTAGTCTGCATGCTTGTATTCCCCTTGCATAAGAATATACAGCAATCATACTACTCTTATATAATACTAAAAGTCTGAAGATAAAAAATAAATAAAATAATTTCATGTTAAATTGAGATTTCTAGTCGTTTACTGTACTTTTTATCACTGAGCTGACAACATATTACCATTAGTACCTTATAACAAAACTAACATTTTAATTTAGCACATCGTCTTCTTTTTTCTCTAACCCATGAAGTTTGGAGTCTGGTATGTGCTCCTCTTATCTAACTCTGTTACTTTAGAATCTAAGAGTGCACTGTATACATTAATCTTTCATGGCAGAGTTCACTGAAGTTCTGCCAAAATTCAATAATTATGTTCTATACAGTGTAGCAATTTATTTATCTCATTGCTGGAATTTAGACCATATAGAACAAAGTGCTCAGTTTATATGAATGAAATGCCTTTAACAAAATCCTCTCTTTCATTTCTCAAGTTTTAAAAATGAGGGTGCAAATTACTGAGGGATAAAGCTGTCTTTTAAATTTTGTTTGTTAGCCTGATGAATCGAACATAATACTTTGTTATCTGTTTATTTGATTTTTTAAGGAGGGGAAAAAGTACTTTACATATTCTTACACATTGGAAAAAAATTACAAATAATGTTCTTTGTCACTGAACTATTAGCAAAATCCTCAAGCATTAATGTGTCATGGTTAACAGTGCAAACTACAAAGCAAAAGTGTAATATTTTGAATGAGGACCAATTATTTTATTAAGTTAAAATCAGCAATTAGAAGTTCAGCTGTTCTATAGAGTAAAATCAAAGATGAAAAAAATAGAATAAACTTCAATTCTACAATTCTTCAGACTAATGATACCTTCATAAACAGACAAAACCAAAAGTTAAAGAATGCCAATTAGGAAGTTAAAATAACACCATTTCAGAGAGTTGTAAAAATCACTTAATGGGGAATATTTAGTATGCTTTACTTTTGAGTCTCTCCGGGAAAGTTAACAAACCAGGTCATGTACCAACCTGGCTGTACTGAAGAAATATTCATTTGTTGTTTCAGGATTTAGAAAGAGGAAATAATATTAAATATTATTTACCGATTTAGCCAATATTTTTGATGAAGCAAAATACTAACTAGCACGTCAGTTACTTTTGTGAACTTTACAGTAGTCTAAAATCAAATTTATACCGTCTTTAGTTTCTTTGCAAACTCTCCTTTACTTTAGACACTGTAACGATCTCTGAAGTTAGTGCTTACCACAATAGAGAACTTGACTTTGGATTTAGAAAATGGCTCATGAAGTTTCTAGAGCAGTACTTGTTATGATTTATAACTTAGTCCTCCCCCTTACCCCCATAAGATATGAAACTCTACAAGCGATGCACAAAGTATTGATAGCCAGTGCTCACTTTTTGTACTGAAAACCTTGCTTTAAAATGTAGTTTGGCAATGAATGGGGCAGAAATGGGAGGGGGGAAGGGGGTTAAATCAGCTGTATCTAATTTAGAGAAACAAGCAAAAATTATTTTTATATATTGGATACAAGATTTATTTCCCCCACTCCCAAATGCTACTGTGACATTTCCTTTTATGCACTATATTGTCATTTTTCCGGCAATACTTCAGAGTAAATCAGGATTCAGCTGCAATATATTTTTACCTCTTGCAAACCCAAAAATAAAATCTTCACTAAAATCTATTAGGACTTACACATTCTGTGCTGTTTCAGAAACACGGTCAATCCATTATTTCAATGTATTTTTAATCTTGTCAGCTTTCACCTCTGCAAACGCCATATGTTACAATTCAATTGTTAGGGAAGAATGTACAGTATCATAATTCAGTCCACAGCAACACAATAATGAACGATCACTTTTCTACACAAATTAATATGAATTTTCAGACCCTGAAGGTTTCTTAAAGCTTCTCAAGTTGTTCCAGGTGCTTTTCCCTAAATCTAGTTACATCTTGCATTGTTTAATAATAAAGGAAAAAAACAATACACTTTATAGAAAATGTATGTATGTTTAAAAAAGAAATACACAATGCTTACAAAGCCCATTCTAAGTGCAGGTGCTATTGCAAAAGGGAGCAGAGTAGTGTGGTGATGAAAGCCTTGTTTCTTACTGATGCTGCTTATTAAACATGACTTTGCTTATAAGTTAAGGGAAAAACAGAATAAAATATAAGAGGAAACAAGCAATTAAAAGGCTAAAACCACAAGTACTGCTAAGTAAAATAAAATCTTTACAAAAATCTTGTTTCATATATTCCCTTTACATCGAGTAGACACTGAAATCTGCCTTCAGTACTGGTGCAAGCTATACAGTATGTAACAGGAGGTCCTTAGTTTCTAATTACTGTACTTCATTGTTGGAAACAGATTTAACTCACAAAACATTCAAGTGTACAATAGTGAACAATTCATTTACAGGGCCAAATTTATTTAGATAATATAAAAAATAAATAAGTGCATATAAAATACAGTGACAATCTCTACAAATTTTTGATCTCTGAAAAGGCTGAAATGTCAACTTTCTCAGTTCTTTATTAATGTTTAAAGTAAATCTCCTGTTCCATTTTTAATAATAAAGGGCATGCAGCTGTTGCACACTATTCCAGAAAGCTTCATAGCCAGATTTTTTTTTAAATGTAGGATAAATTCAAAGGTTTCTGTTATTTTTTTTAAATTACAACATTCTGCCGAGATCTGAATAGTTATATTAAAAAGGTTAACTTTTACTGTGTGCACAAAGAAACTTCTAGAAAATTTCATTACTTACTGTTCACTGAGTATTACTTACTGAGATTAACCCGTTAAAAGAATTCATCTGCTACTTATCCAGGAGTGTTTTAAACAACCCTTAGCACTGTATACTGTTTAAATGAGATAAAATTAGCCTGTTTCGATATGCTGAAAAAAAGATATACATATAAAAGACAAGCCTTCCTCCTTATGACTTAGCTCATTGTAACCTATTTTTGGTGGCAAGTAAGCGAAGGAAATTTAGAATGATAATAGCAACAATTTGGTACATTAGGAAAAACCAGAAAGAAAATGAATGTGTCAGATATACTGTACAAAGTCATTTTGACATGCCTACACAACTGGTTGTAGCAGCTTTCACAAATGATTCCTAATCACAAAAAAATGCTCCAGGATCTTTTAGAGAAAGCTTGCTGTTGGGAAGTTGATTTTGGCGAGGTGCCAAAATCATGTGCACAAGGGGCCCTCATTACCAATTCGTGGCAGCCTTCAGCGCTGACAAAAAAATGTGACCCAACAGGCTAAAGCAACGACTAAAATTAAAAATTATGAGACAAAGACAACTTACTTAATATTCCTTCCATAGCCACACTGAACTTTTTCGTAATTAAACCCTCATTAGTTTAAACAGTTTTCAACTACTTTTAAATAATTGTGCCGGCATTCTTTAAAAGTTGAAAGCTTTCCCTGTAAATTCACTCAATCTGCTGCACTTTTAAAAGTATTTTCATGTGCTGACAGAACTTTCATTTTAAGTGTCTACTAAAAATCTCTCTAAAGTAGGAGTAGCATGCCCATATAGATTTAATTTCTATAAATGGTAAATAGACAATTACAACATTTCAAGAGCTTTAAAAGCGTGGGTGGAGTGGGGGGCTAGGGGGGGTGTGAGAAAGGACTTAATATATAAGAGTAGCTATTTCCCAAATGTTCTAAAAAGATAATCAAACTGTTCATGCAAGTTGCAAACATTAAGCATTTACAATTAACAGAGCTGCACAACTTTCCCATAAAAGCAGATTTGATACACAGCCTTACCTAGATGTCGTCTGGCTTTTCTGTGGATCAAAAAGTTTCCTGCCTAAGCACACAGATATTCTTTCACAAACCATAAAGGCCCCTTTGATTAATCCAGCACTGTAACAGACTGCTTTCTACACCACAGTGAGAGCAGGATACGTCAGCTTTCAAGAGAAAAAATATTCTTAATACACAATTAGCAGCAGATTGTATAATAGTGGATTTATCTTAAAGAGGGAAAAGGCATTTTTTAAAAAGCAAAGAGGGTGCGGTCAGATGTTAGGCTATCCCTGAGAAAAGGGGCCTAGGCTGCATTAGTACCTAAATACTAGCAGAAGCAAACTGGGAAAGGAGCCAATGGAATGACTTTGTTTGACCCAGCTGCCAATCTCTCCTGAAGCAGTGCGCCAGACTAAACACTGACACTATTTTAACTCAAATCAGGCTACAGCAGCTGTTTGCTTTCCGGCTCTGAGCTATGCACCATGGCCATGATGACTCTGCACAGCACATATGATAGAGCTAGGGTTGTAGTGCTAAAATATGTTCCATGTTTGGATTTGTCATATAGGAGCAATTTTAACACCCCTTGTTCCCCTGGAGTGAAATAAAAATGAGATTATAGACTTGTAGAAACTCAGCATTTCAGTTCAAGTAAAGAGGAGAAGTGACCATTTAGGACAAAAGATTACTGGAACATGATTCCAAAATCCAACTGGCACCCAAGATGTTTTTTTGACTTAGCACGGATTCTAAAACTTATCAAGCATCAGAAACAACACATCTATTTTCCGTTTCTCACTAGTTTTTCTACTTAATCTGTATTTTTGTAACACTTCTTAAATATTGTATAGGCACCCCTCCCCCACAAATACTATGCATATATGTGTTGTGTAGGTAGGCATATATATACCCATACACACACAGGTCCAGATTCTGTTCTCAGTTACACTGGTGCAACCCCAGAATTACTCCACTGCAATCAGTGGAGTTATTCCAATTTGCACCATCATAAATGAGATTAGAACTCGACGTATCCATTTACATATAACGTTCATATGTGAAAAGTAAGATCATTAAAAGAAAATATAAGCCTCTATTAGTTATAGGTATGGTGCATGGAAGCTGACACATCATATTCTGTAACCAGTGCAAAAAGAAACATTCAGATCTTGTGAGTAATCTGAAGTGGAACACAAACATACATAAAATTCAACAGGGGCACTGAGAAACATCCCTTCTGAACTATATAGTATCCGATTATATAGCAAAAGTTGAACAAAGTATCTTCTATTAGAATTTTGGTGCACTTCCACCCAAACTGTCCAATGGTGTCCTAGCTGCAGAGTTCCCCCTACCCTCACCCTGCCCTAGAAAACTCATTGGCTTCTCCCACATACACTGCATCCCTGTCCCGCAGCCTTGCCTCCCCAGATGGTGTGAAACAAATGTTGAAGTACACTAATCCAAAGCAAAAAAGTAGACTATAGTAGAGAATAATTGGTGCGCTGACATCTTCCATGGGCACAGTTCTGTCTAATTATCAAAGTAGGACTAGAGGAGCACTCCTTTTTTCTTTAAATATATTTTATTTAGGTTTTCACAGAGAAAATAATATCACAAAGCTGAACATATGGTATGCACTGCAGAGTGCAACAATGTCAGTGTTGCAATCATTGTGACTTTACTGCAAGCCTCACAATCTTTGGTGTTTCCTTTAAGCCCTGGCTCTTGAAGTCAAGTGAGAATCTCAGGTTTCATTTTTTTTAAGGAAAGCTTATAGCCCTCATGGTTGCAGGGAAAAAAAACCCTTGAAAATATGAACTGAGTGCATCCTAGAGAGCTAAAAAAATCCCAAACCAAGCAACCAACCAAAAAAAATGCAGAAGACATAAAAAGACCCCACGATTCACTTGAGGCTTTGGAGTTATTTTTTAAACAAAAATCATGATTTTTAAGACACTCTCGTGATTTCTGGTGCCTGACTCATGATTTCTGAATGTTTGGGATTGACAGGGATCATAGAATCATAGAATATTAGGGTTGGAAGAGACTTCAGGAGGTCATCTAGTCCAATCCCCTGCTCAAAGCAGGACCAACACCCACTAAATTATCCCAGCCAGGGCTTTGTCAAGCCAAGCCTTAAAAACCTCTAAGGATGGAGATTCCACCACCTCCCTAGGTAACCCATTCCAGTGCTTCACCATCCTCCTAGTGAAATAGTGCTTCTGAATATCCAACCTAGACCTTCCTCACTGCAACTTGAGACTACTGATCCTTGTTCAGTCATCTGCCACCACTGAGAACAGCCGAGCTCCATCCTCTTTGGAATCCCACTTCAGGTAGTTGAAGGCTGCTATCAAATCTCCCCCTCCTCTTCTCTTCTGTAGACTAAATAACCCCAGTTCCCTCAGCCTCTCCTTGTAAGTCATGTGCCCCAGCCCCCGACTCTCTCCAATTTGTCCACATCCCTTCTGTAGTGGGGGGACCAAAACTGGATGCAATACTCCAGGTGTGCCCTCAAGTAGATGGGAATAATCACTTCCCTTGATCTGCTGGCAATGCTCCTACAGTACTAATACAGCCCAATATGCCGGTAGCCTTCTTGGCAACAAGGGCACACTGTTGACTCATATCCAGCTTCTCGTCCACTGTAACCCCTAGGTCCTTTTCTGCAGAACTGCTGCTTAGCCAGTCGGTCCCCAGCCTGTAGCGGTGCATGGGATTCTTCCTTCCTAAGTGCAGAACTCTGCACTTGTCCTTGTTGAACCTCATCCGATTTCTTTTGGCCCAATCCTCCAATTTGTCTAGGTCACTCTGGACCCTATCCCTATCCTCCAGCATATCTACCTCTCCCTCCAGCTTAGTGTCATCTGCAAACTTGCTGAGGGTGGAATTCATCCCGTCATCCAGATCATTAATGAAGATGTTGAACAAAACCAGCCCCAGGTTGACCCCTGGGGCACTCTGCTTGATACCGGCTGCCAACTAGACATCGAGCCGTTGATCACTACTCATTGAGCCTGACAATCTAGCCAACTTTCTAAGATGGATATGTTAAAGCCAATGTATGCCCCAAACAGTCATAATAAATTATCATAATGGTGATAGCTCACTCTGTTGACTGGGTTGGATAAGTCTGATACTGAGAGATACTCAGCATCCCCAACACTCACTAAAACCATTGGAAGTCATTTGTGCTGAGCACCCATCAGTATCATATCAGGAAACATATGCATCAAAATACAATTTCAGATATCATGGTGGCCCAACAAAGATCTGCAGATATTGTGGATCAATAAAGTTTTTGAACAAAACATCCATATATTGAGCTCCATGATGAAAGTTATGCAAGGGCGTTTAGAGAAGGGATGTGAGAGCCTGATACACCTGATTAACATTCTCTAAACTTAGGCCAATAAACAGCCCGTTCCCCTTCCCCTTCCCCAAACAAAACAAAACAAAAAACACAAAAGGCTGCAAGAGTAAAAAGAGAATGCAGGCAGAGGTCCAGCAGCAGAGTGGGGGCTATCCAGTTTATTGCACTGAATGAAGCATGTGTAATTGCCTCCCTTGTGGGCAGGTGGCATATGTGTGGATTCGGTGCAAGCAGCTCATGGCTCTCAGAAACTGAGTACAGGCTCTGGAGACCAGAAAGGCCAAACCAGAGGAGCTAAAGACAACAGAGACGTACTTATATGAGACTTTCCAGGACACAGTAGAGTGGTCCCACCCCAAGTCTGATTCCGTGCTACTGAGGAAGATGAAAGTCTCAGGGAAGGAGTACATCGAAGTGGAGTGGAGGGAAACAATCCTATAGTTGGGACCCTCCTTCCAGATGATTTCATGGTATCCTCTTGCACTGAGGATACCTCTCCGGGGAAAGTAATCCCAGTTATTAGGAAGATACAGGTAATAGTAATGGGGGATCTGATCATTAGAAATATAGATAGCTGGGTTTGTGTTGACCGGGAGAATTGGTAAATTGCCTGCTGGGTACAAAGGTTGCAGATCTTGAGACATCTTCACAGGCTCTTGTGCAGTCCCGGGGAGGAGCCCGTGGTTGTGGTACACGTAAGACCCAATGACATAGGGAAATATAAGAGTGAAGTCCTGGAGGTCAAATTTAGGCTGTCAGGTAAGAGATTGAAGTCAAGGACCTCCATGGTAGCAGTCTCTGAAATGCTTCAAGTTCCACGCACAGGCCCAGTTAGACAGGGAGAACTGCAGGGTCTCAATGCATGGATGAGGCAATGATGTAGGGAGGAGGGGTACAGGTTTCGTAGGAACTGGGGGATCTTTTGGAAAGGAGGAGCCTATACAGGAAGGATGGGCTCCACCTAAACCAAATTGGAACCAGATTGCTAGCATGTAAAATTTTAAAGGCAGTAGAGGAGTTTTTAAACTAAGTATTATTTAAACACAATAATACTTAATTTCAGAAAGGGGGGACTACGCAAAAATGAGGATGCTAGTTAAACGGAGATTAAAAGGTACAGTCTCAAAATTGAAATGCCTGCAAGTTGGATGGATTTTTTAAAAAAATGCTATAGGACAACAAAATAAAAGTTGGTGAGAGGCAAAAAAGCATCCTTTAAAAATTGAAAATTAAATCTTACTGAGGAAAATAGAGAGGGGCATAAACTCTGGTAAGTCAAGTGTAAAAGTATAATTAGGCATGCTAAAAAAGAATTTGAAAAGTAACTAGCAAAGCACTTGAAAACTAACAGTATTTTTTTAAGTATATCAAAAGCAGGACAATTGCCAAACAATTGGGGGGTAGAGGGGCCACTGGATGATTGAGGTGCTACAGAAGCACTCAAGACTATTGAGGAGAAGCTAAATGAATTCTTTGCATTGGTCTTCACTGCAGAAGATGTGAGGGAGATTCCTATACCTGAACCATTGTTTTAAGTGAAAAATCTGAGGAATTGTCCCAGACTGAAGGGTCAGTAGAGAAGGTTTTGGAACCAATTGATAAATTAAACAGGAATAAGTCACCAGGACCACACGGTATTCACCCAAGAGTTCTGAAGGAACTCAAATACGAAATTGCAGAAATACTAACTGTGGTAAGTAACTTAACACTAAAATCAGCTTCTGGACCATATGATTGGAGGACAGCTAATGTGACACCAACTTTTTAAAAAGGCTCCAGAGGCAAGCCTGCCAATTACAGCCCAGTAAGCCTAACTGCAGTATGAGGCAAATTGGTTGAAACTATAATAAAGAACAGAATTATCAGATACATAGATGAACACAGAATCATAGGACTGGAAGGGACATCTAGTCCAGTCCCCTGCACTCATGGCAGGACTAAGTATTATATATACCATTCCTGACAGGTGTTTGTCTAACCTGCTCTTAAAAATCCCCAATGACGGAGATTCCGCAACCTCCCTAGGCAATTTATCCCAGTGCTTAACCACTCTGACAGTTAGGAAGTTTTTCCTAATGTCCAACCTAAGCCTCCCTTGCGGCAATTTAAGCTCACTGCTTCTTGTCCTATCCTCAGAGGTTAAGAGGAACAGTTCTTTTCCCTCTTCCTTGTAACAACCTTTTATGTACTTGAAAACTGGTTTTCATGTCCCCTCCTAGTCTTCTCTTTCCCAGACTAAACAAACCCATTTTTTTTTCAATCTTCCCTCATAGATCATGTTTTCTAGATCTTTAATAATTTTTGTTACTCTTCTCTGGATTCTCTCCAATTTGTCCACATCTTTCCTGAAATGTGCCACCCAGAACTGGACACAATACTCCAGTTGAGGCCTAATCAGCATGGAGTAGAGCGGAACAATTACTTCTCGTGTCTTGCTTACAACACTCCTGCTAATACATCACATAATCATGTTTGCTTTTTTTTTTTGCAAGAGTGTTACACTGTTGACTCATATTTAGCTTGTGGTCCACTAGGACCCCCAGATCCCTTTCCATAGTACTCCTTCCTAGGCAGTCATTACCCATTTTGTATGTGTGCTACTGATTATTCCTTCCTAAATGGAATACTTTGCATTTGTCCCTATTGAATTTCATACTATTTACTTCAAACCATTTCTCCAGTTTCTCCAGATCATTTTGAATTTTAATCCTATCCTCCAAAGCACTTGGAACCCCTCCCAGCTTAGTATCATCTGCAAACTTTTTATAGGTGTACTCTCTATGCCATTATCTAAATTGTGGATGAAGACACTGAATCAAACTGGATCCAAAACTGATCCCTGCAGGACCCCACTCGTTATTTCCTTCCTCTCTGGGAACAGTTTTTCAACCAGTTTTGCACCCACCTTATAGTAGCTCCATTTAAGTTGCATTTCCCTAGTTTGTTTATGAGAAGGTCATGCAAGACAGTATCAAAAGCTTTACTAAAGTCAAGATATACCATATCTACCACTTCCCCCCTATCCACAAGGCTTGTTACCCTGTCAAAGAAAGCTATCAGGTTGCTTTGATACGATTTGTTCTTGACATATCCATGCTGTTACTTATCACCTTATTATCTTCTATATGTTTGCAAATTGATTGCTTAATTATAAGCTCCATTATTTTTCTGGGTACAGAAGTTAAGATTACTGGTCTGTAATTCCCCGGGTTGTCCTTATTTCCCTTTTTATAGATTGTCACTATATTTGCCCTTTTCCAGTCTTCTGGGATCTCTCTCGTTTTCCATGACTTTTCAAAGATAATTGCAAATGGCTCAGATATCTCCTCAGTCAGTTCCTTGAGTATCTAGGATGCATTTAACCAGGCCCTGGTGACTTAAAGACATCTAATTTGTCCAAGTAATTTTAACTTGATCCTTCCCTATTTTAGCCTCTGATCCTACCTCATTTTCACTGGCATTCACTATGTTAGACGTCCAATCACCACCATCTTGGTGAAAACCGAAACAAAGAAGTCATTAAGCACCTCTGCCATTTCCACATTTTCTGTTATTGTTTCTCCCTCCTCCTCGCATTAAGTAATGGGCCTAACCTGTTCTTGGTCTTCCTCTTGCTTCTAATGTATTTGTAGAATGTTTTCTTTTTACCCTTTATGTCTAGTTTGATCCCATTTTGTGCCCTGGCCTTTCTAATTTTGTGTCTACATACTTACATTATTTGTTTCTATTCATCCTTTGTAATTTGACCTAGTTTCCACTTTTTGTCGGACTCTTATTTTTAGATCATTGAAGATCTCCTGTTTAAACCAGGGTGGTCTCTTGCCATACTTCTATCTTTCCTACGCAGTGGGATAGTTTGTTCTTGTGCCCTTAATAATGTCTCTGAAAAACTGCCAACTGTCTTCGATTGTTTTCCCCTTAGACTTGCTTCCCATAAAATCTTACCTACCAACTCCCTTAGTTTGCTAAAGGCTACTTTCTTGAAATCCATTGTCTTTATTTTGCTTTTCTCCCTCCTACCATTCCTTAGAATCATGAACTTTACCACTGCATGATCACTTTCACCCAAACTGCATTCCACTTCCAAATTCCAAAATGAGGAGAGATTTAAAACACTGACTTTTCAGCTTGGAAAAGAGATGACTATGAGGCGATATGATAAAGATCTATAAACTCAAGAATGGTATAGAGCAGTGGTTTTCAAACTGGAATATGCAAGCTCTCATCAGGGTGTATGCGAGAAAAACCCTGTAATGGCGGACAACACATTTTATTTAGTACAGAGGCTTTCAAACTGTGGGGTGCCCCCTGTAGAAGGCGCATGGAGGAACATTGGTGGGGAGCAAACAGTGACGCCCGACAGCTTGGGCAAATGCCACATGGCAGGGATTGGGGAGGGACCGCCACCTGAGCAGGCCACCCAGCCTGCCCAGGTTGGGGGTGGCACAACCAAAAATTGTAACTTTGGGGGGGGGGGGGCCTGAGGTCATTTTGAGCTCAGGTGAGTCAAAGGTAGAAGTGACACTCCCTCCCCGAACTACCTGGCATCACCGCTTGCCATCCCCCATGAACATTCCTTCACAAATAATGAGGGGTTCTCTATCACCAGCAACATCTATTCTTTTCCTCATTGGGGAGTCTTATCAGATATACCCTTAGAATATTTTTAAGTGTTCACGTAGACTGATTTTTTTCTACTTTTATTTATTTACTTTGGATATAATCATGTTGAACTATTACTTTATGACCAATAATGTGTCTGCTAATATTCTACAAGATAAGAAGTAATCACAAGCCTGGAGTAAAATTCTCACTCCACTGAAGTCAACTGCAAAACTCTAATTGATTTCAGTGGGGTCAGGATTTCATCGCCTCTGTTTCAAAGGTGTAAAGAGATCGCCACAAGGATCAACAGATAGTAGTTCATCAATACATGTACACCGTTATGAAAACTAGCTAGGTGACTTAATGCATAGTTTTAGCTTCCTCTGAAGCATTACTGGAAGCAGGAAAGCAGACGGGATGGGCCAAAGCTATGACCTAGGCTTGCAAGACATATAATCTGTTTTGGACTTTGAGACTCCCATAATTTCTTCTACTCTCTCTTCTTGTGCCTTTGTCCAACTGCAGGGCCCACTGCAAGCTGAATTGTCAGATACTATGTCTTCCACACTGTAAAACTTTCCCATATGATAATATAGAAAGAAAACACAGATTAACCCTGGGTTTGAGACTCTGAGGCATTTCAAATTAACTGTCCTGCCCTACAGCTTTTTTCATTCCCAAGAAACATGCTTCCCTAACATGTTATGTTGAGCTGCAGGATGGCGGTGAAGTTTCATAAATGTATAGCAAGATACATTACACTTTGTAGAGATATTGAGTGTGGAAAGGGCTAAAGGGTTTCATGGGATATCAGTGTTCATGTTTCAGGATGGAACACAACTACTAACTGCCTGGAGTTAGGAAGAAACTTGCCTCAGATACAGTAATGCATAAATGTCCTTTATGGTGGACTTACATGCTCCCCTGAAGCATCTCCTCCAATATATGTAGCAGTGTGTCTGGCTTTACCATTCCACTGATTCAACATGGGAAATCTGGACCAGGACCCCATTGTGCTAGGTGCTCTACAAAGTCAGAACCCAAATGATGGTTTTTGCCCCAAAGAGCTTATTTTACCTCCTCTTGTCTATCATCTGCAGTCATGGTGTTTTGACCATTTTCTTGAGTTCATATGTAAATAATTGGAACATCCTATAGTATTCATTTTTGTAATGCTCACTATGAAGGAGGTTTGGCATATTGCACTTAAGTGTCTCTCACTGCTTTTATTTCAAAAGTATTTTTTTAAACAAGTAGGATGAAGATTGAAATAAAATTCAATATTAAGACAAACAAAAAAGCAGTCTTTAAACAAACATTAAAACCTGTTAAAAATGTATCACTACACAGAAAAATCTTATTCCTTCATTTGAAGCAGATGTGAAATTTCTAATACACCAGCTGGCATCTCAGAACTATAATATAAAATAAGTATGAATGTTGTCTAGTGGCTTGGGCTGACTAGAAATCAGGATTCCTGGTTTCCATTTCAGATTCTGCCTGTAGCTCATTCAGTGACATTGGGTATGTTATTTAAACTCTCTGGGCCAGATTCTCTGCTGGTGTAAATTGGCATACCTCCACCAAAGTAAAAAGATTTCCCTACTGAGGATCTGACAATCTGAGTCTCAGATTCTCCATCTGTAAAATGGGGTAACAATGCTTCCCTACCAATTTCAAAACTTGTTGAGTGCTCTGAGATACTCTGATGAAAGGTGCTGTAGCAGTGTTTGTATTATATAGTGGTCACCGTTAAAGGGTAAGCATTTCACAGCTGTGATCACACAGCGACAGCTAAGATATCAAACTATTTCCTTGTTCTGACCATAAAACATAACTGTGCCACTTTGTGGCAAGTGTTGGCTGATGATGAGTGACTTCTGTATATTAAGGATAACTATGCAATTTAGACAACAGTGGGCCAAATTCTCTTCCATTTCTCCAGATGTCCATTTTGTACAGGAATGGAGTGAGGGAGAGTTAAGATGTCTTTGGTCTTTGTCATATTTTTTGGCACACTTTCTGGCACAAGTTAGAGCAGCCTCAGGAATGCTGTAATCTATTTCAACTCCAATGGCCCTCCTTAATTTTGGCAATTAAGGACAGCTGGAGCACGTATGCTCTGATCATCTACCCTCCTTCCCCAAACAGCCCATTGTACTATGTCTACACCAGGAGATTTAAAGGAAGGGTTGATGTTGAGCTGTTTTGACAGCTCTATGCCACCAAGGGTATTCTCTAGGGCAGTGGTGGGCAAACTACTGCTGCGGGCTCCGCACCGCTCCAGGAAGCGGCCACACCACGTCCCTGCAGCCCGTGGGGATGGGGCGGCAGAGAGCTCCGCACGCTGCTCTTGCCTGTGGGTACCTCCCCCGAAGCTCCCACTGGCGAGGGACGGGCTACTGTGGCCAATAGGAGCTTTGGGAGAAGTACCCACAGGCGAGGGAAACATGCGGAGCCCTCTGCCCTCCCCTCCCCCAGGGGCCGCACAGGGACGTGGTGCTGGTCGCTTTCTGGAGTGGCACGGCGTGGGGCTTGGGCCAGCATGCAGGGAGCTGCTGCCACCCCGGAGCCGCTCTAGGTAAGGGGCGCCTGGTGGAAGACTGAACCCCTCCTGAACCCCACACCCCAACTCCCTGCCCTGATCCCCCGGCGCATCCCATACCCCTCCTTTACGCCCTCCTGCACTCTGCATGCCTCCTGCACCCTAACCCCCTTCCATGAGCCCCCTCATAGACCCCACACCCCTCCTCTGCCCCAACCCCTTTCCCTGAGCCTCTTCCTGCACACCACACCCCCTCCCACACCCCACACTCCACCCCCGCACCCCAACCCTCTGCCCCAGCCCTGCAAGCAATTTCCCCACCCAGATGTGGCCCTTGGGCCAAAAAGTTTGCCCACCCCTGCTCTAGGGGCTGTTTCTGCCAGTTATGTGTCCCCTTTACACCACTGGCATGACACAAAGGGCAAAAGAAAAATGCAGAATCTGCTCCATAGTCTATAGTCTGAGAGTGACTAAGGTACTCACTCTCCTTCACCAAATACACATAATTTTATTTTATTGTCTTTTTTGTTGTTGGTGTTATCGCACACAATATTCATCTGCTGCAGATACTGCCATTATTTTAAAGGAAGATTTAATGAATCCACAAGACAGGAATAAAACTTGTAAAAAAATGCAGGTGATATGTACATTCCTCAGAAAGATTAGATTAGGGCATCAAGTCAAGCTCTTCAATGTATGCTTCACAATGATTTGCAGCATTATGTCTAGAGTTCAAAACTACCTGTCCAACTGCAAAGCTTAGTCAATCAGTCCGCCAACATATATGCCTTTAAATTAGCACTAAGTTGACTCTTAAAATATTTTCACTCTTTAATGTAAACTTTTCAGACAAAAGTCTCTTAGACAACAAGGACTCTACACAAACAAAATAGAAAGAGGTTACCGCTTTGTTTTTTCAGTCTCATCTGTTTAAGTACAGCTGACACTGCACAGATGCTAGCATCACTTTCCCCTGAGCAGTAGTCTGCTTACTAAACTTTTAGCAACTTGTAGTTCAAAGCAGATTGTGATGTCATTTACCTAATGTGAGGTAGCAGTGCCTATTATTTATAATAGGTGATTAATAATAAGTGGCCCTAGGTTGCATTCCAAGCTCTGCTATTGATGTGCTTGCGAGTTTGAGCAGCCATGAAGGGCCCGCTAGGAGTTAAGCGCATATACGCTTTTGAAAACCCTGCTAGAAACCTATCTGCACCTTTAGGAGCCCAAATAAAATCAGGCGTTAAGGCCAAAGTTTCATACTGGAGGCCTGGATCAAAGAATCCTGGAGTTAGGTATCCAAATACCTTTGAGGGTCTGGGCCTAAGTGCCTAAGATTAGGCCCCTGATTTCATAATTAGGCATTCAAACAAAAGCAGTTTGATTTTCAAACTGTAGGCATCCAGGTTTGAAAATTATGTCCTTAATCTCTCTATTTCTCAATTCATTCATCCATAAAATGGATATACCTACTAATCTGTATTATTATTATTGTTGCATTCTACTTAACAATATTTCTATTCACTTTGGGTGCTACAGATAACAGTATTTAAGTCCTCACCATTCAACACAGCATGAAACAAAACAGATTGGTCTGTTAAGATCATATTTTCCTTTACAACTGAACCACTAGATATTTCAGATACCTAAATGAAGCAGCACTAAATCAGATATTTAAAATTATTTATTGTTATTATTATTATTATTATAAGAAGAGAGTTCTATGGAGATCAAAGAGAACAGTCAAAAACACGAGTTCATATATTTAGTACAGCTGAGTATGTTAGGCCAAAAACATAACATGAAGTGAGTTTGTTTCTTAGTGGACAGTTAGGGCCTTGGTACTACAATGATGGGGACCCTACTACTATAATAGGTAGAGAGGTAGATTAGATCAGATCAGATTTTTGTTCAAAGAAAATGTCTAATAATAGAAAATACACTGAATTGCAATTGTTACCACGGTATTTTGATGGTCTAGGCTTTCAGAAATTCCAGTCAGATTCATGTATAGGTCCCTTTGAAATACAATATATCTGAGAGATTAAATTAGGTAGATCCTGTTCAATTCCTTTTCTGCAATTCACAAAGATATGTAAATCTGTCACACTGCACACAGAGTAACTGATGCCTTTTCAACAACATGGCTCTCATTGCCACCTTTATTCCAGCTAGAGAAGCATATTATTAGTTATTTTAGGCAGTATTGAAGAAGTTTCCAGTTTAATCTAATGCACCCTCTGGGCCATAGCTGAACAAGTAGCATTTATGAAAAGTAATTTTCAGTTACTGTCACGTCATTACAAGCTGGTTCATATGTACAGTATATATAAAATGGGATTACCATTTCAATGTGAAGTCCAGAAAAATGGAATTTGTCATCAGAAAAGGCCTTACACTTTCTAATCACAACAGCAGAATGAGAAACTTTCTTGAAGTTTTGGATGCAAAGTATCATCTGGACAAATATGATTAAGTCCCAGTAAGACTAACAGGACTTGTGTGTATGTGCCAATGGAACATATGAACTCACTGGTATATATACTCTGACAAATAACTGTTTAAGTATCATAAACAATAAGAGATACAGATTTGGTCAATTAGCTCTCTTACATTTTTAATTTGGAATCATGGAATCTAATGGGCCCTGGGGCCATTACAAGATTTAAAGTTAATGCAAATATTTTAAGAAACAGGTTCTGCATACTTCATTTTGTTCCAAAGTCTCATTTCACATTGTGATATTTAAAAAGGATAATAAGAAGGGAAGACAGCTGCCATTGCTTAATTTTTTGATACATCATTCTACACATCTCTGAAAGTGATGTGGATTCTCCAGATGTACGTATCTTCTGCAGCGGTGATGGGAGGTTCCTAGCAAAGCAAGTGTTTCACGTGTATTTAAAAAAATATGAATACAAGATTATCAGGACTCCACAGTCTGGAGTTTTGGGCAGCAAGCCACCCCATTTTCATCAGCTATCAGTTGTTTTCAGGTGAAAGAGGAAGTGTTCATTCCTTGCCTGACTGAGAACAGCTGAGTTAGACATAAAGGACAAGGAAATATAAGGTCAAGCTTTATATATAAGCTTTGTGAGCTTCATGCAGGAAGGAAGAAAGAATCTTAAGGACTCTGTTTCCCCGTTAACAAGGTTGGAGAAAGGGCAAAGAAAGATGGGCATGTTTGGGTCTAATTAGTCTGAACAGGGAGGGGAAGAAAGGAAAAGGAGCAAGAATCTCTTTCTCCTTCACAGCATTTGTCAGGGGAAGAGCATCTCTCTGGTCAACAATCACCCTGGAAGTTCTAAACAGATATGGGGAAGATGAGACAAAAGTAGGGAAATGAGAGAGTAACAGGGTGATTAAGAAGAGAGGTTTCACAAGTCCTGGTTAAAAATATAATGAAATAATAAGAATCAGAATACATTATCAACAATTTGGAGAAAATGAGAAAAGGAAACAACAGATGGTGGGGGGAGAAGGCATAAGAAGCTGAAGAACAAGTGAAAGAAAAGATGAAGGAAGGTTAGTCTAATCCACTCTTTAGCTGTGTGAGGGGAAGAAGGATCATTGAGAGTGTTTCACACTTTGCTACTCCCAGTTCTCAAGAGCAGCCATCTGAAAGAGACATTATTTCATATCCCATAAATTATTCAGCCCTAGAACCTGACTAACCTAGACAAATTTCTCAGAAGGTTTTGTGTTCAAAGACTAAAAAGAGTACTCCATTTCCTCCTGTCCACCAACGGCAGTTGTGTTATTGGAAATTTAAAGGCTTCGTAATTATAGGCCTGCCTTTCTTCTGCTGACAACTAGGGGACAGTGTATGTGTGCTTAGGTATGCTCATGACCCAGCGACTTCACCAGCAACCCTAAGTGTGCCTCAGGGTGGAGAATTTGGCCCTATTTAATTTGTAACTTATGTTGGAACTTCTAACATGAATTCCATATGATCTTTCACTTACAACAAGCTCCCCTAAAGTGGCTTAGAAAATCTCAAAATACACTACTGGATGTTGAAAACCCTTTAATAAATGGCTGGCTGGACACAAAATTATAGATAGTCTAAGACGTAGCAAAAGAGGGATTTTTTTTTTAAATTGCGAAGGGGAAAACCTCTAATCAGATCTTTATAGAGTTAGGGTATGTAATGCTGAGTTCTACCTGTAAAGTGCTGAGTACCCATTGAGTTAATGGGGTATCAGGGAGCTAAGCAAACAGTACTCAACATCTGACAGGAATGGGCCCTAAATAGCATGGGCCAGATCCCCAGCTAGCATAAATTGTCATAATTCTCCTGATGTCAATGGGGCTATGACAATTTACAGCAGCTGAGGATCTGCCCCCATAAATCTTTCTTAAACATGCCCAGTCCTATAAAATAATGCATTTCATTACTGTTATATTTGGAGTTCTGCCACTGTATTTAAAGAGAAAATAATTAATATTTTTCTTTCAAAAACAGTTCTCTTTGAATTAAGATCTGATTTTGGGGGGTGGAAGCTGGAGAAATGTAACTTATCAAAATCATTACCTCAAAGTAACAGAAAATATAATTACTCGATTATGGTATACATTTGGTGGGAAAAATACAAAATGTTTGCTTAAATTTTAAATAGGGCTCTGTGATTCTGAACTGTATAGTGAAGGAAGAAAACAACTGAAATAATCAAAGTTATCTTTAGTGAAAATTTCACATTAGCGCAGAAAAAACAAAACATGGGAGATATTTCTTAGCCATGCATCAATTAGTAATAATCATGGGTTGTTTTTTTTAATTTAATAAGAAAACTGTTTTCAAAAGAAAGAATTAAGTGATGTGGCTATTTACTCAATTGTCTCAGTACTCAATGCAGGACTGAAGTGTCTGCAATTTTCAAGGTGTTTTGAAATTTCCATTAATTTGTTGAAGGTTTTGTAGCTCAATAAAAAGACACTCTAATCAGTTATTAGTGAATCACGGCTGCACGCACCTTTAATTCAAAAACAGTAAATAAATACAAATTGAAATGCACACACTTTCACTACTATCCATTATCATTGCCAGAAGGTGGAAGGAAGCAATTGATGTTTGGGGAAATGGATATGTTTATCATTACTTTCCTAAATTGGGTAACACACCTGTGCTCTAGTAGGCAAATGCTGAGAACTACTGATGAACACCAGTTTTGGGGGTGGGAAGGAATTGCAAACCACAATTTGACAATGGGGTATGGGTTTTCCCTTTACCCCCCTTGAATAGGGTCTGGGAGTGGCTGGCTCATTACAAAAGCAGCTTTGCCTCTCCTGGAATTGACACCTCCTCATCTATTATTGGGAGTGGCAGTTTTCATAAATTTTGTGAAGCCAAACATTGTTGGGCTATTGCCGGGGTGTGATTGTATTTCTTTGTTACCCACTTGATTAGGGGGACATTTTCCGTTTTGTGGAGACATAAGACTGGTGTGCATTTCAGCCTTGCTGAAGGCACCCCTTGCTGGGTCCCAAACTTCTCCAAGATCACAGTTTTATTGGGATGCTTGAGGCTTAGGAATTGAATCTCATTTATCCTGTGGTTTGTATTGGTGATGGTGGAGTGGAGCTTGAATAAGACATAAAGGGGTAAATTTACAAGGTAGTTAGGTGCCTAAAGATACCCGGTAGGATTTACAAAAGAGTCTAGCCAAATTAGGCATCTAATTCCCATTGAAGCCAATGGCTGTTAGGCACCTAACCTGCATAGGTGCTTTTTAAAATCTCACTAAGTGTCTATCTGCATCTTTAGGTGCCTATTTACCTTTGTAAAACTGCCCCGAAGTGCAACAAACTGAACTAGTTTTCTGACAGTTAACAGATGAAAGGTTTTCCCTCCTGAGAACTGGTTAATAAGAGTCAAGACCTATGTTTCAACCAAAACTGAACTGTCATGCAGATTTTACTCACCAGCCTCTCAATGGCAGGTTCAGTTATAAGAATACTGTAGCCTGCATTTTAAAATAAACAAACACACACAAGTAAAATGACAGTATATTGAAAACTGAATAATATTTTGAATGTCAGCCACTAAATCAACAGGTAACCCACACAATAATCATGCATCTCGAACTTCAAAAAACGTTGCCACAATAGTTCAAAATCAATAGAGGAGACATTTTGATATCTAGTGTGAATTTGCTATTAGCTAATTCATTTCACACAACTCCCTTGACAAATTATTGTTCATAACTTTGGGAAGTAAGAAAAGGAATAGAAAAGAATTATAACTGAGGTGCCTTAAAAAGTAGCTGATGGAAACATTGATACGATAAAAGTATGTTGCACTTATTTTTTACAGTACAAAGGGTATGGACATTAGGAATCAAAATGAAGATAATTAACACTTCCAAGTGTGTTGTAATAAAAGTCATCTACCCAAAAACTATTGTAATGCTGTTTTAACCAACAGTTCTATGAACTGAACTTCCTACAGTACAGACTCATTTTTCAACTTGATATGCACAGAGTAACTGTACCCAGGAAAACCCACACATATTGAAATGAGAACATTCCCTTACAGTTCTGATATAGGTTCTATTTAAGGGGCGGATCCAAAATCTACTTAAGTGAACTGAAAGCCTGACATTGACTTCAACAGGCACTAGATAAATCTCTTAAAAGGATTCATATTAGATTCAGATTTGGCCAGATTTCCAAACAAGTTAGCTGTGAAACACTATTTGCAAAATATATACACAATTGTACAGCAGGTGCACTTAGAAAGTTCATATTCCACTTCTAGATATATTACTGGTTCCAAAGGGAGTTTTCATTTCAAGTCCAGGGTATATTGCTGGAGTCAGCAATATCTCTAAAACTGGAATGAACTTTTTACTTGTGTCCCCTCTATGTCTGATTTGGATATACTATGACAGTGGTTGCATATGAAACTATCAGGTATCTCCGCACATAACCAGCCAATTCTATCCATATATGCACTCATTTTCCCAATTTCCACATGCAACAACTGTAAATTAGATACACATTTCATGTATGCAATTACATGCTGAAAATCTGTCCTCCCAGAATGATCTTTTAAATTATCATGAAGGGTACAGTGTGCCACGTTTATGAAATGGGCTATAACCAATGGAAACCAGAAATCATGTTGGTTTCTTCTAAAGTGTTTGTGCGTCTTTGACTTTTACATTTAAATAATCTCACTGCAATTTTGGTGCAGTGGTGCTTTTCCAAACTAGATGATCTAATTCTGAACATTGTCAGCAAGGCTGAAATAATTTCTAATATAAAAAGGATCTGAAGAAGTTTTCTGACACGTACTGTCTGTGATAGAAACCAAATGTTTTTGACTACAACAGTGGAGCTCCTGATTACGAATGAGATCCTGGCAAACAAGTAAAATTGATGTAATGTATGTAATCCCATTCGGTACATCCTTGGTATCACCAGCTCAGGCAGTGTCTTGAGAGCAACCTCTTGTTAGCTGGCAGAAGAATGCCCACAAATTATTCAAATGTATCAGGAGGATCTGGGAAGAGAACAGCAATTCAGTGCTGCCATGGTGCGAGAAGCTTGGAATAATAGATGCTGCCATATTTTTAATCCCTTGCCAGCAGCAGCAAGGAATAGCTCTCATTTTCTTGCCATCAAACATAGTCTAATAAAGTTGGGAAAGATGTAAGAAAGCTTACAGAAGGGCACAGGTATTCTGAATAGGCCTTACCTCCCATATCTTCATGTGAGAACCTGGCCTGATGGTCAGCTGGACATCACACTATCCTTTTTAGGCCCAAGTGTGACCCATAACTTGATGGCCAGTTGGGACCCCTTTGTGTCCCAAGAAGCCCCTTCTCCCCTCACCTCCAATGAATGATCAAGAACTTTCTGGCCAGCGAGAGGGAAGGGATGATCAGAATGTTACCACCTATACTGGGATTTTCCAAGTGTTTAAGTGAGTGTCAAATATGGCCAAATTTACCTCATGGGCACTTCTGTCGTGCTGATCTGAGAAATGGAGAAAATGATGATGAAATGTATGAGACAGGCTGCCCAAGGAGGACATCCCTTTTGTTCTGATCTCCACATAGATAGTCTAGTAGGCCAAAGTGGATTGTGCAAGTTCAGTCGGCCAAAAGATATGTGTACCAGCAACAGGCCCCATTTAATGGGGATATACCAAAGGGAATAATTTGGAACAAAGTAGGGGCACTTTTTAAAAAAAGAAATGTGGGTCTTACATACAATACAAAAGAGTAATGTATATTTATTTCTCCTTTTAAAATCTTTTGCAACATGGTTATTTAATCAAACATATTTACCTTGCACCCATCCTGTAGTTCTTACTCAGTCAATGGCAGTTTTAAATAAATACTATGGGATTTGACTCTTTCCAAACTCAGGACCTTTATGAGACCCATAAGGCACTGAAAGAGAGTCCATATAGAATACACAATGAGAAATGAGCTCTGGCTAAGTATGAGTGTAGCAGAAAAGTAGCGGTTCCATATTACCACATATGGATAACTCTTAATAAAAAGGCTTTGCATCTGTCCATTTTTTACTCACTGGTGTGGCAGCATGCTGGAGAAAACACATATGTTATGGCTGATATAGGTATATTGTATATCTGATGGAAAACAGAGATGCGTGAGCATATACGAGAAAATGAAATCTGGCACTTTGTACCAATTTTGCACTCTCATATTGGGTGGTGATATGTTAAAAGTAACTAGGACAGAGTATTATATTGATCTCCATCATTAGAATATTAACATTGCTACATGTATTACTCAAGAACTTAATGCAAATTGCAGCAGCCAAAAAAATGAAGGTCCAAATTCTATCCTTCATTGTGCACATAATGCCCATTGTCACTAATGGAAATCAAGTGCATGTATCAACCGAGAAAAGATACCTCTGTTATTCTGATCATTTAATATTAACATGGCCAGGGGTCTCCTAAAAACCAAAGTCTTTTTCTCTATACATAGAACTTCCATTAGTGTCAATGGGTTTTCAATATGCCAAATGAAGAGAGAAGAAACCCTTATGGTCTTAAAAACTTTAACAAGTGTCAGGGAGTAGCCGTGTTAGTCTGTATCCACAAAAAAAACAAGGAGTCCTGTGGCACCTTAAAGACTAACAGATTTATATGAGCATAAGCTTTCATGGGTAAAAAACTCACTTCTTCAGATGCATGGAGTGAAAATTACAGATACAGACATAAATATACTGGCACATGAAGAGAAGGGAGTTACCTCACAAGTGGAGAACCAGTGTTGACAGGGCCAATTTGATCAGGGTGCGTGTAGTCCACTCACAAAAATAGAGGAGGTGGTGTCAATTCCAGGAGAGGCAAAGCTACTTTTGTAATGAGCCAGCCATTCCCAGTCCCTATTCAAGCCCAAAATAATGGTGTTAAATTTGCAAATGAATTTTAGTTCTGCTGTTTCTCTCTGAAGTCTGTTTCTGAAGTTTTTTTGTTCAAGTATAGCTACTTTCAAATCTGTTATAGAATGTCCAGGAAGATTGAAGTGTTCTCCTACTGGCTTTTGTATGTTACCATTCCTGATGTCCAATTTGTGTCCATTTATTCTTTTACATAGGGACTGTCCAGTTTGGCCAATGTACATGGCAGAGGGGCATTGCTGGCACACGATGGCATATATAACATTAGTAGACGTGCAGGTGAATGAGCCTCTGATGGTGTGGCTACACACCACACCACTGAAACACTAACCCAGGAACCAATCCCTCATTGCTACTCTGTCCCCATATGTACTCTAGCAACACCATCATAGGACCCAATCACATCAGTCACACCATCAGAGGCTCATTCACCTGCATGTCTACTAATGTTTCCCTTTACCTCAAGAGCATATGGTTCTTGGTGGTAGTGGACTACATCCACCCTGATCGAATTGGCCCTGTCAGCACTGGTTCTCCACTTGTGAGGTAACTCCCTTCTCTTCATGTGTCAGTATATTTATGTCTGCATCTGTAATTTTCACTCCATGCAGATGAAGAAGTGAGGTTTTTACCCATGAAAGCTTATACTCAAATAAATCTGTTAGTCTTTAAGGTGCCACCGGACAAAAGACTTAACATTCATAAACACTTTTGAGCCATAGACGCACAAAAACACAAATAAACATGTACAGCGCACAGATATTTTTTTTAATTTGGAGAAAAAAATTAAGGCTAACCCATTCCAATAATGAGAACTTAAAGGCTGACTTTCTACAGCGAGTTATTTACAGTCAAGTTCTTAAACTTCTACAAAGAGTGGTTTACAATGGAAACTGGGACAATCTCACCTTTAAATACAGCATCGCAAACTGAAGCATTATTATAAGCATGAAATTCAGGAACAAAAAAACTACCCCAAATTTAAAATAACCAACTTTGGGAAAATTAAAAGATTCAGGTCTTCAACAGGAAAGAAAAAAAAGAGACACAAAAAGAAGAGATGAAAAGAAAAGCCCTAACTTGCCAAGACAGTATAATTAAGGCCCTACTTGAATTGCGAAATTATTGTCAAAATTGCAGCTGTGTTGCCAACTAGCCATAGAAAATTGCAGAAAAGTAATAATGGACCTTATTATTGGTGGTAATGGAATCCATCATTACTTTTCCATGATTTTTCCACTGTCAACCACCTACGTCTCTGACTGTCAGCCCCGCACACGACGGGGCTCCCGCTGTCAAAATTGCGGTGAAAGCCTAATATTGTGGAATACACAATTTCCGCAATATCGCAAGTTAAGCAGGGCCTTAAGTATAATGCAAATATTATCTGAATAAAATCTAATAAATATTTATCATATATGTATGTGAATATTTTTGTTACAAACAAAAGTATCTACATCAAACAAAATAAAATAAAAGCAAAGGTTCATTTTTTAAAATGTCTTCTAATCAACTCAAGTGCGCTGTTTGAGCAGCTAATTTATGATTAGGTTGTGTATGAATTAATTTAAGTCAGAATCCAAGATACTTTCCACGATATGTACTTGACATGGTTTTATAATGAATAAACCCTATTTTTTTGAATTTGTATTATTTCCATTCATTTTCTTTATATAAAGAAATTGGGGGAAGATCAATTTCCATACTTTTAGCGTTGTATTTTTCATGATATCTGTCATTCATACAATTTGCATAAAGCAGTAAGGATGGTCCAATCTTCAGAGTTTTGGGTTCACCTTCAGTTCTGAAAATGGGCAAAGGTTCTGGGAACTTCAAGGAACCACTAGAAAAATATGCAGACCCTTTCTCCTCCCTTTTCCTCTCCTGAAACACTTCCCCCCACAAAAAGGGTACAAACACTTAAGATATCCAAGAAATGCTCAATATAACTTCAGTTCTAAACATTGAAAAAAGATCCCAATGATATTCCTGTTTGTCTTTTCCCTAGTAATCAGTCTTCTGCTAGTTTTACTCAAGCGGGGTTCATTAACATAAAGATAACCACAGCAAATATTTTTACGGCTATTTTTCACAAGTATTCTGAAAGTAACTTACAGTATTGTGTGAGCATACAAACTTAGGTGTGAATTCCAAAGTTTTTATTGGTGTTGAAGTTCACCCAGTGTTTATGGCTTTAATGTAAATTTAACTATTTCATTTAAAACCCAAATAATAAACAATTTACTATAACTGGTTTAGGAAAGAAACCTGGAGAAACAAACATTAATTTACTTTTCAAATGCAGCATTTTTGTGTACTTCCTTTGCTCTTAATGCTGCATTTTATTCAAGCTTTATTTTAATATTTTTAAAAAGCCAAGAAAAACTAACAAAAAAACTGCTGCCCATTGTGCTCCAGAAAAAAAATTAACCCAAGCTATCCAGAACTTTAAGAATAAAATGTATTTTATACAATTGGAACACTGACAGTTGAGCCAAAATTAATTCTGCTGTCAGATAGTGAAAATATATTGTGTGGGAGAGTGTATGTATTTTGCCAACACTTTAGTGTTTTAGCCATCTTCACATAAAACATATATTATTCTTATAGTGGCAGATTACTTGAATCAATTCCTCCTCAAACCTAGAATGCACTGAACAGCAGTTTTTAGGAGTTTACATTTAAGTCTGCATTTTTAAAAGGACTCAATATTTTTATTAGAACCTGACTTGAAATTGACAATTCTTCCCGAATGATTCACTCTGTGCACTAGAATTGTTTTGCTATTTTAAAATACACTAGATTTACCACAAATCATGGATTTTGAACCTGGGGTTGTGAACTAGGATTACCAACCCTCCAGGATTGTCCTGGAGTCTCCAGGAATTAAAAATTATGTCATGTGATGAAACCTCCAGGAATACGTCCAACCAAAATTGGCAACCCTATTGTGAACAGATGTCAGGAAGTCACGACCTCCCTGTCTTTTCCATATTACTAAATGTAAAATGGTGTCTCAGTTAGGTCCAGGCTACATGGGAGTATAGCAGGGATCTCAGCATGGAAAATATTTAGGACCACTGGTCTAGACCATACAGTGAGAAATAGAAAAATCTACCAATTTATTCAGATCACTAGGTCACAGAACAAAATCAAGATCAACAAAATGAAACACTTCCAAGGTCTTAGTAACAACTGTGAAAAATCAAATACGACTTTCTAAGCTTCTATTTTGCCATAACATTTGCTTTTGAGGTTCTTTCTTAATCAGTTCATACTGACTTCACTCCTTTTGTGTATCTCCCCCTCTTCCCCCCCCCCCCCCCGCAGTGTTGGTAGTGAAATTGTCAAACAGCAGTTCAAAAATGGTCAGGAATGGCATATAGGGGCATAAAAGTCAAAATATCATCTTTATATATACATTTTAAAGAAAATAAGAACTTACTCTGAAAGGCCATCAGAAAAATCCAAATGTAGTTTAGGATTATGTTAACTTTAAACTGGAAGGTCTAATTGTAGAATTCAATTATAAATTGATAAAATAAAATATATAAATGAGGCAGTTTAGGAAAGGAATTCACTTCAGAGGACTGGGAATCAGAACGTATAAGGTTGAGGTATACAACCAATGGGAAGAGTGAGTAGGTCCTTCAGTCCGATTGTATGGCTTTGGAACATTCAGTCAGGACCTGATTTTCAGAGGTTCTGATCACCTAGATGCTGGTTTTAGTTAGTCAGGTATAAATGTTGCATTACTCCCCGGACAAGGAGTTGATGGAGTCAGCCCAGATTTATCCCAGTTTAAATTAGATAAGGATAGAGTTTTCCCTTCTGCAAAATGGAGATAACAGCAATTACCTATGACACAGGGGTGTTATAAGACTTAATTAAATGCTCCGAGAGCCTTGGATGAAAGAAGAGAGGTGAGGGATAAGTGCCAAGTGTTTAAAAAAAAATCTATCCATACTTACTCCAGTTAAATTTTAAAGAGATAATTACAAACAGCAACAGGCCTTACTTGAACAACTTAAACCTTGTCTACAATTGGCGAATACTTTCTTTTAAGAAAAGTGTCAGTTAGACCTGCTCGTAGCTGGATTTGGTTATGTGGTGGATAAAATAATGGTGGCCTATCCACATGACGATTCCCAACACTGCTAACACTGATGGAGCTGAACCACTACTAGCAACAAGAGGAAACTTTCCTCTTGTAGACAATCCTATAGGGCCTGTCCCTATGTTGTGGGTAGTTACTGCTGCAGATAAGGAGAGCTATTAAAAATGGAGTATCCCAAATCATTCATCTCTGCTATGTTTCCCACTAACCCTGCAGGAATGCTGTGAACAAAATCAATGCCATTTGAACAAAGCCACTTTTTCAGAGTGTAGCCCAGTGGCCAGCTTACCTCTATTATATTCATTGCTTTGCATTATATTCAGCTTTATTATATTCAGCACTAATGCTAAGGAACCTACAGGCTCATATCTGTAAGACATTGGCTTCAGCAGTTCACGAGGCTTGAGGCCTACGAACTTTGGCAGAGATAAACTTAGGTAACTCATAAGCTTTGGGGAACTGGAAGTACAGTATGTCTGGGTGGGGCGGGAGGGGGGAGGTTTTGGAAGGTTCAGGAAAGTTTTGGATGGAACATCTGACCGCAAGAGTGCCATGGCAACAAATTGACGTATATGATAATGGGGTGAAATCATAAACAAACTAACCTATAGAAGAAGGACACCTTAACATTGGTAAGGGGAGGAAATACAAATAAGGAAGAGGGGAGAAACCCCTATTGAATATGCATTAGACATGGTAAGATCAGTATAACATATTATAAAAGTGGCATCCCAGGGCAGTAGGAGGGAGAGATGAAGCCCTTGTGAGGGGACAGAATAATGGCCACTGGTGAAGATGAGGAAGGTGATGGTGATGAGGAAGATGATGGCTAACATTTCAGGTTGTTCTGCAAGGAATGGTGTGAGTATGGATGTTCAGATATACTTTCTGTATGATCTTTATCTACCTTAGTGAGTTAGAGTGTGTATGATTTTGCTAAACATATTAATAAATTATTTATTTGTAAATATAAAAGAGTTCCTATAGTATGAGTTCCTACATATGCCATGTAACATATCTCTGTAAAGGTTATGATCTACTGAATCTATTCATCATATTTGTAGGCATGTATCATTTTTTTTATTTGAAGTTATGAATAGTGGCTGTGTACTTGCTTGATTTTTAAGTAGCCATAGTAAAGCATTTGGTCAGTTTCTTGAGAAAGGAAGGTGCAAATTAAGTGCCCAATCAAGAAGCACTTAACGGACAATGGATCTTGGAAGGTTCCAATCCACATAAGAAGTCTACATGAGGACGTTCAAGGTAGCATGAGAACCATGGCTGCTACCTGTAAGTTCTGAGTCATGCATAGACATGTGACTTGCCCATGTGACTCCAAAACTCCATCTTGTAGCTGCAATTCTACATGGGGGATGGAGAGGTATCCACCCACAAGAAGAAGTCTATTTAAACCCCTGAGAGACTCCTCCATTTTGTCTTCAGCTGGCTCAAGAGGTATCCTCTCCACCCCCAAAGATACCTGAAAGAAACTGGAACAAAGGACAGTAACTACAGGGGGTGTGAGTGATTGCTGGACCCAGACTAGAAGAGTAGTCTGTAAAAGGAAGTTTACTGGAACTCCTCTGAGGGTGAGGTTTTATCTGTATTCAGTTTTCTTACTGTATTAGACATAGTTCTATTATATTTTGCTTGGTAATTCACTTTGTTCTGTCTGTTACTACCTGGAACCACTTTCTGTATTTAATAAAATCACTTTTTACTTATTAATTAACCCAGAGTATGTACTAATACCTGGGAGGGCAAACAGCTGTGCATATCTCTCTTTTAGTGTTATAGAGGGCAAACAATTTATGAGTTATGGATTTACTTGGGGTTTGGACCCCAATGGGAGTTGAGCATCTGAGTGTTAAAGAAAGGAACACTTCTTAACCTGCTTTCAATTAAGCCTACAGCTGTTACGGGACATGGTTCAGACCTGGGTCTGGGTTTGCAGCATGCTAGTGGGTCTGGCTCAAACCAGGCAGGGCACTGAAGTCCCAAGCTGGGAAGGCAGGGGAAGCAGGGGCAGAAGTAGTCTTGGCACATCAGTTGGCAGCCCCAAGGGGGTTTCTGTGATCCAACCCGTCACACTGGGTATTATAGCTGTGCTACATAATTTCACAACCTAAACTTTTTCACTGTTTTTAAACTTAAACACGTCTGAATACTGTTTTCACTTTGAAAAACCAATATGGCTTTAAATTTTTTAAAACATAACACTTTTTAAAAAAAATATCTAATTAAGGCCTAAGTGTAATTTAAAATAAAAGAGTAACAGGAAATGAAATGGTTAACCTCCATTATATGTAATAAAGAGAAGCCAACATGTGCCCTTCCATAATATGCTATTTGTTGGGTTTTCTTGCCCTTCTAATTCTAAATCATACTCCCAATCAATCCTCCATGGTGTTTAAGCTACTCTAAGTTCAAGCACAACTTCCACACAAGTATGTTGCAGCATATGAATTACATTTTGAAAGGAATTAAAAAACCCTCCACAGCAAAAATAATGACTTAAAGTTTGTGCCTAAAATTTGGGGGAAGTTTGTATTTTTTTTTATTTAGTTACTGTTTGATGCTGTCTTATTGTGTAATAAAAGCACACCAGATCCCATTTTATGCAATATTCTCGTGCGTCTTAAGCATGTTATGGGGCCTATTTTGTTCCATTATAAACATACATATTTGCACTTTGTATCTATAAATAAACAAGCATTTTAATACAAAGGGTTGTTAAAATAATTGTAAACACGTTTTTTCAAATGAGACTGCAAGGCCAATAAAGCACAAAGGAACACAGGAGCTGTTCGTTGCTAGCAACAGACTTGCTGGCTATCACAGCAAAAACAGTGTCAAGTCAGGAACTCAAAACTTCTGCTTCTAAAACTAATGAGGCTAATTACAATGTGGAGATAGCACAATCACTTGGAGTGGGCAGGAGAGCTTAGCCATATACTCATCAAGTACTACATTTTAGTAGTGACAAATTAAGTTCACAGTTGCCTTGGAGTTTTCAAATAAGGCAAGTATAGAGAACATATTATGGTACCTGAAATAGAGAGGGGAAAACTCCCATCTTATGTCACCCAATCAGACTAGGGATCAGAAGGACAGGAAAAAAGACTTTGTACTGAAATTGGAGACAACCATCATGATATAAAAAGTCACTACGTAATACAGTCCTGAACTCTTCAGGTTGAGAAGGACGGAGCAAAAAAGCAGGTATCGGTTGGTAGAAGTGAGGATTCCTTCCTCCCATAGTGAAACATTTTTTAGGTTCTGGAAGTGTTTGAGCAACTTGCTTATTTTTCATTTATGTAACTTTCTGTCTTTGCACTTAACTATTCCAACTCAGGTCAATAACAGGAAGTCCCAGGAATCCTGTTACTGCAAGATTTCCAGTCCAATTCTGCAGAACGAAGAGGTGCAAATGATTCAGCTAGTCATGCAAGACCATGAGTGTATACTGAAGCTGAAACTTTGAAAACTTTTGAGATTTACCCATGACTGGAAAAAAGTGGAGAAATGTTATAAATCTAGTCTCTCTTTTAACTGTCTCTGCTTTAATATGAATGTTCCATATATATATTTTTATATATATATATATGGAACATTCGTATTAATTAAACCTATCAGATAAAAAGTTTTGAAAGCCTTCCTTGACAAGGATATAAACACACACAATTACATTTTGTCAGTCCTGGGCTATCTCCAACATTGTAATTAGCCCCGCTCCTTATTTTGTACTTTTAGAATTCAGTGCCAACAATGTATAGTGTAAGTATCTTATGCTTCATGTGACTTAATCTAAATAAATATTCTCAAATCCTTATAATTAGATTTTTTTATTACACTCTAACTCATTTGCTTGTGTTAACTGGCTGCTTAAAATAAACAATCCTTCACTAAATAGTATATTTTTTTCCACTGGCCCTCACTCTACATTCTTGTCTAGCACACATAGATCAGTTAGAAAAACTAAGTGGGGGTATGTCTGAAGGTTTCAATGTTGATTATTATCCACAATGAACTAGGAAATGTTGGAACATTTCAATTACAGATGGGCCTGAACCAAAACCTTGATTCCAACATATCCAAAACTTTGTGAGTTTTCAGGTATGAACATGGATTTCACATTTGTTCTTTGTCCCATAATAGCTCCATGCAACACCTCAGATCCAAACACCTGCAAATTTTCAAGAACTTTGTGATGTCCCCTGTCTGCATAATAAATTACACCAAGGCCCTGAACATCAACTTTTCAGTTTAACGCAAATAAATTCTAAGAAAAATCATTTCATTTTTAAATGTTATCCAAAATACAGTGCTTAGCTATACACTGTTAAGTTTACCATAACTATTTTTAATACCGCAACACAGTGTGCTGTATAGGACAGTTGTTTCCAACCTTTTAAGATATATGTACAGATTAGCAAACTCAAGCCTTGGTTGTATCAGCCAGAAACATCCGGGTCCTTCTTTCACCTAGAAGGCACCCTAAGTTGAATCACTTCCCCTGAAACTAGTGATTATCTCCTTTTTCGCTAATGAACTTTGGGTTAGTCTCCTATTTAACTGTGTCTGTTTTAACCTGCAGCGAATTTTAGGGTCCTTTCAATCCCAGAATATACCAGATTGCATGAGACTGGAGTTCAAAGGCAGCTCAAACTTCCCTGTGGGTTAGAACATGTATAATGGAAAGTGAGAAAAGTACCAGTGGCCCTTGAGGTCTGACACAGAGGGAGAGCTCTACATTCAGTGAAGTAGGAATGAGGTTCAGGTGGGAACTTTCCAGAGAATGATGGACAGCCAGAAAAGTATCAAGGACACGGAACACGCAGCGTGAACCACATCTACCGAGTCTGAAGGACGATAACCAAATCACACCAAGCTGTGTCCTGTCAAAGCACCTTTGGTGTCAAGGGCTGTAAAGGAAGATTGTGTTCTGAAGGAAGATTATACAAGATTCTGTTCGATTAATACAAAGTAATTCAAGTCATGATGTTTTGCCACACACATTTTCATGAGGCAGGTGGAGCACCTTTTGAATTCTGTTCTCTTCCATTGTTACAGGAGGTGGATCCCTGTTCTGTGACTCAGTTCAAAGAAAAAAGTAAACCCAAAAATAACGTAACACTACCATACTAACATTATACTGTCAGGATTAACATGGAATAGAATGGTTACTAGCATATTCTGTAATCCACTCAGGACGATTGCGTGACTATGGTGGCTAGGAGGAGGGAGAGGAACAGAGGAACATTGGGAGGCAAAATCACTTGCACCCTTGGCTGGAGAATGCTGAATCCAAGGAACATACTTGAATGCCCCTTAAGAGTTTTACAGTTTTACGATTTTTAAGTAGCTCCCCAGAATATATGGCAAGGCACTTGGCTTTTACGTTGCAGATCTCCAGAGGCAACATTGTGAAGGAAAACACAAACTGTATTTATTTGCAGACTGAAGCAGGGTTACATATGGAGTATTTCACCTTTGACAAGTACTAACTTCATTTACATTAACACCTGTCTAGACTGTTTTCCTAAGCATAAACATAAAAATCTCCTTAGTGTATTTAGGCTCTTACCTAATTAACCATATGTGACGTAAAGTGATACAGCCCAGTTCAAGGTATGTCATTGTTGATAGGATCAATTACAGTCAGACATCGGTGTTCACTGCTTATACCATCTGTGCAGCACTATTAAGTGCATAACCATGTCAAAGAAAGTATACACAGATTAACTGTATTCTCTTTCATTAAAGAATACCAAACTGGTTTGTCAGCTCTAGGCTTCTACATTCAACAGAAGGCACCTTCTGTTAACAAGCAGCAATAACCCAATGTATATTTGCCTCCTTCTTCCAGTATACTGTGGCTAATGCTAAAACACTGGAAATATTTAGGATAATATTTGAGATGTTACGTGCTTTAATTCTAGAGCATTACAGAGGCTGAATAGAGGTACTGTACAGCAGCCTTGCAGAAGTCTACTCATCTACTGGCTTGGGGAGTTATAATAGTAGGGCAGAGGAATAAGTTCTATCCCCATGCTGGTAAATTTTTATGAGCATTTCATAAGGCTACTGTGTCTATAGTGCTGGGCTTTCTCCCACTGAATTCAGTCTCATGGTACTTGAGGACGTGAAAACATTTTTAAAAATAGCAGTAATCCATACCCTGAGACTGAAAGGTCTCCAATACTTGTATTGATTTCTCTGCAGCTCTATGAGATTCTTTCAAAAGTTTGTGGGTTTCTTTGTTTGTGTTTCCTTCCTTCTCTTCTCTCCCTACACAATGGCAACCCCAGAATGAGGCATAATGCATACAGACAAATCTAATATTTGTGAAGGGGAAAGTTGCACAACCAATTTAGTTGAGCTAGCTGAATGTTAACTGTAATGGCACAATTAAATGTTGATATTTTGTTTCTAAAGCAGATTTATAATTTGGTGCATGAGTTTTAGGTACAAGGATACTTGTAACAGACCTGTAAGTCTTCTGAGGGGAACTTTACTGGATAGCTACCCCCACATTCCAGTTATTATTTTTTTTAATACTTACCTGTAGGACAGGCAAAACAAAGTCACTAGAGTACAAAAGGAAGTGATTTCAGGAAAACTGTTTTTAGTGTGGGAAAATCCCAATACTACTGAAGTCTGTTTAAGGGCCTGAGAACAGAGTTCAAGAAGCAGGGTGAGTTAGAGCTTACAGCTTTCCTCAGATGTGATGGATCAAGCTGGTGATGGGTACTTCTAGTCAGCTTCTGTCACCAGACCAAGAGAGCAGGGCAGGATGAGAGTTGTAGTCTCAATGGCAACCAGGACTGCAATCTGGGGTTCTATCAAGGTCTGCTGGGAAAGGTGTCTGGCATTTACAGGGAGAATTCCCTCTTCACAGAAGGGTGTGAAATTGAGGGAGCCAGCTAGACTAAGGAGTTCTCCAAGAAGAAAGGACAACAAAACTAACTTTCAGTTGTTATTGTTTGCTCCTTGTTTTTATATATCTGTGTTTAATTTGGAAAAGACTTTGAGGCACACCCATCTGGGAAGAGTTGTGCCAATTTATGACTGCAAAAGAAAGCACTGGCAGGGGAAGATTTTGTTTGTTTGTTTTTAAATAATTCTATAGACACGTTCTTTAGTTTTGTTTTGCCTGCCACAGATACTACATGCCACCAATGAAGCCTGACTGATGACCTAATATAATGTAAGTTAAGCTAGTGCAAACAGAGTTTACCATCTTTAATTTTATAATGGGAAAAGAAGTTTAAAACAATGAAGTTAAAATTCATGATTAGCATTTTATTTCCTGACAGAAGAGCTGAAAGCCTAGCACACTTGTGGGTGCTATAAAATATTAAATCTTAATAAGGAAAGACTTATTTGAAATTTGGAGGAGGGTCTTTCAAAAATTTTATATTTTGGAACATATTACAAACACTAATAAAAATCTTGTTTACAGAAGCTCTTAAAGCTAAGAAAACATTTTTATGAAGAAAATAAAGCTCTCTTTATCCTCCTTTTCACCCCAGCTATATGGCCATATAAAGTAAACACTCCAAAACACAGCTAATATAAATGGAATTTTTTTTTCTTAAGAGTATTATGAGAAAATGGAAAGGTTAGGGAAGCAAGCAGAAAAATGTCTGAATTTGATTACATGGAATTATTACATTTTTGGCAATTTAAATATTATATATTATAAATGTTATTTTTATATATTAGTTAGTTTTATTGAGCACATGAAAACTGCCAAATGTCTAGGGAAAAGATTTTATCAATCTTTCCCTTCTAGTTATAAACGTACATGTCTGATTGGCTTTTAAACTTGTAGCAAAAGCTTTCTTTGATCAATCCCTAGGGCCCAAGGCAAGGTAACTTCCATAAAGTTCTTACATTTGTTTCCAACAGACTGACCGCTGAAAGAGGGAACACTTTACATACATACACCTCCAGGAGCCAGGACAAATTAAACGAAGTAGATAGGTTTGCTGAATTACAGAACTGAATAAGTGGTTAAAAACAATGTTCTGAAGCTGGCAGAGTTGTCAGGTGAGAATTCCAGCATAGGGCCAAAGAGCCTGCTCAATTTTTGAAGCTTAAAAAGTTATGCAACAGGAAATGTAAAAGTATCTTTTGTACCTTTTTTTATGCCTTCATCTAGTACTTTCAAAATGCAAAGCCATGGCATGTTTGTTTCAGGAAAGACATTTCTTTCTTACATTCCGATCAATCAGATGCACACATCTAAAATAAAAAAAATACCACTATAAAACAAATACTTTTTTGCAGCATTTTGAACATTTCAGTTTCACTTGAAGTTACACACTTGATTCATTTACATCTTTTACATGACACTAAAACAGTGAAGAATCAACAGTGTGTATCACACTTGTGCAGTTTATAAACACAGTGCAGACTCTATCCAGCAGAGGTGATTATGCAGACTTGGGGCTACGTGTGCAGCTTCTACTGAAACTGGCTGGCCGCACACCCGACTACCCCTCCCACCTCCACTAGAGACATGCTAACCTGTAATGTAATGGGAATGAGCAAACAGAAAACTTAATACTCTAGAGCTGTGCAGCTTCTAAAAGGACATCTACACAGCTGAATCTTTTCGGTGGTATGTAGAGTACATACAGTACATGCCCCTCAGCATGGAGATAGCAGTGTAGACAGTAAGGCAGTGCTTAGGTGAGGAGAGTAAGGACATGCCTGAAGTCTGTGAGTATATGGTGTAGGTCACCAAAGCATTGTTTCTCCCATCTACACTGCTATTTTTAACAGTACTGTGTCCCTCTGCCGCCTTCTCCCTCCCAGAGCCTTTCACTGACCTGTGTAGCTACACACCGTAGCATGGACAGAGCCTGCTGTTCACTGCAACATGAAGCTACATGTACCCTACACGCTGCTGCCAGCGGTGTGCAGTGTAGCCCTAGCATTAGTGGGTAGGCACCTCCTTTCATTGTACACACTATGACTTCCTTCTCACTTTAACTCCTGTTAAGATCATGAAGGTTAAAGGAGCTACAGCTGATACTTTTTGGTTCACTGGCAGTTCTAAAAACCCCAAACCAAATCTGAATATTTTCAGAATTTTTTTGCAAACTGAAAAAGTCAACACAGATTTTGTTTTAGGTCATAGAATCATAGAATATCAGGGTTGGAAGGGACCTCAGGAGGTCATCTAGTCCAACCCCCTGCTCAAAGCAGGACCAATCCCCAATTAAATCAAATGAAATGTTTCATTTTGGGGCATTTTTAACCTTTTAAAAATAAAAACAAAGGAAATAAAGGGTTGGATTCACAAAACCAGACGAGGAGGAGCTGCTCTCTTTGGTAGCCTGGTAGCCTCATTATTATGAGACACACCTGGGATGTGGGAGATCCCGTGAGGTTCAAACCCCGACTCTGGAGCAAGGACTTGAAGATCTCCAACCTCCCAGGTAAATGCCGTGACTCCCAGGCCATAGAATCATTCTCACCCTCTTACTGGCCCAGTGTCTATTCAAGTATTTTATACAAAGTGGAACAACTTTAACAAGAGATACAGAAAGTCCATCCCAGAATAGCCAAGAGTCTGATGTTCAAGGCACCCATCTGGAACTGGAGGAGACCTGGGTAAATCTAACCCAAACTACTACAATTTTTTTTTTTTGTCTGAAACTATTTGGCAAATTGGTAAATTGTTTCAGTCATACTGAAACTGCAGTTTTCAGCAAATAAACTATTCAGCCAAAAAAAAATTCCCCAACTCTAATAGGAGCTGGTAGGGCTTTAGTATTCCCAGAGCTGCAGCAATCCACTTGAGTTGCTCCACCAAAGGGATATTCTTACATACAAAGTTTAGGACACAAGGCAAATGAGAATTCTTGGACTTCTTGGAAGACGGTCACTTCTTTTAATTGAAACTTTTTATTATTTATTATAAAGACCCCAAGGAGCTTGCTCCTTACAACCCAGACACAATACTAAAAACATGTGGATACATATTACATGCAATGAGTTAAAATTTCTAATTTCATAACTATCACTATTATCCATAACTAGATTACTTCAGGGAAAATTGCACTAGGCAACTTGAAAAACTCAAGTCTTCATAATTATGAATTGACTTAGCTGTCAAACTAGTTTTACAGCAGATTCATGTGTTCCCCTAATATTTCTAGTATTATATTTTGTAAATATAAAAAAAGTGTGAAACAAGCAATCCAAAGTAGCTTTCAATTACTGAAAAAAGCTTTCTATATTACACAGCTTTCTACAAGAGAGTGAAAGTTGCTAGTTTCCACTTTGTTGATTCATCATGGGTCACAAAACCCATCACAGAAAAAAAAAAACATTTATTTGAGATAGACAATATCAGGTTGTGGCACTCTGTATCTCAAAGCAGCACCCAAGAACCATGCCATATAATTATGACA
Organism: Caretta caretta; assembly: GCF_965140235.1. Classification (NCBI taxonomy): domain Eukaryota; kingdom Metazoa; phylum Chordata; order Testudines; family Cheloniidae; genus Caretta; species Caretta caretta. The sequence continues at coordinate 176,659,607 of NC_134206.1, forward strand.
TATTTCATACAAAGCATGCCATGTCAGATATATGAAAAGTCATGATCTGCTGGAACCCACTGTGACATTACACTCCATATTCTTTATGGAAATATGTTTATGATATAGATATGACATAACGGAGATGTACTTTACGCAAAATAGCTCATGTAAGATATCATTGGAAAGGTTATGATTTACTGAATGTAATTATCCAGTTTGTATGCCTGTATCATTTCTGTATCTGAAGATAGTCAATATTGACTATGTATACAAACCCCATGTATTTCAAATGGGCTACTTTGGGTGTCATCCCCAACTAGCACATCAGGTACAACAATGAGAAAGCCAGACAGGGCTAATGGCCCATTAGCAAAGACAATGGACTGTAAAAGATCTTAGTCTTCCTATGAAGAAAAGGAGTACTTGTGGCACCTTAGAGACTAACCAATTTATTTGAGCATGAGCTTTCGTGAGCTACAGCTCACTTCATCGGATGCATACTGTGGAAACTGCAGAAGACATTATCTACACAGAGACCATGAAACAATACCTCATCCCACCCCACTGTCCTGCTGGTAATAGCTTATCTAAAGTGATCATCAAGCTGGGCCATTTCCAGCACAAATCCAGGTTTTCTCACCCTCCGCCCGCCCCACGATTATCATACACATTTTAAAGAGAGTGGTCACTTTGGATGGGCTATTACCAGCAGGAGAGTGAGTTTGTATGTGGGGGGGGGAGGGTGAGAAAACCTGTATTTGTGCTGGAAATGGCCCAACTTGATGATCACTTTAGATAAGCTATTACCAGCAGGACAGTGGGGTGGGAGGAGGTATTGTTTCATGGTCTCTGTGTAGATAATGTCTTCTGCAGTTTCCACAGTATGCATCCGATGAAGTGAGCTGTAGCTCACGAAAGCTCATGCTCAAATAAATTGGTTAGTCTCTAAGGTGCCACAAGTACTCCTTTTCTTTTTGTGAATACAGACTAACACGGCTGTTCCTCTGAAACCAGTCTTCCTATGGATGCTCGAGACAGCCTACAAGTAATGGCTGCCGCAGCACTGCAGAAACATGAGTCCAAGTCACCTGGTACTGGACATCCCTCCTCCCCTTTTGGAATGCCAGTGTTCATCCACTGGGAGACAAAGGGTTCCCGCCTTACAAAAGAGCTATACAAGGCATGGGAGTGACATCATTGTGGTTCTCCTCTGCCTCCCCACCCAAATAGACACTGAAAAACATCTGGAAGCAAGAGCTGAACTGGGGGAAAAAAGGGTTCGGCCCAAGCTGGAAGGGTGTCTAGCTTGTGAGTAATAATACCTGAGGTCTCAAGCTGCAGACCAGTTCAGCCACCTTTCAAGACTTTCTGTAAATCTGCTTGTAACAATATCTAGGGTGAGAAATTACTGTTTGTAATCAATTTCTTTAGTGAAATAAGCTTAGTTTGTGTGTTTTATTTGCTTAGTAATATGCTTTGCTCTGTTTGCTATCTCTTTAACCACTTAAAATCTACCTTTTATAGTAAATACATTTGTTTTGTTTATTATTAAACCCTGTTTCTGTAGTTTCTAACTGGGGGTGGAGGCAAGAAGTTGTGCATAACTTCCTCCACACTGAGGGAGGGGCGAATTTATTAACATGCATTGTATAGATTTCTCTACAGTGCAAGACAATATACCTTTGGGTCTGCACTCCAAAGGAGGTGCACACCTGCAGGCTGGGGCAAGTCCCTCAAAATGAGTCTTCCCAGAGCTGATCTCAGTCTCTATGTTGTTCTGCAGTTAGGTGTGGCCCTGCCTGTGTGTGTGTGTGTGCTGGAGGAGGCTTAAGAGCCTGGCTCTGCAAGACAGGTAAAAAGGGGGGCCACGGTGGCAGAACAGGAGGGCTCAGTGGTATCCCAGCACATTAGATGGCATTTTAAAGGGGGCAACCTGTCACACCCACTGTCCTGTCCAAATATGTATATCATTAGTGTGTATAAAGTTATGAGATTTTACTGTTACTGAAATATGTTGCAAATTTGGGAGTCTCCCACTGCTTCCTCTCCAGTAACAACAAAGGAGGTGATCCACACCCAGGTGGGTGTTAAATGACCATTAATGAGCAGGAGAGTTGTAAACAAGGGATCTACAATTCTGTAAGAGAGTTGCACAAGCGTCACACAATGGGGGACTGCTCAATTCTGTGATTCAGCAAAGACGACCAGAACATGTCTCGGTTAGTGTTTTCCAGGCACATGGACTGAGGATATAGAATCATAGAATATCAGGATTGGAAGGGACCTCAGGAGGTCATCTAGTCCAACCCCCTGCTCAAAGCAGGACCAATCCCCAATTAAATCATCCCAGCCAGGGCTTTGTCAAGCCTGACCTTTAAAACTTCTAAGGAAGGAGATTCTACCACCTCCCTAGGTAACGCATTCCAGTGTTTCACCACCCTCCTAGTGAAAAAGTTTTTCCTAATATCCAACCTAAACCTCCCCCACTGCAACTTGAGACCATTACTCCTTGTCCTGTCCTCTTCTACCACTGAGAATAGTCTAGAACCATCCTCTCTGCAACCACCTCTCAGGTAGTTGAAAGCAGCTATCAAATCCCCCCTCATTCTTCTCTTCTGCAGACTAAACAATCCCAGTTCCCTCAGCCTCTCCTCAGAAGTCATGTGTTCCAGACCCCTAATCATTTTTGTTGCCCTTTGCTGGACTCTCTCCAATTTATCCACATCCTTCTTGTAGTGTGGGGCCCAAAACTGGACACAGTACTCCAGATGAGGCCTCACCAATGGCGAATAGAGGGGAACGATCACGTCCCTCGATCTGCTTGCTATGCCCCTACTTATACATCCCAAAATGCCATTGGCCTTCTTGGCAACAAGGGCACACTGCTGACTCATATCCAGCTTCTTGTCCACTGTCACCCCTAGGTCCCTTTCCGCAGAACTGCTGCCTAGCCATTCGGTCCCTAGTCTGTAGCTATGCATTGGGTTCTTCCGTCCTAAGTGCAGGACCCTGCACTTATCCTTATTGAACCTCATCAAATTTCTTTTGGCCCAATCCTCCAATTTGTCTAGGTCCCTCTGTATCCTAACCCTGCCCTCCAGCGTATCTACCACTCCTCCCAGTTTAGTATCATCCGCAAATTTGCTGAGAGTGCAATCCACCTTATCCTCCAGATCATTTATGAAGATATTGAACAAAACCGGCCCCAGGACCGACCCCTGGGGCACTCCACTTGACACCGGCTGCCAACTAGACATGGAGCCGTTGATCACTACCCGTTGAGCCCGACAATCTAGCCAACTTTCTACCCACCTTATAGTGCATTCATCCAGCCCATACTTCTTTAACTTTCTGACAAGAATACTGTAGGAGACCGTGTCAAAAGCTATACAAAATAGGGGATAGTGGCATCATGCTTTTGCCTTTCTTACCCGTCCCCCCACCTATGTTGGGAGCAACAAGAATGCTGGGAACATAAAGACTTGAACTGAGGAGACTGGTCCCACACTTAAAAGGGAAGCCTATGTATTAAGAACTACACCCTACCTGCAACATCCAGTGGGGTGAGAAAACTGCTTGATCCAAATACTGCCCAGTCTAATAAGTTCGTTTACCTTTTATTTTCTTTGGTAACTATCTCTGACCTTTTGTGCCTACCACTTATAATCACTTAAAATCTATCTTTCTGTAGTTAATAAATTGGTTTTGTATTTTACCTAAAACAGTGTGTTTTGGTTTAAGTGCATGGGAAATCTCAGTTTAGTTTACAACGGCTAGTATGTCCCCTCTCCACATTTAGGAAGGGGCACTGGGTAATAAATGTATACTGGTCAGACTTCTGACTAGTGCAAGATGATATATTCTGGGGGTGTAAAGATGGGGACTTGGGACATTTTCTGGTGCCTTTCCCTATGCAGGGCTGTCCCTAGGTGGCTGCAGGGCCCAGGAAATAGGTGCCGAGTTTCTAATCTGCTGGGGGCTGCTCCCGCCAGCTCTGCCTAGGCCCTGCTCCCACTCCACCCCTTCCCTGACGGCCCCGGCCCCGCCCTGCTTCTTCCCACCCCTGCTCTGCCCCATCCCGCCTTTTCCCTGCCTTTTCCTGCCCCCACCCTGCCTCTTCCCTGTCCAGTTCCACACCCTTCCCTGAGCGCGCTGCACCCTCCGTCCTCTTCCCTGCTGCAGGCAAAACATCTGATCTGCGGTAGGCGCTAAGAGGGAGGGGGAGGCGCTGATCGGCAGGGCCCGCTGGTGGGCATGAGGCACTGGGAGAGGGGGTCTCCTCCTCGGCCTTCCTGCTCACCTCCTCACACCACTCGCCTGCCCGCCCGCCTCCTGCAGGGCCCCCCAAAGCACAGGGCCCGTGCAGTCGCCCCAATTAGCCATACCCTAGGGATGGCTCTGTCTCTGTGTAATTCCTGAGTGGCTAAGAGCACATTTGCATAATTTAGTTGGGTGTGGTACTCCACATGCTGTTGAATTAAGTGATAAGAGCTCCTAGAGGGGTTTGCTGCTTCTCACTAGCAAAGCACTGTGGGAGACAGCCCAGGCTGGAGAGCTAAGGGGCACAGCAGTACTGCAGTTCCAGGTTGTACCCTGGGGATCCCGTCACACAGATATATGCAAAGATCAGTGTCTGCTCTTGGAAACCATATTCTAAATTCTCTCCATTTTATCCAGAATTTCTTCTGGATTTGTTTCTGATTCTCTAATAGATTCTTTAGGTAGATTATAACCCACAGATTGGTGGAACCCATCTAGAATGTCAATTTCCATTTCATATGGATATTTTTATTGCACCCTGGTTGCAGAATGTGAAACTCAGAATGCGTTATTGTTTAGTGAAACGCTAAGAAAGCCAATAAATAAATCCATGATAATGGTCAAGTGGTTAGGTTGCTAGCCTGGACTTGGAAGACCAGGTCTATTCCCTGCTCCACCAAAGACTGGCTGGTTGACCTTGGGCAAATCCCTTAGTCTCTGTTTCAGTTCCCATCTGTAAAAGACTTGTCCTACCTCACAAAGGTGTTGTGAGGATACATGCTTTAAAGATTGGGAGGTACTCAGACACTATGGCAATTGGGGGCATTTGAGTACTTGAGCTCCTTCTCTGTCACTCTGACAATTTGGTCACATATTGAGTAGAGTCTGTGACTGAGTAAGTCTGTACTCAATCTTGACCTTCAAAGAACCACTTCAGGAGTGAGTGATCATCCCATATGCTATCCCATATCATCTCATCTTGATGCAATTCTATTTCTGAGATTTGCACATCACAAACAAGTCACTATGCTTCAACTTCAAGTACTTGGTGCACAAGTACCTCACTGCAGTGTTTGCTCACATACTTCATTCTTTACAGAGCAGTATCCTGCACCACTGTCATCACTGCTGTTTCAAGTTTTCTTAGCTTTCATCTAGAATAAAGTGACTCGTTTTTTTTTTCCAGTGGTGTCTCATCAGCACTCTGGGCTATTTCTGACTGTCTTTTTTGAACTGCGCTGAATCCTCTCCTCAAAGCTTTAATACAATCAGCTTTAGATAACCATCTTATCCCCAATAGTTGTTTCAAAGGCAATCTATGTTTCCTATGTGTTTTAACAAGCTCCTTTAAACAACATTTGCCATAAGTGTGTGGACTAAAAGTCAGAGAAAGATGAAGGACAGTGAGAACTAAAACAGAACTGATGTCTGATTCAGCTGCAGAAGATCACACTGGACAAAGAATAGGCTGAACATGCAGCATATTCAACTAGTGAATGGCTTTAATCCATATCTTGAGACCAGTGTGACTTCTTTTCATGTTATTCAGTGTCATAACTCTGACTCCTGAAATCAGCAGGGCCATCTCTTTAAGGAAATATGCAACAATCCCAGCTAAATGGTGTATCATGTCATAGTACATGGACACAACCGCTAATAAAAAAATTAGTGTTTCACCCAACTGATTCACATATCTTACCATTTACGCTATTTCTTCAATATGGTCTCCGCATATTCCCAGTTTTGGGGTGCAAATCCCCAGTGTTACTGAGCTTCGGAAACCTTCTGGAAAGCAGAGCCCATTGGGGCTTTACTAATACCCTCAACACAGAACCAACAATTACAGCCAAGATAATAAAACCACCATAGGGCTCCAATTACTTCCTTTGACAACTAGTTGTGGTAGCAGGAATCTTCTCTACATACCTGAAGTACTTTGAGTTATCTTTTAAACTCTGTGTTGAAGAACCTCTTCATACATAAGGAGGATGGATTCATAAAAAGTGGCAGATGTCATTTGCATTTGCTGCTGCTGGGAAGTCCATACTTGGAGATATATTTGTCTGAGACTGGATCAAAAAGGACTATTTGTTACATGGACCCAGAAGGATTCCCATTCTTGGGAGACCCAAGTATCTTCTGGTCACAAAAGAATAAAAAAGGCAAACCTCATTGCACTGAATGTTTAACATGCATGACCATTCTTCAAAATAACATCAGTAGATACATCTCAGATTTGTATGGTTCAACCATCAATCCATGTAACTGAGAGAACAATAGAGAGAATTCAAACTACTTTCCTATAAGAGATGGAATTCTTGTGTTCTTTGGGGCTATCTGGTGTGTTCTTCCAATAAGTGAAGCCAGTAAGCCCAGATCTCAAAGTTGAGGGCTGAAAATCACTTGGATGGGGAAGAGATGAGAAATTCTTCTCTGATATCTACATTGTTTAACTTCTTGAAAAAAATATTTCACACTTCATTTGAAAGGTCAAATAAACTAAACCACTAGTTAACTACACAGATAACATATACAGAGCTGACTGGCTGTCCTAGCAACTCAACAAAATAATTTGTGAATAAGACTGCTAGATTGTCCACCTGATTCTGTTCCCACTTCAAATCAGACTGCCACAGCCTAGTGGCCTTCATCTTATTGTCTATACCATTCCCAAAGTGCTTTGAAGAAATGAATGAAAAATTATTCCAGTGTGGGGGGAAAAAGTAACATGCCCTATAATCAAATTCTCTAGGTCAATCCACTTATTTCCATGTCTTGTTAGTTGATATTTTCTCAATCTCTTTTTCATAAGCAGCAAGTCACTCCACCACAACATCCACTCTTATGGAAAATAATTCCAAATCATACTGTTATTTAGAAGGCAGTGTTATTTGACCAGCATACAGACATCATGACTTACACAAATCTTGATGAATCTCACTTGTTACTAGACATTTTTTAAACTCCACTATGTCCCAAAGTGTATCAATAAAAGTGAACTAAATGTCACTCAAGACACAGTGGCACTCAAAACACACACAAAAAACATCTGTGCAAAACACACAAACAAGTGGTCATCTTGTAACTTACATATTTATATTACCCCACAGTAATTTTTTTTAAAATTTAAATGAGCATTCAGAATTTGGTCTTCAGAAAGTGAACAAATAGCAAAACTGACTTCTCCCTCCTTGTGGCTTGCCTTCCTTTCCCCCTTCTGTCTTCATCTTCTCCCTGCAACAGAAGCAGATGTTCCTTGATTACTCTCCTCCTCTAACCCCTCTATTTTCTTCATTGACCCCATCCCATCTCCTGTTCTCCCTTATGTCCACTCATTATCTCCCTAATTCTTCTCCTTATCCTCTTACTTTCCTGTTTCCCCCTCCCCCCACAATAAAAACATGCTGTAGTTTCTCCCATCTTAAAAAATTCCATCCTTGACCTTACTTACCCCTCCAACTACCTCCCCATCTCCCTTCTTCCTTTTATCTCTAAGCTCATTGTGTGCACTGTTTACAATCTGGAGTTCTTCTCCTCCAATTTCATCCTAGACCCTCTCCAATCTGGCTTCCACCGAAACCACTCTTGTCAAAGTTTCTAAAGACCTCTTCCCTATTAAATCTCAGAACTAGTAGTCAAGCCTCATCCTCCTTGACCTGTCAGCCACCTTCGACCTGTCAGCCACCTTCATTAACCATGTTCTTCTTGAAATCCTGCCCTTCCTTCATTTCTTTGATTTTGTCCTCTCCTGGTTCTTCTCCTGTTTCTCTAAACACTCTTTCAGCATGCCCTTCGGAAGATCCTCATCCCCTCTCTAACTTTCTGTGGAGGTTCTACAGGGCTGTGTCCTTGGTCTCCTTTTACATCTTATCTCTGAGTAATCTCATCCATAAACACAAATCACAGATCTACCTCCCTACTCTAGAACCACCTTCTTCTGTCCAAAATAAAATCTCAGCCTGTCTTTCTTACATTTTCTCATTGATGTCTTGCTACCAGCCCAAGCTCATCATGGCTACAACAGAGCTCGTAGGCATCTCCCCCAAAACCCTCCTTTCTTGATCCACCATCACCACCCAGACTGTCACTTAGGCCTGTAACCTGTGGGTCATCTTCAACCTGGACCTCTCTCTAAGTCCTCACATCCAGACTAAGTCTTGCACATTCTTTCTGCATAAGATCTCTGAGATATGGTCTTATCTATCCAACCACACAGCTAAAGCTGTTGGCTAGGCTCTCATTATCCCACATCTCAATTTCTGCAACATCCTTTTCCCTGGTCTTGAAAAATGCAGTCTTGCTCTATTTAAATCCATTCAGATGCTGTTGCAAAGATCATTTTCCTAGCTCTTTGCTTTGACCATGTCACCCCTTTATTTCCATCCCTCCATTGGCTCTATGGTTATCAATAAGCTACTTTTCTTCTCCTTCAAGGCCCTACATGGCCTATTCTCATCATACCTATCATTCCTTATCACTATCAAAATGTTGACTCCCAACTTTGATGGCCCATGATTCCAGTCCATATCTCCCACTTGTTAAATTTTCAAAACAGCACATTTGTGATTTCTCCCATGCTGTCATTCATGCTTGGGATGTGTTCCCTGTAAATGTCTACAATTTAAAGCTACCTTATTATTTTCCTTCAAAACCCTTCTTAACTCACCTTTTCTCTTATGCCTACAAAAAACTTGATAACAGGCTGCTGGTGTGCTGAGACCACAGCCTATCATGCTGTTTTCTCATTGTTTCTTTGTACTCCCTGTCTGTATCTAAATGTTGCCTCTTGCCTTATACTTAGATTGTAAGTTCTTTGAGATGGGGCCATCTTTTTTGTTCTGTGTTTATACGGCACCCAGCACAATTGGTCCTAGTTCATGACTAGTGCTCCTAGCTGCTACAGTAACACAAATAATAAAGTAATAATAGCATTAATCATAATAAGTAAAAAAAGGCAAGCATTTTTCAGGCTTAAATTATGCCCATGCATCTAGTTCTGACTTGTAACACTCATTCTCTTAATTCATTCAGAAATTATCAAGGAACTTAACTGTTAATTGCTAAGTATTCTCAGAAGATCAATGGGAGTAGAAGGTGCTCAGCTGAGCCCATATCATGATCCAGACCTAACTGTCAAGTTTAAAGTTTTGTGATGTGAGAAAAGATACCTATTTTAGGGGCACAAGGCAAATGCCTATGGTGTCAATCAGGAATTGAACTTACACTCTCAGAGGTTAAAGGCCAATAAGCACTAACCCATAAAGCTGAATAACATATCTTAACTCTGAGAGACAAGGTGGGTGAGATAATTTTTTTTTATTGGACCAACTTCTGTTGGTAAGAAAAACGAGTTTTTGTGCCACACATCACTCTTTAAGTCTGGGGAAGGTAGTCTGACTGTAAGAGCTAAATGCAAGGGGAATGGATTGTTTAGCATAAGTAGTTAGCACATATTCTAAGGGAATATTCTAAGTAGGGTGGCTCATTTAATATCTCTGCAGCTATAGGACAAAAAGAGGGGGTGAGGGGTTACAGATTGTTGTAATAAGCAATAAATCCCATGTTGTTGTAGCCATGTCAGTCCCAGGATATTAAGAGATACAAGATGGGTGAGTGTAACGGTGAGGGACTCACCCCTGCGGCACCTCCTGCTGGTCTCTCAGGGAACTAGCTCTTCCAGTTTCCAGAGCGCCCTCTGCAGGATGGTGTCCCACTTGCTACTGGCCCCTGTGTCCCTCCCAGACCTCAGTGCCCCTTTTACCCAGGGTGCTGCCCCCTGGCAGTCCCCCCACAGTCTCTAGGTCTCCCCTCCCCGGGAAACCCCCACTCACTATCCCCACCTCACCTCAGTCTTTGGCTACAGCCAGTTACCATTGAGCCCCCGCACACTGGGGCAGACTGCAGTGTATAAGCCAATCATCACAGACAAGAGGGGTTTGGACCTGCTGCCTCTGTCTAACTTTGGGATGCCCCCTGCAACCCCAGTACCTATCTGGCCTTACACTAGGCCTGCAGCCTGGGGGGTTTCCAGGCCACAGCTCCCCACCCTTCTGGCCTTCCCCCAGCCCTTGTCCACTCCAGGTACCTTCTCAAGCTCCCCAGCAGCCAGGCCCAACTCCCTCCACAGCTAGAGGAGACTCTGTTTGGTCCAAGCCCACTGCCCTCTTATAAGGGCCAGCTGAGCCTGCATCCCCCAATCAGGCTGGGAACGGCTTGCTCCCAGCCACAGCCCTCTCCCAGGGCTGATTTCAAGCCCTTCAGGGCAGGAGCGGGTGACCACCCCGCTATAGTGAGGTATTGTCTTTTTTGGACCAATTTCTGTTGGAGAGCGAGACAAGCTTTCGAGCAACACAGCTCTCTACCTCAGACCTAAGGAATAAAAGATAAAAGCTATTACCACACCAACCTTGTCTGTATACTCACAGGGCATAGGTCTATTTTTGTTGTAAGATAAGCGAAACAAGAGATTGAAAATCTAAAAAGTGAAACATCTTACATTGAATTGGCTCATTTCATCCCAAAGGAGCCCAAATTACTTCACTGACTTTACTTATAGTGGAATCATTTTCCCCACCACTAATATGCAATCACACGTAGGGCAGAAACTAGCAACCGTCTAAAAATGCACAGCAACATTATGTTATAGTTTAGTACAGGGAATTAATAAAACAGTCAGTTGAAACTGCATGTAGAATTCTAAGAACCAGAATGTATTTACTGTGAGTCAAATTCTTTAGCCATTATTTAAGCAAAACTCTAATTGAAATAATTGTGGATTTTGCTTGATTTAAGGACAGCAAAATTTAGTCCTCCAATTAGAAACTCCCTCTTTGCCTATCTTACAATTATCCTGAATTTTGTCATTCTTCCATATTTACATCCCTTCAGATTTGCAAGTTTTCATGATAGCAGGCCTCCATACAAAGTTAGGTTTTCATCAACAATAGGCAGAATGATAAAAATGCTATAATTTTTCATACACTTTGATCTTTGATTTAGATCCAAGTTAGGATACATAGATATAACTTTTGGGCTTCCTCAATTGTTTAGCCAACAGACGGCTGTCTGGTAATATTTGTTTTAAAGGATCTCAGCCTTTAAACCTAAGATATAACTCTGCTTATGGGATTTTGTCTTTTAGTGATATATATATAGGGAGGTGGGGGAATCAATCTAGGTCTAGATGTTGAAAGTCACAATGCAGGGTCAATACTAATTATACAGATGATTCTTGAGCAGTACAATAACACCTCTAGTATATACCAATGGGTCAGGTATCCTACATAATTAAATGCGACAATATATTCATTTGAGAGAGAATTAATAGTACTACTGGAGTTATAGATTTACATAATAATGTTGACTTTGGAAATTACACTTCAAAACCGAATTAATAATGCCTTTCATTATAATATGCCACAGAAGTCATACAGCTATGCTGTGTTGACCTAAACCACAACATTTTTATGATGATTCAGAAACCTAAATGCAATACCTTTGTCTATGGGACATTATTTAAATTTGCTATATTTCCTGGAAGACATGAGGCCTATAAACAATGCTTGTTTTGTATTGATCCATTACTACAATATTTTCACCTGTCAAAAATACAGAAAATGATGATAAAATATCAAGACTACTTTTTCACAATACAACATGTGAGAGAATACTTAGAATGGACATTAATTATAGGAACTTATCAAAATCCCACTGAAGCCAATGATAGTTCTTCCACTGACTTCACTGGACTTTGGATATGTACTTGTAAGCAAAGAACATTGGAAAAAGTATGTCAGGTACAGTACAATGTATTTTACCACTGAGTGTGTGTGTGTGTGTGTGTGTGTGTGTGTGTGTGTGTGTGTGTGTGTATATATATATATATATATATATATATATATATGAAAGCAGACATATTCAGCATATTAAAATATCAAAAAATATTAGACATATGGTTTAGCTTTTTATTTTATATACATAGGTCATCCACTTAGCGGGGAAGGAGAGCTAATAACTGATGATATCCTGAAAGCTTAAGTGTTTAATGCCTCTTTTACTTAAGTCTTCACTAAAAAGGTTAATGGTGGCCAGCTATTCTACACTGTTAATATTAACAATAAGGTACAAGGAATGCACGTCAAAATAGGAAAAGAACAGGTTAAAATATTTAGATAAGTTAGATGTTTTCAAACAATCCTGAAAAAATTAGCATTTATCTTTGAGAATTCTGGAGGAGAGATAAGGTCCCAGAAGACTGGAGATGGGCAAACATACTACTTATCTTTAAAAGGGGAAACAAAGAAGATCTGTGGAATTATTGGCGAGTCAGCCTAACTCCAATACTTGGAAAGATACTGGAAAAAATAATCAAACGATCAACTTGTAATCACCTGGAGGACAATAGAATCATAGAATATCAGGGTTGGAAGGAACTTCAGGAGGTCATCTAGTCCAACCCCCTGCTCAAAGCAGGACCAATCCCCAACTAAATCATCCCAGCCAGGGCTTTGTCAAGCCTGACCTTAAAAACCTCAAAGGAAGGAGATTTCACCACCTCCCTAGGTAACGCATTCCAGTGCTTCACCACCTTCCTAGTGAAAAAGTTTTTCCTAATATCCAACTTAAACCTCCCCCACTGCAACTTGAGACCATTACTCCTCGTTCTGTCATCTGCTACCACTGAGAACAGTCTAGATCCATCCTCTTTGGAACCCCCTTTCAGATAGTTGAAAGCAGCTATCAAATCCCCCCTCATTCTTCTCTTCTGCAGACTAAACAATCTCAGTTCCCTCAGCCTCTCCTCATATGTCATGTGTTCCAGTCCCCTAATCATTTTTGTTGCCCTCCGCTGGACGCTTTCCAATTTTTCCACATCCTTCTTGTAGTGTGGAGCCCAAAACTGGACACAATACTCCAGATGAGGCTTCACCAATGTTGAATAGAGGGGAAGGGTCACGTCCCTTGATCTGCTGGCAATGAACCTCTTACACAGACCAAAATGCCGTTAACCTTCTTCGCAGCAAGGGCACACTGTTGACTCATATCCAGCTTCTCATCCACTGTAACCACAGGTCCCTTTCCGCAGAACTGCTGCCTAGCCATTCGGTCCCTAGTCTGTAGCTATGCGTTGGGTTCTTCCGTCCTAAGTGCAGGACCCTGCACTTATCCTTATTGAACCTCATCAGATTTCTTTTGGCCCAATCCTCCAATTTGTCTAGGTCCCTCTGTATCCTAACCCTGCCCTCCAGCGTATCTACCACTCCTCCCAGTTTAGTATCATCCACAAATTTGCTGAGAGTGCAATCCACACCATCCTCCAGATCATTTATGAAGATATTGAACAAAACCGGCCCCAGGACTGACCCCTGGGGCACTCCACTTGACACCGGCTGCCAACTAGACATGGAGCCGTTGATCACTACCCGTTGAGCCCGACAATCTAGCCAACTTTCTATCCACCTTATAGTGCATTCATCCAGCCCATACTTCTTTAACTTGCTGACAAGAATACTGTGGGAGACCGTGTCAAAAGCTTTGCTAAAGTCAAGAAACAATACATCCACATCCTCTGTCACTAGGTTGCCTCCCTCATTCAGTAAGGGGCCCACACTTTCCTTGACTTTCTTCTTGTTGCTAACATACCTGAAGAAACCCTTCTTGTTACTCTTAACATCTCTTTCCTGATTTCACTCCTGCATGCCTGAGCAATATTTTTGTACTCCTCCCTGGTCATTTGTCCAATCTTCCAATTCTTGTAAGCTTCTTTTTTGTGTTTAAAATCAACAAGGATTTCACTGTTAAGCCAAGCTGGTCACCTGCCATATTTACTATTCTTTCTACACATTGGGATGGTTTGTTCCTGTAACCTCAATAAGGATTCTTTAAAATTCAGCCAGCTCTCCTGGACTCCTTTCCCCCTCATGTTATTCTCCCAGGGGATCCTGCCCAACAGTTCCCTGAGGGAGTCAAAGTCTGGTTTTCTGAAGTCCAGGGTCCGTATTCTGCTGCTCTCCTTTCTTCCTTGTGTCAGGATCCTCAACTCGACCATCTCATGGTCACTGCCTCCCAGGTTCCCATCCACTTTTGCTTCCCCTACTAATTCTTCCTGGTTTGTGAGCAGCAGGTCAAGAGCAGCTCTGCCTCTAGTTGTTTCCTCCAGCACTTGCACCAGGAAATTGTCCCCTACACTTTCCAAAAACTTACTGAATTGTCTGTGCACCGCTGTATTGCTCTCCCAGCATATATCAGGTTTATTGAAGTCTCCCATGAGAACCAGGGCCTGCGATCTAGTAACTTCCGTTAGTTGCCAGAAGAAAGCCTCAGCCACCTCATCCCTCTGGTTTGGTGGTCTATAGCAGACTCCCATCACGATATCACCCTTGTTGCTCACACTTCCAAACTTAATCCAGAGACTCTCAGGTTTTTCTGCAGTTTCATACCGGAGCTCTGAGCAGTCATACTGCTCTCTTACATACAATGCAACTCCCCAACCTTTTCTGCCCTGCCTGTCCTTCCTGAACAGTTTATATCCGTCCATGACAGTACTCCAGCCATGTGAATTATCCCACCAAGTCTCTGTTTTTCCAATCACATCATAATTTTTTCTTGACTGTGCCAGGACTTCCAGTTCTCCCTGCTTGTTTCCCAGGCTTCTTGCACTTGTGTATAGGGTGATACACACTTAAGATAACTCGCTGATCGTCCCGCTTTCTCAGCATGAGGCAGGAGCCCTCCCCCTTGCGCTCTCCTGCTCGTGCTTCCTCCTGGTATCCCACTTCCCCACCTACCTCAGGGCTTTGGTCTCCTTCCCCCGGTGAACCTAGTTTAAAGCCCTCCTCACTAGGTTAGCCAGCCTGCTTGTGAAGATGCTCTTCCCTCTCTTCGTTAGGTGGAGCCCGTCTGTGCCTAGCACTCCTCCTTCTTGGAACACCATCCCATGGTCAAAGAATCCAAAGCCTTCTCTCTGACACCACCTTCTTAGCCATTTGTTGACTTCTATGATTTGACGGTATCAACCCAGGCCTTTTCCTTCTACGGGAGTAGAAGGAATAACCAGCATGGATTTGTCAAGAAGAAATTATACCAAGCCAACCTAATTTCCTTCCTTTCCAGCGTTATTGGTCTAGTGGAAAGGAGGGAAAGCTGTAGATGTGATATATCTTGATTTTAGTAAGGCTATTAACCCAGTCCCAAATGATATTCTCATAAGCAAATCAGAAGCATGTGATGTTGATGAAATTACCATAAGGTGGGTGCACAACTGGTTGAAAGACTGTACTCAAAGAGTAGTTATCAATTGTCGCTGTTAAACTGGGAGTGCACATCTAGTGGTGTCCTGCAGAGGTCAGTCCGGGAGCTGGTACTGCTCAGTATTTTCATTAATGACTGGGATAATGGACTGGAGAGTATGCATACAGAATTTCCAAATGACACTAAGATGGGAGGGTTTGCAAGCCCTTTAGAGGTCAGGATTAGAATTTAAAATGATCTTGACAAATTGGAGAATTGGTTTAAATTCAATAAGATGAAATCCAATAAAGACAAGTGCAAAATACTTCACTTAGGAAGAAAAAATCAAATGCACAACTACAAAATGGGGGATTAACTGGCTAGGTGGTAATGCTGCTGAACAGGATCTGGGGGTTATAGTGGATCACAAATTGAATGAGAGTCAACAACGTGATGCAGCTGTGAAAAAGGCTAATATTCTGGGTGTATTAACATGTCATATGTAAGACCAGGGAGGTAATTGTCCTGCTCTATTCAGCACTGGTGAGGCCACAGTGGGAGTAATGTGCCCAATTCTTGGTGCCACACTTCAGGGAAGATGTGGACAAATTGGAGAGATTCCAGAGGTGAGATTCAAAAATGATAAAAGGTTTAGACAATCTGAACTATGAGGTAAGGTTAACAAAATTGGGCATGTTTAGTTTTGAGAAAAGAAAGCTGAGTGGGTACCTGGTAACAGTCTCCAACTATATTAAGGGCTGTTCTAAAAAGGATGGTGATTGGTTGTTCTCCAGGTCCACTGACGGTAAGACAAAAGGGCTTAATCTGCCTCAGGGAAATTTAGGTTACATATTAGGAAAAACTTTCTTAAATACAGATGGTTAAGTACTAGAATAAATTACCAAGGAAGGTTGCAGAATCTCCATCACTGAAAGTTTTTAAAAACAGGTTGGACAAACACCTGTCAGGGATGATTAGGGGTTATTCCCAGACATTCTTGGTCTTGTGCTCCCTAGTCTGAGTCAGGGAGAGTTCCCCAAGCTCTAAAGTTTCTTTTGGTCAGCAACAGTGAATGGAAGCATGCGCCACAATTGGTGAACACACACCATCCAGCATTATGACCCCTACTGTTAAAACTTTTTGTTAAGTTCCTGATTGTTTCTTTGAGAGGCCTTTACTTGTCTTGCAATCAGTCGATCACTACCCAAAGTTATTTCAAAATTAATGATGCCAACAAAGCAAAATATAAATACACACACCACCTCAAAAAGTTTTTCTCTATAATCTGGGGGATTGGTGATGACTGAATGTCGCATGTGGTATGCTGATCTAAGCGGCATTACACCCTAAGAGTACCTGTTGGGCAGATTTTTCACTCCTGGAGAGCTAAAAAGGCAAAGGGAAAAGCACAACCATAAAAATTGCAACAGGCAGCAATAACCTACCTACCAAAAATATGAAAAATAACTTTATATTTTTATATTAATATATATATATATTATATATTATATATATATTGGGGGGAGGGATAGCGCAGTGGTTTGATCTTTGGCCTGCTAAACCCAGGGTTGTGAGTTTAATCCTTGAGGGGGCCATTTAGGGATATGGGGCAAAAATTGGGGATTGGTCCTGTTTTGAGCAGGGGTGACCTCCTGAGGTCCCTTCCAACCCTGATATTCTATGATCTATGATTGTTCTTTTCCATATTGTTGGCTGGTTGTTTTTTGCTGCTTATTGCTATCTTATAAATTGAGTGTGTGTATCCATATTATTTATAGACAGAGATACACAAACACATGTACAATAAAAGGGACAAGTAATATACCTCCCCCAAACCACCAAATTTAACCCATCAAAGACGTTTAAGAGGAGTCAAAAAGAGAAAAACAAACAAAAAAATATGTTTGGCTGACCAGAATGAGGGACATCTCAAAAGACACAAAACTATCAGGAGTGGGAGAGTTTGGGCTTGCCTATTTCAGAAACTGGTTCTTCATGACTGAGAGATCACAGCAGGATTCCTAGACAGAGGCTAAATCAAAACAAGCACTTTGTTAATGAAGTGTATGGACCTATCACCATGTAGCTGCTGTGTATAAGACTGCAACGGAAATTTGTTCAAGGCAGGAAGCAGAGCCCAGCCTCTCTCAGACATAATGAGTCCTTCTAATTTAGGCCAGACAGGCCACAAAAATGCAAAATGCAATCAGGCAACTCTTTCACCACAGTCCTCTAAGTGACACCACTACCCAGGGAATTGATGTCCAAGGAAACAAAAAGTGTGGTTGACTTTCTAAGGGCTTTAGTCCAGTAGAAGTAGAACCTCATGTACATTCTAATGTTTCATTCATTGAAAAGGATGGAATGAGCATGAACTTGTGGAAAGAATGTTGCCAGGGTAAGGGGCTCACTACAACAGAGGTTAGTCACTGTGCTAAAGAAGTATCTGATGAGCCTGTAGCTCCCACCTTACGCAAGTCAAATTTGGTACAAGGTGAGTCATTCACAAGAACCTGAAATCTGCTTTGTCTATCAGCAGATATCACTAAGTTAGTGCCACCAGGAAAATTAATGTCCAGTTATGAAACTTGAATTCTCAGTTTCCAAGTGTCTCAGAAAAGGCCTTCATCAGCCTTACCATAACCACATTAAAATCCCGTGATAAATGTGGGGCTTTTAAACACTAGATTTCAAAAGTCGCAAGTCCCAAATGAAACTGATGAGGAGGGACTGCAAGGATACTTGTCTATTTTTCAGTCATTCATAAAAGGCTGAGATAAGTGCTAAGTGTAGCAGGATGCAATGTAGTCATAGCTGTGTCAGTCCCAGGATGTTAGAGAGACAAGGTGGGGTGAGGTAATATCTTTTATTGGATCAACTTCTGGTAGTGAGAGAGGGAAACTGTCAAGCCACACAAAACTGTTCTTCAGGTCTGGGAAAGAAACTCCTAGCATCACATCCTTTCCCAAACCTAAAAAGAGCTGTGTATGGCTTGAAAGCTGATCTCTCTCTTACCAACAGAAGTTGGTACAATAAAAGATATTACCTCAACCACCTTGTCTCTCTAAGTGTAGCTGGATGAAGTTTAATTTCTACATTAAACTCAGACAGGTGAAGAAGATACTCAAGCAGGTCTTCTGCAAATCAGGTAGAAGGATCAAGTCGGCTCTGCTTGCTCCATATCACAAATCTTTTCCACTTACAATTGTTCTGAAAAACCAAAAGGATTTGAGCTATCTGCTCATAGACTAAATACCCACAAAGCTCCACCCTCTCACAAGTCAAGCTGTCAACAGCAATGCTTGCAGCATGGCGCTAACAGGGCAGTTTGGTTGTCAGTGATCAAGAGTCATATGCTCAGTCTAATGACTATGGCCAACTGCAAAAGAGTAATCAAACCTTGTTTCTCCCTGAACTCTCCCATGCCTCTTGGTACCAGAAATACAGTTGGAAAGGTATATAAGAGTCTTTTTTCCCAGTGGATGTATAAGGCAGCCCTTGTTAGGACAGTCTCCCTGATGCCATGATCAAAAAAGTGCAAAATCTTCCTCAGCTTAATAGCAAAGATCCACTTTCACTGTCCTCCACTAGAAGAAAATCATCTTCAGGCAGAGACCTACTTGGATATGTATACAAAGGGGGCGCAATTTTGATTTGGGTCTTTCAGCACTGTAGTAATATAAATAATAACTAACAATAATTCTGGACACTCCATATTATCATACAGTAAACTGAGCAAAACTCAGTACTAAAACTATAGGTACATGAAAATAAGTACATGGTATCCCACTACTGTAATCCTCCACCTCTATCCCCATTTTGTTTGTCATTCATTGCAGTGTTGCCTCTAATTTAGATTATTAGCTCCCTGCAACAAGGACCCTGTTAATTGTATTTGTTCTATAAGCACCACAAACAGCTTTGGAGAGTTAGAAAAAAATAATACTAACACTAATCCATTCCTATCGGACTTTTCCTTCAAGGAACATATAACAACTAATACATGTATATTTCTAGGGTCAGATTTACACCTTATGTGCTCCTAGGTGCAGCATCTTCAGCGTCCCCCACTTCCCTCTCCTCCCACCCTCCCCCCCCCGACAGCTGACCTTCGTGTTTTCCTTACAAAATGAAACTTTTAACCCACTTTTAACTTTTAGGCACCCCTAAAATTCCAGCACCCCTACACACGTGCCTACTGTGCCTAACTGGAAATCCAATGCTGTATATTTCAAGATTCATGAAGGAGCAGACTCACTCTCCTGCACAAGATCTCTGAATAAAGATGCAGCAGCACTGAGCACAGGGCCAGACCAGATGATTTGGCAGCCTACGGTTGTGCAGACCTATAATAACTTGCACATTACCACCTCTATCATAAAATACAATATGCTATACTATATGCAAACAGAAAAATTTCACACCCAACTAAGATACAAAAGACACTCTCCAGGAAAAAAAACCCACTATATTATGCATTATTAAATATTCTAACTTTGTGCTTAAAGTGTGGCTAGTAAGGTACTTGGATAACAATAATTTTTCCTATGCATTTTTAGCTTATTTTCTTTCACACAATTATACATTTGCCCAATTGCCTCTTGCAGGCCAGGCTACATCGCTGTACATCTTCAAAGTCTTTTAAAATCAATCCCACAAGTCAATAATAAAATAAAATAATAATTATAATTATAATTCCTATATAGGGTATTTGTTTGCTTCTAAAAGATTGCTTTTTTCCTCTTGCACAAACTAAACCTTACTATTTTGGTTCCAGTTTGTAGTGATTTAGTACTGTTCTCCCCACCAGATGGCAGTAACTTCAACTTAATATAAACCAGACTATTGCCACATGTGCAGCAAACAATAGTATTCTTTATGTTTGGGATTTTCATAAAAGGGATTGCTGGCTGTTAACATGGAGTTGTTTTAGATCCCTGTGATTTAATGACAAATCGGAGGGTAATGTTTTCTACTAATGGCTAAGGTTAACTATGATCAGTGTGCTTTGCAAGGTAAATTGCAGTCTGTTCATAACAAATAGCTCTTACTCTTACCCATTTTTTATTATATCTGAAATTCACTGGTTGCATTTTGAAAATGGTAGGGATTTTATCTCAGTTATATTTCCTTCTTTTTTCCTTTCCAATATTTGTCCACAAGTAACTTCCAATATTACACCAAGTCTTAACTAATTTAATCATCACTTCATGTGTATTAGTGCATATGTCAATAATTATAGTGTATTAATAATTTAAAATGCTGACTCTTCAATATTTTAACAAACATATGTCTTCCACCCACTTCTAGACTTTCATGAGCACGTAGCTGAATAAAGCCTCACCAGATCTTTGTCCCTAGTGAAATAAACTTGGAAGAAATAATGGAAGCTCCTTTTGTTGGTAGGACATGTCAAACAGATACAGCAACTGATCAGACTTTTGTTATTTTGGTGTTAGCTCTTGTTAGTTTGGTATGGCTTAGAAATGTATGCTTTTGTGTACCGGGCACCAAAACTTAGAACAGAGGTTCCTGTTCCTAGTTTTTTTATGAAGCATTATGCCAGTAGTCTGATTTTTAGTCTACCCTAACTCAGCTTCCTCCCCAGCAAATATGTAATGGCTTCATTTTTTAGAAAGCAAAACAAATAAGCTATTCATGGATCACTACAAACCTTTTGCTAGAAAGGCAGAGACTTATGGAGAATGTAAAATAGACCCAGCCATTATTATACCTAGATTAGAGCTACATCGCTGCTTCAAGATTAATAGTGTTAAAAAGTAAACAATATATTACTAATATGATATATCCATACATAAATATTCAAATTAATTTTACCTTTTCTTAAATTCATGATTCAAATTTTAAAGCCTGGTAGATCTGTTCTTCCTTGATGTGCAAGTGTAAATCCTATTATTAACATTAATATGATCTGGAGGTGAACAGATTCTTATATGGACATTCAGAAATACTGTTTTAGATCGGTGTGACAAAGATATGGTGCAGAAGATTTCTGTTTGATTTACACAAAATTCAAATCTAATACCTCTGAATGTGTCATGGAAAACTTGAAAACTTAACAAAACAAAAATAAATTATTTCTCTTCTGTTCTCTACTCCTAATAAAAGTCAAAATAATAAGTCTTTTTGCCTATGTAAAAATTTGTTATGGGCCCAGAAATGGAAATTATTCAAATTATTCATTATTATTCATTCAAATGAAGAATTTAATGGACAGTAAAAGCATTGTAGTGAACACATACTAGTAACATATTGGTTCTGAGTCCTGCCCTCTTCTTAAAGTGGATGTTATTAATTGCTGCTCCTGGTAAGGGTAGTTAGGGTTTGGTCAGTGGTAGCCCAGCCACTGTAAGGATTAATGTCATTGGAGGATGGGAACTGCACTGCAAAGCTGTTGGTTCTCCAGCATAAACCTACTACAGGGTTCATCCATAGCAGCAAAGTGTGCTTTTCACTGTTTGCAGATGTAGTCTTGCTTATTTTATAATTGAAATCAACATTTTAGGAAAGAGGACTTCATGTCCTTTTCTACAGAGCTAGTACCTCGCAATGACTAAGTGGCAGAGTCCTGTGGCACCTTATAGACTAACAGATGTATTGGAGCATAAGCTTTCATGAGTGAATACCCACTTCGTTGGATGCATGTATTGGAAATTTCCAGAGGCAGGTATAAATATACATCTGCTAGTCTATAAGGTGCCACAGGACTCTTTGCCGCTTTTACAGATCCAGACTAACATGGCTACCCCTCTGATACTTGCAATGACTAAGTTATTTTCAACTGTATGCTGACTGAAAAAAAATCAAGTTGCACATGCATTTTTTACAAACAAATGCACTAGTTTTCCAACAAGTTTGTTCCAAGCAACAGAGCCTGTTTGGACAGCCGGCATCTACTAGAAGACAAGAACAGATTCAGACCCTTTTGTCTTTCATAACCATTGAGGATTCTCGATAGATCGATCCTGTGGAACACAATTGCCCTCAAAGATGTATAAACTAAATCTGTGTAGAGATAAGAGAAAAACCCTGAAACAGAAAGTGAAAAAAACAGACTGCCCTAAATTAATAGACAGAATGGAGCAAGACAGAAAGACAAGGCTCTACAAAGGGAAGGCCTGAGAGCAGACAGGGAGAGAAAATGAGAGGGTCTGTAAGTATGAAAGAGAGAAAGATCTCTTGAAGCTGAGAGGGATTTAGCAACAGATAAGGAGATAGATAGGAGAAAGCAGGGAGGGAGAGAAAAGAAGAAGATAAAAGAGTGATGACCATGAAACCCTGAGAAGGAAGTGATGCCAACAAACCCACCATTAGAAGAACCATCCCAAGAGATCAGAAAGTCTAATTCACCTGAAAGCTAGGCTTCTGTAACATGCTTTTTTGAAGGTACCCTGGAAAACTGCTTACAGATTTCTCTTCTTGAAAAACACGACTTCTCTAGAGCCTTAACTCATGACAGCTGGTTATGCCAATGCTTTGCACACTGCATTGACTGCCTACATTACAGCAAATGCTCTTGAATGTTTTACTTTTCATATATATAAGCCCCTAAATAAAAAGACCAGTTTACTTAAAGGTGTGCTAGCTGCTCCATTGCCAAAATCAACAGGGTTGGAATTGTGGATAGTCTCCAGATTCTGTATAAACTTGAAATAATAGAATGTAAGGCCCTTTTCTGTTGAAGGCCTGATATTCAGAACTCCCTTATGTGTCTGTCATGGTACTTCCATGTCATCTATGATCACAATGACTACTAATTCTACTAATGTGTAAAAACACACTCATCTTGCTATTATTTTACTCCTCTTCCTTCAAACTTTATTTGCACATTTTTCCACTAGTTGCATCTTGTCATAATCCTAGATTTACATCTTGTACATTGGGTCAGACTAGATGATCTAATGGTCCCTTCAGGCCTTCAATCTCTTGAAATATCTGGATCACTGTGTAATCAGATTGAAATAATTTGCATTCCTTGCAAACCAGAGGTGAAATTCTGACCCCACTGAAGTCAAGGGTAAAACCCCCATTGATTTAAATATGGCCATGATTTAATTCTAGGTTCCTACCTTAGGTTCTGCTAGTTCTGAACACTATCAACTAACAGAATGACTGCAACAAATTCAAATTCACATCCAGAAAAAACACATTCAAAAGCATGTTACTTAAGTGGGAAATGTTTCCATCACTTTAGTTTGCAAAAGCATCAGCTACAATAGTGTGCAACTACCCATATTAATGTTGTATTATGGACACCTGTAACCAAAATTTCAAATAAAGAATTAAAGACTTACCCCTAATCTGTGAAACAAAAAGGATCTTTTTGCAAAAGTCATAACGACAGCCATACACCTGAAAGAAATACAGTGAATCAAGATGAGGGTAAAAGATTAAAAGGATCATATACTAAAGCCAGACACTTCAAAATAACCCAGTGAAATTATATTTAACTCCTTTTCAAAATCAATTAAAATTATACCCCCAAGTTACAAAAACACTGGTGTAAAAGAGGGGAAAAGTCTTGTCTTTTAGCTTACAAGATCTGGTCAATTTCCCCAAGATAGTAACTGCCAGAGAATTACTGTACATCAGTAAATCAAGAATTTCTAATAGTATAATCAAATACTGACATTATTGGCCAGATGGATGATGGTACTCATCCACTTTGCTTTCATTTAATTCAGAAATACAATTTTACACTCTGAAAGAGTAACCCAATATTTATGTAAAAAGTAGTACATAATTACATAATAGTAACCCCCAACACTGTAGTTATGTTATAGTAAGGTGTAGTGTTGTGAGGCACTGTTGTAAACTATTATTTCGTTAACTAAAGAAAGAAAATGATTTTATCTTCTATTTGTGAAACTGTACATTTTTGTAGTGTATCATAAAATGCGTTTAGAAAATATAGACATCTTCACTCCAGTTACATGCATATTTTAAGATATTTGATTTCTTGCAAAAAAATATTGCTGAAGCAGTTTATATATGTAGCTGCAGTTTCAGAGAGGAAATTAAATTCTGACATGTCTTGAAATGGCACAGCATGTTGGCCTTGAGTATGGAAAGCTTTGATAAATTAACAATATAGTGTATTATAGTATTAATTATATTTTAATATAGCGGCTGAATTATGCTGTATGTATGTTGACATTAAAATGTAATTACAATGTGACTGAACTTTGTCATACTTGTAATGACTGCTTATTCATATCTATACATAGTAATTTCTCTGAAGTTATACTTGTTGCACACAATCACTAAAAGTTTAAATGTCAAAAAATAAAAATTAATTTCAGCATAGCTACTGTTTATTTAGTATACCTGGACTGTAAATGTACATGCATTCATAATGAAACAGACGGCGAGCACAAATAATTCAGTTACATGGTCCACCTCTGGTTGTAGGATTTTGTATAGACACATACAGAAAGAAAAAAAAAAACATAACCAGAATAATTTACAGTATAACATGGTAAATATGAAACTTCAGGGGTAATAAATTATTAAATCATGTCGCTAATCTTCAGGTTAGTATGGTGCAGGAGTAGCTACTCTATAATTAAGTTTGCAACCAGTTTCCATTTCTAAAATCTTATTTTAGCCCCCGGAACCTATTTTTATTTTTAAGACATTAAAAAGTAGTATGAATTTTTGATTGTCCAAAGTGGCCTTTTTATCATCTTTCATACTTTACATCTACATAAACTATTGACAGTCAGTGTAAAGTTGAGTTTTATATCCTGAGATTAGTGTTGAAAGAGTAGTACTCATTTTGAATTAAGGTTGTAGTGTTGCAATGAAATAAGAATTACTCTGTACTTGATAATGAGAAATGTGTGACAGTTTAAGATGATGGCCCCAATCCTAGAGGAAATCCACATGTGCTCAATTTACACACTATGGGTAGAATCTCACTGAAGTATTTGTCATCAATGGGATTATTCACAATATATTAAGTAAAGTTTAGGCACAAGTCTTTCCAGGGTCAGGCATTATATTGGCTTTAACTTTTTCAATTCCTTGCTCCTCAACTTTGTAAATTATGTGATAGGTCAGTAAACTGTTACATTCAGCAACCTTAATTGGCTTTTTAAATGCGTGGTTTTGGTTTTTGTTTGTTTCTGGAGGTTCAATTAGTGTTAAATACAAGTTTGAGAAAGCACAACCACTATGTAATTATACTGTAACTACAGTGTAATTGCAGTTACTATATTATAAAGTGTAACCGTGGAATGGATACTGTCTTATGATACTGCCACCTAATCTGTCATTAACAAAAAATGACTAGAGCATGACATAACTTCCCCCAGAAAACAAGAAAAGTGATGTATAATCACATAATTAGAACATGAATGTAATGATCAGATAGGAGTTTCAACAGTTGATATTTTAAACTAAAAGTGACAACAGAAGGAAAATGCGAGGAAGACCTACTGAAACTGGGTAGTTAGGAAAGGAAAGAGGAAACAAGTTAGATTAATATAGTCACTGATCCCTCTTTCCCAGGAGCATAAGTATGTGCGGGAGAAGGGAGGGAAAAAAGGAAAGGTAATGATATTGGCGGAGTGCTAATCCAGTGTTCAAAGTGGCTCCATCTCTAATAAAATATGGCTATAAATAGCCTTCAGCAGTAGTCTATGTATTATGAGCAACAAACTATAAGCAAAAAAAAAAAAAAAAACAAAGAAACAAGCAAACCTCTGGTGCAGCCACAGCTTTTAGTAGCATTTACCTTTGCTGCTGTATAACTTCTGAATTTCACCTTGCAATGAACAAATTAAATCAGGAGACTGATGTTCCCACTTTTTATTTTTTAAACAAACCATCAAATTGAAAATATGGTTCAAAATGTTATAAAGCATTATGTAAAATGTAACTATACTGATGCACCTTCATATTCTGCAACCAAATTTATCTAAAGAAAAATTACCTGGTGTACCTTGCTTCTGCTTCCTGTGAACCACAGTGGTTGAGGTATTGCAAATCCCTCAAAAAGAGGTATAATTTAGAAACAGTAACAAATACTTGCCCATAAGGTAATTGCTATATAGTAGAACCTCAGAGTTACCAACACCAGAGTTACGAACTGCCCAGTCAACCACACACCTCATTTGGAACCGGAAGTACACAATCAGGTAGCAGAGACCAAAAAAAGGAAATACAGTATAGTACTATGTTAAATGCAAACTATTAAAAAATAAAGGGATAGTTTAAAAAAAGATTTGACAAGGTAAGGAAACTGTTTTCCGTGCTTGTTTCATTTAAATTAAGATGGTTAAAAGCAGCATTTTTCTTCTGCAGTAAAGTTTCAAGGCTGTATTAAGTCAATGTTCAGTTGTAAACTTTTGAAAGATCATAATGTTTTGTTCAGAGTTATGAACATTTCAGAGTTACAAACAACCTCCATTCCCAAGGTGTTCGTAATTTTGAGGTTCTACTGTATTAATGTTGCTTTCTGATTAGTTGGAAGGACTGATATAGATACAGATTTGCCCTACAGATTTTTTGCAACATCCAGTGGGCCAGGAGTATATAGCTCAAAAAGTTTGATCTTGTTCAACATCCACACATGCCAACTTTTGGTCCAAGGAATCAGTTGATTGGTCTAGCATCACATTATTGGCTCACTGCACCACTCAGTTACCCATGCATAAAGGGAAACATATGTTCCGAAAAAGACCCTTTTCCATACTTCTTGCACATCACTCTGCTTTGGTGCAGACATTTAATGAACTACTCCTCTTGTTAGTAGATGTTTTGGGGGCAGTTCTTCACTCAATTCACAAGCTGAATTGAGGAACTACTTTACAGAAGTAGCTAGTAATACTGCTTCAAAGCACTGCAAGTTATAGCTCAAAGGCTGTGGTCATTAAGATACCAGCTTTACCAGCAGAAACAGTGCATAACCATTGATAGTGGGGGGGACACAGTTTAAAGGTTTGGACTCCCCCCAGGCAGGCCCCACCCTTTACCCTCAGTCTCCCCTCCCAGAAAGCAGCAGCCGCTCACTGCAGTGCTCTGCTCCTGCTTCTCCCCGCAGGGCACAGCTTGCAGCTCACCCATCCTCCAAGGTCACTTGACTGGCTCTGCCAGATACTGCACAGGAAGGGGGTCTGGTGGCACCATGTGACCAAGGGGGCCAGCTCTGAGTCAACAGGAAACCCATGCACAGGAGTGGGGCACTCCAGCCCCAAACCCCTGGAGGATGGGTGGTTTCCAGAGGTGGCTTCCAATGCCCTCCCCCCTCCAGGCTGGGGGCTCCTGCGCCTTACCCACAGTGTGACCCTGGTGAAATCCCCCCCCGCCCCCGCGGTCTCTGTGCAAGACCCAAACACACACCAGGACAGGCTCTTGGTCCCATGGGTCACCACTGACCCTGCAGTGCCCCACCGCCCCGAAAGTCTGAGGCAATTGCAGAATTTACTCCCCAGGCACAGCCCCACTCGCCTTGCTGGAGGGTCACTGTGGGTCAGTACTACCGGGAGCCAGGCCTGCAAAGGGGGAAGACAAAGGGGGCAGCTCACTATTGATGGTATCTGTTTTGAGATAAATTACTGTGCACTCACATATTTTGAACCCACTCCCTGCAAAAAAAGAAATAAAAATATAAACCGTGGCAGAAATCGGGGTGGGGGGGATGTGACCCCATATGCCCCCCCCCATGTTACCTCTGTTTACCAAGCTTTCAGTACTTGGTGTCTATCGCAGGATCTAATTTCACACTTATTTTTGAAATGGAAACTATCAGAGCCTTAGTCACCACGCCACCCATTAAAATCAAAATCCCAAGGTTATGATATAAGAGTTTTCATATTCCCAATTCTCTTTTGGAAAATCCCATTTTCCAATAAATACACCCTTGCAAGTGGCATTTCTAAGCAACATTTGTTGACCCTTTTCAAAGTTCCTCACACTTGTTTGAACCATTCTGTTTTATTTGCACGTTCTGCTACTTGCTGCATACACAAGTTATATTTGCATTTAGGGGCTGAATGGAATAATTTGTGGTTGGTATCGGATTCTGTGCTACCAAGTTTTGAGTGACCTGATACTTACCCTTGGTAGGTTGGAGATTTTTATCTGTATTTTGCATGACAGTATGGGGATATTAAAAGATTTTTCAGATTCCTTTCCTGTGAGTAATATACATGGGCAGCGGGTAGCATAGGCAGGGGAAAGTTGTGCCTTCCCAAATGGTCCTGCATGGCTCCGCCCACACTCTGCCCCACGGCCCTCTCCTGCTTGCCGCTAGTTGGCCCAAGCCCAGGCAGGCTGCTCCTCTTCCAGAAAGCCTGCTGGGAACTAGTGCATCTGGACTTAGGTGGCTGGGGCTGCCCAGCACTGGGAGGGCCCTGGGTGCTGGGGCTGTGCCACCCAGCACGCCAGGGCTGGGGGAGAGAAGCGGGCTGCACTGCCCACCCGGTGCTCCAGGGCTGGGGTGGGGGCCACACACTGCCCAGAGTTCAGGGTGGGGGGTGTGCGCCGCCCGCATGGCGCTCTGGGGCTGGAGGTGCTCGGACTGTGGGGGGGCTGGCGGCCATGGTGAGGGGGAGGACTTTGGGATTCCGT
This sequence comes from Caretta caretta, assembly GCF_965140235.1. Taxonomy (NCBI): domain Eukaryota; kingdom Metazoa; phylum Chordata; order Testudines; family Cheloniidae; genus Caretta; species Caretta caretta. The sequence goes on from NC_134206.1 coordinate 176,688,674, forward strand.
GGGGCAGGATCTCAGGCAGAATGGGTGGGCCGGGCCAGGCCGGGCCAGGGGTAGCCTCCCCAAGCCTGTCGTTCACCCACCGCCCATGATAATATACCTTTTGGAAAGTTCTTTAAAAACTACAAATATACATTTGAAAAAAAGGTGTGGAGGAATCCTCAGTTTTGCAGGATGGACTTCATCCACACAAATCTTTCATTAAGAAGACTTCTGAGAACTCACTCTCCTAAAACCAGCTACTTCATAGGAAGAAACCAAATGAGAAATTGTAGCCACTTAACAAGCAGCACGTAGAGTCAACACCAAGACCAGTCATGTTAACTTGCTCTGGCTCCTCATGAGTCCTATTTCCTTTCCCATGATGTCATAAACGTGGTGAGGGATTGAGCCCCAAAATGGTGTGTAGTAAGCACCTGATGCAAGACAGAGCCAGCACCCATCTTCCAAGAACCTGGGATTATGCTTGTGGTGTAGCTATGCCTCAGAAATGCAAAATCAGTCTGAGGGTTTGGGGTAGGGGGGGCAAACTATAGCCTGTGAGCCGTTTTAAGCCGGTCTGCAAGCCGCACCACACAGCTCGGCCTTGCTCCGGCACTCCGGCCCGGGTGCTGGGTCGGGGCTGCACCACGCAGCTTGGCCCCACTCCGGCTGGGGCACAGGATCGGGTGCTGCACCATGCGGCTGCTGGAAGCTGGTGCATGGTCCTGCTCTGGCTCCTACGTGCTCCAATGGGAGCTACAGGGGCAGTGTCTGCGAATGGGGCAGCGCGCTGAGCCGCCTGACCGTGCCTCTGCATAGGAGCCGGAGAGAGACATGCCACTGCTTCCAGGAGCTGCTTGAGGTAAGCGCCACTTGGAGCCTGCACCCCCTGAGCCTCTCCCTATGCCACAACCCCCTGCCCCAGCCCTGATCCCCTTCCCGCTCTCCAAAACCCTAAACCTCTCATACCCTGCCCCACCCCAGAGCCTGAACCCCCAGTTGGAACCTGCACCCTGTCCCACAGCCGTGTCCCAGCCCTGATCCCCCTCCCATCCTCCGAACCCCTCGGTCCCAGCCCAGAGCACCCTCCTACACTCCAAACTCCTCATCCCCAGCACCACCTCAGAGACCACTCCCCCTCCCGCACTCCAATCCCAATTTTGTGAGCATTCATGGCCCGCCATACACTGTCTATTCCCTGATGTGATCCTCCAGCCAAAAAGTTTGCCCACCCCTGATTTGAGGGATAGGAGCTTTTCTACAGATGTGACAATCCTTAACAGACAATGGCAGTGGTGATCTTTGTGATGCTTTCAGTTTACAGGGGCCTAAAAATTCAAGGTGGCTCAGATCTTGGAAAATAGGGTCTTAGCATTCACAATCTTTGCTGTGTAGTTACATGGAGAAGACTATGACGGCCAGAGTCTAGGGTATCACAAAGCCCTTCCAGCAGCATTCTGCATATTAAACATTTGTCCTGACAACAGATAGTAACTGACAAGCCCTCAGCTGCACTAACATATTTGGTAATGAAAACAAATCAGTAAAGGTTAAGGCTTGCTTTAGTGTTCAGAGAGTACACACACTGAAAGGACTGGTGCTTACCAGTGCTGGAGGCCCAGAAAATGACAGGGAGACATCTGAACACTACTCACTCCCAATGTCAGACTAGCTTCCACCACAGCCAGGGCAAAATATTGCCAAGATATGAAGGGAAGCAAGAAAAGTTCTTGGAGTCTTTTAATAAGGTTTCCTTTTGGTGAGTGATCTGGAAGTTAGCCTGAAAATATCATCCAGAGCTCTGAGGAAAGCAGGGGAGATAGGTGTGTTAGGATCTAAAGTATTCTTTCTTTGGCCTGGTGACCCAGAAGCTAGGGTCTATTTTAGTGGCAAGTCATGGATCTAGGAGAATAGTCTTGGGAACAAAAGGGTAGTCATATGTTTAGAAAATCAAACTGTGGTCCATACTATTAATTACTACCAAGTCAAGCACTGTCATGCATTTGGCTCACATATAAGCATCTACCTTTTTGCATCTATTTGATAACAAAACATAACTCAGAGACAGAATTATACAAATATCCTCATTCCAATGGCTTAGCTCGCTATGAAGTAGATAGGTTTTGACAGAATACTCTGGAGGCCAGCACAGCCCTAATTCCAGTAAGAACAATGTATCTATTTTTTCCCTCTGATAACCTCCTGCTCCTTAGAGCACTCCAAGTTTCTTCTCTTCAGTATCCTATATCCAAGACTGAAAATACCCTGTCTTTAAGGAATCATAGGAAAGAATAATCCTGGGGAAGATCAATGGAGTTTTGTGGCTATGGCTTCCTAAGGTTTGCCTCCATTTTTAATAGCCCTAAGTATCTTTAATAGGTATCTTTTTGTCCTTATATACCAAACCACCCGAATCCCTAGGGTGGTGTTTTTTACATACTCATTATTCAGAGTCTGTGCTGAGGGAGAGAAATGTTAGTGGATATTATATATCTAGCCAGCATCAGCTTTTTGCACTGGGCTGATAGAAACCTGGGCTCTCTTCTGGCTCTCTTCTCAGTTTTGTTCTGGTTATTGATTTGACTTTATTCAATAGAGTTCTAGTTATATGAATCATGATTAACTCCTGCTGTCCAGTTAGTGATTCACAGTGTTGGTGGGAGCTGCCATTATGTGCCTGGGTAGACATGATTTACTCTTGGGTACCAAATCCCAGGATCTTCACCTATAAGAAGGGGGCAGATTTTCCCAGGTATCATACTCATCTGATCCATTTGGCTTCCCTAGCATGTTTTGTAAGAAACCTTCAGGTAGGTCATTCAAGTGATGCTATTTTAAATGGAGCAGACAGTTCTGTCCTGAGATGATGTATGGATTTTCTGAGCCTGGGCCAGATGGTGTCCACTGGTTCAGATATCTTTAATAAGTCTCCATGTGTCAACCATTTTTGTTCCAGCAGAGAAAAAAATTAATTTAATAGGATTCGTTTCTGCCTGAATTGAATTATGATTACCAGGTTATAAATCCCACACAATGACCCTTACAACAGACACAGTAAATCCTCATCTATAATGTTACAGTTTTAAAGCTTCTTCCCACATTCTTGTGAGGGAAAGGTAGACTGATCCTGACAGTCAACCAACAACTGCACTTCTAGGAACATCCAGCGAGGTGGCATGAACTGTGGGAAAGATCCTGGGTCCGAAATGGGACCCTGACCTGACAATTGCTGGTTGTGCAAGTTACACCACCTCATGACTTGCTGAACCCACAAAAGGAACCTCCAGTGCTTCCTGTCCTGTGACCCACCCTCCTTGTTTTGGAGCAGCAATTTTGGGAACCATGTTACAAGGGTTCTGAGGAGGCAGCATTATCCCTTATGGCATAGTGTCCTTGTAGCCTCTTGTATCCTTGCAGAGGATGATGAACTGGTACAGAGGATTTGCTCCTCCAGGTGAATACATGTAGCAGAGGGGAAATTAGGAGCGCAGAACCCAGGTTGTAACTCATTGTTTTTAACATATTGGGATACACAACTGAGTTAAAGCCTAAACTTTCACCAGACTGGGCTAGTGTAGGTGTGGAAGTTCACTAGTCACTCAAAGCAGGAGCCACACCAGTTGTTCAGAACCGTGGTGTCTCAACAGGCAGTGGAGGAGTCCGACATTGACCACCATTCTGTCGAGCAACAGGGCAATACACTGCACTGCCCCAAAGGGGACAATGGGGTAAACTTGCTAATGATTGGCTGTTCACGTTCATATTTTCATTGCTAATAAAGCTGCAGTCTTTATATTCAACAGAAACACATATCTGGCTCTCACTGTGACAATGCCATCAGCAACAGCCTGTCCACAGCCATGCAAAGGAAAAGACTAATTATTTTACCAGTTGATCATGAATACAATTAAGATCAGATTCCTCCCCTTGCTACACTGTACAGACTGCCATGAATCTAGAGGTGGGTTTCTTGCAAACCTGCACATTCTGTTAAAATGAGCAAGCAAAATCCCACACACAAGGTAAACAGGGAATCTCTAGGTCTTTCATTTAGAGGGTCTTCCTTCAAAAAGCAAATCTTCCGTCCTCAGCATCACCATCCAAATGAAGGCTTATCATATCTTTAGGTGGAAAACAAGATGCTATTTCTAATATAATAGTAAATTTTATCTGTGTTTTGACTGATACAATTATACTAATCTGTGCTCTGGTATATACTATATGGTATGATTATTAGGTATTAAAGCTTTCTATTTTTAAAACGTAATAGTGAGAAAAAGGAAGAGTATTTCATGTTAACCAAAATAAATCATGAAAAACTGACAAGCATTTTGTGTTTGTTTTTTTAAATGTGTGGTGTTCTAATAGTGCACACTTTATAAATCAGTGTTAGTTTGTCATTACTAACATGTATCATGTTCCATCGTAATATTTAATCCTCCTATTGTATTAAAAATGTAAAGAAAAAAGATGAACAAATAGATTTTTCTCTGAACCAAAATGACCAGATAATGACCTGGAGAAAAAAGGTACAATTTGTAATCATGTCAAAGACATTTTGATAGCTGAATTAATATGTAGGACATAAATTATCTGATGAAGCAAGATCATGACTGTTTTAGGACACTGTGCTTGCTACTTATATCATTAATATCTAATTGTTTGCGTTGCATATAGTTATTGTCCTTTTTTTTTTTTTGGCTGCTTTCCTAAGTAACTTTGGCCCCAAAATGAGAAATTACTGAAAAGTCTAGTATTATTTAAGGGTAACTTACTGTATGTTCACATGCATACTTTTCATTTCAAGTACGTACTCACTAGACCAGAGTTAAATCAAACCCTTACATAAATGTATACATTTCATAATGCACCCTGAGAAATTACACTACTTGATGCACTCATAAATATTAATTACTTTTACTGGATAGCAATGTAAATTCTACAAATATAAGTACTATAAAACAGCAGCATAATATTTACGTAAATTAAGGGAATAATTATGTTACTGTAAACTTCAAACACTATTCAACAGTTCTCCAGATTTTTAATCTCTACCATATTTAATTTTATTTCAAATATTTCTGTTAATCTAGTATTATTGGTGCTAAATAAGCAAATGGTAAAAGTGACTTAATAAATTATACGATATGCTGCAAAACAGAAATGGTTAGGACTTAAATCTATTTTTTCCTTAAAAAAAAAAACTACAGCTGTCACAAAAAAGTTACATTTAATTAAACAGAATATGTACTATTAATAAATATATATGCAGTTGATAAAATAGGGGTACATACACTATAATAAATATACTAGCCATGTTAATTTTTCAAGCGGAAAAACAGTATGCTGCAGATTAAGAACTTAACAAGGCAGAAAGAAACAAAGTAGAAACGTAACCATTCTCAAATGCTAATGGTTACACCACTGGCTTAAATCCACTGATCACATTTCCGCTAGGCAAAAATTGTAGATCTTTTTTCAGAGAAAGGTAAGACTAATATTATCAAATCATTCACTTTCCCCTTTTTTTCTTGCATAAGAATACGTCTCTGACATTAACATAATTAAACTAAAAAGTGTAACCAAGTGTATATATGGTAACCAAAACATATTAGATCAAAATCAGTGCAGAAAGATAGAAATTAATTACTTTCATGCTCTGTCAAATTTATAATAAAGGTGCACTTTGAAAGAAAAGCAAAATCTTATTTTAAATGGCATTCACTAATGCTATTTCAACAAAAGGGTTTGTGGCCCTGTCAAAAAAAAATCACACCTTGACCCTTGACCTTTTCTCATTGAAGAGAATGAGAATAGCCGAAATCTTGTGTATCATATGAACATTTGTTTTGCACAAACATTTTCCTTCTTCAGCTAGTTCTGAGTAAAAAACAACTCTAGTCTCTACCAGCTTAAGTCTGCTTCTTAACAGTCATGTGACTTTTTTTTTTTTGCTAACAGCCATGTGCTCGCGTATCATTTTACTCTGAAATAACTATGTGGATTTCAGCTCAACCTTCCTTTACTTATAATGCATGACATAGCCTGTGAGGGAGCATGAGAACCGTCTCTCTTGAAAAGCAAGGTTCTCATAGTTGGCCTGTAACCATGGAAGCAGATGCCTTTTTCGCTTACCCCTGCTTACCTCTTTGCAGCCACGAGCTGCTCCCTATTGTTAAAAGGGGTACGCCTTGATTTTTCTTCATCGTGACCGAACTTGCCTCTTCTTCAAAGGGCATGATGCTGCAGGTCATTGGTCTAGACTGTTTGCACGGTCCAGAGAACAGCCTTGATGTAACCCTTGCTCTGTCTGTGCCACACCACCAGCGGTGCGACTGCAGACTGTAGGGGGACATTGGAGATCTGTATTTGAAAAGAAGTCCGTCCGATTTTGCCATTGTGCCTTTTCACTCATCGATCGAATGAATATCGAACCTTCTGTCGTTGCATGTGTGAAATAGATAGCTTAGCAAGCACTTTTGTGCCCAAACCAGTTCAGTGGGCCAAACTGTCTTCCTTTTTTCCCCCAAGTATTTTCCTTTGTAAATATATTAATTTCTTATTTACTTTAATTAACCAGGTCCTACTGTTAGACCAACATCTCAGTGACCAACTTCAATTACTTTGCATTAGCCTTCCTAAATTAGCACTCTTTTTGTTTTTGTTTTTAAAAGTACATTCTTTTCAATCATTTTCTTTTAAAATTCACTCCCTAGAAAAACAGTTCTCTCTTAAAGAGTGGAAGGAAGGCAGTTTTTAAATGAAAAAGAAGAGCCCCAGATTGGATTGTTTTTGTTTTAAAACTAAATTATAATGTGATTTTTGCTATAATATATATACAAATAATATAAAAAATGAATTTGGAAAGCTCCCAAGGTAATTTCAGTGACTAATATAATAGTAAATAGAATACAACCAGTAAAAATAGAAATAAAATAGAAAACAGTAAAATTTTACAGAAATGGCAGAAAAATAAATTAGGTCTACTTGGGATTACTTAAAAATTAATAGATTCTTACCCCCCATTACACTAATGCAGTTGTTAGTTAAAACATTAATCTGACAATATGGGGAAATTAAAATATTAGTTATCTATCCTGCACCAAGCATTCCACTGGCATTCAGTAAATATTTTCACTTGGTATCACTGGTCAGCTTCATGTTTGTTAAAAGATGTTTAATTTAAAATATATATTTAACTATACAAAATATTAAAATTATGATAAATCACTGAGGAAATATATCTTAGATATTATTTCTTAACCAAACTCTAGGAATATGTGCAAATAAAATAGTCTACTATAATATAACAGAAAGATATAAAACATCTAAGGTGTAAAATGACATGTTCTTAAAATCAATTGGAAACCAGTTTTACTCTTCTTCTAATAGAATGACAAACTCTCTGACCACTGCCTGTCAAAAAACAATAACCGATAGACAGCCATCAGCACCTACTCTTTGTAAAATATGCCTGCTTCTACTCTGTTCTAATAAAATTCGGATTGCATCAAAAAGGGCTTATATAATCTTCAGGGTGTTGCTTAGTAAGCGTTGTCTGTATATGACATCAGTGTATATATATAGATAGATAGATACCACTATCTCATACTTCAAGGCATACCTATTTTCTCTAATTGCCACAGGCAAAGGGGAGGTGCACCAAAGAATAAAGAAGGTTATTGTGACAGATGAAACATAATTCACAATGAGTTCTCCTTTCATCCAGCCTTAAGTAGTAGAGGATTACTCCAAGCTGAATTTTAGGGGAGTATGTATGATTTTATTTGATTAATATAAGGACAGGCCAGAGGCTGAAAGGCAATGTAAAGCAATTATGCTTTTGCTGAAGGGTGCTGTGGTATTTTTGTTTGTTGGTTTTTTGGGGAAGAGGGAGGAGGGTTGGAAGTAGAAGAAATGTTAACCTGAAGAGAGTCTGAAGAGACATAGGAAAAAATAGGAAATGCCAAGCAATAAAAGTTGGGATTTTTTGGAATGGATCATGATAAATGATTTTACTATAATTTTTCATTTGACACTTAAATGAAAAAAGATCATGCTATTTCTTCAGTAAATATGCGCTGTGAAAGTAGGTAAACTAATTTTCATACACTTACTGAACTTACATTGCTTCACAGAAATCCATACCTGAGTCTTGTAACCATGCTGTTTATCATCATAATCAAAATTAGATAACTGTTTTTCAGTAAAATGACTCTTTTTTGTTAAACATCTGTAAACTGTGTGAGATGTAGTTTTAGTAAATATGTACGTTTGCATGTATATTTTACAGCCATGTCTGTTTCCCCATGATATGCTTTTGAAAACATTATTTTAAGTTATTGAATTAAATTGTGAAAGAATGCTAATTTCTCATTTTACAATTTCTCCCTTTTTATGTACAACTATTCTTTTTAATCAAAATTTACCATTATAATGGTTTTTGGACAACATTTTAAATAGAAAAAGCTTGCAGTAACAGCTAAGTTGCTTGGCAAAAGGACTATATTTCAGTTTCTCTGCCGTAAATATGTTTGTTGAGATTAATGAAACTTTTTTTTTAGCAGTAGGCAACATCTATTTTTGTGTTTAATACAAATATTAGTAAATTAAACTCTTCAGTCTTCCAAAAGTACAATATTAATATACAGTGTGTATATACATAAACTGTATTGTATAGTATACAAAACATAGTTTTGTATAGAGAACATAAACAAGTCTGAGAGAAAATGTACCTCCTAAATGTACTTTTCAGTTACATAAACTATACTTTTGCTTATATATTATAGATATAGGAAAATTCTTACATACTTTGTACTTTTACATACACATACTTTGTACTTTTTGCTAAACTTTACAAAAAATTATTTGAAGCATTTGTAACTATTGAAACTGCATTATTATTAATTAGAAATAAATCATTACTAGAGTTCTGTGTACACCTTTCATATTTTTCTTTGAAATATAAAATAAAGATTAATTAGACTATGCCCTTTCTTTTCTTGATTGCTGCGATAATGATACTAGCTAAGACGATTTAGCTTCTGAACAGCATAGTATATACTTAAGTAAATGGCTTGGAATGTAGAAGAATATTCATATGAAATGAACATGTGAATTAAAATTTTCTGAATCGCCAAAGAAGGTTGACCCACATACTGGTTATTTTATTATTGTATTGCTATTTTATGATATATGTTTTATGCTGTTCTTCAAAATATTCATAAAAACAATACAAGCACTGTATAAAACATTATTAAATAGCTAGATAACCTCATATTTTGCTTTGGTTTAGTAAGTGGCATGGTCTATGCTTATATTTGTACTGTAATCTTGAAATGAATAGTCAGAAAATCTGTAAAGATACAAGATTAGAATGAAAGCATACGTGGTATATTTGAGAGGAAGGTAACAGCCAAAAAAGATCATTCAAACCAACAAGAGCCCTCAGATCAAAATATTTATTACAGTGGGATATTAATGTACTCCCTGGCATATGTGTAAATGATAAATTAATGTATTATATTCATATCAATAAGGAATAAAAAACCTCCTCAATATAAGATTTTAGAAGTATTTAAGATTGATATCTATTGACTAGGTTTTTTATTCCTTATTGATATGTAAATAATACATTTATATATATAAAGTACGTGCCAAATGAAATTATTTTATTCTGATGAGAATACTTCCTTTCAACTTTTACTGCTTTAGAATCCATTGTATCTTTGCTATTTATTGTGAAGACTCTAAACAGTAAAGAATGTATACTCAATATTTATTCAAAGGATCAAATTGTATTTTAGCTGGACATACTTAGTCATATAAAGTATTATTTTAAATGATGTTGCTCTTACTTATACATTTTCTAAAATTAATGTTAAATAATATTCATTCTTGATATTGTATATAAAACCTACAGTAAAATAGAAGACAGAAGCTTTTTAAAACTAAAAGCATTTTAGATCTACATATAAACAGAAGTATGGAACGCAGGTATTTTGGTTTAAAAACACAAAGCATATTAATATGTTGAAATTGCACCATATGTATGTATTACTATAAATAATTAATACAAAAATATTTGTATAACAGCTCATCTTAATTTCCGTTGCTGGAAAATCCAGACGGAGTATACAGCGTTTCAGGCAGTTATTCCGAACTTTCCTTCTCAGCTTTTATTTTAAAAAAACTCCTGAACTAGTTTTTATTTTCAATTGAAGCTCAATTTGCAGGTATAATTGTCTTGTTGCTACATACTCTATATGGACTTAAAATATTTATAATAATTTAAGATTTGCAATATTAGGAGATTGCAGTTTGGAAAGCAGCAGCACTGTGAATGGGAAAAAAATCGCAGACTTTGATTTTATAAGACAAGCTGGATAGGAGTCAAAGCTGCCACATGCGGTGTGAAAAAATGCCACCCTGGTGTGAACAAAGGGTTTAAAATGGAGTCAAGAAGCGTGCAAGCTCAATGTCTAAGCTTTTCCTGTGAATTGTTCTGCCACAACCTGCAGGATATCAAGTGGGCTGGAAAGAATAGAGAGCTCTTGGAAGCTTCAACAGAGTAAAATTGGCAGGCAGAAGTGCTAGGGTTTCTTTTGTTTTGTTTTCTTGTTTGCGCATCATTACAATAAGCTGTTTTACTAAAAACAGAAAATAAATTAAAAACAAAAATAAATCTCAAAACATGGGAAGAAATCATGAAGTGTCCTGCTATCTTCCTTGTTGAAGCCCTTAGTTTGCAACAAAGAGAAGGAATTTACAAATCAGATCATTCATTTTATGAGCCTGAACCACATCTACAAAAAAAACCCCAATGAAATAATATATATTGCCAGTAAAAGTCTTTGGGACCTCTTACTGAGCTAACACCTGCACAAATACATATTTTAAATTCTTATTGGGGTGTGTGTGTATATTTGTTATATATATGATCAGAAATAAAAAGGCAATTCAAACACGTGAAAAGAACAGTGCACCTGACACAAATAAGTGCAGCTTTTCGTCCCTCACTTTACAGCATAAAGCTATAAATCTGCATATTCAATTCATAAAACATTGTCACCTAAAATAAGTTATAGAAAAGAGTGCCAAGAGCATCTCCATATGGTCTGTGTTAAAGTCACCAAGAAGCTGAGTTGACAATATTTAATATTGCAACTTTAGGAATCAAACATATTTTACAAAATAGAATGACTTTACATATGTACTAAAGCAATATGGTAAAGGATTGATACTAAAAAGGCAATCCTGCTTTAAAGCTATTTCAGAAAGTTTTCATGGCATAGCCAATAGTAAAATTCCCTTAAAAGAAAATGCCAAACATATATTATTATTCCTAAGCAAAATTACTGTTAAGATTCAAAGAGGAAGACACATTCTAACACAACTACTAGTACATTTTCTAGAAAATAAAGACACTGTCCAGTCTATTATATTACATTTGCATTTTAAATTAAGGTTTGGATCTACAGCTACGGTCTCTATATTCTGTGAATGCAGGTCAAAAGAAACATTTTTCTATTTACTGTTTGTAACTCTGGACAGAAATCAGTTTGTTACTTTCATTACAAGCATACAATCAATTCCATTTAAAGTACAATGCAACAGTCAAGTCCAAGGACAATATGGATCTCTGAAAAACCCTCATACTAATTATGGAATTTATTTCATATGGCTTCTATTATGATTTCTCTTCTAATTATTATACAAGCTTTTACCAACAATTATTTCCAAAATACTTTTAACTGTAATTCAGTGCATAAACCACAAATTAAGAAATTAATTTACCATTCCCTGAACTGATTCCTAAAAGTTGTTCTTCAATAATAATATAAATAATTTAATAAAGAATAATCCTGTGGGGAAAAAAACATCAATCTTAAACAACATCATGTTAGGTCATGATTACTCCCATTGTTGCCATAAGATTTGATGTTATAATATATTATATATTAGATATACCATATGACAGATATATATTCACACATACAGAGAGTAAATTCAAGCAGTCCATCGTAGAACAATATAAAAGTTTATCAACCTGAAAAGCGTTCCCAAATATTCTTTCCTCAATTACACTCCTCTTCCTATTCCCAACAGGAAAACAAAACAAAAAAAAAAAAAACAACCTCCCCCCTTTTTTTTCAGTGCTATCGCTGAGTTTCATGAAAGACACCAAAATGAGGCATTTGAACATAGTAAAATATTAACAGTTTCTCTCCCTGCACACTCAAAAACCTATGTATGGTCATTTGGTTAAATATAGTTTAGTCATTATGTTCATAATTACTTTACTATACTTTGGTACCACATAACAAAACAAAGCAGACATGTCAGATTTTAAAACTGACTATTAAAACCCAAAAACCAAACTGCTTTTCACTACTGCTTACTTTATGCTTTATTTTGACTTCCTAACATATTTCCTCCTCTGTCTCAGGATTTGGAGTGTTTTGTGATCTAGTTTTTTTCCGTTCCTAGCTGGAAAATAAGCTGTCAAATGAACATTGTTGTAAAGAATATAATACAATAAAAAGTGTTCCACATACAGATTTTTGGACAATAAAATTGCCTATGGTTTGCAAGTAAAACACTGTCTTGAACAGTCTTGACATTTTCCTCTATGTTCATTATTTTATTTATCATTTTGTTCAAGTGGGTGCCTTTTCTCAATAACACATCAGAGAAGCAGTATAAAAATCACTGTGGAATACATAATATAATAGTGTTCTAGAATGTGTAGTTAGAGAATATTAGACTTCTTCTAGATGAGTTACATCCACATTACTATGCTGCAGCTTTCTACAGTTCTGAGGACAAATGGCTAACGGTTTATGAAACAGGTATGAAAACCCTGTATAGTTCTGATGATGTCATCACCTTTTTCTTTTTTTAAAGCCATCCTTAAACTGTTGTTTCTGTCAACCAGTGGCCAGACAGAGCAGAAAACCAAGTAGCAAAGTCTCCCATCGGCTGGTTACTCTCACTCTGTGTGCGCGCGTGTTCATGCACATCTCCTGCTCATCACTAAAGCTGAGAGTCTTGTGATCCACAGGCCCCTCCAATTCATAGCTAAAGATGAGCTAAAAATGTGTCATCCTCTAGCCTAACCAGTAAAAGCGGTGTTAAATCTCGTTCATTTGAAAGTCACATTCTGCATACCTGCCATAAAGAAAATAGATAATTATATCCCAATCATGCCACGGTGCTGACTGGCATAACAGCAAGTAAATTTACTGAAAGCTTCCTAATAATGTGGCATTGCCAGGGGAGAAACTACCCTGACAGACTTGAGTTTACCCCCAGCGCAAACCTTAAATAAGCAAATGTAAATATCTTTTTCCTCCTGTTCAGCTGTGTTTACATGCCACTGCTTCCCTTGCCTGCAGCAGCATTCTTTTTTCCAGAGCTCCTGTTTATTTTCCATTCACTGCCCATCTGCCAGCAGTGGCGCTAATGCACCCAAGAAGGCTTCATTCTTCTCAGTCGTAGCAACTGCAGCGTTCTAAACTGTCTCACATTTTAAGGCAAACAAAACATAGGGAATAAATAGATTCAATACACTGGGCACAGGTGAGTAATCCAGACTCTCAGGATGTCAGGCAAGCCTATTTGGAAGGATGAAGGGTTGGGCTAAGTATGAGGGGTCCTATTTGCAAGCAAGAAGTCAGGGATAATTGCTAACAGGGAAATTCACTCCACCTGCATAAAACTCAACAGATCAGACATTAAACAAACAGGGTGTGGCGTGGTAAAAGTCACTGACCCCCTCAAGTCCAGGGATAGGTTCAGAGCTCCATGTGGCTGCCACTCCAGCCTACGTCCACAGCTTCTCAGCACTAATTGTATAGAGTTTTGGGATTATTGCCTTGTTATAAATAAAAATCTGTGGTCCCTCCCCCTACACACACACACACATACCCCAGAGCCTCCCTGATTCCGGAATACGTGATACAGAGCGCCTTGCACTGGTCCTTCACATTAGGGTGAACTTCAGCAACAGCAAGGGAAGAATTAAAATGCAGTGAAGAAAGGAGGTGATACCAATTTACAGAAGGAAGGGAGGAGGGGCTGACTGGCAAACTTTACAAGTGGGTGATTTTCTTCTTTTGATTATTATATACCGGAATTACATTCATTACTGGAGCATGGTTGGGTTGCTCCGGGCTCTTCATCATAAGCAACCAAATGTTTTTTCCACTTTAAAATATCTGTTAAAATGCACACCAGACTCTGGGCTCAATCATACAATCAAATCCCCTCACACAGTTTCTCTTCACCCAGATGGAAGAAGGAACATACATCGCTCCACAGCAGCACCCCGTCTCCCAGACAATTTCTCCATGGGTTCAGAGATTCAGGCAGGAAAAGGGAGTGAGCAGGCCAGAAAAAGTGGATAGATCAAGGGCAGGCCAGAGTGATATGCATCACTCCTCCATTGACATAGAGCAGGGGTCGGCAACCTTTCAGAAGTGGTGTGCCGAGTCTTCATTTATTGACTTTAATGTAAGGTTTCGCGTGCCAGTAATACATTTTAATGTTTTTTAGAAGGTCTCTCACTATAAGTCTATATATTATATAACTAAACTATTGTCAGATGTAAAGTAAACAAGGTTTTCAAAATGTTTAAGAAGCTTCATTTAAAATTAAAGTAAAATGCTGATCTTACACCGCCGGCCACGCTCAGCCTACTGACAGCCTGGGGTTCCGTTCACCTAGGCCAGCAGCAGGCTGAGCGGGGCCTGCGGCCGGGACCCTGGCTGGCAAAGGGCCAGCAGCCAGAACCCCAGACCGGCAGTGGGCTGAGCGGCTCAGCCTGTTGCCAGACTGAGGTTCTGTCCGCCGGCTCCTGCCAGCCCGCTGCCGGTCTGGGATCCTGGCCCTGCGAACATAGAGTGGGTACCTACCTTCTCCCTGTTTCTAACCCATTCTCTTCCTCTCTCTCCACACTGAGCTGTGGATGGAAGTGCACTGAGCACAGGGCTGGGGGTGAAGGAGCAGGCTGGGGGTTGGGGTTTCGGGTCTGGCCAGGAGCTAGAATGAGGGAGGAGGCTCAGGGTTGGGGCAGGAGGTTTGGGTGTGGAGTGCTTACCTAGGCAGCTCCCATTTGGTGTGAGGGATGCAGGTGGGAATGTGGGGGGGGGTTCAGGAGCTCCCATTTGGTGCTCAGGGTGGGGGTGGGAATGTGGGGGGTGCAAGAGTCAGGGCATGGGGTGTGGGGGAGCTGGGTATGTGTGGGGAGTGCTGGAATCAGGGCTGGGGTCGTGGTGGGCTGCAGGAGTCAGGGCAGAGGGCTGGGGGTATGTGAGGAGGGTGCAGGAGTCAGGGCATGGGGTGTGGGGGGTGCAGGAGTCAGGGCAGGGGGCTGGGAGTGTGTGAGGGGGGTTCAGGAGTCAGGGCATGGAGTGTGGGGGGGGCTGGGTATGTGTGCGGGGTGTGGCTCACGGCAGGCGGCTGGAGGGGATATGCCCTGATTCTACCCCCCTTCCCCAAGGCCCCGTCCCCACCTCTTCTCCGCCTCCTTCCCGGAGCAGCAAGTGCGCTGCAGCTCCGCTTCTCTCCCTCCCTCGCAAGGGCCATCAGTTGACGGGTGGCAGGGAGGGAGAAGAGAGGGGCAGGAACCCTGCACACCGGGGGAAGAGGCGGGGGAGGGGGGAGCTCGCCTGCCCTGCAGCAGCAGCCAGCAGGACCAAGCTTCTTCACCCTGCCCCCGCGGTGGGGTGGAGAAGAGCGGGCCAGGGCGGGCAGGATTTTTAATGGCTCGCTGCGGCCTGCCAGGGTCCAGCAGCGGGCTGAGCGGGGCCGGCAGCTGGGACCCGGCAGGCAGCAGTGTGCCATTAAAAATCGGCACGCATGCCATAGGTTGCCAAACCCATTATAGAGGTTGCCCTGGAAAAAATAATTTCGTCCAGAATACGTTATCTTTCTGCAGGCACCCTTCATTGTAGGGATCTCCCTTTAAGTGGTCACCTGAGGGAAGCTGTCTGACATGGAAGCCCTCTCAGACGACAGTACTAATCCGGACGGATCCCAGGGGATCTGCAGGGCTTGAGGGCTGGTCCCACCACCTGTTCCCTGGGAGTGATACCTTGATGAACCAACTGGGAAAGAAACAATGCAAGGGAAATTTTGCCAAGATTACCTCCCCCAGAGCCCTTGTCTGGGGGTTTTCCTACAGGATGGGACAATTGGGTCCTATTTATTACGGGGTGGGGGAGATGATTATCCTTAGACTAATATATAAGCTTAATTTTGAAGGCTATATTCTGATTTATCAATGAAAAGGTGATATAAATGTTTAGAAACACACACAATGCCATGAGGGAAAGGGCCTGGCTCTCACTTCTTCTCGCACAAATGGAACAGCAGCACTGGTTAAGACAGAAGCTCCACCCTTACAGCATCTTTTAATGCTCAGACATTGAAGCATACATGTAAGATAAGAACATCCGTGGCTTGGCAAGACCTTGGCAATTCTTCCCTTAACTTGTAAATCCCATTGTATGGGCTTATTTTAGTACCCTGACTCTATTTGAAGATAATTTATTATGGTGTGTGTTTGTTTTTAAACAGAGATTGGAAAAGGAAAATAAATCTTATGCTGTCCGTGTATAACAGCTGATACAATAGATTGAAATGTCTCCTTCAAATCATTTGGGGATTTTCAAGTGCATTTTATGGACATGATAGGCCATTATGGATTCTTCAGACGGGTTATAGTTTATCATAGCAAGGCTTATGGTTTTAAGTAATATCCTGAATATGCATTCACAGCATGCACTCCAACAGTTTCTTTAATCTCAGCTAAATTCCATTAAAGTTATGTACTGTACCTGTCTATAAGAAACAATACAGAAATATTTGTATAGCATGTACTCATAATAAAACAATATCAGTCTGGCTCAACTGGCACCATTCTGGCTCAGAAAGTTGTGGTTTGAGTTCCAACACCAGAACATAAGCTCATACCCAAAGGTTGTTACATCATGCTGCAGTATTAGGAGTGCAGACTCAGAGCGCATTCTTACAGATCCAGCCTTCAGTGATATATTAAAGTGAGGTCCCTTTTGCCCATCCCTGGCAACTGTCTTGGATGAAGGTAAAATCTCATGACACTGAAGAATGTGTAAATGACTGTTGCACAGACATAAAGATATGGCCACACTGGGTCAGACCAATGGTCCATCTAGCTCAGGATTCTGTCTTCCTACAGTGGCCGGTGCAAGATGCTTCAGAAGGAATGAACAGAACAGGGGAATTTATCGAGTGATCCATCCCACCATATAGTCCCAGCTTCTGACAATCAGAGGTTTGAGGACACCCAGGGGTTGTGTCCCTGAGCATCTTAGCTAATTACCATTGATGGACCTATCTTCTATAAAACTATCTAATTTTTTTTAACCCAGTTATAATTTTGGCCTTCATAACATCTCCTGGAAACGAGTTCCACAGGTTGACTATGCACTGTGTGAAGAAGTATTTCCCTGTGTTTTTCAACCCGCTGCCTATTAATTTCATTGTGTGACCCCTGCTTCTTGTGTTCTGTGAAGGGGTAAATAGCATTTCCTTATTTACTTTCTCCACACCATTCATGATATTATAGACCTCTATCATATCCCACCTTAATCATCTCTTTTCTGAACTGAACAGTCCCAGTTTTAAATCTCTTCTCATAGGGAAGCTGTCCCATATCCCTAATCAGTTCATTGTTCTTCTCTGTACTTTTTTACAATTCTAATATATCTTTTTTGAGATGGGGTGACCAGAACTGCACACAATATTCAAGGCGTGGGTATACTATGGATTTATATAGTGGCATTATGATATTTTCCAGCTTATTAGCTTTCCCTTTCCTAATGGTTCCTAACATTTGTTAGCTCTTTTGACTGTGTCTGCACATTGTATTTCATCTGCAATTTTGTTGCCCAATCACAGAGTTTTGTGAGACGCCTTTGTTACTCTTCACAATCAGCTCTGGAATTAACTGTCTTGAGTAATTTTGTATCATCTGCAAACTTTGCCACCTCACTGTTTTCCCCTTTTCCCAGATCATTTGTGAATATTTGTGAATAATTTGAACAACACTGATCCCAGTACAGATACTTGGGGGACCCCGCTGTTTACCTCTCTCCATTGTGAAAACTAACCATTTATTCCGACTCTTTGTTTCCTGTCTTTTAACCATAAGTGACCCAATTTTAGTCCCCTCCGCAAGCCATCTCTTGATGACATGAATAGCTCCAGCCTTCAACCTATTCTGGCAAGTGAAAATAGAGAGACTGAATCATCCACAGCCCATTGTAAATTTTACTAAACTACAAGCTCCGAGAGTATGAATTTCAGTCCCAGCATTCTTCCAGTGACTGCTGTTAATATTTATGTGAACCTCACAGTTCGAGCAAAGCTAAGGTTTCACACAATTACCTTGTGGGAAAGGGATAACTGGCGTTCACCCATTTCACAAATAAGATCACAGAGTTCGCAGAAGTTCATTTCAGGCAGAAGGAACACGGCAAATCAGATTCTTCTGTAACAGATACTGCCCGTGTGGCTTGGTGTCATCCTTTAGCAGTTAGAGGTTTGTGACTCCACTACCGCCTGTATGCTGAGAGCGCTCTTTCTTTAGATCAGGTTGAAGAGGTTCAAGCGTTCACATAAAGTCGTCAGAGGTTCAGTCCCCACAAACAACCCAAACAGGAACATTGCTACATTTGCTACGTTGCCTGTAAATCTTGACCACAGTCTGTTCCCAAAGTCAGGAAGAGGAATCAAGAATCCTGACACAGAGTTACAGTGCTGTCTCAACTATTCGTGTAACCCAGTGGCAATGTGAGTGCATTGTGTTACCCTGGATGGGCTTGTCACATAGGGTATGTCTACACTGGGACAAAAGAACAGCTGACTTGATATTGCAGGGCTATAAAATTGCAGTTTAGACATTCAGGCTCGGGCTGGATCTCGGGTTCTGAGACCTGACAAGCGGGGAAGGTCTTGGAGGCCGGGCCCAAGCTTAAAAGCCTAAACTAAAATTCCATAGCCCTGCAGCCCGAGCCCTGCAAGTCCAAGTCAACTAACCCAGTCTCTGAGACTTGGTGACATGGGTGTAGACATATGCACAGATAATAACAGAATGCTGCTCCCCTTCTCACCAGTTATGCCTATAGCTGAAATGGTGTGGCTCTGAAGGCTGTGGATTCAAACTCTGCTGATAACACCATGTGGTTAGAGAGTATAAAATTACCTGTTCACCTTATACAAAAGGATTATTTGGACTGACCATGTTCTTCGCTTTTACTGAAGATTTACCCATAGTGGGAATATCCATAAATATAGAACTCCAGTCTTCTGCTTTTAATGGTATGATGCACTTTTAGAATCATTTCAGTACAACCAAAGGTCACCAAATGATTTCATAATCAGTTAACACTTCAGCTTAATTTCCAGTTTGCCAAATAATCCTGTGCTGCTTTGCCACATAACTGAAGCCTAATTTGCCACACTGTACAAAGAGGACTTGGTTATTCTCATTCCACCATCAGTATCTAACTCATAATTCTAACAGGTTTCAGAGTAACAGCCGTGTTAGTCTGTATTCGCAAAAAGAAAAGGAGTACTTGTGGCACCTTAGAGACTAACCAATTTATTTGAGCATGAGCTTTCGTGAGTTACAGCTCACTTCATCGGATGCATACAGTGGAAACTGCAGAAGACATCATATACACACAGAGACCATGAAACAAAACCTCCTCCCACCCCACTGTCCTGCTGGTAATAGCTTATCTAAAGTGATCATCAAGTTGGGCCATTTCCAGCACAAATCCAGGTTTTCTCACCCTCCGCCCCCCCACACACAGCAGGAGAGTGAGTTTGTGTAGATAGAGATCCCCCAGGTCAACAATACTCCCTAGAACTCTGGGTCTATAAACTAATATATTGGTTACATTCATCCCCATAAGCAGTTTTCTTAATCTGCTGCAGAAAATATTATTATTCGATGAATATTTAATACTTGCTACTTAATATTTAATCCAAGTATAATTTATGTTACTCATATAAAGCAATACTAATTTTACTTAAATGTTTCAAATATCTATGTGAGAGTGAATAAAAGGGAAATTGCTTATCTACCTCTGACCATATATATTGATCAGATTTGCTATATTGTTGGGCAGTGTGTGTGTATTAAATGACATTAGACTATGAGAATTCAGGGCAATTCTATGCAATATATTATATTTCTAGTTCATTATGGATGGGTACTTTGGGCTATCCCATTTCCTGGAGCATTGGTTAGTGTTAAATCAAAGATTTATCCTCTACATAATGTTAATCAGACGGACACTGTTGGTCTGTACAATAATCAAAAGATAAAGCAACCTTTCTGGAATAGTCAACCAGAAAAAAGTATATGCTGAATGCTTAGGGATCTCTCCAACTCCAATTTGCATCCATAGTGGCAAACTCACTGCTAGCTGCTTGAGCTATGCAGCCATTGAGATTGCTATCAACTGTATTCCAAAACTAACCCCTTGGAAGTGGCCATGAATGCTCATTTTGGAATTAATGCAGCCTTCAAAGCCTGCCCCCTTCCTAGGTCTTGAATAAAAGGTGCTTATGCCTGATTGCCATGAACCAATTGTCCTATAACTATGATTGGAGTGAGAGAACTCTTAACATTTACAAGATCCAACTAGCTTAGGACTTGTCTTTGTTGCTACACACAAGATTTACCTTCAGGCCTAGGACTGTAATAACTTTTGAAGTGTGCAAAGATCCAGCCAAAGAGGAGGGAAGGACTAAGAACACAGCATCATGGTTCATGTGAGACTGGAAGCTCATTTAGATCCATAAAATTTTTACTGTGTATATTTCTCACCGTCTCTTGCACTTTTTTAGACTTGAGCTGTGGAGCAATATTCCTCTACAGTGGCTCAAGCTTCAAACAGCATGTATGGCCTGAATAGCTCTTCATGATTTAAACCAGTGGTTCTCAAAGCCGGTCCGCCGCTTGTTCAGGGAAAGCCCCGGCATGCCGGATCGGTTTGTTTACCTGTCGTGTCCGCAGGTTCAGCCGATCGCGACTCCCACTGGCCACAGTTCGCTGCTCCAGGCCAATGGGGGCTGCGGGAAGTGGTGCAGGCCAAGGAACGTGCTGACCGCCCTTCCCGCAGCCCTCATTGGCTTGGAGCGGCAAACCGCGGCCAGTGGGAACCGCGATCGGCTGAACCTGCGGATGCAGCTGGTAAACAAACCAGCCCGGCGCGGCTGGTAAACAAACCAGCCCAGCGCACCAGGGGCTTTCCCTGAACAAGCGGAGGACCGGCTTTGAGAACCACTGATTTAAACTACATAGGGAAATGATTTACTGTTAAAGCAAAAAGCCAAGGACATTGATTCTCAGCACTGGGTAGCTTTCCTTATGTGAGTTTTCCCTTGAACATTACTTTAAATACTGAATAATCACAGGTGGGCAATATGTTTTATATACATTTTAGATTTTTTTTTCTAATAGTAAATGTTGATTATTTTAATTTTGTGCTTTTGAGACCTTTGTGTACATCAGTAAGCTTCCGCCAATGTCCCACAAAAATAAGAACAGAACTATTTTTAGTAAATCCCCAATATATATATGAATTATTATCATAATCAAAGCTAAAACATTAACAATATGCTCCAGGAATATGGCTTTGGAAATTTCATGCATAGTAGATCAACCAGCACCATCCAAGATTTTCATAAGAAAGAACCCACTATGGGCAGCTTAAATAGTATGGCAAAGAAACAGATGTTTTTTAATACTATTTTCAATTTTAGCATTTTTTTTCTTTCAAAAGTCAAGGATCTAGCCATAGCCCTTCAGTGTCTTGACTTTGTGTCCTGCAAAAAATTTAACATATTATATCCAGCAGTGGAAAAATTCATCCATCCATACAAAGAGGGATGCTTTCTCTAGCAAATGCTGGTGTGTACACCATCCATTTCTACAGAATTTAAGATTTCACTTTAAAAAATGTGAACTTAAATTTCTAGCTCTTATCGTTGTGAAAATAACCTTCCAAAAATGAATCGGATGTTAACTGATGCAATACAGTCTTTCTATATTTTCAGTGAGGTAGCTCTGGTGCCTCAGATGCTGCCCGTAGCATCATCAAGCCGTAAAATAGAAAAACCGACATGACACCAAACAGTTTCTTAACTACTATTCATAAGCCTGTGGTTAACAGTGAAACTGTCAACAATCATATTAGTTTCATTCTGTGTCTGCTTCGGAAGTAGCACAAGAGACTGGCACTGGGGCTATTCACAAAGGCAAGATCCAAAAAATGGAAGCTGGGCAGTGTAATCAATAATACTTAGCTCTTACATGGTGCTTTTCATCCGTAGATCTCAAAGCTGTTTACAAAAGAGGTGAGTATCATTATTCCCATTTTACAGAACAGGAAACAGGAACAGAGAGGTGATGTGACTTGCCCAAGGTCAGCTATGCAGGTCAGTGACAGAACCCAGATCAGAGTAGCAGAAAACCCTCCTCTCCCGTATTCTTGCAGCAGCCAGGAGGCTGTAGAAGACAGGCAGAGCCATGGAGACCTGCCCATTTCACCCTTCACACCAGTCAGGAAACAACTGAAATTAATTATATATGATTATAAGAAACTACTACCGCTCCTTGTCCAGTTGAAAAGAGAGAGAAATTCTGTAAGTAAATTTTCACTAATTTCTCGTATATTATAGGGTTTAGGGGAGGTCCAAGTTTCCCTTCTTTCTATCATATACCCCTTACTCTACAAAAGGGTAAGAAAGTGGGGTGGGCATGTTCTTACACTGCTTTTTCAGCACTTACACTTCTTCATGAGACGATCATAAAGTTATTCAAGATATGAAAGCGCTGGGAAATGAAGTACAATTCTTTTTTTCTGATATCTGTAGAAAATTGTTGTTTTCTTATCAAAATGCAAACATTTGTCTGAAGCATCGAAAAGATTTGTACCTGGATGAATCACAGAATCATCCAAAAGACTCAAGGGGGGCAGGCAAGAGAGAAAACAGAATTTTTTATCATTCTGTCCACCTCTCCAGATCAATGCAACATTGTCCTTCTAGCATAGTTACCACCATTTCTCTAAGGGGAAAAATATTCTACAGTTCAAGAGAATGATATCACAAATAAGATGTTGACATGGAATAATTTTATAATGTTACTAGTTTCATACAAGAGTCTCATGGACTTCTGTAATGATTGCTGTGAATTCAACAAAAGTCAACCAAGAGGTCTCTTTCCTGGAAAACAACTCAAAGAGTAGATGATATGCAATATCCTGTTTCCCCCCGTAGGACCAATGTGTCTTTCAGTCCTGTCTCATACAGGTGGCAAATGTGATGTTTGCAGTTTTGGAAAGTGTTTGGTTTTTCCCCCCACACACATATTTTTCGTCTGTATTTGGGATGCTGTGAAGGTAATTTTAACACATGCAAGTCTCAGCCAGTACATCCCCTTGCCATTGAGTTAAAAGAATGCTTAAAAGGCTCTCCATTTTTACAGGAACTTTTGAGTTTAAAGGGAGAGTTCTCTCTCTCTCTCTCTCTCTCTCTCTCTCTGGAGAGGAGAGGAAATAAATAAGAGGCTGATAATGAGATGTTGTAAATTATGCAAAGCATAATGAAGTAAATGTTGTTAAGGGACCTTGAAATCCTGACCCCACTAAAGTCAACCACGAAACTCCCATTGACTTCAATAGGGCCACGATTTCACTCCTAATCTTGTTTCTAAATGTACTGTTTGCTTATGCAATTACATAGCCAGTAGAAGTTGGGAAGCTGCTATTTACCTTCTGTGTAATCCTGGAGATCTCTGTAACAGAGAGGACTGTTACGGAGGCTAGAAGCTGAAGCATTGTATACCTATAAGGTGGAGTAACGTTGATCTTAAACCAATGACCTATTGGGAAATATAGTTAAGTGAATGGATGGCCATACTGTTGCAGGCACTATTTGCAATTAACTAAAGAATGTGGCTTTATTAAGGGTATTTTTGTATTAAGGATGTTTTTAAAAAGCAAAGAAAATAGTCTGCAGCACACATGAGTTAATGTCTTTTTCTGTACAGATATGAAGTGGGAGAGTTAAATGACTGAGAATCACAAAGGGCTAAGGTGAACACCAAAGGGTGCCTTTTAGCAGGTTTCGATGCTGCTATATGTTAATATGGGAATAGGCAGTAGCCTACACATAGCAGTAAACTATGGACATTGAGATAATGCTCCTCTGTATTGTAAATTGGCAGATAACTCATTAAAGCCATGGAATCTATTTATTTTTGTATTTTGGTCATTTTATCCCATTTAACATTTCAATGTTTTGGTTTGGCAATAATTACTTACTCGTTCTTCAATAAGACCGTTCAACCCTCTCACTAGCCCTTCTTCTCAATTTTTCTTCCAATGCAATCTCTAGTATGAGTATAATAAATGTATTTTCTTACTACTTACTAAGAATGCACAGATTCCTGCAGGACCCAGCGCCCTACCTATATGAGACCAAATTATAGCCGATTTTTGAACACTCAGACAAATATAATTGTCTTTTAAAAGAAAGAGCCATAGCCCTGGTTTAAATGAAGAAGTGCATACTGTTAATTGTGAGTTGGGAACACTATAGTAAAAAAAAAAAAAAAAAATCTGTCTTCTTGGGTGATTCAGACCTGCACTATCATTCATTGTTCAACTTATTATTACTACTCTCAACCTTTTGTATTATATTTCACGAGCCAATCAGTTTTCCATTCACTTCCATTTCTAAATGTTATGTAAGAAATAGGTAACATCAGCATTACCATGTGTACCAGGACTGCTGTCACTGATAATGGCACTACTAGAACCTTTTCAAGATGTGCTTCTTCTTCCATCTATGTGCTATATGCACTTGATTCTTTAATCTCACCCACAAAAACTGGGTGTGGAGAGTGTTACTCTCATGCCCCACACACATACATTTTCAAACTGGAGGTGGATAACATGGTGAAGGGAGGTGGTCTGGATTAATCTGTTTTTTGTTGCTGCTAGAAATTGAGGGTAGTGGTACACCTGCCTTTATTTTAAAACCTTTTAATACAACTACTATTAAGTCTGATCACTAGTATGGCTACTACTTTGGCCCATTCTACTTTTATTTATTGATGCTTTTTGAGAGGATGTACTAAACTTTATTTTGCTTGACTTTTACCTGAACACACTCACCAAGGCCTAGTTCACCAACCTTTAACATGCATGGTTCTTATTCTCCATTAAATCTGACATTTTGTTGAAGATGATAGTAGATGGGTTAAATATTGAATCTGGGGTGAAAGTAAAACACAAACATAAATGAATCCTCCTGATTTGGAGCCTTGTCTATGAGAGTCTGGGCTGTTTCCTACTGATGGAGGAAATCACCGATAATAAAACTGAAAGATCAGAAGACAAATATAACGCTGTACCAATAGCTTGCTGGCTGAAGTGCCATGAAGATGGGGCAATGTTTACGCTTTCACTCTAACATGGAGACTCACAATGAATGTTCACCCAATGTAGGTATTAACATACAACGGTATTTTAAAAAATACAAACAGACCAATACCACTTTCCTCTGTAACTGTAAGATGTGTAACCGTAATTAGCTCACGAAAGCTTATGCTCAAATAAATTTGTTAGTCTCTAAGGTGCCACAAGTCCGCCTTTTCTTTTTGCGGATACAGACTAACACGGCTGCTACTCTGAAACCTAATTACAGAGTACTGGGGATGTATAAGGAAAATGCAATTATCCAATAACGTACCCACACTCAACTGTTTTTGTTTGTTGTGTTTTGTTTTTATTCCTTATGATGCAGAAAAGGCCCAAGAAGTTTGATTTTCAAAACCAAAGGGTTATATTTTTGTTTTTTTACGTTAGTTATGTTGGGTCCTGTATAACCTGGATTTGGCCAGAGGGCTCCGTAAAGGCCTGGAAAATGTTGTGGGTATATAACCTCACAATAGTTGGAGACTTGAATAATTTAGAGGGGGAGGGATTTTTAAGTCAGACCATTTAAAATTCTGATCTATCATTTTTCCTAATAACTATTTAATCTAAACTCATGATAAATAGTTCAGAGAAAAACTTCTTTAGGTTTTTGGAAAGCTCCATCTTTGGAAAGATTCAACACCCAGTTCCAGTCTTTTGGGCTTCCCACAAAAACAGGTATAACAAGATTTGATACTCTTGATAGTTTTAAGGTTAAAAAACAGCTCAAAGGTTCTAAATACTGTATATGAAAGGGCACAAAGCCAGTCCCCTCCTTCCCCCTTTTGCAGGACAACTTTAAGTGCTTATTGCTCTGCTCTTTATTTATTTTTTATTCTCCTCCCCGGCCTCCTCTGCCCCATCCCCCAATTTCTAATACACAGACTGTTTAGCTCATTTTCAGGCTACTGAAGTATTTCTGTTCTAAAAAGCACAATAGGCCCAACCACCCATGTCACTTAGAGAAAAAAAGTCTCCACTGTGTCAGTCTCTAAAATGTACAAACATAAAAGAAAACTGAGATGGAAAGCTAATGACAGCAAATTTACAAAGAGTTCTAGCCCTTCCCCATGGGAGGCTGAGATGAAAATATCATGCAAATAGACACTTTTATGGTGGGTTTTTGTTTTTTTTTCTGGAATCTAGAATTGCATGATCATCTGAAAGGTGTATAAATTAACAGAGAAAAATATTTACCCAAACCTCTACAATTAATTTGTTCAAATTCAGTTCAAGTAGGAGTTTAAAATGTGTTTCATTGTCCAAATCATATTCTGATCGCCTTTCAAGGAGTTCAGGGAAAACACCATGGTGTGGAAGGGAAATGATATTCAAGGCACCATTGAGAAAAGAGTAATGAAGAGACACAAGCTAGTCGCTTAGGTACTTTTGAAAATCCTATCCTAAATGCCTGAAGAAATAATAAGATGATAAATATATTTAAAATAGGGGATAGGTGCTCAGATAAATATTTTCCTTCCTCTTATCTTATAGGGAACTATTTTTCAAAGTAGCAAAATACTTTATATTATCAATACTTGAATTTTTTTGGTTAAAAATGATTTTCCTTTTATAAAATGAAAAGTAACATTGTTGAGCTGTTCTTCAACAAGCTATGTCATGGCATGTACTAGTAGGCTACTACAGATTAATATACTCACTTTATAAAGTGCGTCTAAGAAGTGATATCTACCATACATACAGGAAAGGGCACTTGCCACTCCTATCAGCAAAAAGTTCTCTTTTAGTTCCAATGACAAAGGCTTCTGTTTTCAGAGGCAAAAGCCAGAGTTCTAGCCCTAACTCCCCTGTTTTACTGTATTGCTATTACCGTAAGCAGGACTGGGGAGCCACGGTGCTAGATACTATGTACGCACATTATTAGAACAAGTCCCTGACTCAAAATTTGTCAATCCAGTTAGACAATAGATAACTAAAAGTGACTGATTAGATACAAGTATCAAAGGCGCATATTTAATTTTTTTTAATCTATCCTCTTAGCAAACCCCTACTCCATTACACAAGCCTGTTTCTAGATAGCTGATTAAACAGGATATACTTATTCCACCTTGTCACTGCAAGAGAGACAGAAAGATACCACTTCTCTTCCAGTTTATCCAGATCACTCGTAGCACAGATGTGTTACAGGTGCACTCATCAGATAGGGTGACCAGGTGTCCGGTTTTCGACCAGAATGCCCCGTTGAGAAGGAACCCTGGTGGCTCCGGTCAGCAGCGCTGACTGGGCCATTAAAAGTCTGGTCGGGGGTGCTGCAGAGCCAAGGCAGGCTAGTCCCTACTTGTCCTGGGGCACCGTGCTGTACCCCAGAAGCAGCCAGCAGGTGTGGCTCCTAAGCAGGGTGGCATGGGGCTCCGCGTGCTGCGCCCACCCTGAGCATCGGCTCTGCACTCCCATTGGCTGGTTCCCAGCCAACGGGAGCTGGGCGGAGCAGTGTCTACGGGCGAGACCAACGTGCACTGTGGAGCCTCCTGCCTCCCGCCTCCCGCCCTCCGCCCCGCCTAAAAGCCAGACCTGGTGGCCACTTCCGGATCACAGCGCAGTGCCCCAGGATGGGCAGGCAGCTTGCCTTAGCCCTGCTGCGCCACTGCCCAGGAGCTGCCCAAGGTGAGCCCATGTCCCAACCCCGAGCCCAGCCCTAATCCCCTGCAAACCTGGAGCCCCGCCCTGCACCTCAAACCCCTCTCCCTGGCCCCATTCCAGAGCCCACATCCCCTTCTGCACCCAATGCCCAACCCTGTGCCCCCCCAAACCTGGAGCCCCCTTCTGCATCCCAGAGCCTGTACCTCCAGCCCAGAGCCCACACCCCCAGCACCTCAACTCCCTGCCCCAACCTAGAGCCCCCTCACACACTCTGAACCCCTCATTCCCAGCTCCATCACAGAGCCCTCATCCCCTCCTGCACCCCAACCCCCTGCCTCAACCCACAGCCCCCTCCCACATTCTGAATCCCTTGGCCCCACCTCCCAGACTGGAGCCCCCTCCTGCACTCCAAACCCCTCCTCCTTGGCCCCACCCCAGAGCCAGCACCCCCAGCCCAGAGCCCTCACCCCCTCCTGAACCCCAACTCCCTGCCCCAGCCCAGATCCCCCTCCCACACCCTGAACCCCACATTTCTGGCCCCAGCCCAGAGCCCCATTTAGAGCCCTCACCCTCTACCACACCCCAACCATCTGCCCCAACCCAGTGAAAGTGAGTGAGGGTGGAGAGAGAGCCACCAAGGGAGAGGAAATGTAGTGAGTGGGGGGCGGGGTCTAGGGGAAGGGGCAGGAAGGGGGCATGGCCTTTGGAAGGGGAGGGGCAAGGATGTTCGGTTTTGTGTCAATAGAAAGTTGACAGCCCTATCATCATGTGGGTGATGGGACTTGACCTTTTGTTTTTTGCTTCACAATGCACCAGCTAATGCACAGCTGTTGTGGTCTATTGCTGTACCAGAATCCACCATTAGAAACCTGAGTGTCACCCACTATAATCCCTTGACCCAACCTGTATTTCCATTAGGCCTGTATGTTTTCTACTTTGTCATGGTAAGGCCCTTGAAATCACTACAGCTGTGTAAATATATTCTGCTTTTAAAAAATATAAAAGTTACCATTTTGGTGTTTAAGGCCTCCAAGGTATTTCAGTGGAAGAAATAATAGAAAAAAACACTACATTGTACATGTAATATTAAGCAGAGAAGGGGAAGCTTGGGATAGGGAGTGAGGGAAATTTCTATTGTGTAGTGTAACAAAAAACAGGAAACTATGACCATGCAGAACATAAAAGTAGGAAAGCATTTTTCTATCCCGTCCACGTGAGTAGGTATATTGTATTATTTTGTCATAGAACACTCCCTTTGAGACTCAGCTTGTTTTGTGGGAATGTTGACAAAGTTAGCACCGTATCTGGGAAAAAACTCAGTAGGTAAATGACAATCAAATGACAAAGGACTTACATCCTCCTCCATATAGGTAGGACACTATGCTTTCTTTTGTCTTCACAATCTAGGCTTTTGTACAAAAGTTTGCTCTGTCACCTAACCTTTCATTTAAAAATCCCAATAGTGTTTCACGTACCGCATGCTCAAAGTTGGGTAGGAACATGTAGTTTATTAAGAGAATTATTTACAGTGATGCTGCAACTGCAGCTAGCTTTCTAGCCCCATTGTGAACTGGCTTCATGTTGCCTCCAAACTCTTCCCTCCTGCAACTTGTGCTCCTTCCTCCAAGTTCCATGCAGGCTTTTACAAATAGGGTGAGATTCTGGGCTACACCTCTAAGAACCAGAGCCCAGGTGGGTAGGGCGTCTAAGGTGGCTTTACGCCATCTTTGAACCCTCTGGATTCTGAGCAATTCCAGGAGCCAGAGCAGTCCCTGGTGTAATTTAGACTACCTAACCAGCTGTCTACAAAAAGCAGCACTGCCCAGACTCTCCTCAGTGCTACATTATGCAGCCAGGCTCCTGGCCCCCATTCTTCCCACCCACACCCACACACCATGGTTTGGGACAGGGTTTAGTTCCTAGACTGGGGAAAGCTACAAGTGAGAAGAATGTTTTTCTAAGCATGTAGCCCAACAGTTGCCTGAAACAACCCTATTAAAGGTGTGAATTGTTCCCATTCATCTCAAAGGAGTCTTAATGCTAAACCTTCCTGATGACAGTTTAAATGTCTACCATTGATCATTTTCAGCTAATGATCTTATGCAAGTACAATCAAAATTAGACTGGAAATAGGAGATACCAAAATTAGCCCTCCCACCAAAGAAAAATGTGGGGTAGGGGATCAGACTCTGGGACTCAGATCCAGATCACTCTCTCTGTAGCTGTGAAGCTGACATTGGGATGGGGGTGTTACACTTCTTTTCTGTAGAGCCGGGAACCAGAGTATACTCAGTACTGCCAACCAAAACACTCAAAAATCATGAGTCAGGCCCCAGAAATAACTTAGATTGGCTTAAAAGTACTGAGATTTTAAAAACAATTTTTCCTCCTGGTTTTTGAGCCTTTACAGCGCACTCGGGTCTCCCTTTCAAGCTTTTTCCCACCAACACAAGGGCTTGAAATTTGTTTTTTATCTAAACGAAAGCAGAAATTCCCATGTTATCACTGTCCCCGGGAGCTAGGGCATTAAGTAAAACTTCAGATATGAGACTTGCAATTCAATCATGAGAGTGGGCAACACTGTGTACCATGCACTTCCTCCCTTCTCATCCCTGCCCAGGCCCTTCTCTAACTCTAGCCAGGCTCCATATCCCCTTCTTCCCCCCACCCCCACCCCCACCAGCCCAGATGGCTCCATTTCACCTCAGGACCTCTCTCTCCTCCCAAAGGCAACTACTGCCCTCAATCATCTCTGATGACTTCCAGAGGTTGTACTTAGACTGTAAGCCCTTTAGGGCAGGGAACCATCATTTTGTTTGTACAGTGCCTAGCACAATGGGGTCCTGGATGAAGGCTCCTAGGCACCATATTAATACAAATAATAAAGTACAATGGACTTTCTCTCTTCCCTCTAAACTCTTTGGCAGGATACCTCCTCAAATGTACTTTCAGATGAGGGGACTGAAGCAAAGTAAGGGCCACCCTGTCCTTATCCACAGAAACATCTAGAGTGTTGGTGGAGACGACCATTCAAGTGCTTCTGAGCCTTGTAGTTCAGTAATGGCTGCTGCAAGGAGACTATACATATCCCTTCTGCCTGGATGAAGGTGTGGGGAGACCATTGCCCTTTCAGAAGGCTCTGTGAGAGGATGGGGTAGTGATCCATAGTAGAAAACCATTTCCCTGAAGGTCTAGTGGGAACATGGGTAGTGGACTTTCGCCGACCCCTCCACCACCACCAAGAGATTGGAAGGAAGGAGGTTAAGGGGATGAAAACTGCCAAGCCCAATCCTTGAGGATATTAAAGAAAAGTGGAACAGGGCATGCTGAATATCAGTGGAGAGGTTGGGTTTTGCAAGCTGGGTGGGTGGGAATACACAGTACTTCCACTATTTTCATTGTCATGTGATTTACTTGTCAAGCTTAATGCAAAAATTTGAGCCTAGTATTGGTAAATGTGACATTGATATTAGTGGTCTGACTCATCAAAATAGGCACGTAGTGAAAAAAATATTACAGTGCCTGCAATTAACTAGTAAGAGTACTCCCTTCTACAAAATAAACCAAGGCTATGACTCTTTCTTTTAAATACAGCATTTGTGTGTCCCCCAAATTCTTTCAAAGTCTATCACTCACTCTCCCAAAAGGAAACCCTTATACAAAACATGTCAGTAGGTTGAAGTATCAGTGTTTTTGCACGTTATCATTAAGAATCATTAGTGTTAAAAAGTAACTACAACCCCCCCAAAATTTAGAAATTCAGGAAATAGAGTTAAGTTGGCACTTCTCAAACAAGGCACTCCAGCTACCTTAACTCTGCCCCACTTAGCAAATTCCCTCTACAAATAAATAAACTAACCCAGAAAAACATTGAACCTTATACATCAATAGCTAAGGTTTTATTTTACTAGTGACCAAGAACCTAGAATGCCTTAATTTTAATTGTACAGCAGTAGGGCAGCTTTATGGCTGCTGTGTGGTCATGATCAATGCAAATAAATATTTTTACTAATTTTGCATTAAAGGAGTAGCATAGCAAAGGCAATCTTCTGATCACCATCAAAGACTCAATTCTCCAAGATGGCAAGGACTGAGACCTGTGATTCCATGTGGCAGTTAATTAACCAAATGTCATTACACCCAAAGCAAGCATGCCTCCATGAATAAACCTCACATATATATATGAACCAATTTTGATACTCAACATGCAAAGAAGTGAAGATGACAACCTGGCATCTCTACGGTGGGAGAGTTAAGGTATTTTGGGTGCCCTGTTTGAGAAGTGAAATATTTGCTTTGAGTTTTTTGGTTTTCTAATATTTGTTTTTGTTGTTTTTCCTTAAACTTTGAGCCTTAAATTCATCTTAGTGAAGCTTTTTGTGTAAAAATTTACAGTAAGGTGTATCAAAGAACCACCACCGATAATGTTGTTAAAAGGATTTAATATGCTGTAATTTATTTCTAACTGCCTAGAAATACCAGGACACTTTCACTCTTATTCTGTTATATATCATATGTAGTATGTTGTTTAAGTATAGTGCACTATATATTTCATAAAAACAAAGGGAAAACCATGATGCAATCTTAACGCCTATAACATAATGACTTTCTTGAACTCTGGAAAACACAAGGAGCTATAGGCTGCAGGTTTGTAAACAATTACAGTAGAGAGTGTACCTTCCATAATCTGAAATTACTTAGCTCTATAATGGAAATGCAACCTTTGACCACAGCCCCAACACAAAGCCATGCTTGACTCAGGAAAATCTCTGAGTCAGCCCCTTAATATTAACTTGTCAATTAATGTATTAAAACCTATTTTAGAATCTCACAATTACTTTGCACTTTTTCAATCACAATGAGTTTAAACATTGACGTCAATGGGAATTTCACCTGAATAAAGACTAAAGAATCAGGCCCAATGGCAGAAGATACTTCTGGAAATTGTCAATTGATGGGTTACACTGTATTTCCTTCCTTTAATATTTTAGCCAGTATAAATTCAGAGTGATTTATCAGTACCGAAACACTGGTAACGATTTTCAGAGTAGCAGCCATGTTAGTCTGTATTCGCAAAAAGAAAAGGAGGACTTGTGGCACCTTAGAGACTAACAAATTTATTTGAGCATAAGCTTTCGTGAGCTACAGCTCACTTCATCGGATGCAATATACAGTAGAACCTCAAGGATTACGAACACTCGGGAATATTCTTAACTCTGAACAAAACGCTATGGCTGTTCTTTCAAAAGTTTACAAATGAACATTGACTTAATACAACTTTGAAACTTTACTATGCAGAAGAAAAATGCTGCTTTTAATCATCTTAATTCAAATGAAACACGCACACACTTTCCTTACCTTGTCAAATCTTTTTTTTTAAATTCCCTTTTTTTTTAGTAGATTATGTTTTACACAGTTCTGACCTGTATTTGCTTTTTTAAAATCTCTGCCGCTACCTGATTGCATACTTCCAGTTCCAAATGAGGTGTGTGGTTTACCTGTCAATTCGTATCTCTGGTTTTCATTTTAACTCTGAGGTTCCACTGTATAGACTTTATAATGATACATTAGAACACTAAACAGCAATCTAAATACTGGGGCAGATCCTCAGCTGGTGTAAATCCATGTAGCTAGGCCAGTTCACTTCACCTGAGTATCTGGTCCACTGTTTTTAATTCCATTTTTAAAATTGCTCAAACAGTTTTTCACCTGCATTTAAATTAAACTACAGATAGAGACTATTCAGTTACTCTGTATATTTCAGATCAGTACATTTTCCTCAGATGTCTTATCAAAAAGATATAGCTTACACAAAAACAGGTCGTTGTTTGGAGTGTTGGGCAGGTAGCGTCTTTCACGAGTGGGGCAGTTTATTTATTTCTATTTACTAAATTCAGGTTACAGGAAGAAGTTTTTATCATATGGCAATCTGACTCCAATAACCAAGTGACGATACTTTACTGATGTTGGATATTGGTAAGACAATGCAAGATGCGCATTTTGCAGATATTGCTTTTCAGGATATCTTTAGAATTAAAAAAAAATAACTGAACTGTAATTCAAATCACATAGCATCTTGGATTTGTTCCTCTGTCTTGCCCTCAAAAAAAAAAAAAAAAAAGCTTTATCTGGAGTGGTTGGTGAGCAAAGTAGGAATCTATAGCAGAGACTATCCATCACATTTCTGTCTTAATTGAATGACACCAAAATGAGATCAATAAAATGTAACAAGAGACAGCTTTGCATTTCCACACTCAGATATTCTCCCTCACTATTATTCCCAGCTATCACCGTGACCAGAAAGCATAAGTATGGCACTTGCATACTGCTGTCAAGCAAGCTGTTAGTATATGAGTAAACTTTTAAGGAAAACACTAAAACAACACTGGGAGAGGTCAACACATCAAAAGGCCAGTGCAAACAGCATTAAATATGCTGCTTTTAAGAGCTATGTTGCAGAAACATAGGAATTTCTAAATAACGTATTCAATGGCAATGTTTCAAATATTACTCCGCCCATCCCCAAGAGAGTGTGTACCTGACAAGCAATTGGGGTGACCTCTTGGCTCAAATCTGCAAATTCTACTATAAACCCTGATCAGCTGTGATTTCCCTACGTTCAAAGATCCTGAGATCTCCAATGCATTATTGATAACCTCATCACTGTGCTAAAAGCAAAGGCTGACATAATCCCAGACTTCTCTTGAAAAGCTCTAGCTTCACCTAGCAATTGATTGCAAGTAGCAGTAAAATGAAGAGCAAAACTGCATATGTAAAAGCAAGAAAGTTATATGTTCATATATTGTATCCATTTCAGTTGGTATGTTAAGAAAATGCATTTTTTTTAAAAACTACCAATTCCAAAAAAGATCTTATACAACTTACCATACAATGGTAATGTCTCATTATTAGAGAACATATATTTTTACAGCACTCACTGTAAAGAAGCTTTGGAATATTATTTACTGTTTGTATTGCAGGATTGGGACCTGATTGTGCTAGGCAGTTTTAAGCACATAGCAAATGGAAGTCCCTGCCCTAAAGAGCTAACTGTCCAAACTAAGATAAGATGCAATAAATGATGAACAAAATGAAGCAACCAAAAGGGAGCCAGGACAAGAGTAACAAAAATAAAATTTCTTGGATACACAGGTTAGCTATTCCACAAATAGAAGGGTATGACACTAAAAATATTATAAACCTTTCAGTCTTAGATTGATATATAAAGAAATGCTTAAACACACTGCATCATGGGAAATGTTCTCTTCATGTTTTCAGCCAGATTTTCATATTACAGCTTGAAACTCAATTAGATATTGAAACAGTTGCTGTATAAGTACAAACACCTCTGCCAGGAATTATTAAAATCCAACTGATGAAACAGTTGGCCTCTTAACTTCAATAAATAATTCTTCATGCCTGGCTGACTGCATGGCTTTATTTCCTCATTATTACGGTCATGCTCAGTATTAAAGCAGATTTTTTTTCTTTTTTCTGTTGGCCAAACAACAATCAAAAATAGCCTTGACAAAAGGTCTAGGCTGTGATAAAACATGTGACTTTTCAAACCAGAAAAGGCTTCTTTTTTAATCACTGTTTAAACAAACTAATAATAGGATCCTGCCCACCCTGTTTGGTAGGTTTTTCTTCTTCACAGCATAGCTTAACAGGCTCAAAAAATTTAGTTGACCTAACTTTCATTATTATATCAAAGCAAATAGCATGATTCACTGAAAGTACAGTCTATCCTTCAGTTTCTCTCTTATAATGATTTCTCAATGAAAACTTAACAATACCTTTTACCATATGCTATAGGATTATGTTTATTATTTCCCTTTCTGGTAAAACTCAGAGGGGGAAATATTTTATTGGATATGAGACTCGTTTGCTTCTGAATTTTGAGCATCAATACTGATCAATTTTATTTACTCCGAAATAAATTTATTATAAGGGTTAAAATATATTTCCGTTAACTTTCAAAATGCTGCCTATTTTAAATGATGTATACTCCTGGTTCATTTATTTAAAAAAAAATTACGGTAATAGCAACCAGTTTTCTGGACTGATCATGTACTTATGTGGTATTAAATAGGCCAAACACCCCCACTCAAAAACGTCAAGCAAACTGAACTTTCCTCAGGGAACTGCTGCTCTCTGAGGCAGTGAATAGTGATTGTATCCTTAATATCTTCAGTTCATAAACATTATAGATGAAAAATAAGCAAACCCATCCCTCCTGTACACATAGGAGATAGTGTCCAATCAGAATATAGCCAGTGTTAAAACATTACATTTCATTATTTAGATATTTGGTTTTGGGTGGTAAGACTGACAGCTGCACAATTCATAAAAGGCCCAAATACAACTCTCACTAAACTCACTGGGAGTCTTTCCTTTGACTTCAGCAGGAGCTAGATAGGGTTTGTATTGTACTGTCCTTCTGGCTGGTCCATGAAGTCGTAAAGAAGTTCTACATTCTCCATGCAAGAGATATGCATTATAGCCATAGTGACTACTACCATAGGGATAGGATCCCCAACAAATTAGTAGATGAAAGACATTTGTAGATGCTGAAGGAAAAAAGCAACTAAAACCCATAAGCCACCAAGTAAAATTGTCTTTTTGTTCTGTTTTTGTACATCACTCACAATAGGGTCCAGGTCCACAACTATAATTCCTAGGTACGACATTAATACAAATAAACAAGCACGCAATGGTTCTGATGGTTCAAACAAACTCCATCTCAAAGAGAATCCACAAACCTCACAGGATTTCAGTGAACAGGTAAGATTCCTGCTCTTACACCTAATAGGTTTACTTATAAGGATTATGAACTTTGGCAAACTTTTTGATGAACCTAGTCTGCACTTTTAAGTTTAAAATGGAATGAGAAATGAGGTACATTTTTCATGATTTGAGGCGTCATTGCAAACATTTCACACAGCTCTAGTTTTTGTTTTTTAATGAGCTATAGCAGTGGTTCTCCAACTATGTCATCCTGAGGACTGTTTTATAAAGTAGTTAGTTCTCAGCCTGCTTAATTCTGTGGATCATTGGGCATGTCTCATTGGCACACAGTCTGTGCACAACTGTGCTACAGTATTGTGATAGAATGCACCAATGTATTTGTACCCTACAAACTATTGTTATAATCTTTATGCAAAATATGCCTTGTAAGATATCATTTGAACACTAAGCTTACTGGTCAATAATGTTATAGTAAAATGTACATAATTATATTATATGTAAAGTTATGAACATATGTTTACCAGACAAGACCAGGGAATGGGTAAACCTATTTCTCAAAGACAAAGGACAAGTTGATGAACTAGCCAGGTGTCGTCAAAGCTCATACACCATCACCTATCAAGTGGCCATTCTTTGGCAAGGAAGGGGGGCAGGAACAAATAGGTGTGCGTCTTAGCAAACAGAAAAAAAAAAAACCTTTCCCCCACCAGACTCCATGTCTCTTTGCTCTCAGCTGGAAAGAAATTTATCTTAGGAGATCACTCTCAGGAAAATGCATTTCAAAGGGTGACTGAAATATGAAAGTGAGGGTCAAAGGCACCCCAAGTAATCTTTTCCTATCCTTCACTCTATTTTCCACTGAAGATGGCAAAGGAAACAGTCTATGGACTTTGGGAGCAGATCCTGACCTGAAATTTGGTCAGCAGTGATACTGGGAACTGTGCTAAGTACTTCACCTTGAATCAAATCTAGTTTGTTAAGTTTAGAAAGTGTTTTATCCTTATTTTTCCTGTAACCATTTCTGACTTTTATGTCTCATTACTTGTACTCACTTAAAATCTCTCTCTTTGTAGTTAAATTAAACTTGTTTTATTCTTTAATTAAAACTAATCCAATGTTGTGAATTGTTTGGGTAACTATCTAAATGAACGAGGAGTACTTGTGGTACCTTAGGGACTAACAAATTTATTTGAGCATAAGCTTTCGTAGGCTAATCCAATGAAGTGGGTTTTAGCCCACGAAAACTTATGCTCAAATAAATGTGTTAGTCTCTAAGGTGCCACAAGTACTCCTCATTCTTTTTGCTGATACAGACTAGCACGGCTACCACTCTGAAATCTATTTAAATGAGCAGACTATTAGTAAATTGATCCCCTTAGAGGCGCAAAGGATATAGAGCTAGATTGTCCAGGAGAGGGCTGGACAGTGCAAAACATATTTGGGGGGAGGTGGGTGGGGAGGAGAATCTGGAACTGGAAGTGCGTTGGAGTCACCCTGCAAGTAATAACCAAGGCTGCAAGAAGCCAGCATGTGGCCGGAGTTTGCTGACAGACTGCTGGGGTCAGAGCTGCTGGACCAGGCCTGTGGCTATACACAGACACTCAGAGTGTGACCTGCATACCGTTTGGCTGTTTGTGAGGAGCTCAGGTGGGGAGCTACAGCAGCAAACCATTATGAAGCACCCCAGGTTGCAGGGCAAGTGGCAATGCAGCCCCTCACTGGTCTGGATTCACCCATCAGAATTAAACCATACCTTTTAACAGTTAGAGGCCCGTATATCTTACTGTGTGGCCAACCAGTCAGGAAAAAAATCGACAATTGTTCTTCTAACTACTACAAACACCAGTTGAATGAGAAAGCTTTTGAGAAAAGGGTAAATTCTCCCTTAGACTTGTCTGGGTTTTCCCTGAATGTTAGTTGGAATTGTGCATAATTAATGAGGGGTAGAGTTGACCATAGGCATGTGCAGACCTATTGATTGCAGGGGGCCCTCTAATTCCCCATAGTCCTTCAGTGCACACCAGGGCTTAAAGTGGGTTGGTGTTAAAAGGTCTTGTGAGGCTCCCATTTTGATATTCACAGAGAGCCCAATATAACCTCAGGTCATTTCATTTGAAGTTAATGAAACCCTGATATGTTTTAAAAACAGAAAAATACAGATAAGCATTCAGCAGTTCCACTGTGAAAATTATTTTCGCAACTCCTTTTTTTTTGGTCAATATGTATTCAGGCTTTACATGGACCAGAATTCACAAGGGCCAGAGCCTGGCCTTCACTCCAACTCCCTTCCATTGTATAAGTGGTGTAAAGGAGCCATAAGCTTGCTTAAACAACCATCTGAAGATTCCCTTAGCATAGGGATATCCCTACATGGTGTAAAACCAACAAAATTGCACTATTCCAACCAGGACTGGCCCTAGGGGCAGGTGATCATGGTGGCTTGGGGGTACCAGATCCCCAGGGGTCTTTTCTATTCATTTGGTTTTCTTCCCTTGTCCTGGCCCAGGGAAAGGAATGAGAGCTATCACTGCGAAAGCTAGGCCAGGAGAGGAAGCAGGTGATGCAACAGCTCCAGGCTGGGCCCCATTGGGCTCAGGTTCAGACCCTGCCCAGCCCAGGGAAGGAAGCAGCTGCAAGCCAGTCCCAGCCACTTGCACCTGGGGGGGTCCACCGCCTGGCAGCCTCTCCTCTGAGTTGGCCATTCTGGAAGATCAGAGTTCCTGACCCCACCCCCTCTGCTCTGTTCCATCCTCCTTCCTCCATCCACACCCCTGCAAAATGAGACCATCAGGAAGGCAGGGCGAGGTGCCCCAGTGGGGTGGGATGCAGGAGGAGAGCACAGCTCAGGGACCATGGTGGGACTGGGAGAGGGTTGGGAGATCCTAAATGGGTGGGAGGGAATTCTGAAGGGACCCTAGTGGGGAATGGTAGGGGCAGTGGGGCAAGTGCTATTGTGAGGTTGGAGGGGCAGTGTGGAAACCTATGTTCCAGTTATATTTAAGAGCCAGGCAGCCCTCCCCATCTCCAAAGCAGTGCGAGAGAGCAGGACTGGAAAGAGCTGGGCTTTAGCTCCTGGCCCCAGTCTCCTGCTGTGGGGTAGTGAGGGTCACTAAACACCAAAACTCTTCTCTCCGGACATTAGTCCTCACTCTGTCACCTGCTGCCACAGCTGCCTCTTTGAAAAATCCAACACAAGTAAAATTTACCAAACAACCCAGCATATACAGGTCCAACCCTAGGAAGGGCTGATCAGGGCAGCCACCTGGGGCACCAAATCCCGGAGGGACTTTCTTTGTTTTCATGTTCAGTCGGTTGGTGTGCGCAGAAAACATTTTCTACCCAGAACATTGCAACACCTAGGGCCAGCCCTGACTCCAAGACTACTTGCAGTCACATATGTAGAGTCAGGCACATACATGAGGGAAGAAGATGTGGCCAGAGTACATCTTCTCTGACCATTGCAAGCTGCTGCAACAAACAGCATGCTGGGAGCCATTGCAGCTGGTGCAACTTAGAGCAACTCTCAGTGTTCTAAATTGTTCAGATAATGAATTTCGACTGTAGCCCTCTCCAGAACTGAGTCACTGCAAAAGTGGCTTAACACAGCTTCTCCACATACCCCAAATTGCAGAGCTCACCCATAGCTGAGGACGTGACCAATATGTAAGGGTTGCCATTAATAAGTCAACAGCTGCCACACAGTAATACCCGAAATTCTGCAGTTGTACCCATATTGACTGTAATGCTTGAATGTATCTCCTGTTTTATGGTAACTGCTGGTAAATGTTGAT
This sequence comes from Caretta caretta, assembly GCF_965140235.1. Lineage (NCBI taxonomy): Eukaryota > Metazoa > Chordata > Testudines > Cheloniidae > Caretta > Caretta caretta. Next base: position 176,729,337 of record NC_134206.1, read on the forward strand.
GTTTTATTGGCAACCTGTGGCTCTACATGCCCCTCTTGAACACACACAAACAAAATACAGTCACAGTTAAAAACAAAACTGAAGGGATCAGAAAGTGCGAGATGGATACAGAATAAATCTTAATCATATCAGTTAAGTAATGCAGATGAAAATGTATGTAAACGTTAATCTTTAACCTTTTTGCTTGAGTAGATTACATTACATACAAGTATTTTACTAAAAACTGTTCAAATTGCTTCCTAAACTTCAGTTCTCATTAAAAGTCCTGAAGAGCTGCAGTTGCTCTTAACTAACTACTGAATATAATTATCTAAATTTGTTTAAGAGGCTCACACTTTGTCTGGAAGTTAATGGAGGCTCTGAGACTGCCTAGTTTTCAAGATTTCTGGGGCACTTCCACTCTGTAGAAAAGTTAGTTTTTCTAACTGAAGCACTGCTTAAAAAAAAATCCCATAAAGCTTCAAACAAAATTTAAAACCATCCTACCTGCCAAGAATCTTATTTCACCATTTTTCTCCAATCCTGCAAATGACGCATATGTAACAATAAACTCTTTCATTTTCAGCTGCCAAGTTTGTCTCTTTTAACAACTTTACTTTTTTGAAGGGCAAACTTTTAAAGAGCTGGTATAAATCTGCTGAAGAAACATTTTAAGTTTTAACTTTAACATCATATATTTCTATGTAATATTTAAGACACTTATAACTTAACTTTTTTCAAATCAATTTTGACTCAATATATTGGAGAACAAGAAAAAAACCAACACCACTTCAAGGAATCAAAAACTTCTAGCTCTAGCTCCTATTGACTGTAATGAATCAGAATCAAGCCTAAGGAAAATGAGTATCATTCCTGAAACAGTTTATAAAAGCTTAGAAAAAAATGTCCTGTGCTATTTTAGGTTTTCAAGTATTCTTCATCTTCACAGTATTTTGCTATTTACTGTTTAATAATATATCCCTTTGAGCCACCAACATAACTGAGGTTTTCATTTAAACTCAAGTAATTTAAACTCAGACAGTACTTCACTCCTTCATGCTCTTCCTTTTTATTTACTTTGATACACCCTCAATATATCAACTTGCATGACAGATTTCCATCACTTCATGTTTTCTTTAATTATAAAGGAAACTATTTCCCCCATCTTACTTGTACGAGAAAGTGGAACAGATTTTTATATGCTACATCTATTCCAGGCTTGAAAAACATTTACACAGAAAATATCACTTGAAAAACAAGAATAAATACTAGATCAAAACTGATTTCATTGCCAGATACAAAATGCAGAGAAGATCCTGCAGTGTAACTCAAATCCAGCAAAGATCACTCAGCAAATCGTGAACCCCAATCTGAGAGGAAAATATTTTTTTAAGTGGCAGAAAAACTAAGGGCTTTATAAAAATAAATGCTGCTCAAGTAGCTAAGAGGTATTTGATTATGAAAGATTAAACTTGTATCACATAAATCAATTTATGCTTCATGATACTAATGTATTCCTTCATACAAAAATTAGTTGAAGCTCTTGCCTGGATAACTTTTTCCTGAAGTAATGTGAAAGCAATGCCAGCATACTGCATGTAATAATGTACATAATACATAATAATGTAAGGCCATACATTAGCATCAAATGAAAGAAAAGCAATAAAGTAATTTTGTCACTAATTACTAACAATTAGTCTGAGTACAACAATTAATTTTGGGGACTGTAACCTCTGTAAAATTAGCAGAACAAAAACTATTTCAATCAATATCCTTTTCTAGCTTCACATTACTAATTTAACAACTTTTTGGCATATCGAAAGTTTTTGAAGGCATTAAACACTAAGAAAAATGGAAAAAACATATGGGTATGACTTGCTACCATAAATATGTTTTACATGTATTTTTTATTCATGAGAAAAAAAGATACTAAATTGGGGGATAAAACTGAATTTTGCTGAAATGATCAAAAAGTTTATGTTCTTGTTTTCAATAACCATATAAGATTTTTGATGAAAGGAAGTCTGATTTTAAAAATCCAGAATTATCAAATAGTTTGATAGAGGAAATCTCCAGCATTTTAGTGATATTTCTAGTATTATCACAATACAGTGAATATGAAATATAAATAATAATATATCCTATCATGTTCCCTTATTTCATTTACTTCTTTTTTTTAATAGAAGTTATCCCTTCATTCTAGCTCTCATCTCAGCCAGAGCTTTATTAACACTGATGCAATGCAGCATCACCTATTGTCACTGGCAGAAAGTAATGTCAGTACAAATTTCTCTACATCAGCCTTGCTTCAGGCATTCACACTCTGCTTCAGCTTTGTGTTTTGCTGGCTTCATAACACAAAGTAAATCAAGCACACAAAATGTTTTAATTGGTACAGCTACTAAGGAACAGCCTTCATGAGGGCTGGAAAGTGCAAACATCCCATATCAGTTACCATCTACTCAACATCATAAACATAAAAAAAGCAATATGACATAAAACTGAAATTTTGCAGAATTCTGCATAATGCTGATAACATACCTGTTACTACTATATTTAATCTCTAGAATGTCATTTTTCTTCACACTTGCCTGCATTTGCTTATTATGAAAATTCAATAACATTTTGATTAAAAAATCTCTAGAAAGTATTTGTTTACAAAAGGGTCTGTTGTGTTTTAATACCAATTAAACAATATTAATAAACATTTTATTAAGAAAATATTTTCAGAGAGCATGCATGTACGCACACACAAAAAGCTTTCTGAGGATACTTATAGAGTTTAATCAGCATCATATTAATTTATAAGGGTTGGTTGCTTGAAGCACAAATAAACATTCTAAAGGGTTTTAGCGCAAGAAGATAAAATCTCTCTCTGGGGAGACTGCTAGAAACTGCTCCATTGCCTTTGTGCAGACTACTGGAATGTGCTTGCTTTTCATTTCTTTCTTTGTGTCTGGCACTCTGGCCTCACAGGCAGTGTCTTAAGCCATGCAGGGTCAGGGCAAACAGAGAACTGCATTCATGGACAGATCAAGTTTATGTGAGAATCTGCTCCTCCTGTGCCCTCAATTTCCATTTGAATTGTTAATAAAATCTCAGCCTGAAAGCACATGATCCCATCAGTGGGGAAGTCATGCAGAGAATCCTCCAGCTCAGAAAAACAAAATTTCTTTATCTTTTTCATCTTCCTCTTGCATTCGTGGGAATTACGCCATGTAACCCCTCCTAAACCAACCCCCATCACAACACCTGATTGCCAGTGAGCAGCTTCCAAGAAAAGAAAAAAGAAAAGAAAAGAAAAGAAAAGAAAAGAAAAGAAAAGAAAAGAAAAGAAAAGAAACATTTGGATAGCAACAGCAAAACCACAACCACACTAACTCCACCTCCCTAGCAGTTTTCTGCTTCAGACACCTTCAGGCAAAAGGAAACACAGACATTTAATTTTTTAAGTTAATTTCAAACAGCTGATAACACTATGTGGAAGACTTTCCCACAGCTTTATGACACTGCATGAACCACAGGGTCACAGAGATAATAAAAGGTCATACATAAAGCAAAGAACAGAGCCATACCCCAATTAACTTGGTCTCCCCATGCAAAAACTGTACAGGAACAAGAGCCGATATTTGCTGCAGGCATCAGGCATGCATCTCTTAACCTTGCCACGGTCTAACTGGGCCTCTTGTTTCTTCTGCCTTTGCTCCTTGTAAACTGTTTTAATATTGAATGCTTTTCAGAGGGATGGGCTGATGAAAGAAAACATGAATTTCCTACTTGCCCTTTAAGGTGGATTAAAGGAGGTGTTAGTAATCAATTGTAGAACAAAAGTAGAAACAGAGACTACAGATTCTAAAGAGTAAATGTCTTACATTTTATAACTTGTTTTCTAATCTAATTGTCCCCTTATTCCCTCCATCATGCATTACTATTTGTTTAGGAACAAAATATAAGATGTTACTCAAATAACTCAGGCATGAAATATAACAATTGACTAGGCTTTCCTCAATGTATAGTTGGTTTTTAGACTAGCATACCAGGTTTGAGTGTGACAATAATTTTGTTAACGCATGATGGGTTTACATTTTGTGGTTTGGAGGATTTTTCCATTTCTGATGGTAGCTTTTTCTATTGTCTGGAGTGATCATTAGCATGAAACAATATGTTATGGAAGATGTGACTTTGGGTCCAATCCTGCCAACACTTACGTTCACTAGCTAGTTCTTGCTCACACCAGTTGTCCCATGAACTTCAATTAAGCTACTCATACTAAGACAGGGCCCTTAGATTATAGACTCCCCTCAAGCCAGAGACTATAGCTTTCCCTATGCCTGCTTGGTGCTAAGAAGAACAGCTGCACTTAGTAAAAATAACGACAACCTATTTCGATGTTTATTACTTTTTGAACATTAAAAAAAAATATTTTGCATTTTTTAGAGGTGGTGCAAAATGCAGATACAGTAGAACCTCAGAGTTACAAATGACCGGTCAGCCACACACCTCATTTGGAACCAGAAGTATGCAAAAAGGCAGCAGCAGAGACAGACAGACAGACAGACAGACAGAAAGAAAGAAGGTACAGTACTGTGTTAAACGTAAACCACTAAAAAAGCGGGTGGGGGGAGTTTAAAAAAAAAGATTTGACAAGGTAAGGAAAATGTTTCTGTGCTTGTTTCATTTAAATTAACAGATGGCAAAAAACAGCATTTTTCTTCTGCAAAGTTTCAAAGCTGTATTAAGTCAATGTTCAGTTGTAAATTTTGAACAAAACATTATGGTTGTACTTTCAAGAGTTATGAACATTTCAGAATTACAAACAAACTCCATTCCCGAGGTGTTCATAACTCTAAGGTTCTACTGTATGTTATATTAATAGCAAATCAGTAATAGTTGTCTGAGGAACCTACTGTAAATTCAATATACAAAGCTGTTAAAATGGCACTTCTCTTGCAATTACTCTCACGAATATTTCTTCACATTAGTGTTTGCATAGCATTTACCACCAGTGAGCATTCATGACTTTGATTTCACAAATCTATGAGTATTTGAAAAACTACACACTGAGCATGAACAGCATAAAGCTTCATTCAGTCAACAGGTTCACACTTAAAGTGCACATTGACAGTTTTAAGGAACTTTACAAGCTCTCAAGTCATATAAGCACAAGGCAAGATGCTTACAAGCTTTCTGGCCATAGAACACTTCTGTCTTTGTGCCGTCTTCCACAATGCCCTTATGCTTAGAGCAGTGTCCTACCTCTTGTACACGAACACCTTCCCGTCATTCAAATCCCTTCTTAAAACTCAATTCTTCTGTATGGCCTATTGATGCTAACTCACCTATGAAAAAAGAACAGGAGTACTTGTGGCACCTTAGAGACTAACAAATTTATTAGAGCATAAGCTTTCGTGGGCTACAGCCCACTTCATTAGATGCATAGAATGGAACATATAGTTAGAAGATACATATATATACATACTGATAAGTTGGAAGTTGCCATACAAACTGTGAGAGGCTGATTAGTTAAGATGAGCTATTATCAGCAGGGGAAAAAACTCCAAGGAGAAACTTCTGAGCTTGAATTAATATGCAAATTAGATACCATTAACTTGGGTTTGAATAGAGACTGGGAGTCGCTGTGTCATTACACATATTGAATCTATTTCCCTAAGTTAAGTATCCTCACACTTTCTTGTCAACTGTCTAAATGGGCCATCTTGATTATCACTACCAAAGTTTTTTTCTCCTGCTGATAATAGCTCATCTTAACTAATTAGCCTCTCACAGTTTGTATGGCAATTTCCAACTTATCTGTATGTGTGTATATATATATCTTCTTACTATATGTTCCACTCTATGCATCCGATGAAGTGGGCTGTAGCCCACAAAAGCTTATGCTCTAATAAATTTGTTAGTCTCTAAGGTGCCACAAGTACTCCTGTTCTTTTTGCGAGTACAGACTAACACGGCTGCTACTCTGAAACCCGTCACCTATGAAAGAGACAGTGAAGCCTGCTGTAACAGGCCACTAAATAGAACAACTGAAAACAACTGCCTATGGCATGGCATGGAGATGGTCTTCTAATAAAGTTGGAGCACAACTGTAATTCAATACATGTGTGGATACTTTGGAGATTGCAAACTAAAGGTGTCTCTTGCACAGCTTGCACATTATTTCAGTCATTTACAGATGGCACTAGATAAGCCATTTAAAGATCTATCAGATAAATACCACTGGAGTTTTTCTTTCACACTTTGAAAGATAGATTTTAAATAATAAACAAAACACACAAAATGTCCCCAAACAAACAAAGAACTTGTGGTCCTTACTCAATTTTTATCAGGCATTCAACTGACTTTAATGGGATTTTGCCTGAGCAAACATTTAGAGATTTTGTTGCAATTTAAAGGAGTCAATTCAAATTCAGGGAAGGGGGGATTCAGGCAATGCTAAAGTCAGTTCTAAGAAAAAAACATGAAGGGTGGGATTTTCGAAAGCACCTAAAGCCTCTTCTTCACTGTAGGGGAAAGGGGAAAGATGCGTTCTTAACTATGTTAGCTAACTTGAGTTAGCTATCAAGAGGTAACACCTGAATGAAGACAAAGCAGATTGTAATTTGCACACAGGTGAGCAGGTCAAGTAAACCCTATGTTCCTTCTTAGCCTTGAGTTTGAACAGCTAACTCTCATAAAAACTGCAAACTGCCTTGTCTCCACTAGAATTTTACTTTGAATTAACTAAGAACACACATTTTATTTCTACTGAATACAAGGCCTCAGAGAGAGGGGTACTTAACTCCATTCAGTGGGCATTGGGAACCCAATTCCTGTAATGTCCTTTGAAAACTTCACTAGAAATAGGCTATTTTGTACATTTGTAGTATTTTCTAGTCCTTTCTTTTTTCCTTAACATGTTGCTTAATAGATTATGCTTCATGCTGTAAAGTGTATAACATAAAACACATTGGTTGTGCAATACCAGTTGCCTTTAGAACCTCCCCAAGGGCAGATCAAATAGTACCAATCTAAATCCGCAGCCACAGAGTGAAAGACACCACAAATTTTAATGTGATGTTACCACTCCACTGCCAATGTGATAATGAGCATAAGCTTTTTCATACTGGCTATGAGCTCTATGGGCATAACAACTAAAGTCTCCTGGAAAATCAGGATCTCTCCCTCTTTATCACAGTCATGGATAAGGGTACGTGACAGGTTCCTGTTCAACAAGACATCCAATATTTATTGTTCTTTATATTATAATAGTGTCTAGAAAATCCAACCAAATCAGGGCCCCATTGTGGTAGGCACTGTACAATCAATAAGACATTCCCTGCGCTAAAGAGTTTACAATCCAAGAAGAAAAGACAGAGACGTGAGAGAAAGGATGTTCTCTCCATTTTTACAGAAGGTGAAATTCTGACCCCATTTAAGTCAATAACAAAACTCCCACTGACTTCAGTGGGCCAGAGAGATTAAATGACTTTCCCAAGGTTATTATATAGGAAGTCTGTGACAGAGCCAGGAACTGAAACAGGATATCCTAAATCCCAGTCCAATGCCTTCACCACAACAGCATCCTTCCTCAGTATCCACCTATCTCCTAAGGCCACTAATTCTCTCTCTCTCTCTCTCTCTCACACACACACACACACACACACACACACACACACACACACCTTTTATTCTCTCGACTCATCCTCCAACTCTGGAGCTCAGTTTCCTGCAGGAGTTTGCTTAAAGCAGGCATCTACTGGAAAGTTGACATACTAGAACCCTGAGTCTTGAAGATGTGGGCCCTCTCAAATTACTTTGCAGGGGGCTCCAAGCTTTATTTGAACCAGTCCTGAACCTAATTTCTGTATTACATAACTCATTATTATTTTAATGACTCAATCTTAACATCCACCTTAATAATTTAAAATCCATTTAGTAGAATTCCTTCTTGATGCTGTAATGATGCTTGTGTCTACATTACGGAAAGATAACAAATGCATTTCTTGATCATTTCAAGTAAGCTTTTCCTTATTAAATATTTGGATCTGCTATGGGTATAATCAAACTAAAACATCCACAAACTATATCATATTCCTCCAATTTATATAATCCACCTCTATCACTACCACAACATTTAATAAAGGTGTTAATTGCTGATAAACTAGCTAGATGGTAACAATACATCCATCCTCTAAGATATATATAATAGAGGCAAATAGCTACAGACTTACCCATAAAATATAGAGCATTAAAGATTTATGCACGTTAATAACAATAGTAAATTTACTTCTCTCTTAACATGCTTTTTTATTATTTGGTCATCAAATGGGAAATTTAAAAAAAAAAGACAAATCAAACAATACAATTTCTAGAAAAATCTAACTATTATTGCATCTCACATTTAGTTTATATATCAAAGGCATAGAAAAGACAACTTTATGCAAGCTAATTGTGAATTTCCTTGTCTTTTAAAAGACTGGAACAACTCAGCACACTACAAAAGTTACACACAATCACAGACTCTACTTTTCTGGTACTTTTCATCCTGACCTTCACTAGTCTATTCCAGTGCCGAGTAGATCTGAGGTGAGACTACCCATTGTGCTAAATTATGTGATCTTGTAATGTGAACAATTAGCTCTATGAACTTGATTTTAAATACATTTATAACCTCACCTATATTCAAACCCAAGTCTCCATAAGTGAAAGATTACAGAATTAATTGACCCATATTATCACCTTGCCCTTGCAAACGTACACCTTAGAACATTACCACTTCCAATGAAAATATTAGCACACCTGATAACTAATTTCTGATTTAATTGACTCACACAAAATATCTCTCACTAGCAAAAATAGGACAATGCACTTTGGATGGATAGGAACCAACCTCACACCAACTTGTAAAGGATTCTGTATTCTACCTTCTGCAATAAAAAAAAAGCCAGCTTATACAGTGATATATTTTTAAACATATTTCCTAATCTATATTACCAACATTTAGATGATTGAAATTAAATATTTAAAGGTCATTTACATCACTTATGCTTTTGTTTCCTTCTACATTTCTCTCATAATTTGTGAATTGTCAATTTTTCTACCAGCAGATTCCCATACACTGGCACTGAACTGCAAAGGTTCTACTGCAAACACTGCAGATGAAAGACCTTTTGTTTAAAAAATACATTAAAAAAAATCACTGGTTTGGGGGTTCTTTTATTTATTCCAAAAGACTTTGCACAGTCTAAAGGCTACCAGTGGTTCTCAAACTGTGGGTTCGGACCCCAAAGTGGGTCATGACCCTGTGTTAATGGAGTCGCCAGAGCTGGCGTTAGACTTGCTGGGGCCTGGGACAAAAGCTCCATAATTCCTGAGGAGCTAAAACGAAGCTGTGAGTGCTCAGGATCTCTGCAAATCAAGTTACTTAATTAGGTTGCTAAATGTAGGCACTTGTTTGAATAATGTGATCAGCGTCTAACCTCTTTATGTAAGTGTATAATTTCTACTCTTGATAATAAAATAGGCATGGATTTTTTTCAAACATAGCTTCCTTCAGCTATGCTTTCAGGGTTGAATATAACTCAGCTCTCGTTTTCCCTGTACTTCTCCACTTCCCATCTTTACTGGGGTGAACGCCTCCTCTATCTGAGCTGGTCGTGGCTTGTGCCAGAGAGAACTGCTCTAATAAAACACAAAGCACTCCCCTTCCAAAGGATTCATTGTGTTATCTTCAAAGTCCTCCCAGAGCCTTGCGCCCCAAGATGATGATGATATGAACACAGATCACCATGCTCCTGACAAGTTGCCAACAAATTTTCCTGCAATTTACCTTCCTATTTAAATAAGGAACGTAACTGACAACAAATATGAAGTGTTTTAATTTTACAAGTGCCATGTAAGATACATGTTTTCTTCTTAAGCACTCATAGGCTCTATGTGATTACTCGGGGTCAGCTGGAGCACAACAGAATACATCAGGAGCATGGCTGTATGGAACATGCCTGCAATGGGAGAGACTAATGTACCCTGTTATAGCATTTCTATTGCATTTTTGTAGCTGCCAAATTTTGCTCTGCACCGTGCATGACAGTTGATGCAAAATATTTGCAAATTACCTCATTAAGTTTAAAATTACTTAAGTCAATGCATCCTTCCCCAAAGAGTAGTGGTAGTAGGACAGAAGAAAACTTTGCACCTTTGGGTGGTAGGTACGTGGGTTGGAGGATGCTCAGGAATGTCTGGATATAATTGGTTGGAGGGTAAGGAGAAGTGAGGGGGGAAGCTCTTGGGTAGCTGGGAGGGTAGTTGCTGGGGCTGTTGATACTACTGCGAGTGAGGGGGTGACTGAGAAGGTAGGTAGGTTCTGTTGGGGGTTAGGGCACTGATGGGAGATATGTGGGTGCTGGAACCACTAGGGGTCAGTGGTCTCAGGGGTGGGGGAGGGGGTTGCTCAGGCAGCTTGGACTGAATGGTCTGCTTGTGGGAGAAGGTAACTCTTGTTGGGGGTGGAGGGTGCTGGACTCCTGAGGGATAGTTGGGTACAGGAGCAACTGAGGAGAAGGAAATTTTAGGTAGCTGGAGCTGAGTTTGCTGGGCAAATTCTGTTGTTGTCAGCTGCAGCAGTGGGGTGAGAATCTCAGGCCAGTATCATCCCATTGACTTGTACATCTGCCCCCACTTCCACCTTCTTCTCCAGCCACCACCACCTCCTGCCACTTCTACCTGCTCAGCAGACACCACAGCAGTCTCTAGAAGTCAAAGAGCAAAACTGGAGGCAAATGCCTGCTCCCTTCCCACAGCTCAGCTGGAAATGTGAGAATCAAGCTGGGCTGAGAGAATGAGTGACAGGGCAGCTGAACAGGTGACTGTCATGAAAGTTACAAGACACTTGGCAGCTCTACATACTAGAGTGTTTTACAGTCACAGGAGGTAGAATAGCTTTCCAGTGCATCATTAGCAACAACATTTTCATAAGCATATTGTCATGAAGCTTCTCAAGACGTTTCACTTGGCAGAAATGACTCAAGCTAGTTTAACAAATCAAATTTGGATTTAATAGGTACCGTATGAAGCAAGGTTAGAGGATAAGCTACTGTTTTGTGGTTTGTTTTTTGTTGTTTTGGGTGTATTTGATTTGTTGTTGTTGTTGGTTACTTTTTTGATAGAGCAGAAAAGGAAAGAATTCTAGAATAATAAAAAGGAATTGAATTCAGATGGTATCTTAAGCATCCAAATAAATAGAAATAGGGATCCACAGAAATGGTTGTATCCAAAGTGCAAATAAATCACACAAGGCTATAAGACGGAGAAGGTAAAACAAATAAATGGGAATAAAAGTACATAAGGTTTTAAATTAAAATCAGAAACCCATGTGTTTAATTCTAAAGGGAACAGTGAGTGCCAGAATATTGAGTTATATGTTACTTTACTGAAGACTAGGTCAAGATCTTATCAGCTCTATTATGAAGAATGTCAATAAAAGGCTGCACAATGATAAAATGTTTAATTAAAAAAATGAACATTGTGCAACTTATCAAGTCCTTTGTACTAATCAGAAAGAGGAGCCAAATGTATTATGTTCACTGAGTTACAATTCACACTAAATGGTTCTCTCTCCTCCCACCCTCCACCCCCCATCAAATATTCTTATGATTGTGAAATCTTGGGTGGAGATAGATTTGTTTATATCAATCTTTTGCAAATTAGTTTATGCTTATCTACCTCAGGAACACTTTAGTTACTTTGAAAATCTGAGCCTACTGTGACGGAATGAACACTTGGGTCTTGTTTGCAGCATCTCTCAGTTGAATAATTGACACACATTGGCAATTTTAAGCAACAAAACAAAGGCTTAATATTGATTCAACATGTTGATCAAAAAGTAACAGGAACAACCAGATTTAACTAAGTTTTTTGTTGAAAATTTACATAGCTCTGAATGAATACCAGAACTGTCCTAAAGATGTTAAACATCTAAGCAGACAAAGTAACAGACTAAGAAGCAGAGAGAAAGGATACAGAAGCAAATGATGAAACCTGTATGGTTGGCACACATCTTGTTTTCTACAAGGTGAAGGGGTTTTTTAAGTTATTTTTTTCATACCATGAACTAACTTAAAGGACAAGATGAGGCATGAGTGCAAGGACTCAAGAAGGATTTAAAAGTAGGAGAGCATGGTTGCTTGGTGTGCAGAAATAAAATGAGAGAGATGAAGGACCAGAAGCAGCAGAACTAAAAGAGGAGCACCTTGATGCCACCCTGGCCCTCCGTGCAAGGGGAGCAGGAAAAAGTCCAAAGCAAAGAGCTGCTACAGATGCATCATAAAGGAGACTTCAGCTGGAGCACATCTCAGAGAGGCTATTCAGGACTCCCCATACACCGGGGGAAAGCTATTGAGGCCTACGCTTTACAGGCACAAACTATTCCAATGGAAACTGAAGATTATCTAGATTTTTTCTTAATTATTCCAGAACAGAAAGCACCACAAATTACACTAAAAAATAGGAAATGTCTCTCATTGGAATGGGTACACCAACCAGGTGAGTGAGCCTCAGAGATGGTGGAATAAAAAAAACAACAAAAACCCCCCCAGAATTTGGAGCACATGCAGAGTTACCACCAGAGTTTTGGTCTGATACGAAATCAAAATATCAACACTTGTGACTAACAAAACATTGTGTAGACAGGAATGATACATGAGAGTGTCATTTAGGGCAGCACTAATGTTTCTGACCATGAAGTTCTGTAGGCTCAACCAGAAACTCGGCTGATGGAGAAGAGAAATGATGCAGTAGGTATGAATATTAATACCTTTTTATAGGATGTCTTATAGGACCTGAATGTCATATATGCAACAAATGTAATGGTGATGGGATCCAATACCAATTATTTTTTTTAAAGGTAGGGTAATTACCGAGAATAAACAAACACTTACCAATCCAGAAAATAAAGGTTTTAGTTAACCAAAGACATCTGGAGAAATATTCTACATAGCAATGAAGAAGAGAGTTCAGGATCTTAGAAACAGAAGAGGAAGACCTATTAGGTAATCTAGTGTTTCCTGTGGAAGTTCCAGGTTCTTCCCTACAGTACATTTTCTAGTCTTCAGAGACCAGTCTAGTTTTAAAGTATCTCTAGCAGTAGGAGAGCCACCGTTTCCTTTGGAAAATGATTCCACTGTACTCTCTCTCTCTCCCCATCAGGATGTATTTCCTGATATTCAGCCTATAATTTCCTCTGACAGGATTGAGATCTTTAAGGATTTCTACGCGTATGTTTTTCTATCTGAGCATAGACCTCTGAAACAATTACATGCAAAGTTCAGTCAGAGAATGATCTAAGAAGCAGAATTGGTGGTGATGACATTAGGACCTAAGGCTGAGGAAGAGGTCTGCTTAATTGAGCTAAAGAAAAAGTTCCATTGGTAGAAACCAACAGATTCCTAGGGTGAAATCCTTGTCCTGTCAAACTCGAAGGCAAAATTCCCATTGAGTTCAATGTGGACAGGATTTCACCCCTATATTTTATTCACAGTGCAGAACCACACAGAGAAAGTAAAAATGAAGCATCTTGAAGCAGGGTACCTTCAATTCCTCACATTTTCCCTCACCATAAGAGCCAAGATTTCCCCCTGAATGCCAACAGAGGCAGTCAAATGAGTTCCACATGTTAGACCCTAAATGTAACATTTTTCCTTGCAATCATGCACAGTGAGGACGGGCTCTCATGTGGCTTCGTTAACAAAAATGCAGCACTCAATAATTAATAAATTCCTTTGCATGAAATAGTGGATGGCGGAACTATTCTCTGGGTGACAAAATTCAGAAGTAATGACATTGTGGGCGTTAGGTACATGTAATAAAGTGGGTGTGACTTACACCCCAAGGCAGCAGAAAATGGAAAAAGCAACCAACAGCAAATTAAGATCAAATAGGCCCCCTATTTACTTATACCTTCCTGTTGGTTGCCTGACTTAATACAACACCAATCTTCTGTGCTTGGCCTGCAGTTTCTCATTTACACCCATTTTCCAACAAGTCACTTTCAGCACCATTTATGTCACCTTTGAATTTGGCCCTAGATTCCTCGGCTTGCGTGCTGCCAAAATTCTTAATGGAGCAGTTCCTGTTCAAGCAAACATAGTCCCTTGCAATAGATACTAAAACCTAATTTATCAATAGACAAGAAAATGGCAAACTGTACTATTATCTATAGGCAGCATCTCTATTCAATACACTATTTTGACCCTTATGTCTTGTGGCACCATACAAGCAAATAAAATTGAATACAATTGGTGACCCAAAACCACATCCTTGGAAAAAGTTCTATGAGGAAACAACACTAGCTGTGACGTTTACAGATCAAAGAACATATGTACTACTTCTGAACACACAAAAATGGATTACAGAGGCAGTTCCAAGTCAGAATTAAATAGATATAATCAAGCGCTTATGAATGCACGTAAGGACAGGGATGACCAAATGCGAGAATAATTAAAACACCTGGAAAACTTCAGCACAATATAAAATCTATAGCCAATGGAATCATGAAGCTGTGTGCCAGAGGAAGCCATTGTACTCAGTGAAGTATCAAGATGAAATAGGGAACTGATCTATCAAAATGTGGGAATCACATCCAAAATGCATATATACACCCCAACATTGAACCCCTATACTGTCATATTCTCTTATGTTCCCCCATAACCCTAGAACTGAATTCTCCTCCTACACTTGGCTCTCTCACCATGTAACACCATGTCCCCGCCCTCTACCCCCAGTTTCACAAGCTCTCATTTTATAACCTCCTTCATTCTCCCCAGCACCTGCCTGCTCGTTATATCATGTTTTGGTAGCAACCAATAGGATTGAGAATCCATTATGGTACGTGCTATACAAATAAATAGGAAGCACATTTCCTGCCCAAAACAGCTTTCAGATTCACAACAAAGCCAAGACTCAACAAATGAAACAATAGGATGGAAATGGGGAGGGGAGACAAAGATAACACCAGTAATGTGTGTTTCCATAAACTAATCGTATGCACAACTTGATGGCGCTGAATCCTTAAAATTATAAAGTGTGTTTTACACTGTGACCACGAATGGGTGCACCATGCTGGTAACTTTTAATGTGATATTTCTGCAGCTACGCAATGTATAAAACTACCAGAAGCTAAACATGTTTTAAGATGTACGAATCACAGGGGTTACAGCCACCTATTTTTCTCTCCAAAGGAAACAATCCTCTCATTCGGCCCCAATTCTCCCTTCTGTTACACGGTTGAGTTACAACCTTGTAAAACTGATGTAGCAGAGTGGAGAACCAGGTGCCTGAAGGCCCAAGCATCCTGACAGCTTGGAAGTCAGGGCAGCATTTTAGACATACCTTTTCCATTTTTAATGTCTGTTGTGGTCCATGAATTGTCCCCTCAGCTGTAACTCCGTGGTGACACTCCAGCATACACTCTGCTGGCAGTGTCACATGTACCACGGAGTAGCAATGGAGAATGGAGTTTGCCTATAGCTGTAAGATATCTACTGATATGACCAAAGTAAAATTCATATTTTACTCTTATTTCTTATTGAGTAGAAAAATGAATATGAAGAACCTTAGCAAACCATGAACTGCTGGAAAAGAATGGAACATACCTTGCCCCCACAGACAGGTTCAATTCTCCAATTATAGTCAGTGCTGCATGTGACATCACCAGCAAAGCAAGGTGCCATGCTGAACAGGCTCTGGCAGTTCCAGTTAACAAGTACTTCACACTCTGCAACAGAAGAATGAAGCATAATTCCACTCAGAATGGGGATTCTGTAAAAACTGTATTGCACAGTTCCAAGATTATTGTCTTTCAATGACCCCAGTTTCAGATTTCAGTTTACAAGTAGAACAATATTTTCTCTAACTCTCAGCCCTGAAAACTCAATTGGTGATCTGAGAATTATACTATGTTTTTATGGCTTGTGCATCATCAGCAATAGTCCTAACCCAATTCAGGAATATTATAAAATGACTGCCATAAAAAATTTGACAATTACCATTGACAGGTAAAATTCACTTTATCTTGGCATTTGCCCCTTTCTTGTATTTATAATGTACTTAGTATGTAGTAGAATATTGAATAGGGTCCCAATAAAATCGGGACTGTTCCAATTTTTAGTTCTTTGTCCCGCGTCCCAACCGATGCACGGTCAGGATGCCATTTGTCCCGATATTGCAGCTTGCTGCTCCGGCCGGTTTTTTTTTATTCTTATTTTTTTGCTTCCCCTAGGTGTCCCAATATTTTGTCCATTTCATCTGGTCACCCTAATATTGAATGCCATGGATAACAGTTTCAAAATGCTGCAGTAATTGAATGGTGACCACTAGAGACATAGTTATTGCACAACTGAGCTGAAGGCTACACATATCAAGATGAAGATTATGTTATTGGAATTTAGTTAATTCTCTTGATGATGAATGAGCCAAAATGGAATCCTGCTCCCCCTCCTAAATCTGCATTGATTTCTATAGAACAAGCAGGAGTAAAAAAGTAGAGCATAAATGTGTTTTTGTTACTAAGGGGTAAACAGAGAGGTTGTAGAATACAGAGAGGCAATCTGCTGCCTTCACACAGTTACTTTTCTGATTATCAGTGAATTTCAGGCCAAATTCAGCCCTGGATGTAAGTGGACACAACTCCAGTTGAATCAATGGAGCTGCACCCATATATGCAATGGCTTAATTGAACCCACTATTGTTTAAAATACCAGTGTGTTCACAGACTCCTTAACCTCTTTATTTGGAGCACTAAAATAATAGCACTGAAGTTCTGGAAGCTTTTTAAATAAAATGTGCAGACCAATCTTAAAAGGATATTATTCTAATGCAGAAGGGGAAAAATACGCTGAGAATTTTCTGGAGTTTTATTTCTACTTTGCTTTGCTAAAAGAACTTCAAACATCTCTCATATTTTTATTGTTAGGCTTGTGAGCCACAATATACCTACATGAGGTACGTAAACAATCTCCTTTATAAATTACACCTTGGATAATAAAATGATCATTGCACGAATATTACTTTATTTTTCAACTGAAAGTAATGTACACTTACTGTCAGAAACTACAAAGCAGTTGATTCACCATGGAATACATCTCTTTCATTAACATCCAGTTCTTTACCTTGTCTGGGCATCCATACTTATGTTATAAGAGGACAAAATCTATAGAAGTATGGTCCAAAAAGTCAGCTAGGTATATACTGTAGTTGAGCTAGTCCATAGAAGTAAAGAAGTCATTCTTTGGTAAATTGTATCCTCTATATAAATTCCCTGTCTCCCACCACAAAAATCCCTATACACTAAGCAACATACAGTTACAATTACTGGGCTTCATCTAGCTACTTGCCCAATGCTGTTAACCCATGATATGCAGATTTAAATGCAATCAGGGACTGAATTAGTTTCAACTTTATGGGATAAACTCAAATTTCAGTGCCTCAATTGGTGGCCTATCAATCAGAAGCTAAATACTTATACAGTGGTTACAACGTCACCTTCACATTCTCTGCAAAAAGTTCTCCACAGTGTTGACATGATGAGTGAGGAGGCACATTTCTAGCTACAGGCATAAAGTTTATGGTGGTAATAAAGAAAAATATATGTATTAAATATCGCTACAGTCAGGATACCTAGCATGACTCAAGTCCCTATTAATTTTCACCATCACAGTTAATCTGCCTAACATGCATAGGAGAATAATTTGAAACATATGCCCCTTGTATTGCTGGCCCCAAAATGCCGAGCTCTGTACTTTGAAGGGACAATAATTTATGTAGAATACCTTAGGAAATACAGCAGTGTCACAGAACTTGGGTCTAGTTTAAGTATGTTGAAGTAGGGAGTCATTGACATGCTCTGCCTCACAACCGAACCTGCCCATCTCTTAATACATATCTAACACAGAACCCAAAACAAATAATAATACAGCTGACATGATAGCTTTCTCACCATTATCTGTGAAAAGAACTTTAGTTATTTTAAAACTAAAATTAAGAGAAGCAAGTCTTTGGTGATGGTTGTTATATTGTACAGATCTATGGAAGTCATCATACTTTGGAGGCTTACAACTAGATATATGTGGGAACAGCATTTTCCATTCCATGAAAAAAGTTGAGATTTTGGGGAAAAAAATAAAAATCTGAATTGAAATGAAAAAAAAAAACCTCAACATTTTTCACAGAAAGAAAAGAGAGAAAATTCTATTAGGGGAGAACCAAAATGGATTTTTTTGGCTTATCAGCTATTTGCCTGGAGGGTGAGCAGGCAGGCTGTCCAGCTCTCCAGTCTCCCCAGCAGCCTCCTGGCAGACTGTCTGCCCAGACTGCCAAACAGCCAAGGGAGTCAGGGAAAGCAGGCAATCAGCTTGCCTGCCTGGTTTCTCTTGAAACTTTTGATTCAGTCAAATAACCATTTTCCAACCAAAAAAAAAAAAAAAAAAGTTCTGGCAGAAAATTTTCAGCCAGGTCTAGTTAGAACAGAAGCTACTTAACTACATATATTATATTATGTATGTTCTGATCATCTATTTTAGGGAGGAAATAGGTTTGCTATATTATTTAATGTTCTAGGATTTGCTGAACTATGATTGGGTGCTATAGGTCATCATTAGCCAAGGGCTGAAAGAGCAAACAGAAATGCACTTTGGTACTTCGAGTGCAGAAGGTGGGAGCCTACAAGGATTCTAAAAATTAATACTGGCCACTCCAAGCTTGGATTAAACTCCCAAGGTCACAGATTCTCTCTGACCTTGGATTGGTAGATGCTGCCACCACCCAAGTGCAGAACCCTTTGAGAGCCCAGGAAGGCACACTTGGGAATTCCTTCCTGTGGGATACCTCAAGCCCTTTCACCCCCCTCCATTCTGGGAAAGAGCTGAGAAAGAAAAAAAAAGAAATCAGCTGTTGCCACCAGCTAATTAAACAACGTGCACAAATCTCTTAACACATAAAAATCCAATTCTATTATTAAAAAAGGTAAATTTTATTAATTAAAAAAAAGGAAGAAAATACATCTCAGAACTCAGGCTATTGCTAGATTTTAAAAGTGCAACTACAAGGATTAAGCACCAAGAATAGCTTTCCTGAGGTCCATCTTAAAGGTTGCAAGCAAAACAAAAGCACTTGGGGTTAGCACAGAGGAATCCACAAGCCATAACGAAATAAAAGGGATAAACCTAATTCTGTCTTCCTAGACATTTCTTGATCTACTTACTTATCTGGGGTTTTTAAATAAGTAGTTTCTAGGTATGATACTGATGATTTTTTCATACCTGGCCCAAAATTCTTACAGCATAGCTGTTGCCCTATCTGCCCCTCTCCGGGAGAACAACAGACAGACAGACAAAAGGGAGTCTTTTTTTCAATTTTAAAAAGTTCTAGCCTTCCCATTGGCTCTTTTGGCCAGGTGCCCACTCACCACCTTTTACCTGTGCATAGCAGTGAGACTTTTTAACCCTTTACAGATAGAGCAATTAGAGAACAGCTACTAAGGGGGATTTTATAGCTACTGGCTGGATGGATGTCCATGAAAGGGAGCTATTCCCCATCCCCCCATTTTATTTATCACAATGTTATGATAATCTATTTTAGGGAGGAATTAGGTTTGCTATATTATTTAATTTTCTAGGATTTGCTGAAGTATGATAGGGTGCTAGAGGTCATCATTAGCCAAGGATTGAAAGATCAAAGAGAAATACATTTTTATTTTAGGGAAGTGCAGTAGGAATTTGAAGTTGTCAAGAAATTTGAATGCCCCAATAGTTTGCATCCTTATGTAAAAATGCTAGAAAATGTAATTAGAGATGAAACCAAGAGAACTGTTTGAGGACGGAGCCATTCAGCAACAGAGTGGCTTCCCACCCGGCCAGGGGCTCATCCTCCTCTTTCTTGCTGCCCTGGCCAGAGATCATTTCTCTGTCCTGCAAAGACCAGACCTTTCCCCACACCTTGTGCCTGCAGGAATAGGGTGTCACCAGCACCGCGGATATTCAGGGAGCCCTCTGCACCTCTGCTGTCACAACCCTGCTCATTCACTCATTCACCAGCCATGAGTGTAGGAGTCACGCCCAGGCAGGAACTGTTCAGCAATACCTCAACCTCCTTCTTGCAGTCCTGGCCAGGATCACAGCCTCCCCTGCACCTTGTGCCATGGTGCCTTGGGCTCCACTGTCAGTGCTGTGAGATTCCTGAAGCCCACCTCACACTGCTGTCTTAATCCTAGCCCCAACCCTTTCCTCCCCGCCACCCCCCTTAGCTGCTTAGTTTCTAGCAACTGTAAAAACAAAATAAAAAAAATATTTAAAATAAAAATCTATATTAATTGTAGAAAAATTGAATTCTGCCAAACCTAAGTATAAACAATCTACAAGTATTAGTTGAAATGTCTGTAAATATTTCTCATAAACAACAATTATGTGACAGCCCTTAGGTGTTTCTCCCCCAAACTGCCACATTTGTTGCTATTATAA
Organism: Caretta caretta; assembly: GCF_965140235.1. Classification (NCBI taxonomy): domain Eukaryota; kingdom Metazoa; phylum Chordata; order Testudines; family Cheloniidae; genus Caretta; species Caretta caretta. The sequence continues at coordinate 176,749,820 of NC_134206.1, forward strand.
AATATTGAGAAAATATGTATCTTGTGTGGTGTCCCTAACCTCTGACTGCCAGAAGCTGGGAATGGGTGACAGGGGATGGACCACTTGATGATTACTTGTTTTGTTCATTCCCTCTGGGGCACCTGGCATTGGCCACTGTCAGATGATCGGATACTGGGCTAGATAGACCTTTGGTCTAACCCAGTATGGCCGTTTTTATGTATGTACATGTGTGGACACACTTCCCTCCACCTCTCTCGTGAGGGAAGTCCTCAGCCCTTCTTGCAATTCAAAAGATATATATGTCCCTAGAGTTTCTTACAGCTAGCACAAGATGGCAGTTCCACGGACTCCTTCAACTCTTCCAGTCAAACTCTCACAACCAGAGGTAACTTCCAGTGCCTTTCTTTGGCGGCCAGTGAGATAGGGAGTACATCATCTCTGGATCCAAAAGGATTAGTAAAGTCTCTGAAGACACACACCTCACAGTGGACAACAGCAAACATGATTCAGCTACTGAGTTCTCCAGGCTGTCTCCAGTTTCCCACATTTATAGCTTCCTCCTTGCTGAGATCCAATTGGCTCAGCTTTCAGATGGTGACTAAGGGTGTGTCCTGCCAGGTGGCTTGCCCACAACAAAACTTCCTATATAGTTGAAAACAGTTACTAACCATGCGAACAGAAGAAAAATTGATGTTTTGCAGCAAATTTTGAAGCATTTTTGCACTGCAGTAGACTTTTCAATTTGAATTAGTGCTACAGTACAATATTGTAAAAGGCATTTAAAAATATTTTGAATGAAGCAAAAACTCTTGCCGGACTGGGTGACTGAGTGCCTTAATGTCCATTTAAAAATCCAATACACAAAAGTGTTCATATTGCAGTGATGGAATTCAAAAACAGGAAGTGGAATGAGGTCAGAAAGGCAAAGACATGGAATTATTAATTTTAACCTACCTTGCCCAGCAGACCTTAAACAAAGTGATGACTTTTGGATTTACCGTCATCCACGCTGCGAAGATATGTAACTGCGTACTCTCTGGATATTTCTAAATGTGAAAAAAACTGATTGTTTGCAGATCTTAAACTAATTTAGTGACTAAATCAGAATCCCACAGCCTTTCATTCAGAATTCAGTGACCTGAAGGCTATTACCACATTATATGCTATTGAAAGTGGTAGCACATGCTCTGGCAGAGATCCTGCAGCATGACAGCACCAAATCAGTGAGTTCTCTTCTCCCTGTTTGATATTTGTCCTCCTCATCTCACACCTATATTGGGCCTAAATCCTGTCTCTTTCCCTGCCATCCAAGTCTCAGCAGCTGGGTGTGACATAGGGAGATTGTATGGAGTTTGGTAAGGAAAGAGATCCAGATCATGCAGTGGAGGATCTCTGCTGCCAGCTCCTCATCCTGCTCAGCAAGGACAGTGGAGAAGCAGAGCTGCAGATCCACCTGACCCATGCCTGCTACTCCTCTGCCATGCCTCTCTAAAACCCTGCTACATAGGGGCCTCTGGGGAGCCCCCAGACAGCTGGCCTCTGCAATGTGCAGCATGGACAAGCCTTATATGGGGGCTTTTCAAATCCTCCCCATAACTCCTCATGCAGACACACAGAACCACCCTCTTGGTTCTATTGCAGCTGAAGCCCAACATGTCCCCCCTGTGCACTTTACTTCTTCCTGTGTTCGTTTCATTAGTGGTCTTTTTCCATCAAGACAGAAGCAGCCATGCATCTAGTCCCAGAAACAATCTCTCCATAACCATTCCCCACCATCCATCTTCTCTCCACAAACTGCCACTTTCTTTTCAGACTCCCAAGCATCTCACTCTCGACATAGTTTTTTACCAGCTTAATTGACACCACACAAGTAATTTTAATCTGTTTAAAGACAACTCATTACATATTGACCTCTCTAACTACAATATGATGCCTAGCCTTTTACCAGTGTGCTTCCTTACTCAAATCTTATTTCAGCACTATAGCTTCACTGCAACACCAACTGGCTTCTTGCAGAAACCACTGGGATGGATAAGTTGGATCCCTAGAGCCCACTTGATCTCATTAGAATTGGCTGCCTGATGTTTTAGTGAGATTTTGTTAGACACACAGAAGCCTTTAGATGTAGGTGCCCCATTAAATAATCATTCTTATAATCTGGCATAAATGGCTAATGGGAGGAGAGAGGGAGCCAAGTAAAAGTGCAGTTTTACAGGTTACAGGAAAGTAGGAGGATGAATTGTCTACTTGGGATGACCTGAGCTGTTAACTGGTAATAGGACACTGTTGCCCTGAATTTATAACTAACCTGCAAAGCAGCAGAGGCCTAAATAACCCATATTTTTAAGACACATGCCCCCAGATGTTGGCAAAACAAAACCTGTAAGGTAATACATCACCTATTTGTTATATCCAATATAAGAGCCTTTATAGTTCTATATTAAAAGCAGATTTATGAAAAGGTCAGATACTAGGGTAATAAGGGCCACATAAATAGATTACATCACAATAACTACATAGATTTTTTTTAAAAAGTATGATCCCATTTTGGCACAGCAAAACAGAGAATTTTTTTAATCACAATCTTTCTAGCACTAAAAAGATTATGCTCTAAATGCTACTTTTTACTGGTCTTTGAAATTGTTATAGAATAAAAGTTTCATATGCAGAACGATTCGTCTCCGTACCAAATACATATATAACATAACATTTTTGAAACAGGCCTGTTCTCTGATGCTGCATTCCGTACCAAACCTTTTGTTCTTAACCTTCTAAATGGAGTGGATCAACAGGAAATTCAAAATATCCTTATCCAATTCTATGATTAGGAAACATAATTGTTGAGGGGTGGGAGGGTCAATGCCACTGCAAGATCATTGAAGATATTATAATTATAATGCTATTACAGTTGAAATTAAGATTTCACTTTCATTTTAAACCATTATTGTTAAGAGTTTCTAATAGGGCTGCAAAAAATTACAAAAATAATCACAATTAATCATGAGATTAAAAAATAGCTGTGATTAGTCGCAGTTTTAATTGCGCTTTTTAATAATAATATAATACCAATTTAAATGTATTATATACATATTTGGATGTTTTCCTACATTTTCAAATATATTGATTTCAATTACAACACAGAATACAAAGTGTACATTACTCGCTTTATATTATTTTTATAACAAATATTTGCACTGTACAAAAGATAAAACAAAAGAAATAGTATTTTTCAATTCACCTCATACAAGTACTGTAGTGCAATTTCTTTATCGTGAAAGTGCAACTTACAAATGTAATTTTTTTTTTGCATAACTGTACTCAAAAACAAAAGAATGTAAAACTTAAGAGCCTACATATTGAAGCATGAAGGGGCATACCAATGTTTAGCATACCTGACACATAAATAGCTTGCAGTACTGGCTACAACACTGCCATGTGAATGTCTGTTCTGACTTTCAGGTGACATTGTAAAGAAGAAGCGGCAGGATTATTTCCTCTAAATGTAAGCAAACTTGTTTGTCTTATCAACTGCCTGAACAAGAAGTAGGACTGAGTAGACTTGTATGAGGTGAATTGAAAAACACTGTTTCTTTTGTTTATCCTTTTTACAGTGCAAATATTTGTAATAAAAAATAATAATACACCTCTACCCCGATATAACGCGGTCCTCAGGAGCCAAAAAATCTTACCGTATTATATGTGAAACCACGTTATATCGAACTTGCTATGGAGGGCCAGGTAGGGAAGGCTGTGCCTCCCCAAACAGCCTGGCCCCGCCCCCTCTCTGACCCCCACCTACTCCCTGCCCCCTGACTGACCCCTCAGAACCCCCGACCCATCCAACCCTCCCTGCTCCCTGTCCCCTGACCGCCCCCAGAGACCCTCTGCCCCTTGTCCAACGCCCCAGCCCTGGCCCGGCCCCCTTAACATGCCGCTCAGAGCAGCGTGTCAGAGCCAGACACGCTGCCACCATAGGTGCTGACTCATGGGTGCTCCGGGGCTGGAGCGCCCACAGAGAAAAACTGGTGGGTGCAGAGCACCCACAAGCAGCTCCCCGCCCCGCCCCAGCTCACCTCCACTCCGCCTCCTCCCCTGAGTGCGCTGCCGCTGCTCCACTTCTCTCCCTCCAGGGCTTGCCTCAAATCAGCTGTTTGGCGTGGCAACCCTGGGGGGGGGGGGGAATGCGGAGCGGTGGTGCGCTCGGGGGAAGAGGCGGAGCAGAGGTGAGCTGGGGCGGATAGCAGTTCCTCTGCATGCCCCCCCCACACCCGGTTACTTGCTGTGGCCCTCCCCATGCCCAAGCCACCCCCCCAGCCCCAGCTCACCTCTACTCCGCCTCGGCCTCCTCCCCTGAGCGCGCCGCCGCTGCTCCGCTTCTCCCCCTCCCTCTCTCCCTCCAAGGCTTGCTGCGAATCAGTTGTTTGGCGCGGCAAGCCTGGGAGAGAGGAGAAGTGGAGCAGCGGCGCGCTTGGGGGAGGAGGTGGAGATGAGCTGGGGCAGGAAGCGGTTCCTCTGCGCCCACCTCCCCCAGTTGCTGCAGCCCACCCCGCGCCCCCCCCGACCCCAGCTCACCTCCGCTCTGCCTCCTCCCCTGAGCGTGCCGCCACTCCACTTCTCCCCCCTCCCTCCCAGGCTTGCACAAGCCTAGGAGCGAGGGGGGAGGAAGGGAAATGCTTTACCCTGTTATATCCGAATTCACGTTATATCGGGGAAGAGGTGTATAAAGTGAGCATTTGTACACTTTGTATTCTGTGTTATAATTGAAATCAATATATTTTAAAATGTAGAAAAACATCCATAAATATTCATAATACATTTAAATTGGTATTCTATTATTGTTTAACAGTGCAATTAAAACCACGATTAATCAGGACTTTTTTAAATCTGGTTAATTTGTTTTGCATTAATCACATACATTAACTGAAATTAATCGATAGCCCAAGTTTCTAATCAATATTGGAAAATAGTCACAAACTTTCCCATGCTAGGCACAAAGGATAAAATTTTCACAAGTGCCTAAATCCCACTGAAAGTCAATGAAACTTAAGCACATAAGTCACTTAAATGCTTTTGGAAATTTTATCAAAAGCCTAACTCACCTAGCACTTACCCTCATAAAGATGGTCACTTGCCTTTGAAAAAATACATATATAGTCACACTGAGCAAGTGGAAAAAGACTGGTTATAAAATTTCTCAAAAATTTCTTTTTAGGTTGAAATTTCTCATATTCTTCCCAGGCTCAGCAGCAGCTTTTGTTTGTCTGTGTGAATCTGGGAAGGTGCCATAAAAATCAGCTTTGGCTAATTATAAGTCATCTGAATAGGTATGAAAAATATTTTCATTTAAGACATTTTTCAGAATCTTTTATGCATTCATAACTCAAAAACAGCTTTTTAAACACTTCAGATATAGGTGGCAGCTCAGGGATGTGGAATCCTTATTTAATAGCATATGGTCCAGGAATTTACCTTGTTTAAAGAAAACTGGTTTTGAAATAAAGTTTTGGATGTTTAATAACATTATACTGAACCTTCTTTGTGCTGCCTCAGTCCCCAGGGCTACTCAGAATCATGCCCCCTAGCTTTCCCCCTATGCCAGAAAGTGGGAGGATGGGATCAGCTGTGTTATCTTCTTGTCACTAGGGGATTGCCCCACATCTGGAGAATCTTCAGCTAATCTGCTAGTGTGCTTTACTGCTCCTTTCTTCCACCAAAGCAAGGCCAAAGACATGGCCCCCAAATACATATAAGGGTAACTACTTGAGTGCACCGAAGTGAACTTCAGCATACAATTGTCCTAACAACCACAAGTGATTCTATTTAAATTTGCAGACAGAAGAGGGGATCTTTGTAAGTATCAGAAAACAGCTTACATGAGAGTCTTTTACTCATGGTAGACATGGCTCAGTCTGACCCCTTTACTAAAACATTAATCCTCCTTACATTTTAAACTCATTTCCTGCACCTGGTGTCTGACAGCATCTCTTGAAATATATTAAACAAAACTGAAATGCGGCACAACTTAACATTGCGCAATAAAGTTGTTTTTTTTCTCTATCTGAAGCATAGCTAAAAGTCTGTAAGGTGATCGGTGGCTTAGGGTGAGAAAGTTATAACTTTATTCTGGTATGTTTAGCCTATGAATCCTAGCAATCTGCTAAATTTAAATCACTGAAAGTCAGTAATTAAAACTCCAAAGATGAAATGCGGAGGGATGTAATAAATGTATGCTGGGGGTGATATTAAGAGACAAGCCTTGTGCATACTCAGGCACTTGTTATCTCTAAGCTATGAACAATTTTATTATTTTTACAGAATGCACTGACAAAAAAGCAATAAAACAGTATGCATGTTACATTTAAGTGTTTTTCCTCCCAAACTGCCCTTTATAAAGGGAATTAGAGAAAAATCATAGTGTATCTAACTGTTCCATATCTTTACTTTTTCCACTGTATGTTTGGTCATGAAATCACTCTTTTCACATCTTACTCTTTACCTATTTAATCTTTCTTATCTGGTTAAGCTTTTACAACACACTCTTACTTTTACAACACTGACAGCATCTGAGCCCCTCACATACGAATACCATCTTTTAGACATTTGCTTTCTTTTACCCACCCCAAAGCTCCAATCTATTTAATTTTTGCCTGCCATTAGATACACAATTTCCTCTGCCCCCATCTAAATTTCATTTCTTCAAAGCCCAAGATCTCCACACTGAAACACTAGTTCTGATCTTCTAAGCCTCATAATAAGGATACCACTCCACCCCCAAATCTTTGTCTATTTTTCGAATGGAACTCTCACAAACATATTTCTGAGAATTTCAAATGTTTGTAAGAGTTTTCTGGAAGTGTCAAAAAATTATGAGAATGGTAATTATCTCAAGTCATTTTCAAACAGAAGCAACATTGTCAGAATTCCTTCCCAAACACCTGTTCACATGAAATTTCCACCCAATATTATATATTTGAAAAATTATTATAAGCAACATCACTTCAAGAGGAAATTTGCTTGGGCCCAAAAGGTAGATCAGCACCAAACTACCACTGACTTTCAATGGGAAGCCTAACTATTCTTTGTGCCATTGAAAATCTCCCCACAACTTGTCATCTATTGACTCCTCCTGATTTACCGTCAGTACTGAAGTCAATGTAGTTTACACCAGCTGAGGACATGGCCCTATGTGTTTATCATTCTTACCAATACAGCAGAATTAATCCTTATGCTGTGCAAAGCTCTAACCCCACACTAGGGCAGATCAGAGAGAATCATCGGGGCTATTTTTTTTTTGTTGATTTTTGCGGCATTTGAATGGACTGATTCAGTTGTTGTACTACACCTTAGATATATTAGATTAATTAAATAAGAAATTTCTAAGCAGCTGACTGTGACCAGATCAATATCTCAGAGAAAGTTCTTGATAGCATCTAGCCTTCTTTTGCCAGCATTGTGTCTTTCTTCTAACCTAAAGTTGTTTCTTATAATGCACAGTAATGGAACACATGCAGAAAGAATTAAAACTTTCTAATTTTGTCTTTAGTAATTGGATAATGTTAATGTGGTAATAATAATATTCCCTATACCACATACAGTGAATAGTTAGCAATTACTGCACTCATGTTACCTAGTTCAGAAAAGAAAAGCATGGTTTTAAGATCAAACACACTAAAAGATAACCACCGTTTCCCCAATTGAATGATGAACTAGGGCTGCCAAGCATCTGGTTTTCGACTGGCACACCCAGTCAAAAAGGGACCCTGGCAGCTTCGGTCAGCACCTCTGACCGGGCCGTTAAAAGTCCCAGTCAGCAGTGCAGCGGGGCTAAGGCAGGCATCCTGCCCAGCTCTGCATGGCTCTCAGAAGCGGTGGGCATGTCCCTGCAGTCCCGAGGCAGGGAGGAGCAATCAGGGAAGCTCTATGCGCTGCCCACGCCCACAGGCACCACCCCCACAGCTCCCATTGGCTGGGAATGAGTGAAAGTGAGTGAGGGTGGGGTAGAGTGAGTGACAGAGGGAGGGGGATGGAGTGGGGGCGGGGCTTCGGGGAGGGGGCGGAGAAGCAGTGTTCGGTTTAGTGTGATTAGAAAGTTGGCAACCCTATGATAAGCTTACAACTACTGCATTTTTAGCCGGGTTAACAAAATGGATAGTCCTCTACAAAATCTCTTCTCAGGATACATGACGCAAAGCACAATAATGCCCTATCATTTAGCATACTCCCTAAGAGGCCGCTAACCAATTATAAAATTGGAAGATCGGAATATAGGAATTGCCACACTGGATCAGTTCTGAGGTCCTGTATCCAATGATGGTCAGTGCCAGATGCGTTAGAGGAAGAATCCCACCAGTCATCAGATGTGACATTAATTGCCCTCCATGGAAGTCCCTTCCTAATCATCAATAGGAACAGGACTATTCCCATGCTTAAAATTAAGTACGTGCTTATGTACATTGCCAGACTGGGGCCTTTTTGCTTTACATTTAGCTCTGTACAAAACAAATGGAAGGCCCAATCCCTGCCTCTACGCTCTAATGAAATGCTCTATGTAATTTGGTCAACTGCTTCAGACTATGCATCCCATTAACTGTCTAATATACTGTACTTTATAATCTGGGACTTCAAATAATTCCACCTAGCAAAAGACCCATTGAATAAAACACTGTTCATATATGTTCCAAGTGAAGAGTATGTAAAATAATTATCTTTCTTTCTTTTTCTTATACTGCTGTCATTAGGTCCTAAAAAAGAAGAAAGTTGCATCAGTCTCTGGGGAATTGAAAGAAAACAAAATCCACCAATCCAGCTTCACTCAATCAATTTCAACTGTATTTGTGTTTTGTTATGTAACTTCACATACCTCTGTTTTATTATTTAAAATTATGTCAGGAATGTATCAATTCAATTTACAAAATTCCTTATCCCACACAGAGATATCTGCCTGAAATAGTTGAGAGACTCCTCATCTTGAATATTAATCAACACACCAAGATTTACCTAATCTAGTGATGACATAAATATATATATGACTATTAGGTTAATTGTGATTTATAATTCAAAATTAACATTTCAGCAAAATTCTATTAAAATCACATAATCAGGCAGTGTTATTATGGTAACATGAATATACATTTTTCCCCAGTTGCCTACAGCTGTTAAAAGTCCTTATAAAAATTGTTAACTTTAAACCAACAGGAAAAAAAGTGGCGATACCCTTAGAAACTTTTGACTTGCATACAGATCTAAATAATGTTAGCACAGTATATGCAGTATTCACTAGACATTTTCTATATTAAGTCTTGACACTGAGTGTGTATATCTAGGTAACATGATACACTTATCTAAGGTAAAATTTGATAGTTGTTAAGGATGGCCACTGTAGCTCAACAATGAGGTTCACTGAGGTCTTGAAAATACTTGTTCATTTAACACATATATCAGCAAGGCGTGCTACTGCTGTAGGTTTTGGCAGAACAGAGGAGAAACCCTACATCTGGTAGGTAGTGAGGATACAAAAATCTGTGGCCCACTGAAAATGTATTTTCTATCCAAGAACTATACTATACTGATATTATTTTTTAAGTTCATATTGAATTCTATAACATTCACATTTTTTAAATTAAACAAAGACTCCCCCCACCAGCAGGGGGATGTTTTTGCAGCAGAATTTAGGTGCAGCTAGCTGTGGAGTGCCTAGGGCCTTGTTTTTAAGCTACAGACTAAACCACAAATAATGAGAAACTACTTTGTAATTGAACTAGAAATATTTCATCCACAGACACGCTAACAGCTTGATGTACAATGAATAGACACAAATTTACTAGGTTAATGGGTGACTTGATTATAGGTCTATAAGTACTTATATGGGGAACTACTATTTAATAATGGGCTCTTCAATCTAGCAGAGAAAGGTAAAACATGATCCAATGGCTGGAAGTAGAAGCTACACAAAATCAGACTGGAAGTAAGGTATACATTTATAACAGAACAATTAACCTTTTAAACAACTTATCAATAATGGATTCTCCATTACTGACAATTATTAAATCAAGATTGGATGTTTTTCTAAAAGAGCTGCTCTAGGAATTATTTTGGGGAAGTTCTGTGGCCTGTGTAATTCAGGAGGTCAGACTAGATGTTCACAGTGGTCCCTTCTAGCCTTAGAATCTATAAATCATGTTTTTTAAGGCTCGTCTGCAGGTCACAACATTTCAGACAGAATCAGCATAATATCTGGGATAAGATATATAAAGACTTCAAAATAATGTTTCATTACACAAAATCAGTGGCAGAAGAAAATATTTAAGATTTCTGTTACTAAAAGCTACAATAATCCAGGCACTTGGTATTGACTTTGATAAAGTCTAACTTTTTCTGAAAAACCTAAAAAGAGTATTTACATGCTATACTTAACACCTGGAGGAGCCATGTTGGCTGTGATCCTTGGTGAAAGACCATCTCTCACTAGAACTTCTCTAGTCCCTCAAAAGAAAATCTCTAAAGTTTTCCTGAGCAGCAAAAGTCTTGATATTTATTTGTTGATACTTGACTAATAATAATACTTGAGTGAAGGAAGTCTCCACCAATCAACTCCTGTCATTCTTTCCTCTAAGACCATCAACCAAAACAATAAGATTCACCTGCTAATCCATTATTCTTTTGCCACATTATGGCTACATGATCAAAACCATTTATTTTGTGACAGGGCCTTATATAACACAAGAAGATGGGACTACTTATGCAAGTAAACTTAAGACAATGGACAAAAGTAATGTGTTTCAGAATTGGGCCCATAATTAATCCATCTCCTGATTTGGAATTATTTATTATGTTAAATAAATAATAAAAACAACCCTCAGTTATGTTGCTCAGGAAAGCTTTGGTAACAAAAGATTATAAATCTCTGAAAGATTACAGTCTTAAAAAACTGTACTGGGACAACATCAGGCCCCACAAGTACCATAGTAAGCAGTTAGTATATACTTTATACACAGATTCTACCTAATAAAAAGCATATTGGTAATAATCACTTATAATGGAAATGTATCAAGGCAGAACTTCTTTTGTAAATCATAATGTTAAGACTAATAATACTTAGTTGCACATAAATTCTTCTATCGTTTATAGTCGCAAAACCACTGATTAACACATGAAAGGTAAAACTTCAAAACAGAACACTTATCTCAGGTAAAGTCTCTTAATTGTAGTGTAAAATTGCAAGAAAAATAAATATTTCAGATATCCGAAGTAAGCTGTCAATTGCTCTATGCCGCGGTGCCTGTGAAGTCCAAAGCTGCACTGGCGTTTCATTGCTGCCCTACTGCATTGCAAACTCATCCCTAACTTGTTATGCACTGTCATTCCAGGTGTTTGATTGTCATCCATCAAGGTAACATAAATAAGCAACTCCGCAAGACTGTTCAGAACGTATAGTATACCCTTGCCTTTCAAATGCACAGTGCTTACTTCATTTTGTTTCCAAAGAGGTCTTATTCCAGGTACTACAAAAGAGAAAAATTAAGGTTTTTTCCAAAATAAGTTTTCAGTATTTTGGAACCATAATATTTCTGGTGATGGGTAGCATAGTTTAAAAGGTTTTAAATGGAATTTATATGCAAGTTTGCCTGTTGTACCAGGAGCTACAAACCAATGATCAAGAGATTTATCCTCTCCTATGTTCCATATCTAGCAAAACCAGGTCTAAATAGTAATGATATTGCTCCACGTGAAGCACTCCTCTTGAAGTCAATAGACTTTTTGTGTGTGGACTGAAGGCAGGATTGTGTCAGGATATTGAGAGGGTGATTACAGCTAAGAATTTTTCATCAAGTAACATTTGAAGACACTACTTTACAATGATAGAAAGCAGCAAACAAGCGCACTTCAAAATAGCTTATTCATTAAAAATATTTTTCCAGGCAAACATTCATTCATCCAGATTGTTTAAAATGAGGTATCACTTGCAGAACTATGAAAAATAAACTGGAAACAGAGACTGGCAAGAAAGTTCCCTTGACTATTTTTAAAACTCTCTCAGCTTGTAGTCTAGAGAGAACTTAATTAAATATAATGGAAATTTTCCAAAAGGGGAAAAAATAGGCACTTAAAAGGTGCAATATTCTTTTCTCCTTGAAACTGTCATTACTCTGACAAAATGACTGAATCTTGAGTTATAAATACACAAATACTGGCAAGCTTTCAGTCCTGTTTTTCATCTCCAAACCAAAGGATGAACAACAGTGAGAATACAAGCTTCTTCAAAAGAGCTGAAAAACAAATGCTTGCCAGGCCTTGATTTTCTGGCAAACCCCTCACCACAGCTCTAATTAAGTGCTAATGAACAGAGACTAAGGGTATGTCTACACTTAAAACGCTTCAGTGGCGCAGCTAGAGCACTTCAGCATAGGCACTACCTAGGCCAATGGGACGGGTTCTCCCATTGGCGTAGGTAATTCACCTCTCTGAGAGGTGGTAACAGGGTTCACGGAAGAATTCCTCTGTCAACCTACCCCTGTCTACACTGGGGGTTAGGTCAGCATAGCTACCTCTCTCAGAGTGTAGATTTTTCCTGAGAGAGGTAGATATGCCATTGTAAGTTTCCAGTGTACACTAGCCCTGACCTTATAGTCATTTTAAACTACTCTCGTAGACTTGTAGAAAAATATTAATTATTAGCTCTTATTCAGTTATTCATGCTCCTATTTGCAAACTGCTGTAAGACAACAATACATTTAAATATAAGACAAGTTCTCTTTGTTGATCAGCTGCATAGTTAATGAAAAACCCACAAGCATCTTTACATAAATAAGTGGCCTGGAAGATGTAAACCCTTTCCAGGACAGAGCAGTGTTCTTATCTCAGGGTATGTCTACATGGTAGCTGGAGGTGCAATCTCCAGCTTCAGCAAATGTACCTGCATGAGCTTTGTTTGAGTTAGCGCTCTAACAATAGCAGTGTAACTGCTGTGGCATGGGCGCTTGCCCAGGCTAGCCACCTGAGTACTTACTGAGGGTCTCAGATGGGATTGCACTCAGGCAGCTAGCCCATGCTGCCGTTCATGCTGCCGCCAGCTCCGCCACAGCCACACCACTATTTTTCGCATGTTGGCTCGATCAGAGCTCCCATAGGTATGTCTATCCAAACTGGAAATTACACCTCCAGCTGCAGTGTAGCTATACCCTAAATTATGCAGCTAATCCTCATTATACACCTCAGTCAAGAGATTTATGAAAAATCTGAAGATATGCAGCACTCACAAGACAGGATAACATGGACCGTCAAGGTAAATTGCCCAAACTACCGGAACTTGAAGTTCCATATTATCCTGTCATGTGATGCTGCATATCTTCAAATTTTTCAAAAACCTCTTGACTGAGGTGCATAATGAGGACTAACCGCATAATTGGCTATTTGTGGCTCGAGGGTGGAGTCTCTTTCTCTCTCTCATGTGTTTTTGGGGGAATAATTCTAATTTTCCAATGCAAAACAAGAACAAATATAAAAAAACTGATATTTTTCACAAAATGGAATTCTTGTTTTTCCAGACAGCCCTGGAAAATAGGACCAAATCTGGGCATACATGAAGGAAATAATGCTAAATGCTGTAGCCATGAGATCTGATTTTCTCCTAGAATCCAAATCTTAATTCTTGAATACACACAGTGAATCAAATTCAGCCCTGGCATAAGTGCCTGCAACTCCCACTGACTTCAAGGAGCTCACTGCAACTTCTATAAAACTAGATAAGTAAATGAGGATAAAATGATAATGTGAAATTAGTGAACCAGACACTATGCATTTACATTCGGCAACAGATCCACAGCTGTGAACTACTGTAGTTCCATTGGAGTCAAGGGAGCTCTGACAATTTACACTAGCTGAGAATCTGTGTTCTTTTCAGAATGAATTTTGCCAGCTTTCAAAATTAGCATTTAACCTTTTGGAAAATGAAACCTCATGATTAATTGACAAAATCCGAAGGCCATGTTCTCCTTCCAGACAGCCTTTGCGCGTGTGTGTGTGTATCTGGATGTCTGTACATTGCGGCCAAGTTCTATGTGGTTCCTCAAATGGCACTTTTGCAGGTGTGAGTATCTAAGGTCAGCAAGTATGTTTCTGATCCAAATCATTTCCCCATCTAATAACAAATCAATGCTAATATATCTCTGAGCAAGGATCCAAAGCTGCATTCACCTCCATGTCTGATGGATCAATAGTCTTCCTATTTCATGCATGGGAAAACTAAGGCACAAGACGGTGATATGACTTTCCCAAGGCCATACATCAGGTCAGTAAGAGTGATGAGAGATTTCAACCCAGTACCTCCTAATATTGTACACTAGCTACAAGACCATTCTTCCCCTTCCTTTAGGTGACTTATTTCCTCTGAGCTCCTGTGTCTTCTCCATTGTTTTCCTTCCCCCAGTATTTCCATCTTGGCCTATCACCTGGCCCTTCTACCTCCTTTCTCTATTTTTTCCCTCCCTCTACTCTGCCTTAAATTTCTTACTCCTCTGGCATCGTCTCCCTCACACTGTGGCTACTTTGCTGAGAGCGGAACATGCTGCTAATCACGGCTAGTAGCAGCAGTGCTGACCTCCCATTCCCCTTCCCTGTGTGCTGCACTATGGGGGGAAAGGGAGGAAGCTTTGGTTGCCTACTCATATGCATTAGAGGGAAAATCTTTCTTGTTGCCTGCAGCCCTGCTTATAAATGGCATTTTAGCTGGCATGAGTGAGCACCACTAGGTGCAAATGTGTGAATGTCACTGCAGATGAGTGACATTTGGCAGGTTTTCTTAGACCCCTTTGGACTTAGTTTTATCATGTAAAGAAAAAGTCTATATTCATATTCTGTCTGGTAGAAAAAGGCATGTGTTCCAAAAATACTACTAGTATATCATAGCGGAATTTAAATTATGGTGGAACATGATACTGGCTAGGGTACACACCTGATGATCCACAGAAAACTCTATGATAATTTCATGGAGACAGAAAAGCTAAGAATGAAATCTGTGTGAGATCGATCCAAGAACGATTGCTTCAAATTTCTAAAGCAACTCAGATGTTTATTTTACAATATTTGTAACTAATGTACAGCATCTTGTCTCATTTTACAGAAATCTATGCCAAGTAAACATTATGAGATAAATATTCCTAAAAAGAAACAACATGCTGTTAATATGGGGACAATGCCAAAACTATTCTACAGTGTTATTCAGCAGAATTCCTCCTTCCAATGGCTGAAATACAATTGAACCTGAATAGCGAAACCAATTTCAAAACAACCAATGAAAAACTAATTTCATATACAACATCCAACTTTCTCATGTAAATATATTTCTGGACAACATTGATGCTAAGGAAGTGCCTAACATGTCTTGGCATGCCTTCATCCTACTTTTGCTCTTGTGTACAGAAACATGCACTCCCTTCTGATATTATACAGTCTATTGAGAAAACCAACTCATCTCTGGACTCCAAACACCAGTTCGTCCTACCATTATGGCCTCTCCTTTGGTGCATTCTCTAATTCTGAGAAATCAGGCACTGTCTGCTGCCCTCTTAAAACAAAAAACCCTTCCCTTGCTTCTACACTAGCGGCCATCCTCACTACCATGAAGCCGCTAATAGAATGATAGATTTTAAGGCCACAGGGATCACTATGATCATCTCATCTGATCGTCCACATAACACAAGCCATAGAATTTCACCCAGTGATTCCTACATCAAGCCCGTAACATTTAATTAAGTATATCTTTTAGAAAGACATCCAATATAGATTTAAAGAAACTGCTTGTGGAAGCAGTTCTCTCTCATCTCTCAAATAGGGTTGTCACCATTCTAATTGCTGGTAACCCCGCCCCTGCCCTGCCTCTTCTCCCCAAGACTTTGCCACTGCTCCGGGTCTTTCCCCTAAAGCCCCGCCCCCATTTCTTGCTCCTCTCCCCCCCTACATCACTTGCTGGATCGTCACAAGGAGCCTGCCTGCAGGTGGCAGGTGACCCCCGCAGAGCACGAGCTGGCATGGGTTAATGACCAGGCACCTCTC
This sequence comes from Caretta caretta, assembly GCF_965140235.1. NCBI lineage: Eukaryota > Metazoa > Chordata > Testudines > Cheloniidae > Caretta > Caretta caretta. Next base: position 176,765,852 of record NC_134206.1, read on the forward strand.
CTGCCCCACAGTAACCAGATTTTTGGTTCAGCTGACATTTAGGATTGCCAGGTCCCCTTTTTGACTGGACTTTAAGGTTGAACCAGGGACCTGGCAATCCTAAATGGCACCTGGACACAGAAGCCAAAAACCGAACTGGAAACCCAGATGGATAGCAACCCTACGTCTCAAATCACCTTTCATGTAACAATATACTGCACTAACTCTTATTAGGATTTCAGGTTTTCCGTACTACAGTAAAAGCTAGTTACCATTTAGTTACCCCCCTCTTCCTCTTAGTTAAGTAAGGTTTCTTGTACTTCTTCATTCTTTGATGATAATGGAAGCTACAACACTATGGAAATCCTCCTGGACTACCTCCACTGCAGTGCAGACATTTTTGATTCCCTCTTGTCAAAATTCCTCTCCTATTCATCAATCTTATCTCTCTCTCTTTCTATGGCATCTATACTTCTGCAGCAAGATCCCTCTTTTATAGCAACCTTTGAATTTTCTGCCTTGACTCGGTTTTCAAATCTCAGCTGAAAACATATTTTCTCCTTCGGGTATTCGTTATTATGTAACACTAACTATATTTTCCTATAGCAATCAGGGATGCAGTTTGTATAAAAAGATGTTAAACCCCACAGAAAAAAGCCCAGTTAAATTGTATACTAGACCCACCCCACAAACAGTTCAAGGTTTGCATTAGGGATGTAAATATTGTTTAAAAAGTTAATCATTTAAATGATTAAAATTATACCGGTTAACCAATTAAAGGGAGAGGGGCTGGGGTCGCTCCAACCAGCCCGGTGCATCTGGGGTGGAGTCGGCCGGCCGGCTGGCATGGGGCAACCAGGACTGGGCTCCCTCTGGTTGGCACAGGGTGGCCGGGGCTGGGATCCCACCATCCAGCCCGGGGTTGGGGTCCCTCTATCTGGACTGGGGCTGCTCCAGCCAGCGCGGGGCTGGGACTTGAGACACCAGTCAGAATCAGTGCCCCATTCTACTTGCTGCTGTACAAACCCATATTATAGGAAGACAGTTCCTGTCCCAACAAGCCCTACAGCCAGTTATTCATAACCTTGATTTCAGCGACCAAACTGACTTTGCATAAAAGGTCATGGTTTCTATCACCCCTTTTGTCCGCTAATGAGCAAGACCATTACTGTTTTTTTAAACTGGCTCTAAATAAATCCATTCAGCAGAGAATGGAAGCATTATCTGATTTTTAAATGGTTTTGAACCAAGTAATTTTAAAAACATATAATACACCTTATTTCAAAACAAGACTTACTTTTCAGTATTTTAATTGATGTATTCTGCATGCATATTGTTATGTTAGCTGTATATGCAAATAAAATAATGACCACCATAACTTTTTTTTTTAAAATAAAGTCTGACCTTTTCCATTTAGTTTTACTCTGACCAACAGCCAGCATTAACAATAGCATACTCAGTACAAGTATTTCACTACCCATTTTATACTGTACTTTCGGTCAGGAATGGCACCTATTTTTCAAGTAGTAAAGGAAAGGCCAGATACCTTTGGAGCCCATCACAAACACAGCTGACCTGGTTTACTGCTGCCACTCTCTAGATACATAAATTAAAACAAACATGACTGGATAAAAAAAGTAAATGTAGTACAATATTGGTAAAATGTCCATCTGCCTAGGTATTTATAATATCCCCATCACCATAGCACTCAAGTTACAAAGTACTATAGTCAGAGAGAGGAGGAAAAAACAAGAACTACTGTGCTTTGCACTGTTGTACACTAGCTGGATGTAGCCTTCAAAAAATGTTACCTGCTAACAGCTTTAGTTTGGTTTCCAGCAGGAACCAGCTCTCTATATTAATATGGTATTTTCAGAGAGACAACCATGAAAAGTGTAACCTGAAATACAACATAGAAGTTGCATATTGACAATACAAGGATGCATTATTTTTTATCACTGCATTTTATTTTATCTGGGGTGGTACTTTTTAAAAAAAAATACAACCAGACACATAATGTAGCTGTTAGCAGACATTCTTTTTATAGTTTACAAATTTTATCAGTATATGGTATACTCTCATCAGTATATATGATAATGCAATGGGAATCAAACAATATACTTTTTATGGATTTAAGCCCGCCAATACATAAGTCTATATTTCACCTGCTAGTATCAGATTAGTCATATGAGTAGAGTTATGCATGCATTAAGCTGTTTGCAGGATTAGGGACAACATTTGTAATACCTTTGTTTGTACAGCACCTGGCACATTTCTGCCACCATGATACAAATAATGAATAATAATATAAAATACCTTTTTTCATTTGTAAACTCTTAACAATCCATGCACAATTCATTATATTCCCCCAGATGCTGTTCCAGACTTGTCAATATAAAGCCAGACAGCTAATGACTTCACACTCTGTTATCCTTCAAGTAGTTATGATCTGGCCCTGAACATTAACGCCAGGCAATATGAAGTTTCCCGTTACACATTTTATTGCTTTGGAATCCATCTTGAAACTTCACCTTAACCTTCTAAGTACTCCATTAATCACATCCTCATGTTTAGCGTTGACACAAGGATTGCATAAATTTAAAGAAAAAAACCTCTATGATTCAATATTTTATAACATCTGAAACAATCTAATCTTTTGTCCCATCTACTCCTTATTTTATAATTATACTTAGATTAGTTTCTATCAAAATAAATCTTTACTTAATTACAGTGCTTCCAAATCAACCAAAAACAGCAGCATTTGAACACACCTGAAAATATCTTTGACTACAGTTTTTCTTTCAGGATGGGAAAAATAATTGTATAGTTCTTTAATTTCTGCTGAAGCCTTCAGAAGGTGGTCACAAGGTAGGTTTTGGTACCTTGTCTAAACTTAAAGTATCTTCACTTAAATCACTATTGATAATCCAACAGCAAACTATAGGTAGCCCCGCTATTCAGTAATCAAGATAAGAAGAAGATACTTTGCATAATTTTCCCCTATGCAAAATGCTATAGAATTTAACAGAAAAATACAAATATTCTGTTTGATTTTTGAACCATACTATATAGATGAATAGAAAATATTACCCTTTCTATAAAATGGTTCAAAAACCCTATAGAAAGGAGAATATTCTCTGTTCAACTTCAAAAGTTTTTAGAGTAATTTCTATAAAATCCTATTACCTCTCCAGTGAACCATTTTGGTTTCACCCATATTAAATTCTCATAGGAAAGTCCTCTCAGTACTACTGAAGGATAGAAATCACTGAAGGCATGAGCAAAGTTAATACCTATATCTAAAAAGACCTATTTAATTTGACAGGAAGGCCAATCAAAACATTTCAAAACTGACTCAAATATAGGGTGGTTTATTTAAGTCAACTGCAAATTTCCCATTGATTACAAAAGAACAGTAAATGGGCCCATAATTACAAGACAAGAAATAACTACTAAATTTTGCACTACAGAAAATATTTTCAAATATTTACATTTAGTAGCTTTTTTAGCATGCAAAATGAAAGGGCAAATGGAAACTTATTTTTTTTATAGTGACAGCTTATAACAGAAAGAAAATGCTACTCTGAACCATAGTATTACTTCAGTTAGTGCTTGCTGGCTCTGTACATTTATATAAAACATATTCAGCAAAATGTCCTACAAAAATTAAAAACAGAAGTTGGTTTAAAGTATTTTCAGAGACAGTACTCTTTTTAAAAAATTTAAAACAAAAGTTGATTGAAATGTTTCTGTAATACAAGCAAGTCTCCTGGCGGTTTTAGAATGCTGTCTGGGTTCATTACCAGCCCTGCTTCTCAGTACATAAAGGAAATAAAGAAGGCCGGAGGAGTGAGCTGGGATGTGTCTATAGGGAAAGAAGAACTTAAGAGTCTTCTAGGTTTTGAAAAGACCAGCAGGAAAAGAATCATTCTCAGGTCTAAGGCAATATTGTGAAAATGTGAAGGAAATGTTGAATTAGCCCAATTAATGTTTTCAATCAGATACTTAAGGAATAGTCAGTCCTTAAGAGAACTATCAAAAAAACAGTTAGTAACTTTACTCATGTGATCTCTCAATCTCAAGCATGCTACTTCATGTGAAAAGTTAGCATGTGTGTTAGTGTCTGTAGAATCAGGCCCATAGTTTGTACTTTTCAGTTGAAAAGCACGAGCAGAAAAGGCTGGAGCACTTTAAATAATTTCAAGCATATAAAATATTGTTAGGTAGCTACAATCCAGCCTACCCATAAGGGGTACAGTATAAATATGAAACAAAAATACTGGCATTTTAATTATTGTTCTCTATTGTATTAAATTGATTCTAAATAATTTGCTCATGTAAAAAAATGTAGACAGGCTGATGGAAAACAGATAGCATATCAAATGGCCAGCACTGCCATTGCAAGCAATAATACATTAACACTGAACTCAAATTACTTTCTAGCTCTGGAATGAGCTCTTTCAACAGAAGCATATTTTTCATTAGTTTTGAGTACTTGAACATATTATCTAATATATTACGGACATCTTTATAGGTACAAGAAATAATGTGTACATTATCTGATACAAGCAAACAGGAAAGCACAGTGCCTATGTTTAGGGATAAGTTATCTTAAGAATGAGCTTTTCTTATCAACCTGGACCCTGTATTCAGCAGTATTTTTTTTTTATTTTGCTTCTTGTAGTATTATCAATTTATTATAGGTTCTGTTAGGTGCAAGTTATAAAAATGTATAACCTTCAAGTTACACAAATGTTTTTTGGGAAAACACCACAGTGATGTATGCTTTCTAACCAGTCTAATTAGTTAAGTTTGTATTAAAAACAAAAATGTGTCTCAGGAGGCAACAGCAATCCAAATATATATTCCAGCATTTTATTAAAATGTGCTCCCTCTGAACAATAAACCTCTCTCTCCCTGGTCCCATTGCTGCTTTCTGTCAGAGGGCCTCAGCAGAAGATTATGGTCTAAACCAAGATAGCTTGGATAAGCATTTTATTCAATTAGAACAGAAGATGACATAGGTTAACCAGCACAGCATTATGTACATATCCCTATTTACTTATTTCCAGAAATATAGTCTAAAATAATGTTACCGGAAATACGCAAAGAGTTGACATGCTGCAGTCTATCATAACCATTTTTATCCAAGTGAGAATAAAGAGAAAGTGACTGATGAAAGGGAGACATAAATAAGAGGAAATATTAGGGTTTTTTATGTATAACAAGAGGCTTCCAAAATTCTTTGTTGGGGGGGGGGGCGGCGGAGAGGGTGTCTGTGTGTGAGAAAGAGAGAGAAAAGGAAAGATATTATGTATTTCTAGCAAAACATCTGTATTATGTATTCAGCAGGAACACAGTGGAAACTCTATATCCACTATCACAACAGATCTCTCCCAAGAAGAAATCACGTAATAGCTTCAGTTTTAGAAGTATCACGTTGATTTAATTTTGGCTAAAAAAATTCTATTGCATGAGTATTTTTAATCAAAATAGATTGTTTTTATAAAGCTATAGTTCCTTAAATACTGTACAAAGATAAATAATTTAGAAATTCACACAAATATTTTTCATATACCGATATATAGTTTTGCCAAAAATAGTTTTGTGGAACTCACTGTGAAGCTGAAAACTTCAAAGAAAAATGATAATATTGTGCTTAAAAAAAAAGCTCCTATCCATATGGTATTTCAAAGTTCTGTTTGCCATCACTAAGTTAAAATACAACAACAATGGATATGAAATAAACACAAGTTTTGATCCCACAAATCCTTGGTCATGTAAAGGAGTCCCATTTACTTTAGTGGGACTACTCATGTGAGCATGACTACTTGTAGTAGCCAAAATTTGCAGAATCAGGCCCTCAGTAATTGCAAAAAACATTAAAATGGCAAATAGCTGAAACTGGAAACAACATTTCTGTTGTGTTAGAGTATGTTTATTCTGCTGCATTGTAACAAAAATTTTACGTATGTTCTAAAACTTTCCATGGAAAAATATTTTACAGTGTTTCTCAACTCACAAAAACAAATATGTATCCGAACATAGGAGCTTAATCACTGCTCTACAGTAAGATCAAACCCAGAAAACTGTACAATAACATTGTCTATATTATACATATTACTGTGCTAAACACTTGGCATTTTAATAAATGTAATCACAATTTTATTCTCCATTAATGATGTGATACTTTGTAAAATTACTTTTCTTCATTATAAGAGCTTGTATCTTGCTTTTGCACAAGATTTTAAGAGTAGCCAACGACCTACTTATTTGGAACAGAATTTCATAGAAGTAAGGATTTGTCATATCCAAGTGTAAATTAAACATCAATTTATATTAATATTAAGGAAAGGTGTGTTAAAATAACAGTGTAATCTTTGTTAAAGTACATTTAAAAGATCAAGATTCTCCAAAAAATAAAATAAAATAAGACAAGAAGAACAACCAAACATTTAAAAAAAAACTTTTGAGATTATATAAATCCCTATTCCATCTCTTCTATTTACAGCATACAAAAATAGCTTGATCAGATTTGCAATATCAATCACAACATTTAGAAAAATAAGTAGTTACCAGTTAGGCAAAATCAGTAAAATCTAATAACTTATTCACTTGAGGGCACATACCATTCCATGACAAAGGAATATTTTTATTTAACAATGTGGCATTCCTTTAACAGAGTCAGAAGTAACATAAAACATAAAAGCAAGATAGCCACGATGATCACTTCTTTCATAACACAAAGAAGAAAAAAAGAACTATTGTGTGAAATGAAAAAGATCTTCAAATACAAAGTCAACACACACAGGTGTTTGCATTTCGTATATTTCATTGTGGGCTTCATAGGAAGAAAAAATAGTTTCATTTGTAGATCTTACAGGGAAACAAAGAATCTCAACAAGAAGTCCTGATAAACAAACATCTTCACCAGGAGAGAGAGAAAAATTAAACCAGTTGTAAGCAACCATGGACATCTTTTGTTCCTTGATAAATATTTGTCTTTGTCTTTTGTGATAAGGTCTGCTGCCTGCATTTCACATAAAAAGGCCTAGTTGTTTCTGTATAGAAAACATTTAATTAAGATAATTTCCGATTTCGTAGCCCCCCCCCGTGAGCTGATGAAAAAGGCAAGCAGTAATGTAGAAAAAACAGCACCCGCTGGCTGTAAACAGGGTAGAACAAATGTCCTGCAGCTCCAAAACAAGGAAACATGGGCCCCCCTGCTGGTTAGTAATGGGGAGGAAGTTATCTCCTACAGACTGGAAATTGCTTCAAGGATACCAGGAAGACGAGAGGGAAATGGATTGCAGAATCATGGCCATGGAGAAAAAATGGAATTAAACCACACTTTACAATTGTGTATTGTTTTGGAGGTGGGGTAGAGGGAGAAGAATTTTCACAGAGCGTAAGACCAAATATGTGATATATTACAAAAGTTACAAAACTGAAAAAGTTTTATTTTTAAAGGGCAAAATAATCTTAATTCCCAGAAACACTAACATTTCAGCATCTTCTATCATACTAGATGTTAAAAATTAGCTTAAATGTTAGCTCAGGAAGAGAAAAAAGTGGGAGAAGATATTTTACTGTGAAGCACAAATTGACGGGAATCACTCTTCTATGAAAAAATTATTTATTTACTTACCTATTTATGGTTAATCCTTTAAAAAAATACAATTTTTCATCTATGTTTTCATTGAAATTCACCACTATGAAGTTCTCTACACACAAGTGAACACTGAAAAGCTTATTTATTTTTAAACCACTGTTTCATGTTTTACAAACACAGGGCCTTATCCTTCAGACCCTTAGCCCAGTGAGCAATTTCATTACCTTGAGTGGAAATTGCTTACATGAGTAACTGTTATTTGCAGGAGTTAGAGTTCACTAGAACAATTCCCTGCACCACAGATTTTAGAAATAAGAGGAAAAGAAATCTTGGTAACAAAACCAAAGTAGTTTTGGTACAGATAACATAGAGAATATACACAAAGAGCAAAACTTCCAAAATTCTTAATCCTTGTACACATGATACTTTCATGGAATTGCTAATGATCATAATACTGCTCTCTCAATCAAGGACACAATCAGGCAAGTTTCTGCAGGAAGAGGTGTCAGAAACAGCAATACGAGATTTTAATGCAGGCCCATTTCAGGTCTGGGTCAAACAATTACACATCCTCTCATTGATATCTATTTTATACTAGTTTATAAATAAGGCTCTAACAGAGTAAGAGAGTACATCAAAATCATTCCTTAACTGCACTCTTATGTGTGTGACTAAGACTCCTTGCAACATTTTATATGATATTTAGTTTAGGAACATGGACAGAAACAGTAATTCTCAACACTGAAAATTTTTACAGTAAAATTAAAGCATAATATTAAAAACTCAGGTAAGTAGAAATGCAGTGTACATAATCCACTAGCACATTTATACATATTAGGGGCCATATCATTCCCACAGTCCAAATATGCAGCAAAAGAATTGTGCTTACATTATGGCCATGATACAAGTCCTCAATATGGATTCCAGCAGCTGAGTTTTCCTGTTTGGTAAATATTCAGAAAGCACAAAAATCAGTTTTCGCTTTAAACCCCAGCAAAAGAAACTACATGGCTTACAATGATCCTTTTTCAAAGTTGGATCAACTTTTAAATGTGCAATTTACTTTTTCTCCAGGAACACCAGGATCTTTATTCCATGAATAAAAATGTCAATAAAAAACAAAATAAAGAACTTCTATACTGTAAAAGATTTAAGACAAACACTGTAAGCACAAAAGGGCAGTTAGTGCTAAATTAATCTAAATCCCCCCAGGAATCACAGAGTTTGTAAAGACCAGCTATATAAAAAACCTGGCATATTTCTTGAAAAAATAACCATTAAAACAAAAATGTTTTAGCTACATATTATCTTACCCGCTTTTAGACAAAAGTGTAGAAAAGCCATCATGCAGAAAAGAGAGTAATATCATGGTTTGTTCACTTTACAAATATTGTCAGACTCTGGATTATACACCTGAATTGACACAGTCTAAGTAGATCAGGTCCACTTTCACATTAGAAGAAATACGTAACTCATCTTCCTACCAACACATCAAAAATGTGATAACAATTGAACTTAAAATTACAGTACCTGGAGCTTGAAGCTGTTCTCAGGTTTGCTTAACAAAGCATTCTTCCTACAAGAAGTATTAGTTATTATCCCATAAATTGTGTTAATAGTTTTGAACTTAAAGTACATATTCCCTATTTTAATGTTTTATACATATCCCCATTTTATGTTCATCTGTTACGGCTGTTACTGTTTAGAGATTTTTAAATTCATTGACGTTTCATTAGAAGTCTCAAGTTAAAAATCTGTAAGACCCCGATCTTGGAAACATTTAAGGTTGAACCTAATTTTAGCACTGAGGGTAGCCCCACTGATATAAAGTGATGTTACTGAAGGTAAGATTGTGCATACCTGTTTGCAGGATTGGTGCCTAAAATGGCATATTTTTAGAGTACCAAAAAGAATAAGAATCGAGACTTCACTTTTTTACACTCTCTCTCTCTCTCTCTCTCATGTGTTTGTGAGCACATGTTAAAATAGATTTAAACTTTTTGGTAGGGAAATTCCATAATAAAAGGTAATGACAATAGCCAATCAGGATAATGGTTTTCGAACAGTTTGTACACATTTGACAACAAAGGTGGCAATAAACAAGCCCAACCAAAGAGTGTAATGGGATTAATCCAAGATTATCTCAATTGATCCTTTCCATAAATACAGTGAAACCATACTCACTTAAGAGCATTGGAGGAGATAATGAATAAGTAAAAGTTACCTGACTTCAGCACCAGCATAGGGCTGACAAGGACCATGTTGAGCAGACAAATTAATTTGGCATAAAGATCTAAAATTTCTGACACTTAAGAAAAACTACCTTGAGACCTACTTTTGTTTTAACTGCACTGTTTTGTTTATGTAGCAATAAAGATATTGTAGGGTTGGGGTTTAGATACCGTGGGGATAGGTTTTTTAGCATATACCTACACCCTGGAAGGGTAAAAATAAATCTTTTAAATGAGCTCTGGGTTACATTTCAGCCTAAGGTCTGAGACTGACACCAAAACAAAGAAGGAAAATGATAAAACAAATATTGCCTGATAAGTCTGTTGCTTATCATGAACATGGTAGTCAGTCTTCAAAGTAGAGCAGAATTAAATATTCATCACAATTTTTTTCCTGAAAAAATCCTTGATTTCCAAAAAACATGTTCTAAAACAGAATTTTTTTTTTTAATTTAGAGATTTTGTTGACATCTCTGGGGGAAAAAATACCACTTTTTTTGCATTTTAAACTGCATAATTTGGTGACTGTTCACATGGTAATGGTTTTGGATTCCTGATTGTCCAAGGTCACTCCTTATGATTAGCCATGATAGTAGAAGCTGGGAGCAGCTCTACGTAAAGCTCCCTTCTGCAGTGCAAAGAACTGTGTGCGGGGGGCAGTTGTTTTGCCACCACTTTCACCACAGTCCAAAATCATGCATGATACAGGAGACCCCAAAAGGGAAGAGGAAGTGGAGATGGAATACTAGACAGAGGAGACACAGAGAGTAATTACAATACCAGCAAGCTGTGATTCAACAGTGAAGAGAGTGGGTTGATTGAAGGATGAAAAATAAAGTAGAAACAAAAGTAGGCCTCTGATCCACATCATTAAGACTGTAGTAAAGTTGGAAAACAACTCCTGGGCCCCCTCTCAAGATACTCTCAAGCATAGGACACCGTTCACATAAGGGATTTATACTACTTTATACAGATACCTACTAGGTAACTCCTGTAAACTAGAATGTGTCAAAAGAGGCCATAACCTCCTCGTCCTCCAGATCTCTCCTTGAAAATCTGTGCAACAATGCCTATAAGAAATCAGTCAGTTAATGAGGACTGGATTGGCAGATGAAGACAGCTGACACTTTATTAGTATTTCTTGTATTAAATATCGAACAAATTGCATATACTGACTGGTATCTCTCTTCCCACAGCCTTGCTGTGTCACTTGCTCCCTTAGATTGCAAGTTTAACAGGAAAGGGATTGAGTCCCTGTATATGTTTGTACAGAACCTACAAAGTAGGCCCCAGTCTTGACTCTGGAGGCATCTACAATATTGATATTTAATAATAAATAATAAAAATGAGAAAGAGAAGTAGTAGTAGTAATTCTGGGGATAGGGTCTGCAGCAGGAACAGTGACAGCATTAGGCTTTCTATAATCATCATCAAACCTTATAATCCCATCCTTTTGGGAGATCGTAACAAGTGGAGAAGCCCAGAGACTATCAGACACTGTAATTACTGCCATTTCCATCATGCTTGCTATTTCCTGACAAACTAGGGGAGGGATAGCTCCATGGTTTGAGCACTGGCCTGCTAAACCCAGGGTTGTGAGTTCAATCCTTGAGGGATTGAGGGCAAAAATTGGGGATTGGTCCTGCTCTGAGCAGGGGGTTGGACTAGATGACCTCCTGAGGTCCCTTCCAACCTTAATAGTCTATGACTTGCTCCTGCATTTTGCCTGTAGTCCGGTATGCTCTGCTGGGTGCAGGCTGTGGTCTTATGGCCCATTCCACGAGTCAGTTCTAGCCTGCTGGAAAATACCTGTTGGTGACTTTGCAACACAGCCATAATCTGTGTCTTTTTAGTCCAGGTTAACCCTTTATATAGGTCAATGCTCTCTAGTGGGGTTTCACTATGGCATTCCGTCATCAAAATCAATAAGAAGGGCTGTCTTAGAGTCCTCTTCTATACAGCATATCATGTTTACAATGGCTTCATGCCTGTGATACCTTTTAACCTGTTTACATGCACAGTTTGAGGTGCAACCCTGCTGCACAACCTTTGTACACTGTAGGTAATATTGTTAACCCTTTCTACCACCTCAAAAGGCCCCTCCCATGAGTAACACCAGTACCAAATCCCCCACATGAAATGACCAACAACAGGTATTATTTATTTCTGAGTTGCCTGGATTTTTGTGAGGTTTTGCTGCACCAGTCCCACCATAGACTTTAAATCCTCCCTAATTTTTTGCACATATTCAGCCATCAGTTCCCCCTCTGCTTCAGTGTCACCCTCCCAGCAGTCTCCAATGATATGCAGGGGACCTCCGACCTTTCTCCCATACAGGTTAAATGCAGTGAACCTCGCAGACTCTTGGGGTACCTTCTGGTAAGCAAACAACCAATAGGGTAACATTACATCTGAGCCACATGCCCTCTTGTTTACATAATTTTCAGCATAGATTTTAGGATCCCGATGAACCTCTCAACTAAATTGTTTGTCTTTGGGTGGTATTTGGCAGATTTCAGTTGCTCTATACACACATCCTCCACAACTCACCAAATAGCTGGGACTTGAAATTTGACCTCCGATCTGTTAAGCTCACTTTGGGAAAATCCTGCTGCTGAATATAGAGAGCAGTGCCTCAGCAATTGTTTCAGCTTCTACATTTGGCTGAGCAACTGCTTCTGGATACCTGGTGGCAAAATCCAATAATATAAAGCTTTTTCCTCTCTGGGTTGGCCTGGACAACCCTAAAAAATGCTTCTTTGATCACGGATAAAGGATGCAAAGGAGACTTGCAGAGATCCACAGGATTTTTTTCCACTTGTGACATAATTCACAAGTCTTGCAGTATTCCTTTACCTCATTTTGAATATTGGGTCAATAGAAATTTTTCTTTTGTCTTTCATATGTCCTGTCTGTTCCCAAGTGACCAGCAAAAGGATAATTGTGAGCTAATATCATTAACTCCACACAATGCTTTGTGGGCACAATTAACTGTTTATAGGGCTCCCCGAGACTTCTATATTTCCCAGATGGAGCTTCCCTGTAAATTCTTCCCTCTTCTACAAAGACCCTCCCTCTGTTCTCTTTCTCTGGGGCATTCCTGAGGATGACCTCCACCTGCTCTCTAGGGAGGTGTTTGCAGTCTACTCTGCAACAAACTCCATTTGGCTTTTGCTTGCACTGAGAGCTGTCTCAACTAAGGGAACTCCTCACTCCCCTCCCCTGGAGACAAAGCGGGTGGCTCACCAGAGACTACTGGAGCTGGAAGACCGAAAGTACAAAGACTGAGAGAAGAAAAGGCAGCATGAGCTTAAAAAGTTGGAAATGCAAGGACAGAACTCTCATGAGCCTGGTTACCCCCAGAAAGCATCACAGTGGTATAGTCAGCAGGATCTATACACCATTGGCTGGGTATAGGATATACACCATAGGTTGTACACCCTATACACCCTATACACCATAGGGTCACGCTCCCAGCACTAATCTACCAGCTAACATAGATTCTGAGAGATTCAAATATGAGAAAGTCAGAAACTGGTAAAGAAAAAGGTTACAGTTTGTTATTTCTCATTTGTTTATTTTGGGTAGGGGAAATAGAAGAAAAGAAACAAAGATTGCTGAGCACACCAGATCACAGTGAGAAAAACTCTGTACAGACTGTGGCTCGAATACTACAGGGAAAACAATGGAAGGAATGAAATCTCTACTCATGGAATATGATAAGCACCAGATTAGTCCACTGAAAGTGCCTGTGGCCAAGGGTGGTTCAGGTTTAGGTTTTGGCCAAGAGAGCCAAAGAGCGGGAAGCAGAGGAGAGCACTCAGAAAAAAGAGATGATAGCAGAGAAGCAAAAGCGGGAGGTAGATAAGCAACAGCAGGATGCAGAAAAAGCCAGAGGCCCACAGACACTACTGGAAAACAAGGTTATGGACACCAAGAGAAGGAAAGGCACTACCGTAAAGCTAAGAAAGTTGTAAATGCAAGGACAGAACCTTCACAGCTCTGTACTCCCAGAAAGCCTCACTCCCCTGCCCCCACATTCAGTTGCATAAACAAATGCCTGCAGGAGAACTGAAAATTGTTTCTTTGTATATTAAATGGGAACTATGTGAGGGCATTTATAACTCAGTGATGTCGTTAGTGTAACTGCACCTCTGATCTCTTGTGGTCTTTGAGTGCCCCAAGGCTGATCAGATAGCAAGTGTGAAAAATCAGGATGGAGGTGGGGGGGTAAGAGGTGCCTATATAAGATAAAGTCCTGGATAATGGGACTGTCCCTATAAAATCAGGACATCTGGTCACCCAAAGTGCCCTTCCTCTTCCCCGCACATTCAGGTGTCAGGCCTTGATCAGTCACCTTGCTCCAGGTGGAATCATGCAACTCTCTCACTCTCAGACCAGGATTTGGGCTGCAGTCCCCACATGCTAACCAGGATTACTTCAGCAGGTCTGACTTCAGCTCAGACGACCTTGTATTTCTCTTCCCTCTGGGAGCAATAACAGTGGTAATACTGACTGCACAGCCGTCTCAAAGCAGAGTGTTATTTGAACAAAAAGCATTTAAGAGAGAACAGATTTTAAAACAATAAACCAGTCTACATGCTCTTTCCCTAAGGCTTGCCAGTCCCTGGAAGCTGTCCCAGTCCCAATTTCTTTAGACTCTCCCTGAAGAGCCTCACCCTCTATCATCTTGTTTTCCTGGAGAGCTGCTAACAATTGACCCCCTCTCCCCATACTACTACTCCTGAGAAATACTTTTTAACTGTTTACTGCCCCTTTGATGTGTACGTCCAAGCCTGGCAAAACACCTGTGTCACTTTGGTCTGGATCCTGGATGTTATTATCAAAGCCATTGTGTTGCCTTCCAGCTTAGTCTGAATTCAAGCATTATATGTGTGCAATAACCGCTCCAATACCGCCAATGTAAGCTATTTCTAATACCCCACCATGGTTATACAGTAATTTTACCTCACTAAGTCACATTCAGTGTTCAAAAATTACATAGCAGTTCCACAACCTTCACAGATTTTGCTGAAGTACGTACCAAACATTGATGGATTATCCTGACACCGAATTCCAGATAAATAGGTGGGCTTCACATATTTTTTGTTTTAAAAAACTTTAAAATGTTCTAATATATACAAAACTGTATCTTTCATTACTACTTCTTACATCCCACCAGACTTCCCTATTTTTGTTTGGCTAGCGAGGGACCTAAAAAGACTTGAGTATAGAAAAAATGTTTATTTTAAATGGCTTTAGCTCTATTAATACACTATTTTTATTCTAATATTTGAAACAAGTATATATAGACCACACATTATTTTGGCCCACACTCTTGCTGCAACAACGAGAATACTTCCTGCTTCTTGGCATTGTGCTAGTTGCCGAACAAACACATCAGAAGAAAAGCTCTGCCCTGTGGAGTTTACACGTTTTTCAACTGACTAAGTGATTTGTAAGCCAGTGGCCCAATGCACTAGTCAGTACACCAGAGAACTCTAAGGAGACAGAGGATTTCAGTCCCTTTTCTTCAGGACTCCAGTTTTATTTCTCCCAAATAAACAGTTTCACATAAGTTTCACACATAAACCATGTCTTTTTCCTCTGCCCTGAAGTCTCCTGTATGAGCCTATTTACTCCCTGTAAGCCTCACTCACTGAGTCCTCTACTTCCACCTTCTGAGGCTTTCCTCCCCCCGACTAGCTTCCATCCATCCTAACCTGCCTGTTGCAAAGTTGCACTCCTAGGTTGTCTGCCTGGAAAGTAAGGAGACCCTCTCTATTGCCTTGTCATCTCTAGCCTCCTCCCTGAACTTGGGCTGCTCTTTACATGCCAGTAGTCCTGGCTCTGGGTCATAATCTTCCACCATGTGACCCTGGGACTTATTCCATTCACCTGGAAAGATGAGCTGAGCTTGGCACAGTGTGCAGCTGAGCCCCATCCCCTGGAAAGGGGCAGTTCACCTTGTGACAGGCTCCAAATGCAAAACTGGGCAGTCAGAGACTTCATGTGTAAGTACAAAACTCCCTAGAGTACTCAAAATAAAGGTAACAATTTTACTCTCAGGAAAGATTTTAAACATGTATTATTTGCAGCCATTTAACAATATTTCAAGGTTGTTGGTTTGGGGTTTTTATTCATTGTTTGGGTTTTTTAATTACCAGTATGCTAAAATGACCCCTTTCCATTTAGTACTGCAAGTATAGATGGTACCAGATGTGAATGAATCATTCATAGTGAATAATTTATCAAACAAATTTCACTTCTTTTCTTCACCAAGGCCTTGATCCTACAACAGGGGCAGACCTTTGGACTTGGGCACAGCTCCACTGAAGGGCCCATAAGTGTGCATCAGTTTGCAGGATCAAAGCCTTAGCGATCCCCGCTCTGCACCATCTCATTCAGCGCCCGTACCCTCACCATAGGGGCATGCTTGGGGCATGGATGAATAGTTATCAGAACTACATTATTTGAATTTTGAAGGAAAAGGCTACATAGAACAACCCTGACTTTCTGAAGGCTTTAGGGACATCGCAAACTTCCGAAAGAACCGCACTTTGTAAAATCAGATCTGTCAGCTCAGCAGCATTCCAGACTTAGGGCACCCAGAACGCACCGTCTCCAGAGCCTTTAGTAATTTGTCCAGTGCCTCTCCACTGCTCTCTGTGCTAGGTAAACCGGGAGAACAGGGGAGAGCAGAGTTTGCTCCTAAAGACATTAATGAGTTTTGGTTAACCAAAGTTCAGTCATCTGCAGTAGTACCATATTTATTCCAATGGATAAAATTTGGTATCACTCAGCACTTAAATGTGCTCCAACCAATAGTTTCCACTTCTCAGAACAAATCTGATTCCTTGTCCATAGTAGAATAATCTCAAAATAATCAGTTACAACTTTAATGGGAAGTAAGCTTTCAAGACTGAAAGACGGTTGTGTTGTGGGGAATTTTGTTGTTGGGCTGGTTTTCACTTCTTTGGTTGGGATTTTTTGGTTTTGCCGTTTGAATGTTTGTGAGATTATAGGTGTTGCTTGTCATGGGGATTGTGGTATAACTGGATCTCTTGCTATGCAGTTTTAACCCATACTATAAAATGGGCTAAACCATAGTATTACAATTTCAGAAAAATCTCTTTGCAAAAAATATGGTTTCCTGGGTCAAGTAAATATATTTGGGGGCCATTGTCAGAAAACAGGAGCAATTGCTGGGACTCAAACAATGCCACAGGCAAATATAATATCTCTGTGGTCTAGCTACCTATATTATCCTGGCTCTTTTCTGATACAGTGGTGTAGCTGGCAAACCACTCCATGATTTGAGCCAAGATTTGGACAAATCCTTTGCGGTAACTCTGGGGAACACTAGCTGTTTTCCTCTTTCAGCCAAGCTAGAGAACTGCAGGATGAGTGTGTGTCTAGCATGACAAATAAAAAATCTCCCTTTGCTTGCTGAACCTGAATTCTGCCTCTTGTGCTTTGAGGGGAATATTTCAGATGCCATCATTGCAACTGGAAAAATGATATGTGGTTAATTAAAGATTAACTGTAGAGTTAATGCTAGCATTTCCTAACTTTTGACCTTGCTTTAACATAGTTTTTTGTGTGTAATTTCCTAGGTTTTTTTTTTTAAAAAGCAAACTAAAAAAAAAAGGAAATTCCTTTATGTGGAGGATATTGACACCCACATGGGTCATCAGCAGGGTTGGAACTTTTAGAGCCAACTTCACTTGAGCTAATATAGTAACGGATAGCAATAGTAGGTTGTCATCCTCTATGTGGACCAGCACTAAAGTTGGAAGAGAGGCACACTTTTCCAGTGGATTTCACAGATATTTGCAGACAACAGATGAATGGCAAGACTCAGGAATCTTGAGTTGCACTCCAGACTCTGAATGGGAGTGTTCTCTAGTGGGTAGAGACTCTTCTGCCCATTCCTCTGATCCTTGACCCCTTTTGCCCCATCTGCTGAACCTGTCCAAGCCCTTTTCTTCCCAACCCCAGCTCTTAGTTCCAGTACCTTTCTCCTCACCTTGCCAGTCCCAGTCTCAGTATTCAATATTTTCACTAATAACTCGGATAATGGAGTGAAGAGTATGCTTACAAAATTTGCAGATGACACCAAGACAGGAGGGCTGGCTAGCACTTTGGAAGACAAGATTAGAATTCAAAACAACTTTGACAAATTGGAGAATTGATCTCAGATCACCAAAATGATATTAAATAAAAAGAAGTGAAAGACTAAATTTAGGAAGAAAAAATCAAATGCACAACTACAACTTGGAGATTAAGTGGTAGTACTGCTGAAAAAGATGTCAGGGGTTATGGTGGATTACAAATTGAATGGTTTCAGAGTAGCGGCCATGTTAGTCTGTATCTGCAAAAAGAAAAGGAGTACTTGTGGCACCTTAGAGACTAACCAATTTATTTGAGCATAAACTTTCGTGAGCTACAGCTCACTTCATCGGATGCATACCGTGGAAACTGCAGTAGACATTATATACACACAGAGACCATGAAACAATACCCCGTCCCACCCCACTGTCCTGCTGGTAATAGCTTATCTAAAGTGATCATCAGGTCATCTTTTTGCAAAGACAGACTAACACGGCTCTTACTCTGAAACCTGTTTTAAATAAATGTAAGCAATGTCCATACAAAGCAGGACCAATTACAAATAATCCTTTTGCAAAATGGAAGATTGTCCTCATAGCAAAGATTTCAGAGACAAATATTCTTATTTGGGATGAAGCAGGCAAAAATTTTTTCCTGCTATTTCTTATATTGCTGTTTTTCACTTTCAGTATCTCAGACAGGCTTGCCTTATTTCTGACATTACTCGTATAACCTAAAAATCAGCGGATACAAGAATACATGGTAGCCCATGCATTACATCTGGAGCATCAGGTCAGCAATATAATTTTCTTTATTCAAGAAGTTCCTTGATCAATATTTTTGTGTCTGGAATGGTAACTTTTAAAGGAAAGAGACAACTACTCTCTCACTATGGGCTATACATTCTGCTATCCCAGCTCACTATGAATACTACGTTTCAACATAGTCTCACTGTAGTTAATGGGTCTCTCCTTGTGGACTAAGATACTAGTCAGTGTGAATAAGGGAATCTGACCCTGTATTATTGCGACTGCCAGAATTTAAAACAAACTAGATGACATCTTCTTACATAAAAAGAAAAGGAGTACTTGTGGCACCTTAGCGACTAACCAATTTATTTGAGCATGAGCTTTCGTGAGCTACAGCTCAAATAAATTGGTTAGTCTCTAAGGTGCCACAAGTACTCCTTTTCTTTTTGCGAATACAGACTAACACGGCTGTTACTCTGAAACTCTTCTTACATAGTATGTAGAAACTAAAGCAGCAGCAAGGACCACAAGCAGGTTTGCCAGAGAATAAGATATGAACGGTAGGAGAAAAAACAGTAAACGTATCAGAAGTAAGGTTCTTACGCATATAAATACATAAATATGAAAGTGAAGGCTTTTGAAGTTTGCCCTTCAGCATAAGCCATATATTTGGTAATATCAATGTCATGTATAATATGTGCTAAAATAGTACTGAGACATACTGAAAGCAGCTAGAAAATAATCATATTTGAATTTTAAATCATTTAAATTTGAATTCTGAATATATAAGGGACCAGTCTTGAGACAGCAATGGGAGCTGAAGGTGCTCAACACCTTTGAGGATTAAGCCCCAAATGGTAAGCAGTTGGTCAGTTTGTTTAGTATGTTTACAAAACTTCTAAGTGCATATATACAGTACTGGGTTAACACTGCATAACGACTTTAATAAAAATATGTTGAAAAGGCCAAGTAAAAGACTAGAATTCCCTTACCTCCATCCAAGTCATCAACTTCATACTAATTAAGCAATACCAACACAATACTACTACTTACCATTTGGGTAGTAAGCTTAGTAGTTAAATGGGGACTTGTTTTGCCAGCTACACAGTGTAAAATCCCTGAAGACCTAGAAAACAAAAGCAATAAAAAGGGGTTAGAACAGCACATGCTTTTCTAAGTGTCTGTTAATTTTATATGATTTGTGTTTTGAAATCTATTTTAAGACATCAGTTAAAGAGTATTTTAAAAGATGTAGTGATTAAGACCTTCAGATTTCTCAAGAATATTGTGCCTATAAAGGTTAAAGTACTCACAGGCACAAAACATTAAGTCCTTTATTTATTCATGTTCCAAGTTTGGCGTTCATCACTACCCTCAAGATCTAATGCTCTCAACCTCAACCCTGATCACGATGTTTGAAAATAAGAAATAATTCATTGTTTACGCTAGATCACTCTTGTGCCCCTCTTTTAGAACAAAGGCTAAAAATAGTAAACAATTCTTACTTTTATTTATTTTTGATGCATATTCAACTGATAGTTCTAGGGACAGTGGGCTAGGGCTTCATTAGAACAATAAAACATATACTATATCAGTTTGTTACTTTATTAATACTCATTTTCCAGATACCTTTTCATAAGAGCCTATCAAGTTTGGATAAAATATAAAATAAAATCTCAGTACCCAAACTATCAATTGTACTAAATAGAACAGTAATTTTATTCAATACTAAATCTCATAGGATGCAGAGAAATCAGAAACCAAAATAAAAGGTGACATATGACCATTTTTTCCTTAAGGTAGTTTTGAAAACAAAATGCTTTAATTTGTTTTGGTCCACAGTCAGCAGAAAAGCTGGCAGTGAGAACTTGCAAAAAGTTAAAGAGGAAGAAAAATCAAAAGTGAGGAAAAATGTTTATTCTTTTGATGGAAAATTTTATTCAGAACCTGAGTCTCTGCTTGACTTGTGAAGTTGAAACATTTTTCTGCACAATCTACAAAAGATTTTAACAATCTGGATTTAACACTTTGGATGGAGAGGTGGGTTTATGTTGCTCGAAACAGAAAAGGTCAATAAAACAAACTGAAATGTATAACACGTTGAATAATTTTGTCTCTTCTTTTGAGTCTGCATTTCACTTACATGCTGTTAATCATTTGCTTTTTTCTCATTGTTAGTCAGTTATGTGTAACAGATGAATATAATCTGAGAAACTGAGAAAACAGAATATTATACTAAAGAGAACAAGCTGTGTCATCTCTAATACATGCTGTACCATCTCTTGCCCACCATATCTAATTGCAAGCATAAGAAAGGCACGTATACATTGCCTAAGACAAGTCCACAGCATGATCGCCACTTCCTGTATATTCCCTGATGGAGTGCTACCGCATAGAAAATGAAAACTATGAACTGGAGGTATCAGTAGAGATCATTCATTGTAAATCTTTTGCAAGTACTAGAACTAACACAGATAATTAAAGTGGTTCATACAAGGAAAAGACAGTTCATAAACATAGTAGAGAAGTAATTAAAGTAGTTAATTTGCATAACAAAAAAGCAAGTCCATAAAGTTGTTTCCAATTCAAAACCATTCTTGAGAACGCCTGTCTTCTCCTTTAAAGGAAACAAGGAGGCAGCAGGGGTCATCTACACAACACAGATAGTACAGGACATGAATCAACTAACTACTCTTAAAGAGAAACAACCTCAAACTCCTGGGAAGGATAGGAGAGGTACTTTTGCCTCTGGTAGTGTGTAGATCCTACTTTCCAGCAAGCCTAAATGCAAAGACCACCACGAAGAAGGGATTAATCTTCCAACACAAACAAGCCACATCAAAGTTCTGAAAATAAATCAGTCCATTTCTCACCACTGTCTCTTATTTTTACATAGTTTAAAATGTACATGTTTATTGAGAAATGATTAAAAAACTACTCACTAACTTATACTTAAAAATAACAGTGGTGAATCAATTCACATATGATTGATCAATATAAAACTTTTCCCCAGCATGACAGGTAAGTATGCCCATCGAAAATGTTTGTTGTTGCTTTTCTTTGTTTGTCTTCTGCTACCTAACCAGATAATTTCACATTGGTTTCAATATCACAAACAGTTAGCCTGGTGCTGCTATCCTGGCAGTGTTGCTGTTACTAGCTTTTTCCTGTCTTTGCCACAGTCTCCTGGCACCATTAATTAAATGAATATGATTTTTCTTCCAAGCATTTAGACAGGAACAGTTTCAGGAGAGTGCTGGTGGTATGTAGGGAGCCAGATATAAGAAACAAATGGAGATTTTTTTGCTTGTTCAGATATTTGATCAGAGAATATTTTACTAGAGGCAGAAAGATCCACACAGGACAGAAAAATACAAGTTTTGGGCTGAACCGGATCTTGCCAGAAATGTAACATGCATTTTACATTTCAAGTCTGGCCGGCATGGGGGGAAATAGAAAAACTGACCTGTTTCACACACACGGCTTTCATCTTTTTTATTTTCAAAACATTAATGCAACAAGGTACAAATTCTTCACATTCACCCTTAGTTCACAGGAAAATGGCTTCCAAAAGAACAGCTGCATTAGGTTTCCACAGCTGCTCCACTGCCAACAGCTAAGCCAGCAATGGATTCTGTACAATACATTTCAGAGGCCAAGGGTGAAAAAATGGAGAAAGGAAAAATGACACACTTGTGCTCTGAGTGGAAAGTTTCATTTCAGTCTTGGGCACCTGTTTTGCAAGTGCCAACTTGTCTTGCAAAAGCGGTCACTGCCTCCAGTCAGCCCAACCTTCTCTATCTGCTTGGGCTCAGCATACAAAGTGAAACTATAATGACTTCTTCTGTGGAATTTGAAGAGGCAAATAAATTCATACCAAGAGTTAAGGGTTTTTTTTTAAATGTACAGGATGTAGTGTAAAGAGAAACCTAAGGAAGTGTACATGTCCCTACACACATGCTGGATGGAACAAGAATAATAAAAATATTTGTGCATGGCAAAAGTATTTATACCGATAATATGTAAGCACAGAATGTCATGATATATTGTGCAGTATTTTATATAATAAAATATATATTATTTTAAAAATCCCAACTCAGATTCCTAAGAGGCAAATTTACTACATTTACCTGCTCCAGGGTAGATATTAAGTAATTAAAATAGCTCAACTGGATCTTTTTAAAAAGTACCTGGCGGTATGGCATGGATGCAAAATAGTACTAAAAATGTGGGCAAGCACATATCTTAAACCTTCATCTACTGATAGCAGAAAGGGAGGAAGCACAACACTCCAATCCGATCCTAAGAGGAAAAAAATCAATGCCGTATTTCCATATAGACAACCTCAAGAGCAAGAGCCAGAACGTCTCCCGTTCAGGGTCACTTCTACTTCCAATGTGACCAAGGAAGGATGAAGAGAAACTTGTTTCCCAAATAATGAAAAACAAGTTCCTAAACAGACAAGGCAGCTGCCAAATTGATCTAGCCGATCTACCCCAATGAAAAAGTTTAGCTTCTATAACCTTGTACCCCTGCACAAGATCCCTGCAGGTCGTGGTGCAAGTCATTTGCAGACTCTATGGGGAAGCTTATAAAGTATCTGTTTATTCCCTACCTTGTCTTTGGATACACATAGAACTTTACTCCTGGAATTGCCTTTATCTTGGCCAGTATTACCTGAATATGACATGGGAAAAGGGGAAAAAAACACCATTTGCAGTATGTTAATTTAAGGTAGTAAAAGAAAAAGGGAATATTCAGTGAAATTGAAGTGACAATTTTAGAACTGATGAACAGAAATATTTTTTTCATACCACACATAATTAATCTGTGGAACTCATTGCCACAAGGTATCACCAAGGCCAAGAACTTTGCAGGATTCAGAAAGGATATTTTATATGACTATCAAGAATATTTAGAATTAAAAGGATTAAGGATTTTTAAAAAAGGCTTGGAAGTGATATAAATTCTCATGCTCTGGAGCTAAGCCAACCTCTAGCTACTGGAGCTCCTTGTGGCTAGTTTATTCCATAACTCCCTACTACAGGGTTTCTTGAACCCTCCTCTGAAGCAACTGGAATAGGCCACTGTCATACGGAGAATATTAGACTAGACTGATCACTGCTCTTCCTCAGTAAAATAAATCGTATGTTTCTAATCCATTCATTTAATAAGAGTATGCATCAAAATCATATTTAAAATACTCTGATATACTTATATGAAGCTCATGCTGTTTCACATATATTTTTTATAACAACATGAGTCAGTGGTAGCTTACCTTGGGACACTTGTATTTTGTTTTACTGCATTATCCTAGATAATTAAAGAAATGTGAGTATAGCAGGAATACTTCCTTCCAAAAAATAAATAAATAAAAATAGACGGGGGGGGAGGGTGTCAGGGAAAGCAAGCACAGGGTTGCTTGAAATCAGACAAACAATCCATTCAATTCATCTTGGAAGTATTGAAAATTAGATATCACATTAATGTGTTACATTCTAACTAAAATGAACTGAATCTAACAATATCTCTAAATATTGTTAAGAGTTTAAGATTTCAATGAGTTTTCAGTATAATGCAGCTGTTCAGAGGTTCAAACAAACAGACCTTTATTGCACCTTACTCAAAGCTCACTCTGCCTGTATCACCCCCTGGATCCCACCAACTGCATTTCTTGGGGTGAGCTGCTACCAGATATCTGAAAGGCAGAGTCCACTACATAGGCTTCATGGACAAAGACACAACAGTAAAACGTGGAATCTTTAGCACAACTAATAGGGGCTTGTGGCTTTTGCTACTGAAATTCCTAAATTCAAAACTCAGTAACAACGTCTGTGTTTGCAGTGGTAGCTTGTTACAAATATATTCCTGAAATAAATCTGTTTCTGCTATGCACTCTAACAGCTGGAACCACACAATTACAGAACATACAATTAGCCCCATGACCCGTCAAAGGACTTCTGACTGACCGGCAGACTGCTGAGTGGCACATCGAGCAGGGACTCATTCTGTGCCTGCCTTCTCCATACATTTTTCCCCTAAATCCTCATGCTGTGTCCAATTATTCTTTGGCAAGCTTCAGGGCCTCAGAACTAGGGCCTCAGCTCCCTTGGGAGACCCAGGCATGCCACAGCCATTACAGTCAGTTATGTTTCTCCCTATTCAGACATGAATCCTCTCTGCAAACTGTTTCAGGCCATGTTGTTCCAATCTGTGCCCCGAAGAAGTAATTTAGCCTACATCAGATCTTTCAGTTCTGGTTCCTGAACAACTTCTGCAGGTTCCATGGAGCAATTTAAGCCCCTCACTCCTGGCCCCTACGTTCTTGGAAATGTTTGTCCACAGTGCCAGCGAAGGGGAGGGGCAGGGTACATGAATGGCATGTGCAGGGGAACTTCCTCTGCTACATAGCTGCCCGCCGAGATTTAGGACTCGAGAGGAGGTAGCGCTTGACACAAACACTAAAGCACCAAGGGGCAGGTCTGACAGAGAACCACAAGCTCCCACTCTGGCTCCCAAAATGGAACGGATGGCAGCAATAGAGGAACTCAATGGCACCCTGGAGGAAATTGCAATGGGGATGTAATCGGGAGAGAAAACTTGCAGCAAAACAACAGGGCCTTTGGCTCCAAACTCAGGTTAGCTTAGCAGTGGGGCCTCACAGTCTCCGTGCCAGAATCAGCAGCTTTTCTTCTACATGTCTGAGGACTGGCATTACTTATATATTTTCTCTCTTCCATGTGGCCAGTGGGACAATTCTCCTCTGAAGATTTCAAAGTTTTAGGGTAGGGTTACCATATGTCCGGCTTTGGGGGGTTTTAAATAGGCATCCGGGAGGAATTTGTAAAAATCTAAGAACATCCGGGATTTTTCCCTCCCAATGCAGGGCGCAGAGCGGCCGGGCCAGATTGAGCCGCTTGCATCGGGGCCTCCAGCAGCCAGAGCCCCGCCCCAGCTCCCCCATTCCCTGCAGCCTCAGCATGCTGCGCCGGCAGTGCCACGGGGGGGCTGTGCGCTCCGTGGGGGAGCCCGACACGCTGCTCTAAGCAGCACGGTAACGAGGCCAGGGAGTTGGAGAAGGGGCGGGGGATCCTGGGGGGCAGTCAGGGGACGAGGGGGTTGGATGGAGCACGGGTTCTGGGGGGGCCTGTCAGGGGGCAGGGGTGTGGAGAGGGGGTGGAGTAGTCAGGGGACAGGTAGGGGTCCTAGGGGGGTAGTTAGGATGGGGGGGTCTCAAGAGGGGGCAGTCGAGGACAAGGAGAAGGGAGGCTTAGATGGGGGTGGGGTCCCGGGGGGCAGTTAGCGGCAGGAGTCCTGGAAGAGCTGGATATGAGTCAACAGTGTGCCCTTGTTGCCAAGAAGGCCAATGGCATTTTGGGGTGTATAAGTAGGGGCATTCCCAGCAGATCGAGGGACGTGATCGTTCCCCTCTATTCGACACTGGTGAGGCCTCATCTGGAGTACTGTGTCCAGTTTTGGCCCCACACTACAAGAAGGATGTGGAAAAATTGGAGAGAGTCCAGTGAAGGGCAACAAAAATTATTAGGGGTCTGGAACACATGACTTATGAGGAGAGGCTGAGGGAACTGGGATTGTTTAGTCTACAGAAGAGAAGAATGAGGGGGGATTTGATAGCTGCTTTTAACTACCTGAAAGGTGGATCCAAAGAGGATGGATCTAGACTGTTCTCAGTGATAGCAGATGACAGGACAAGGAGTAATGGTCTCAAGTTGCAGTGGGGGAGATTTAGGTTGGATATTAGGAAAAACTTTTTCACTAGGAGGGTGGTGAAACACTGGAATGTGTTACCTAGGGAGGTGGTGAAATCTCCTTCCTTAGAAGTTTTTAAGGTCAGGCTTGACAAAGCCCTGGCTGGGATGATTTAGTTGGGATTGGTCCTGCTCTGGGCAGGGGGTTGGACTAGATGGCCTCCAGAGGTCCCTTCCAACTCTGTTATTCTATGATTCTACGGGGCGATCAGGAGATAAGGAGCAGGGGGGGTTAGATGGGTTGGGGGTTCTGTGGGGGGCAGTCAGGGGGCGGGAAGGGGGAGGGAGTGGCTATGGAGCAGGGCTACCCCCTGTGGAGTGTCCTCTTTTTTGAAAGTTCAAATATGGTAACCCTGGTAACCTGTGAAGCAAAATCTGTTCTGAAATGACTATCCCCCTGGGGTGCTCCATTTCCTCAGCCTTGTCGACACCATTCCAGGACTCACAGGGTGCATGGGGCCAGAGCAGCGGCCTCAGAAGAACTTTTTGTTTGTTTTGAACCAATAGGATGTTGTATCACTTTTAAAATAATAATTTGGTGCCATCCTTGGACATAATTCAAGATTTTGTTGAGCAATGTAGATTATTCTATCATAGCAATAAATCATAGTGATAGAATGTTAAAGTTGCACAATTAAATATTCAGAAGTCAAGAAATTAAGCTTGAATATCCATTCTTAACTCTGCTCCCTTATAGTTTGATCCCATAAGTTGCTCCGTGCTATACACATCCAAGTACCTTGTCAGGAATTCCACGAAGTCTACCCAGCTTGCAGGGTAGGGCCAGAGCTGACATGCACTATGATGCGGTCTTTCATTACATGAAAACATGCTGTTTCTCCAACAGTAAAATAAAAATGTATTTTTCTTTTAGAGCCCTTGCCTCAGTCCTGGTGTACTTTAAAAAGTCTGAAAGAGACTTTTCCTCAGCCCCAGGTGTCCCTACTAATAGACAGCAATATCTCTGACCAGATTTCCACTATGCAGTTAACTTAGCTCCACAATCATGCTCAGCAAATTCTGTTTTAGCTGTGCAGTTCACATGCTCATCATTCAAGTCTACTGCGCACACTCAGTAGCTTAAAACTCAGTAAAATAAAAACCAGTCTCCTCTTTGTATTATTACAAAATGAGGGCTAGTTCCCTGCCAAATTTTACTTGTCCATCCCCCAGCTGTTTCAGCTGTAAAGCTGTTTAAAAAATAGGTCACAAAAGGATTTATAATTATTATTATATAAATGGGAAAAGTATTATATTTATTCCCACTCACCTCACACTGTAAACAGCTGAACCCTTTCCCCACTCCCAAACTTGAAAGAAAGAAAGAAAGAAAGAAAGAAAGAAAGAAAGAAAGAAAGAAAGAAAGAAAGAAAGAAAGAAAGAAAGAAAACTACACCAAAACACCACCTTCAAGTAGAGAACAAACTTGGAATCTTTCAGCCTGAAAACTGAGTTTCAGAAGGTTAAGAACACTGCCTCCCTCCACTACCATCTCTGTGCATCTTAGTGTAGAACACAAAACATGGTGTGTGAAAAGTGGGGAGGGGGAGGCTGCCAGCAGCCAGAATGCCTCACCAGTCCTCTCAGCCATGACAGGGTGCATTCACAGTTCACTCTCACCCACAGGAGACGGTGAACACCACAGCAGGATCAAGTGGTAGTCAGAGGTCAGATGCCTCCATACTCCCTCTCCCCAGCCCTTAGAATAGGGAGGAGAGAGAGAGAGAGATGGGGAAAAACACGGGGGGAAAGTGTGATATAAATGAGATAAGAGGTGATATATGGTATGGAGATAGAAAGATATAGTGAGTTGAAGAGGACAGCAGAGAAAAGGGGGATAAAGAGAAAAGAAGAAAAGATTCTTCACAATCTCTCGCTGAGATAGTACAGTCTGCTTACCACAGCATGCCTACTCTGTTCTGAAGGCGGGTGCAAAGGGGATGGGCTATTACCCTGTCTCCTGAGGATGCAGTGGGGGACGAATTGCCACACTCTCCTGTGCACATGGATGACAATTTTAACATGTCTTTTTACAGATTACACAAAGGGCAGGCACCTTGTGCATGACCCAACTCAGCAGGGCCACATATGCATACTGGGGCACCTAAGGCAAAGTCTGAAACTGAGCTAACCTCCGCTCCAAAAAATTACCACTGAGGGGGACGACAATGTTGGAGAACAAGCCCAACCTACACTCATCCTGCAGCAGCAGCTCCTGTCCTGCCAGGCTTCCAGTTCTGGGATTTGCAACCTGGCATACAGTAGGCACCACTCAGGTTTGGCACAGCTGCCCCTCCATCCTAATAGAGGGGTGGCCGGGGCGAACTTGAATGGGGCTGAGACCCCATGAGGTAGGTGACAACGTCACTCAGTTTGGGGGCCCTCTCAAAGAGAAGTCCCACAGCAAACTGACCCTTTTGCCTCTCGCCCTCAGCCCCACACCAGGGTAGCCCTGCAACACAGCACATCTGTATAAAGGCTATACAGAATCTGGTCCTAAAATCACTGGAAGGGCTTCCTTTGCTAAACCTATTTTTAAAGGAATATTTATACAGTAAATGCATACAAACAGTAGTTGCACATGTATACAGTGTGGTAGTAAATTAAAATTCATTTGTTCTCAATTCATCTATAACGAAGTGCTAGTATTTTTTAAAAGGTCTCTTCTCTTTTTATGTCCTACATATGAAAATGTGATGCAATGGAAGTACAAGTCAATATAACTACAAGTATATTGTTACATGGTTATTGGCAAACTAGGATATATGCTGTCAATTCTTTCTGCATAAATACCCATTTTATTTAATTTAAATGAAAAGTATGAATAAGATTGGATGGAAATTATTAAAATTGTTCTTAATACATCATTTTTGTTTTAAAGACTTTTTTGAAAATGTAACTGAAAAATCAACCCAATATAAACCATGTACCATTTATTAAATTTGTTCATACTAGGTTGGATTTAAGCAACCTGAATATGTGCCAAAAGAGTTAAACTGCCTAAAAACTAGCCCTCAATTTGTTTTATCACTTAAGCTGGTCTACTTAAAAGTAGCTCCCTGTAATTTAAAAGTAATCAATCACTTAAAGACAAGCTGATCTTTCTATTTACCCAAGCCAGACAAAGATTGCTTTTTCAATTTTATGTGGACTCAATACCTAGTGGATGAAAAAACAACTAAAGTGAAAGAGTAATTGAGGTTGTCTGTTACTTAGCCTGATGTGTAAACAAGTCAGCAGATTTACAACTTTGAAAACTTAGTGCACCTAACCTGTATAAAACACGTCTAACAACCAATCAGAAAAGCCTGTGCTTTTGTATTGTCTAAGTTTCTGTTACATGCGTACACGTTGTTCCAATTATTATCCATTTTAGCCATTCCTAATGCACCTATTACTGTAATATCTTGCAGCCGTTCATTTTTTAAACCCAAAACACTAAAACAAAAATATTTTATGCAGAACAAACCCAGGAAAAGTAACCAAACATTACAGTGAACCTGCAATTTGTACAACTCAAGTTTTCAAGTGCTCCTCTGCTAGACATCACAAACAGTACATGTTGGGTGAGCAGTGTGCCAAACTATCCAGAGGAAAATGACAGCTTTGTAAGGCCAGAAAGAAAACAAACCATTTCACAACAGGAAGATGCTCAAGGGCTGAGGAAACTGCCTATCTTCCATGTAGTGTAACTTTTTACAGAGGGTCTGGTCCTCTCCTCATTTTTGCAGAGGGCCTGATACTCTAAGTTCTGAAGTTAGTTTCACTCTTGACACTAGTAACTAGAGCTCAGTGAACAACAGATTTTTCGGTTTGCTAGCAATTTTGAAAAGTGGGAAATCATTGTTTTGGGTTGAAGTAAACATTTAGTTCAACCCAAAACAAAATGTTTTGTTTTGATTTAGAGCATATGTCAAGGTTCCTTCCCCACTCTGAACTCTAGGGTACAGATGTGGG
The DNA here is from genome assembly GCF_965140235.1 of Caretta caretta. Classification (NCBI taxonomy): domain Eukaryota; kingdom Metazoa; phylum Chordata; order Testudines; family Cheloniidae; genus Caretta; species Caretta caretta. The sequence goes on from NC_134206.1 coordinate 176,796,261, forward strand.
GACCTGCATGAAAACCTCCTAAGCTTACTTTTACCAGCTTAGGTTAAAACTTCCCCAAGGTAAAATTATTTTACCCTTGGATTTCCACTGCCACCACCAAACTTTATCTGGGTTTACTGGGAAACGTCGTTTGGACACGTCTTTCCCCCCAAAATCCTCCCAACCCTTGCACCCCACTTCCTGGGGAAGGTTTGGTAAAAATCCTCACCAATTTGCATAGGTGACCACAGACCCAAACCCTTGGATCTGAGAACAATGAAAAAGCATTCAGTTTTCTTACAAGAAGACTTTTAATAGAAGTAAAGGAATCACCTCTGTAAAATCAGGATGGTAGATACCTCACAGGGTAATTAGATTCAAAACATAGAGAATCCCTCTAGGCAAAACCTTAAGTTACAAAAAAGACACAGACAGGAATATTCATTCTATTCAGCACAGCTATTTTCTCAGCCATTTAAAGAAATCATAATCTAACACATACCTAGCTAGATTACTTACTAAGTTCTAAGACTCCATTCCTGTTCTGTCCCCGGCCAAAGCATCATACAGACAGACACAGTCCCTTTGTTTTTCTCCCTCCTCCCAGCTTTTGAAAGTATCTTGTCTCCTCATTGGTCATTTTGGTCAGGTGCCACCGAGGTTACCTTTAGCTTCTTAACCCTTTATAGGTAAGAGGATTTTTCCTCTGGCCAGGAGGGATTTTAAAGGGGTTTACCCTTCCCTTTATATTTATGACAGAATGTTTAAGCTTTTTCAAATTTTAAAAAATAAAATTAAAGGAAACATTGAAATGAAAACCCACTGAACACCAAAAAATCAAAACATTTTATTTAAAATATGTTGAAACAAAACATCTCAATTTTAGGGGATTTTCTTAAAAATGAACACTTGAGAGAAACTGACACCAATGAGCAAAACACTTCTGTGTCACCGAATCCACATTTTTCACTGAAAAAACGTTTAGTGAAAACTTTCACCCAGCTCCACCAGTAACTCTGCCATGCAATTCAATTGGAGGGAACTGGGGAAAGAGAGATCCCAGGACTAGCCTTTCTTCCAAGATATACCTAAACTGCAATCCAGAGGTGTGATTACAGCATATGTAGAGTTCACAGTCAGGAAGTGGTCTCCTACCCACTGAAGAGGGGCGATTGGTAGCTCCCACCTATGATAACCATTAAATGTGGTTCCCCACTGATGATGTAAGGGGCTCCTCAGCTGAAAGGGATTCCTCCCTCCTCCCCCACATTCAGCATATAAAGGGGAATTTTTAGCTTGACGGAGCCCCTCTTTTCTCTCTGAGTTCAGTTCATCCTAGGAAGCAAGTCTCAAGTTTGTAAAGTACCACTCCGTTCATTACAAATTGAGAACTATGTCAGGTAGAAATAATGGTGGCCTTAATTACGCCATCAAAAAAACATTCCAGGAAAGGCTCATTCGTATAGAATTAAGGTACAACAAAGAAATCAAATAGATAGGTAGTCCATTTTGAACATAATGTGAGTATCCAATGGTTAGAGCAGGAACTGGGAGTCAGGACTCCTGCATTCTATTCCAGGTTCTGCACAATTGATTCCGTGACCTTGGGCAAGTCCCTTCACTTCTAAGTGTGTCGGTTTATTCATCAGCAAATGGAACATTATAATACCCATCTACCACCGTGGTGACTAGAACTTTCAGGAATTCATTAGTAGCTGCAAAACGAATCATGCAGCTGCTGATGAAAAAAAATATCAGTGTTAATCAAAGTGCTGTAAAATGATATGGTTTCAACTCCTCCCACACCTAGAGATTGACAGATTCATACAGTCTAGGTCCAGAAAGGACCATTGTGATTATTTAGTCTGACCTCCTGAATAACACATGCCATAGAACTTCCTCAAAACAATCCCTAGAGCATATATTTTAGAAAAACCTCCAATCTTGATTTTAAAATTGTCAGATATAGAGAATCTACCACAACACTTGGTAAATTGTTCCAATGATTAATAACTCTTACTGTTAAAAATTTACATCTTATTTCCAATCGGACTTTGTCTAGCTTCATCTTCCAGGAACTGGATCATGTTATACCTTTCCCTACCAGATTGAAGAGCTCATTATTAAATATTTGTTCCCCATGTAGATGTTATAATAGACTGTAATCAAGTCACCCCTTAACTTTCTTTTTGTTAAGCAAAACAGATTGAATTCTGAGTTTATCAAGATAAGGCATGCTTTCTGATCCTTTAATCATTCTTGCGGCTCCTTCTCTGAACCCTCTCCAATTTATCAAAATGCTTCTTGAATGGTGGGCAGCAAAACTGGACACAGTATTCCAGCAGTAGTTGCACTACTGCCAAATACAGAGATAAAAATCACCTCTCAATCCCTACTCAAGATTCCCCTGTTTGTGCAACCCAGAATTGCTTTAGCTTTTTTGACGGTAGTGTCATATACTGAGAGCTCATGTTCAGCTGATTATCCAACACAATCCCAAAATCATTTTCAGAGAATTGCTTCCCAGGATAGAGTCCCCCTTCCTGTAAGTATGGCCTACATTCTTTGTTCATAGATGGATAAATTTACAGAAGTCTGTACATTATTACTTTTATCAACTAAACTTGTCTTCTCCTCAGAAATATCAGGTTTGTTTGACAGGATCTGTTCTTCATCAGTCCATGTTGATTTGCTTTAATTACATTACCCTCCTTTAGTTTTTTATTAATTGAGTCCCATATCAACCACTCAGTTATCTTGCCTGTGATTGATGTCAGGCTGACAAGCCTATAATTACCTGGCTTATTCTATTTATCCTTTTTAAAGAGGGGCACATCATTCGCTTTCTTCCAGTCTTTTGGAAATTCCCCAGTTCTCCAAAACTTATTAAAAATTACCATTAATTCAGGGAGTCCAGGGAGCTCCTCCGCTAGCTCTTTTAAAACTCTTGGATGCAAGTTATCTGGCTCTGTTGATTCATAAATGTCTAACTTTAGTAGCATCTCTTTAACATGCTCCCGAGATACTAGTGGAATGCCAAGAGTGTTATCATCACCATATGATGAGATAATATAACCTGTTCTCCCCAAAAATACAGAACAGAAAGATTTATGGACACTGCTGCCTTTTCTGCATTATTATTGATAACTCTACCATTTCCATCTGGTAATTGACCAATACCTTTGTCAAGAGTCTTTTTGTTCCTATTATATTTTTAAAACTCCTTTTTATGGCCTTAATTCTGCTGGCCACAGAGTTCTCCTTGTGTTCCGTGGCTTCCCTTATCAATTTTCTAAAATTCTTAACTTCCAATTTGCATTCATTACTATCAACTTCCCCGTACTTCCATGTGTTGTACATTATTTTTTACAGCTGCTTTCACTTCTCCTCTAAACCATGTCCTTTTATCAATCACTAGAGCCCTCTTCCTCGATTGTGGCTTTTAGGGCATCTTGGAAGGTGTTATGAAATTATTCACATTTTTCTGATTAAATTCTTCCTTCCAACTGATTTGGCTCATAATTGTTTTCAGCTTTGTGCCCTAGTAAAGCGCACGTGTGTGTGTGTGTGTGTGTGTGTGTGTGTTATTGATCTAGATTTATTCTGCTTGCACTATGAACTATTAGAGCCTATCTTTTTCTTTCGTACCTGTACATTAACAGATTCAGGGAATGATTGCAGCACACATTCTGTAAAGGTGGGTAAATCGTGGCAAACAAGTGTGACAAAGAACTATGAACTTAGACTGGTGCATGCAAATGTAAGTAAAGATATTTGAATATCTATACAGCAAGTTTAAATCTGATTAAACTAAAAGTTTGGAGGAAACCACTGTGCAGCAAACCGCTCTAAAAAAAAAAGGAAAAAGGTTACATTTCTACTTTTGGTACCCTCCACTTCCAATAGAGTCTGGAGAATTAGATAGACTGAACAAAAGCTGTTTTCCCAGAACAAATGTGGGTAAAGCATGGCACAGGAAACTGTATATTCCAAAAAGAAAATATGTTTTCTTGAACCTCTGAGGCCTGCCAACTTCCAGCTGCTGCCTCCCTCCTCAGCCAAATCCCAATATCAGTTCTCTGATGCTTTTCTGATCCCAGCTGCCATCTACCTTCCCTGCCAAATTCAAATCTTGGAGACCTCCCCACTCCCAGTTCCCATTTTTCTCTCTGGATAGACTATAGTCTGAGTCTCCATGGTCCAGCTGCCATTTTCCCATCATCAAACGAACAATACAGACTAAATAGCCTCTAACTAATTTGTCCATTCTAAGCGGCTTCTCTTCTACCTAATTTAGGGAGTCCACCTAAAGAACATGTTGTTCTACAGCATTAGACACTCCAATTACATTATTTTCCTCGGGTTCATTAAAACACACACACACACACATTAGGCCAGATTCACCAGTACATTCTCTGACTGTTTTGCACCACTCAGGTAACACTTAGCAGCCATAAACGCTGTTAAGGTGGGTTTGTGGCTGCTTTGTATTGCCTGAGGCATGGCAAAGCAGCAGGAGCGCACCAGTGAAGCCCAGTGATCCCAGCCACCATGTACATCAGCAGATATTTTAATGGTGGTTCATCTGTTTACTGATTGGCTTGTTACTGACAGTTTTCTGCTGTCTTTCTTTACTTTCATTAATCACATGAGGAGCAACTAATCTAGGGAGTGGTAAAAATCAGCTGGCAGTAGTAGAGGGAAGATTCTCTAATTATAGGTCCAGCAGAATGATACACACTGCAATATTGCCAGCACTAAACACTGATTAATCATGAGTCAAGCTCTAAAAAAAATCATGATTTTTTAAAACAAAATACATTGTGGATTCTTTTAATTTACAGTCTTCTTATTGAGCCTTTAGGTTACACTCAGGTCACATTTACAAACTTTTCTCTGCAAGCATGAGGGCTAGAAAAAAAATAGTAAGATTCTCACTAAATCACATGTCCTCCAGAGGTTCAGGCTTTACGTAACATAGCAAATATCACAAGACTCATGATAAAACTGTCAGCTGGCCACACTGCCTCTAGAAACCTTGCAGTTAATTAAAGATGTTGTCATTAAAGAGCCAAGGAATTATTAGTGTTGTTTACATGCTGAGTTCACTCCCCAAGACTGCATGCTTGGGAACAGTGTTGATAAGGGAAGACACATAAAGATCCCCTTCACGAAATGAAACACTTCCCAAAAGAGGTAAACTGCTGTATACTTTAACTATTAAAGATTTCGGGAAACATCTAGTACTGGAGATAAATGACAAAGGAAATACAAAACCAAAAGGCACATCAGGGCTCCCAGGTTGTATTTTTCTTCCAAATTATATTTATATTCTACACATTTCTAATGTGTCCATCACAAGAATATGTAAGCACCAGTAGATGTTTACTCTCCCAACATAACTATGGCAATACATAAAACAATAACTACGCCATGAATTCCAGCAGCAGGTTTTGATAATGGATACACCTATCTCAAACAACTACTGTATATCAGGTGTGAAATTCAATTTCTTATGAACCAATATACAATAAGAAATGTACATTTTACCACGTTATCTACTGATATGTTAACATGCAAAAGGTCGAAGCTTAAATGTTGTTTTTCATGGTGGTGACACCCTTACTTATTTAATACCCAACAAGACATTCGCAGTTGTATGAATGAGATAAACAGATGAAATGTCTAATGACTAATGGAAATTTCCAGCAGCCACTACTAACAAAAGTAAACGTGATAGAAGGATCCCATAGGTTTCTCTGAGCATTTACAGAATCAAGAAGAAGAAGGAGATTAGAATATTCCCAATTTAGGTATTTTTCTATCACAAACTAACTTTAAAAAGATGTTTCCTGAGCAAACTATGGTTCCTCCATTATTATAAATGTTTTCACAGATGATTATCCATGCACCTATATTAAAAAAGTCATCTAATCAAGAGTCTAGCTCACTTTCTTTGTGAAAGAAGCAGACAGAAGTGGTGTAACAAATATAAATGTGACAAGTCACAATTCCCTGGAATGAAAAAAGGATTTTTCCTCCATTTCAGATCTCGATTAAATAAATCCATTGTAATAAGTAGCAGCTTTTTTCTTAAAAAGAAAAACAAGGAACTTATTCTGATTACAGTGAAAACACCAAACCACATATTTTATGTATTTTTATGATAGGAACTATTATATTTATTATAGCAACTATTAAACACAAAATGGCTGAAAAATACTTAACCTGTTTTTGTGAACATTTTAGAGATTATCAGTGTATGAGTTCCATTATATGTCAATACTACTAGATTTTACCACATTCTCAGCAGTTAATTGCTTCAGTGCTGGTCCTTCACTCCAGCATCTATGCCACTACAAAATTCCACTGATGTTCCAAAGTTCCACTGAAATCATAATGGAACTTCAATGACACATCTGATACATTGGACGGACAGCATGAGGGAGTATTGCCTCAACTGCCCAGAAAAAGTTAACATTTACCAACTTGCCTATATTTCAATATGAGGCTTCATAATAATAAATTTGCATTTTATTTAGATTCACTAATTTCCAAGATATGAGCATACAGCTGTCAATGCATGCAATTACTGCCCATAGAGATAAAATGAATACCAAAATATGGATCCAAAGCTGTATATATATAAACCACTATTAGAGCACTCAGTAGGGCTGCCTAGCTTTTCAAACATGTGGGTGCACTTTCCATAGAAGGACCATGACTTCATTTACACTCCTTAAATATGCTAAGTCTATACCACCCAGTTCCGCCCCAATAAATCAATAGTAATCTTATTCATTATTGAAAATATCATCTTGTTGATGAAATAATAGTAAAATCTCTCTCCTCATCCAGACCCTTAGAGATCAATGTCTAGATTATACATAATGGGTGAGATTAGATGCCTTCTGAGAGACACACGACAGAACTTTCAGCCTAGGGTGAGGATGAGCTAAAATGGCTTTAAGGCACCTTTTTGCCCTCGTGATCCTGGGTTGTTCCGGGGCTGGAGAGGCTCTCAGAGTAACTTAGACAGCCCTGAGTGTTCGTCTAAGTTATAGCAGGCTCCCTGGATTGCTCTGTCGGCCACAGTGCTGCCCAGAGTCTCTGCAGCACCGCAGTATGCTGTAGCCCTGTCCCCAGCATGCGCCCTATACTTCGGTTTGCAAGGGAATCATCAGGAGGCAGTCTTACAACTGTCTTCCACAGTGCCTCCACCAGGGAATGCTCCCCCAACCAAATATGGGGCTTTTAGAGTCCCTTTACACTGCTTTGGCCCTTTTTATTTGGTGCATAGTGGGTAGAGGGAAGGTGAGGACCTCACTCAATAATTCCTGCTGTTGCAAAGAATATTTTCCACTGACATCTTCTAAATTAGGAATATTTAATCCAGACCCAAATATTCTAAGGTGGGGATGAAATAAGTATGACCACTAATATATTTAGTCACTGGACTTTGGATATCTTTCCTCCTCCTCAGGGCACTCGGGTGGTCATTCATCTTCACGTTATGGGAGTTAAGATGCCATTGTCCACATGTACTTTCACTATGATCATAATATAATGTACTAAACTGATTTCACATGAAATACCATATGTCTTTATTGCAGACTTTTTTTCTGTCAGTGGGTATGAGCAGTGTTTCCCTCCAATCAATTTAATGTAATAGCCACAGGCAACAGCCACCCATTTGGTTTACCGACAACTCGGGTGTCCTGTATATCCCAACTTAAGTTAAGATTTTACCAAACCAAAACCTATCAGTCAGGATTTCTTTCTGCAAAACCAGCTACAAACACCACCACATTTTACTCAACTATAACATTAAAATAATAATAATAAAATTCAGCTGCATCTTTACATTTTAGCCAAATTTAAAGACGTAAAATTGATTCCAGTCTTGCCCCCCCCCCCATATGACTTGGAGATGTATGGTTAAATATCTAAATCAAGGATCGATAACAAAATTGAACATACATAATGTTAAACAGTTCCACTCTCCTTTAGAGACTATCTGTGATGGGGTGTCCACCCCACACAGGATGGGAAGGGGCCAAGGTGGCCAGGTAGACCTATTAACTCCATAGGCTTTATCTGGAGGAAGAGCCAGGGAGCAGGGAATTGATTGCAAGCAGGTTCAGCTGTGCAGGAATAGGTGGGGCCTATAAAGCCAGAAACCTGGCAGCTGCTGGGAAAGGGCAGTCACTCCCTGGGAAGAGGAAGAGGGAGGAGAGTTTGGAGCTGGTACTCCCAGGGAAAGGGGGGAACCAGGAGTGGTAGGAAGCAGTCCAGGGAAGGAGCAGTGAGGGCTGGGAGAGTAAAGCCCAGAACTGCTGGGTTGAAGGTCTCTGGACTGGAACCCAGGTTCCCTTACCAGCCACTGAGGGACTGGCACATGTGGCCGTGAATGGAAAGACTACTTAGGGCTGCTGGAGGAAAGACTTTGATATACCCCAGAAAGGGGGAATGCTGAGTGACCTGGTTGGAGGGCTGAGGACACAGCGATTCCTGGAATATGAGAGGGGCTGCAGACCAGACAGAGAGAGGTGGAGGATAGCATGCAATCATAGGAATGGGCATCGATCTGATGAGCTAATTCCCAGAGCAGCTAGGAGAAGGCGCCATACTAAAGGTAAATATTATCCCTTTTTCCACTGAGGAAAAATATGAAAGAATAATAACCATCAAAGAAATTTGCTAATGTTCATATTTAAAGTATTCCTTTTTAGTGTTTTTAAAAATGTTTAAAAAGGGTCTAAATTTTTAAACTAAGGTATGTAGTTTTGCCAGCCTCAAGAGATCTAAAAGATTTTGTTCCCCTCTGCAGGAGCTCTGACTGCCACACCTATCCATCCCCTGGCCAATAATGTTTACCCCAAAGCAATTCTGTAACCTTAGTCCCTGCATCAGTTCTGCCCCCTCCAGTTCAACCCCTCAAACCTCATTTCTGCTCCTCCTGCAGTTCTCCACCCACTTTTCCTAAGCCTGGAAGGGTGGCAGCAGACGCTTCTCCTGCTTCCAGGCTGGGGGAGGAGTGGCTCCCGGGGCTCTTCACCCACTCCCCTTTCCCAGGGCCAGTGCTGCAGGGAAGAGGCACCATTCGTTACTCACAGAAGCAAAAGGGAGGAGGGAGCAGAGCTGCCCTGAGTGTCTGAGCTCTTTAGCTCCCTTTTCCCTGCTGCAAGCATGGCTTTGATTTGCTGCCAGTGGAGGAAAAAGGAGTGAGAGCTCTTCCTGCAGCAGCAGCTCTGGTTGCTCTGCCCCAAGAGGCAGGCAGTGGGGTAAGCCAGACAGGCAATTACAACAGAGCTTTTTCCTCCAGGTAGGGCTCAAATTCACCAGAGGGCTGGAACTTCTTGCATCATCATGAGACTGGCTCCAGTCCCAGCCAAAATCTCATCACTGGCAAAGGAAATCAGGAGACTTGGAAACAAAGACTGGTAAAGTTAGGCTCTTAAATCCCTATCTAGGTACCTAAACAAGACCCTGATCCTGTACCCAAGTAAGCACAGGTCTAACTTGATACAGGTGAGTTGTTTCATTGACTTCAATGGGACTACTCAGTGTGTGAAGGTAAATACATGGTTAACTATTTGCAAGACCAAGTGCTAAAAGCAGCCTGATTTTCAGAGGTGCTGAGCATCTACCAATACCACTGAAACCAAGGAATGATTTACTTACCATGCACACACATCCCATCATCTGTGACATTAGGTGGGAAGCTGATCTGATGCTGTTGCTTGAAGCTGAGTCAGTGCCTCCCCTCCTGGCAACAAACTCTATGTACTCATAGTGGGGCATGACTTTGGAGCGAAAGGAGAAAAGCAGAGGAGCTGGCTGCAGTAGCACTCACCCTGTCTTAATGCCAGCAGCACGTAGTGAAGGGAGGCCACAGGTGCAGTAGCAGGGAACTGAGACTCCAGAGTCAGAAGACTTTTGATAGGTTGAGATGCCTAAGCACAAGGAAGTGTTTCCTATAGTAAACAGGACCCTCTGGATTACTAGGCTGTCCATATGCTTCTCAGCTGGTTAGCAACACTATACAGCTAAGATGTGCACAAGTAGTATGTCTACATTGCAATAAAACACTGTGGCTGGCTCATGTCAACTGATCTGGGCCTTGGGCTGTGGGACTATAAAATTAAGTGTAGATGTTCAGGCCCAGGCTAGAGCCTGAATGGCTACACTGCCATTTTATAGCCCCACAGGCCAAGTCCTCGTCAGCTGACATGAGCCAGCTGCTCGTGTTTGATTGCAGTGAAGGCATGCATAGAACCTCAGTTATGAACACCTCGGGAATGGAGATTGTTCATAATTCTGAAATGCTTGTAACTCTGAACAAAATGTTATGGTTGTTCTTTCGAAAGTTTATAAATGAACATTGACTTAATACAGCTTTGAAACTTACTAGGCAGAAGAAAAATGTTGCTTTCCTTTTATTTTTTTTTTAGTAGTTTACGTTTAACACAGTACTGTACTGTATTTGCTGCTCCCTGTTTGTGTACTTCTGGTTCCAAATGAGGTGTGTGGTTAACGGCTTAGTTCATAAATCTGAGGTTCTACTTTACTCTAAGGGGCCAATCCATGTACTGACACCAAAGACATCCATTGACTTTGACGGGTGAAGATCAGGCTTTAATGGCCTATTAATGCATATGTAGTTTCAGCTTATTGTATTTTAAATGCATATTATGTAGCTGCATTAAGTATTAAACTTAATTATATATTTAAAAAACAGTATGTGATGTATAAAGTACAGGAAAGTCTAATGGTATCAAAACATGGTGCTTATGCAGGAAAATAATGCAATTTTTTTTGGTCCGTTGCTTCTGAGCAGACTGGAAGTGGGAGAGCTGCAAAGGGAGCATGCTCAGCTCTGTGGAATGAAAAACTTTGTGTTGCTCTCTAGCAACCCATCTGGGCAAAGGCAGGTTGTCAATGTCACTGGCAAACTAACCAGAAGTATTTCAGACATAAAGAAGGGTCTTGATGAAGGAGAGCAGAGTATGTACAGAAGGAACTTTTAGTTCAGAGCCCTCCCTGTTCCCCACAAAAAAAGGTATTTAGAAATATACTAAAAAATAGTTACAGACAGGCTCTAGAATTGTGTCACGTTAACAGAATCCTGTTTCTCTTTCTGTGTTACCATCTGTTATGTGAGGGATGGAGGACTGCCTGGAGAAAAACTATAATTCTAGATGCCATGAAGAGGGAGAGAGACTGGCACTCTGAACCTATATGCATGCTAGAAGTTGTAGAAATGGAGCTTAGTTCTTTGGTGGCCAGACAATCTGGCCAGACAGGTGGGTCCAGACTTTCTAAAGAGCTCAGGACCAGATTTCCAGGGACTCGGCAACCATAACTAGGGACAGATTTTCACAGGAGCTCATCTCCTATTTAGAAACCTAAATAAGAACCAAATTTTTCAAAAGTGCTGAGCACCTACCCGCTCCCATTGTGACTCTTTTTTGCTCAGATTTTAAGAGTTTAATACCCAAAATGTGAAGCACTTCTGAAATCTGGCCATTTATTTTGGTGTCTAAATGGGAGCTGATCTCTTATGAAAACTTGACCCCAATTGAGAGTGCTGCTCTCTTGTGAAAACTCTGACTAAATGAATAGCTAAGAAGGACATCATGAGAATTTAATCCACTTTTCCATCTTGCACATAGAAAATATTTTTGGTTTGGCTATTCTGTCACATTTTGTGCTACTAACACACTAGTTTAAAATCTATTTAGCAGTCTCTGCTGAGTTTTTTTTTTCTTTCTTTCTTTCTGTGCTGGTGCCCATAGCAACCTATAGGGTGATGAGCTGTGAAGCTTCTGCAAAAGTTGCTACAGGGCAAACAGTACAATCTGCTGTTTCAGAGTAATAAACTAGATCAAAGTGCATGATTCACCCTAGTTGCTTGTAACTTTTCTGCTATAGCTGTGTCTGTCTTCCTAGAGTTACTAGTAAATGAACTTTAGTTTCCAAAACTAGACTCTGAAGACTTCCCTGTTGCTGGCATTAGCATATCTACTTAGAAAAATATAAAGTAGGATATTCACCAGTAGTACATTTGTAAATAGCCTGTCAGAGACAACTGACACTCAAATGTCACAGGCTTCCAATTTCTTTATTTGGTAAATAAACCACCCTTTAGCCCAGGTCACACTGTGGCAAGTTAACAATTTAGAGAATGGTCTCAATTCACTTCCACTGAAATCCAGTGGTATTTGTCAGTGACTTCAAGTAATGCAGGATTAGAGCAATTATTTTACTTGATAGCTAACCCCTTATATGTTAGAAAGTTATGCCAATTTAATTGTGAAATATAATGCCTATATAGGTGTGAAGTAGTCATCTTTCATCTGAGGATTACACAGTACTTGATAAACATTACTTAAGTCTCAAAACAGCCTTTTGAAACAGGTAAGCATAAAATATTACTCACTTTACCAAGAAAGCTGAAACCCAGAGAGGTTAATGGGACTTGGCCAATGTCATATTCAGTACATCTCCAGACAAGGCTAAAAGGCATATATTAAAAAAAACTAGTAACATTTAAGACCACCTTTTATCCTAGTTAACATATGTTTATGCAGAGTGTGGCAGAGCAAGGAATAGAACACGGTTCTGACTAGGTCTCCTGTTCTAAAGTTTCTACATGAAAGTTTTTTTTCTTTTATCTTAATATCTGACTTCCTATCGCATTACATCTACAAATCTCAAACTGTAGTTATGCATCTTTCACAAGCTCAATAGCAACTGTAAATATTTAACACAGAGCAGAAAGATTTAAGAGGATCTGAACTTAATAGGCAAAATGCTAGCCAAATCAAAACAAAATTAGAGACGTGACTCTCTCACCAGTGCTAAACATGTCATTCTTGTTTCTTTATATACACCAAAAAGAAAAGGAGGACTTGTGGCACCTTAGACCAACAAATTTATTTGCGCATAAGCTTTGCTCAAATAAATTTGTTGGTCTCTAAGGTGCCACAAGTCCTCCTTTTCTTTTTGTGGATACAGACTAACACAGCTGCTACTCTGAAACCTATATATACCAAGTAACTCACCTACTTTTTATTTCAAGAACTTGCTCAAGCATTTGGTCCTTTGTCTCTTTTTAGCATACTTGCCTGCCTCTCTCTCACTCCTTCTCTGAAACAAAGAAAAAAGCTTTATTAAATATGGCAATTAAAATATCTATGTGAAACTCTAAACAAAGAGGTCATTTAATTCAGCCAACAATGGGAGCCTAAAGTGAAGTTTCTAAATCCATATTCAGACACCTGAATGAGTGGCATAATTTTTAGAAGTGTCAAGAATCCAGCAGCTGCAATCAACTTAAATGTGAGCTGCTGCATGCTCAGCACTTTTGAAAATCAGGTCACTTATTTAGGCATGGACATAAGGAGTTAGGAGCATGATTTTAGACCAACTCATGGCCTATAGACACAGTCTTTTGAAAACCTATAGAAATCTCGCTGGTGGCTAATACCTAATTCAGACTGATGGAAATGTGACAGAAGAATTCCCCACATTCAACCCTCTGTTCCTTCTGCCACCTAATGAATACAGCTCACTGAGTGGTGGGATTGTAGCATCACAATGGGCAAAGGGATGCAGGGGTGTAAGGGAGACAGACAGGTACGCAAGGTTATGTAGATATGGTAACAGAGAAACTCTTCTCCTTTTCAGTGGCCAGATCTGGAGCATGAACACAGATAGGAGAAGAGAGAACGCCATTCCTGTTGCATCATTCCCTGAATCCCTGGAAACCTGTCTGCAAGTGTTTTCCAGGGTAGGAAGAGGACCGGCGAAGGGAATGGCCCCTTTCCATGGCATTGTTCGCCCAGTTGACCCCATAGGAAAAACAAAAACAATAAAAAATACAGGTTTCAAAGTAGCAGCCATGTTAGTCTATATCCACAAAAAGAAAAGGAGTACTTGTGGCACCTTAGAGACTAACAAATTTATTTGAGCATAAGCTTTACAAAAGCTCATACTCAAATAAATTTGTTAGTCTCTATTGCATTATTTTTTCTTTTTTTATTAAAAAGAAATGTTAAGTGAGTTAGCATTACCCTAGTCACTCTCCTCCTCCACTCTGATGCCCTCAAATAATGAAGCACCAGGACTCAGGAAACTTGGGTTCTATTCCTAGCTTGGCCACTAATCTAGTGGATAACCTTGGGCAAGTCATTTCACCTCCCTGTGCCTCAGTTTCCCCACCTGTAAAATAGGGATTATGATATTGACCTTTGTAAAGCGCTTTCAGATCTGCTGATGGAAGAGCTGGACATTATTATTTATTATTATTGTATACATTTTACAGATGAATAAATAGACACACAGGTGAACTGAGTTGCCCAAGATTATATAGAGGACCTGTAAGAGTCAGAAACACAACGTAGGAGTCCTAATTCATAGTCCTCTACTGGAAACACATTCCCATCTACTGCATATTTAAGTACAGACTCATCATATTAGCAATAATAATCATGCTTAGCATTTATGGAGGACTTTCCTGATCAGATGTAAATGGGTGTAAAATACTACTAAACCCAAATGGTAATGATTTACACCCACTTTGCCCTGGTGTAAATCACTGCACTGATGTCATCTAATTGTTAACTACATATGGATTAATCAGATAAGGTTGGTATGCTACTTTAACCATCAGCCCCTGGGATTTTACACTGAATGGTGGAAATATTGAAGATGTGAGTGCCACTGAGTGTGAGGGATTAGTAATTTATAATAGACACAAGACAAAAATAGATTTAATATTTTCAGAGGGTGCTGAGTCAAGCTGTGAACATAGCATGTATCCTTGAAGGTAATTTTGGCAGCAAAGTCGAGCTTGGCTTTAAAAAATGTTGATGTTTCAAAGTTCTTTTGTTATCGGATGGTGCTGGTCTTTGGAGTTAATCAACAGCTTGCATTATCATGTCTCTTCTCCCCAGCACTCACTGCCAACAGGACTGGGACAAAGCAAACACAAGTGGAAATGAATTGGAAAAGAGTGATTTCCTCACTACCACTTCTCTGAAGTGTTCTGGCAGTAATTGTGGAAGGATTCAAGTTTTATGGATATGTTATCTAGGGTATATAACTTTAAAAGATATGAACTGGAATGTTTTCATACAAATCAGAAGAAACATGGCACTTTTCCCTCTGTTCTTCACACTAGTCAGTTATTCTCAATATTTGTTTGTTTTACCACAGATCAGGTGACTGGGCCCTTCCACATGCCCAGAGCGGACTTTTCTTGGGGTTGTCTCCTATCAGTGACTGACAGGAATTGTCTCCCTCAAGATATCGGGCCTGTTCTCCAGCAGATGTTTCCTGCTCATTCTCTGAGCTTCTTGCCTGACTCCAGTGTTCCCAACTCTCTCAATTTTGTTGAGTCTCATGATTTTGATGTTTTTCTTAAAGCCCTGTCCCCTGGAATCATGTGATTCTGTGAGAATCTGGTAAGTAAAAAGTAAGTTTCTAGCCCTCTTGGTTACAGAGAACTTGAAAACATGATGCCAGACACCTATGACACCAACAGATATAAAAAGAAACCCTTATTTATTTTTAAATCCATGATTTTTCTAAGCCCATCTAATAACTTCTGGTGCCTGACTTATGATTTTTGAACACTTGGGGTTGGCAATGTGTCACACCCTACATCCCAGATGCTACAGTTCTCCTATTATACCTGTCTTAACCTGCTCCACCTCTCAGTAGCAGCAGCTCTCCTGCTCCTGGCGCCACCTCTTTGGTGCATGACCCTTTAAAAGCAGAATGTGTCGATCTTTACCTGACTCACCTTAAAACTACCTCAGTTGCCACACAGACCCCTCTATACAGCGCGCTCTCTCTCTCTCTCTGATATTCAAGTATGCAAGTGTTACTGAAAGAAAAAATATACACACCCTTTCACAAAGCTTTTACTGGGTTCTCTTCCTCACTAGTTACCTCAGACACAATAATATTAAAAAAAGGAATCCCTATCTGCACTTTTCTATCTCATGTTCCAAATAACAATAGTCTCTTCCTACCTTACCATCACAGATATATTAAATATAAAGCACTATGAAGGTTTTGGTTTTTTTAATTTCTCAAACTAGTGTCAGACTGGAAGCATTGTCCTACCATGCCATAAGAATGATAGGAGGTGATGAATGTGGTTTAATTAGGCCACAACATTATTTCTTAAAATATCTCGGATTACCCAGCGATAAATTGGACAGTGCAGGTCTTCATCATTTCCTTAGCCACTTCCACATAATCCCCAACCTGGTCCTAGCTATCCCGCTGCTGGAATCCTGCCACTTTCCCTGCCTATGAGGATTAAGGGGGCTATAAAAGAAGGAAGGGTGGCTGGCTCCCTGCTGTTCCAGATGTGGAAGCCCCAAACCACCTTTCCTCAGCTCCATTAAGGGATGTTTTCTGCTAAATCCCCTTGGAATACATTGTATCTGATAATTATAACCCTTCCATACTAAGTGCCTGCACTGCACATCTGCCAGAGGTTTTACATGCTGAGTTGAAACTTTATAACCTAACGCCTCTGCTCCACCCCATTGGGTCCCAAACCTGCTGTGTCTTCTGTGACAGATATGACAATATCCTGGATGAACCTTATGGAAGTAAGAAACATTACTGACTTAAGTTCAATGCCTTTTGGATCCATTTATTAAAAATGCAATTGTTTGTGTAATTGAGATTGTATGTAATTTAGGACATGCCAATGTAATTTCTCTAGTTATCAGTTTTCTCAACCCCTGGAGAGGTGTGCATACACTAGTTCAAACTGGATTCTCCAGGGACAAATGGGGGGGAGGGGTTGATAAATAGCCTGGTTTTAAACAGGTACGGGGCTTTTTTCCGGATTCAGCAAATGGACAGGACTTCTGATCCATGGATGACCCCAGTCCTTAGCAAAGGGTTGGAAGGACTGGGCCTACTGAGGCCCCCAGAGAGTGAGTGTGTGTTCGCAGAGAAGCTGTGCCCAACTTGAAATCACAAGGAAACCCCTTGGGTGGAGTTGTGAAGGACTGCTCCCAACCAGAGCCATCGTTAGGGTTGGGATGGTCTCTGGTAAGCTTATTAGGTTCTTTTCTTGGTTTTAATGTGTTTTCTCTCCTATGCTTTTTACCTTAAGAGTAACAGTAGGCTTGCATAGGAAGTGCTGTGGGGTAACTTAAAACTGTTGGCAATTACATGGCGTACCATCTCTGAGGGGAGAAGCAAGGAGGCCTGGTTAGGCAGACTGTCTTGGGGTGTTGGGGTGGAAAAAATCACAGAAGGGTCAGGGAATGATGCAGCCTGGAGATACCCTGATCAGGAGGTAGTGAGATGCAGGTCTCCACCCAAGAGAGGTGACAGTCAGGGGAGCCAGAAGTCTGTAAATAGCTGCCCTCTTGCTGAACCAGTAAGGGGAAATACTGGTGCATTTGCCCCGAACTGAGACAGCTGCTTCATAGTGGGGCAAAAAACCCCACCCCACCTCAGCCCCTCTAGCAGTGACAGGAAAATTCCTTCCCAGTCCCCAAAGAAAAACAGGTGACTGGCATAATGGCAACAGCAGGCCAGGAAGGAATCCAGCCCTCTTTCAGCTTTCATAGGGGAGTGGGTATTGCCACCTGATCTAAGTGAGAAAGGCAGCTTCTGTGATCACATGGAGTATAAATATTACCCACCACACACTTCCGGTCAGCTGAAAGAGCAGTGACCCCCTCTTTGATCTGGTCCAGCTACTTCCTGCTCCCACCCACTCCATCTGGGTAAAATTTTCTCCTCTCTGCTAGCAGTTTCACAGGGAACCCATAAAGGAGCAACAACCCCTTTTCAGCCAGCCAGCCGGACAAGGACCCACTACATACAGTTGAGATGAGCACATTTTATCCTGTGTCCATGGAGTCATTCTCTTCTAACTACAGACACCACTATTAAATATATACAATAGTGTTGTGTACGGTGCTGTACCCCATAATACAGTGTAATCTAACAATAGATTGTTTTGGTCAGTGGGAACTCAACCACACTGTCTCCTTATCACCTGAGTCACTGCCACAAATTTCCAAGAACAGCAAAAATAATGAGCCCTTTGCACTTCTATGGTGCCTTTCATCAAAAGACATTGAAATATTTTATAAACACTAATTATGGAATGTGAGAAAGTATCCCTTTTTCACAGATGGGGAAATGGCAGCACAGAAAAGTTAGGTGACTTGCCCAAGGTCACACAAGAATTTTTTGGCAGAGATAGAAATGGAACCCGCAATTCCCTACTCTGTCCTATTTTTTAACCACCAAAAGCACGGTATTCTCTAGAGGACCTGAAAAGCTTTCAGGGGGCTTTTAATGTAAAGAAAACATTTCAAAACATGTTTCTCCCCCATCTTCCCACAGCCAACAAAAAAATAATCTATTTAGGCTAACTGAGATGGTAAGCATTTGGAAGGGTTTTTTAGGATCTCAAATCTACATTCCTTTCCCCCATTCATTTAAAAAATATATACTTAAATTCACTGTTTAAGGGCCCAACCTATGCTTGCTCTTTCAGGCAGTTCTGAGACTTGAGAGGTTGAGAGGGGCTGGGGCTCAGAGTGAGAAACCAGCCCAGACCCCGCCCCTGCTTCCCTCCTTTACCACCTTCCCAGGCCCCAAGAGCAGGGGCAAGAGGTGGCAGGTTAGCCCCCTGCCAAGAAAAGCGCAGGACCCACCAAACTGTCCCAAGCTAAAATAGATAGGAATCCAATCAACTATAAGAACATGAGGCATGGCATCTGTGCAGAACGTTACCTTACATTTCAGAAGCTCTTTCCCATACTTGGCTGGAGCCATTTACATTTCTTAGAAGAAATCCACCAGTTTTTGTTTTTTTGTTTTACACTATCAAGTCTGATGGGCAGATGGGAGACCTTTAGGTTGGCAGACAAGAATGAGCATAACAGGTGAACGACAGTGAACTTGTCTGCTTGGAAGGGCTTGCTCTCCAGAGTTTGCATCTTTGGCAAACACTTTTGACTCAGACCTGAAACACCATCTTTAAGAACAGGCATCCTCCAAAATATTATTTTCTTTCCCAAATGAGTTTATTAATTTAAAAAAGAAAATGCTACAAATAAGAAACACTGTTGTCCTTTATGTAAATATTTCAACTAACTTCTTTATATTATTCAATAAGATTATTCTGCTAAAGGATTGTTTTCCCTTTAACCCAACATAAATAATTTATAGTTCCAAGACTTCTCCAGTACTTTCCAAATTTAGCAATTTACTCTCTGAAAACAAAGCCCATAAATTTTAAAAAAGGGTTATGCTGAATCCCATTTTGTATAATTGTACTTTCATTACCATGGAAAAGGAGTTAGGTTTGTTTTTCAAATAGCAGGCATTTTAAATGAACATCACTCACAGAGTAACTTTGAAATGCACGGATGATTTACTAGGCTATATTTTATCAACTCAGCAATTTTTGTAAACATATTTCTAATGTTACTCTCAACTTGTAATGTTACATACAGTTGCCTTGTTAATAAAACTGTTTTTATTCAGACTAACTCAATGACTGAAATAACCTTGTGACTTAGATTATGTTTATTACCATTACATTGGATAATTTTGTTAGTACATATTTGAAACAACATTTCCTAAAGAATCCTATAGCACTCAAGATAAAAACGAAAACAAGCAATCTCACAAAACCTTGTCTTGAATACAATTTTGGAACTTATATAAAATCAAAATATCTCAGATCTCGCTAAGATTTTCAGAAATATGTTCACAAATAAAAATCCTTCATAAGTCAGAACCGCTGAATGCTGCCACAAGATAAAATTACATGTATCACAACAAAGGAATGCAAAAAGCTGTAATAAAGCTCAAGACAGTGAAGTAAATATGGACAAAAGAAAAGTGGATCCCCCAAAAATATGACTGTCAGAAGAACAAAGCACACACAACAAAGAGCGTGCAAACCCTGGATTCAAAATACATATATTTAAAAAAAGATGAGAACATATGGTTTTCTATTTTAGCTTGAAAAATAAGGGGGCACAGCAATGAGTCTTGCTGGCAGACAGATAACTTACAGGCCCTGACCCTTCGACTCACCAGGAATTCAAACACAAAGCTCTTTTCATAGTGACCGTGCCATACATTCTCAAGATAAGGCGGCAAAATAAGGAGTAGTGGAGAAAAGCCACAAAGCTCACACTACATGAACTGTTGATATAGATTGTTGTTCCCTATATGTTTGCTTCAAACCTGATGCTGCTTACACACAGCTATTTTCACCAAATCTGAAGCTACAGCACTGTGATTTAGAAAAGGGACACACCTCCTGAAAAAGACAAACACATGTACAAGCAGCAAGGGAAGTACTACCCCCTACCCAATTTTGTACAGTTCAGAATTAACATACACCACAGGACAAATAATCTGCAAAACAGTGAGTTTCCAAAAAGGGTCGCTTTGTTAAAACAGAAGGGTTTGTAAAAACAACAATAGGTACATTTAAAACAATGTTTTAAATCTGGACTCACCATGAGAAAGCAACAGTTGCCTGAAGTTAGTGTGTTATTTTCTGCCCTGTTCCATTTCACATTTTGCCTACAGTTGTCCAACACTCAGCAGCTCAGAGCTGCCACACAGAGCCCCCTTCAGTGAGCTGGCTTATTAGCCTGTCAATTTGAGTCCCAGCTTCTGTATTATGCAGCTCTGCACTTTGCTGAAGTTCTAATATAATTTCCATACGCTTCCTCCCTGCCTGAAGTAGGCAGTTTGTTCTCTCTGTTTAATAAATACTCAGATCACTTTTCTGGTACTCACAGGGATAAAGCTTTAAGTTGTTAGTCTTCTAGTTAAGGAGTTCTCACTAAGTAGTGGGTGGAGAAAACTAAGCTCAGTACAAGGAAACTCTGCGCATAATCACAACTTGAAGAAACTTCCTCCCTTTCTTCTCCCCCCCCCCTCCCCCGTAAGGCTAAGCTGCCAGTGCCTCCTTCACAGAATTTAGGAATGTAAAGGGAGGACTCAAAGAGGCCCAGTCAGACAAGCCTTTCTCAATCAATTAGCTTGCAGCCATTACTTGTGACCTTAGGTCACGCAACATAAGTGTGTGGGGTGTGCCGTTAGGGGTACCAAAGCTGCTTATTACAACTTTCATAACCAAACATATTTTTAAAAAATCAAATAAACCCTGTGAAAGTGGGAAAATATTTTCCAGTACTACATATGTGCAGGAAGAACACCATTCAACCAAAGAAACGTTAAATTGCTCTCCCAACAATACTTCTGCAAATAAAGTTTTCTTTATGAAAAATCAGAAAATAATATTTTGAGAGATGTATCAAGCAAGCGTTAGAGAGGAGAAAGTAATGTTTGCTTTAAAGTACATAGAAAGGCACACAAAAATGCCAGAGTGACTGGGTTGTTTAAGGAGGCACATGGTTTTATTGTCTAAAATGTGACTATATTGTATCTAACTGTGAAAGGACAGCATGTTTGTAGAGATCAGTATGTTATTCAATGCATGAAATTCATTATAACTATTCCAACAAACGGGTGCAGCAGAAAGGCAGGATTCTCCCATTCCCAGTTTATGTTCAGAATCCACGTTTTCATTCTAATACTCTACCATGACTAATAAAACAATAGTTCTGAAACACTTAAGTGCTTCAATATGGTTTCCTAGTTCTTAACGCATGGTGGGGAGAGGATGCACCAATTCCCACACATGAAAAATGCACTCCTTGGTGTGAAAGAAAACTTCCAAAAGATCTTCAGATTCATATTCTGCCAGCCCAATGACAGGGAGATGATTTCCTGGAAAAGCCAGGGAGGAGTCCCGATTTCAAAAGCAGATCTAGGACTCCCCCTTTCTGGGAAGGCAAGATTAATGCACTGCAGGGGTGATGCACTTTAATCTCAGGGTGCATCACAAAGCACCTCTTCCTAGTTCCACAAATCAAGACTTGTGCCTGGTTTGAGGAAAGCTAATTCAGCCAAACTCCACTCTACTCGTAAGGTGAAAGATTGACAGTTGTGAGAAACCAGGAAAAAGAGCCAGAAAAACATACATACAATGGGAAGGTAAAGATGAGGCATAAAAATTCATTGCCAGTTGAAGTCCTGCACAAGGATTATTCTCCACTAAAATCCCTATTAAAAACTCTCAAAATAGTCAGTGGCACTCTGTAAATTCAGAGAATCACCTGCATGGATCAGCTTGGAGGTTCAGGGCCTTAGATTGTAAGATTGCAAGTTCCTTGTGTCTCATACACAGACCACCACACTCAGTATTTAGTCAACTAAATCAGGTTTAAATCCTAGGGAAGTGAAAATTGTGGGACCTTTTGTTTGGAAGAAAAGATGGCCTTGTGGTTAAGACACTGGTCTGACTCTGGGTTCAATTCTTGGCTGTGCCACAGACAGACAATGATTTTGGGGAAGTCATTTAGGGTATGTCTTCACTGTACACTGGTACATATCCGCATAACCACACCCTCCAGCACTGGTATAAATAGCAATGTAGCCAGTGGAGCATGGCTTCGGCAAGAAGATCACAGACAGGGAGTAGATGTGCATCTGAGTACACACACTCTACTTGACCAAACAATGACTCCTCATCTACACATCCTGCTGCCTCCCCACTACTGGAGCCTTTCCTTACTACACGAAAAAAGACTCCCCCAGTGGGGAAAGACTAAAGGGGGGGAGACAGCGGGGAAAGACTCTTCCAGCTCCATGCTGCTGGAGCATTTCATCTCTGGGAGGAGGGGAAAGGTTCTGGCAGAAAGGAAGCTGCAGGGAAAGGCTCCAGCAGGTCCCCATCCCTGGAGTCAGAGGTTGATTTAGAGTTAGTGGGGCACTGTGCTCAGCTTCATTTTGGGGCTCCTCCTTGGGACCCAGACAAGAAAAAGAACATTATCTTTTATCTTCCCTCCCCCCCCCCATTTTTCATTCTTTTTTTCTTCATCCTCCTTCTATAAATAATAGGAAGTAAATGAAAATAAAATGAGGTACCTTGATTGTTTTTGTAGTCTAACTTATTTTTTCACAGACCACTTGAAAATTGCTGAGGGTCTCAGCGGACCACTTAATGATCTTTCCAACTATTGTTTGTAGCATTAGCTAATTATTGTAAAGTGCTTTGGATAAGAGCGCTTTATTTAAAAAAATGTAAAAAAACATTGCAATGCAGGGTCTGGCCAGGAGTTAGGATGCAGGAGGGCTCAGGGTTGGGGCAGGAGGTTGGGGTATGGAGCACTTACCTGGACAGCTCCCATTTGGTGCGAGGGGTGCAGATGGGAATGTGGGGGGAGGTGCAGGAGCTCCTGTTTGGTGCTCAGGGTGGGGGTGGGGATGTGGAGGGGTGCAGGAGTCAAAGCATGGGGGGGTATGTGTGAGGGGTGCAGGAGTCAGAGGGCAAGTGGCTGGGGGTGTGTGAGGGGGTTCAGGAGTCAGGGCTGGGAGAGTGTGAGGGGGGTGCAGGGTCTGGAAGGGAGTTAGGGTGCAGGAGCAGGCTGGGGGTTGGAGTACAGGGTATGGCCAGGAGTTGGGATGCTGGAGGGGGCTCAGGGCTGGGACAGGGGTTTGGGGTGGAGCGCTTACCTGGGGCAGCTTCCATTTGGTGTGAGGGGTGCAGGTGGGAATGGGGGGTGGTACAGGAGCTCCTGTTTGGTGCTCAGGGTGGGTCTGGGGATGTGTGATGGGGGTGGAGGAGTCAGGGAGGACAGAGGGCTAGGAGGTGTGAGGGGGTACAGGAGTCAGGGCAGGGGGCTGGGGTCATGGGGGTGCTCCAAGCCCCCTGCCCTGAGCAGCTCAGGGCAGGGGGATGGGGGGATGGTATGTGTAGGGGGAGTGCGGGGGCCCCGCCTTTGCTTCTCCCTGCCTCGATTTCATCCCCTTCCCCAAGGCCCTGCCTCCACTCCCCCCCTCCTCAGCAGTCCCGCTCCTCTCCCTCCCTTCCAGAACGACCTGAGCACTGGCAAACAGCTATCTGGCAGCAGGGGAAGCGTGGGGAGGGGCAGGAACGCAGCACCCTCAGCGGGAGAGGAGGCAGGGCGGAGAGAGCTTGGCTGCCAGTGGGTGCAGAGCCTACAGCAGTAGCCCCAGGGGCTGGCAGGACCAAGCTTCTGCCCCCGCAGCTGCCCAGCCCTGGGGCCCCCTGTCGTTGGGGGGGCCCTGTGCCAGGGCACCCTGTGTTTCACTGTAAATCCACCTCTGCCTGGAGTCCTTCCCTGCTGCCGTGAAAAAGGACACCTTTTTCTCCCCTCAGCCAGAGCCTTTCACTGACCCATGTAGTAGCGACCACATGTGGGCGCCACCTCCTTTTCACCGCAGCATGTCGATACATGTACGCTACATGACACCACAAGTGGTGTGTAGTGTAGACATAACCTTAATCTCTCTTCACATTCTGCCTGTACCATGTGGGAGGTCAGAGTATATTACCATAATAATTCCTTCTAGCTTTAATATTTATGAACGAATAAGTAATATTTAATATGCAGAACCCTTCAACAATGGTTCACAGTAGATGCACTGTGTACAGTAGTACAGCTGAATTAAGGGTATACACACGGCATGCCCACACATGTAAGGATTTCCAGGTAATTTAAAGCAAGACAGCTACTTAAGCCAACCCTCATCAATTGCAATTCAACCAAGTTCTGCTATTGAGTTTCAGCATATATGTATACTCTCTGGGAGACACATGCAAATTTAGGGCATAACTCTGGAAACACTCAAGCATGAGAGTAACTTTATGCACATTGTTCTTTCTGTTGAGTTTAATAAGACTATCCTCAAAAGTAAAGTTCAACACATGCTGGAGTGCTTCAAGGATCGAGCCATTATACAGCAAGGGGCTGGTGGGCCTTGATTTTATAAACTAAGCTTAGCAAACAAGAGGTTCCTGGAAGAGGGACAAAGGCAATTGTTTCTGGCAGGTTTTAAAGAGTGGAGAATCCATTCTACGTTCTCCCATCTGTGATCTTTCAGACATCCTAAATTTGAGGAACTGCCTTTTATCTCAGGTTTCCCCCTAACACACAAACCTTAAACCAAGCCACTCCCCAAAGACTCCATTTGGAAACAAATCGTAGTATCACACTCATTTCTTTTGGAACGATTAATGTGGAAAATATACCACACAACTAATGAGACATTTAAAGGATGTTTTTAATGTAACTTAAAACAATGCCTACACATTGGAAATAATAATAGAATAATGGCTTCTCTTGGCAATGCTGATTTCCCTGGCTGATGGTTCTTCCCTTTCCTGATTTCTGGCTCTAACATTACCTCTTCGCTGGCTCCTCTCCATTGCTGCCACATTTCAGCTAAGCAAAGGCAACATGAGACATTTCAAAATAAGCTTTCGTAAAGAAAGCTATAAACCTGTAATAGGGACACATTCTTCAGAGGAGCAAATCCAAGATGATAGCCAGGATTGCACAGCTCTGTGGGGGGATCCTGCAAGGCTCCATACTCTCTCCTGTGACCAAACAGCACTTTTTAATTTACAGAATCAAATACTGACTTAAGTAAGGGGTTCCTCTTACCGTTGCACAGGATAATGGATATTTTTCATTTCTTGTCCAAAACTCTTTACATATAAGCAGCTGCCGTGGTCCATTCCAGATGTGGCTGTATCTCAGTGAAGTGTGATGTGACTCCTTTCCATAGACTGTATAGGGCTATATCCTCCCTTTCTATCTCAAAACTTCTGGAGGTTGGAGACTAATTAACCACCATTTATTTCTGTGGATAGTTCGGCTCAATGCAATTATCCACGCAAGTTCTTTCACTTTGAGAGGTGAATATTCACACAGGGAGCATATGTTCCTAAGTTTCTCCCTCCACAAGGACATCCCCAATCTTTTTTTTAACTCAGACACAGCAAACAGGTGAAGGAAACCAGCCCATAATCACTCTCTCCATCCAGCACTTATGGCCCAATTTGTTTGAGTTCAAAGGACCTTTGCTTCTTGCTATGCAATGGACAGAGCACATGGACCATAGTTTGTGAAGTGTCTTGGGATCCTTGGCGATCAAAGGTGGTTTATACATCTAACTGATTACTTAAACACTCCCACCCCTGAATTCCATGCAAGGGAATGTCATTTAATCCCAACTCCAAAAGATCAGCTTCATCGCAGTGAGGAGGGGAAGGGGGATGGGGGACTAAGATATGTGCATCTCAAGACACAGAAAAATCTTCAATAAGCAATACATAACAGGGCACAACGATTCCAATTCTACAGTTGTTGATACTTCTCTTGGCTTTGCCCTCAGTAGGGATATTAATGTCCTAATTCTT
This sequence comes from Caretta caretta, assembly GCF_965140235.1. NCBI lineage: Eukaryota > Metazoa > Chordata > Testudines > Cheloniidae > Caretta > Caretta caretta. The sequence continues at coordinate 176,822,560 of NC_134206.1, forward strand.
AACTGAATTACTTTACATTAATGATGCAGACTTCTTCAAACAGGAAATGGATATTTAATTCTAGCAAAAAGGGAAAGTTTACAACTGAGCTACAGTACTTTGAAACGGACCTTCCACACGATATGCCTTCTTAACCCTCCTTCCCCGCCCCCTTTTCCTTTCAGGAAACAAAACTCAAAAAAAAAAAAAAAAGAGAGAGAGAGACACAGAGAGAGAGAGAGAGAGTGTGTCAAAAGGTTACAGCAGGCTTGTAAGTGCAAAGAATGTGAGAGGCCCATTCTCCCTTAACACCTGACATCCCAGGGTACATTTTCTTCAGTATCACGCTTGGTGGATTAGATATGCAGCTCCTACTGATAACAATAGAAGCTGTGCATCTAATTCACAATGCATTCGTGCTTAAAACCCTACTTCTCCCCATCCTTCACAATTATAAACCGAATTTTATGAAATTCACACCTTCTCAATTAGATCAACACACATAAATTAGAACCAGTAAAAAAATGTTTACTGGGTCCTGGATAATAATCCAGCAGCTAATTCTTTACACTTCAGAAAAAAAAAACATTACCCTGTGGCCAGTAAAATTATGTGTACTAATTCCTTAATTAAAATACAGGAAAAAAAGAAACCTTATATGAACTTAATAAATGTTGAAATGCTGTAAAATCCGAAATGAGAGCCTGCAGAACGTGACTGTGAATTTCAGGCTACCATTTGTCTGTGCTACAAAAGCATACTGAGATCCCCATGATTTTCAAACCTTAGCACAGTGCTCCCTCAGTAGGCCAAACATGTCCAAGGCAGAGTATTCATGCTTAGCCATGTTTGCAGAAGAATAAAAAAAGAGTAAAAGTGAAATATGTAATCAAGAAAGTCCGCTTCAGCCACAATCTAATTCAGAAGGAGGCCTCCACCCCCAATTTTGTATGTATAACACAGATCAGGCTGGACAATGATGTAGGGCCTATAATGGCAATCAGTTGACCCTGGCTGGGTACACAGTCCAGGAAAAAATGAAAGAAGACAAAGTGACATATAAGGATCAAAAACACAGGGCAAAGGACAGTAGCGAAATAAGCTGGTTAAGGTTACTGAAGTTGGGTTTTGATTGAGGTTGGCGTCTGAGATGAAAGAGAGAGATGTATGCAGCACAATCCTGCCTAGAAAATAATTCAGTAAGATGCAAAGGCAGACCTAATATCTAAAAACAGTTTGCCAACATTCAACTAGTTGAAATAGTTGCCAGGGGAAAGGTCTGACTAGGATTTCAGGCATCTGAAAGAGAGAAGCAGGAAGTTTCTGATTTAACAGACCATCAGTTCTTAGCTCAAGGTAACTGAGGGAAAAGTAAAAAGAAAAGGAGTACTTGTGGCACCTTAGCGACTAACAAATTTATTTGAGCATAAGCTTTCATGAGCTACAGCTCACTTCATCGGATACATGGATCCGATGAAGTGAGCTGTAGCTCACAAAAGTTTATGCTCAAATAAATTTGTTAGTCTCTAAGGTGCCACAAGTACTCCTTTTCTTTTTGTCGATACAGACTAACATGGCTACTACTCTGAAACCTAAGGGAAAAGTGGGACTCTAGAAAAGGTAAGAATGCTGACCCTGATTGGTCGCTGAGCCCATAGGACTAGAATCCATAGCAATTCTCAGGGTGGAAAATCTTTCTGTACTCCATCAGTGATCTCCCTGATAATACCATCCTGGCCACTATGGATGTAGAAGCCCTCTACACCAAAATTCCACATAAAGATGGACTACAAGCCGTCAAGAACACTATCCCCGATAATGTCACGGCTAACCTGGTGGCTGAACTTTGTGACTTTGTCCTTACCCATAACTATTTTACATTTGGGGACAATGTATACCTTCAGATCAGCGACACTGCTATGGGTACCTGCATGGCCCCACAGTATGCCAACATTTTTATGGCTGACTTAGAACAACGCTTCCTCAGCTCTCGTCCCCTAACGCCCCTACTCTACTTGCGCTATATTGATGACATCTTCATCATCTGGACCCATGGAAAAGAAGCCCTTGAGGAATTCCACCATGATTTCAACAATTTCCATCCCACCATCAACCTCAGCCTGGTCCAGTCCACACAAGAGATCCATTTCCTGGACACTACAGTGCTAATAAACGATGGTCACATAAACACCACCCTATACCGGAAACCTACTGACCGCTATTCCTACCTACATGCCTCCAGCTTTCACCCTGACCACACCACACAATCCATCGTCTACAGCCAAGCTCTGCGATACAACCGCATTTGCTCCAACCCCTCAGACAGAGACAAACACCTACAAGATCTCTATCAAGCATTCTTACAACTACAATACCCACCTGCGGAAGTGAAGAAACAGATTGATAGAGCCAGAAGAGTTCCCAGAAGTCACCTACTACAGGACAGGCCTAACAAAGAAAATAACAGAACGCCACTAGCCGTCACCTTCAGCCCCCAACTAAAACCCCTCCAACACATTATTAAGGATCTACAACCTATCCTGAAGGATGACCCAACACTCTCACAAATCCTGGGAGACAGGCCAGTCCTTGCCTACAGACAGCCCCCCAACCTGAAGCAAATACTCACCAGCAACCACATACCACACAACAGAACCACTAACCCAGGAACCTATCCTTGCAACAAAGCGCGTTGCCAACTGTGCCCACATATCTATTCAGGGGACACCATCACAGGGCCTGATAAAATCAGCCACACTATCAGAGGCTTATTCACCTGCACATCCACCAATGTGATATATGCCATCATGTGCCAGCAATGCCCCTCTGCCATGTACATTGGTCAAACTGGATAGTCTCTACGTAAAAGAATAAATGGACACAAATCAGATGTCAAGAATTATAACATTCATAAACCAGTCGGAGAACACTCTCTGGTCACGAGATTACAGAAATGAAAGTTGCAATCTTCAACAAAAAACTTCAAATCCAGACTTCAGCGAGAAACTGTTGAATTGGAATTCATTTGCAAATTGGATACATTTAACTTCGGCTTGAATAGAGACTGGGAGTGGCTAAGTCATTATGCAAGGTAACCTATTTCCCCTTGTTTTTTCCTAACCCCCCCCCCCCCGACGTTTTTGTTAAACCCTGGATTTGTGCTGGAAATGGCCCACCTTGATTATCATACACATTGTAAGGAGAGTGATCACTTTACATAAGCTATTGCCAGCAGGAGAGTGGGGTCGGGGGAGGTATTTTTTCATGCTTTGTGTGTATAAAAGATCTTCTACACTTTCCACAGTATGCATCCAATGAAGTGAGCTGTAGCTCACGAAAGCTTATGCTCAAATAAATTGGTTAGCCTCTAAGGTGCCACAAGTACTCCTTTTCTTTTTGCGAATACAGACTAACACGGCTGTTACTCTGAAACCTGTAGTTTCTTGAATTCTATCCTCTCAGATGGTGTGAACTGATTTAAAGAAACCTCATTTCAAGGAAAGAAGCACATTCCCACAAGGAGATGCCATGAGTAAGAGCTCTTTTGAGATCTTGCCCAACCCAGGAGACTGAATGGGGACCTTGATAGCTGAAAGCTTGAGCTAAAGAGCCAGGTTTAGTAGTTGTGGGCTGAAACACTCACGCCCTCCGTAATTTGTATATGGGGGGGACACAGCACACACTGACTAGTGGTTTACCAAAGCACGCTCTGGGAGCCTCTGTACTACTTCAGGAACAAATGGGCTTTCATCAGAAGGTTGTCTAAATAATGGAATAGGTGAATTCTCACCGAAGAGATCAGAATTATCAAGATCTTAGGAAAGACCAAAAGGAAGGGGAACATATTGGTAATATTACTTAGCTGATTTCTTTGGCTTTTAGAAGTGCTGATCAGCCTGTAGGACACAAAAAGGTGTTGTGTGGGTCACATGACCCATAGATTGAGGGAAAAGAAAACTGGCAGAATCGTGCATTTATTAAGATCCTGTCATTGTTAAAAATTCCCCAAGTGGAACAAGGAGCAATTATACTTCTGACCACAGTAGTCCTTACCCAGCAATACTGACAAGCCCCAACCCCAGCATTTCACATCATATTATCCTCCTTTCCCACCCTACCATAGCCCAAAACTTCCTATTGTTTTCTCCTGGATCTTGATTTCCATTTGATTCCAATCTGCCAATCCTTTTCAAAAGACTGTAGAATATGGTGGGCTAAAGGGATGATTTTTCTTCCATTTACTGGAGCACAGATCAAGAGATTTGAGAACCACTTTATTATGGACTCTTTCTTGCAGTTCTCAGAACTGCAGAAAGGTTTAGTCATAGCCTTGCAATTGTTAAAAGGAGAGGTCACAGAATAATCATCACATAGTGTTACAGAAGTAACTGGAGAAGGAAAATCTGGGTCCTCAAAATGATCAAAGGGTCAATCTAAATCCTGATCATCAGTAGCCAAGCCCCTAAAACATGTTAATGAGATAATCCACTTCTTCAGGCTTCAAGATGTATGAAGAGTATATCAAGTAAGATATCTGGACAAGAATCCAAAGAAAGGAGGTTTAGAGACTGCAGTCACCTAGAGATACTTGGAGGGAGAATTCACAAACACAAGTCTTACTTAGAGGAAGCTTTTTCTTAGCACTTTCTTCAGTTATAATGTGGTGAAGGACTAGAGGTTTTGGAGTAACCACAATGCTTTACCACAATGTGGCTGGCAGCAGGTGAAAACAGGTGGCTTCAGGTCTGTCAAATGGCACCTCACTGAAGGACCAATCAAATGCATAGTTTCTTGAGATACTTTGATCTTGGGAGCATGACTAAATAAAAAGACGAATATAAAAGAGTGTGAAATTTTGGTGTGTAGGGAGACAAAAGGGAGCTGTAGCCACGACACTGAGACATTTACCTGAGAGCTCTGTGATGTCTGCACACCTCACAAACAAGCTGGAATGTACCATCCCAAAACTCTGTAGAGCCATCTTTCTTTCCAGAATTTGTGGATTTATCCCAGTTATTCAGATGCTTGGGACCTTTTCATTCTTATGACGTAAGAAAAGACCAGATATGCATGCACATACAGGGATATGTGTGTTATACATGCACATATATACACAGACACCCACATATACAGAGACACACATGTGTCTGTCTTATTTTAGGAGCACTCATATACAAAACAAATAAACACTCCGAACATAAATTTTTTACTGGCAGTCAAATTTTAAAACCCTGAAGTGATTGAAACAGATGATCTGTCACCTGAAAATAAAATTTGCATCATTCAAGGCATATAAAAACCACCTGTATCTTAAACACTAGACTGCGTCCTAGACACTAGAATCTTACAAGAGTTTTGATTTGACCCATTATAGAAGTAGAGCAGTTGTCAAATTTGGACCTTGATCTGGATTTGATTCCAATCTGCCAGTTCCCACCTACCCTGAATTTGTAGTGTTTGAACCTGTGCTTTTTGCTTTTATTCTATCCTTAACAGATACAGACATGAATCCCAGCACCTCTCTCCAGACAGCAGCAATTCAACTATTATATCAAGGCATTATTTCCAATAATTTTAATGGGAGCTGTTGGTGCTGAGCAGTTTTGGAAATCAGAGCACTAAGGCTATAGCACATCCCTGCAGACCAGGGACAAAGGTGAGTCATTAGAACTCAAGACCTTCTATCCAGGTGGAAACATCTGAATGACAATGGGTTGGACTGGAGCTGGGAGAAGATACTTCCTCCTGCTTGTCTGTAGGGAAGGGGAAGGGGAGAGTGCAGAAAATTCCTAAACCAGCCAGAGCGACAGAGGCTACGAAGGAGGAATTTAAAACCACTTATGGGGGTGGGGAAGACAGACAGACATAGGAAGTTTACAGGAGGAGAGGGGATGGACACAGACTGGCCAAGGTCAGAGGAGGCAAGCTGGAAAAGGAAGCACCATGTTTTTCAGAACACAAGCCATTCACTGCAGCAGAAGGACCCTGGATGATCCCAGAGGGCCTTGAACCCAGCCCAAAGAAGGCTCTGGAGGAGTGAGGAAACTGAGGCGGGGTGGAGGGGTTGCTATTTTTGTATAGATCTGTATATTTCTCATGCAATTAAATAAAGACCAATGGTTTTAGAATCTTGTGCAAAGTCTTTGTTTCATGTGTCACACTGACCACATTACCCTTTAAGAGGTAACCTGGGAACCTGGAACAACCACATGGCTGGAGTTCTGGGAGAGGATGTTTTTAAGTTGTGGGGATGAGTCTGGTTCTAGGGGTCTGGACCATGGGCTGCATGGTTGCAACTCTCAGAACAGGGTACTAAATGACGATCTGCTCCCAAAGTGTGCTCCTAGACAGCAGCAGTGTCTAGATTTTGTTCAGACTTTAGGGACCTAAAACATGTGGGATCCAGCAGCTGAGTACCTTCACAGCAGCCTGATGAATCTCCCACCATGGGAGCTCAACTGGAGCTGTGACACAGCCATTCTTGACAAGTCCTACCTCTGTTCTCAACAAACGTTGGCAATTAATGCTAAAAGTTTCAGTGCTTTTTAATATATATTTATAAAACAGACAGGATAGAGCTGGATGGTCAAACTTATCACCTGTGCCACCTGTGACCCTACATTCCCAGAAATGAAAATCTAGAGTGTTAAACTATCATTTACATAGAGACACTTCTGTGCTGAACCAGTTACAGCCAAAAAAAAAATCCCAAACCAACAAAATCTCCTGATCAGAACTTGGAAATTTTCATTCCTATTTATTTACCCTGAAAGTCCATGTGATTTTTTTTTGTCAATTAACCCTTCTTTGTTGGTGCCAGGAAAAACTTGACCTTGCTGATGTTACTCAGTTGAAAATGAGTTCTCAGTAGAAAGATATCCATAAAGTAGTCTCTCTCTTATCATGGAATGCTCCAATAATCAACTTCAATTTCTTTTGAAAACAAAAAGTCATCTCTCTATGGACAAAAATCAATCCCTAACTGTCAGTGGCAATGTACAAAGTTTAGCAATGTGCTTAATTCAGCACAAACAAGTGCTTGGAAATCATCAAGCCAGTATTTGATAGGTCACTCTTCCATTAAATAAAATTAGGAGTTAAACAAAAAATAGAACATGGATAACAAATTATCAGCAATTATATTTCATCCATCTGATCTCTATCCCATGCATCAGTGCAAAAAATAATAATAAGGATCTCCACTTACTAAAGTTCTTGTTTGAATTTCACGGGTAATGGGAATCTAGGCTTTTTAGCCTATGAATTTCAAAGTACTTGCTATGTTCTCTGATGAAGGGATCAGAAGCAAGAAGGATGAAGAGGAAAGGCATTGTGGTTCAGGCACTTGCCTGGGATTGAGAATATTTGCATTCAATGCTCAGCTCAGCCACAGATTCCTGTATGACCTTAATCTCTCAGGTTTCAGAGTAGCAGCCGTGTTAGTCTGTATTCGCAAAAAGAAAAGGAGGACTTATGGCACCTCAGAGACTAACAAATTTATTTGAGCATAAGCTTTTGTGAGCTACAGCTAAAGCTTATGCTCAAATAAATTTGTTAGTCTCTAAGGTGCCACAAGTACTCCTTTTCTTTTTGCTTAATCTCTCAGTATCTCAGCTCCCCATCTGTAAAATGGGGATAATGCTTCTCTCTCTCACCACTTGTCTTTCTTGTTTATTTAGATTGAAAACTGTTTGGGACAAAGACTCTCTCAACATAGGTTTTAACAGTGACTAGCACAATGGGGTTCTGATCTCATTTGGGCCCTCTAGCTTCTACTCTAATGCAAATAAACAAACAGTAACAAAGCCCTGACAAATGGAAGCAGTTGCTGTTTATCAGAGTGGAGAAATAGGGTTTTAGAAGACAGATCTTATTTCATTTGGAAAAATGAAGAGGATCTTGAACACATAATAAAAAACTTAGAGTCTATATAATCATCTTATTTCAAAATATTTGCAATATTATTTAAAATCTATGAGATAATAGTTAAAATACAACAAATGTAAACAATTCTTTAAAATTATGAACTGAATGGATTGAAAGGGACAATAGAAGTTCTGTAACAAGAAAGAAAAACAAGAATGAGGATGAGAGGTAAAGATGATATATGTAGGGCCACCAGTGATCATAATAAGAAAAAAGGAAAACAAAGTATTAAGGGATTTTTTTTGAAAGCAGAGATAAATAGGACTGAAATGGCATCTAAGGGCAAATAATTTCCATACCCAAAATACACCTCAGGAAAAACACAATTGCGTGCTAACATAAATATCATTCAGTTATAGTGATGACATATGTCATTTTCCACATCGTTGGGTGAGCACACAAATACAGTTAAATGGTTGGTGTGTGGGGGTGTAAGTGAAGGGAGAAAATGTGGGAGATGAGAAAAGGTGCTAAGGCAAAAGTTGCCACTTGTTTCTGCCATTAGTTTCAACGAGAACAATAGAGTCAGGTTTCCGCGTACTGATGCAACATGGCATGCAATTTTGCATACAGTATCTCAAGCGCCAGAAAGAGAATGCATATTGCCATCCTTTAAATAGCTTTATTATAAAGCTTCTTATGGAAATTACAAGGAATGGGGCAGGGAGGAAAGAAGCTTTTCCCATCAAGAAACTTAGCAGGCATAAGCTATATGCAGCCAGGCACTTTGCAGCCCCACTTCATGGTGTCACACGACTACCAAATTATTGTTATGGTACACAAGATCAAAGAGTAAAATTAGGCCCTGCTCAGTAATCCAGAAGCAGTTCATTTTTGCAGTGTGGATTTTTGAGTTTGGTCCTTTGCTGTCCCAGCAGTGACGTGAGTTCTAGGGATGCTTTTTGATCAAACAAAAACAAAAGGCTCAAAGCTGTACTGCTCAATTGAGGAACATAGGGAAGTGAACCGCAGAAGCTAATAGTTACCTTCTACTCAAAGATCAAAGCTTTTGTTAAGAAACATTAACAGAGCCAAGAACAACAGATATTAGCAATGTACAAGACCCCTCACTTTACCTTGTTCCCCTTTCCTGCCAGTATATTTTCCACTATTTTACTTAGTCTAATCCTAAGCATCTCAAGTGATAGGATTTCCATCACATCCCTTTGGGACACTTCTCCAGGGTGTAATGTGTTAATGTCAGAAAGCTTTCCTCAGTATGCAGCACACATTTTTCTTGTCTTAATTTTATCTACTACTGCTAGTTATTCTTCCTTGAACCCCTTTAAGTAAATCCTCTCCCTCTTTGGTATTCATGATCTTCAAAGGCTTGTAACCAGTTATATCCCATCTGCAACGGCTCTCACACACATTGTCCGTGCTTAGGCCTACAGTATGTAGTCAGCTCTTTTACAATAAAGACATTCTCAATAGGGCTTATTTTTTGTTGTTCTACTGTGAATCCCATCATTCCCTATGGAACTGTATCTTCCTAGGTGCCCCAAGATGGGCAGTATAATTCCAGTGTCAAAGGCCAAACAGAGGAAAACTACCCAAGGTGGAAATAAAGTACTCCAGGGCCAGGGAAAACCCACATGAGGCCTGCCACCACACCATGGTCCCACCCTTCCAGAGGTGAGAACAGATTTCAGAAATAAGATGAAGGGAGCAGTTCACACCTCCTGCAGCCAGAGGTGCTGGAACACTTTTTATAGCAGGGGAGCTGAAAGCCAGCTAACGAAACCGTAAACCAGGCCTGTTCAAAAGCACTGTGAACAAGTGCAATTCCCGCTCATACCACAGGGGTGCGGCACAGCTCTGGGATTCTCAAGAATTGGGAAATAATGCTAGCTTCGTTCTTTCAGCACCTACAACCTTTTCACTGTGAAACCTGGGGGTTCTGTGGCACCTGCCGCACCCTTAGTTCCTGCGCCTATGTCTGGAGCTACTATTTCACTGCACACTCAAACAGCCACCAGTTACACTCGGGTCACAATGTTAAGCTTTTCTTTGCATCTATGAAGGCTAGAAACATTTTTTTATGAGAACTAAGATTTTGATCTCATGCAACTCCAGGAGCTGGGGCCTAGGCCTTAATCCAGCCCTGGGACTATCACATCTCTGCTTCTTCATGTATCACCTTGAACCAGGCAGCTCAAAGGAAACGGAGTTTAGGTTTCATTAATCATTTTATTTTTAATTCATTTAAACTAGGTTGCGCCATATATGATTAGCCAGACAAGGAGAAGCGCAAAGCCCACGCCATCCCATGGGCCTCACCGGCACACTGCTACTTTAATTTATGAAGTACAGGCTACTCCTCGAGTGTGCTGGTCCTGCTGCAGTGTAGAGGGGAATTGGAGACCATGGCTCAATCTTCTCCTCTTCAGAAGTATGGAGAGAACAGGCCTAAAGCTCCCCTGAGTACAAGGGAAGCAGTTCTGTCTAGACCTTACCTGGACTTCATAGGAGATAGACAGAAAACCCCTTGTGCCAGCCAAGACAGCTACATGAGGAGCAAACACATTCCAGCCCCTTATGGTAAAAATCTCACCATCTCTCTTTGCTGTTTGATTAGCTTTAAGAGTCAGACACAGTGACCATTGGGGTACATCCTGTTAGAGAATGAAGGGAGGGACATCAAACATCCACAGTGGTAAATGTTAGATTGATATACAGCGTTTGCATCTAGTTACATTTTCCACAGTCAGGAAATTAAAGAGTTTTTGGGACCATAAAAACTATTTTGGAAAAGACAGGAGCATTGTTTTGGTGGAAATGGTAAGTTTTCTGCCCTGGCCCACTGACAATGTTACAAATGCTATCAGGCTTCAAACCCTCCCATTTCCCACAGAAGATAATTCTACACACAGGGGATAAGAATCATTATCTTCCCTTCTGTGTTGCAGTTTTAGTCAGTAAGTTAACCAAGCACTGAATCATTCTCTGATAGAGCACTGGGGGGGAGGAGGAGAAGATTGTTTTATGGCTGGGAAGGGGCATTATTTTCAGAACTTTATCATTTCAGTTGTAGTTGTGACCCTGGTTTCCTTTGTTACTTTATACAGATAATAAACTGCAGCTTAGAGGAACATCATCAACACTTCAGTAATATAAGCCTATGATGAACCCAACCACATGAGTTTGGCTTTTTGGAAATATACATGCTATATGCAGTTCCTAGGCTCCATTCTTATCAGCAAGCTGAGAACTAAGCTTATGCCTCAAGGACTTAGTGTTAGAGCTGGTCAAACTATTTGTGAGCCAGTGCTGATTTTCACTGAATGTATTCCATATTTCTAAGGTATCTGCTGAACAGTATGGCCCAACTAACTTTAAGACTATGGGTTACTCACTATTACTGTTCACTATTCACGAGATGTGGCTGGTTACTTGAGCTACATGATTCTGTTTCCACTCCCTGATTGGATGATTCATACTTTGTAAACAGGAGAGCAACAAACAAGAGACTTTGGGTACAGTGTTTCAGATGAATAATCATTTGTGCAAAACTTTGTGAAATGTTTCTGATTTGGGAACATTTCCAGTGGTTGCCTCTATATCTGCTCATAATGAACAGTAAATCCCCACAAATCTATTCACAAACCAATTTTATTTTATTGTTCAACCAGCAGAAAATACTCTTCCTGCTGACAAGAGGAGGACAAATTTGCCGAGCATACAAACACACACACCAGATATTTAAGTCCCTGTAGGAATCTGAAATTTCCCCCATTTTTTATAAATAAACAACAATAACTACTTGTATTACCATAGCATTTAGGAGCCTTAGCCATGGACTAGGACTCCATTGTGCTTGATACTTTATAAATGCAGATGAAAAAGACAGGCCTTCCCCAAGAAGCTTATAATCTAAGCAGAAGTCAAGAGATAACAGATAGATACTGACAGACAGGGGGGAGTGTACAAGCAAACAAAGACACAATATTGGTCAGCAAGATACGCATTGGTCTCAACACATCAACCAGCCTAACTGTTGTCAAGTTTTTTTACTGGCATCACAACAAAGGTGAGTTAAATAAAACTTTCTTCTTCCCCCTCCCATCACACAATTCATTAAACCCTAATCAGGAGTGGGCTTAATTTTACTTTCCTATGCCTTGAAATGTCAAATTACAATTTAGCAAATTAATTCTGTACACTTATGTCCCAGTGAAATTTCATGTTTTTAGAAATGATTTTAGAGTTTAGGAATGCTGCCATAGAAAATAGAGTTCTCTCACCATAACACAGGTCTAATATGGCCAGTTGTAAGGCAGATTTCCACATACTAGCCTACTAATATTCCTTCAACTCTGACCCAGAGTGAACGTCTCTAAGGTTGAGTGGGTAGATCTGTCCCCATTCAGACCTTTGGCTCCCTGCTCAGATGGTTAGATAAGGTGCCAATTAGTGCCAGTTGGTTGCTTTTTGGATGTGCACACCTCGCTAGGAACTGAATTGAGGCCACCAACTCATTTCACACAGGTAATTAAACAGTGACAATTTTTGTGAACGACTGACTCAGGCCAGATTTGAATGGGCAACCTAGGGAGAAAAGCTCTATATCCCACTGCCCTCCAACCTCTCTGTGGTATCTAATTTTAATATGGCAACTCATACACTACAAATCAACTATATGGCTTCTGAATAAGGGATGTTTGACAATTCCTGAACTGAATGCTTTTATAAAGGCTCCCATAAACAGTTATCCAGAAATTAAACTCAGACTGGGCCCCTTTACCTTTTGTTATGCAGACTGCATTTAGAGGATTCCATGGGGGCAAGAGGCTGTGGCTTACATTTCAGTTGCTAAGTGAAATGAATCAAAGTAGAAACTGGTTTATCTGGGGACTTCAGTACAACACTGGGTGCGGCTCTGCAGAGTCAGCAAAGATCTAGCCATTTTTTAAAAAAAACAAATCATTACAAAAACTTAAGACATGAACATGAAACTTGTGTTCTGCTCTAGAAGAAAGGATACATTGCTCAAAAGCTAGCTACATGTCTTGCATCAAGGCAGGCTTCTAAAGGGTGAGGACTAAGAAAGAGGAGATGGGAAAGACTCATTTTAAAAGTTCAGAGTAATTTAGGCCAATTGTTTCTTCCATTAATTAAACATTTACTTCTTATTAGTACTGCTATCCATATTCCTTAGACATTTCAGAAACAAATCAAGAGCTACACACCAGGCTTACCAACATACAACTAGCTAACCTATGCCAACAAGTAATCAATAAAGATCCTATTGGGTCCAGCTCTGTTGCTTAATAATAGTGTTTTTCACCACCACATGGGAGACCACGATTGATTTCTTCTCCCGGTCAGTCATTCTCAAAATTAGGGGATGGAAATGCTACAAAAACAGAGCAGTCTGGGGTAGGTTATGGAGAGAAGAACCTCAGATCAGTTAACATAACAGAAGCCTCTCTGTTCCCACCCAATACTCTGAAGCCTGATCTACGCAGTCTTTATACCACTTTAATTATTTTGGCTTGGGGGGGGGGGATGATTTTTTTTAAACCAAAATGGTTAAGTCTGTACAACCACTAGTGTGCTCATAATTATATCACCATAAGGCACCTTTATCCCAGTATAACCAGAGGCCACATTAGGGGTTGTACTGCTTTAACTATAGTGATAAAATTAAAGCAGCATCGCTTTCTAGTGTAGACAAGGCCTCAGTTACTGGAGGTACAATAGCTGTGATGCAGGGACTCAAAGACTGGTGAGAAAGAAGGCCGGGGAAATAGGACACTGAAAAATTCTCAGCATTCTATTAGAGGCTCAGAAGAACTAAGGAGAAAAAACAAACACCAAGAAATAGAGCAAATAAAAAAGCTAACAACAAGGAAAATAAATCCCTTGGGGTCATTATTCCATTGCCCTGAATCTGCTTTACATGGTTCCAGCAACATAAAGAGGCCATAAAGGCAATGTGGATCTCCTCACTGGAAGAAAAACCCAATGTAAAGCTTTCCTTTGCTGATGTAGAGACAGCTACACTTGTTCCAAATGCCACCCCCTTCAATTTCCCCAATGTAGGCAGTGTGCCAAAGGGTGTGGCCAGGGGATGAGGCATAACCAGAGCACTACTGTGCTCCAGAGCTTCTTGGCTCCCAGAAAAGGAATGAAAGGTCTGTGTCAGTTTTGAGAGAGTGAAGCTTCTCTAAGGCATGCTGGGAGTTAAGTCCCTGGACAGCTTGAATAGGAGGAGGTAGAAAAGAGGCATAAAAGCATCCTCTTCATTCATGCACAAACATATCTTAGCCGGAATGGACAACTGGAGCCCTGGACTCTACAAACTGCACCTGGGTTTTAAAAGTATTCATATAAATCAGTGCTTCTATTTACACCCGTGCAGAGTTGGTGCAAAATGCATGTAAAACACTACTCTTCTAGTATTTCATCCCTATTTTGCCTTTTCATCTCTATTGTTCTAAATGAGTAATGCAATGGACAAGACAGTCCAGAATCAGACCAAAAGCACTTTCTTGAAGGCTTACCTAAGGAAAGCAATTGTTGTCTCTCTTATCCAGAAGAATCCCACAGAAATTCAAATACTGAATTGCCCAGTACAGACTTGATCTTCCCTCACCCAACAGGCAGATGCACAGCTCATGAGTTGGATACATATTCTCTGTAGGTCTGCAGATAGCAGCCACATTTGATGGTGAAGAGCATACAGTATCGGGTATTGGAAACAGCCCTGGCAACCAGAGTGCTTTCCACATGGGTGTGCAGCACACACTGCTCTCAAAAGAGGGAATGTGATTACAGTCTACAAATACCTAGACAGCTCAGAAGTCTTGTGGAAAAAGGTCTCAAAAGATTCAATGTCTGGAAGCTGACACTAGACAAATTCAGACTAGAAGATGCACATTTTTAACAGTGGGGTCAATTAAACATTGGAATTATTTTCCGGGGGATGTGGTGGATTCTCCATCACTTGAAGTCTTTGAATCAAGACTGGATATCATTCTAAAATATGTGCTGTAGCTCAGATATTAGTTATGTGCTTGATGCAGAAATTACTGTGTGAGGTTCTGTGACCTATCATGAGGTCAGACTAAGTGATCATAAGGTCCCTTCTGACCTTAAAATTCTATGAATCCCTCAAATGCTACAGAGTGTGACATCAGCAATCAAAATGAGTGACAAATATCTGAAATATGGAACATCTGTACTTTGTTGTGTGTCTTGTGATAAGGTACAAATAATATTGTTTTGCACTATGTAACCTGTTTTAAAATATGCTTTCTCAGTGTGTGAATTAGATAAACCATTTCACAAAGCTGGATAAAACAAATTCTATCACAATCAATAGAAGGACAATGGTCATCAGAGTGTGAACCCTGGCCCTTCACTCCCCAGCATAGATCTCTAATCTCATCGGCTGCCGGAACAATTGCTATATCCTACTGGACCAGCCAGTAGAGGAGAACTTGACAGACACTTTGCCAGTGGGTTGCACAACTATTTGCTAAATAGTAGTAAAATATTGGAGACCATGAATTCTGGCTTTGATCCCTTTCCTTGGGAGTGTGGTGATTACAAACAGGATAGCCAGAGCACACAGTCACATTCATTCTGCAACGCAGCAAGGCTGAGTGAATAAGACTTTGATTTTCCCTCTCAGAAACCTTGATTCTATTCCCAGCTCTGCATGAAGTGATGACTAACCTCTCTGCTAACTTACATTTTGAAATGGTGGTACTAGTACCTGATTGCCTTCTCAAGTTCATGTATGAGGCTTCAGTCAGTAATAAGAACTGTGAAGTGCAGGAGGATGTACACAGCAGGCTAGCAGATCTGAGCTCTGGTCTCATGGTGCAGTGCACTTTCCCTTAGGCTGCAAGGTATTTAGTGGGGGAGTTCCTCCCTCAGCAAAACAGGGAACATCTCCCAAATCCAATACACTTGAGAGTTCTGGCAGCATCCAAAAATGAGTGGAGACTGAAAAACCTGGTACATCGGAGACTCAGCCCTTAACACCGTTATGGAAATTAGGTGATCAGCCCACAATGACCAGCAGTTCTGGTACTCTGGCTAGAAGCATCGGTACAGCCAGTTCCACGTTGCTCAATTTCCAGCTTCCCAGGGTTACAAGAAGTGCAGTATTCCGAGCTGAGTGACCTCCCCTCAGATCCACTGATTCTCATAATGCACCCTTTCTGCACATATGCAGGATCAAGCCCCATATTTATATTCCTCCACAAAAAATCCTCACTAAGTCAGAGTTAAGGTTGCTCAAATGTACCTCCTCACGACAACCCAAACACTAAAAACCAAGGGCATCATTAGTTAAGGCACTATTCACACTCAAGACAAGACCAACCTAAAATGAAACCAGCACACTAGTATATACTCCCCCCAACACACTTAGTTCAGCAATGCCATTGCCTTCAGTGCGCACTGAAAAACAGAAAATCCACATTGCAACTAGCTTAATAACCAAAATGTTAGCACTACAAAGTGATACAATAGCAATAATGGTGGCATTGACTTCAAAGGAGGGATCTCACGGTGGGTCACAGGATAGAGTACCTTTTAAAGACTGCAATATTGAATCTTGGGGATTGATGGAAATTTTCTAACCTGAGTTAGGATCAGGCTCAATAGAATTCAATTTTCTTTTTTTTTTTTTTATAATTTCAACACCCAATATCAGTTTATTTGTAAGCATTTTTGACTTTTATTTAAAATTTTTATAGAATTGTGGGTTTTAAGCATCTTTTTTCCAATTTTTATTTATTTATTTAAATCTTCACAGTTGTAGGAAATTATGATGGTTAGGCAAAGGGGTGGGTGGGAAATCAGCTAATAATTATTTAATGGCAATAGACGTTGAGATTCAAAAAGTTGAAGATTGATAACTGTTAAAACACTAATTGTCAATTTTACATCAAAATATACAAAGCAAATAGCCTTAAATCAAACTCTGATAAATTTCCAAGCAGCAATTTTCTTATTTGGCCTGTCTGTAAATTTTGACTATTATCAATTGAAATACTTTTTCATTGATTCATGTATGTACAATGAAATCAATATTTATCAACATTTACTGATTAAAAACCTAATTTTCCAAGCCTATTTATGATATACTTCCTGTCAATCTCATTCTTATATTCATTACATTAATTCTGGAAGCTTTCAGGAACGTTTCCAGATACAAGCTAATGTTCAAGATCTCTATCTATTAGTTCTTGAAACATAAGGAAATTACTCTATGTAATGACCTCTGGGGGTGTCTTAACCCTCAGGTCAAAGTTTCAAAACTGCCTAAGTGACTTAGAAGCCTAAGTTCCATTTTCAGAAATGACGAGTGCTGAATGATATGTGCAGTGTTATGAGCTCTGAATGAGACTTTTGAGGGTGAGACTTAGGTGTGTAAGTCCCTTAGGCACTTTTGAAAATTTTTGCCCTTCATCTCTCTCTACTTAAATTGAAGGCACATCCCAGCTTGTACAGAGAGAGAAAAAAAGTCAGTTTTAAAGCCAACACCGGAATGAATTTTTAAAGTAGCATCCCCTCAGGCTCACTACACTAACACACTTTATAACACCTCTGAATTGAGAAGAAAACACTTACACAGCTTTATTTAAAAAAACACTTGAATAATACAAAAAACAAAACTTGTATTTTATATCATTCAAATATATTTCAGACCAAGTTACACAGAAGTCAAAATGAATGTTATATATTTTTTGCATTCTAGCACTTATGACTGAAATGGATTGACCTGCACTATGAATTACACCTTCAACGAATGTGCGATTAATTTGCTTCATTCTGGGATATGGACATGACAAATATGGGAGAACGGGTGCTCCACATTTATATTGTTGGAGTGGGAAGAAGGTAGCTGAATTCTCTGAATCCATTAAGGGAAACTGATTTGTGTATCACAGTGGAGTGGTACAGTCTCCATGTAAGCTCTTTTGGGTGCCCTCTTTTTTTTTTTTTCCACTAAATGGTCAAATGTGGAGAAATCCACCTAGCAGAAGAGAGCCCACTAAGTCCTCCCTGTAACTTACATCCCATGATAAGGCTGAGGGCACAAGTGGAGTTGCTGTGTAGATGGGCATTCAAACCTACTCCAAATGCAGTTCTCTACTGGGGGATGAAGGAAGGGGCACTGGATCAACATTTATCAGGATACCGTGGTCCAAAACACCTCAAAAAAGGCGCAGAGGTCAGGATGGGCACAGTGATTTTGGAAGGGACACAATGCAGGTCTGAAGCCTTGGGTTGGAGACTATGGACTCTTTCCTGCCCCAAGCCTCACAGACAACCACGTTGCTTGCTCTTTGTGCCAGGAGATAGGTTTCAATTTTAATTCCTTGGGTGAATCATCAAGCAATATAGGTGAGAATCCAAATGAAGCAACATTTAGCAATTAATATTTGGGGGGTTACCACTGGATTTTAACAGGGTTAACCCTAAAAAATGCCATCCCTAGCAATGTTTTTAGTTTTAGTATTACATATAAATTACCACATTGAAAGAATATGAGGGCTGCAGATTTGTCACAGCATTTTAAATCAAAAATCAGGGAGCAGTTGTGGTAAATTTAGTAAATTGAGATGGTTTTCTTGACTGCTTCCTGATTTTTGATAAAAAGTGCCCTGACAAATGAGGGGGCACCACCTACCCACAGCAGCACCCTCTGCCACCAGCCTGGGTGGGGAAAAAAGAGATGGGGGGGCTACTCTCTGCCCCACACTCTCCTCAGGCATGGCAGTGGCAGCTCCTGCATCCACACAGCTGGGCATAGCTTCCCATTCCAGACATTTCAACCTGGCGCACCAATTTTAGAGCTGCTCAAATTCAGTCTGGTCCCTCCTCATGATGGAATGGCACCTGGGCCAAGCCTGAGTGGCATTGTGACCCTGCGCTCTTGGTCACAAGGCCTGGAGCAGGGAGCCAGACCCAGCCCTGCAAGACAGGAGCCGCAGGAGCCGCCATTGTGGTGTGAGTCACTGACATATAAAAAAGATGGGGACGAATGGCAAAAATCACACTATTGGTGACTTTTTTCCTGCCAATACAAACCCACATCCATAAATATTATTAAAATTGCAAACTTAAACACTCAAAAGTTAGAAAATGACAGAATTAAGGATGCCTGTTCAACCTTAGTTTGGCCACTTTGCACATATTCACTGCACAGGACGGATGGTGCTCACTTACTGAACATCTGGTCAATATTTGTTTTTTTTTTCCTCATTGTTCAATGTCTGGCCCCATGCCTTATTAACTTCACTCTATTCAAACCCTCCCCTGAAAACAGATATATTTATTTCCTCATGAACTTTTCTATAGCACTCATCACCAGAGCATCTTAGTGCGTCATAAACATTTATTTATTTCAACACCACCATTGTGAGATGAGGAGTTATTATTATTCCCATTTTACAGGTGGGGAACTGAGGCACAAAGAGATTAAGGTAAAAAGCAATCACTAACGTTGGATGCCCAATTTGAGACATCATGGACCTGATTTTTCTGAGTATTTAGCATTACATACCACTTGAAATATTCAAAGCACAGCTCCCACTGGCTTCAGTTGCAGCTGTGAGTGCTCAGCACTTCTGCAAATCAAATACCTGGGTATCAAATTGGGCAACTAGAAAATGAGGAACAAACAATGAGTAACCACTTATGAAGTGAGCTGTAGCTCACGAAAGCTCATGCTCAAATAAATTGGTTAGTCTCTAAGGTGCCACAAGTACTCCTTTTCTTTTCACTTATGAAGAGTTTGGTTTAAGCAACCTGCCTAACTTCACACACAAACTCTGTGGCAGGGACAGAGATAGCCTCCAAGCCTCCACGGAAACAATCAACTTCCTTTACCCTGAGACCCTCCTTTCTCTTCCTGAAGTCCCCTGACTCACTCACTATACAG
The DNA here is from genome assembly GCF_965140235.1 of Caretta caretta. NCBI lineage: Eukaryota > Metazoa > Chordata > Testudines > Cheloniidae > Caretta > Caretta caretta. The sequence goes on from NC_134206.1 coordinate 176,842,373, forward strand.
CTTTCAATATGGCCTAAGTTCACTGGCCCACCTCTTCTGTTGAGGGGGATTGCTTTTAGCTATGCGTGGGCTTAGGCCCACCATCTCTCAGACCCACAACAGGTGCACACCTTCCAACTTCTGCAGCAAATACAGCAGGCATCATGTAGATAACAGTCTCCTTCACTACCCAGTCCTGATTCATCCCCAGAGCAGGTCCACCCTGTGCACTGAAGGAGATGGGATCCTGCGGAAAGAGAGTATATTATCACATATTTACAGACTATATTGTAATGCATACACAAAGGGGAACTGAATTAAGTTTGCACAGGGAACCTTAATTCTGGCACTTCCTAATTTTTGAGTGCTTGACTTTACAACCTTAATAATTTTCTCTTTTAATGTAGGCTTTTTGGGTATCATTTTGATATAAATCCAGTATTCCATGTGCACCAGAACTTGCACAGACTGCAATGGAAATTTTGAGTTTGTAATACAGGATCAACAAATAAAAATATGAATATATATATAATGTTTGAAAATTTTATATTTATTCATTGCTTAACTTTAGTTCTTACATGAAACTATGGAACTATTTCTGTATGTATGCTTGCTAGTGTACATGCATTTAATTTCATTCCACTTATTTGGAAAAACAATTCTGGTTTGATTCCAGAACTTGGTGAATGTTTGCGTCAGTGCTGAAACTCATGTGTAGCATCAAAGTAACCCAGGTGTCAGTATGCTAGCAGGACGCACCATGTAATGACATACTGCTTTTAAAAAATTGCAAACCGCTCTTTTAAAAAATTTTAACCAACAAGATTTAACCAGGTGGAAATTAATCCCGTTCCACATAATAGCTGACAAGTATCTCACAGCTTCAGTCTCCAGAATGAATGGAATTTTCTCTCTATTCATATAGTGAAAAATGTCTTGGTGTGACCAAGCAAAATATACATTTCACATATCCAAGGCTGGATGGAGACTGTCTGATCTAAGATCTTATCTTTGGGGAACTACAGTTTAACTGTGTGTCACAGAGCAACATTTGTGTCTAATGGGCATTGTGCTTTTAAAAATCAAACAGCCAGTACCCTCTAGTGGTGAGTTCTTGAGGGGAGTCAGTCAGTCCAAAGCAAGAATGTTCTGGAAGATGGAGAGAGCTCAGACCTCTGAAGAGCACTGTGACGTGGGCCAGTGGACACTAATAAGATGACAGAGCTTTTTTCCAAATTTGATGTTACACGGTCATGGAGCAGAAAAGGAAAGCTCAGTTCTCCTCAGCATGCCAGGTCCTTCCCTCCTTTGTTAAACTGCCACAGCACATGAACTGATCAGAGGTCCCTGGGCAGTAAAAGAAGAACTCCGAAGTCCTACAAGAAGAAATTGTTCCAATATTTGCCCTAGTATATGCCCCTCAGAATTAAATTGTGGTTCCAAGTACGCATATGTCAAGTTTGCACTAATTATTTGGAGGAGTTTCATTTATTCAAACAAGAGTAAAATTAGATACTGATCAGGATATGTCCAAGCCAGGGGCAAATGGCGAGAGAAAAAAGGAGCATTATATCTTCTTGTCATTTTCCCAGGCAATGAAACAATCCCATTGCAGGGGGAAACACACACACACACACACACACACCTGGCCAACAAAGATTCCATGATCTAACTGCTTGGGAACCTCACAGATTTTGGCAGAGACATGGGTTGGATTGCAATGAGCTTGGAAGTCTATGTTATCATTATAGTTCCATATTAAAGCCTTTGTGCAAGCAAAAATACAGAAGTAAGCACACACTGACTGAAAATTTAAATTAGTTTGTTTGCATTTACACTGCAAAATAAAGCACAGCTGAGAAGTTGAGAGGGCAAGTGCCTTGATGACCTTGTTTATGACCAGCTAAGAAAATCTTTGGGACACCCTGAGGAATCTTTTAATATTGGTAGCATGATTTGTGTCCAGTGATGAGACTCTGTAATGACAGTGTTTCTCATTAGATTAGTGAATTCATTATGACATGTGCATCTCATTTAGTCCACTGCAAGGCTGCTTCTAGCTGGGCAACATTCTCCAAATACATCCATTGATGCATTCTTCAGGGCAGCTCTTATGATTCTAACACATTCTGGTCATTCCTAGGCTAGGAAAAAGGGATGTGTTTTAAAGCATATTAGGTAACACATTTTAACTAACATGATTTCAAACAACCCTATGCATAAGTGTAGCCAAGTCATATTTAAAACATGTTAGCTAGTTATGGTCAATCCTAGGGGTAAGGTTTGAGATTAATCACAATCAACTAACATTTTTAAACATAATTTGCCCTGGCTACCCTAGGTGCAAACTCCTACTTACAATCATTTTTGTTAAAATGTGTTAGCTAACATGTTTTAAAACATGCCCTATTTTCCTAGTCTAGAGTTGACCTCAGGCAAATACATCATTTTGTTTTCTTCCCTTGCACTTCTGAGTTGCTGAAACTAAAATCACAGGAGTACCATGACAGCAGCAATGACTAACCCACCTCCTCCCTATTTGTGCATGCCGAGAGCTGCCTTTGATAGTAGCACTGCTGTGGGTATCATGGCTGGCCCAGGCATGCGTCCCACTCCAAAATGCTCCAGTCTCTGGAACTTGGGGAAGATGTCCCTACTCTCTCCATGCAATAAGTAAAACAAAATAAAATAGAAAATAAATGTGTCCATTACCCACATCAGGTATAGTTGGCATTTTAACCCATTCCACAATGCAGCTTAGGAGACTTCCACCTCCACACAATCTTACATGGAAGGACAAGTCACAGGCAGTCATACAAGCAAACGAGCAGTGCTAGAATTGCAGACAGTTATCCACAGATGCATGGGAGATACAGTTGTCTGGGCTGCTGTCGGGGAACTCTTGTGATTATAGTCAATTTCCTTCTAAATTTCTCCCCCATGCTATACCTGGTGACTGGTGTATTCCTCCAAACCATCCTTTTCATCATGTGGTAAGCGTATTGTGGAAATGTTTCCTAATACTGTACTCTGAATGCTATAAAACTCAAAACCCCTTTCTAGTAAAGATGTGTGAAAAGGTGGTGGCAGATCAACTCCAACAACACCTGACATGTTTGAGTAACTCCTGTACTGAGCCCAGTAACTTGTGTTTGAGTAAATTATAACTTTCCAAAAGGGATCTGATACAAAAGTGTGGGCAATGGCAATGATCTATGTGCATTTCTTATCACTTAGTTTATCTGCTAACATGCTATAAAGCTTTTATTTTAGCTGCCTTGCCTGCCTAAACTAATGTCTTTGGCCTTCCAGCTATTCTGTCCATGATAAACACAACTTCCATCTACCACTGACTCGTTCCTGCTGCCACTGCAGACTGGTGAGGGGCATTGTCCTAAATTCTGAATGCCACCACAAAATTCAAAGATTCACCTTTAACAGCCCTGTACGTTCTGAAATTGGAGGCATTTGTGGTTCCAAATCATGCACAACTCTACTACTCTGCTGCTGTCAGATTTTACATCTTTCCAGTTATTTCCAGCTTTCACAGTCCACACTTCTGAGAGTCTATCTTTAGACTCAGAATTTCTGAAAGTTGTACAAAATCAGCTGTGCCTCTGTAGTCTTAACATCAGACATGCCTGAGGAGTGGTACAACCAAAGGGAATCACAGCAATATCTCATTAAATTTAACACAGAGAGACATATGCCATTCATATTCATATTGGGACAAATCCTCAGCTAGTGCAAATTGGCATAGCTCGACTGAAGTCAGCTGAGAATGTGGCTTTTTATTATTTCAATAATGGGGGGACAATAAAAATAAGGTGAACTGAAGAGGTAGAGAATGACAATGCTGCATTTAAATATACCTTCTGCCCACAAATGTGGCAGCTGATTTTGGTTCATAATATTTTCCTGACTTTGAAAAAAGCTTTATTTTTTTTTCTCACAAAAATGCATCCATGGACAACAATTTTATCAATACCATCTGAAAAAACACTCCATTAACTTACTACTTATCAGATACATATAACAGAGCTAATAAGGAAAACTGGGGGAAAGAATCTGAAAACTCTTCTCTTAAATTCAGAAACTTTTAAAAGTCAAAATTCAAAAAAATTCAGTCAGCTCTAGAGTTGGACAAAAGTGAAGGGAGGAGGAGGGAAGTCATTGATCTTTTCCCTGATTTTTTCCCCCAAGATTTTGGGGTGTGGGGGGAATGAAATTTGAAACATTTTGACCAGCTGTAGCGCACATTATTTAAACTAAGGATAAACAAGTGTAGGGAAAAGGAAGTTCAGATCTGGCAACTGGCCACGAAGCTAGGATAACCTGTATAACCCAAGCCCCAACAGTTGCTGCCATCACCCCGTGCTGTTAAGGATATGCTCTCAGAGATCCAGGCTCTTCCGGGCCTGCAGCAGGGATAGGGCTGGTGAGTCCTGTTTGCATTTCTGGGATGGGATTCTAACACCACAGAGAGTTTCTGAGCCAGCAGCACAAAGTGTCATTTCCTAGGTAACCAACTTTGATCTGGACACTTATTAGTTATAATCACTTAAAATCTATCTTTCTGTAGTTAATCATTCTCTTTTATATTTTACCTAAACAGTGGGCTTTGGTTGAAGTACATGGGAAATCTGCTCAGGAACAAGAGCTGGTGCATTTTCTACACATTGAGGAAGGGCAGACTACGTAATAACCTTAAACTTGTCAGGCTTCTGACCAGGGCAAGATGGTACAGCTCTGGGGCCTTAGGCTGAGGAGCTGAAAGGAATTGGCTGCAACCTCTCTATTGTTAGTTCATGAAGGGCTAGGAGAAACATTCATGTAACTCAGCTGGGTGTATCCCTGCCTGTGGATGTCTGTGTAAGTGCAGGACCTGGAGAGGTTTGTAGCTTGTCACAGCATCAGAGTATGGGAGGGAGCTCAGGTTGGTAAGACAGAAGGCTCAATGGTACCCCAGTTCCAGGTTGCACCCCTGGGGAACCCATCACAGCTTTAAACAGAGTAGTTCATTGACTTCTATGGGACTGCTCATATGCTTAAACTGACACATATGCTTAAGTGCCTTCCTGAATTGTGTCTAACTGAGTGCAAAACTGACTTCAGTGGGAACTAGCACTGACCATATGGGTTTGCACCAGCACAAGTATCTACAAGACTGAGGCCTATGTTTGGAATTTTTCTTTGAAGGGCTCAGTTAAGTAGCAAAAAAAAAGTGTGCTAGGTCTTGTGCATTTATAGCATAGCAGCTTTATAACAGCCCCACAGACACTTGGCACTACATTAATGAATTCTAAAAAGACTACCTCATCTTTTGGTGTTCTGCTATGAACCTCTCTTCATAAAAATAACATTAGCTTTAGCCAGCTTTTAAACATACGACAAATGATCAGCCAACTGCAACTTTGGTCAAAAGGGAAACCTTGATAAAATTAACCTGTATAAAGAAAAAGGGTGAAGTCATTGTATTAATAACATGCCAAAATATTTGTGAGGTGAAAACATCCTGCAGAAAGTCTGCAAGAACTTTGCATAGTTACAGGATATTATTTGTTAAAGTAACCATAAACTTTACAGTTTAATTTTACCAACTTGGGAAATCTACACTGATATACTCTCATATAATTCTCTATGTAGAACTATAGTTTTACTAATTGGTTGTATATTAGGCTGTATATATCCTGTATGTTTATGTACGTGTAACAAAATCCACACCAGGATTAAATCTGAGGAAAGAAGATTGAGGAGGGAAGGGCCAAGAAGAACTAGAATTGTAGAATCAGGCTGTGTTCCATAGTACTATGCTAGCCATCATTTTGGGCACCATTTCACATCTTTGATGATAGGAAAGTCATTTGCCTCCAATACTGTTAAAAAGAGATCTAGATACTGTACTTAGACAAAATTTGCATTGTAAGAACCACAGGGTAAAGTTACTATAACCTCTACTGGCCTGAAGAGAATGCCTCTACCCTAGCGGGCTGGCATTATTGTGATGATAGAAAAGTACTTGAGTTAAAATAGTTAAAAATAAAAACTATAAAATGAAATCAATAATATATGCCTGATGCTCTAATTAAAACTTACATTTCATTTTATTCTGCTTCTTTCAGAGACGCTACCCATTGGAATACAAGTATTTCCATTGTAATCCAATAATGGGGAACTATATTATAAATTATGTACTTTTTATGAAGTTGTGAATATTAACTCATACACAAACAGTAAGTTACATACAGAGTATCATTATACATACACAAAAATTGCATGCTTATATAGAAATAATTGCACAATATACTGAGATCTAATAAGGATGGAAAGGTAATTCTTTGCATTTCTTATATCTATATTCAGCCCAATAATGCAGCACAGACTGACTGTGTGTGTATATCCAGAAAGCAACTGTGAGAAACCCAACATGAAGAACTGGGAAAATGGTCTTTGGCCTATCATATCAGAGGTGTCATCCCTGCTGGAGCTTAAGTCTTCCAAGACAATGAGAGACAGGTGAAATTTTCAAAAGCAACTGACTCAGGACTCAGAGCCTAAGACCTATTTTCAGTGGCGCCTAAATAATTTATGAGTCTAAGGATAAAGTGTTCCAAAGAATGTAAATCTCATTTTCAGAAATGAATGAGTGGAATCTTTGTCTCATTGGAAGTCAATGAGACATCAGCTCCTAAATAGCATTTGAAAATGGGACTTAGATCTCTAAATGCTTTTGAAACTTTTACCTGCTTCTTTGTTAGTGTCTCTAGAAAGTGCTTGGCACTGGGTGTTTAGAGATTAGCAGAATGCCCAAGGTAATCTCTTCTCTAGACTTTCACATTAAGAGGACACACTTAAAAGATTTGGGTTTGAGTGATCTCTCCCTGCACATGAGTCCAGAAAGGGACAGAATGATTACTCTACCTCCAAATTTGTTCTCCCTGTGCCTGGATATGTTGGGAAAAGAGTATTTCGTGGTGGTAGTGATGAGGGGTGGAGGATGCCAGGGAGGTAGAACACCAAGTCCTGCAGTTTCGGTTACTCGGTTTCTGTGACAGTTCGGATTCAACAACTTGCTGATAAACTTGTCAGTGGTGAAGGGCTTATTAACCACACATCTTGTGTTGACTAGTTTTAAGACAAAGAACTACTGTTTGTCAGTTTGGGGCTGTGCCATGTGAGGTAGCTGTTTGTTGATTGCATTGCATTGGATGTAGCTGACTGGTGATCTTCTTTCCAGACATCAATTAGTGTTTTCTTAGTTTTCCTCTTACTGTTATGACTTATGTTGCTGAAGGATGTAAGTTGTTTGTGGGGTGGAGGGAAGTTAGCTTGCAGTGGACTTAAGGGGACTTAAGAAGAATTAATTCTTAGTGTCCCCTTTCTATTTAATAAGGGAATTAAATCACCTTTAATTCAGAGATTTAATTAAGGTGAGTTGCTGGAGAATCAGTTTTTTCCAAATGCCATCATTGCACACTCAATTTTGCTAAAACCCTCTCCTTTACTTCAGTGGGAATTCTGCTGGAAGACTGATAGCAGGTTGCGGCCTGACATCATTTTCCCCACAAGATGGTGGCTGTCTGAAGAAGAATCATCCTTTATAAACGATCACTTCTGGCAATTAAATTATCCACTGTATATCAGCAAAAGTTCTGAGTTAAACATTTGTCACGTTGATTGCTTAAAAGACCAGACCAGGACCATTTACTGGAGTCCAAAGTGTGACATACTAGTGAAAGATTATACTTTGTCATCTAACTTCCATTACAACAAAATATTAACATAATGCACTGTAGAAATAATGGCACAGGCAATGTGGAAAAATGATAAAATTACATATGCACAATTTATGATGTTTTTGTTTCTCTTTCAATTCTGGCTGGTTAATGCATCATTATGTAATCAAAAAGAATTGTGCCTTAATTTCAAAATCAGGCAAAAGATTGAAATCAAGCAAGCAAGACGTGCTACAGCACACAGATTTTTTTTAAAAAAGCAATATGGCTGATTTGGCACAAGAGTAATGTTTACAAAAAAAATAAAATAAAAACAGGAAAATGCAATGGAAACAGAGAGTGCCCTTGTTTTCAAGTAACTGCTATGTAAAGTATTTTCCTTGCAAAAGGAAAGCTAACTCAATTGTGAAATCGTCTCAGTAGCATATTCATCCTTAGGCAATATTTTATAGCTATTGCTCGAGTTGCATTTCTGGCAGGCAAATGTCACTTTTAAATAACAAGAAGTGGAATGCAAAGTAAGAGTCAGAGTTCAACCAGACAGACGAGTGTGGAGCTCAGGGTTCAGTATGCAGGTCAGCTGGAACCAGCAGTCATACGTTTTCTCAGTAATCTCTATTGATTAAAGAGATCACTTTTGGTTCACAACAAAGACAGAGGCTCTGTCTGTCTTTATGACAGGTACATAGCAGCTCTAAAAACCAGGCACTACTGAAAAATATACTCACTTAGCTCAGTGCAGTATAGTAGACATTCACATGGTGAGACTCATTTCTAAACCGTGATCTTCCTGCTGACAGCTGCCATCTTGTGGAAAAGTGACAGCAGGTCATATCCTGCCATTAAGCTGCAAGTTAAAATGAATGGCAAGATAATGGCTCATCATTTGTAAAAATAATAAGGGAGCCCAGTTTTCCAGGTTGTAATGCAATTATTATCCTGCTTGGAAAATATTTTGACAATTAGAAATAGAACTGTTAAATCAGCATTTAAACTTAATATGTGATGCCCTATCCTGAAAGACGATTCCACTGAATGGGCAGAATGGCATTTTGCCTTGCAATGACTCTGTATCACATTTGCCCAGTTTACAAGTATAAATTTGAGGTTCAGTCTGCAGCTACACCAACTTTATACTTTGGGCACCTGAGATCAAGGGAGTGGTAAGAAGAGGCACTAAGAATTGGGTATGTTGGCTTTGTGCTACCTGAGAACTCCCAAGCTAGAAAAGAATACTCAGTTGCCCCATTAACGGAGCAAATGCTGCTGGAACCATAGTTTTTTCCAAATGCCATCATTGCACACTCAGTATGGGATCTGAAAGTCAGGCTCTGTTCCTTACAATTCATGCATGATTAATAGTAATAAAGAATCTGTCAGCCAAATTCTGGCTTCAGTTGCCCTTCCATCAATCCCTCTGACTTAAAAAAAAAAAACCAAAAAAACAAAAACAAACCCCTCCTCTTCTATTATCCCTCCTTCCTCCCCTAAAAACATCCACAATACTTGAAATGTTTTTTTTAAATGGAAATAAAATAATGAAAAATCCATTTGTGTCAACAAGACAATTCAAGGTGCTACCAGAAGGGTTACCTTGTATCACGTATCCCTGTGTTATGCAGAAAAAGGTAAATACTTTGCACTATGGGGAAATGTTTATATTTTCTAATCCTAGAGTGAATCTTGGATTTTATTTTATTTTATTTTATTTTTTGCATGTTCCTGTTTGCAGCAGGTAACCGAAGATCTAGTCATGGAGAAATTCCACATGCATTCCTTTAGCTGTAGAATTATGGAGCACAGTGAGTCCTAGCTCTTATTAAATCCAAGCATAACATTGTTTGCAGCCTCTGATATTGGGCTCTTACAAAATGTCACTTTCAACAAGATGGCAGCTGCCAGTTTCAGCTGCAAACTTTGGTACAAATCCTGCTTGTCTTCCTCATGTACATAGAGTCATTGATTTAAACAGGAACAGGATATGCCTCTTTTTTATTTCATAAATAAAATACCCAGGTGTATATATGTCAAGAAATGTAAAACTTGCAGTTCTTTGTCTTCAGTAGAAAAAACTTCCTTGAGTATCCAATGTCAAACTCTCACACAAGGTCCTGACCTGGCACACACTTATTCACATGGGACTAACTGTATGAATAAGATCAGGCACATAACACTATTAGCATCTGAAAGATAAAGAGACTGCCCCTAAACCTTTGCTCCTAATAATGAGGAAGAAGTGATCATAAAGACCCTTCTTGTTAAGGCCTACCTCTGCCATGATTCCCCTAAGAGGTAAGCCATTTGATGGTTGGGCTGAAAAGCAAGTGGGGACAGCTAACTCTTACTTTATTTATAACAAAACAAAAATGCAAATATATATGTGTACAAAAATGTAAATATTTGATTGTATCCCTCCAGCTTCCCACACACATAGACTTTGTATGTCAGTTGTCTTCTTCAATTGTCACCCTAAATTCTCAAAACTGAGTAGTGATTTTAGATGTCCAACTTGAAACAACTTAAAGGGGCTTGGGAAAAACTTCAACTGACAACAATAGTGTCAAGATTCACCCTGATTTTCAAAGGAGGGGTGGATCTGCACTCTTTTCAAGATGTCTCAAAACGGAAGCACCCAAATGTGCTAGTCATTTTTGTAAATTGAGGCCATAATAAATTTGGTGCATGGAACATGGGTGAAACACTAGCCCTACTGAAGTCTTCACAGAGTTTTGCACAATGGGCTCTCGATGCTGACTGGGTCTTATGGGTGCTGCAACAAATAAAATAAAATAAACAGAAATATCTCTTATTAAGGAAAATAGCATTCCACAGTTAATGAAAGAAAATAGCATGCCCTTTTCCTTTCCATCTCGAGCTTCCATAAATGTCAAGATTTTTTTTAAACCAAACGATATAAAATTTCATTAAAAAATACAAAAACAGCTTGGTTTTTGCCTAATTTGTCATTTTATTGAGGTTTCCCTCCTTCGTTATTTTAACATTCCTGTCCCTATTTCAATGTGAATAAATGGGTGTTAGAAATGAGTGAGACTACCCATGCTAGTCACAGCAGGTAGTGACTGACAGCTGAGACCTGTGTTCAAAATTTCCCCCTACCTCTCTATCTGCCATTTCCCAACCTTTTTGGCAAAGCTTTTATTTAAATGTGACTACCTTAAGTAATTGCCAATATTTGTAAAGTCACTATATGTAACCGCATTAAAGAAAACCGATTTTTTGGTACTATTTTGCAAGGCTTGTGGGGTTTTCTTGTGTGTGTTTTGGTAAGTGCTCTGTAGATGCTGGGAAGGTGCTTGGTAAAACTTGCCTCTGTTGGTGTACAATTGTTTTATACACTTTCCCTGGACTTCATTCTTTAGCGAACATCTCTGGAATAAGTAATTACTGTGGGAACACTTCTTTACAGCTATTCTCAAACAGCAAAATTGGCAGAAGCTGGTTTTATAAAGTTCACAAACTGAATGGTGCCTTATTGCCATAAACAAAGGGATTTTAACTACTGGCATTAAAATACACTAAGAACAACAGATAAGAGAATCTGTGAATAAAGATAAGTCCTTAATTGACAAGAAAATGAAGGATTAAGCTAATGCAGCATTATAGCAATATGCCATGGATTCAGACTCTGGCCTCCATCACCATTTTGGACTAAGTGATTATAAAAGCTTTTAAAAGACAGAAAGCTGGACTCCCCTGAGACATTTTCTGCCTAAAATTTGTCAAAATGTGTGCAACTGGTACTAAGCCTCTAAGTACTAAGTGTAGGCCTTCTAAATGAATATATAATTTATTTAGTTACTTAAGATAACTGAAGTCTTGCCAATTTAATTAAAAATAAACTAACTATTGAAGAGAAAAAATGAAAAATTTAAATCCTGCCCACCATATTTTAAAACGTAATAGCAATTTGTACCGTAGGATGAATAGTATGGGTTTGTATTTTTTACTCCCTCTGTCTACTGATTTTATTGAATTTTAGGGAAATTCAAAGGCCTTTTGCTTGAAAAGACATATCATAAACAAAAAGTCCAGGGACCAAAACCTGCCTCAGGTAAAGCACTAGAAGTCTTGGCTAAATAAGGACTTTTGATCACAGATAAACATCCAAAGAGTCCTCATGTTGTTTTCAGTTATGGATGGGGAGTATCACAAGAATGTGTCTGCTCTTCCACTTCTTGTCTGTCAAGCCACACAGTGCTAAGCCAGACAAAAATTATTTAAGAAAAAAATAAATTAAACCAAATTTTGTGGCACCTCACAACATTAGTTTAAGTTTCAGGAGATAATGAAGGCTAGTTCTTCTGTAATGTGAACCAGTTGGTGGAGTCCTAAAAAAACATAAATCTCCTGATAGAATTCAGCAAAAGCTAGCATGTGTAAGAACATGTTTTGGTCACCACCAATGGCACACTTTTATTCATCGATCCAGATAAGATTGTAGCGGAAGAGGAAGTGACACAATCTCTGTCTGCTAAAATGACTATAACGGAATAGTTTATTGTCTCTCTCATGGTCGAGAGGAGATTGTACTTGTGGGTGATGGATATACAGAGATTTCTTTACTCAGGCTGCTGGTTACAGACAAACCCCTGTTGTTTTTTCAGGCCCTCTAGTTCCTAGATTTATTTAAACACAGTACGGGGTTGCCCCAAGCTCCAGCCTGCCCAATCATAGAAGGCACCACTAACTATGGTTTTGGTCCTGCAAGGGACTGAGCCCTCTGGTCTCAGTCCAGCAAAGCACTTAAGCATGTGCTTAACTTTAAGCAAATACTTAAGTGCTTTGCTGGATTGCAGCCAGAGGGCTCCTCTCTTTCAGGATTGAGCCCCATGCTACAACTGTTGTTCTCGGCAATTTGTAAGACATTTTGTTATATATCCTGGGTCAGATTCTGCCACATTACATTGTGCAGCACCTTACTCAACATGTAGTCTCAGTGGGATTTATAGAGGAATAAAGCACCATTCAACTTGAGTAAGGTTGGCAGAAGGTGAACACCACACTTCTATTCTGAATGCCAGATTACAGGTGAGAGGTTGGACCAATTGTAAGTTATGCTAGTTCAAAGTTGAGAAAAATGAAGGTGATGGTGCGGAAACAATGTGGTTGGGGAGGTGGGGAAATCAAGCTGCATCTGAGAGCAAATCTGAGCTCCAGGTGTTATCAGGAAGTGAAAGAATGCTGAGGAACAAAAGTTGGAGGAGCCAGAGTTATGAAGAAAAGGGCCCGTCCTCCAAAAGCTGTACCATCTGATTTGAAAAGAGAAACAGCAAGTGCCACAAACTACAGAGAGAATGGGGAAGGGAAGATGAGGGAATCACAATTTGTTGGGTTCAAAATATGAGAAGATTTTTCAAAACTGTGAATAGGCTTGGCAGAATTTGTTTAATTTTTAATAATGTTAACAGCTAATATCAACATTTATTTTTAAACATTTTTAGATGTTTGTTGATTTAAATCTTCACAGTTGAGGGAATGGTGGTGGGTGTCAAAATAATTATTTAATGACAGTAGACATTGAGATTCAAAAGCTTTATATGAGAGTTAAAGCTTTATAATTGTTAAAACAAATTGCCAATGTCACATTAAATCAAACTCTGCTAAGTTCTTAAGCAGCATTTTTCTTAGACTATCTGTAAATTTCAATTATCAATGGAAATATCTTTGTCGATTTGTGTGTATACATTGAAATCGATGTTTACCGACTTTTACCGATAATATCTAATCTTTCCAAGCCTAACTATTAATAAAGAAGAAGAATGCATCTGAGTTTCCCCCTCAACTTGGTCATCATTAGTTGGCTGATTGATTTCCTGTAGGCGTCACAGCAAAGGGGGTCTAAAGAAAGTCGTGGCCTTACTGATTAGCTCTGGGAAGGCTTTCCATCTATCAGAGGCAGTGGAGAAGAAAGAACAAAGAAGTAGACAAATGGTGTTCAAGGCTGGCATCATCGACAGAGCACAGTGGACATGAGGAGAGATGCAGTAAGAGAACAATGGGTATATTGGGAGGTTCTAATTTAGTGCAGTGCCTACAGCACTTGCTTTGAAGCTCTGGGATGTGGCAAGTTTGACTAACATGTCTATCCAATTTAAACACCACTGCTTATATGGGAACAGCCCCATTCGAAACAAACGGGTTTGTGAAGTGGGTAGGGGGAGGGAGGTCATTCGTATTCCACCCATTTGTGCTAGATTTCAACTAATTCACACCCCTGCTGAATATCCAAATAGCAGAGGGAATAAGGACTAGTGCTCTCAACCAGAGTGTGTTAAAATGGATATTACAGAAAAATCTGAATTGCCCCAGAAGGAGGGAGGAGAAATGGGGTACCAGCTCTGCAGGTTTTTGGTTACTACAGCACTTGACTCTTCTACATAATGTAATGTAAAGAGGTGTAAAAATAAATCTCTCATCCCCTTATAAAATTAATCTCTGAATACAATAAGAAATCTAGAAGATTAATGTGTGTGCTTCAAATGCTTTAATGGAGTCTCCTTGTAGAAATTAGCATGGTTACCAAGTTCAGCGTGCAGTAGTTTTCTGGTGTATCAGAAGGCAATGAATTTGGAATTAATTAAAGGAGTGAAGTGTGATGCGAAGTGGCCTCTGTCATGGGAGCAGTTTAAGCTAATGAAGAACACTATGGGCTAATCCTCAGATGATGTAAATTGGGGTAGCTCCATTTAAATCAAATTTGCCAATTTACACCAGCTGAAAATGTGGCACACTGAACTTTGAACTTTTTCAGCTTTGGTAGCTGGAGTAAACATTAAACTTGTTTGGCAAAATCCTGCGTTCACTTATATTGGTGTAAACTGCCCTGATTTCTTGAGTTATTTATTCTGGATTTACAGAGGTGTTACTGCGAGTAAAATTTGGCCAAAATGGTTAAATCAGCATTAAGTCATGCTGGCATTTGTTTTTAGAAAAACAGAGGCTGCTTTTCTTCAAACACTATGAATATTCCTTGTATATTAGGATTCCAAAACAAAGGATTTTTCTTCCTTATTTTGGCACCAGACATAAAGCCAATGTTTAGTGTCCATTATTTATGGGACTTTACACATTGTCTTTATTACAGTATTCCCTCAGTGTGTTTGCTCAAATGTGTTTAAAAGCTTATGACATTTTTCAGTAAAGTTTTCACCTGACTATGTTATTGTACAGCGGTAGTACCCTCTCTATAATTAAGGTTTGGGCATAATTTCTTGACACATTATAGAAACTTGATTAAAGCTTTAGGTGAAAATATTCAAACTTGGCTGCCTACAATTAGACATTTTCATCCATAATTAGACACCTAATTCAAAATGGCCCAGTTTTTTTGTTGTTGTTGTAACTCTGATCAAACTCACTGGGACCTACAGATGCTATTAACTCTAAAATCCTTTTTATTTAGGTGTTTAACTTTAGGCATGTATCCTTGAAAATGTTGGCACTTAAAATCAGAATGACATTTCTTACACATTCTCCCAGAGACAAGATAATCATAACACAAGGGTAGCATGAATTATTTTCACTACTGTGTAAAATATTTCATTCTTGAGAGTCCTGAACTTGGAGAACTGAATGACTCAGGCCCTTTGTCTCCAGATCACTTATCTGAATCTATCCTAAGCTGGTAATGGCTAAAAGTCATTACAAAAAAAACAATGGCTTTTCCATGGCTTATGTGAGATAGTTTAACAGTCCCAGTCTAGCTTCCACACCATGAAAAGCCATCATGCTTTGCACAAGTTGCAATGTTTTCTGGGAATCCCAGCAGAGGGGCTAATAACAAAAAAGGGCATTGTAATTTAACTACCATCTCACACTTAAAATGGGTCCCACCAGAACCACCAGGATTGAGGCACATTGGTAGAAGGGAGAAGTTTGCACTGACTTTGCCCATGTTGTGGAGAGAGAAATACAGTGGGTGGTGCTATCTAATCTCACACATTTCCAGAGAAGTATATGTCTGACCCATTGTATGAGACTCATTGACTTTGATGGATTTTGGACTGGACCTCAAATACGATCAAATCAATCAATCAAAGACTGATAAGTAAGACCCACACATTGGTATTGTCACAGCTGGCAAAAGTATCAAATTCTAGTGAACTCAGTTATTGTGTCTCCATGTGGATACTTAGAATGAAGAGCATAATGGGAATATGCAAGAAAAAAGTCAAAAGAGATCTTGCTCAAATACAAATAGCTTGCTACTCACAAGCTATGTTGCACTGCTTTTGAGGTCACACTAGTAAGGCCAGATATCTCCAAAACTGTTTAGATTATTTTTGTAGTGTTTGCAAGCTGAAATCACTTCAACAAGGGGTGAAATAACGCTCATATAGACAAGTTGCCATTAGACAAGTAATAAAACACAGAAGAATGTGAGAAATGGAGAAAAGAAAGGGGGCATATTGACTATGGCAAAGTTATTCTGTCTCCTCAGCAATTTTTCAGAGTATGTAAATGTGCAATTTCATGTCTACATATGCCCCAATACCAATGCAACTGGAAAGTGAAAAATCTGTAACACAACAGGTTTTAATCCATGAAAATATAGGCTGCATTTATTTGGAATGGGGCCACATACAACCACCTGTACTGGACGAGCTAGAAGTTGTTACTGGGAAAACTGAGAAGGGGTGATAGGTTCCAATTCAGAATTTTATATTATATTGTTTTCTGAGCTCAGCAAACAAAGATAATTTTGTACAAAGATCTGGATTTGTAGAAACTATTCCACATAAGATGATGCAGAAAAGCAAATCAAAGAAGAAAAAGGAAAGAGGAAAAAAAGTAAAATAAAGACATGGCTGGTTTTGGAGCCATGAGACTCAACAAGTTTGAATCTGTCAGTTGGAGTTACTTTTCCAGCTTGGGAAAAGAAGCATTTTATCAACAGACCAAAGGGTATGGGCAATCGATACTTTATGTTCTTAAAAGCACTGTAGGGCCTAATATGTGACTAGTGCACTTGGAACGTATTGAACTTGATGTCACAACACAAAGATTTAACATTCTAACGTATACATCAAGACAGTCTTCATTTTTCACTGGACACTGTTCAGTAAAAATGGTGTTCTTGTAGTGAACACAATGCATTGAAACATATGGAGGTTTACAAGAAGCCCGAAAACACACTTTAATAACAGAAAGAGAAATGAGAGCAATTAATTTAGGGAGTTTTGTGGTTTCACAGAATAATTTTACAAGGGACAGTGGGGTTTTTATATTAGCCAGATGTCACCCATCTGATGTTGGCATGACTATATTTAATATGGTTTTAGAAAATGACAGTTTTCATTGGACCAGGAGACTTAATAAACAACATCAGGAAACAAAGCTTGATCATTGGATTATGGGCCCATCCATTGAGTTCTAGTCTATCCAGGGGAATCTTGGTCTGGATAAAAAGGACTACTGGTTTGAGGTAGGACTTGTACAGTGTACAGATGGAGACTATGGGAACAGAGATATAGTCTTGTCTCCTAATAATGATAGAAGAAACATCTGGCTTGCATGGTGAGTAATACTTGTGTCTTCAGAGTGAACAGAAGAAGATTATTCAAGGAAATGGCAGTGAACACAGGTTCATGTACTGGCAGCTATGGTAATATGAAAGGAAAGTTCTCTTTCTTTTTGAGGAGGTGTGGATGCTTGAGAAGGCTTGGTTATAGGCTGTAGAAGCATTCATCCTACTATGACAGCTGCTTTTGATGCTATTGTCTCACTATTACTTTGAGATCCTTCTGTCTGTTTGTTGTACTGATCTGTGAGATTATAAACTCTTTTGTGAGGGTCCTTTTGTGTTATATGCTTGTACAGCTTCAGATTGGGGCCTCTAGATCAGGGGTGGGCAAACTACAGCCCGGAGGCCACATCCGGCCTTCAGACATTTTAATCCGGCCCTTGAGCTCTTGCCAGGGAGCGGGGTCTGGGGCTTGCCCCACTCCACGTGTGCTGTGGCTCCATGCGGCTCCTGGAAGCAGCGGCATGTCCCCCCTCCGGCTCCTATGCACAGGGTCAGCCAAGGGGCTCCGCAGATCCCATTGGCCGGAACCATGGCCAATGGGAGCTGCGGGGCAGTCCCTGTGGATGGGGCAAGCTTGCTGAGCCGCCTGGCTGTGCCTCCGCATAGGAGCTGGAGAGAGGACAAGCTGCTGCTTCCGGGACCTGCTTGATGTAAGCACTGTCTGGAGCCTGCACCCCTGACCTCCTCCCATGCCCCAACCCCCTGCACCGATCCCCCTCCCACCCTCCAAACCCCTTCGTCCCAGCCCGGAGCACCCTACTGCATCCCCAACCCCTCATCCCCAGCCCCACCTCAGAGCCTGTACTCCCAAACTGGAGTCTTCACCCCGCCCCCCCTGCACTCCAACCCCCTGGCCCAGCCTGGAGCCCCCACGCACACCCTGAAATCCTCATTTTCTGGCCCCACCCCAGAGCCCACACCCCCTGCCTGAGCCCTCAGCCCCTCCCACACCCCAACCCCCAGTTTCATGAGCATTCATGGCCCGCCATACAATTTCCATACCCAGATGTTCCCACCCCTGCTCTAGATGCTACTGTGATACAAATAAATATTAATATTTGTCTAAAGCACTGTAGTAACATTATTGACAACTGAAGCTTTTGGAATCATAACTAACATGCTGTGGGGATTTTTATTTATTTACTTATTTTTAATATGTGCACTTTTCAGCTGCTCTTTGCAATACACACTGAGTTGGTAAAGCAAAGGTAATTCAAGTGGTGAAGATCTCTGTTTTGGTGCTGAAGGTAAAAAAATTAAACTCTGCTGATGACCACATGAATGTGTGGATTATTACATATCCATACACCCTTAGACATGATTCCCTTACAACAGAGTTGAGGCTCAAAGGCATGGTAGTGTGGGTTAGGCTGTCCTACTGATATTCTGCTCAGTATAGAGGTGACAATTTCCCAGTGCTGTTAATCCAGCTCCCTTCACTAGATCCAAGTTGACTAAAACAAGAGTTTATCCCATTTAGCATATTTTGACTCAGAATGGACTCAAACACTCACGATTTTGTAAAAGATAAACTGCATGTGGTCATTGGTTTTTTTTTCCCTTAAATCAATTTCTTTTTTAAACACTCCTTTGGGAATGTTAACAGTTACAACACAGCTGTTGCATGCTGCTCTTGATTTTCCAGGAATACATTTGAGAAGCCTGTTTATTTAGAGAAATGGATGGGTGTTAGCTGTCAGTCCTCCTTGTGCAACACAGCTTTAAAGCCATTCATGTTATTCCATCCTTTAAGAGATTCACTTTCAGTATTATCAGAAGCTTAAAGTCTGAGTTCTTCCACCACATATTACATGCATGTATAATTTAACAATCTTCCAAACAATCATGTTGAAAATTAGCTTCATATTGTATTGATCTTTGCAATTGCAATGCTTTCCTCAGGTTCCTGTAATATGAAGTGTGCCATTTCACTTGTTGCTACTTAATGATTATTTTTAAGAAGTCAGATGTACAGTACTAGGAAAATCCTGACTGGCCACCTGGAGCTTCACCTGACTGGCCACCTGGAGCTAGCTTGACTTTGCAACCAAGGAGCAAAATGGGAATCCTGTGGCATGGATCCAGAGTAACTCTACAGAATCATGAACCTGTTCTCAACTTCCCAGGACTCTGAGAATGCTGTCAGAGAGCCTCTGAACACATACAGGAGCCACACAGTCCCAACAATATATCAGCTAAAAGCTCCAAAAGACACTTGTCAGCCAGGGTGGATGGGCTCCTCCATACTGCAGCTAGTCCCAATTACCTACAAGTCCCTCCATACACAAATGCATACCCTGTAGCAGGGTCCTGTCTCCTCATCTCATGGCATGGCCTTGCACTGCAAGCACCCCACCCACAGTCCCCTCCTCATTCTCTCAGTAAAGTATCCACCCAGTAACATGTTCACAGTCCAGACTACTGAAAGTTTCCCTTCCTGGAATTCAATTGATTATGTCCTTAGGAGAAACAGTCTATTTTGTCCCTTTGTGGCCCAAACTCTTCCCCCCTGGGGTTTCCAGTTTCATCTTGGATCCAGGGTTTCAGGTTCCTGGTTCCCCCTACAGTTATCTGCGAGCGAGGGAGCTCTGTAGGTCCCACTATGGCCCTGGTTTCTATGGAGAGTCTATTTCCCCAAGTCTCTTCCTGTCCAAGTCCTTGAACTCGCAACTCCAGCTTCCCTCTGGTTAAGGGATTCCACAGCCCTCCTTCCTGGGCTGGTTTATGATTCAAGCAGGAAGGAAAGCTAGACTGTCTGCCTTCTCTCTCTCATCACCCCCTTGGATCTCCAGAGGCTTCTGTTTTTTTTCTCCATCCCAAAAGGCCTGATTTTAGCCACATGACCCGCCTGTCATGTGACTTTGCTTATTTTCTCCAACTGGGGAGGCACGTTAATTGTAACAGGTGGGGCTGCACGCATCGTCACATACATAGGGATGCACTTCCCTCTCTTTCTTTCCCATGGGTCTTCTCTGTCCCCACATGCCATCTCTGCAAGGAGAAAAGGAGTACTTGTGGCACCTTAGAGACTAACGAAGTTATCTGAGCATAAGCTTTCATGAGCTACAGCTCGCTTCATCGGATGCATGCACTGGAAAATACAGTGAGGAGATTTTATATACACAGAGAACATGAAACAGTGGGTGTTACCATACACGCTGTAACAAGAGTGATCAGGTAAGGTGAGCTATTACCAGCAGAAGAGTGGGGCTGGGGGGGACCTTTTTTAGTGATAATCAAGGTGGGCCATTCCAGCAGTTGACAAGAAGGTGTGAGGAACAGTGGGGGGGGGGGGGAGATAAACATGGGGAAATAGTTTTACTTTGTGTAATGACACATCCACTCCCAGTCTTTATTCAAGCCGAAGTTAATTGTATCTAGTTTGCAAATTAATTCCAATTCAGCAGTCTCTCACTGGAGTCTGTTTTTGAAGTTTTTTTGTTGAAGAATTGCCACTTTTAGGTCTAAAGAAAAGGAGTACTTGTGGCACCTTAGAGACTAACCAATTTATTTGAGCATGAGCTTTCGTGAGCTACAGCTCACTTCATCAGATGTTTACCGTGGAAACTGCAGCAGACTTTATATACACACAGAAATCATGAAACAATACCTCCTCCCACCCCACTGTCCTGCTGGTAATAGCTTATCTCAAGTGATCAACAGGTGGGCCATTTCCAGCACAAATCCAGGTTTTCTCACCCTCCACCCCCCCACACAAATTCACTCTCCTGCTGGTGCTAGCCCATCCAAAGTGACAACTCTTTACATAATCAAGTCGGGCTATTTCCTGCATAGATCAAGGTTTTCTCACATCCCCCCCACCCCCATACACACACAAACTCACTCTCCTGCTGGTAATAGCTCATCTAAACTGACCACTCTCCAGGTTTAAATCCAAGTTAAACCAGAACATCTGGGGGGGGGGGGTAGGAAAAAACAAGAGGAAACAGGCTACCTTGCATAATGACTTAGCCACTCCCAGTCTCTATTTAAGCCTAAATTAATAGTATCCAATTTGCAAATGAATTCCAATTCAGCAGTTTCTCGCTGGAGTCTGGATTTGAAGTTTTTTTGTTTTAAGATAGCGACCTTCATGTCTGTGATTGCGTGACCAGAGAGATTGAAGTGTTCTCCGACTGGTTTATGAATGTTATAATTCTTGACATCTGATTTGTGTCCATTTATTCTTTTACGTAGAGACTGTCCAGTTTGACCAATGTACATGGCAGAGGGGCATTGCTGGCACATGATGGCATATATCACATTGGTGGATGTGCAGGTGAACGAGCCTCTGATAGTGTGGCTGATGTTATTAATAACATATTAATAACATCATATTAATAACATATTAATAACATCAGCCACACTATCAGAGGCTCGTTCACCTGCACATCCACCAATGTGATATATGCCATCATGTGCCAGCAATGCCCCTCTGCCATGTACATTGGTCAAACTGGACAGTCTCTACGTAAAAGAATAAATGGACACAAATCAGATGTCAAGAATTATAACATTCATAAACCAGTCGGAGAACACTTCAATCTCTCTGGTCACGCAATCACAGACATGAAGGTCGCTATCTTAAAACAAAAAAACTTCAAATCCAGACTCCAGCGAGAAACTGCTGAATTGGAATTCATTTGCAAATTGGATACTATTAATTTAGGCTTAAATAGAGACTGGGAGTGGCTAAGTCATTATGCAAGGTAGCCTGTTTCCTCTTGTTTTTTCCTACCCCCCCCCCCCCCAGATGTTCTGGTTTAACTTGGATTTAAACCTGGAGAGTGGTCAGTTTAGATGAGCTATTACCAGCAGGAGAGTGAGTTTGTGTGTGTATGGGGGTGGGGGGGATGTGAGAAAACCTGGATTTGTGCAGGAAATAGCCCGACTTGATTATGTAAAGAGTTGTCACTTTGGATGGGCTAGCACCAGCAGGAGAGTGAATTTGTGTGGGGGGGTGGAGGGTGAGAAAACCTGGATTTGTGCTGGAAATGGCCCACCTGTTGATCACTTGAGATAAGCTATTACCAGCAGGACAGTGGGGTGGGAGGAGGTATTGTTTCATGATTTCTGTGTGTATATAAAGTCTGCTGCAGTTTCCACGGTAAACATCTGATGAAGTGAGCTGTAGCTCACGAAAGCTCATGCTCAAATAAATTGGTTAGTCTCTAAGGTGCCACAAGTACTCCTTTTCCTTTTGCGAATACAGACTAACACGGCTGTTCCTCTGAAACTTTTAGGTCTGTAATTGAGTGACCAAAGAGATTGAAGTGTTCTCCGACTGGTTTTTGAATGTTATAATTCTTGACGTTTGATTTCTGTCCATTTATTCTTTTTCATAGAGACTGTCCAGTTTGACCAATGTACATGGCAGAGGGGCATTGCTGGCACATGATGGCATATATCACATTGGTAGATGTGCAGGTGAACGAGCCTCTGATAGTGTGACTGATGTGATTAGGCCCTATGATGGTGTCCCCTGAATAGCTATATGGACACAGTTGGCAACGGGCTTTATTGCAAGGATAGGTTCCTGGGTTAGTGGTTCTGTTGTGTGGTGTGTGATTGCTGCTGAGTATTTGCTTCAGGTTGGGGGACTGTCTGTAAGCAAGGACTGGCCTGTCTTCCAAGATCTGTGAGAGTGATGAGTCGTCCTTCAGGATAGGCTGTAAATCCTTGATAATGCGTTGGAGTGGTTTTAGTGATGGCTAGTGGCATTCTGTTATTTTCTTTGTTGGGCCTGTCACTATCACTACAAAAGGTTCTCCCCCACCCCCGTCTCCTGCTGGTAATAGCTCACCTTACCTGATCACTCTTGTTACAGTGTGTATGGTAGCACCCATTGTTTCATGTTCTCTGTGTATATAAATCTCCCCACTGTATTTTCCACTGAATGCATCTGATGAAGTGAGCTGTAGGTCATGAAAGCTTATGCTTATATAAATTGGTTAGTCTCTAAGGTGCCACAAGTCCTCCTTTTCTTTTTGGGGATACAGACTAACACGGCTGTTACTCTGAATACTGTCATCTCTGCAAGGGTTACTGCAGCTGCAGACCTGTAGCTGCCTCCACAGGTGGAGAGTGAGCAAAGGGAGACAGGATCCATGAAAGGTCAGTCAAGGGAGAAGTAGCTCATGCTTTTAAGGGGTTTTATGGGTCCCAAAGGTAGAGCTGCTATAGCGCTGTTCCACAGCTCTTGCATCAGCCAAACTATCTTTCGGATCATTGAATTGTGCAGAATTCCCATATGCCAGAAGCAGGGACTACATGCATCTTACTCCCAAGTAAAACAGAGCAGGAACCTAGCATCTATTGCAGATACACTGACAGTGTCCTCATTACATTGCCAAGTTATCACAGTTCAATAATAAATTTTGTAGCTCCAAGAAATGAAGCACAACTAATGGCAACAAAAATAAAATGTAGATATTATTAAAAATACACCACAAAGATACAATAGAGTGAAACTAATTATTCACCTCAAAGCCAAAAAAGGGAACTAAATTGAACACTAAACACCATTTAAAAAAAAAAATTAAAGTGCCATATGAGTTCCATAGAAGTTAGTTTATTAATTTCCTGTGAAAGGCTACAAAAATCCAATTTTCATGCAGAGAAAAATACCAGTAATGCGTAGGTACTTATTACATGCTTCCAACTAGGTATTAAAGCTCAGGAATTAATTAGTGCACATGGATTCATTTTGGAATCCTTGCTGAATGAGTTAAAAGAGCCTTATCAGAAGAATTTTATTTTGAGCTTCTGTAAAGGTACAGTTGGTGGAGTCATGACAAACATAGGGCTACGCTGGCAAACCCTCACTCATGTGAGTAGACACCATTAACTACAAAGGCATCTGTGAGTGTTAAGCATTTCTTTAAATCCAATCACTTTTGTTAAGTACTTAACTATCAATTTTGATCCCTAACTTTAGGTATTGACATTTGAAGACGGGGGCCTATGTTTTTACATTACATTATATATAGAGAGAAAGAATGGAACCAAATATTTACAGGTGGAAACTTAACAGAACTTACCATTTCAAACCATAGGGTACCATGTACATGAATGAAGAGCTCACCATGTTTTTTTAATTGGATACTGGTGGGGAGGGACAATAGAGTGCCCCAATGTGGATAGCTCTAGCACACTGGGTTTACAGACCTTTTCAATATAGTTTTCAGTCTCTGTATTACCTACTTTGCATAGAAAGATAAACCCCACCTTTTTCCAATGGAAACTTTTTTTTTAAAGAAAAAAACAAAAACCCTAAACAAATCTGAGCTAAATCACAAACACTGATGATCTTTATATGCCCATCAACTCTTAATAGTAAAGGTTTTGTATTTACTGCTTCCCACCACGTCGATTCAAAATTTCCTGTTACAAATACTTAAAAAGCGAATGCAGTGTTTTTAGAGAGCTGGTGCTAAGGAGAGTCAAACCAACCATGAGAAAAGGGGATTCAATCACCATTTTTAAAAGAAAGCAAAGACAAATGAAAATACTCAGCTATATATGACACAGGCTAAGCTGCAGTTTTGCAGAGCTAACAAGTGCCATACAAGCCCACTTCAAAATTGTCCTCAACTTGACTTGAATTCAAAAGGAACACTACCTGCTTAGCTCTGATTACCAGTCCATCAAGTTTCTAAACAGACACTGTTAGCAATGAAAGCTTTCAAGTACTCAGTTATAACCTAAATGGATTCCAGAGGAAGTAGGCAGCTCTAATAAATGAAAAGACATGTCTGCCCATCGGCATGGAAAAAATCTGGATAAAGGAATTAGGTGTTCCACTGTGCAAAAAGTAACAGATGACTACAACTGCCATGCATATATATTATATCTATATATCTACAAGCCACTTTTCTCCATAACTTATACAAACATGCTACAAATGTAAAGAGAGGCATAGTTTATCTGATTTCAGAGAAAACAGCTGGTACTTGGAGACTTCAAAAAAACTGCAAATATGTATTTTAGCTGTATTTTATATTGAAAGTAAAAACCCATTAACAGTAACTTGCAGGTATGTATGGCACTCAACTTTTCTAAACTGAAAATACTCAGCTTTTATTTTACAAACTACAAATGATAGATCCTCTATGGAAAATCTACTAGCTTATCCACCTTTCAAACTTTTCAAAACACCTTTATCAAATCACTAAAGACCCAACTCTGCTACCCATACTCACTTTGAACACCTCCTTACTATACAAGTAATTCCTATTCAATTCAATTGACTAATTGTATAGTAAGGTACTGCTCAAGGTGAGAAAGAGCAGTAGAACCAGGCCCTACTATATAAGACAGCTCAACGCAAATAAATATATAAAGAATTGCTCAGGTACAGACAATGCATTATTAAGTGCATTAGGAATAACTAGGTAAGTAGAAAATTGAAAAAGGGACAGAGAACCAAACACTTTTAGTGATAGTAAGTGAATTGAAACTTATTTAAGGCAAGGATTTGATTACTAAATTGTGCTATCATCTATCCATGTCCCCTTTTGTTGGCAAATATTGAAAGTTTGTGACTTTAGTAAATAGGAAAATGTGTAGATTAATTTTAAAAAAACCTCTAGATCCACATTGGGAAGCTTGGGTATATTTAAAGGCTGTGGAGGCTGGGATAGAGGCAGATGCATTTTGTGCTTTCCATATTAGCAAACAAAATGTCACATATTAAATCATTCAAATTCAGAAGACTATAACTGGAGACACCTCATCTTTGGTATAGGCTTTTGCTGCATCTCCTTTGTAATTGGCTCCTTCCAGTCTTGCAACTCCAAAACAAAACAAAAAAGTCAGTTTATTCAGAGTTAATAATTAGTACCAGACAGAGTCCTGGAGAATTAAATTTTCTATCCATAGAAGAATTATGGTACAGGCAGCAACAGTGCACAGATACCTATACCAATCTGCTAATGTGATGCTGACTTGTCACAAAGAGACTACCTGTGTGGGAAAGTGAGTAATTCAGTTTTCCATGTCCATTAAGTCCATGGATTCTGTGCTGAAACTGCCAAAAATTTGTCAATAATCATAGTACATTTGGGATTTTTTTTATGCTGCAAATTAGGGTGTTCTGAAGCCTTCCCCAGCAACAGAAAATGGGCTTGTAAGTCCTTATGCAAATAGCCAAAACAAAACTTTCTACAAAACTACCAGTGATTATGTAACGCTAACAGAAATGAACTGAACAAGGCACACACAAACACAAAAATAAAAACCACATGACAGAAGAATCACTCTCCTTCACAATGCCCATAAAACAAATTCATGAATTTATGGAACCCACTATTATCAACCACAACTACAGCCTTCTGCATCAGCACTGGTCTGTTTTGACTAATGGCACTTGTTTATTCTTTAACTTGTCTCATTTGTTTTAACTAGAGGGACTGAATTAGAGGCAATAGGACAGCATAGGTGCTGACCCTGTGGGTGATCCAGCCCTGAAGCACCTAAGGAAAAAAATAGTGGGTGCTCAGCACCCACCAGGCACAGCTGATTGGCAGTGCCACCAAACAGCTGATTGGCGGCTCAGGGAGGAGCTTAGAGGAGGGTGGAGAGCAGTGAGCCTCAGGGAGGGGACAACGTGGCAGGAAGAAGAAGAGCAGGGCCTTGAGGGCAGGGGGTGGAACAGGGAGGGGGCAGGAAGAGGCAGAGTGAGGGCGGGGCCTTGGGGAAAGGGACAGGGTGGGGGCAGGGCCTTGGGCTGGAGCGGGCATGGAGCAACCCCAGGGAAAACAAAGTCAGCACCGATGTAGGACAGGATGAATTAGGAGAACCCAGAAATCATAGGGAAAACCCTCACTATGGCCACACTGATTACTAATTTCACTAATTCTGGCCCTGCTGCTATTTCTTTGCTTCATTCTATTTTATGGTGGAAATTTAGGAAACTTGGTGGGAAGTCACTGTTCTTCCTTCACTCCAACTCTCTCCTCCAGTTCATTATTGTTCATTTTCCTGTCCAAGAAAGATGCTCCATCATTTCACCTTATGCTTCCCTTCTCCCTTTTTACCCTACAAAACAAAATAGATCTCTTCACAATATTTTTTCAAATACAAAAGGAACAAACACAATGTCATAAGTTACATACAAGTAAATGATTTTGGTGAATGTTTCAGGATATTTTTGTTGGATGTCATCCATTGCTACAACACCCAACACAAATGAAAGTACTGCAGGTCTCCTAAGCAGCAATCGGATCAAAAACAATTTGCCGCAGGAACCTGAAATTAACTTTTGACCTTCAGCTTCAGTCTCCACCATGTGGAACACAATTTGTTTCCACTAGTCTAAAAGCTGCCTTAGGGTTAATGCTGAGTTTTGCAAAAGCACTTCAAGGCAAAAGTGATCATCTGATGGTAGGACTGTCTCATTGTTTGAGCAAGGAAGTCATACTCAAGCTGCAAGCCAAACACCTTGCTATACACAAAGACAGTACTTCTGCATAGCAATCCTGTGTGCCAGTCCAAAGGCAGATCCAGAAAGAGGTGAGGGCTTAAGGACAACTTTATATTTTAAAAAATATTTTGTAACAAACTGTTTCATGGACACAGCGCTGATCCTCCCTATCCATCCTCCTGTAAGAGCTTTAAAATCTTTAATCTTTACAAAAAGATCAGAATTACACATGTACACTGTACATAAGCAAACTCAGCTTTATTCAGCCTCCATGAAAAGTGCAATTTCTCCACCATCATTCTGTCTAGTTGAGCTACAGACCAATCCTTCCTTTCCAATGGGATATAGCCTTCCGGTCCTACTTGGGATTGAGATATTAACTTTAAACTCCTGACACCTACAGCACTGAGTGATGTAGCTAGGCCAACTTACATTTTAGGTATAGACCAGTCCTAAGTATGAAAGCTGGAAGAGGGGCAGGGCAGCTCATGGAGTCCCTGCTAAGTCTCCTCTCCCTCTGAAAGGAGGTTTTTTGCACTCTGAGAAGCTGCACGGCACAGGCAACCTGAGCACTGTACCTGTGGTGACCAGAAGCATAGCGAGAGAGATCCAACCCAGCATTGGCTATCAAGAGCCAGCTGAGGCCACAGGAGGATTCCAGACCAGGGAACCACTGAGCCTGGTTGGAGATATGAGAGGACCGTGCCTCACATATGGGTGAAAAAAAAGTAAGAGGATTTTTATTTAAGCTGGCCACTGCCACAGCATTGCAACACTCCATCTCAGGACATATGACCTTAGTCGTACCATCCACCTTGTGAAATTGCCTGGGAGGGAGCTGGAGGTGTTTGAGAGTGTTAGGAGATGGGGGGATTGGCTCAGTTATACATGTTGATTAATTTGCAGCTAACCTTAACTCCTTCTTTCCCCAGATCCTATTTTCCTGTTCCCATCAAGTTCCCCTATCTGATCTGTTATTTTTGGTGCGTCATTCCTTTGCTTAAATTACTTTATTGTCCCCATGTATAGGGACTTACATTCCTTGCCAGCTTGTAGGATTAGCATTGAGTTCTAAAGTCACAGCACTCCTGTATATATACTACAATGGGGAGTCACTCTGAGTAGAGGCATCAGGCACCAAGGAAAAGAAACTGGGACTGAACCTGCTTAAGGAGAGTGGAGAAGCTGCTCCAAATATCAGTGATACTACACACCTGGGAGAGAAGAGGGAGGAGGCTTAAACCGCAGCTGTACACGTGAAAGACTCATGGGTAGTATCCATCCCAAAACTCAGTGTGATTAAACCTTTTTACCATTCTACCAATATGTATATGGATATATTTCACAAATATACAAGAACATTAGAAAGGAGTCATAATATAGACAAAGCACAAAACTGGTCTTGAAATACTAACAGAGGATATGCATTTCCTCTTCTTTCTAGTAACATGTAAACCACATTACGTAAATCTCTGGGTAATAAAAGAATTTCAGCACTTCTCCAAGGCCTTCTTCTCCTGGTTTAAATTCAAGAGGTTGTTCCTTTTCAGTATGTTGCCCACGGTAGAGGTTTCCCTTGGTACTCCCTGCATGAAGCTCCCAGGGAGATTCAGGGTATCGAAATCCAGCACATCAATAATCCCTTTTTCTCAAGTGGCAGAAATCCATTTTATCTCATCTCCCTCTCCAACCAGTTTTAAGACTTCTCATCTGCCCTACAAACCGCATAGAGTAAATAGGATGGACTTGGATCTTAGATTATAAAGCCAGAAGGGATCACTGTGATCCCCTTGTCTGGCCACCTGTATGACACCAGCCATCGAACTTTCCTGAATTAATCCTGTTTGAACTAGAGCATATATTTTGGGACAACATCCTATTGTTCTCTTGGCAACCTGCTACTATCAATCCTTAATGTCCATCAACAAGATCATTTCCTGCAGACATATAGGTTTTACTCCCAGTGCTGTCCACACTAGACCTTGCTTAGCTTGTGATTTAAAACATATAGATATACATTAAATATTTATTAGGAGATGCTAACGTTTGATAATTTTTAATTTTAGAAAGATCAAAACAAGTTTGGAGCTTACAACACATACAACGGAAATATGTATTACTTAAACTGCGTTACATCAACAAATTGTATATTACATAATTTTATTTACGGATTACATCTTTTCTATCACCTAGCCATAAAAGGGTTCATATGAAGTCAATAAAAGCCCTAAAATGAACAATAAAGAGAAAGCAAATAGGTAATCATGCACAAATAAGAATAGTAACCCCCGCGCTAGAAGACAACAATGCCTGAAAGTGTCCCACAATCCCATCTCTGTCATGTTGGCCATGAAACAGCTACCAAATTGCATTTGCTCTTGCAATAGCTCTCAAGAGCTATACTTGTCTGTAAAAGCAATTAATGCATTGTTGGTGCTATACAAGAAACAAGGGCCATGCCAGGTGTGTTACGAAAATCAGCAATTTTTGACAGCACTCCCCTGGGCAATTCCTCAGGTGAGTTATCTTTCTATCAGTGGAATTGAATGGAAAGACTGTTATTCATTGTATAATTATATACAGTTCATTGAAAGCTTACAAGTCGGGTAAATTCCATGTAGAATCCATATGCTACAGAAAGTGTTGTATAGAGTTGTATACTTTCAGATACTATTTTTCTATGTTTCTACCCATAACATTATATTGGAATTTCTGTTAGCAGGAAAAATGCCCCAGGACAAGCATTTTTTGAAACCACATAAGTTTAAAGAATAAGTCTTTTAGGCTTGGTCTGTGCATCAGATGTTTCAGCTAATACAAAAGGGCACGTTGTGTAGTGTTGTAAAGAAGACAAGAGAAGAGTGCAAATCTTTCCAGATTTACAGTCCTGATGAGGTATGATAAGCATGTTTGATACAGGTAACTGAGGACATTTCCCAGGTCTGGGACTTGTCTATGTGTAGGAAGAGGACAGTGACCTCTTACTTCAGTAGGATGGGAAAAAATAGACAAGCTGAAACAGCCTAAAGGAATAAACTCCTCTTTCTCTCTCTGTCTAGTAACTTCCTCAGAAGCCACTTTATAAAGAAAACTTTTTGCTATCTATAGGGAGCTTCAAAAACTTTTCTCTATAGAAGATAAACTTGTTTGTTACCATGATCTAGGTTACCTTGTAGGAGCACTTTCTCCTAACATTCTACATAAGCCTGTGGCATGGAAAGGTGGAATTTAGGAGATAAATGTGTTCTGCACATTACTAAATTTTGTTTTCTAAAGCTTATCTGAATCACTATTCTGCACTAACTCCCCATTGGAGACTTTTATTCTACACGAAGAGTGTTTTTGTGAGGTTTAGTTTAATCCATTTTGGAAGTGGATTAAGCTAAACTGCAGAAGTGAAGAATAAGATTGTCCACATGGGGAGTTAGGAATAGCTATTACACTTTACATTCTCACTGTAGTTTATTTCACAATAACTTGCCCGTTTTGAGATGCCCTAAGTGGAAAATAAATCTATAGTCATGCTGCTATTCTTCCTGCTTGGTATTCTATTTTAACAATGAGTCATGAACTCAATGGAATCTATTTGAAGAAGAGTGACTTGCAGCTTCCTTAGGAACTTGTGTAACTACCCTAGATTGGATGGAAAGGGCAGGATCAAGTTGAAATTACACACTGAGAAACTGTTGAAGTTATTCACCAAATTTAATAGGAAGGACATTAGCAATAGGCTGAAGTGTTTAAAGTACAGTCTTAGGTAAATGTACAACTCTTAGTTTAAATAGGCTGAAGACAGAACTGTGAGACAGCCTCTGTAAAATAGCTTTGTTTGCTAGGCAGTTCACAAAGAATCTGAAAAGAACTGGCAAATTGATTAATTTACAGGTTTGTCCCCTTTAACTCATCCCTCTTTCACCTTACCACCCCACCAAACCAGATAGAGGATAAATTCGTAAGTTTGGCACTGACTGAATTTCAAAAGATAGATCTTCCTCAGATGAGTGGGACTCTTGAGCCCAATCAATATCCCTAAGCAGCACTTTTTAGATAATAGCCTCTTAATATAGTTCAGAAGGTTCGATATTAGAAGATAAATCAACCCTACATTTTTGCTCGTGGGTGGCTCTGTCTGCTTTACTGTTTTCAAGCAGGACTTAGTATTCTCCTTTTATAACCCCACACTTAAGTGATCTGTGATTATTGCTGTGGGTAGAAAAGCTCTTTCAATATAAAAGATCAGAATTTTGCAGCTACTGGTAGGTGTCAGTATTGCCTGTATATACGTACCACAAACAGAACCGGCCATCTTCTTCCTCAGCATTACTGGTCTCTTATCAAGTGGAAGAAAATAAGTGTTCTATTGTGACACTAATAGTAGATGGAAAGCCAGTGCAAACATTTTAAAATACGCAATATTTGTAAGTAATGAAGTAGGCAAATGTTCATTCCTTGATACTGCTGTGGGACAGACTTAAAAGGAACGCCTAGATTGGGGTAGTCAATAGGTGGACCGTGGGCCAAATCCGGACTGCCAGACGCTTTTGAACGGACTGTGAAATCTTTTTATTTCTTTATTATCATCATCGTTATTATTGTATTATTTTCTCTGGAGTCTGGACCTTGAACAAGAAATTTGAACCATGCTTTCTTTCTGGCATCAGGACAAGGAGAGTGTCTTCTTATGTTTTGTACAGTGCCTAGCACATTTGAGCCTAGTTTCTGAGTGAGCCTGTGGATGCTACCATAATATGAATGTTAAAAACAATAGCAATAATAATAAGGAGATGGTTGTTGGGCAGGGAAGGCTGCTACAGAAGCTTGAATTTATTAAAAAGGTTTAACATATTTAAATACAATACAACATATATCAATAAGAGGCACTTCAGAAGTGACAGATGCAAAAAAACTGTCTAAAGAAATCATAGAAAATATCAGTTATTATCAGGCCCTGCAAATAAACATATTAAGTAAATAGTCAACAGACAGCTAGTCACTAGACCTGGGGGGAAAATTTCAACCAAGCTTCTGTAGGCTGAAAAATGCAGATTTGAAAACAATGAAACATTTTAGAAATTTGTACCAGTTTCACTTAATTGTTTTGGTTGGAAAAAACTAGAACAATTATTGAAAGGAAACATTTTGATTTTTCAATTCAAAACAACTTTTGAAATTGCCTTTAATTTTATTGTAAATAATTAAAAACTAAAAAATGCGTAATCAAAATTAATTTTGGGGGGGAGGGGCGGTCAAATGCAATGTTTTGTTCAGCTGAAAATGATTTTTTTGAAAAAAATTAATTTGCCAAAAATTTAATAATGTTTCATTTTTGGTTTGAATTAAAAACAGGGATTTTTTTGACTTTTTAGAATTGACAGAAAAATGAAAAATCCATTATTTGCCCAGCTTTCCTTAACACCTCTGGATTCTAAGGAGCTCAACACAAGGTCCATTCAGAGGCTGAAACTACTGCAGAGTGCTATGACCTGCTTCTTACATTCAGTTGGATGTAAAACAGAGCTCCGGGATCTGCACTGGCTCCCAGCTTGTATCTGTGTAGAATACAATGTTGGTTTTAGCCTATGAAGGTTAAATGATTTGGGACCTGGTTACATGAGATTGCCTCTCCCCCCATGACTTAATGCCATAATTGGCCATCAATATGAATGAGAAGGGGATGCCTGCAGGGTGCACTCAGTGAGTGGTCCTCAACTCTGGAACTTGCTTCCCCTTTTGGTCTGCTAGATTTACTAACCTTCCAGACACAGTGCAAAGCCTGTTTCTCTCTCTCTCTTTTATCGGGTTGTTGGGGTGAGGCTTAGCTGATGGTTGGGCAGTTATATTCAAAGATAGTCCTCTTGTATTATTATTTCTTTTGAGGGGCAGGAGTTAACTCCTGGGCTAGACCTGGGCACCATAAGGGGGATGCCTATAAGCTATATTTGATAAATATATATATGTAATGATTTCTCTGTTTTTCAAACTGTTGTTAAAAGGAATTACATAAAGTCAATTACTCTTCACTTGTCAAGGGAAGGTTATGCAGGTATGTCAAGGAAGCAAACAGAGAAACAGAAAAGCCATTCTCCGCCACCACATGCATCTCATTACAAAACATCTCTGTTCTCACCCAACCCTTACTGAAATGCCACAGAATGGAAACATGTGCTTCAGCACCTTGCATTCGCTAGATTCCATTTGTGAATAATATTTCTTCCTTTTTGGTTAATCTGTCAGACAGGCATACTCACCCCACCTCTGAGAGGAAGATTGCTCACTCCCCTGGGAACATAAATTGTACTGTTATTTGATTTGTCACACAAGATAGGACATAAAAAAAAAACCACTGATGAAAATGTCTTTACAGCTCTTTGATCTTCCTGTAGATGGTGTGTACACATATATAAATGTACAGATTCCTCTATAGGACAATTTAGAGTTTCCTTTTCAACTGCTTAAAAAGTATAGGGCAACTATTATGTGTAGCACAGTGCCTAATCTGACACAAATGTATGCAAAGATACACAACTTCAAAAGTAGAGCTCGGCAAAAATGTTTTCTCTGTACTATAAAATATTTTATATTAGAAACCCCAAAGCATTAAGTAAATGCACTGGTCTGGGAATTGCTCAGGTTTGCATCAGTCAATAATCATAATCACCAACTAACTCTTCTAAAACAGCAGTCTTTACTACAGGATTTTAATATTCTACCACGCTTTACTGTCTTAAAGGGATACTGTAGTTTAGCCTCTAAAAGAAACTAGATTACAACTCTTCTGGACTGTCTGGAAGCTCTCCTTTTCTCCCTCTGAGTACCCCACAAACAACTAGGCAAAGAATCAGCAGCAGAGAATAAGTGGGGCAGAAAACAATATAAATATATAGGTATTCCCACAGGGTAAGTGGTATGGCAATATGCTTCCACAGGCATCAAAGGAACCCTAAATCCAAACATGGCACAGCTTTTGGGAAGATAGGAGGATACTCCAATCCATCCTGCTCTGCTAGCTCTAGATTAACTAACAGCAGCATGGCTGCCATGCTTCCAATTAATTATGTATCAGGACCCAGCCTGCCAATCCATTCCCAAACATCCCTGAAAGTGAACTCCTTCTACACCCTAAGAACTCCAACTAGACAGCAGATGGAGAAAGGCAATGTGTCCATTTTCAGCTAACTATCTTAAAAGTAAGGCAACAGCACTGTAATTTATAGCTAGGAGGCTGTCAGTTCTGCCAACACTACTGAAATAGTCTTCATAACTCATTCAGACACCATGGACCATGCCCATTATATCATCACCCAGCAATGCTGCTAAAGTTAAAAGGTCAGTTACTCTTTCTATTAACTCCCACTTTGGAGAATTTTATAACTTAGCTGTTCAGTTCGGTTCTAACTGAAACTTAGAATACAACATCTTGGCCTGAAATAATTTACTTCATTCTTACAAATTTTCATTTTACATGGTTTGATTATTCCCCCCCCCTTAGAAAGTGGAATCCACCCCCATCCTACCCCCGACTCTTCATGACTAAATAATGAAGTGTGATTCAAGAAAATATTAGAACTTTTTCTTTTCTGTGGCTAACAATGGCATCTGTGATTACACTAGCTAGGAGAAAAATTACAAGAATTATTAGTGCTCATGCTTCAAGGTATAAGCTCATCTCCATACATACCTTCAGGACTAATGACAGATGAATATGTAATGCTGACAGACCCCAGTCATCAGCAGGTGGGATTGAACCTGAGACCTCTGAAGCTTAGTGTATGAGCCTCTATTGCATGAGCTAAAAGCCACAGGGTTGTTAGCTAAGTCTGTAGCAGATTTATCAATCTCTAGCTGGGCTAGGTGCCACTAGAGGGGGACAGAGTGCCACACCAAGCAGACATGGGTTACAAATACACAATTAGTATGATGTATTATAGAAGAGAAAGGGTGTTCTCCTTTCTCTGAAGCATCAAGAATAGGCCCTCTGTCAGTGGCAAGATACCTGGTTAGTTGGACCAATAGGCTATTCCACTACTTCACTTCCTGTTCTCAGGCATTTGTAAAGTTCTGATTTTAGCCCAGGGGTAGAGAATAGGCATAAGGATCCTATTCCTTCCTTTACTCATCTCAGTCAGACTGCAGTTTTCAGAAGGGTTCAGCACATACAATCATGGCCCTGCTTCCAAAAGAATTCAGCTCCTGCTTCAGCATCAAAATTAGTTGCCAGGTTTTCAAAAGCAACTCCCCCAAGTATGCCTAGCTCTTTTGAAAATCTGGTGCTGAAGTGTGAGTTGGCCCTCAGAAATCTATGACTGGCTCACAGATATGGCACAATGTCATACATCGTTTATTATTTGTATTGTTATAGCACCTGAGGAATCAGGGCCTCATTGTTCTCAGCACTGTATGTACGCATATAACAAAAAGATGGCGTCTGTATCAAAGACCTTACAATATTAGTATAGGGCAAGAGACAACAGGTAGATGGATATAAGAAAGAGATGGGTAACACTAAAACTTCAAGCTGCTTTGAGCAATATTAGGCACAATTCAAACTGAAGTAGCAGTATTTACTCAGGAATGGTCCTTGCTTCAGTTGAGCCAAACCCATGAGATTATGCAAATAGGTGCCCTATAACATCACAAAATGTATAAATACTAAAGGTATGTTGACATCTTCTCCAAAATTGGTTCATAAATCTGAGTTTAACATAACCAGCAAACAAAAATAGTGTATGTTTAACATAACAACCAAACAAAAATACACCAAGTTTCACAGTAACTACTACCACTCCACCAGCAATTTACGGGAACAGTATCTTGACCAAAAGGTATATTTTACATCAAAACTCCTAAATACTAATGCACAGAAACCTATCCAGCCATTTTTCATCCATGTTTATAATCACTGACCGTTCCCCAAAACTAGAGAAAGCATAGCACTGATTCCTAACACTAAAACACAATAAACTGGAGGCACAAAAGGAGTTAGACGCCTAAGTCTATGTTTTAGTCTTCACTGTGATAATATAAAATGCCTGCCAATCCTGTGATTGGCTCACTCACCTGAGATGTGGTAGATCCATGTTCAATTCCCCCCCCCCCTCTCTCTGCCAAAGGATTTGAACAGGGATCTCCCACCTCTCAGGAGAGCACTCTAACTCTGAGCTATGGGATATTCTGATGTGGGTTGCCCTCAGTCTCTCCTGTTGAAGCTGTTCCACTGTGTATAACTAATGAAAGAGTGATGGGAGCTGGGAACCTGGACCCTCCCATATGGGTGTCCTAACTGGTGGACTACAGAGTCATCCTCACTCTCTGGCCCAATACCTATTTAAGTATTTATCCATAGCCCAGTGGTTAGAGCATTCTCCTGAGAGGTGGGAGACCCCCATTCAAATCTTTTCTCCCCCTCTGGCAGAGACAGAACCTGGGTTTCCCACATCCCAGGTGAGTGCTCTAACCACTGGACTAACAGTTATAAACTGGGTGGAACCACCACTTCCTCCTCTTCCTCCAATGGCATAGGAAGCTAATGCCATCATCAGGTTCACAGCTGTGACTCACAAACAGAGATAGTTATCTCCGTGCCGCCTGAATTTAGGTTCCTATCTCTGTGAGAGGGATAGGGCTTAGGACACACCCTTCTTGTCAGCATCTCCCATTGGCTAGCTTCGGCAGCTTCCCACCTGGCATACTGGCTTTTGTGGCACCTATCTTACCCCATTCGTTGTATGGGAGTCACTGTGTGGGGAGCCAAGGTGCCTAACTCAAGCTTTGTGGATTGCAGTGATTTTCTAGGCAGTGTGACAGGGTCGGGCCAGATGGCTATAGGAGAGTAATAGAAGGCAGATATATTAGCCCCAGGCTAAGTAGGTCCCTTTTCCCTGGGTAAGGTAACAGGGAAGTTTCCAGATCAATCAGGAACCTTCTGGAGACAATTAAGACAGACAAGCTGATTAGAACACCTGCAGCCAATCAAGAAGCTGCTAGAATCAATTAAGGCAGGCTAATCAGGGCACCTGGGTTTTAAAAAGGAGCTCACTTCAGTTTGTGGTGCGTGTGTGAGGAGCTGGGAGCAAGAGGCACTAGGAGCTGAGAGTGAGAAAGCATACTGTTGGAGGACTGAGGAGTACAAGCATTATCAGACACCAGGAGGAAGGTCCTATGGTGAGGATAAAGAAGGTGTTGGGAGGAGGCCATGGGGAAGTAGCCGAGGGAGTTGTAACTGTCGCACAGCTGTTCCAGGAGGCACTCTAGGCAGTTGCATTCCACAGGGCCCTGGGCTAGAGCCCGGAGTAGAGGGCGGGCCCGGGTTCCCCCAAACCTCCCAACTCCTGGTCAGACACAGGAAGAGCTGACCTGGACTGTGAATTCATGAAAACGGCCAAACTAAGGGCTGCCATGAAGCTCCAAGGTGAGCAAATCCGCCAATAAGCGCAAGATCCACCAAGGTAGAGGAGGAACTTTGTCACAGCAGCTAAAAGCTAGGCGCAGTGATGCTCAGCATCACCATGCCTATCTTCTTTTGTACCTCCAGCCCCACCTTGCCATCCAGCAACTCTCCATATGGAAATAGAGTCTACAAACAAACAGATTGCCAAATCCTCAGCATCTTGTTTCCAGCATTAACTGGTGCTTAGGTGCTGTTTACACTGTAAATATTTTTCAGGTATACAGCACTCTCATAATCAAAGGACTAAATCCATATTTTGCAGGACAAGATGACCAAGGAATAATTTCAATTTTGTAGAAGTGTTTTAACTATAAGTGGGGTTTTTTTAAAGTATTTACACAAACATAGCCTGTTTTGCATGGGTACCAGATTGAATTTGCTTCCAAGAATGTAAGTATGTGCTACCATATGAAATATTTTAAATTAAGCCTTGTAATGACTAATATCATTCTCACTTAAATCATCAGTTAGTTGAGTTCTTCTACCAAGAATAACCATAGAACATTGAAGTTCCATGGGAGAAATGGGTGAAAAAGATGGCAGAAGCTAATCAAGAAGGCGTGGCGGGGAGGAAGATGAAACAGTCTCCACAGCTACTTGTCAGTTGCAGAATTGTGGGTCCCTCTCTGTTATGTTTCAGGCCATGGCAGCCTCCTCCTATCCATAAAGAATGGAAGTGTAGCCATATTCATCTTACTGGACCTCTCTTCAGCATTTGATAAAGCTGATCACTAGAGTTTCAGCCAAATCAAACCACCACCTGTTCCAATGGAAGACTTAAGAAATCCTGGAGAAGCAGTTATGGAATAACCTGCCTCCGATGAAAATTTCTTTCTAACTCCCATTAGTTAGAGATTGACTTATGCCTGGAAGACTGAGGGTTGCAGTTCCATTTTCTGAAGAATATCTATTTGGCGCCAATAGTCTGTTAGACCTTGTCATTTAGCCATAGAGGTTTACTTGCTACCAAGTCTTCCAGATCTTGGCCAGCATGGACTCTCAAGCTCTGTCAACAATCTTAACCATAATCAAGAAACCTTGGCCAGTGGCCCATTCTTGAAAATCCTTTGGCTAAATGTCAAAGGTTTCTCCTTTCTCCAATTCTTAGTCTCCAAACATAATGTAGAGGTAATTCTGCCTTCATGAAACATGTATCAACTCCCTTTCTGCCAATCACCTTAACATTAAAAGGTTGTGACCTTGTAAGTTACTCTCTACATAAAAAATATGGTTGTGCTACCTATGCTTGAATAGGTCTGGCTGACATGGACCCATTCTTATCTAATTCAGACTTTTGTGACATTGTGAAAGTCATTTCAGAGTGGCAAATGTGTAGAAGCCCCCTAACCAACCCTGGTTAACCCCAAATGTTCTCCGTAAGCTCCCGCCGCTTGCCATCTATGTTGGATATTTTAATAGGCACCACCTTACCCGGAGATAGAGGGAGTCAATCAAAATGGAGTTGGCGTTTTGGATTGGACCTTGCTCCATGACCTTAATCTTATCCGTGACCCAAAACAACAGAGTACTTTTCATTCTGTCAGAAGGAAGCAAAATGATTTCCTTGACCTCCCCTGGACCACTGGCACAATCATCCACTCCAAGCAATAAGCAGTGTATTAAAAAACTCCCCACATAGTCATCATCATCCTATCCTTGGCAAAACTGGAGAAACCATACCTTCTGTGAGTTCCAATAAAAATCTTCCTAGATCTTTCTATCTACAGTCATCCAGGAAAACAAAATACCCACTATCTGGCACAGAGCAAAAGTAATAATCTTGCCTAAATCTGAGAAAGACCAAAGACTGGCAACAAGTTACTGGCCCATTTCTCTGCTAATCTGAGTGTAGGTCAAGACCAAGTCACCGTATCTGTGATCAAGTGCTGGCACTCACCACTTACATTGAGAACAGCTTCCAGACCAGGCAGAAGACAGGTGCAAGTAGTATTGTGCATATGATACAATCTGGCATACAGGCCTACTGTGCAAACTGTCATTGGTCCTACTGAAGTGGGTGTTCATGACTGTGGAAGTATTGCTAACAGGCTGCCAGTTACAAGTTTCAGTTGGACAAAAAACAGCTCCTGGATGTCCCCAAACACTCAGTTTTAGCAGCAACGTTTTTCAACCCCTTCATAAATGATTTTCCAAATACCACTGCCAGGCATTCTATTTGCACAGACATCATCTGCCTGGCGGTACAGGACCAGGATTGCAGTCATCTAGAAGTCGCTCTCAATGCTGACATGAAAGATATGGCCCGTTATTGTAAAAGATGGAGACTTAAACATAATATTAAAAAGACAGTTTCCTTATGCTTCCATCTATGTCACATAAAGGCCAACAAACATTTCTGAATGAACACAGGCTGGATCATGATCCAAAGTCTGAGTATCTAGGTTTTACACTGGACTGTACCTTGACTTTCAGGGAACACTTTACCAAGGCCTGGCTGAAAATAAAGACAAGAAACAACCTGATCAGCAAACAAGTTGGTTTTACTTGGGGACCCAATGTACAGACACTCAGAAATTCTGGGTCTGTCTTGTGCTATTCTCAAGGCCCTTGGTTTTCAGTTACTTTGTTTAAAGTTTCCTGGGAATTTATCAGTGTGGTGTTGTTGTTTTTTTAAACATTAAAAAAAATCGCTAAGCATAGATGCAAAACATTAACTTCACAGTTTTCTGGGTAAACATCAGGGTATGGGAGGACAGAAAAAAAGACAACAAATAGAGAAAAGTAAGACTATTCTCCTGTTTTGTAATTTTAAACATTCAAAAACACCCTCATGCTCTAAAACTTAGACATGGGGGGTTTTTCAATCCATTTTTACTAACTTCTATTTGCTTTGAATGCTGCTAACATCCACACTATCTGGAAAACTGGTAATCTGTATGTAGTGGGATTGACATTAACACTACATATACCAGCATTCAAGTCAATTGAGAAAAGTTCAGTTGTTTCCCATGTGGAGTGATCAGATGTACTGCTAATGACAATAGGCTGGGCCTGTGTCAGGGTTCCCTCCCCACTCTGAACTGTAGGGTACAGATGTGGGGACCCGCATGAAAGACCCACTAAGCTTATTTCTACCAGCTTAGGTTAAAAACTTCCCCAAGGCACAAATCCTTCCTTGTCCTTGGATGGGTACTGCTGCCACCACCAAGTGAGTTAGACGAAGACTCAGGAAAAGGACCCCTTGGAGTTCCTGTTTCCCCAAAATATCCCCCAAGCCTCTTCACCCCCTTTCCTGGGGAGGCTTGAGAATAATATACCAACCAAATAGGTAAACCAGATTCTTAAAAAAAACAGAACATTATAATAAAGAAAAAAAAGTAAAAGAAGCACCTCTGTAAAATCAGGATGGAAGGTAATTTTACAGGGTAATCAGATTCAAAACACAGAGGATTCCTCTCTAGGCAAAACTTTAAAGTTACAAAAAACAGAGATAAACCTCCCTCTTAGCACAGGGAAAATTCACAGGCTAAAATAAAAGATAATCTAATGTGCCTTGCCTTATTTACTTACTCTTTTTGCGATATTGAGATTCATTTTAGGAGAAGGAGTTTTATGACCTGATGCTTCCCCAGAGAACACACACACACACACACACACACAGAGCACAAACAAAGCCCGCTTCCCGCCCCCCACCCCCATTTGAAAGTATCTCCTTTCCCCATTGGTCCTTTTGGTCAGGTGCCAACCAGGTTATTTGAGCTTCTTAACCCCTTAAAGGTAAGGAGGAATTTTAGGCTACCTTTATCTGTATGGTTATGACAGCCTGACTCTCCCATTTGCCAGTGTGACCAACTAGTAGATGTAGGCCACATATTTGCAGGCTGCATCCATCAGCAAGGGCTGCCTGGTTTCCTCCTGCACTTCCACGAGGCTCTTCCCTCAGCTCTTCAATGGTTAAGATACTTGGGGCTTCTCTTCACGTAGAGCACTATAGCGGTGCAGCTACACTGCTGTAGCACTTCAGTGAAGATGCCCCTATGCAGACGGGAAAGCGTCTCCCATCAGCATAGTTGATCCACCTCCCTGAGATGCAGTAGCTAAGTCGATGGGAGAAGCTCTCCCATTGACACAGTGCTGTCTACACTGGGGGGGAGGGAGGGGGTTAGGTCAGTATAACTACATCACTCAGGAGTGTGGATTTTTCACATCCTTGAGCGACATAGTTATACCGATATAGGTCTGTAGTGTAGACCTGGCCTTAGATTAACATGCTTTATTTGACCATCTGTGTAGATGTAATTGCAATATATAATTCCTGCCATTTTGTTTGCCTCTTTTTTGTTTAGAGGCAAATATGCTTCTGAGGCGCTGTTTTATTTTTATGGAGCTACTATGCAAATTTAGACCTTGTTTTAAAATCACTTTCAAGACTTTTGGATTAACTTGCCCATTTTTAGAGCCATGAGGATTTAAAATTTGCAACAGATGTTACCTTAAATTAGTCCTTTTACCACCTTCAGAGACAGCTTTCCCTCCTTTCTCTTGAATAAGCCTTTTTTTTCAATCTGACAGTTTCCCCCCAGTATATGACAAATGAAATCCTCCTAAAGACATTTTCCAACAAAGTAGATGACAGTGTGTGATTACAGAGTATTAAAGACTAATTTCATAGGTGGCTGAGGGGTAAAGTAAGAGCTTCAAAAGCCTTGGGGGGGGGGGGACAACTATTGGACTGAGGATTTTTTAAAGAAAAATATTTCTCTCTCATTTTAAATGATGAAAAGTTAGATTTTCACTAAAATATTCTTTCAGACAATATGAATCTTATAAAAATGAGCATAGCAGTGACAAGAAAGCTTCAGAAAATGCAATGTTCACAGAGAGGAAGACATTGCAAACTGATGCAAAAAAAGCTCAAACATGGAAAAGGGCTGTCTGGGACCAAGGGATTTTCCTTCTGGCCTTTAGTCGCACATACCTGTAGTTTTCTTAGTCAGATATTTTCTTTCTAGC
Organism: Caretta caretta; assembly: GCF_965140235.1. Lineage (NCBI taxonomy): Eukaryota > Metazoa > Chordata > Testudines > Cheloniidae > Caretta > Caretta caretta. The sequence goes on from NC_134206.1 coordinate 176,885,479, forward strand.
TCTTTCCCACAATTTCTCCAGATTGCACAGAAAAATTACCTGGCAATTTATACAAGAAAGCCCAAAATTACATTTCCCAGAATTCCCTGAGACAGTATTTCCTTTTTAGTGGCTTTATGAAATTGATTGAGCTTGCTCAAATTGTGAGAGATTGCTATTTGGATAAGCGTTCACTACAAACTCAGATAAGTAAACCATGTTTCTTACCTTTTATTAGCCATCTAAAACACTATGGCTACCATATCCCTTTATAGCTTTCCATTATTTAAGAGCCTTTCTGTATCTCAGAGATTCACCAAAGGTGATACAAGTCTGACCCCCAGCATGAAAATTAAAACAACAATAAAAGAAGAAATTATCTAATCATAGGAAATAAACAGACATGTGCACCAGTACATGTATTTCCTATTCCCCTAATGAAAGTCCCAAGTGTAAACTGTAAACTCCCTGGGGATTCAGAAAAACCACAGAAAAGGGGAGAGAGACTTACTTCCTCCTACTTCAGTGAAACTTCCCTGTCAGGAGCATGAAGGGTGGGATTTTCAAAAGGGCTCAGCATTAGCCTAACTGTACTGCCATTTAACTTAATGGGAGAAGTGCTAGGCTAACACTATACATTTTTGAAAATCCCATCCTTGGTCTATGTAGAATTACTCTTGGATACTTGTTGTTTACCCATGACCATATTGAGATTCAGTTTTAACATTTTTCCCAACTAAGCCTTTCCCTGCATGGACTTAAACAGGGATGCATCTTACTACTACTAAAAATAGAATACGGAGCATTCCAGACTCAAAGAACATTTATAGAGTAAAGTGAAATATACACTTGGACAACTTCATAATATTAGAACAGACCCAGCTGGGCAGCTTGAATCCTGCACAGCTTTCTGCTTCTGCACTTTGAATGCACTACTCATAGTTAAATGCATTTTACCTATGAGCAGAGGAGGGTGGGGAGTCCTCGTCTTGATTTTTCTTGTATTTAAAAAAAATCAATTTACTGCTCATGAAAAGTAACAGACTGACAGCCCTGGAGAATGACATCAACTATCCACAGAACAAATGCATTCTAGGAAAAAAACAGTGAAAGCTTCCCCACCATAGGTCTCTCCTTGTTTTGGAGGAACCACCTACAAGGATAATTCATTATCCTTCTCTGAGTTGTTGGCCTCCTGCTTGGACTCCTAGCCAGGTTACCAACTAGTGCCACCCTTGATGGTGGTTTTCTAATATGGACTCCTCTCTACCAGGAACAGAACTGAGATTTAAAAAACAAACAAACAAACAAACACGTATGATACCAATTAAAAAGTATGTATCCAGACACCGCCAACCAAGTCTGGTCTCAAACCCATGACCGAGAGGTGACAAGTTCTTCAATGATCATGCTTTATAAGTTTCTACTGGTGTTGCCAGTATTCCCTGGTCTAGGAAATGGGAAATCTTTCTCAAACGGTGAAAAATCTAACATGGTAGAAATGATTAAATGCAGCCATTTTATCCACTTTAGTAATCCTCTGAGTCATCCAGCTCCACTGTTTTGATCATGAAAGCTCTGAGCTCAAGTGCAAAAAAAAGAAATCTATGTGCTATTTTATTCAGCAGCAAAGGTAAGAGACCTCAATGTCCATTTCTTCCTGATGTAGAGATTTTGAAGATGAAAATTAAATCATCCATTTAAAGGAATCATGTAGAACATACATGTTGTCATGATTTCTATCAACATGCAGAAACACCAAAGAACAATAATAGACATAATATATATTTGAAAGGGAGCAGAAAAGAAACATGTGCAGTCTGCAGCCAATACTGCACCCATAACAGAATGAAGCATCTCTTCTCTTGAATAGTGAGAGCTATTATGAGCTTAAAACCAGTGCTCCACATTTTGTTCTGTCTACCTGTTCATGCCCCATGCCACTTGTTACTGGAGAGATTATCTGTCTCCCTATGTCCAGTGAAGATCATTATGTTCTCCTGGGTTGCTCTTCCTGTTGGTTCCTAGGGCTAAAAACTCCAGGATTGTTTGCAGGATGTTCTCAATGGAGTGTCAATGCCTTTGGAGCTTGCTTTCCGGCAGTCTGGCAAGAGTGATGGTGCAGCAGCACAAGACATGTTTGGTCAAACACTTAGTTGATCTCTGGACCATATTAAGGACAGGATATGGCCTTTTAAAAAAAACAGTCTTTTTATTACTGCATTTTAAATTTGACAAAATCCTGGAAGGCACACAGGTGCTGAGACAGTGGGCACAATTCACTGTTAGTTCCAAAGGCACTTACATGTTCAGATCACCACTCCAGCCATATTCCTTCAATCATTTTCCCTAGTCCCACAAGAAAGCATGTTCTTAAATATTAAATCAGCAACATTTAGTTTGATTTTTAACTATATCGCTTTTAATATTTATTTCTTGAAGGAAGGAAGGAAGGAAGGAAGGAAGGAAGGAAGAGGAGCGAATGACAGCAAGAACCTCCATCTCCCCTGGTAGAGGAGAGATACAGGGCACTGATGGATGAGAAGCTGGCAAGATATTGTTCCTTGAAGTGAAACCAGAGGTGAGCCAGGGTTAGCCAAAATTTAATTCATCCTTAAAATTAATCTAGCTTCAAACTAGACTACAGTAATGCAACAAGACACAGTTTTGGTGGATTGGCTATTGCTACAGTATTATTCTGCAGACAAACAGATGTAACCTACAGGGCAAGTTCAACTAGTTAAAATCAGTCTTATTTCCTCCTCTTCTCCCACATGCTTAAAATAAAGATCCTGTTGTCTCCATTGAGAAAAGCAGAAACTGTCAAAACACTTTTTTAAAAAATATGCAAAAGAAATAACTGTTGAAGAATTTTTAAAGGCACATTCTCTCTCTCTCTCTCCTCAATGTGGTTGAAGGAGGTTGTGCCTAGGAATGAGGGTAAGTGAAGAGGTAAGAGGTGGTGTTCCCAGATACGTTGTGCCTCACAGCATTTCACACTGAGATGGTGAAGTCTAGTGAGATTGGTGTTTTATCCCCCGATAACAAATTTTTACAAGTACTGTGCTATGTAAGTAACTCTCCTACAAACTGAAGTGGATGAGGGGCAGTTCTATAAGCCCTTCCCTAAGCTTCTAATTTTTCAGATATGCTGGAATTCTGGATTCATGCCACTCATTCCCTCACATTGAAACCTCAGTATTTTCCATAACCTTTGCCTCTTTTCTGTACCACCTTTCTTCTCTCACTACAAACTGGCCAAACATCCTGTTGAATGTATCAAATTACACTAGATTCCCACCTTGGGAAATACATATACAGTCCCAACTGACCAAATATCATAGGCATATTATCTGGAAAACCAGTCTGTCAGCAGAGTATCCTTCACATTTGCAAAATGTAATAATTGGCAACTAAGCATGTAACACTAGACTGAAAAAGTTAAGGGAGAGCTAAAGGACAACCTCTAGGTTTTGTAAGGTTTTTTATTCCTCTCTCCCCATTAACCACACTGATAGTCTCTGTTCCTGGATTTCATCAAATGGCACACCCAGTACACTCTTGATGAATTCCTTTAAATCTCAGTTTTTCATTCTTTTGTATTTTCAAGTAGTCCTGCTTCCAAGGAAGCCTAATTTATAATGTGGGGGAGGTTGCATATTTTTGGCACATGCAGTCGTGCAGATGTTATTCCTTAAGGAAGACCATCTTGATTGCCTGCATGAATAATGGCTATGAGATGGCAAAGAGCCAAGAGTTCTCTTATAGCAGAATGTATAAAACCACTCTCCTACTGAAAGAAGGCCCCCAGTAGGATAATATATTATTACGCATGATTCAAATTACAGGATCTGCAGCAGGGGAGCTAGTGGCTGTATCAGGACAGCCGCACACAGAATACTGATGATGGGATGATGGAATGCATCAGGCTTTGAAAGAATCAAGGTTTAGTGTTTAAATCCCTGCATTCTTTTGAAAGTGACTACATGGTTCACCATACAACTGAAGCCACAAATTGTGCATTCTCCTGATTTTAAAAAAATCATGTTCTAGCAGAAGTATTTGAGTATGTTGCTAGTTTTAAATAAATAAATAATAATAAAAAACTTTGCTTCTCTGGAGATTGATGACTTCTTGAAGCCCACTGGCAACAGATACAGCATTAATTTAATAAGATAATATTGAATTGTTTTATGTCTGATCCTGTTACAGCTACTAGGACACGGTAGAACAAAAATTTTCTTCACTAGATTATGACGTCTGAAAACTCTAAATTCCCTGCTATTCTGGGCTGCTTTTAAATCACTTGCATAACAAATTACTTTACCCACAAAGAACTAAATCCAAGGGTTCAACACAATCTTGGATCCCCAAACATTTTTCATTTATAAATGAACGCAGCTCAGGAAAATGTGCATGTTAAAAAAAAAGATACAAACTATTTAATGATATAGAATGCTAGCTAGAAAGTATTGTTGCGGGCTAAGATCAAATATTTTCTCTATTCCTATGCAACTGTTAAATACAAAAGGTTATAGCTAAACAAAAACTCTATATTTCGCTTTGCTGCTATATACCCTGAAGCAGTATGCAAGCTCTCCCTTAACTTCCTTTCATACTGGCTCTGGTATTCATTTATTCTGGTATATGGATGCAAATCAGGTGCATTGTGCTGAGGTGGGAGGAAGGGGGTGAAATTTTCTCCGAAATGACCTCAGTTCTATTCATTAGTAAAATAACATCTTGGCTGAAAGTGGCAGAAAATGAAACATAACAGTGCTGAACTTCACTCAGTTGTGACAGATGCATGTAAAAGCCTTCAGAGAAAGCCTGGTTTCTAAAATGGCCACTCCAATGTGAATTCTGAAGCATTAAAATAAGTACTCAGATGCTGATTGCGGCTAAAGATGCAAACTCCATGCTACAGCACCCTCTTTACCTTTCAAGATTAGGCAAGGTGATGTCAGACATTAATGGAGGAAGCAATGCCACACTAGGTAAGGAATACAAGGAGACAAATATGTTAAAAAAAGAAATTATATGCCCAATATTAACAATGAAAGGCTATTTTAAATGCTTAGTCGCACCAAAAAAAGAAATGGAACCGTGCCCATGGTTACCTGCAGAGACAGCACACAGTTTAAAAAAAAAATCAGGGAAAATGTAGCCCTGTTTTGCATAGCGATTCAAATTATGCTGGCAGAATAATTAATGGGGGGACCTAATCTCAGGGAAAAAAAGGATACGTTAAACAAAGTTCATTACTGCATGATGTAAATGAGTTTCTCACCAATGATGTCACTGATTGGCTGAGATGTGGAGCTGGTTTCGAACAGTGCAGCATGGCCGGATTGGCTGCTAGCTCTTCTGGTTACTGCCTGCTTGGGCAGCGGTCGAACCAGACACTTTCTGTCTCTCTTGTTGTCGTTTGAAGCAAATCTTGTTCAGCCCAGCTGTGTCTCCATAGTAGTGGCACCCTAAGAGAATCTCCCTCCTGCTTCCCACAGCTCATCTGTAAGGCGGTCGCTGCTGTGAAATACCAGCCCTTGGCACGGAGCCCAGACTGCGTTGTTAGATCCGTCTATAATACAGAAAAGAAATTTTTTTAAAAAGCAGTTCTTTCACCGAATTACATCCTAAAAAGGATTAGTAAGCACTGAAATGCAGCTGATTTGTGTACTTCTAAATTATGTAGCTAGCACACTTCCTGAAATAAAACATTATCTAACCTGCAGTAATAGAACAGCGTTCATTTAAAAAAAAAGAGAGAAAAATAAAACAACTCTTCTTTGTTTACCTTGATTACCAAAAAAAAAAAATCTTCACTTTTCCCTAGAACCGTGACTGATTTCGCAGTTGAACCCAAACATTTTTTAAACTTATCAGGTTTCTTTTTACGTCCGAGACATTATTTTCTGTTTAAGACAAGGGATCTTAATTAGCATTCTTTTTAACTATGCAAACAGATCAGGGCATGAAATAAAAATGCTGAATGGAGAGAGAGAGAGAGAATGAATCTGTGCAGCTTTTACAGTTCAGCTGCCTGACCTCCTGCAAAAAGAATGCAGTCATATCAACTTTGCCAGACAATGGAGTACCTACAGGCTTTCCCCAGACAAGTCCTTTATAACCAGTCAGTATTATGTGCTGCAGACAGTGGCCAATCAGTAAGCTGCTTTTTACAGCATTGACACAATAGGTGCACTGGCCACACTGTCCTTCTAGCCCCTGACAGCAGTTCAGGTTCATTTACAGTGTACGGAATACACATACGTCTGTAATGTTTCCACTGTAAAAATTATCAACGAAGGCTTCCTTTGTTTTATTATAATTACATCATCCTAATTACTACATTCAAGCCGCAGTGCCACTATTCACAGAGCGGCGCATAGGTATGCACGTCATATAAATATGCATGGGCACGCCTGCTTATTTAAATAATAAAATGCATCAATTGTTTTTTTCTCCCCCAACTCGTTCCCAACATACTACATGAGTTAAGAACACACAGTGAATACGATCACCGCCTCCTCTTATTTATCTATCCAACATTTTTTAGTCAGTTACTAAGAAATAAAAAATATATCTTCAAATCCAAACAAATCTCAGTCTAGAAATGAAATTGTATTACAGACCTAGGGCATTTTTCCTCCTGTCACCAAACATCACAGTAAGAGCCTGTAAGTGATTCTGCACGCACTCCATCATAGCCACACATCAGATGCCAAGTTCTTATTAAAAGCGTGGTGATCATCCAGCATGTGCATGCATCTAGCTTGTGTATTTGGGCATTCTGTAATTATAGCATCTCTTGTAATAAATACCTGAAACCACTCATAGATTCAAAAGATTAAATCATCACTTTTCATGTATTAGATGGACATAATTGAGCAAGTTCTATTGTGGGAACTGCCATGCTAATTTTTGTGATTTTATGCATGGATTTACATATTCATGAAGAGAATAGCTGTTATGACTGCCGACAGAGCAACATGAAAAGAAAAGAAACCATTCTCCAGCATACAGAGTATACAAAAATCTAGGGGGAAAACATGCAGCATATGGCGACAAGAAGGAGAAGTTGTTTGGTTTTTCAGGGTGATGTTGATTTCCTATTTATAAAATTTCCGAGTAGACGGCTTACAAAAATATGTAAGTACACTGAATTTGAAAGTAAAGTAAACCTGCATTTTTAATGATTCGCTAGTAGTGGGAAGAAAATTGTTTTACAGTTGGTGCCCTCATTCTCCAAGTTTTGCCTTTGCAGTTATAGATCATTCTAAGTTTGTGGATGCTTAGAGTGTGGACACCCAGTGATGCTGAAAACACTAATTAACAAAAACCTGCACTTCAGTTTTATATTTTAAACATTATTTCATATTTTAATAACTGATCTATATTGGGGGATCGTACCTTGCCTAAGAAAGGTGGGGCTCTATGTTAGCATAGTTCTTTTCCATCTCATTACGATCGCATGCTTTCCAAGTCTGAAAATGCAGGCTTAATGCAGCTTTGAGTTTCAATTGTTTTTTTAAAGAAAAATGTCACCAATGGAAAGATAATTCCTTCAGTATGATAAATGCAGTGTGCATTGATTTTTGTAGTGCTTTCATCACAAAAAGCACTCCTACAATAACTGCACAGTTACTATATACCTTATTGTATATTAAGTATAAATAATGAAAGTGAGCTGTAGCTCACAAAAGCTTATGTTCAAATAAATTTGTTAGTCTCTAAGGTGCCACAAGTACTCATTTTCTTCCTATAAAACTTGTCTATTTATTTGTGTGGTAGCTGCCCTTTTAAATGTCTCTATTTTTCCTTAAATAGCTAGATAACATTACATAGGCACTCTGATTGCTCCCTACATTTGGTACAGATAATGCTCCAGATAATGAGAAAAGATTGTTTAGTTCTTCAGGGAAGTTGAAAACTTTTCAGTATGTGTTTGACAGGCCTTGATTTAAAATAACTATTTCATACTACATACAATAATATTACAGAAGAATAAGAAGTATTTAGGTATCATGTGCCCATTTTAAAATGTTGAGAACAAAAGTTCCTTGCAGATACAATGCTTGTTTCCCAGTGTTGTACTTAACTCCTGTGTCGTGTTGGTATTCTAAGCATTAATGCTGTGTAAAATACGTTATTAGAATTTATTTTTTAAAAAGTAAACAACAGCACGGAAAGAACATTAGCTATATCAAATGGTAAAATCCCATGAGAAATTGCTACTTGTTCTATAAAGTAATAGTTTCAAAAGCTAAAAATAAAAGATATTTTTAAAAATATGAATAGCTACAACTACATTAACTGATGCATATTTCTCTAGTCAAACCAATAATCAGGCAATAATCAGTTGGGGGTCTTCTTTATACTTTTATCTATCCAGGATTCAAACTCCAGTGGCTCTAGATCTCCAAGCAAACTATTAATTTGTCCACTCAGTTTAGGATGATGTCTAGGCTATGACATCATATGGCGCATCCTTGCAAGGTACTCCTGTGGATAGCAGAACAATCATGTGCATCTATTTTAAGATATTATAGAATCATAGAATATCAGGGTTGGAAGGGACCTCAGGAGGTCATCTAGTCCAACCCCCTGCTCAAAGCAGGACCAATCCCCAATTTTTGCCCAGATCCCTAAATGGCCCCCTCAAGGATTGAACTCACAACCCTGGGTTTAGCAGGCCAATGCTCAAACCACTGAGCTATCCCTCCCCCCTATATATCAACTCTTCAGAACCTCAAAGTGGTCTTGATTTAAGGGGAAAAAAAGATGTAAAGTATATTTCCACTAATTTAAAGTTTCTTTTAGAGGAGTATATCTGAAATCTAGTATTTATACATCAACAAAATCAAAACCACCAGAGGGAAAAAATAACACTAAAAGTGAGTTTATAATCACGTATGTTTTTCTTTTGTAGTATTGAACATGACAAATTCTTCTTTCAGTTACATGCATAAATAAGTTCTCAAATCAGAACTATAAAAGGAAATTTTAGATTAAGAAAGAAACTTTACCAAAATAATCAATGTGTACATCAGAGATTGAAGGAATAGACGTATAGTAAAAAAGCAACCGACAATTAGAAAAGCATTGGACAATATAAACAATTATATCTAGAGCCAAATTACTTCCCCCCTAGAAGATATGCATAAAATATGTCATTCCCCTGTTTACAACTTAAATGTTACTACTTGTGGCTATTGCTTGATGCACTGATCATAATATTCTCAACTGCACCTTTTGCTTGCCTCTTGCATCCCTTTGTTGCAGTCAGTTTTCGTCTCTTGCAATATACTTAAATTGTAAGCTATTTGGGTGAGATAAGGTCTTTTTGATATGTGTTTGTACAGCACCTAGCACAATAGACCCCAGTCCCTGACCAAGGCCTCTAAGCACTCCCACAGTCCAAACTACAACAATTAATGATGTTTCCTTGCACACACATACTAAAGCTCTGTCCATTTTAATCATCTGGAATATATATTTGATATATGGGAACAATAACCAAAATGTTCAGACTTAGCTTCCTAAAGTTAGGCAGCTACATCCATCTCTAAGCCCTGTTCCTGTAATGAGCTCCATGCTCGAGGACTCCTATACCTCTGGAGCTAATTGCAGGATTGGAACATTAAGTACCTAAATAAGCAAATGTCCTGATTTTTAGGGGTGCTTGGAAGCCCCTACAGCTGTTGTAGTGAATGAGAATTATGGGGTCTCGTGTCTAAATATGATGTAGGTGCTTACATCCTGGCTTTTACAAGGAGTTTGACACAATGGTTGAATAGGTCTTTTCCATTTTTAATAACTGCTATAAACCTGTATTCCATTGTTATATATCCCCTGTATCCTGAAAAGGGAAAAGTGCCAGAGGATCTATGAACTTCACTGAGGATTTCACTATTCCTATTGATTTTATGTGGAAGGAATTCACATACTATTGTGATGGTAGCAGTATAACACCGATTGAGAGAGAGAAAGTAAGCCAGGGAGTAAAATATATCAAAGGATTTCCATCATTATGTCTTTTACTAAATCAGCCAGCCATGTATATCCAGAGAGAATATCAACTTTTTTATATACACTACAATGACTGTGAAACAGGTTTTCTTGGACAAAATAAATAAATGTAGTTAAAGGGCTATTAATTCTAGTAAAATATTAAAAAGGAGGAAACTATGCATTTCCATTTTAAATTTTATGTCTAAAAAATTACACCTCTTTACATGCATTGCTGCAAGACTAAATCCTCAGTTTTTTTTTTAATATCAGAAAAACTGCCCAATCCTCCTAAATGTCATTCAGTTATACATAATTTTACACAGTATTTATGAATACTGCACACAAACATTTAAAATGTGCTTACTTTCATTTAATTATTTGTAAATAGAATGCATATAAAATACTGGTTTACTGTCCTTTATTTTTAAATAGTGTATTTTCTGTACATATTTATGTTAAAAACAGTTTAAAAATAGTTTTCAAACCTGCCATTGTTCGGCCCTGCCGGAAGTAAGCCAGGAGGCAATGGATGGCATTCTATTAGGCCACAACTTTATTCACCTAAAATATCTGGAAGAACTCTGGTGACCAGACATCCCACTGTTAGGGGCTTTGTCTTATATAGGCAACCTATTACCCTGCCCCCCCCCAAATTTTCACATTTGCTATCTGGTCACCCTAGGAAGAACCCAGCAATAAATAAATTGTACCATGCAGGTTGTCATTATTCTTTAATCACTTCCACTGATTTGGGAGAGCTGCCCTTCCTATTCTGCCTTGCCCCATCCAAGTAACTCATCCCTTTCTTTCCCCTCCATCTCCAAATGCTGAGGGAGCCTTTTCTTTTGGCAAGCTGGACAAAGGACCCACCACATACAGTTGCAGTGAGCACATTATTTGTTCCTCTCACTCTGAGATCTGTTTTACGTTATTTTAATTAATACTTTTGTTTCCTACTCAATCCCACCTTCCCATCTCTTGTGCTGAATTCATCCGTTCCTTTGTCCTCTTAAAGAGGCAGACAGTATCATATGAACACAATGTGCTTTTCACAAATAAAATAAAGAGTGATTTATAGTGACCCATATTAAAAAAGTCAAGCACTTCCTACAGCTATCACACAGAATTGCCTGAGATACACAGATTTCCTCCAATTTCATGTATTCATACATGTAGTTATGGGTACATTGATATGGGTGACGACTGTATTTTTAGTGATTTGACATAAACTAGAACCAAAATGGCTGTAAATTATACCATGAAACAAGTCTATCTATTGTTGCTCTCTCTCACGAGCAGGAACTCTACAGTGTGGGTTGGTGCCGTAAGTTCCAAGTACCTCAGCACGACAACTGTGATGTCCCATACGGTCACCGACTCAATTCACCTTTAGGTGACATTTTGTTCCCCTTTTTGGAAAGGGGGGATGCACATATCTGCAGTCCATGGCACAGAACGTATCTGTTGTGTTTTTCATGCACAGAGAATTTAACATGTATCTTTAGTTTTAGATGACTTACTTTGATTAAGGAAAATGACAAAGAAAGAAACTAATGTAGAATCTCCATGAAAAAGAGAATTGCTTCACCATACTACCTACCTAGAAGTCAAGCAAAAAGCCTACTTATCTTCTGTCACAGAGGAAGCATGTTCAGGTGTAACTTTTCTGGGCCATAAATTGTTTTGTAAACCCAGACTGCCTCCTCACAGGTCCAGAACAGGTCCAGTGGTGAGTGGGGGCGGAGGTTCAGTAGCCAATGATGAGGGTGCGGGTGCAAGGCTGGTGGTGAGATGAAGCTGCAGGGCCAGGCTGCTCCCCCTGCCAGTCTGTCAGCGCAGCTCCCCACTGTGTGCTAGCTCTCAGCCAGCAGGGCCCTGCCCCCATCCCGTTTCCAGCTGGTGCTGGCTCCGCACTGCAGCAGCCAGAGAGTGCGGGCAAGTGCTAGGTGACTACATGTTACCTCTGCTGCCCACCCATCAGCCCTTCATGTGCTCCCCATCTCGCTGTCTTCTCCCTGCTTTGCCCCCTTTACCCTCCCCAGCCCTGATGCTCCTCCATATCCCGCCCCCCTCTCCCCCCCCCCCGGAAGGACGTGTCCCACTCCCAGCGCTGTGAGGAGAACCAGCCCCTGGTTGGAGCGCTCAGCTCACCAACAGCCTGGTGGACAGGCTCCTTCCTTCCCCCACTGCCTCTGGTTGGGCTGGCATGCCAGGAAAGCTGAAGACCCTCCAGCCTGGGGTATTGGCCAAGAGGAGCCGAGCCCTGCATGTGCCAAAGCCCTGCACAGCGCTGGCATGGGGAAGCCGCTCTGCCCCTCAGCTAAGCTCTGGAGTGGGTCAGGGAGGCGATTTCCAGCCTGTTCCCACCCTGAACCTACAGGCTCCACAGCAGCCCCCCGGGCAGGGGCTTAGCACCCTCTTCTCCTGCCTCTCCCCACCGCCCTGGATCCTGCCTCCAGGGAGTGCGGGGCTTCTCTGTCTCCTAGGCACCTTCCCCTGCTCAGCCACCTCTCTGGTTGGGCTCTGGCCAGTATTTATTTTTAATGGGGGCTCAGTCAACTTGACGTTAATTTGAACATTTGTACTGCATAGGTCTGATTGATTGCTGTTGAACTTGCTCGAATGGAAGTAATTTTACCAGGTGTCCCATATTCAGCATAGGGAAATGTTGTCACCCTAGTCAGGGAAGGAATGACAGCAATCAGTGTCACCATGTACAACACTGTTCCTTGTACTTCCAGGGTGGTCAAAGAGAATACAAAAAATGTGGGAGTCCTATTGACAGCCATTGCCCACACCTCATTTGATGAGGGTAATCTACCACACACCCTAAAACACAATACTCAAACCAAAACTAAAAAGACGACATTGCTCAATGTTAGAGACCTCATGAGCCGCTGCTCGGTGTCTAAATTTAGTTTTCTAAGCAAGCAAATCAATTAGCTGGCAAAAAAAAAAGGGCTCAAAACCACCTGCCGGTATCCTATTTCCCTGTCAGTCAACCTTCAGGACAACATATAGGACCAACAGAACTTGTTGCTTCGGTGGACGACCTTTCCCTGTTCATACATACAGGAAGCACACTCACTCATCCTGCTGTCCCACCTCCATAAAGCTGCAAGGATAAAAACAATCATCCTGAAATGCCTCAGGTCCTCCTTCTCTGCCCAAAATATGAACAGCATCATTACCCATGTAATTCAGTGTCTAGTCAAAAATTATCATCTGGATTAAGAACAGCTGACTAAAGCTGAACCCAGGCAAGACAGAAGTGATACAAGATAAAAGAGCATTTTGGAGAACTTGACTCCTCTATCACCATTGATGTATCATCTTCTACAGCTGCGGGCATCTTCCCACCGATTGTTAGACTGGTCCACAGCCTTGCAATCCTTTCTGGATTCTTCAAAACAACCGAATACTCAAAAGAGACATGGTGGTAAAAAAATGCCCACTTCCATCTGTGCCTGGACAGAATATTGTGCTCCTTCCTATCAAACACAGACCTGGCCACTGTGATCCATGTGTTTGCAATATCCACACTTGATTATTTCAACTCATATTTAAAAATGAAGCCACCACACATCCTGAAATAGGAAGATGTATCTTGATTTACCCAAAAACTACTTTTTCTATCAACGAAAGTCCACAGATCCATTACAATTGGTCATTCCTCTTGTCACAGTTCTCTGAAGGCAGAACCAGACCTGTCTGTCAAGAGAGGCTGGAAGTGGCCATGCTCCTGAAGATCCAGCCAGCTCATTCTGCTTCAAGTAGCTGCAGGCAGGATCTACCAGGCCCTTGCTTAGAGCAACAGTAGCTTCCATGACACCATATTGGGACAGGCCTCCCTGGCAGCTACATTATACAGGCAATCAATAGCAAAGCTGGCAGGAAAGGGTCCAAAAATGCCCAGACTACCTGGCCCCAGGTCCCGGGGCAGGCTGCTATGCCCTACCCCAGCTGGTCTACCCAGCACCAGCTCCCATTGTAAGCCACTATACCCAACTGGGCTACTCAGCCCCAGGTACACTAGAATGGATCTGTAGACTTTCCCTGTGGGAAATAAAAAATTTGCTTTGGTGTTCTTGAAGTAGATTGTCACCTTAGTCTGCTTTGTGTATGGGGCAGCACCTTGGAGTAGACTCGTAATTCATTCCTTGGTTCCCCCTTGCTGTATTCAGGATGAGGAGTTGAATAAATGGCTACTGGTTTTACCCCCATGCTGGCTCAGTTCTGCTGGCCAGACTATTGGGTGGGTCTAGGCTCCAACCATTCCCTGCCACACCTGTGCAGGAGAACTAGTACAAGCCCTACTAAAGCTACTCTCTCACCCCCTCTGTAACTACAATGTGGATAGCCCAGGCAGAACAGAAATGGGACACCTTATACCTTCCTACTCCCTGCATGGCATCACAATCCCTCTCTTGTTGAAAACTTGGGTTAGGCTTAGATACTGCAGTGATGGAAGCTAAATAAATAGGCTCCTAACGTTTAAAACTACAGTGCAAAGAAAACAGGATCATGGCGTCCCCTTACATAGCTACCCCATAGTCGCTCAAGATTGCAAAGTATGGTGTCTCTTCATATATTTCTCTTTCATTTAAAAAGCTGTTGGTTTTCTTATAACAAAGATTAAAAGGATAAATAACGAACCAAGATTTTGTTTATCTCAATAAATCTTGTTTTTCTTCTGAGAACTCACCTGTAATGTGCAGTACTTAACTCTGCTTTCTCATGACATCATGAGGTGAACAAATATCAAATGGGTTTTTAAAAATCTATTTAATGTAATCGGAAACCACAAATACATTTACAATTATTTTAATTGTATGCTTATTGCATGCCAGAGTCCAGGGTGTTTGGGTACTTTCACTGTTTTTCCATACTTTAATATATTTTTTAAATTTAGCCTTACCTCTGAATTTACTGGATTTTCAAAGCTTGTTTTGGGGATAATTGCAACATCTCTGTAATAATTTTTCCCTTACTGTTATGTACCAATCTTAACTCCATTTTAATGTAGATTTTACACTGGAATATACACAAGATTCTTACAATCTGTTAAGTGAGGCATTTAGCTATAGAATTCCACCTATTGCAAAATTATTCCATCTGGCTGGGCATAACATATCTCTCATGTAAAAATCCAGAAAATTTTGTAACTCCAATTACCTGTATGAAGTTATATAGCATCTTTCAAATGGTAAAGTTTTATTTTAATGGCTACAATTAACAGATTATAGCTTTCCTGGTATAAATACATGCATATTCAGTTCAAGTTGCTGTTTTAAAAAAATATTAATGATTGTGACAGATTGGGAGGGAGTATGTTTGGGTCAAACTGTAAACTCTATTTTGTTTTGTGAGTACCATTTTGTGGTTGTACTCTTTACTGAGACCTTCACTCTATGTTGGGTTAAGACATCCAGCTGGTGTTGAAAATCAGCCTAATTTTGAGAAGGCCAGTCTATTCTAGGTGCTTCATGCTGATTGTCACAGCCACATACTGGGGGTAGGGGAGAAGAAGGCAGGAGGGACTCTGCCTTATCTAAGGATGCTGATCAGAGCCAGGTCTCACAGAGAGGATGAGATCAGGTTAGAGGGACTATGTTCAAAACTTTATGTTGTTTTCCATAAATCTGTAACTTTTGTGCTTTTTAAGAGTAAAGTGTGTCTGTATTAGAAATTCCTTTGCTGGGTCAGTGTTCCTTACTTTACAGCCACATTGTTCCCAGAAGCTTTACCTAGAACCCTGAGCTCCCACAGCCAGGTGTGCTCTGGGGCAGGAACATGTTTAAGCAACTGGGGTCTCAGGAGGGCGGAAGCTCTAATTAAGCAGTTTAAACAAGGAAGTGCCAGTGTCGGCTTGTCCATGTTAGGAAAATTGTCATTCATTGTGTACTCCTCAAGAGCTCACATATTGAGTCATAAGTAGAGGAGAGTGAATAATTGATTTTTTGGTTTGGTGGCTGCATTTCACCCAGGTCTACTCATTACATGAAGACAAGGAAACATTCAATGCAATTAAAAGGTGGAAAACTCAAAACTGACAAAGGAAATACTTTTTTACACAATGTGCAATTAGATTGTGGACCTCTCTGGCACAGAAGATGTTGAGCAAGATTCAAAAGGGGCTGGACATTTCTACGGAGAGCAAGGATATCCATAGTTATAATTAATGGCAACAATTCTGTCTGTGGGATATGAAACCATATGGTTTGGGTTTTAAGCCAATGTATATCTAGTAGAGACCAAAGTAAGAGCTAATGTGGAGAATGAATTATTCCACATGTGCGTATGGTGGAGTTCTTACACCGTCCTCTGAAGCATCTGACTCCATCCATTGATGGAGACAGGATACTAGAATAGATGGAACTTGGGTCTGATCCTGGCAGTTCCTTTGTCTCTGTGGCTTTGGGCATCAGCTTATGTTTTCTTGAGAGAAGTTATAGTGAATAAGACACTGGAAGTATCATCTGTTCTTTCCAAACATGTCATGGGATCGTTACATTTCTCCTGTATGCTCACCAGACATACACAGAAATGAGACCTTGGCTACATATATTATGGTAAGGACATGATGTTTAACAGTTCAGCATGCAACTACTGCAATGTGGACATTTACCCATGAGCTCTACATTCTAGTATATAACTTGATCCCAAAATCTGCCAGCACAAAAGTGAGACAGCGATATTCAAGTTAGACTAACACAGTATTAACAGTTGACATAATTACAGGCTTCAAGAAAATAAATCCAGAGATTGATCTCGGATACTTCCATAACATCCTTACCTTGTCTTATTACATATCCCAACACAATGCATGCTACCCCACACCCACTAAGCAAATGATCTTATATACCACAAGTGCTTTGTTAATTGGGTGCTACAAGGTCAGGAAAAGAGACAGTGCTTGCATTAACTACATTTCCTTTCTTTAATTGTTGTATGTTTCAGATTTGATTTCTTGGCCCAGGGATGGAGAGGAGGAGATCCTAATGAAGACATGTTTAAGACAACAATCAGAAATTTAGCTATGTGACTCCGATTAGCACCAGTGGGAATTGTTTAGGGATTTAGCTGCACAATGCTTTGAAAATGTATTGATGGAAGGACATGGCTGCCTAGGATTTGTCTTTCCCCACAATGCTTCCAATTTAAATACATTTAAATTAAAAACAAATATTTTTGCTGAGGAAATATAGAAAAACTGAAAATTTGAGTTTAGAAAATGCAGAATCTAAATGCAGAATCTAAAATACCTCCAATGTCCTTTTAAATATCCAACAATATTTAGCTTTTAAATAAGGCCGTAAGTTATGGACAGCAAATAGTATTTTAATCGGAGAAGCTGTGGTGATAAAAAGCACTTTTCAATCAAAGAGCTTGGTCACTGCTATTTAAAGCAGTGATATGTAGTTTACCATAAAAATATGATTAATCCTGATATGCACTAAGAATGTGACATCCAAGAAACAATTAGCACTGGCTGCTGAACTCCAAAGGTAACTTGTAATGGAGGGGAACTGGGAAGGCCAATAATGGTTAAATGGGAGATCAAGGATATTTATTGAGTGGTGAGGAAGGAAGATGCCCTGAGAAGCCGAAAAGACTTGGGGAAAGGCTCAGAGCAGCAACTAAAGAAGTGACAGGTGTTGTCTGAAGAGAAGATGAATTAGAGAAGTTGAAGAGACTGCTGTATGAAAAATCTATCCAGAAAAGATCTAGAGTCTTATTTAATAGCCTAGTGGGTGAGGGTTTCCCTACCCAAAAATCCAGATGGATTGTCTGCTCTCTCTTTCATCTCCCGTCTGAGAAGAAAATAGAATGGTCTATCTGAAAAAATAAACATTTTCTAGGGGAAATTCCATGCCTTTGAGATTTTCCTTGGATTTTCACTGGGAAAAGAATAGATCTTTGTGTGCTCAGAGCAAGACTGTGCCCAGCCCTGACTAGGTACCTAATGGTGGGAAAGAGTACAAGAAGCCTCCTTCCTTTACACACCCCATACAGAAGATGGACAAAATCTGATTCCAGCACTCCCCTGAGCACAAGCACCGTGTGAGGGTAGTGCTGATGTAGGAGGAAGCAACTTTAAAGTGGGTAGGGTTTTGGCCTGGAACCCCACCACCCCGAGCACATCAACTGGCCAGAGATGTAGGGGAAGTTCAGCATATATATATGGCTTGATGTATGGTATTGAGATTTCAAGGCCCCTGCCTGTAGAATTCTTATCGACTTTACTGGGAGTACTGTGTGCAGAGGGCCTGCAGGATTTCGCCCAATAAAGTCAGAAAATTGCAGAGATTTTTTTTCTTGATTGTGTGAACTAGCCCATTTTATCTATTTGTGGTTTGTTGCCAGTGACCTGTGGTGACTGATTGGTTAACTACTTCACAAGGAATGTCTTCTGTTTTCATAAATTCTGAAATAGAAAAAGAACAAACACATTGTTCATTAGCAAGTGTCCTTGTTTGGATGTAAATTTATGTATTTGTATGACGATCCCCTTCACGAATCAAATTGCAAGAGGGGGCATCAATTTGGTCTAATCACTCAGCAGTATGGAATTCAGGTGAATGTTATTTTGCAGGATTCAACCTGCTTGAATCATTTCCATGAGCATATCTGAAACTGCTAGTCTTTGGCATGATCCTAAATATTCAACCCCTTCATCATTAATCTGCTATGTATTTCCAGTATAAGACTATCAAGCATATGTACTTCTGAATTCATGAAGCAGTCAGAGATACACTCATTTATGTCCAAAAGATTAGAATAATGGCCCAGAATGAAGAAATACCTATTTAGCCCTAACTGGTGTTCTTCTCCACTAGAGGGAATTACTGTGTAAATAAAAGGACACTGCAATTAGTTTCCAGGTGCATGTGTGAGGGAATGGAGCTTGAGATAAAAAAGGAGCATAAGGTTTGCTAGAGAGAGGTGTGTACAAGCAACAATGTATATGCAAAATCTCTCTCTTTCTCTTCCCTATATCTATATAATCTATAGCTATGACAAATCCAGACATGGAGAAGATTTTCTTCTCCCTTCTGTTGAGATCGAGTAATTCCCCAAAACAAAAGGAGTAATTTCTTCAAGTTTTCGTTTGTTCAGTACAATTTTCTTTTCGCCTGCAAACTCCAGGGTTCCTAATGAACCAAGAGTTTGGTATGCTGCTCAAAAATAGCAACAGGCAGTAGAGGTAAGAGAGTGATTGTGTGCCCTTTAATATTAGCACTAGAGGCCTAATTTTCATTTATTTCAAATGGAAGGGTGTGGGTGTTCAGGTCCCAGAACTCAATTTAAAGAGAGAGGAGAGAGAGAGAGATAACGAGATAACAGATGTAGGTTATGCAACTGATGATAACCTAGGCTTAGCAACCTGAGAAGGAGAAATGTAACACAGCTTTAACTAGCTCTCAGTTACATATACATCTTGTCTGTTTCTGTTGGTATTCCCCCAAAAGGCTCTCCAGCGATTTGGGTAGGAATTGACATGATCAGCATGGCTTCAAATCCCTTTGCATCTCACATGACCATCAGTCATATGCTCTCAAATGTCACACTCCTATTGCCATGCACTGTTTTAAATGTTACTTCCTGTTGTGCATGAATACCAACAGATTACTTCATCTTTATTGTCTCATGCTAAAAAGTCAAGATTTGACTTCACAAATGAACCACAGTGTTTGTAAATGACTATAAAACACCAGTCATGATACTGAAAGTTAATAAAGATGCATATCCAATCGTTTAGCTGAATTACTACAAGTAACTTCCTGTCCTCTTGTCTATCCAAATAATTTACCCATGAAGAGTATTCAACTCAGAAATATACAAATTGCTATTCCTCTGCAGCCAAAAGCAGAGCTAGATGGGTGAAAATAAGTACACACATCTGTTAACCAAATCCTCTGGACAGAAATGAAAAGAAGATTCAGGAGTCGCCTGGTAGGAAGAGAAGCACCCCACATGGATAGCAAGCCCAGGTAAAAAAAAAAAAGAGGAGAGAGAGAGAGAGAGAGAGTGTAACGTGGCACTCTGATATTCTGGTGACGGTGGGGTCATATAGATTAGATAGGACCCAGCAAGATAGAGGATGCAGCAAGGGGAGAAGGCAGCACTGAGGAAAGGTGAGTGGAATTCATCCTTTCAAAGAATGAAGGGCAGGCAGAGACCAATGCAACTGTCGGTAAAAGGAAAGCCAAGGCTCATTGTTTTCTTGTGCTCCCCATTCACCCGTCTGTTTTAATATCCACTTATTATCCATAGTCTTCTACTGAGACTAAGATCTTTTGGACAGGAAATGGCCCTTTTTTATATGTTTGTACACCACCTATTACTATGGGGCCCTGCCCCCTAGACACTACTGCAATACAAATAATAAATAAAGCCCTTTTCAGTAACAAAGCAATGAAAGTAGAAAAATCTATCCAAAAAAAGGAGGAAAAAGCAGGAAATAACACGAGACATCAGATTTCCAAATGAAGATTAAATTAAGGACATATAGATTAGCCTTTGTCCTTTCCTTGTTTTCCACTTATGGAATGATATTTTTGTAGGGAAAAATATAATTACACTCCTATCAATTTTATGGCAGGAATTTCAGATCAGATAGAAAAGGAAAAAAAAATCAGCGTTTAGAGTAGCCATGCATTCCTTTTGGCAAGTAGCACTATGGCCTTGTGTATGCTTAAATTGCACTTTAAGCCAGTTTTTAAACTGATTTAATGTGGTACAAAAGCCTGTGTGGCCTCATTTAATTCAGTTTAAAACTGGTTTATGGTGAATTAGCTTAAATCGGTGAGGAATAAAGACCAATATAGGCCAGGTATAAATCAAATAAAATGAGTCTGCACAGGGTTTTGTATCACTAAATTGGTTTAAAATCACATCTTTACTTAAACCAGGGCAAATCTGAATCTAGACAAGGACATACAATAAATGGGCAAACCAACAAAACCAAGGCCAAAAGCAAATGTTTACACAAGAGGAAAATGCCAATATTAGGATAAAGGAATAAAAGTGGTTTAGGACAAAATATGTCTAATAAGCCTAATGGGGGATTGTTTTAATCTCAAGAAAAACTTTTTTTCATGGTTTTGTTATTTAAGCAACAGATAAAGGCAAATTGCTAAAACAAGTCCAAAATGTACTAAACTCAGGCTACTTCTATGCCTCTCCTCACTACTTGTCATACACCATGAATTTCATACACCACCCATTTCCATTCACAGTAAAAGACCAAACCTTAACTGCCGAGTACCTGCAACGTTCAAAGAAGTCAGTGGGAGCTTTGGCCATTCAGCACTTCTGAGGACTTGACCCAAATCCCACATTTTTCTCCACAATTATATCCATGTTGGAAAAGGCTTAAAAGAGGTGCTTTTTCCAAGAGCAAAAAAAAATTACATTTGCATAACCAATTCTGGTAATCCTTTCTAAATCTATTTTGGAGTGGGTCCCAATGGGAAGTTTTGTTTCAGCAAATCTTATCAAATTTATGTTACAAGCAAATATAGGTCATATTGATTACACTCATCCACCCTAGACATGGGTGACCCTGGCCTTCATTGAGCCTTACATTGTTCTTTCCCCTCATCATAACTTTTCTGCAACTGACTTTTTTTTTTCGCTTCAGATTCTCCTCCTTTGGGATTCTTGAAAATACTATATTCTTGACTTACCTTCATACTTTTAGAATCATCCAACAGTGGAGTTTTTGTATGAGGAGTTAACATTTCATTTTTAAATGACCTTTATTCTCAATATCTACTATTACTGAGCTTCATGCAGTTCTAAGGTTATTAGCTTGACTCTAGTTTCTTACAAATTGTTACCATCCACTTAGAGCAGTTGGAGGAGTAAATGGCCCTGACTGAAACATCTCTCCCAGAATACCAGCCTCCCACAATGTCCCTCTGAAATACTACCCCTTCGTTATGAATACCTTCTCTCCCCACGAGGCCACCACTGAGAACCTACCCATATTACAAATGAAACTTGAGACACACAATTCTGAGCTGCTCAGGAGGTACAGCTACTGAGAGTGTCAAAAGCTTTGCTGAAATTGAGTACTATGAGAAAATCCTGCTAAAACTCTCTCACATATCAGACCTGACCATCCAATTAATTTCATTTTGAGGCTAATCAGAAGTTATAGCTGGAGGATGTTTTAATAATCAGATTTTCCTCTCCCCAGCTCTCCAATGGGGGGAGCACAAGTAATAACATTTAAAAAATTTAAATCGGCTGCTGTATGCCAGAGATGAAAACTATTTGTATATTATCAGCAGGTGATTAAAAATCTAACTGATGCAAATTGGTGCTCCATTCTCACTGCCAGATACCATGTTACTGTTCCAGTATTAGAGGTGGAAAACTTCTGCTGGAAGAACCGTGATAGATACCCAGCTACAAAAAAGTCTGTTTCCTTTCCAGTTCTGTTTGTTGACTACTTACGTGAAGCTTTCACTTAAGATAGTAATTCTAATAGATGGTTATTTTTCAGCTTCCTTTCACCCTGATCTCTATTTGGTGCAACTCTGATGAGAAAAAATTAACTGTAGATGTACTTGATTTATTATTTTTTGCACATCCACTGAAGATTAGACTCAGTGAGAAGTTGCCACTGTATGATTGGTCCTTTCTGTTCCATTGTTTAATAGGTGTGTAGCGGGGTGAGCACCCCCTCCAGCCCTGCAGGGGTTGGAAAAGCCCTGCAGAGGGCTGCGGCTGGGGAAGGAAGCAAAACCCCAGCTGATTGGGGGAAGTGGCGGCAGCTGGGGGCCATGCCTCAATCAGGGCCCAGCTGGCTCTATAAAGGCTGTGAGCCAGAAGCCCAGGAAGAGTGTCTCTCTGCAGGGAGAGTCATAGAATATCAGGGTTGGAAGGGACCTCGGAAGGGCCTGGCTGCAAGGTGCCGAGCAGGACCTAGTTTGAAGCTGGGCTGGGGAAAGGCCAGTGGAACTGGGGAGCTCCGGCCTAGGAAAGTACCAGGCTGCAGGCCTGTAAGGCCTATTAGATACCGGAGTTGCTGGGGGCAGCCCATGGGTAACCAGAGGCACCAGGTCCAAACCCAACCCAACCTTGCCTGTGATGAATGGCTCATACTGCAGTCTGCCCCAGGATGCAGGGGCTAGCTGGTGACTGGCAGGAGCCTACGACTGAGGCAAGGTAGGGATAGTGGGTGGGGGGTTCCCCTGGGAGGGGGAGACCCAGAACTGTTGGGTATTGCCAGGGGGCAGCACCCAAGACAAGGGTACCGGGGTCCTGGAGGGACACAGGGGCCAGCGGTGGTGAGACACCGGCCTGAAGAGGGCGCTCCAGTGGCTGGAACGCTAATTCCCTGAGATGAACAGCAGGAGGCCCTGCCGGGTGAGTCTGCGCCCCGTGACAAGGTGTAAAAATACCAATTTATTCTTGATGAAAGACTGATGTTTTTCTGCAAAATACTAAAACACTCATTGGAAAAACACTTTGTGACCATATTCACAACAGAGAATGACAAGCAGAATCAAAAACCTTGCTGATGATCAATACATTGCAAACAAGTTAAATGAGTCAATTCCTTTTCCTTTTCCGTCACAATTTCCAAAAAAAATGTTGATCCTCTACTCCTAATACCTGGCTGTTTTCTCTTTGACATGCCTACAATCACTGCAGCAACACACCATGTTAACTTATATAAAATAAATATATCTGTTCTGTACCTTAATTTTAAAGGGATTTAGGCTGATTATTGAGAGGCCTAGTTTTTTCAGGTAGCCATGCAACTTGTTGTGTATTCTGCAGACACCAGTAGAGGTTAGTACTATTTTCTCGTAAACTACTTTGGGATATAGTTTAGCTTTCTCACTTTCAGCCATTTGACTGAATTTTTAAGCATGGCTAACAAGAAGGATGTTTCTTTATTGGACTTGGGTCTCTGTGCAGAGCTGAAGTTAGCAGTTGCTAATCACTGAAAACTTTCTGAAGTTGGAAAATCAAAGGGGATTGGGGATGAGGGGTTTGGGATTCAGATTTGGTATTGCCACATTTAGACACCTTACCTTTTAAGATGATGGATTACCCTAAAGAAAGCACAATACTGGCTTTTGAATAGCTTGCCAATCTATTAAATTAAAGCTGCATTTTTCCAGAATCTCAGAACGTTGCATCCATATGCTCATGTTCAAAGACAAACCTCTTTCAGATACAGACTTTTTTAAAAAAATACATGGTGGGGGGGCACCTTCAGGAACAGACAATGAGACCTGACTGAACAATTTAGAGTGGTCTGAAAAAATTCTGGGTGTAGTCTGGGTGTCTTTTTATCCCATCAAGATTTTTTGCTCCTTGATTTTAAATCTTGATCATATTGTTGTAAAGAAAAAATAAACACCTAATATATTATATCTATTATTCAGGTGCCTAAATAGTTCCCACAGAGCTTAGGGATATTAGGGGTTTCCAACTTGGAGGTGAATTATCCGGCTACAACCCTAAGCTTCCCCGAACTTTAAATCAGGAACTGTGGAGATTGCCAGTATGTAGGTGGTAGGTGAATTACTCAAAAGAACATGACTAAAGCAGCAGCTCCTCCCCCCCCCACCCCCACCCCCGCACTCCATGGTTCATATTAGGAGAGGAAATGATGCTATTAATGTACTGCAGAGATTTAAAATGGGTTAAGAAAATGGTATAACTTTTTTCTCCTGGCTGCTCCTGCACTGTATGTCAGTGGCCTAATATGCAATTTAGATGTCAGGGGGCAATCACTATCTTCCCTCTTTCTCTCTCTAAGAATTCCCAAACAGTTAAGGGATTCACATAGTAAGGGGGTTTTAATCCCTTTCAGATCTGAAAAGGAAAGCCTAGGAACTTTTTCATATTTTTATATATATCAGGTAGATTATTCAGAAGAATTTGTTTGAATGGGCTGTTCCAAACATTCAACCTTATGAACATACATCCAACAGATCCCAATTTTATATGAAATGAGAACAAAGTGAAAGCCATTTCTATGCTAGAACTCTCTAGTATAGAAATAGGGGAGAGATTTGGTCATTAAAACTCCAACTCTGTAGCTGATCCCTATTCAGTAAAACACTTAAATGCGCTAAACTTTAGAAATGTGTTTAAATCCCATTACTTCAATGGAACATAAGCATGTGCTTAAATGCTTTGCTGAATTGAGGCCTAAATTAACACTGCCAAGGTTATTTAAGCACAAAATTGGAACTTTAGATCTGATTGGAAAGTCCATGTAATTCATTACTGTGGAGGTTTTTCTATTAGCAGTTACTTAAAGCCCTCTTCGCTTTCAGAGCCCTATTGCTTTATAGTGCAGACACAGCCCCCTGCTTACTTAGGTTCTGGCTGTCCAACAAAAAGTATCCCACAATACCATACGCCAACTTCCTTTGTCCTCCCTAACCCAGATCTCCATTTGACACTAGGTAAATGGAAGCAACCTCCCTTGGCATATGGCAGCAGCTCGGTGAGTCAGTGTTTAACCCTTCCATTGTCTTCTGACCACACACCCCCCCCCCATCAGAGAGCCTTCTATGTTTGCAATGGAGAATGATCAGAAGTAGTCTTTTGAAAAGCATGCTGCTTCATGGTCACAGGAGCCCAGACAGATTTGGATAAGCATCTGGCATGGCCAGCAAAAAAGTGGACTTTAGTAAAAGTATCAGAGTTGACCAAAATGACCAAACATATCTGCAAATAGCAAAGCAGCTGGCAGCACTGCAAATATACCAGACTGGTGGCCAGTTCAGGGACTGGATTAAGTGGCTCAACACTGAGTACAAGAAAACCAGGGATCAGACCCGCACCTTGGGCAACTCGCCGACCTCATGCCTATTTTATGAGGAGTTTGACCGGGTGACGGGCACTGTGCTGAGCATGGAGTCAACGGTGGTGCATGATGAACTGGTCAGCTGGGGTGGTGTCCTGCTGGCCCCAGAATCCAGCATGGGGACTGATGGGAACCAGCTTCAGGCACTGAGTGAAGACACCGAAGTGCCTGTTGCTGAAACCTGTTCCAGGGGTGACTTTGGAGCAGCACGTTCTGGGCCATAGTAAGAGGAGCTGTTTGATGCTCCGTCTCCCACAAGGAACAGCCCACTGCAGAGCCTGCAGAAGTCACAGAAGGGACAGAACCCTCTGAGCCCTGTTAGTTTCTGGATTCATTTTAATGTTTTCTAATACAGTAATGGGAGGGATTTCCGCTCTATGAACCAATGCAGCAGTTACACACTGCTAGCTGGGGCTTCTTGTATTGGCTAATGACAGATTATATCCTGGTGGCTTGGCTCCCACCGCATCCCCACCATGGGGAGTTTAAAATTATTACCAGGAATGCAAACAGTAAAAACACTTTGAAAGTGAATTTACTTAGAAAGCACAGATTTTTGCTATGACCTTTCTTGTTTCTTAAAACTAATAATGTTACATTGCCATGCCTGTAAGTATACTACTCTATAACCATTCAGCGGTGTAATGAGCCACGTGAAAACAGTGAACTGGGGGTGGGGGAAGCGGAAATGTGTTCCATTTACGTATCTAGTCCATTTCAGCTAGAGGTAGCCCAGGCAGTCCATAGGTGACAAAATCATTTGTCCAGTTTGACCAAGGATTGAAATTTTGTCCAGAAATATGTTGGGGATGGGGAGGAGGAAAACTTTGAAGTTCTGTGAGTTTGCTTGCAGCCATAACAAGGTAAGCCGTGTGGAAGCCAATGCAGCATCCTGTTGATTCCCTCATGAAATCTGACCCAATCCCGGGTATTGATAGCTGCAAACTTCTCCTGAGGCAAGAATTCCAGAGAAGTAGTCACATTTCAGGGAGGGACGTATTTCCCAGGGCCATCTCAGTAGCGGACTAGCCCACACCACTCACAGATGTGCTGTTCAGTCACTATACATTTGAATATTTGGTTGCCAACCAGCAGCTTGGAATAACATCTCCCTTTGCCAATTGGGCACCACAAAAACAGTTATATCCTCCAAAATGAGAGAGGCCTGAAATGATAGAAAAAGCTTTTGTAGCACAGCCACTGATGGGCTGGGGGCAGGGGACAAGTGCCAAGTAGTGCTGCAATTTTTAGAAAACAAAAAACAGCTTTGAATTTTTAACTTACTATCGTCACTGCAGCTACTCAGACTGTTTCCTGAGAGTTTCTGTTGACTGAAGCATCCCTCTCACAATATGCTGAAGTTCAGTTTGGAAAAGTAACATTTGATGTCATTGAAATTCCACAAAGATTTTTTTTTCTGTGCTTCTACACTGAGCTATTTGAGACAATAACCCGTGTCTTGTCTTGTTCCAGGCCCCTCCATCTCTACTGGGTACTGTATCTCCACAGCTCACCCACATTGCAGCAGAAGCCTGGGCCAGAATACCTTCACAGACCATTCCAAGAGGAAACATTTCCGTGATGAATTTATGGTTGAAGTTCTGGACAGGGCCAACAAGCAGGCCCAGTACCAGAAACAGAGGGACTATGGCTAGAAGAACGGATTTCAGCATGGGAGAAGGCACTTGCTTCACAGTTCCTGGAATAGGAACGGTGGCTAAGGGAGGAGGACAGCACTTAGCAGAAAATGCTGTATAAGTGGCTGATACCATGAATGGCAGCAAGAGTACCAGCTTCTGTTGCGTCACCCACACCACAGCCTGAGTCCCTTAAGTAGTAGCTTGGATGCAGTCCAGAAACAGCATGGAAAATTTCATGGCTGGGTCACCCATGCAATCATGCCCCATGAGCAGCTGGGCAGGGCAATTTTTCATATGTATAATAATAATTGAATAATTATTGTATAATATGCAGCCCTCCAAATTGAGCCCTGCCCTGTGGATGCCTCTGCTCACACCAAGTGCATGTCTGACACTGACAGACCAGTTAACCTGGGTATGACCCATAACAGCATAGCAAGAGGCACTGAAATGTAATCAAGACAATCTACTTATATGTGAATTTCAAAGAGATGTACTAGACCAGCAATCATTTACTCATTTATTTGTAGTAACAGAAATCAAGGGTAGGTGCTAAATGTATTTGTCTCTGTTTACCTTTTGTCTTGTTAGAAGTTTAACTGTGTAACCAGCTTAGCTTGTAAATGCTAATTCCCTTTCATGTCGTAACTGCCTTATATTATGCATGCAGATGGTTCAGTTAATCTTAAAATAAAAAAATATTAGATACTGCAGGAAACTAATATTATCTACCTTGTATTCAGCTTAATTATCTATTCTATAATGGCTAATTCCCTTGTATGAATGAATGCAACTAGGTTACCTGTGTATGCATAGGAAATAGATTAGCTTCAAAGCAATTGTCCACGGACAATCTGCACTGCCTATTCTTCCTTGGGGGAAGGTCCTGCTGTATCAAGAGGCTTGTCAGCTTGCTACAGAGCTATAAAGGAAATCTCCGGGCCTGATCCTGCCATCTCTAATTTGCTTAAACTTTGAACATGGAGTAAAGTATAAGTGGTAAGATGGAGATCTTCCAAATAATTATTTGGAATAACCTGGAAGATGCTTGGAAAGACTAACAGACTTTACATCTAAACTGCCTTTGGATTCTGACTGTTGGGATGATTCCAGAAAGACTTTCACAAGCCAGCAGTATATTGCATCACTGCTGCGATCCTGAACTGTGAACACTAAAAGTCACTTGTTTGCATATTTATCTTTTAACTATTTGCAACTCTCCTCTTTCTTATTCTTTATTATTAAACCTATAGTCTTAGTTATTAAAGGATTGGCATCCGTGTGATTATTGGGTAAGATCTGAGACTCATATTGACCTGGGGATAAGTGTCCGGTCCTTTATGATTAGCAGAACCCCACATACGCTGAATCCGGTTTTCAGTAACCCCTCACTATGTTGGACTTGGTCGGTCAGAACATGCTGCTGAAATGTCCACCAGCGTCTCATGGAAGCTCTGCCTTTTTCCTGACACAGGAGTGAAAGCGTAAACAAGAAGTTGTTTAAAAGGTGCCTCCTCCACGTTGCTGGCTCTGGGAGCTGGGACTGCACAGACCAAAATGGCTGCCTGGCAGGAAGTGTTGGTGGGCTGTTCAAACTTCCATTAACATGTAGGGTGGACAATCAAGTGTTCCCACAGTGCACCACGATCAATGGATTAGAGCAGCAACATTTTGCGAGGGTGCTAAACCATCTGGTTTGATTCAGTCTGTGTGCTGCAGTGTGGATGCTAGAGGCCCAGGCTCAAAAGTTCTTAACTTAGGGTTAACAATCAACATAGATGCTCAGGCTCTGGGTTTTCTAACACAGGGTAAGTGGACTCGACTGGGCTTACAGTGCAGTATAGACATACTCTTAGATTTCTGTTTTGCTCACTGCTCTGTAAATTGCTGATAACCAGTTCACTGAGCTC
The DNA here is from genome assembly GCF_965140235.1 of Caretta caretta. NCBI lineage: Eukaryota > Metazoa > Chordata > Testudines > Cheloniidae > Caretta > Caretta caretta. The sequence continues at coordinate 176,914,872 of NC_134206.1, forward strand.
AACTTAAATTGGGCTACTTTCTTGGGTACTTAGCTGCTGACACTCTAAAAAGAAACCAAATGCTGGACGCAGAGAAGGCTAAAGGTGCCTGGGGTGTACTGAGTCAAGAACACAGAAGTCTCTGTCTATCTCTGAACGAAGGCCAGATGACAACCATTGGGGCATAAAGCTCCAATTCAGGTAAGGTAATGTGAGTAACACACTTGAACAGGCCCATTTATTTCAATGACACTATTTATATATGCCTCAGTTCCTTGCTGAATCTGAGCCGCAAAGAAGACTAGACAGTTAAACAGAGTCATAGATTTTAAGGACCAAGAGGAACATGATGATAATTTCATCGGACCTGTGCAACACATGCCATACAATTTCAGTCAGCAATTCCTGCATCAGACCCAAAATCTTTAGCTGAGCTAGTGCCTATTCTTTAAAAAAAACCATGGAGTTTTGCCATTAACTTCATTGGGATCAGGATTTCACCCCAGTCTTGATCTGAAGACCTCATGTGATGAAGAATCAGGCTGAAGTTACAGAGTTTGGGTCATTTAAAAACAGAAGATGATATAGCAGTAAGAAAATTGAAGACCTGGTTGGAGCAGGGCAGTTACCCCACTCCTATGAAAGGCTAGGCTGATTGGGGAAGCAGCCACAGCTGCGGCCACGCCCAGTCAGGCCACACCTGACCCTGCTATAAGGGCTCAGGGGGGAGCTAGGTCAGTCTCTCTCTAGTGGTGCAGAGAGAAGGACCTAGCTGCCTGGGAGCAGGGTACCAGAGGTAGAGTAGTGCTGGGGAAGGGCAAGAGGAGCTGGGGAGCTCCAGTCTTGGGTAAGGCCTGCAGAGATACTGGGGCTGCAGAGGTGTAGGCTGGGGTAGGCAGAGGCAGCTGGTCCAAACCCCCCTTGCCAATGATGAGTGGTTTACAGACTGCAGACTGGCCCAGTGAGTGGGGGTCAGATGATGACTGGCAGTAGCCACTGAGGCAAGGTGGGGATAGAGGGTTGAGGGTTCCCCTGGGAAGGGAGACCCAGACTGTGGGTTACTACTAGGGGCAGAACCCTGAGGAAAAGGGACACTGGGGTCCGGGAGGGACATGGGGCCAGCGGCAGGTGAGACACCAGCCAGGAGGAGGCGCTCCATACGCCGGAGAACTAATTCCCAAGACGACCAGCAAGATGCGCTGTGCTGGTGAGTCTCGACCTCGCTACACTGGTGCATAATTGTATAATAATTATCCCCTCTACTTAGTTTCTTGTGATCCAATGGTAAAGTTGCACAATCAGTCCCCAAACATCCTACCTCTAGACTGAAAAGCAAACAGTAAAATATTTCTGAAGCTATTTATAGTCTCTCCTGGCTTCCCACTCCCCCCTCCCCTACCTGGTTGAAACTGAAGACATTGAGGAATGCATCTGACCATTCCTCCTGCCAAAATTAGTTTTATTTATTTTGCAAGCTTACAAAACTGATAGTCTTTTATAAATCATTAGTTAATATAGGAGGACATATAAACTGTCATAGGGTCAGGCTACTCAGTTTACATTGCGTGAGCCCACCCCCACTATTTTGCCAACCACAGCACAGCTGCAAGTAGTTTCAGTGACATTAGAACATCATTTCACATTTTGATTGACAATCAAAACCACACAAGACACATTGTGCATTAGCTCAGCAGCAGAGAGAGATCCTCAATGGCATAATAAAGATTTGTGCCTATATATTCACCTAACTAGAAACGAAATACACAAAAATTCATTTAATTCTTCACCTTTATTTCTAAGCCATCAATCACTGTGATATCGAGGCACAAGTATAATCATATAGACACAGTCAATTGTATGTTCAATATAAGAATTGTTACCTGATTTCATGGATTCCCTGTAACTATTTGCACCTTATACCATCTAACCCTCAACTTGCTACTTAGAGTTTGATTTCTTGCCACTGAGTGACTGCTAAGCAGTCCCACTCGCACATGCAGTCATAGAAAATTGCATTTGTTACAATCCCAGATTCCTTTACACTTGGTGGCAATAGGGTGTCGTGGCTAGGACAAAGGACTGATTGTCAGGACCACAAATTATGTACCGTGTGACTCTAAGCAAGTCTCCTACAGGCAAAATTTGTCACATATGGCCACTGATTTTGTGTGGCTCATTTTTTGGTTGCTCAACTTGAGGCACTGGGTAGGTTGACAATGCAATTAGACACCTGAAGCTGGCCCATACCAATCAACTCAAGCTTGAGGGGCTCAGGCAAAGGAGCTGTTTAGTTGCAGTATAGATGTCCAGGCTTGGGCTGGAGCCTGGCTCTAGGACACTGCAAGGTGGGAGGGTCCCAGAGCTCAGGCTGGAGCCTGAACCGGAACATCTACACCACAGTTAAACAGCCCCTTAGCCAAGTCCCAAGAACCTGAGTTAGCAGACATGGGCCAGCCACGGGTATGTAATTGCGGTATAGACATATCCACCATGTCTCTGATTTTCAGATGTGCTGAAGGACCTACAGCTCCCAGTGACTTTAGTGGTAAAGAAGGTGAGTAGGGAAAGGTGCGACCAAGATTAAAGCAAAGAAACTTAATGTGAGGCAAGCAATTCATTTTGACGCTGAGATTTTAAAGTTAAGAACAACAGTCAGGAAGGGAGGAATAGATGGCATGATGGTGGAAGAATTCCCGAAAGGAGAGATCCAGCAGCTTTCCATTCCCTTTGCATCAGTGGGGTAGTGCAAAGGGGCAGAGAATTTATCCTTATGACTGACCACTTAAAATATTTCAGGGCATGGAGCACGATTGCAAGAAAATGACATCTGCAAATGGTGGAAGTACAGAAAATGTTTGCAAAGCCAGTTTTCCCTGTAAAATTATTTTGAGATTAGTTTCAGCAAGGAAGGGGCTGGAATGGAGTAAAATTGTTTTCCAAAGCCCAAATGAAAAATAAACACTTTTTTCCTGCCATAGAATTGGTGACTTTTTTGACAACAAAATAGTGTGTGTTGCCGGGGATGGGGAAATGAGAACTTGAAATAAAAATAAAGAGAAAAATATTGCAACAGAAAATGTTGACCTTAACAGATCTGTTCATTACTTTATTTCTATAACAAAAACTGCTAACAAAACAATTATACAATGGGTTTGGAAAAAAATCTGTCATTTTTCCAAATGACCCACAAAAACCCTTCGGTAACAAAGGCAAATAGTTCAAGAATAATTCCAGGTTTGTTTTTGAAGGCATAAAAGAGTAAATTTTATATTTAAAAAAATCACTATTTTGTACATTTAAAAATAAATTGGAAATTGTTCTTGAACTACTGTATATATACATACCTATACAAAACACACACACTCCCCTACTCCCAACATTATCATAAAGCAAGCAAGAGTATTTATGCTATTGTAGCCATGCATGGCAGCAGCTCCATAATTAGACTTATGTTCTAAAATGGATACAAATTTCTTTTCCCCTTAAATGTAGGTGGCCAATCATGTGAAATTTTACACAGGGATTCTGAAGGGAAGTGGGTAAAAGATACACCCCAAACCTAGTTCCATATTAACTCCTTCCTGGGGCTAAGTACGTGGATGGACATACACTGCTTCATACAACTGTGGGGTGGGACCTACCCCCTGCAGGTTAGGTCAAATGCAGATAATACAGCCACAACATCTCACTGACAACCTCCCTTTAGTTAATATTATATTGAGTACCTGACCCGCACCAGCAGAACTAAAACTGATCTTGCAGTATCAACCTACTAAATCTCAGTGACACTTGCAGAGTTGGCTGCCTCTTTCTTAAGTAAATCACCAATAATAGTTATTTAACTGAACAACCACCATGCATTAAACACCATCAACTGAAGAGAACGAATCCTTGCTCGTGAACACACCGTATCTGTAAGAAACTATTAAGGTATGCCCCAGGGAATCAAAACTAGAAATTGATATTGCTTAGATATTGCAGTAGCGTCTATGGACTCCAAACAGGGATGTAGGTGTTATGCTTAAAAAAAAGTACACAGGATCTTTTGGGGGGAAAAGACAATATGTCACGTTTATTGAAAATATAACAGTTAGCATATGCATTCAATCACACACACACGTCCTGCAGATGGTCTTAATATTTACTAGTCTGTCGTAGCTCGAGTCAAACTAATGGCCAGTTAGATTGGCTACGAGTGAGGAGTTGGGTTCTGTCGGTCGCGATCTGAGGCTTTGCAGGACTGAAATCAGAGTGTCATGGCAAAACACCCCATCTTTATAGTTGTAAATTCCCATTTGAGTCCATACATTTTGCAATGTCATCCTGTAATCCTTAGTCCTTAAATGGTGTTAATCTTGGGGTTTTCTGCTATTATCATTTGATGGTTTTGTTGGGCTTCCCATCGTTATCTCCAATTTGTTGTCTCGCCTTTGGGGGTGCCTGCCTCACCTCTGAGGTTGTCAATGCTGCTAAAATGTTTTGCATTGGATTCAATGGATATTTTTTGATTGTCTCCTGGTGTTTCCAAGTCTCTCACTTTTTCTTGACTATCTGGACATTTGTGATGGGCTTTTCACTTATTTTTAACTATGCATACATTCCTCACTCACACCAACCAATTTTACAGACTTTTTGGAAAGGATTATATGGTTACTAAAGGAATTACAAAAGAACCTTACACAATTTAGTTTGCAATGCAGATAAGAAGCAAGACCTTATAGCAAATACTGTAATGAAATCTTATCCTAAAACAAAAGGTGACCATACTCAGCCATAAGGACTATTCTGGTCTACTCCAGCCTTGAAATCAAAAAGAGTGGCTGGCAGGGCATATTAAATCATAATTATAAAATACATCAATACATAAAACATTTATTCAAATAGGATTTTCTTACTACAAAGGCCCCATTGTACTAGGCACTCTATTTTTTAAAAAGAGCATAGAGAGAGGCTCTGCTTTAGAAAGTTCACACATCTAGGATTTGGATAATATGTAACTGGTAAATAATCAGATAAATAGCAGGATAGGGAATGGTGGGACAAGACAACAGTTGAGAAAGGTGCATACTACATTGCTAGCTGGGCCTATTCTTCACAACATACAATTTTGCTGCCTCATCACCCGCTGTCCAATACCAGAGGAATTGAGAGACCCCAGCCTTCACAACCAATTCACCCCCCGCCCAATATCCTCAGCACACTGCAGCATTTCTCTACCCTTTTGGCCATTCGGTCGAGGCGACTGCAGATATGCAGCTAAGCATCTAAATGAGAACCTCCAGGGCAGAGTAGATACAACCCCATTTCCTTCCCCAAAATAAGGCACAGAAAACAGTCATCACACAGAGCTGCGTAACCAGAAAACTATGCTTTTACACTGACCATTCATCACAAGCGACAAGGGCAGCCATAACCTTGATCACAGCAGTACCATGAAGATAGCTGCTTTCTAGCCAAAACCCCATCAGCAACCTCACTCAAATGAAGTTTAGCTTAAAATATATTCCCAAATATTGCAAGACTGGGGAAGATGGAAATAACCAAGTCACAAACCTTGATTTGATTTTAACAGGAAAAAATGAGGTGCACACGACACAGCCGTTCCCGTTCAACAATACACACCAAACACACACTTTGTCATAGTCGCTGAGTAGAACCTGTTCCCTTCTTCTGTGGTATCCATCAGCTAAATATTATATCCATAAAAAAATGGGTTGACATAGACCCAAATGTCATGGTAAGATTTTATTTGGATTCTGCAACTTTGAATTCAAATTTGATTTACTAGCATCTTGAATCAATAAAAATAAGTACTGGACAGCATATGCTGGTTTAAACAGAGCGAATTCTAACTGGTGATGTGCAAATGTTCAAGTATCTAAGCGCTAACATAAGGTCCACTGCTGTTGGTGGAAGATATAGATCAACGCATACAGAGACGGGGACCTGATCATGCAATGAGCTCCATGAAAGCAGAATCCTGTGTCCCTGAGGAACTCCATGCAAGATCAGGGCTCTAATGTTCAGTAGAAAACATACAGCCGTCTGCTCAGCCTTGGATAGCTGCAGCATCAACAGAGCAATCTGCTGACGTTACATTGTGTTGTCCTAACACTAAGCACTACAAATTGTCCCATTGACAATATAAATGCAGCAACTTGTTACCATCACCTCTCCAATTGATCGAGCCCAATAAACATAACTCAGATGGACTTGGGAGAGCAGCAGCCACACCAACCTAAAGGTGACATGGCAGAGGAGAGCAGACCACTTTAATTGAAAAGAGCTAGGATTCAAGCTGCCCGTCTACCCGTAAAGTCAAGTCAAAAGAATGAAGGATTTCCATGGGCATGTTAGGAAAGAGGGGAACCTAGGAAAGTGACCTCAAGGGAGGGTACAGGAATTCCCCAGGGTGCATGAGAAGGGTCAAAATAGAAAGCATATAGTCTAGCACCCATTTTCCAATTATATTTCTGAACATTCAGGATTGTTGAATAAAAGGCTATAGGCTTCATTCTGCATTGTGCTACAAGATTATCCTTTCCTGAGAATAACAAGTAATTCTCCTGATTCAGTCAAAGCCTGGAATAAGAGAATGGTGAATCAAGCTGAGTATTTGCAACATCTGGGATTTTTTTTTAAATTCAGATTGCATATCCCTATTATGTTCACCACTGGTAATCCAGAGACAATTTAGAAGTCAATTTCCATTCCTCCCAAGCACTCCAATTAAAACAGAGCTATCCTTTTTCTTTATTCTGAGATATCCAACCACCATTAGAGTAGGTCATAAAAATGTATTTATCACTTTAAAATTAATTGAAAGTCTTTTTCCTGTCAAAATAAGGGTCTGTATCTTTTATATTACTGGTGATACGGCCAATGTAAAGAATTACACCACGAATAACAAACATTTCTACCAGATGTGTCAGCCTATTGTGTGTTAAACAGAACTTGAAGACTATCTGTAAATGCACCATCTATCTGGTGACTCCTAGTAATGTTACATGCAGCAGAAAAGAACCCTTTGTTTAGTATTTGATAGGCAAATAATCTCTTAACATGAATATTTACAGGCTGTTAAATGCCTAAAATTTAGGTTTGGATTAAAAGAAGTTTCTAACATTTTAATGACAGGTTTCAGAGTAGCAGCCGTGTTAGTCTGTATCTGCAAAAAGAAAAGGAGGACTTGTGGCACCTTAGAGACTAACAAATTTATTTGAGTATAAGCTTTCGTGAGCTAAAGCTCACTTCATCGGGTGAATGATTGAAAAAGACTACCTTAATTTCATTGTTCAAGCCAAGTGCAATGCAAGCAGTCTAGCAAAAATGACTTAAAATACTGTAAATTCAGTTTGTTAAAAAAACCTCTCATTTTGAATAATCTAAAGACATTACTAGTAAAATAAATACATTCATTTAAAAAAAAACCACCATGATTTGTGTAATTTGATAGTGTCTTTTTAAGCTATTCACATAAGACTTCTGGTTAAAAGATAGTCAGCCATGGATGAAACAGGTCTAATTACATGTCTCTTTGTAAGTTTCTCAAATGCATAAATATAACACAAAGAAAATGGCTCTGTCTAAATTAGAGTAAATTACTATAATAAAAGTTTACTTTTGTTTTAGGTAATCAGCAAATTAATTGTGTTTGTCACACATGTACAATGTATAATTACTACTACATCTGTGTCATTTAAATCAGCTAAGCAATTCTCATTGTATCATTACTGGAAAAATTTGAAGTGTACTTAATGTATTAATGATGCACAATGGGGAAAATTCTCATTAGTGGAAACTTTTGCATAGTCAATAACTGAGAGAAATTTTAAATGAATAAATCAGCCCTACACCAACCTGTCAATTCTATATAGACTGAAATCCTTGCAAATAAATACTTGATAAGACAGTAAGCCTGTTAAAGCAGTAATTAGGTGCATATCAAAGCTGGATATTTGTCTGAACCATACTAGTTTAATCCTTTTAAACACAAAGGAAATCTCCAGGGATTATATGGACTACTTTAGATATCTAAACAGTTTACTAAAAATGGTTGGGCAAAGTAATCAAGGTTTTAATTGTGTAAAATGGGTTCAGATTTGGATTGCATTTTATCCAATCCACCAAAGTTCCAAGGAGTCCAGATAAGAGATTCAGGTTATGGGTCATCCTTAACATTCAATTGAAAAAAGTATATAACTATAGACAGATAATGGACCCAGCGCTGGGGTTAGCCCAAGGTGTGTTCATGCAGTACACGAGTGTGGGGTGAAGGCGGCTGCGCATAGTCTTTGCGCTCCATCAGCCCCCAGGCTCAGCTCCTACCTCTGCCCCATATAAATCACAGGAACTTTAGGGCTGTTCTAATCTACCGCAACTAGTTTTCAATCGTGTCCCCCTGCAGCAGGTGGAGCTAGCTTCTCAGGGACCTGTTCAGGCAGCTTCCAGCTCACTTGTACCATTGGCACGATGGAGCGGGGGTGGAGCATGGACCAGAATCTTTAGGCTTTAGGCCACATCCACACTGCAGCTGGGAATGTGCTTCCCAGCACAGATCGACAGAAATGCGGTCGCTCGGCTTGAGCTAGCATGCTACAAACAAGAGGCTAGCTGGGGTTAGCACAGGCAGCAACTCGTGTCGTGTAAGGAAGAGTTGATAATATCTATGATATGAATTGACTTTTCCAAACATCTTTGACTGTTCCCCTGCATTCTGGCCACTAATCTATCTCCGCACGGATTACTTTTAATAATCCAAACGGCCACTATTTGTCCCCTCGCTCCTAAACCTCCTCCCAAAAAATGGCAACCTACCCAAGAAATATTTCTTTTCCCCTGATGAAGAAGGAAGTTCATGCCCAAGTTACAGGGTATGTAATATTCAGACTCAGACCAGCTGAAAGTTGAAGGTCTACTACGGAGAGCTTGAGCTGGTTAAAAAAATTTCAATCAGCCACCAGCACCTCAAAGTTTTTAAAAAATATATATATATATTTCACTTTCAGTAGCCAAAAAATGAAGATTTTAGCCAGTTGGGCAAAAAAAAAAAAAAAGGGTAAGAAATTTTTTGTCCATCCAGCCAATTTTTTTCAGTTTCAAGTTGCCAAAAAACTGAAAAACTCGAATTTCCTTTGGATAAAAATGGGGGGAATTTTTTTTTTTTTAGGAGGGGTGGGAGTTCCTAACCAGCTCTGGTCAGAACCCAGAAGAGCTAGAAATTGGTTTATACTATTAGGAATGGAAGATTCACAGCTTTTGCCTTTAACCCTTGAAGGCCCTAGTTTGTCTGATGTTAAACAAGTGACATTATTTTTATGTGTTAAAAAAAAACATTTTAGGTAACTCTTAGAGGTTTTCCATCATTTACTTTTCCCTTATAGATCACTATATCTGGTACCCAATAGGGTGTGAGTGATATAGCCATTCCACACTCATTCTGATAAAACCTTCATACACCACCACCATGTGATTTATACACATATTACACACACTTACTTCACATTATGGCCCAGATTCTACAGTGAGTTCCATGCAGAGTGCCAGTGAAGGCACTGAGGGTTCATGAGGAGATCTTTGCAGAGTCAGGGCCTCTATGAATAAAATTCTCCAAAAAAATGTTAAATCCCAAACTATTCTTTTAGTATCTTCATTCAATAAGTAGAGCTGGTATCTTACCAAAGCCCAAGAGTCATCTAGTTGATGGAAAGATTCCCCCCCTGACATAGCAAGCTCTGGATCAAACCCTTCTTTCCCTGCAAGAGACTCAGTTTGATGATGTAAGGTAGGGAAGAACGAATCCGCTTCCCCCGTTTAAAAAGAACTGGAAATCCGATAAAAAAATTTTAAATACAGTCAATGTATATACCATATATCTTTAATGGTGATTTAAAATAATGTTAATTTAACTAATTATTTTAAATGACAGGATTTAACTAGCATCAAGTTTGAAGCCCCGCTGACTTCCAGTGTTTAAAAAAAAAAAAGGGCATTTTTTTTTTCAAACAATGCCATTGAAAGATGCAATTTTAATTGAGGAAAAAACTAACAGAATATAAAACCATTGTTTCCAGAAATCTCATCCACTGCTTTACTGATTCGGAAGTAGACCCCATGTTCAGTTCTATAAAAATAAAGTGCAATACTCTTTTCAAGTGGCCTTTGGAGTGGATTATTTATTGCTTTTGCCTGTTTTAGCTTTTATAGGGAGGTCAAGTGCCCAAGTGTTGTGCTATTCTGCCCAGGGACAATGATAAAAGCTGGGCTACAGTCTGACAAGACAGGATCTAATAATTACAGAAAAGCAGTGCTTGGAATTCAGAGGGTTTTTTCTGAACACAGATCTTAGATTTTATTAATGCAATTGACACTGTAAAAATGTGAATATCAGTCTCTTCACTGAACAGTTTACAATAGGTGCTTGCTTGGGATTGTTATCTATAAAGGATTATTTTAAAAGTGTGTGTGTGTACACCAACACATATATAAATCAAAGAACATACTTTTGTTTGTGCTAATATAAGCAAACGCCCGTAGTGGGAACTGCAGTTCTCATGTAAAGCCAGAGGCTAGCTGCTGCCATGAAACAAAACTTGAACTCCCCCAGTCTGGGCTGTCCGTGACCTCAACGATGACCCAGAGTAATGGTTGTTTTTTTTTTGTATGCAACAAGTAATTCAGCTTTCATATTCCAGCCTTCAGTTCTGGGCTTCAACTACTGAACAGAGACTGATAATTGTACCAGGGGGCATTGAGTACATGATCTCATGCAGTCAGCTTTTTGAGGGAAGTTCATTTGAACATATACACTACATATGTACCATACATGATTTATTAAAGGTGTTAAATGCAGTAATAGGAGATTTATGTTCCTTGAGCCCTGCAATAAAGTGAACAGCTAGTTTCTTATAAGCAGCCCCACGGTGTGTGGAGACTTTGATAGGGGTTTGCTAGAGTTAAATGGATGCCCTTTGGTGAAAGGAATCTTGGAGAGTTTCAGTGAAGAAGAAAGTCAGCCCAAAGTTGTTTAATGAGCATCCTTGTAGGTTTCTCACATTCAGTTATTACAAGAGATGAGCGAACAGGGCTGGATAAAATCAGAGCCTCCCCAAAAAACGTAAGCAAACATTTTTGAATCTCAAAAGCTTGGTTGATATTTCTGGCCATTGGTGGTTTTCTGTGCTCCTAAGTTTCTCCTGGAAGTTCAGAGCAAAGAGTTGTAAGAAAGCATGTAACGTACAGCATTTAATGTCCCGAGTGCAATGAGCCCAAGTAAAGCTTCGGCAGGTGTATCCTTAAGGAAGTTTTAATGGGGACACAGGCGTGCATAAATAAGGAGCACATGGAAAGGGGTTAGTATAGTGAACAAAGCAACACAGGCATAGCCTTTAGTAACTTATATTAAGATCCATTAAAAAAATCCATTACTCAAATGGTTTCCAAAACAAAGTTTCCCATAAATATCCAAGTGTTTGGATGCATGCTTCTTATCATCTGCCCAACTCCTTATAAGGTCATATGGAGCACCTGAACCATCTCTGTCTGATGGCTGCAGACTTATCTTTTTCTGAATTTCAGAATTAAACCAGGTGGATTGTTTGCCAGCTTGGAGATGTTGGTATAACAATTTCATGGAAGAAAAGACATCTCCAGAGCCACAAATTTAGAGTCCTTTGTAAATTATATCTTTTCATATACACTTAGGTAATCCAATAGGCAGCTAACTGAGGCAACATGGTTTTGAGAGCATGGAGTGAAATTGCTTGGAACCTGTAGTGACCACAGTAGTAGTATTATTTGGTTTACCGGAGCACCGAGCAACCGTAGTTATGGAGCAGCACCTCACTGTGCTAGGTGCTGTACAAACACAGAACAAAAGGACAGTCCCTGCCCCAGAAAGCTTACAATCTAAGTATCAAAATGTGGGACAGCAGACATTTCCCTCCACAGCTGAGGTTATTATGGATTGTGCTTAATAAACTCTGAACCCAGGCTAAACAGCAATCACCTGAGGGAGCTTGTGCCTTATTTACCAAGGACATTTTTCAGGGATAAATGAAAATGCCACTTTAAAAAAAGACTGTGAAGAGGGTTCTCTGGATCCCAGCGGTCAGAGCGTGAGTACTGCAAGGACTCCGGGGATACAAAGTTATATAACAAGTGATTAGCTACGAGAGCTAAAGGAAATTTTTGCAAAATTTTCAACATTTAATATTTTTGTCAATTTAAAAATTTTGAACAAGAAAAATAATCAACATTTTGAAATTTATTGCTCAAAGGAAGCAAATGCAGAGAATGAAAATAAATCAAAGTCTTACGTCCACACTGGATTCTCTTACTGGAACCAAAACCCAGTGACTGCAGTTCTTTTCTTCACCACACTCCACTCCTAGACCACACCTCCTCTGGAAACACCATTTTATATCCTGGAGAAGGTTCCCAGCTTAACCTACTCTCAAGGAGTAACAGCTGATCACAATGAACGTTCCACCATATTTCTTTGATATCATCTGATATGCATTACATTTTATTTACCTTTTTTTTTTTTTTACTAGTGGGAAAGACATCTGGTTTATGCAGCTATTCTCTGTGCATACAGTATAATGAGGAATACTGTCAGAACCAATATCTTACCTACTAGTATGAAGGTACAAGGATATTTGTTAACTGTACCCATGGTACTTGGATAATTAAAGTGAAGACAGTACCACTCAAGACCAGCAAAACAATGAGCTGACCCCGTTAGAGAAGGGGAACTGGCAGGCAACACAGCTAGCTGACAGAGTCAAAAGTGGTCTGTTTAGCCTCTTTCAGGATGTATAAAATGTCATATAAAGTGGAAAATGTACTAGTATTATAACTGATCTACACTTTCTGTCAGCCAGTTCAAGGTGCAGTTCTTGTTTTATAGCTGTACAAATGGCTATTCACTATCACATAGCAGCAAAAGACATATGTACTCATCATGAGCAGGTGTGGAAAAATATATGAAAGAAGAGGAGTTAAAAGTACAAGTCTTGGCTAGTGCCAGCCAGGGCTGCCTAACAACTATGCAAGGTACCAGGACTGTACCTGTAAAAGACAGCATTCTTTGTGGGACAAATAAACCAATTGCATTCCATACTGATGGGTTTCTTCTTTGTTCTGCCACATTTAAAAACTCTATTTTTATTCTGTATATGATTCAGCTACCAACATGGCAAGACAACAGAAAATAAAAACAAAAGCACAGTTTTAAAAATATGATTTATAGCCAGAGTCTGATATCCTTATGCTGGGAATCACCTTACTCCAAAAGTAGCCCTGCTAACTTCAATGGGACTGTTCAATATGATTAAGGGGATCTTACTCTTAGCTAAGAGCCACATACCCTTGCCGGAGAATGATGTTTTCAGGGCTGGCCAGTCAGCCAATATGCACCTCTACACCAGCAACTAAACAATGTGGTCTCAGAAGAATGAACCTGCAGTCTTCGCTGACACGTACCAGTGCTGCTCCGTGAGTGTGAGAAAGTTTCCCTTCCCTTCACAACTAAAGCATCAATGGACTTTGGTGGGATAAATATATAAATCTGGTTTTTATAAACCCAAGATTGCTTAAACAATAAAAATAATTGAAAATAAGAGTCTGCCTACTCAGGAAGAGAGCTAACCTTCTCATACAAAACCTTCTCATGGATTTGTCACCTCTTATCTGCCAAGCATGGGGCATACAGTTTAAGACAATGCCATTTTATTTCCCATCTTCAAACCTCAATCCAGAGCTGCTTAGTTTCACACTGCCAGTGAGCTTTGTTCTCTCTTCTTATAAAAAAGGGATTGAACATCAATGTTAGTATGAAATAATTTCTGCAGCAGGAGAGAAGGCTGGTTAAATATCATGCTTTATAACTGAAATTAAATAGAAAAAGATCCACTCAGTCACCTAATTCATCTCCCTGTGACTTTAGGTTCATTCCCAATGAGGACTCAAGGAGTTTTTCCACTCTAGTTATTAATGTCTCAACCAACAGAGACTTTAACTGCTTCCCTTTTGGGAGTAACGCCACAATATGATAAAATCTTACTGTCAGGAAAATTTACATTGCAAAGCAAGAAAAGCTGATTTTGCTTCATTTTCATCCCATTAATCTCCACCCTAAGTAATTCATCTCTCTTGAATGTTTTATACTGTAGATAGTTAACTCAACCCCATTGTCTTCTTAGTAAAAGTCTAAGCAGCTGCACTTTGGGGACATTGTTGTTCCATCTGTTTTGTGGTACACACCAGTGGGAAGTGGTGGAAATTATGCAGGAGCTACCCAAAGTGGCAGTAATCTGCTCTAAACAACAGGGACGACTGTGGCTCCCTCTATGCATGGGCACCAGCAATCCGGTGTGTGTAGCAGCTGCATACAAAAGGGGCGCGACACAGGGAGAGGAGATGGGGTTCACTGAAAGGTTGGCATAACTACAGGACTTGAGCTAGTACGTCATACACACTTGCACTTCAGGCAGGACGAAGAATGCACAGTGTTGTGAGAGCACTTTATCTCTCTATTTATGAAAATAGCTAAAAATGCCAGGAGGGGGTGCTCAAGAATAAGCAGCACAGTTCCTGGATTTTGTAGGGCAACTTATTGCGCACTACAAATGGCTTCCTCTAACAATGCTTTAGATCAGCTCTTAATGCAGCTTGGGTCAATTTCAAAATGTGCCCCACAGTGCCAGCAGCCAATGGACTATGCACAGCAGGAGAGATATGTCCTGTGGCCTGCCCTCTGTATGCTTCTTGAGCGCATGAGAGAGCAGCAGGCTGGTTGTGTTCTGGAGCGCGTGGTGGGGGGAGGGGAATTTGGTGCAGCAAGGGGTTTTCTTTAGGCTTTTGGTGGCACTAAGGTACAGGGCCACACATACTCAGTGATTCTGCATCATGGAATTTGCTGTGGCATTCACCACCTGGCCACAGAATTGTGCTCCAGAACCTGAACACTTATTTATTCTTTAAATATTGTATTTCTAGCCTTTATGGTTGCAGACCATGATTAAAACGAACATGAATCGAACATTAAATAGTCACACTGCAGGTTTCTCGACTCCACCTTTTCTGGGCACTCTTCAGTGGCACTGTGCCAGGTACTTTGCACACCTAGCATGGGCATCTTTCCCTTTTACATATTCATCACTCTATCACCAGCCAATTCCTCCACCAAGTGAAAAAAACAAACAGGATAAACTATAGAAAACCTTAAATGGGTTTCCCAAACCTCTAGGGTGTCCTGATTTTATAGGGACAGTCCCGATTTTGGAGGCTTTTTCTTATATTGGTACCTATTACCCTCCACCCCCGTCCTGATTTTTTACACTTGCTATCTGATCACCCTATAAATCCCAAAGTGTTCAAGTGGCGTAGACACAAATATGAAGCTCTGGCATACAGAACTATGTAGCAGACCTACTCTTCAATGGCAGTGCTAATTCTTCAGGGTCACTCTTTCCCCCTTCCCATAGCCATCCCATAATATTTTTAAGTAAAAAAAAACTTGATGGCTCTGTCACTGGACTTACAAAGCTGCTGCTAATACCTGCCAGGAACAAAATAAAGCACACAGTGCTTTGGCTGCATGTTCAAATGTTTTGCATACAACCGTAAGGATAAATGATCTAAGTTTTCCATGTTGCCCTGCCCTCTACTGGCAGCAATAAGAACTCTCACACTGAAATAGCAGTATAAAATCTTTAAAGACACATCACCAGATAAATTATAGTTTATAATAAATATTTACCAAGACACATCATTGTCTTTTCTCCTCTCACTAGTAAGAAAAAACAGGGGACTAGTTAAACAAGGGTGGAGAGTAACAATATTATTAGAAACTAAAAGAGGATGCAAATAGTTATTTTTCTATATTTCAATATGGATCTAATTCTATCAGTTATATTTAAAGGTAATTGAATGGGGGAGTGTTTTGTTTTGTTATTTGCTGATAAATTACCACATTTTATTTTGGGGCATTTAAAATTTGTCTCTCTAGAGGAGGAATGGAAGCCATAGAGAACAGAATCAACAGTTACAAAAAGAAACAAAAACAACATTCATAGAGCATCACCTGAACCTAAAATAAGTTCACAAAACTACTCTAAGTTTTTAAGCAAAAATTTTTAAAAAAAATAATTACTCAATATAATCAAGAGAACAATGAACTCTTCTGGGTTCACACAAGAAACCAAGAATGCTTCACAATTCAACTATGCTAACTACTGAGAAATTCCAGGACATTAACAAATTTGGCAATTGTTACTGGAAATTGGCAGTCATGTTGAATTTCAATACCAAGAGCTAATATAATTTACTAATATATGAAAGGTGCTAGACAGTTACAAAAATTCTGGAGTCACAAGCTAACTTAATATTTAGGATCACCCTTAAACCCTCTCGCTCTGTTCCAGAAGAAAAACAGAATGGGAGAGTGAACAGCATATAAAATAAATCTGCGTTGTCCTTATCAGCATTTGTTATTGGTAGAGATAGGTCAAAATCAGAATTGTCAAACTCTGGCAAATAAGATAAAATGGAACCCTGGACTAGTCCACTCATGTTTGGAGTTTGGTTTTGCAAAACCAAAATCTGACCAATTAAAATTAAAAACAAAAAAATCTCCACCATGAAACCGCCCTTCTCAAGAGCATCTCTAGATAGTATGGATTCCAGGCCAGATCCTCAACTGATGTAAATGAGTGTCACACCATTGAAGAATACTGGAAGACAAAACCTCACCCTGTGTAAGGGTGGTACCTACTGTGAAAATATCTCAAAGCCTTTATACCTTGCAAGATTTTCCTTGCAGCTTCAATAACTTGACGACTGACACTAAGTCCTATGCCTTAATGGATGTAGATAGATCAGAGCTGCAGCCAGCATGACAAAATATTCCTGTGTCTCAGCCAAATCCACATATCACCTTTGGGGCTATGATGAGGGACTTTGTCCACCAGGGCAATATTTGAAATATTAGAGCCACCAGAATACTTACAATGGCCTCAGACCCAATTCCCTTCTCTGAAATAATCTTCTGGGATAGGGGCAAGAATAAAGACAGACCAGCCTAAGCAACAAGCATGTGAGAAATGCAACAGGACAAGAACCCATAGAATAGCCATCTGCCCACCTAAGTCATATGATGAAATGCTATGGGAAACCTGCCTTTGCATTTAAATGCATCGACCTGCAGATCAGAAGGACAGAGGTCCCTGTGTAGTGCAGAATAAAGGTACCGTCAGGGAGCCAGAATTTGTGGTGTTGCATCAAAACTAAAGATTTTGCGGACAGCAGAAGCTTTTATGAGCAAGACTATTTGGAAAGAATAATACAAATAAGTCCTACATTATTTCAGCAGAATCTGATGATTTGGGTGTAAATTAGATTTTAAAAAACCTCTCGGAAGAATAATATCACCTAAGAAAATAACAGTATTAGTACATTTTCGCCAAACTCAAATCTAACACTATAAAAGTTTTAAAGGGAAAAAATGGCAACTAGTTTCTGTAGATATAAATTATGGAGCATCTCAGCTCCCCACTCCCTTTCTATGTAATATAAAATGGTAAAATTACTGGACATAAATCAAACCAGCTGTGGAAGAGTACAAGCTTCCTAAACACACATTTAATCAATGGCAGGACAGTCAGTTAAAGTTATATTTCAACCTTAACGAAGGGCAGCATTATTTACTGGATTGAGTATGGAACTCAGAGCAGTGCAGCTTGTGAATTCTAATCCCCTGTATTACTGCGAATAACTGTGTGGCTTCAGGGAAAGTCTCTCACTCAATTTCTCCACTGTATAACATGGATTATAATATAGGGGGCTTGTCTATACGAACACTTAGTTCTCAGCAACCTGGGGTTTAAATCTACCCCTCACTGCTACATCTATACACCAGGCTCAGGGTGTAATTCCTCAGGGTAGGTAGACCTACATGTGTTATCTCTGATCAGGCTAGTGGGCTAAAATCGAGGGTAGCACAGTTCAAATATGTACCTACCCAAGATGTGAGGCACGTACTCAGGATGACTAGCCCCTCATACCAGTTATTAATTATTATTATTAACATTATTAATATTAATAATATTGATAACAATGACAATATAATAAGTACTCCTCACCCGGGGTATTTCTTGTTTCTTTTTGCAGCACTTAGACACTCCTGATCTTGTTTTACAGAGATGAAAAAATAAGGAACGTCCTGTGCAATAAGAGACTGTTGGCAAGATCAAAGTTCACTGTGAGATGTTTAGCATGGGGATGCAGCAGGCTAGTGGGAGACAGATTTTCATCCCAGCTTGCCACAGACTGAATGTCCATGTAGACAAGGTCTTAGTCATCTCACTGTGGTTTTGAGGGGATTTATATAGTGCCCAACATTGTGCTAGGTGCTTCACATACATAAAGTTGACCAGGTTTCTTTCCCGAATAGTTTACAAAATAAATAGACAAAATGTACACAACGTGTGGGGAAGGGATGATGAATACTTAGTATCTTTCTGCTCTGATCAGTTACTACAAAAATGCCAGTGAAGGGTTCCATGTTTATTGTCCCTTAATTTCCACATCAAACATGCTTGGTGAACAAGACATTTAAAAAACAAACAAACAAACAACAAAAATGAAAGAAAACACAACTAGCCACCTTGCAAATTCAGTCTGGATCAAGAGTCCGTTTCACCTGTAAAACATTTTACATGCCAAATCATGTCTTCAGTGACCCTTGTGTAGCCACTACACTGAGGTCCATACACCAGAACACTGAGGTCCACCCACAGCATAATTTGGTCTGCAGAATTTTTCAAAATTGTATTTTATTTTTTTGAGCACCAGCTCCCTCAGGTACCAGCCCAGAAGCGGCAGCCAGGGAAAAATGACAAATGCAAATATTTGTGTGGTGAAATTTAGCAGGGAGTCTCTCAGGAGGGTTCAGAAAAGAGAAGGTCCCCACAGAGTCTCAAAGGTCTGTCCAACCTGTGTTGCAAAAATACAGAGCTTAAGGGGGCCAGCCCAGAGAGGAGAAGTTACCCAAGGTGGGGACTGCACTGACATGCCAGAGGAACCAAATGCAGGTTGCAGATGGCTGTCATCTTGCTCAGAACCCCAGATGTGCACTGATGTGTACAAGCATAGCATTCAGGGGAGGGGAAATAGCTATGGGAAGTCAACTTCCAGCAGTCAAAGAGATGCAGCACAAGGGTCACTTATGCTCTGATGAAAGGAGAGAAGGACCAAAGACCTGAGGTCCCAGCAGTCCTAAGGCGAGTCACTTGAGAGGGAGGAATAAGCATACTGCATTGTTCCTGAGTACTAAGGGTGGTCCAGGACATGGGCTACATGTACTAATTACATCCCAGGCTCTGGGAGCTCTCCACAGACTCCTGAAGATTGCCGCCCTGACCGGGAAAACAGAGAAGTCTGCTGCTTGCCGGGGGCTAAGATTTGCGATGTGACGGAGAGACTGCTGAGACTCATTAAGCCCTCGGATCGCTACCCCTTCCTGCTTCTCCACGTGGGCACCAATGCCAAGAATGACCTTGAGCGGATCACTGCGGACTACGTGGCTCTGGGAAGAAGGATAAAGGAGTTTGAGGCGCAAGTGGTGTTCTCGTCCATCCTCCCCGTGGAAGGAAAAGGCCGGTGTAGAGACCGTCGAATCATGGAAGTCAACGAATGGCTACGCAGATGGTGTCGGAGAGAAGGCTTTGGATTCTTTGACCATGGGATGGTGTTCCATGAAGGAGGAGTGCTGGGCAGAGACGGGCTCCACCTAACGAAGAGAGGGAAGAGCATCTTTGTGAGCAGGCTAGCTAACCTAGTGAGGAGGGCTTTAAACTAGGTTCACCGGGGGAAGGAGACCAAAGCCCTGAGGTAAGTGGGCAAGCGGGATACTGGGAGGAAGCACAGGCAGGATCATCTGTGAGGGGAGGGCTCCTACCTCATACTGAGAATGAGGGGCGATCATCCTCATACTGAGAATGAGGGGCGATCAGCAGGTTATCTCAAGTGCCTATATACAAATGCACAAAGCCTTGGAAACAAGCAGGGTGAACTGGAGGTCCTAGTGATGTCAAGGAATTATGACGTGATTGGAATAACAGAGACTTGGTGGGATAACTCACATGATTGGAGTAGTGTCATGGATGGTTATAAACTGTTCAGAAAGGACAGGCAGGGCAGAAAAGGTGGGGGAGTAGCACTGTATGTAAGGGAGCAGTATGACTGCTCAGAGCTCCGGTATGAAACTGCAGAAAAACCGGTCTCTGGATTAAGTTTAGAAGTGTGAGCAACAAGAGTGACGTAGTGGTGGGAGTCTGCTATAGACCACCGGACCAGAAGGATGAGGCTTTCTGCCGGCAACTCACAGAAGCTACTAGATCGCACGCCCTGGTTCTCATGGGTGACTTTAATCATCCTGATATCTGCTGGGAGAGCACTACAGCGGTGCATAGACAATCCAGGAAGTTTTTGGAAAATGTAGGGGACAATTTCCTGGTGCAAGTGCTGGAGGAGCCAACTAGGGGGGGAGCTTTTCTTGACCTGCTGCTCACAAACCGGGAAGAATTAGTAGGGGAAGCAAAAGTGGATGGGAATCTGGGAGGCAGTGACCATGAGTTGGTCGACTTCAGGATCCTGACACAGGGAAGAAAGGTAAGTAGCAGAATATGGACCCTGGACTTCAAGAAAGCAGACTTCGACTCCCTCAGGGAACTGATGGGTAGGATCCCCTGGGAGAACAACATGAGGGGGAAAGGAGTCCAGGAGACCTGGCTGTATTTCAAGGAATCCCTGTTGAGGTGACAGGGACAAACCATCCCTATGTGTTGAAAGAATAGTAAATATGGCAGGAGACCAGCTTGGCTTAACGGTGAAATCCTTGCGGATCTTAAACATAAAAAAGAAGCTTACAAGAAGTGGAAGATTGGACAGATGACAGGGAAGAGTATAAAAATATTGCTCGGGCATGTAGGAATGAAATCAGGAGGGCCAAATCACACCTGGAGTTGCAGCTAGCGAGGGATGTTAAGAGTAACAAGAAGGGTTTCTTCAGGTATGTTGGCAACAAGGAGAAAGCCAAGGAAAGTGTGGGCCCCTTACTGAATGAGGGAGGCAACCTAGTGACAGAGGATGTGGAAAAAGCTAATGTACTCAATGCTTTCTTTGCCTCTGTCTTCACGAACAAGGTCAGCTCCCAGACTGCTGCGCTGGGCAACACAGCATGGGGAGTAGGTGACCAGCCCTCTGTGGAGAAAGAGGTGGTTAGGGACTATTTAGAAAAGCTGGGCATGCACAAGTCCATGGGGCCGGATGTGTTGCATCCGAGAGTGCTAAAGGAATTGGCGGCTGTGATTGCAGAGCCATTGGCCATTATCTTTGAAAACTCGTGGCGAACGGGGGAAGTCCCGGATGACTGGAAAAAGGCTAATGTAGTGCCTATCTTTAAAAAAGGGAAGAAGGAGGATCCTGGGAACTACAGGCCAGTCAGCTTCACCTCAGTCCCCAGAAAAATCATGGAGCAGGTCCTCAAGGAATCTATCCTGAAGCACTTACACGAGAGGAAAGTGATCAGGAACAGTCAGCATGGATTCACCAAGGGAAGGTCATGCCTGACTAATCTAATCACCTTCTATGATGAGATTACTGGTTCTGTGGATGAAGGGAAAGCAGTGGATGTATTGTTTCTTGACTTTAGCAAAGCTTTCGACACGGTCTCCCACAGTATTCTTGTCAGCAAGTTAAAGAAGTTTGGGCTGGATGAATGCACTATAAGGTGGGTAGAAAGTTGGCTAGATTGTCGAGCTCAACGGGTAGTGATCAATGGCTCCATGTCTAGTTGGCAGCCGGTATCAAGTGGAGTGCCCCAAGGGTCGGTCCTGGGGCCAGTTTTGTTCAGTATCTTCATAAATGATCTGGAGGATGGTGTGGATTGCACTCTCAGCAAATTTGCGGATGATACTAAACTAGGAGGAGCGGTAGATACAGTGGCAGGTAGGGATAGGATACAGAGGGACCTAGACAAATTGGAAGATTGGGCCAAAAGAAATCTGATGAAGTTCAACAAGGATAAGTGCAGGGTCCTGCACTTAGGACAGAAGAATCCAAAGCACCGCTACAGACTAGGGACCGAATGGCTAGGCAGCAGTTCTGCGGAAAAGGACCTAGGGGGTGACAGTGGATGAGAAGCTAGATTTGAGTCAACAGTGTGCCCTTGTTGCCAAGAAGGCCAATGGCATTTTGGGATGTATAAGTAGGGGCATAGCCAGCAGATCGGGGGACGTGATCGTTCCCCTCTATTCGACATTGGTGAGGCCTCATCTGGAGTACTGTGTCCAGTTTTGGGCCCCACACTACAAGAAGGATGTGGATAAATTGGAGAGAGTCCAGCGAAGGGCAACAAAAATTATTAGGGGTCTGGAACACATGACTTATAGGGAGAGGCTGAGGGAACTGGGATTGTTTAGTCTGCAGAAGAGAAGAATGAGGGGGGATTTGATAGCTGCTTTCAACTACCTGAGAGGTGGTTGCAGAGAGGATGGTTCTAGACTATTCTCAGTGGTAGAAGATGACAGGACAAGGAGTAATGGTCTCAAGTTGCAGTGGGGGAGGTTTAGGTTGGATATTAGGAAAAACTTTTTCACTAGGAGGGTGGTGAAACACTGGAATGCGTTGCCTAGGGAGGTGGTAGAATCTCCTTCCTTAGAAGTTTTTAAGGTCAGGCTTGACAAAGCTCTGGCTGGGATGATTTAATTGGGGATTGGTCCTGCTTTGAGCAGGGGGTTGGACTAATTGACCTCCTGAGGTCCCTCCCAACCCTGATATTCTATGATTCATACATAGCAGGTTGTACAACTGGCCCCCACAGAGCACTATCCTGGCAGATATTAATATATCAGACTAATGATAGGCCTCCCTCTCCCTTCTTGTAATGCTGGCACTTCGGGGAAAAAATCTTTTTACGAGTCTCAGTGATTTCTGCAGCAAACTTGGTCAGTGCACACAAATATAACATTCCCTCAATGTTGTTTTTAGAGTCACTTTTGAGCACAGAAAGCCATACCATTCACACACTGCTTTACGTTTTCAAAGTGATACAGCCTGTATGGACCAAGCCATTTAAAATCCCACCTGTCTTATAGGAGGAAGTGATATTTTTTATGGAAACTCAATACCATAAAATAGAATTCACCCAACAGGATAAGAGAAAAATTCAAAGCACCGGAATTGAGACGTGCCACTGAATTTTTTCCATTTAATACTTCGGAGCAGTTTACCTTTCAGATGTGAGGACTAGACGTTGCCAGATAGTTACTGCCAGTAACCCTCACTCGGATTACAGTGCATGGTTTCATTAAATGACTCAGAGAAGAGAGTTTAGATTTTAAGAATTAAGGTAGCCTTCTCTATCTGGCTCTTCTCTGTTTTTGGTTCCTCTCTATGGAGACAATAAAGCCATTTTCATATAGGACAAACTTAATGGTAAACCTGAAATATTCTTGAGTGAATCTTCTAGTAAAAACAGATCTGGAGAACTGTATCTCTTCATTGCCAAATGGCAAACAGAATGTCTTGGTGAAATTTAGACCCATAGTTCTTTTGTAGTCATTGGTGGTCAAGAAACTATACCTTCAGAATACATACAACTGTCGTGTCTGTCAACAAGAAGTTGAAATTAAATTATTTGAAAGGTAAGAAGCATTCAGTTCAATAACTGGTTTGAACAGCATTCCATTGATACTGAAGATGAGCAAAGAGCATGCAATGATGACAGAAATCAGTGGATTTATGGTTTTGAAAAGGATTATTGTTCGAACCTAATCTATTTCCAATGATCTCACCCAACCAGCATTTTCATCTTTAAAATTTACAAATCCAAAGTTACTGTTTCAAAGACAGTAAATGATGAGAAAGAAGGATGATCCACTGGCTAGAGTGCTAGCCTGGGACTCTGGAGCCACAGGTTCAATCCACTGCTTCAGAGACTTCCTGTCTCACCTTAAGCCAACTAAGCCACTGACATTGTTTCAATGGGAATTTGGTGCCTAAGTACCTTTGAGGATCTGGGCCAAAAGTCTCTGCACCTTAGTTCCCCATTCATAATACATAGGTGCCGTGATGATAAACACATTAAGGGTTGCGAGGAACTCGCATACTACAATGATGGGAGCCAGATAAGTACCATAAAATGATTAGATAACTAGAAAAGGTTCCTGGGAGACCTGCACCATTAGCCTATAGAGAACAGAATAGATGTCCAGTTGCTAATTATTTTTTTTGACTGGAAAGCGATTTGCAGTTTAGTGTCCAACCATATATACAGCGGCAAAGGGAGGAAAATACAATGAGTTTTAAGGTTTGAGAAACATTTCAACTCAAGTCATGTCCTTTGTTTCCAAAACTATATTTTTGTTTTGAAACAACGAAAGTCAGACAAGGAGCAGACACAAGACAACCTCTGCCTAATGAAACAAGATTACTTGTCATTTAAAAATAAATGACAAATGTCTATTATAGTATTTCCAATTTGGAGAGCTTTTACCACTTTGACATTTAAAAAGTCTAACAAGCTATTTATATAAGGAAAAATAATACTTTGCATTGCCTGTCTGGAAAGGCCCTCAGGTCATCAATTTCTTTTATGAATAACTAATTCACAGTGCAATCTGGAGCCTGGAAACTTTATTCTCCTCAAAACTAAGTCTACAAATATTTTATTTTTTAAAAAGCTACATTAAAAGCTTTGCTTTTCACATTTTGGATCCAATTCTGCAATCTTTATGTGCATAAGTAAATTTTGCTAGATCAGGTCCTCTAACACCTGTGATTGCTCGCTTCAAAAAAAAAAAAAAAAAAACAGGTGCAATTTAAATCTAAATGAAGAAAGGTCAAACACACACACAAAAACAGAAATGACAAGACAAAGATTAGGAAGCCAAAACTATACTTGTTATTAAAAATACTATTCTTTAAACTATGTTAAGGGACAGATCTCAGCTGCCTCTTAATTCTTAGGATTCCTTGGCCTCAAAAAAAATTCTTTAACCATCCAGTGATTATGCTAAAGAATAAAAGAAGGGTGATGATTGGTCAAGTCACCTATGATCAGTTCTTAGAATCATAGAATCATAGAATATCAGGGTTGGAAGAGACCCCAGAAGGTCATCTAGTCCAACCCCCTGCTCGAAGCAGGACCAATTCCCAGTTAAATCATCCCAGCCAGGGCTTCAAGTGCATGACATCCACAATTGGCACCAGATTTTCCAGAAATGCTCACCCACCCACCCCCATTTAAGTACTAAAATAAAGGCTACATTTTTAAAGAACATCAACACCCACGCTTATTGTGGAAGTTATGGCTAGATTTTCAAAAATCACTCAGTACCCAACCTGCTGAGCTCTTGAAAACCTGGCCATTAATTTTGGTCATTCATTAGGAGTTGAGCTCTTTTGAAAATCTTTCCCAACTGTGCATAATGAGCTCTGGAAAATCTGGTGCCCAATCTCTCTGTGCCTCAGCTCCCCATCTGTAAAATGGGGATAATAGAATCTTCTTTCCCCCATCATTTGTCTGTCTTGTCTAATTAGATTGAAAGATGTTCAGGGCAAGGATTGTCTCTTACTATGCATTTGTAGAGTAACTAGCACAATGGGACCCAGATTTCAGCTGGGGTCTCCAGGTCGTACTGCAATACCAATAATAAATACTAATAAATGTAAACCATGCCTGCTCGGTGTGATGATCCACCCCCTTCTACTAGTCCTCCCCCCTCTAGAAATAGATGACCCTGCTGCAGCCTTGACTAAGACATTTGGGCAGCTATGGCAATAGAGGCTTGTGCATTAAAAGACCAGATACCAAGGAAGCAGGGAGGAGCGTCATGGTTGAGCTACCAAGAGCCAGCCTAACAGCACATTTGAATCCAGACCAGAGTGCCACAAGAACCATCTTACTGTCCTTGGCGTGGACACGCTGTAAAAACACCCATTTGTTTATTCTGATATCATCTTTTAAGATAGCCACTGATTTCAGCTTAGCACCACCCATCAAAGACTGAGCCTAGTTATGCACTGGCTATAAATGTTGGGAGGGGTAGAGTTTATGTATTGTTTTGTCTTTTATTATTGTAATCCCCTTTTCCATTGTCCCCTATCTGCATTCCTCACACCTAATAATGCCCCGGTTTTTGTTTTATTACTTTGGGAATTGGGATGGCTATTCATTTTTGGGTGCTCTGACTGCCACTCCTCTGTATGAGATTGGGGGTTGAATATTTTCTCAAGGGACTGGCCCCTGTATTCTGTGCACTAGGAGGGGTTTCCTTGGGTGGAGGCATTGGATGCCTTTATTAGTGACCCCAGGACCCATACCCTGAGGAGAAAAGGAAGAAGGCTACATGCAGCTGGGTCTCAGGAGTGGATTACAAAATGGAGGCACTGCTGGGATTTTAAATTACAAGTGAAGTTTGAGGAATAAGGACAGCTAGTGCATGAGGCCTTGTTCTGCTGCTGAATAGTGAACCAGCGCCTTCTAGTGGGACAATCATTACATTAAAGCCTTGTTCTGCCCATGAACAACAAACCAGTGCCATCTACTGGGGAAGTCTCTGGCTTGCAGACTGAAGCAAAGCAGAAGGCTTGGAGCCAGAGAGATGCTTTTTTAGTGACAGGAATCCCTTGTGACGCTGGGGATGATCAAATAGTGAAAGTTCTCAGTGCTGTAAAAACCTGGAGAAAACTTACAGTGAGAGGCAGAGTCACTAGTTCTACAACACAGAGCCTCAATGCGTTAATCCTGGATGCCACTTGAGTGCCAGAAGAGGTGCTTGCAGGTGAAGAATTGCCACCGTGGGGAGTAGCAACACTAAATACCAGATAGCCCTTCACCTGTGGATTTTAATGCTAAATTACAGTCCTTATTGGCACAGGAAAGAAAGACCTTCAGAGATTTGAAAGACTTGATGTCAAAGGACGTTTCCTCTACGTCCACACCTGACAGCTGGTTGCAGCTAGTGGGCCAGCTTGTGGAGAAGTGCAGTTCACCGGCCTGTGACAGCAGGTGCTATAGATGATTGAGGACATTTTCTGGACAATGACTTACTGCTTCACGGGAGGAGGATTTTGAGAGCTGGATGAAGCAGGTCACGAAGATAGTCCAAGCGTGGCAGTCCTCTAATGGAGAAAAGAGGACTGCAGAGTGCTTAAGAGGTTCTACATCCGATGTGGCAAGAGCACTCAGAATCAGCAATCCTGAAGCCACCATACAGCATTACCTAGCTGTATGAAAGAGCACCTATGGAACCATTGAAAGTTGTGAGGATATGGACTATCAGTTGAGAACAACATCTGGGAGAAAAAATGTCAGAGTCCCTGTTGAAACTGAAGAAATCGATAGTAGGTGTGACTCTGAAAAAAGATATACCTCCAAAACAAGTGAACTATGCCCAGCTCTCTCAGGTATTGTGGGGTACCCTCTACAATGATCGTCTACTTAACCTACGCTTGAGAGAGGTTGGAAAACCCACCCACCTTCCTGGCACTATTAAAGGAAGTCAGAGAGCAAAAAGAGAGTGAAGGAGGCTTTTGTTGGCTCCTATATCACAGCCCAAGGCAAATGCATCCAAAAGTCACGAAGAGACAGCATACAGTGCTGTTGTAGCCATGTCGGTCCCAGAATGTTAGAGAGACAAGGTGGGTTAGGGAATATCTTTTATTGGACCAACTTTTGTTGTTGGTCCAATAAAAGATATTCCCTCACCCACCTTGTCTCTCTAATGAAGAGGCAGTGACCACCAGAGAAGTGGATGGTGCAAAAGCAATTGAAGAACCTGAAGGATCAGGTAGCTGTGCTGCAAATAGCACAAAGTCAATTTTGCTTCTCCCAACCTATCAGAAAGAAGGAAAATATCCAACCTAAGCAGCTCATTTCAATTCAGCCACAGCCAGAGACACAGGGGAGACCACCTCCTTCTAAGGACCAGCACCCACTGACATATTTCAACTGTGGGAAAGTATGACATAAAGCCCAGAGGTGTCCCAACCCAAGACACATGGATGGCATAATGTGTACATTCCTACAAAGTTACAAAACAGGAAAACTTCAAAAAGAAGTAGCAACTAACCCAAGAGAGCACCAACCTATAAGCTTGCTGTAGCCTTGGCTAGAGACCTTAGGCAATAGAGGCTCATGCATTAAGAGCCAGAAGTCTCAGGTTTGATCCTCTCTACTGATAACTAGGCAAGGGGCCTTACATAAATTTAAGGTTTTTAAACGCTTACCTCATGCATTACAAATTTTGTAGGAGATGCATTCATAGATACAAACAACTCAAATATTTTGGTCATAGAATCATAGAAGATTAGGGTTGGAAGAGACCTCAGGAGGTCATCTAGTCCAACCCCCTGCTCAAAGCTGGACCAACACTAACTAAATCATCCCAGCCAGGGCTTTGTCAAGCTGGGCCTTAAAAATCTCAAAGGATGGAGATTCCACCACCTCCTTAGGTAACCCATTCCAGTGTTTCACCACTCTCCTAGTGAAATAATGTTTCCTAATATCCAACCTAGACTTCCCCCTCATGCAAACTTACAACTTGATTTGGCCATAAAACAGAACAATGATAAAGTTGTTAGAGAGCATGTAGTCATTTTTAGGGAAGAATTTATGGTATCACTAAATTTAGGTTTTAGGGGGAAAAGGGAATTTCCTAACTCTGTATAAAATATGGCTACACCTACATCCATTCAGAATGGCTCTAAAATGGACACACACATAAATGGCAAAACCTGAACTATTACACATCCATATTCTGACTGAAAAGGCTCCATCTCAAATATCTTCCATGCAGATTGCTCTTGACATATGATGGAATAATCTTTGAGGTTGTGTAATGTTGTTAGGCCAAATAATGTGCACATATGAACATGCAGATATGCACCTTAACACATAGGCATTACCCTGGACCACTCTTCTCCTGTTAATGTCTCAGAGGACCTATAAAGCCTTCCTTGACACTGCAAGCTCGTTTAGAGAATGTTTGATCTGTGATTTAAATAGTCATAAAATCTACTGGCATCATCCTGCAGACTGGAGTCAACGGGAGTTTTGTTTGAGCATAAACTACAGGATGGAGCCTATAATCAGCTATGACTCAATAGGAACATTTATGCTATTGAAAAAAGTCTCTGTGCAGTTTAATACTCCTACTCTTTACCAGTGCGCACACAGTTCTCAAACGCACAGACACATCTATTATATTTCTTTCTAATCAAACACAGTGTGAGATTTTACAGCATGTTACTGATCATTGCTATTTTGTTCCTTTTGTCTTCGAAGAAATCTCAGCTTTCAGCCATGATTGAGGGGTTGGAGAGAAGAAGAGCAGTTCTAATTATACGCATGCTCTAGATGAAAATTAACCCCTTTTCACAGTTATCCAATTTGAAAATTAGCCACAAAGTGCCAAACCCCAGCTATAGATATACCCCTAAATCACTGCTCAAGGAAAGATGATCAACAGATACCAGCCTTCCAAATGCATTTTTGTCTCTTAAAGTGCACCCTTTGGCACTACCCAAAAGGAAAGGTCTGCCAAAAATTAGTCCTTAACTTGTAGTCATGATTCCAAACACTGGGGCTATAATGTAATATGAAATTACAGGCAGGCTTTAGGAGAAAGCTAGATGTCTCAAGGATTTGTGAACATTCAGATGCATGAATTTGCAGACCATTCTGATAGTTTTCCAGCGGTTCAGAGCACTCTGGCTTATGAGTGTTATCAAGTTGGACCTTAAGGCATTTATAATGGGGTTGAAAGTACATCGGAAGCAAAGAGATCAGAGAGAGCACTGTAAAGGAGAATATTAAGAGGCTAAATTGCATTCATGTCATGAGGTGTTTTTACGATTTCAAGGGAACTAAGCTATCGGCATTCTCCTGTCACTACACTGCAAGACTTTTTTCTAAATTTTAAATTTAAAGAACATTATAGAAACGAAGTGAAAACACAGTGTCACCACCTGCTACAACCAATGGTCCAGTTTTTACCTTCTTTGGGGAGCGGGTGAGGGTGTCTATTGCAAATTACCTGAAATGCATAATATATATATATATATATATTGCCAGATAGGGAATATACTCAATTAAATTCCCTTACAGATGCCAAGATCATTCCTATTTAAAAAGGTATGGAGCTTCAGAAACAAGACTGGGTTTGATAAATAAAATAAGGTTGGAACTTACCACTGTGCTGTTTGTGTTAGTCACTCCTTCCTCTTTGCCTCTTCTCTCCCTGGATAACAGAATGAGCTCATTTTTTTTACAGTATAAATTCTCTTCCTACTGAGAACAACATTGTACCTCCCAGCAGAATGAGTCCAGTGCATTATTTATAGCCCAATTTTGATTATTTAATTTTTCATAACCCACTGAGAAAAAAATTCGCTAAAAAGACAAGTGACTTAATTGTCCTAATCTTTCCTTCTGCAGACTCAAAAGGATAATTCCACAGGGTTTACATTTCCGGGAATGTAAAGGAAGCTAATGCTAAACCCCTAAAAGAACAAAATGTGTGTGGAGATTAGTATTTCTTAAGAACATTTTATTATAGTCAGACTATGTCCTGACCATTTAAAAAAAAAAGTGCACGTTTTAAAGTGCCCTCCGAGTTTCTAAGGAAAAATAATTTCATGTCAAGCTGGTAGCTTTAAAACACTCATGCACAGTTTTGAGATAGAGGATCATTTGTTACTACAGAGGCAGTGAGTTGTGAAATCAGCCCTCAAGTAGAAGGCCATTTACACAACGAAATAAAATCCTTATTGGATCATGTAAATGCCTGCAAACAAAAACCCAGCCCTCTCTCAGAGAAAAAATAGCAATTTTTTGGTGACAGACTATCATATTACTTTCCCTGAAAAACAGAAGAAATACTCCTCTCTCTGCATCATTCATGTTTACAAAAAAGCAATCAACTAATTTATTAAACCCAGGCAATGAAGGATTTGTCTTAATCTATTGTGCAATAATGTGTCTAATAAAACAAAAAAAACTGCTGTATGCAATGATCACAACCATAAAGAACTATCCAAATCAAGAAAAGCTTCCAATCACAGTCAGTGAGGACTTCTCAAAAATTGCATAACAACCAACTAGTCAACCTATAATTAGCCAGAATAATCTTCTCTCATAATCTCTGAGATTAAGTTATACTTCCTGTTTTGGGACTTCAATTGTGTTATTTTAATATATGTGGAGGTTCAGACTCTTTATGAAAAGCTGTTTAAACTATAGCAGCTTTAAGAAGCCAATAGATCTAGTGATCAGTGGTTCACATCATTCATGTTATTCCTTCGTAACACACACCGAGATTTGCATTTTCTAATTTAAGTAGTAATTTAGAATATAAAGACACTGTGCTACCGTACCTGTTCCTGTCCCTGTCTGAATGATGATGACAGAATCCCAGACTCACATTTTTAACCCTTTGAACACCAGCTGGCCAGTAATGGAGGATACATACAGTATATGACCCCAATCTGCCACACGAATGGTCCCCTACACATGAGTGGGGCTCTGTGCATGATTGAAGCCTGTATTTCTGTATCATCTATTAGGTTAAGGTCAAATAAATGCTACAGCATTTTCTAATGACTAAGTCTGTCCAAATTAAATATTTATAATTTCTATGGTACCCCAGATGTGTTCATACATTGCCAATTGTTACTGCAATATTTCACTGTATTTCCTTATTCTTTGGATAGGAGATAAGTGTGAAAACTTGTTTTCACATGTGGTACCCTGTACACACTTGCTAGCTTTTTAATGGTGATCACTACAAGAGTTAACGTAATCTTTCCTTTGGCTGAATGTTACAGTCAATAAATTCAACCTATTTAGGCCCCAGTCCTGCAAAATGATGCGTACAGATGGACCCCACCAGCCACACAGAGTCCGACTGACTTTAGTTGGGTTCTGCGCTGGGATCTGGATGCATGTAATGGTGTGCACAATCAGGGCCTTTCAATGTAACTAAACTTAGGTACCATATTATTCTGGCATTCAGATTATACTCTGTCCCATATCCTTTTTTTTTTTTCTTTCTGATAAATTCTGGGAAATTTTAGATGTCAATGGGTTAAACATAGTCCCTACTTAAAATAACAGCTAGAACGGAAAGATTCAGAACATTCTTGATTCAGAAATGTGATATTTTGAACAAAATGAACTATTTTGACACATTCTCAGATCAAAATATTTTTGTTTATGATTGAAGCATAGGATTAGTTCTCAGGAGGTCTGTCAAAGATTTAGTTGGAACATTAGCAAGTCTCTCAACCTTTTCACCTGAATTTCTTCATCTATAAACTGGGGAAAATACTTTAGTAGCTCACATAAAACTACTATTGCTTATTTGTATTGCAGTTGCACCTAGGATGTAGTATAGGCAGGGAACTTGGGCAATCTCCCATGTTGCCCCATGGTCTTCACTCTGGTTGAACTACCATGGTGCATCATGGGAATTCCAGAATCACAGTGTAACTAACATGGGAGATTTAGTCTAGCTAAAGAGCCTGGCCTATAAGGAAGCATGAGGCACCATAAGGGACCATGGCAGATCAGGCAGACACAGTTCAATGTCAAAGAAAGCCAAAACTAAACATTTTGATTTGGTTCAACAAAATAAAAAAAATTGATTTGAGAATGTCAAAATATTTTGTTTTGATCAAAATGTTTCAACATTTCTGAATCATATTTTCTGAACTTTAAGTTCTGCAAAAAAAATTTAACTTTTTAAATTTTTCATCTAAATTCAGACAAAAACAAATATAGAAATGTCTTGTGTCATGGAATTCTGATTTTTGACCAGCTCTACTAATAACAAAAGAACTAGATAATTCAATCCCATACACTTGGTCTGGGGTTTTCAACTCTCTAAACTCTTCCCTGTTCTAAATTCTTCCACTATGCTTTTTTTTTTTTTTGGATGAAGTGTTGAAAAGAGATCTTAGCTGCAACAGAGAAATTCTTTCATACTTCAAATGGAGTTTAAAGTGATTCCTTACTGCTTCCACATGACAGCAAATGGATCTAAAAGAACAAGTATTCTTTGGCCAAAAAGGGCCATTAGAGCCGGAAGCACCACTGGATTCTTCCATGCAGCCAGATGAAGAAGGAATTTCTGAGACAGGCATAACCTTTGCTCCTCTAATAAACTGCGGAATGAAAAATCCTTTACATCTTTTGATTTTGTATTTAAACTTATGAAAGCTTCCCATGAGAGGACAGGAGATCAGATGGAAAAGTGAGACACGAGGGAGAGAAAAGGAGGATGGAATAAGAGAAATGAAGAATTGCTTAAAGGAGGTGTGAAAAGAAGGGAAAAGAAGAAGCAGTAAACAGGGGAGGCTAAAGCCATGGTCATCAAGACAAAGTTACTGAAGAAATGATATTGTGCAGTATTAACCAAAATAAATAAATAAATAAAATCCTGAGCAGAAAGAACACAAGGGAGGAGATGATGCAGGAGAGAAAAGGCCAGGTTTGGTCTGATTTTAAATTACACACTGAGCTTTGACTGGATTAAAACATGCAAACATCAGAAACTCTTGCATTCTAATTGGCCCACATACGTTACTTTTGACAGGGGATTATTATTATTTACAATACAATTTTATAAGCAAAAGCAGTTTGATTTATTCTGATGTTCCAAGATCTAGGTACCAATCAGAATATAAGATTTCTTTAGAGCATTTTAGAATGCACATTTATGTCTATTTGTATCACATCTGGTTTCTGTCTGGCACTAGTTAACAGCTGTCATGGCATTGAAAGGATTAATACGACAGATAGTTTAATAACCTAGAGAAAAACCAATATTTTACACCTCGCTTACAAGAAAAACTATTATAAAATGGATATTGACAGAGAGAGTGTGTAGACTCTGTAACTTAATCTCAGAGCTCTGAGGATCTGAAACCTCTTGAGCATCACTATACAGTTTATAGTACAGTATCACAGTACTCAACAGAATTACAGCTTTGTAACTAATCTCTCCCTATCAGTTACACTATATGGAAACTGGGAAGTCCAAATACAAAGAGCCTATACTATGAATGATTGCACTTCAAGACTTTTCCCCAGCAATATTTGTAAGCTTGGGAGTGATAAACAGCACACCAGTTATAAATGAGCAACAAGGTCAGTGGAACTGAAAGGTAGGAGTTCAAAGAAAAGTCACACGTCTGAAGAGGTCAGGAAAAGTCCATAGACTGATGTTGCACAATGCTGTATGATAAATTACCAGAAGTGTTACGCTGCAATTAGAGAAGGCAGTTGATTGGTGAATAAATGTGGCAATATCAACACCACAAGCTAGAACTATTTTTATCTGAACCACTTCACCAGCTTCCAAATATAACAGCTATTGACCGGGAAAAAAACCAAGATTTTCTAGCGACATAAAAGTAATTTAAAATGTTAAAAATCATGTATCATAAGAAGAGGGGTATGTGGCAAGGAGGCCAATGGTATGATTTCCAAAAATCATCCACACCTACAGAAGTGAATATGATGACACAAAGTCCAGGACAAGAGAGAAGCAGGCCCAGTATGTCCAAAAAAGAGAGCTCCGTTGGGGGAGATTTCGTGTCTGAAGTAATGATAATGGGAAAAAACCTGACGCTAGCAGATATTTGAAGATTCTAATAGTTTATACATAGAGACTACCACTTTCTTTCTAGCAGCACCCCAACACAGTCCAAAATAAAGGCAACTTTATTTGAGGATGCCCAGGTTTAACAAATAAACAGATACAAATGTATATCTGCTTTGGAGGCTTGCTTATAACAACTATTCTAAGGCTCTGGGGTCAAGTGTAATATCCTCTCATCACACAGGGCATGATTTTTCCCCTGACTTCAGTGAGAGCAGAATCAGGCCCCTAAGAGCTTAAAATGTAATACAGTAGAACCCCATTTATCCGACCCTCGATGTTAATCGAACAACCCGCACACAAAGGTCCAGAAGTGGGTGGTCTCTCCTGTGGCCACCAGATGGCGCTACAGCCTCGCACTTTTCCATTATCTGAATTTTTGCTCATCTGATCTGGCCCTGGTCCCAGTTAGATTGGATAAATGGGGTTCTGCTGTACCTGCACACAGCACTTCCAATTAAAATTCTGAATGGAGGGCAGCTGGTTAAAAGCACTGATCAGGGGAGCAGGGACCATAGTCTCCCAGTTCTGACGTGGTTTTGAGGTGGAGAAATTAATCCTTTCTTAGGGAAGGAGGATCCAAGCCTGTCAATAGAGCATATTTGGGGGCTTGCTTGCCGACTGAAAGGTTCAGTGTCTCCATGTGAGATTTAGGGCTTTCTCAAGCACTAGTGTAAACTAGGAAAACCAGTGAGGGAAGGGACTTAATGCATCACCCATGTGTTAGGGTGGAGGTGGAAAAGACAGGGGAAGGCTTCTCCATTTAATGACAACTCAATCCCACAGCCTTCTGGGCAGCTCCCACTCAAGTCAATAGGAATTGAGGGCATTCAGTACCTCACAGCAATGTGATTAACAGCCTGTAGCACTGAGACAGAAGAGCCTGTTTATTGAAGTGCTGAGCACTCAGAACTCCATTGGAAGTCAATGGCAGCTGCAAGTGCTCAATACCTTTCAAAATCAGCTGCTAAATTTATAAGGGCCTGCCATCCTGAAGAGGAAAGGAGATTTCTGACCTTGTACTGATGAAGATGCAGACTTTCCCTCAGGATTTTATTATTATTATTTTAAATCACAAATGTATCTCTTCCCTGCTCCAGGAGCACTGGGCAAAAAGCAGGACATCAAGAATATTTATAACCAATCAGAATATACCGAAGTATGATAAATCCCAGCATTACAATATCTTCTTCAGCTAAAGCTACAGGACAATTGTAAAAATGGATTCCACCACTATAGGCTTGTGGAAAATTGCAAAGCAGCTTTAATAGATACACATACATGTTATAACAGTTTAAAACTCATATAATATTAAAAATAATGTTGCCTTACCAGCTTGATGAACTCCACACTATAGATTTAAAGCAAATTTAAAAAGCAAATATACTTTTCACCGTTCACTGTGTATTCTTTTATTATACTTCAGTTTGGAAATGAAAACAGCTTGTCAGTTTCTTTTTTTTTCTAGTCCATTTTTAGGTATTAGCACAAGTCTGCAATGTTTGGGTTGCAAAGCTCCTTTTCCTTAAATAATTTAAAAATTCAGAACATTTCTTCACTGAATTTTGTGGACTCTTCCTGTAAACCTATGCCTCTGAAACCACTGAAGTCAAGTCGCTGGATCCAGGCTTAAGTTTTGGAGCCCATCTGACACCATAACACAAACAACAGAGAAGCAAAGATTTGCATGAGGGGTTTTAAAAAATGAAGTATTCTGAATCCTATGCTCCAACACAAATTTAAACTTTGGCTCCTACTTGTGAACAATTCTCTGCAATCGCGCCAAAATGGAATTAGTCAGATGTCCAATGCCTTGTAATGAAGTCAGAGATAGAACTGAACAAACATGAACTTACCATGAGACCCATTGATTTTTTTAAAGTAGATCATATGGATAATTTAAAAGGAATAGCTATCTAGTCTATGTAAAAAATAACCTCCAGAAAGCTTGAGTCATTGCTAAAAGGAAATTATTAGCAAATTAGACATCCTCTGCCACCCTGAATATCATACTATCTTGGTGTAA
Organism: Caretta caretta; assembly: GCF_965140235.1. NCBI lineage: Eukaryota > Metazoa > Chordata > Testudines > Cheloniidae > Caretta > Caretta caretta. Next base: position 176,951,607 of record NC_134206.1, read on the forward strand.
TGGATTACGTGTACTCCTAATGCTAAACCAGGTTACCTATCAGATGTATGATAAATCCAGCACATTACTCTAACCTTAGAGGGGTGACTAACAATAAGAGTAAGACATACAAGTCATATAACCTACTCTGTACTCAGATCAGAATTTGGATGGTATGCAGTAACTAAGGCCCGGTGTCACACAATGAATGATGTGCACCTTATTTCTAGTCCGAAAGAAAATTTGACTAGATACCCATTCAGTGAGCACTGTCCATTCTGTGCATTGAATGAAGCAGGGGTGCTGTGGAAAAAAATACAATGTGATCATCAATTAAAGCCTGTTTGCAAAGACTGTATAGGTGTATACATGGAGACAAGGCAACCTTAGTTTTGGCGTTTCCTACCCTTTGAGTGCTTCCCTTTGCAACCTTAACAACATAATTAATTTAGGAGGGTGGGGGTGGTCAATGTAATTGGGAGAAGGACAGAGCTTTTACATATATATGAGCAATGTGATGTTCAAAATACACTTTGACAATGATTGATTATTTTCTTCATGGAACACTCAACATCACTGTTGTATTTGGGTGTCTCACACACAATCTTCACAACAGTATAACTATTATATTGGGATTCAAATAGATTAAGGACAACATTTGCAAAAGTCTCAATAAATGTTGGGTTTATCTCTGAGTGGGCACCCAATTTAACAAATCTAAGGACTGATGTTTCAGATTACTTAGCATTTTCTTACAACATTTTGTACATTCAAAGTATTGTATATAGATTGATTAATCCTCACAGCATTCCTGCGAGAAAGCAGGGTAAGTATTACCTAACTTTTACAGTTGCAATATTGCCTAGTCTTAGGAGTTGCACAGTTTTTAAAAACTAAATAAACGGTTCTCATGGTTTTCTAAATTTCTACCTTCAATTAAATTCCCCTCTTTACTTATTCAAAATGACCACCATCTCCCATTACTGTCAATGGGACTAAAGCCAGAGGCAGCCCTCAGCAAGATAGGCATTAAGTCCCTTCAACCGTTGTAGGTAAAAGCCAGGCTGCTCCTAGCAAGGATGGCCACCACCTCCCATTGTTTCCAATGAGGTTGGAGCCAGGTGACTCTTCGAGAAGATGGTGGCACCTTATTCACCATAGAATCATAGAACTGGAAGGGACCTCAAGAGTCATCGAGTCCAGTCCCCTGCACTCAAGGCAGGACTAAAAAGTATTATCTAGACCATCCCTGATAGGTGTTTGTCCAACCTGCTCTTAAAAATCCCCAATAATGGAGATTCCACAACCTCCCTACGCAATTTATTCCAGTGCTTAACCACCTTGTACATTAGGAAAAAACCTCCTGGCAGCCTAAACCTCCCTTGCTGCAATTTAAGCCCATTGCTTCTTGTCCTATCCTCAGAGATTAAGAAGAAAAAATTTTCTCCCTCCTCCTTGTAATAACCTTTTATGTACTTGAAAACTTATCACGTCCCCTCTCAGTCTTCTCTTCTCCAGACTAAAACCCAGTTTTTTCAATCTTCCCTCATAGGTCATGATTTCTAGACCTTTAATCATTTTTGTTGCTCTGCTCTGGACTTTCTCCAATTTATCCGCATCTTTCCTGAAATGTTGCACCCGGACTGGACACAGTACTCCAGCTGAGGCCCAATCAGCATGGAGTAGAGAGGAAGAATTACTTGTTGTGTCTTGCTTACAATACTCCTACTAATAAATCCCAGAATGATGTTCACTTTTTTTGCACCAGTGTTACACTGTTGACTCATATTTAGCTTGTGATCCACTATGACCCCCAGATCCCTTTCTGCAGTACTCAATCCTAGGCCTGGCACAGGCCAGGAGAATGTGGATCTGCCAGGAGTGAAGGCAGCAGGGAGTGGGTACATGTTAGGAAAAAGAACAGCACTGAGGATTCATGGGAATGCAGGGAGCAGTCGATGGACTGAGAGGGAGAAGTCTATTTACACATATATGTCGTTATACCACCCTCATCACTGTAGTGTATCTGAATGCCTTTGAAAATAGGATATGTAGAAGACTGAAGGGGGAAAGGAGGGAAACATTGAGGCAGAATGCAAGTGTGGCAGTTATCTGTCCTCTTTCTGTGGGAAGGGGGATAGAGAAGAATAGAAGAGCAATTCCCCTCCACAGGGGGGATAGAACAGGGCAAAGCAGAGTCTACTCCAGGCTATGAATAGGGAGGCCTGAATGTCTGTGTGTATTTAAGGTCAAATTTTAAACCTAAATGATCACATACTAATTAGAGGCAGGCAGCTTCACCCTAAATGTGAAAAAAAAATCAGAAGGTAATAGAAAACATTTTTCCAGTTCTGCATCAGGACAAAACTTAGACCTTCTGTTTTTTGTGAAAAAATTTGGGAGAGATACCTACCCCTGTCATTAAGACATTCACCTCAGAGGTAAGAGGTCTAAGTTCAAATCCCAGGGGGGCCATGAAAAAAGACGGGGCTCATGGGCACCCACATACACGCACTTCCATCTTGACCTGAGAACTTCTCCATGAGAGTTACATCAAACATCATATAAACTCCCCCCCCCACCAAAAAAACCCAACAACAACAAAAACAAAAACGACATTTCATCAAAAAATTCCCATCCAGCTCTAATCACAATGTATACACTCAAAGAAGGCAAACAACACAGGCCTGTTTTCCTAATTTAGGAGTGCTTGACTTTGCAACCTTAATAACTTCTTTTAAAAATATTTTGGTGTGTAAACACACACAACTTTCAAAACAATTTAAATCAACTGTTGAAAATCTGCTCGTTCCTGCCAAGACCAGAGTTCTGGCTTGCTTTGTTGATTTATTTGTTGTAAGATTTCTGTTTATTAGGTCTACAGAGATTAATAGTTGCAGCCATTTTGGTCAAATGAAGGAGGACATTGAGTCTCCAAAAGCTTATGTGTTACAAAATATTTGTTATTCAGATTTTTAAAAGTGTCTATATCTTATCAAGAAAACCTAGATGCTCACAACAAATTTTACTGAGAGAGTGTGTCTAAGCATAGATCCATTTCCCACCATTGGACATACATAAAACCCAAATGTATCTCTTGTTTCGTTCAACAAAAGATGACAGTTCATTATTCACATTGCTTTCTGGTAGGTCTACAAAAAAGCTCCATCTGAACTGAAACTTTACTGCAAGGTTACTGGGCAGAAAATAATGAGGTCAGCGCATTACACCAATTTTATCTTTTGCATTGGCTCCCAGGCAAATCTTTAGCATTTTCCTTGTTATATACAAGGACATTAAGAAGGTCTTGCTCTTATTACCTCAGCAATTTTCTTACCATATGCAGATCTGGTCATTCTTTAGATGCTGGCAAATTAAATACTCCAGCAATCAGGCTAAAATCTTAATAAAATAATTTGGTTAATTAACCTGAGAAAGTCCTCTTCTTTGTGAATTTGATTTTACTAGGAGATCTGCAAGACTACTGCAATTATCCTTAAAATAGATAGATTCTTTTAATCCTGCTTCAGTGCTCCAGGACATGTCCAGAAAAAACAGGCAATCCCTTTTACATGAATATTTGATAACTTGGGGAGGGGCAGGGGGAAATCTTATTAAAATCAGTTTCCAGAGAATCAAAAGTTAAGTTACTACAGGAAAGTGACCTGACAAGAGAAGAGCTGTTTTTACATAAAGAATGTTCCCTGCCATCCACATCAAGTGTATTTTGTACAACTTCAGAACCTCGCTAAATAAAGACCTGTTAAAGGCACAGAGCTGTGGAAAACAGGACCTTGATTCAACAAAGGTATTCATTTAGGAAATGTCTACTTTAGTTTAGATTCAAAACAGGACAGAATTTGTTGCGACCCTTTGACCTACTCTTCGGCCCAGCTGTGCCCACACCAAGTTCATTACAGGCTCAGGGTTTTGGACAGCTGATGGGGAGTTTTGGTGAAGGGTTTATTCAGATATTTAATGTGTTGAGGAATGGAATGCACATTCCAATTCATCACCTCAAACCTGCACTCACCAGACTTAATGGTTCCATGGTTTAGACTTGTGTGTGTTTCACTGATGTTGTATTTAATTATTTTAGGACTCATTGCCCACCTGTGCCGGCTCTTCTTACTATTACAGTCCAGTGGACATAGTTCTATGAAGTTCTTGCTGCTCTTATAAGTTTCCCTTCCTGGTCAGGACATACCCTGCTCTGCGCTGAACTTTGCTCACATGAGTAGCCCCAATGAAAATTAACTGTGACAGGAAAGTTAAACACTGGAGCCCAGTCTCCACAACCTGTGTGCCAAGAGCTGCACTGGAACACATTATTGTCAGAAAAGAATGCTTCAGAAACTGAGCTGTCACCTGTACTACCTTCCTGCCTTTCCAAGTGGTTGAGTGTCACGCCAAATCCAGAGACCCAATGGTACCGACATATGATAGATTTAGAGCAATTTGGTCTGGTCCAGACAATCCCTTTTTAAAAGGAGAATTTTTAGATTATATAAGTGGGGTTTTAAAAAGAAATCTATCCATCAATCACTATATATCCAAAATGTTTGTGTTTAATACATAAAAAACTACAGGGATCACTTTCTAATTTTACCTTTTCAAGGAGACAATGTCCCCACATTGTTTAATCTTGCCACAATATTTACTGTCCTATTTACTTACAAAGGCATTTGAAAAAAGAACGCCCATTGAGCAGGAGATCAAAGTAATTTATATGTGCTGAAGAGCAAATAGATCCTGTAGGGTAATGAAACCAAAAGCATTTCTTTTCAGAATGTCAATGTGACTGAAAGCCATGCTGTGCTACTTGTGTTCATTCAACTCTTTCTATATAAACCCTTGTTTTTTAAACAAACACTTCCATATTTTCAGTAGGGATACCCATTGGAAAAGTCCTAGACCTTACATAAATTAATGGTTACAGTATGCATGTTGAAATAAAATATTACATGTCTATTGTATCAAAGATTATAACATTTCCTTCTCTAATTGCTACTTAGCAGCTAATATTATCTCACTTTCTCTAGATCTCCTAGCCATGCTATCATACCCGTCATCATGAGTAATACACACAATCACCCTGTAAGGTGATGAGGACAGTAATTTCCACTGCTGTCGCTATTAGCTAAGGATGCTCAGCACTTCCCAGCATTGGGCCCATAGCATATGCCCAATCTTTGTGCAAATTGCTTCCTAATCAGTAATTATTTACATTTGGGAAGGAAAAAGTTCTTCCCTTTAGCAACTCCAAATCACACAGCTTTACACAAGTATTTATTTCTTTTTCTAGGAAACAATGAAGTATAGTTATACCATATATAAACCTATGTATAAGTACAGTTATGCCATATATGTTGTAAACCCAGCTGGAAATCCCCTAAGGAAAACTCTTACCTTATGTGAAAGAGCAGCATTAACCCCCAGTTTGCAATGTGAGAATTTGTTTTTCTTTTAAGGATGAATTTATATCCCTTTTTAGTTTGGTACCTTTATGCTCTTTTCCGACCTAATTTTGTCAGTGATAAATGCCACAGTTCCAGTGGAGTCACTTGAGCTGCTGTAAGGAAGGAATTGAAGTAAAAAAACAAGTGCACTCAACATTCCTCCCTTGACAGATTACTTGTCAGGATACTAAAAGCCTTGAAAGCCTATAGATGAGGTAAAGCCTCAGAACAGCCATTCTTTAGATTAAATTGGATTCTAGTTTTCTACTAATTATTCTGTACTACCATAATTAAGTTAAAGCTCTTTCAGACTAAATAGTTTTGTAAATTACCCAGGTCTGATATATACTGTATCTTACAGATACATTCCCAGAGGTATTGTATGGCTAAAGGCCATACACAAGGCCAACGTTCAGTTTAATTCCAAATTAAAAATACATGCATCCTATGGGGAGGTGCTGCAAAGTGAGCAGGTTTTTGCTAGTTTCCTTACTTTCTTAAACCTAATATTCTATCTGATGGGGTGTATCTCCCCATTGAAGACTCAGTGTATCCAGAAAGAAGAGGAGTACTTCCACTCCTGATTCTGCAGAAACAGTGGGGCGGCAATCAGGCTGCATTCACCAGAAGATACCAAAGAACAGCAGCGGGTGGAAGCAGGCTTCTCCTCGCACCTCTTCCAAAAGGTCAGCATGGAGTTGTTGACCCCTTGGCTGCCCCTTTAAGATCGAGGAAGGGATGGAAAAAGGCAGCAGGCCAACCATACACCAAACCATGAACATAGTACCTGGGACAGGCAGCAGGAAAGGAGGGAGCTTAGCTGTGCTTGGCCAAACTTATTTGAAAAAAAGCGTCAACAAATTTGATATTTAAAAAAAAAAAATCTTATGGGAGTTTTGGGTTCATAACTAAACAATGCCAAACTCAGTCCTTATCCAAAAGGCTCTCTTCTCTGTACCTTGATGTCAAAAGGGAGCCAATAACAGGGAAGGGATGGTAACTGAGGAGAAAACAGAGGGTAGAAAATCAGATACTCAAAGTTTGATAATTAAATAATGTGACACCAGAAACTGGGGGTGGGAGGAGGGACATGCCTGTGTGTACGGTTTCAATCTTAAGAGAATTTCAAAGGCCTTCAATAAACTTTTCCAAGACTAGTTTACAGTAGAAATTGCCAACAGATCCTGACTTGTAGCAGTGCTATTTTAACAATGAACAGCCTTAGCATTGCACAAACCACTCCAAGTACCAGAGGACAAAGAGCGTTGAGGAGGAGAGGGGAATAACTAGCTTTCTGTGGTCTCAATTTTCAAAACTAGCAAGCATTTCTGTACCTGGAAGCTAAAAATGGCACCTACTGAAGTATTTGTGCACCTTATTTTCTCTCCCAACTGTGAACACACAAGTGCCCTACTTGAAGCAAACAAGTTTGACAACTGGGCTGCTTGGGTTGTCAGGAGACACTCATTTCGACACAGCTGATCAACAGATGCTTTCAGGAAGATCACAGGGCTAGATTCCGCTCCTTTATCTGCTCCAAACGTCCTGTTTCCCCAACAATCCTTCAACTTACAACATTCTAATTAAAGGTTACATTTCTTAAAAGCAACAGTCACAGCAGCTCTGTGAACCCATACCCAAATATCTCATGGCGCACAGTGCAGTTTCTGAAGCCTACTTAATAAAAATTCCACGGGCTCTTAAAAGCACCCTCATGGCGCCTTTGAAATGCCAATATTTAATATGTGTTAAGCCTGTCACTTACTCAAGTGCTCGTTTCTCTTTTTAAAAAATCAATATTTAAATATATTGCACAGACAATAAGTTATGGCTCCCCCACCTTTCCTTAATGCTATGAAGAGAGCTAAACAAACTGTTTCCATTAAACTGTGCACACCATATAAAAGCTAGCAAACCCACTTAATAGAGTTATGTTTGGATCTAGCATAAGTTTACATAGTTCTTGTACTTGTTTGGGGTAGGAGGAGAATATAGCTTTTAGGTTGTTTCCCCTTCCCCCCCAATCATTTCCTTGTCCATTAAGATATTTGGGGCAGAATTTTCAAAGGTGCCTAAAGGAGTTAGGCGCCCAGCTGCTGCTGAATTTCAGTGAGATTTACATGTCTAACTCACTGAGGCTTCTTTGAAAAAAATAAGCCTAAATTAGTAAGGAAATATAAAATATTTCATAGGCCGACACTACAGTCAACATTCTCTCTCATCCTTACTTCCCCCATTCTCTTTACAGCAGTTCTCACAGGATAACACTTTCAAAAGTGCCTAAGTGACTTGAGTCCTATATACAAAAGCACCTAGATGACTTAGGAGGCCAATACGACCTTTGAAAAGGGAACCAAGGGTCTTTTGAAAAAGCTCCCCTATGATGCATTTTCAAAGGTGACATAGGCTTTTACGAGCCTAACTCTTTGAAATTCAATAGAACTCAAGTCCCTAAGTATCTAAGTAACTTCTGAAAATGGGACTTAGAGTAGGAGTTCTCAAACTTCATTGCACCGTGACCCCCTTCTGACAACAAAAATTACTACATGACCCCAGGAGGGGGGACCGAAGCCTGAGCCTGCCTAAGCCCCACTGCCTGGGGCTCTGGGCAGAGGGGCCAAAGCTGAAGCTCAAGGTCTTCAGCTCCAGACAGGGGCCCTGTGACCTGAGCTCCACCACCCAGGGCTGAAACCCTTGGGATTTGACTTTAGCCCTGGGCCCCAGCAAGTCTAATGCCAGCCCTGGTAACCCCATTAAAATGGGGTTGCAACCCACTTTGGGGTCCCAACCCAGTTTGAGAACTGCTGATTTAGAGGCTTTTGACAAGTTTGCTCCAAATGCTTATTTTCTCATTTTAATTTTCCTAAAAGAAATGATACTATTATACATTAAACAGAAGATGTTCACAGAGCAATTATGAGAAACAAAGACTTCTGATACATTTTCTAAACCTCATATGGATCCCTCTGATGCTGCTAATAAATTTCTTTAAAAAATCCTTACAAATATTCATTCTTAAAGAACTTCCCAGCCCTGAATCACATGTGCACTGCAGAGGGGGGCTGAATCTTAGAGGAGGCTCTCAGGGTAAGGGGAGTTTTGTGGGAGAAGACAGACACTAAATAGTAAGTTACACAAACACACACACACACACAAATTGGCTTCTACTTCCCTCTCCCCGATCATTTGGAATAGGAGGGCAAATCTGAAGCTCCTGAGCCATGCCCCCCAGCGTCAGCAGTAGCATCATAAGTTAATGATGCTAGAGGCAGGAGAAATTCCCCTTCATAGCATCTCAACACTATAGCAGCAATCTAGTCATGGGAGGAAGCTGGGTGTCCCATGTAGCAATGCCACAGACCAATTGATGCAAATTCCTCCAGTATGCAGATCCTTGGCCTTCTAGGGGGAGGGATAGCTCAGTGATTTGAGCATTGGCCTGCTAAACCCAGGGTTGTGAGTTCAATCCTTGAGGGGGCCATTTAGGGATCAGGGCAAAAATTGGGGATTGGTCCTGCTTTGAGTAAGGGGTTGGACTAGGTGACCTCCTGAGGTCCCTTCCAACCCTGATATTCTATGATTCTAAAGCTCTCTCCTTCAGATCCTGGCCTCCTCACTTTTCCTGACCACTTCCCCTACCTAGATCTGCTCCAGCACCAGTCTTGCTCTCAGCATAGCGAGACAGCAGTGACTCCAGCTTCAAATCTGCCTTCTCATTCCACCCCTTTTAAGGCTTAAAGGAGAGGCTTGGGCTCAATATGGTTATACTGTCCTGTTGTGGCAATAGTCATGACACAGGCAAACTTTCCGCTGATTGCAACAGGAGTTTTGTCTGAGTGAAATAGTAATCACCATTAAATGTTGTCATGCACTGCTATCTGAGATGCTAGAGTCATTCATACAAAGAACGATATATATTGCAGTCATGGAAAGAAAGAGGTTTAATCCAACTGTAATGCACTTTAGATGTGCAGATTTTAATAAAGAAAAGCACAGACTAGAGACACAAAAAGCCTTCCACACATTTTGACTCCCAGTTTTGTCTCTTGTTTACCAGGGACCACACCCTGTCTGGAATTCTGTACACCAGACACATTCAATGACTGTAATGATATGTTTACCTACAGCATATTTTTCACTTACAATGCAATAGCAACATAAGTATCAGTTTTCAACAATACTTTATATATACTGGAGTACTGTTCAGAGCAACCATTTCCTTAAAATACCTTTTTTTTTAAAAAAAAAAAAGGAAGTTGCTAATTAATCAAAGCAGGAACACAGATTTAGTTATTTACATTCTAGATGCTCTCAGACCAAATAGAATAGCATCACTAATATTCTGATGTTTGTGTAAACTACATATAACACCTGATACTTTGTTGCAGCTGACCCTTATCGAAAGAAACTTATTTTATACTTCTCATTTTTGTAATTACATTTTAAAGCAAGGAACTTTTAAAAACCACCACCGTTATTTAGGAATTAAAAAAACAAATCAAACCAACCTGGTGTCTCGGAAAGCTCCCTTTTACTCATTCTTGACAGTGTTTGTAAAGGACCACACACGCTGGGACAGAGAGCCTAGTAACTAGCATATAGAGCAACAAAATACTTAACATCCATACTCATACAGCAACCCACAACCATGAGGTAATGCTTAAAGTGTATTGACAAGTCTCTAAAGCTTTTTGTCTTCCACTGGATATATAGTGCAATTGATTTTCTCCTTTGCGGATCAGGCATCAGTTTATAAATAATGGGCATGAACTAGTGGAAGAGTGAAAGAGAACATATTACTGCTGACTCCTAGGCTTTGAGCAACTGCTCTCTGGTGTCAGTAACCCATAGGAAAAGCAAGCCCAAAAACTGGAAGTGAATCAGATTGTTGTGTTGCTGATTTTTTTAACATCTTATAATTCTTGGAGCTGATCTTTCCATGACTGGTAGGGACACACTATTCAGATAATTTCTGTGGAATTTGGGGGCTCAGAAGAATTGAGTTCAATTCCCCGCTCTATTACTCATTACCTGTGAGAGTACTTGGACAAGTAGCCAAGGCACAGAGGTTAACTGTACGTCCTTTGCCCCATTCTTCACCTGTGTTGTCTAGTTACGTCGTAGAATGTTCAGGACGGGGATTGTCTCTGACCACGTATGTGTTTGTATAGAGTGCCTCACACTATGGAGCCTCTAGGCTCTACTGTACTAGAGAGCAATAATTCTGATATTGTTGATGCTGATAGCACTGCAATACAAGCAAGTGCAAGTCTAAAATTCCACCCTATTACAGAGTGAATGCCATGCTCAATTACTCCCAGGCTGAATTCCATCCACGATGTGCACACATCAATCCTGGAGAGCAATAAACCCATCTCTGAAAGGAAAACCCATTTCCGAAAGGTGCATCTTGTGACAAGTAGTTTCTAAGGACAGAGAGGTTACGTTTTCATAACTCTTGTTACAAGATACCTTGCTGAGATTTTTCTAACTATGTATAATACAATTTGAAACAATATAGAGCACAGAGATATTTAACAGTTAATGTAAATACGTGTTTATCATAGTTTGAGATGGCTCTATCCACACTCATTCTAGATGGTTACAGGCAGAAGCCCCAGATGGAAGATAGGCTTGGTGCAGAGGAGTCAGATAATTGCATTTCCCCCGTCCTCTACATTAGAAGGAAAACAGAGCCAGTGTTAAATAGCTTGAGGATAACTAATAGCAGGAAACATAGGTACCAGTGAAGCACTGCTCAGGTCAGGATGTGGCACTGTAGGGACTCTTCCTCTCCTGTACCCCTTGTGTCCTGGTTCCACAATGGTCTGCAGCTTTGATGGCCTAGCCCTCCAGCTAGGTCAGCTCTCAGTCCAGACCCAGAAAACAAATTAAATCACAACTCAAAATAGTCACCGGGGCATGGAAGTCCATAATCAAAGCACCTAGTTTTGTCAAGATTAAGCAGGGACCACTTTGATTGGTTTGCCAGCCCCCATGTGGCACATTCAGACAAATCCAAAATCTCAAACTGAAACTTGCCCAAAATAACAATATTTTGCTTCATTTCAGGTTGAAACCAATGGGTTTCCACCAAAAACTAACTCTTGGTAAGTATTTCTCGTGCATCAATCATTAGTATGTCTAGGCATCAATCAGTTTGCTCAGAATTCTGGGAACCAGGGCTAGCTTTGGGGTTTATTACCTAGTTATAGGGTTCACCAAAAATGTTTTCACAGCTCTAATTAGATGCATTGCCTGCAAATAAATAAATAAATAAGGGATCACTGGGGAATAGAGACGTCAAAGGAATGGGTGTTAGGAGGTCTGACTTCCATTCCCATTTTGCATGCCATGTTTCACTTTTGGTATGCCATTTCTCTCTATATGCTTTGGCATGCCCATATGTAAAAATGGGGACAATGATGTTACACTTTGGGAAAGCACCTTGAGGGGTAGGTGTGACAAGTGTTAAATATGTCAGTAGCAATAGAGTGACACTCTCCCTTCTAACCACAGGGACATGATCGGGGCTGGAATACGTCTTGAACCGAACGCTGTTGTAAAGATTCCAATTGTTCATATACCAAAGGGGTAGAATATGATGATATGACCCCAGAAGGCATGCAGTTAGCAGTCTCTGTTAGTAAGTGCAAGAATTCAAAATATTACACAGCGTGCAGGACATCCTGGATCAAGAAGGTAGTGGGGAATTTAGTAAGCACAACATATGCAGTTATTTTAATAAAGTCTTTTGAATACCTACTTTCAGTGACTGCCATAACAAGTGTCCAGGTGCTTGTGTGAGTTCAAAATGCTCAGCATTCCAGTCACTAAGTAACTGGCTTGACTTACCAATGGTTTAGCTATGGAAGACCATTTACTATGGGCAAAAAGTAAACACTCACTAAGGTGCAGCATTCCACATCCACAGATAAATTTCAACAGCAAAATGATTCAGTGTCAGCAACTCGGGGCTTGGGTTTTGTTTTGTAACTTTCTCAGTGGTGCATGAAAAACTGAACATTTGAAAAGGGAAGACACTTAGGGCTTAAATCTGCCTTTGCTTTTATAGGTGCAGCTCCAATTGAATGAGAGGGCAGAAGAGGGCTGTTTGGGAAGGGCATAGTGTTAAAATATACACGCACACAAATTTTGTTTCTAGGTATTTTTAAAAAAAAGGAAAGGAAAGAAAGGGATAGATTCACCAAATAGCTTGGTTTCAGAGTAGCAGCCGTGTTAGTCTGTATCCACAAAAAGAACAAGAGTACAAATAAATTTGTTAGTCTCGAAGGTGCCACAAGTCCTCCTGTTCTTTTTGCAAATAGCTTGAGGACACAGTGGCAAATAGTCACTGGGCGAAGGAGGGAGAGAGAGAGAGAGACAGACAATGATACTATAGCCTGGTGGTTAAGGGCACTCACCTGGGAGGTGGGAGACCCAAGTACTTGCTCAAATGACTATTTAATTATTTATGCAAAGTAGAACATCTTCAACAGAAGAGACAGAAAACCCCCACACCAGACTAGCCCACAGCCCCGTGGGTACGGCTCCCACTCTCCCGCAACCTTAACGTTTGTGCAGTGATCAGACACTATGATGATAGGTGTCACAGAAAAGCCAAGTAACAAATGAAATAGCAAGAGCAAAGGGGAGCACATCAAGCATAGTGGGGAGAGGCTGCAGGGAGAAGGTGGTAGCATCGCTCTCTTCCTTTATCCCATGTCCTGTGCTGGAGAGCTAGGCAGTGTTTCATTAGCAATAAGCAATGCAGTAGGCGAGCACCGTTGTAGGAGAGAACTTTACTGCCCAGTGTTACGTGCTCAGGCTATCGAGTCCGAGCACCAACAGCCTGACCCCAGCTTGCTTCCCTGAGCCTCTGATGCCATAGCAAACTAGGTCTCTCCTAAAATGTCACCCTCTTTCTCCATTTCCACTCATCAGGAGTGAATCACCCCTGCCTTCTGCTTCCCACCCCTGTGTCTGGAACGAACATTCAGCTGAAATTAGCTCAGCAGCTGCTGAAGTACCTATTTAAAATATTAATAACTTTCAACACCTAATTAAAGAGTCTAATTAACTAGCTAATCTTCGGTCTGTGCTCTAAATTTTAAACTAGATGAACTTAGTAAATTAAGTTCTAAATTTTCCTCCATTAAAAAAATGAAAACCAAAAAACTTGGTGTGCTGATCACCTCTATTTTTCAGTGGCTGTATATCCTAGGCAGAACAAATTCAAATTTGATAGATAAATTCTACTTCAGCCACAGACCTCACATACTAGATGTGAGGGTGATATTATGTATGTGGATTTTAGAATGAAAGGGGCAGAAGAAGAGAGGATCCGTATTTTATGGACTGCAGTAGGAATTAGGGCTGTCAAATAATTAAAAAAATTAATCGCGAATAATCGTGCAATTAAAAAATAGAATACCATTGATTTAAATCTTTTTGGATGTGTTCTACATTTTCAAATATATTGATTTCAGTTGTATTCAACAGAATACAAGGTGTACAGTGCTCACTTTATATTTTTGATTACAAATATTTGTACTGTAAAAAACAAAATAGTATTTTTCAATTCACCTTATACAAGTACTGTAGTGCCATCTCTGTCATGAAAGTGGCAGTTTCAAATGTAGAATTACGTACAAAAAATAACTGCATTCAAAAATAAGCCAATGTCAAACTTTTGAGCCTAAAAGTCCACTCAGTCCTATTTTTTGTTCAACCAATCGCTCAAACAAGTTTGTTTACATTTGCAGGAGATAATGCTGCCTGCTTCTTGTTCACAATGTCACCTGAAAGTGAGAACAGGTATTCACATGGCATTGTTGCAGCTGGCGTCACAAGATATTTACATGCCAGATGTGCTAAAGAGTCATATGTCTCTTCATGTTTCGACACCATTCCAGAGGACATGCGTCCAGGCTGATGACAGGTTCCGTCTGATAACTGTCCAAAGCAGTGCGGACCAACACATGTTCATTTTCATTATCTGAGTCAGATGCCACCAGCAGAAGGTTGATTTTCTTTTTTGGTGGTTCAGGTTCTGTAGTTTCTTCATCGGAGTGTTGCTCTTTTAAGACTTCTGAAAGCATGCTCCACACCTCATCCCTCTCAGATTTTGGAAGGCACTTCAGATTCTTAAACCTTGGGTCGTGTGCTGTAGCTATCTTTAGAAATCTCACATTGGTACCTTCCTTGCATTTTGTCAAAGCTGCTGTGAAAGTGTTCTTAAAATGAACAATGTGCCGAGTCATCAGCTGAGACTACTATAATATGAAATATATGCAGAATGCGAGTAAAACAGAGCAGGAGACATACAATTCTTCCCCAAGGAGTTCAGACACAAATTTAATTAATGCATTATTTTTTTAAGGAGCATCATCAGTATGGAAGCATGTCCTCTGGAATGGTGGCCAAAGCATGAAGGGGCATACGAATTTTAGCATAACTGGCACGTACGTACCTTGCAATGCTGGCTACGAAAGTGCCATGTGAATGCCTGTTCTCACTTTCAGATGACATTGTAAATAAGAAGTGGGCAGCATTGTCTCCTGAAAATGTAAATAAACTTGTTTGTCCTAGCTATTAGATGAACAAGAAGTAGGACTGAGTGGACTTGTAGACTCTGAAGGTTTACACTGTTTTGTTTTTGAATGCAGTTACAAAAAAAATAAATCTACATTTGTAAGTTGCATTTTCATGATAGAGAGATTGCACTACAGTACTTACAGGAGGTGAACTGAAAAATACTTCTTTTGTTTATAATTTTTACAGTGCAAATATTTGTAATAAAAAATAATATAAAGTGAGCCATGTACACTTTGTATTCTGTGTTGTAATTGAAATCAATGCACTTGAAAATTCAGAAAAACATCCAAAAATATTTAATAAATTTCAATTGGTGTTCTCTTGTTTAACAGTGCGATTAAAACTACGATTGTGATTAATTTTCTAAATCTCAATTAATTTTTTTGAGTTAATCACATGAGTTAACTGTGATTAATTGACAGCCCTAGTAGGAATTCATTTGCAACCTTAACTTTGGAGTTGCCACCACTGATCAAATACATCCCTAATAAAGACCTCATTTCCTGCAAACGGTGAACAGTAAAATATTGTGTGAACAACAAACAGCAGCAATTTCACTCCTTCACTCACGTAGCTTCATGGAGAGCTTTTCCTTATTTTAAAATAGCTCAAATAATATTTTAAAACTGTACCTGTGTAGTAGCGTAAACATCTTCTCCCTGTATTTTCCTGTACAGTAGCACAGGCCTGATATTGGAAGGAACGGACTGCCTGCCACTCCCTCTATAGTCAGTGAGAGTGAGTAAGGCCTTGTCTATACTGTCAATTTCCAGCGCTGCAACTTTATCTCTTGGGGTGTGAAACCCCCCCCCGAGCACTGCAAATTTCAGCGCTGTAAATTGGCAGTGTAGACAGAGCTCTCCTCCCGTGCTGGTGCCACGACTACACAGCCACGTTAAAGCGCTGTGATAAAACCTCAGGGTGTGATAAAATTCACAATACGAAATATGTCAGATATATTTTAAGCATCAGTTATTCTCGAATGACCGAGAACAAACTCTCCCAATGGGCGCTCCGTAGTTCCAGGAGGCCCAATCAACTTCCTGGGAGCTAGGTGCATGTATTAGCTTCTCCTTACAGACACCATATCCACTGGCAAATCAAGGCAAGAAGTGAATTCCAAAGCCAACAATCCCTTACTAAGAATGCCATGCTGCCAACCTCCGTCTCCCTTTAAATCGGGGAAATATTACCTTGGGTGATTCCAATAATCACAACTGCCACAGTACCACCCTGGGGCAGAAATGCTCTCTCATAACCCCAGCACACAAACCATTTAGAGCTTTATAGGTTAAAATCAACACCTTAATCTCAACAGCTTGTTTCCAATCTATGCTATTTTTGCTTGAAAAAAAGGGCGATGCTGTCCCTATTTACATGAAGAAACTGTCTTCAGTAAGTGGAGTAAAACCCTAATTAACTTGAGTATGGCTAGATGCAGAACTGACATCAGAACACAAAGGGTACATTGTTGTCCAGGGGATTCTGAAAGCATCTTTTGTCAGATCTAATGTACTTGCTAGTACGGGGTTAAATGCTGAACAAGTAAAAATTAATTTAAAAGCACACTAGATGTTATTTAATCAAAGGCTTTGTTATTCATTCAAGAGTGCAACAACATTAAAAGCATTCATGTGTCACTCCCATTAATTTCTAAAGAAGAGGCAATGCAGCAACAGACCATCTGTTATTAAGCAGACAGGGACACACCAGAACACAGCTCTGTACTACACATCTGCTTACAAAAAAGCAGTAGTTTTTGTTACCTACTATAATTCATTGATCTTCAAACACCCAAAACAAGGTAGTTACTTTTTTGGGATCTCCTGGTAGAAAACTAACCTGTTAGCCACTGGATGTCACTCTTGCTCCACAGAACTGCAACTGGAAGAGTCCTTTTCATCATATGAGTAAGGCAGATCAAGGATAATTTCCTGCTTGGATAGGAGGTAGCATAGAATTCCCAGGATCACTATGAACAAATCCATTGGTGTTGGGTAATAGGAGCTGTACTAGCCCTTGCTATGTGTGACTTGTGTACAGACAGACAAGCATCTTCAAATGATTCTATGGGACAGATTTCTCAAAACAGCACAGCTCCATCAAAATAAATGGTTATATCTTCAGAAGTGCTAGGCACATTGTGTTTTGAGCTCTTTTGAAAATCTGATAAGTGTCACAATGGGAGCTGCTGGATGCTCAGTGTTTTTGAACATCAAGCCCATACTTGGGTGCCTAAATAAGAGCTGAAGTCTTTGGAAATAATCTGGTCCCAGTTGTGGGTTCTGAGAACTTGAAAAATCTCATTCATGGTCTTTTGAAATTGTCCCTAAGTTTAAACAGATCCCTTTGGAGATCCTTCTGAGAAATAACTCTGATTCCAGACTCACGGCACAATTCTTCATGTACACAGGGAAAGAGGAGAGACTGAGATATGAAATGGTGTGTAGGATTTCTCTAAACTAGAGGTTAAAAACCTGAGACTCTTCCCAGAGCAATAATGCAGTTTCAGCAACAGAGGTTCTAGATAAGGAATCATCAACTCATGGTTAGAAACAAGAAACCTTATCTAAGTGAGTGATCAAATTTCTTCAGGCTTTAGCTGGATCCACAGTCCCAGAATTACTATGGCATTAGCCATCCTCAAGTGTTAGATAGGGGATTTTTAGAACCCCCAGAAAGGATAACAAAAAATAGTAGCCACTTTCCTCTGGCTTATGTAAAAAATAAACAGATCCTGCCGGGTATTGTAATATTCGGAGGTTAGGGAGCATGGTGAATGATGGATCACAAAAGTTTTATATATTTACACAAGAAGAAGAAAAGCCATCCAATTAATGCACTTATTTTTAAACAACTTTCCTTGTGGGTCCTTTGAGATGCTCAGATGAAGAGTGCAATGTAAGAGCTAAGTAGTATTACTGACTCTTAATGTTGGATATCACAGCAAAACTACAGGAGTACATTTGGACTCATGCAAAAAAACCCCAAACAGAAATTCCATAGATTTGGGATAACTGCCTTGGATCTGAAGAAAATCTGCCTGAGTGAGTGAGGCTGGTGCAGATATTGGCAAAAATTCCCAGCCGTTTCCTATATTCCTCTTTGAGAACAACAAAGGCTCTGATAGCAAAGAGAAGCAACATTTCACTAATTGGCTACAAAAATTCTAAGTGTGGTCATCTCCAAAGAGACAGGACTTACTGTGTGTGCTTCCTGGCCCTGATTACTTGAGTCACCTGGCAAAGTCTTCATGGAATATATTTTCAACCCTACCAAAAATCCTGTTTGTGCATCAGTGGAGTGGCTTTGATAATATGAAAGAGGCATGGAGAGCATTACATGACTGCCTGTATATCCTGAACGTTCTGAAGAGCAGAAAATTGAGAGGATAGTTGTGTCAGATGTTTACCCTGTTTCTGTAGAATTTATAATCAACAGCAGTGTGGGTGTGTATTTTTGCAGTGTTGTTAATACCTATGTTTCTAAATTACTGACCTTGTGCACTACGTCACCAGGACATAAACATATGTTAAACCATTCTGTGGTAAATTTTAGGGGTAAAATTTTCTCCGTTGAAAATGATGGCAAAACCAGAATTTCAGCCCAAATATTTTATCAGAAGACAAAACAAGTGTACAGGATTCAGTTAGGAATGAGAGGCTAGCCAGACTGAGAAATTTTACCAACACTACCGATAGCCTCCCACTAACCACCACAGAATGAAAGAGGTTTCAGCAACTGAATACCCCCCGAAAATGCCACACAGATGTTGTACTTTCCATCAGTAAAGTTCCTTTCATTGGCTGCTCCTTCTCTCTCTTCTGCTGATTTAACCACCAGCCATTTCTGAACAGTCATTGCTGGCAAATAAAATACAGCACCAGAAAGAAAACTCAACTTTGACAGCTCACTCCGAGGGGTGTACAGGCATCTGTAGTAGCAGGAGTAGCGGAATTTTACCCAGGGATCTACTTGGAGTAGGGAGGATACAGGCCCGAAGTGTTCTATGAATACTGAAGGTTGGTGCTCCCCATCACAGTCATACCCTAAAATACATTGTAAACTCTTCTCCCAGGTATTACGTAGCAATAGTTAAAAATATTCAAATTCCTGTTGCAGAAGCAGCCTGGTTTTTGATACCATAAGTGCTAACCTAAAAGAACCCACTTAAACTTTTACTGAGTTTCATTAATATTCCACACTAACCCTTGAAGACTACTGGCACACTGTGTATAACATGAGACA
The DNA here is from genome assembly GCF_965140235.1 of Caretta caretta. Taxonomy (NCBI): domain Eukaryota; kingdom Metazoa; phylum Chordata; order Testudines; family Cheloniidae; genus Caretta; species Caretta caretta. The sequence goes on from NC_134206.1 coordinate 176,970,890, forward strand.
AATTATTAATATGTACCCTGACAAGAGATCCACTTTAGATACTGTGCCAGCCAGAATGCGAGCAGCTGGACTGATGTCCCAAGGAATCACAACATATGTTAGGCACTACATCAGTGGAGTCTCAGACTAGGCAAGGCTTGGAGAAGACTGTTTTAGTGGATGAAACAGTGACACGTCCTGTTGCCCATAATAAAATAAGGTTTAAATACTTTAATTTTAATTAAATGGCCACTATCTGGCATAATACAAAAGAAAATTCTGATTTCGTTTTCACAACCCTCCAAATTTATTTTGAAATTTTGCTTATAATAGACTTAAGCACTTTTCTTCAGCTCTAAGGACTTTACAATAATTTACATACACAAAACGAAGAACAGAGTCCACAAAACACAATCTGCACAAACAATAGCACAAGACCCCATTAGTATGACACACCCACATCTGACCACCAATGGGCTGTATCTTCCTCAGCCCCCAGAGTCACCTGAAAGAGATGAGCTTTGAAGCTTGCCCAAACAAATCTGGGCTCTGGCAGACGAAAGGGTGTGTGTGTGCGGGGGGGACTAGGAGGAGATAAAGATTGGCAATGAGAAAGATTTTCAACTGTTTCACCACTCCAGCTCCAAATACAACCCAGGTTGCTAACTGCAAGCCTTTACTTAACTGTATGGTGGCTTACATGGGAGGTCTTGCTTTTAGTGGAAATGGGGTTCCACACCGTAAAGATCACCATCGCAGTTGGCACTGATGGACAGTCCTGTTGGTAGTCTCAGTGGAGGCACCAAGGAGTGAATAAGTCTGTTAGCCCTGGAGGAGCCTTTCCAAAGAAAGGTTTCAGAGTAGCAGTTGTGTTAGTCTGTATTCGCAAAAAGAAAAGGAGTACTTGTGGCACCTTAGAGACTAACAAATTTATTTGAGCATAAGCTTTCGTGAGCTACAGCTCACTTCATCGGATGCACACTGAATGCAGCCGATGAAGTGAGCTGTAGCTCACGAAAGCTTATGCTCAAATAAATTTGTTAGTCTCTAAGGTGCCACAAGTACTCCTTTTCTTTTTCCAAAGAAAGGTGTTGCACATTGGCTGGGCACAGAGTGGCAGCTTACACTGCCTTTGTCCATGCTGTACACATCCTCTGAAATAAAACCAGGACATCAGTCTACAGTGCTCTCACTTAAAACAAGAGTTCTTTTTACATTTATTGTGTCTGTTAGAAATGCTTGGAGTGCAGAGGCTGCAAAAGACATTTTATTGCTTAAAATGTTTATGCATTATGACCCCAATCCTGCAACTGACACAGCCAGGGAGGCGTCTTGCACCAAAATGAAACCCCATTTATTTTATTTCAATGGGGTTGCATGCAGGCATAGGGATTCACCCATGCATAACTGGTTAAAGGACCTGGGCCTTTCTTGATCAGTGCGTTAGCACAGAGGCATAGAAGCTGGTATTAACATAATAGTTCATGTCAACTCCTTTGAAGACACAAAACTAAGTCAAAAATCCAATTTAAAAACAAAACAGATCATCCAGATTTAGAGGACAGATAATTAAATTGATCCCGCTCTCAGACAAAGGGAGCTTCATTATTGCCCTTGATGGGATCAAGTCAATGTATTTCAGCCTGGCTCTGCAAACCATTTCACAAATAAGGAATCCAAATATGGATCTGCCGCAATACATTATGTATGTTTCATAGTAGGCACAACAATTTAAGAAAGATGTGGAGAAACTGGAGAGAGTCCAGAGGAGAGCAACAAAAATGATGAAAGGTTTAGAAATAAACTTGGGAAGTTTAGTTTTGAGGGGAAAAAAAGACAGAGTGTGTTTACCCAGGATGGGGTGGGTCTCAGAGCCCAGGCTCCAGCCCCAGCCCAAACATCTACACTGCTTTTTTCAGTCCTGCAGCCTCAGCCACATGACCCTGAGTCAGCCAACCCCAGGTTCTGAGACTTGGTGCTGTGGGTTTTTTATTGCAGTGCAGACATACCCTGAGGGAGGACATGATAGCGTCCTAAGGGCTGTTATAAAGAGAACAGTGATCAATTGTTCTTGTCTTACGTTAAGTGGACATGGAGTAATGGGCTTAATCTGCAGCAAGGGAAATTTAGGTTTGATATCAGGGAAACTTTCTAACTATAAGGATAGTTAACTACTGGAATAGGTTACCAAGGGAAGTCATATATTTCTCATCAGAGATTTTAAAGAATAAGGTTAGACAAACATTTGTCAGCGATGGTCTAGGTTTATGTGGTCCTGCCTCAGTGCAGGTGGGTGAGAAGTGGGAGAGAAAGAGTGGTCCCCTCCAGTTCTACATTTCTGTGACTATGAATTCTAGAAGACCTATTATTGTCTGTTGGGTAAATAAGTAGTCATTTTCAAACGACAGACAAGCTCCTCAACTGATGTAAGCTGGGGTCGTGCCAATGAATACAACAGCATTATGACTGTTTACACCAGTTGAGAATCTGTTCCCAACATATTCAAATGAACATTTAATGTATAATTAAAAATGCTCTGGGTTTCTGCATAGAGGGGTCTATTTTCCCCCAGAAACATGCAAATAAAAGCTCTGAACTTAACAGAGTTACTCTGTATGTGCACTCCCTGGGTTTGATTTAACCCTGGCACATTATTGCTTACTACAGCTAAAAGGCCAACTGGACTGGGGGGGAGGGGGTAATGCAGACTGCTTGCAATTTACAAATTACATGGGTGTGAGCTGTAAGTAGCCAGTGGGGATCCAGAAATCAGCATTTGGCTAAAGACACTGGGGAAGTTGCAAATTCAGCAAAAGCAACAGTGTTTAGAATCCCTTAGGTTATTAGTTTTCAGCATATGCTGTCTCATCTCCAGTGAACTATGAGGAGAAGTTGGAAGAATATGGTAAGCTTCCGTAACACGGATCTGGGGAATGAAACCCCCCATCTAAATCCTACCTGCTAGAAAGAATTGTGTGAAAATCTCAGCTTTCATTTTAAAAAAAGTTTCTAGGCTTCCTGGTTGCTGAGAAATCCTGGAAAATATGAAGCAAGTGTATCAAAAAGGCTTAGAAACCAGAAGGCAAAGAATTCAACTTACATTCACTAAAATAAAATAACCCTGAAGATACTGGATGTTTGGGGATGGCAATGTTGTCATGAAATGTTTCATGCTCAAAACCGTCTGTCAAAGTACCTCTTGTGCCCAAATCCCTCATTTGTGTTAACTCTTCGGATTCAAACATTGGGTGTAATTCTAGCATGAAGCGACATACCGGCACTAGCTCTGATCAAGCTAGCAAACTGAAAATCGGTGTATCACTATGGCAGTAGGCATGGCAGGAGGGGCTGGCTGCCTGAGATCACAGGTACATACACCAGGAGGCTAGTCCCTCCTGCCACCACAGCTACTAGATTCCTACAAATAGTTCAATGAGAGCTAGCACAGGGGTGTCTCCTTGAGCTGAAATTTACCCCTTCCAGCTCTAGGATAGACAGACCCATTGTGTCACCTCAGGGCCTCTGCTGGAGCTTCTCTGGCATAGTAAATCCCATGCCTGAAAAACTGGGTTGAGTTAAAGTCTCCTCTTTATTAGTTCTTTTTCTCTTTAAATTTTTATTAAAAAACCCCCCGATCACCTAATTGTTATGGTAGGAAGCGGCACATCTAGGAGTACATTAAAACGTGAAGCACAAATCAGACCCCAGAAGGCTATAAACTGGGTTGCAAATTGTTCCAATCAAAGGGGAGATATCCCCTTCAAAATTTTAAAAAATAAGGGTAACTTGAGGCATTATATGAACCTAATCACCATTAAACCAAAGAAAAATTCAAACGTCATCTTTTAAAATTTCTACGCTTAGTTTATTGCCCCTTTTAAAGCATTTCTGAAAAATAAGGTTTAAATCACTTCTGTAGAAAAGAAAACTCAGATTCTATTGCTGTGGCACACTTACTGCTTAGAACTCAGGGTTAGGAGAGTCAGTATTAACCTTGAAATCCTGGGATTTTGTCAATATCTTTCACAAAGGATATATACATCACAGGGGTTTTACACCCACTCTAATTATTTCCTATGGCAACACTTTTGGGCTGGCTATTTATTTGTACATTTAGAACAACTTGTGCCATCGTTGGGGAAACACGATTACTGCACCCCCGCTGCATGCTGTTCTTGAATCTAAGGCTCCCCTACAAAGCCTGATTGAATGAAGCCATGTGCAGGGCATCTCTGTCGTTACTTGAGGAGAGAGGCTGTAGAGCACCAGAGGAGCTGCCCCACTCCAGCAGCCTCTCCTCACTATTCCAGGAGATGTGAATGGTGGATGAGCAGACCCTCAGGGAGCTCTTCTTGGCCTTTTGCTATTCAATATCTATCAACGAGCTGGAAGAAAATAGAATATCATTGCTGATAAAGTTTACAGATGACAGAAGAATGGTAAATAGCAAGGACAGTTCTTCTGTACTGAGCAATCTAGATGGCTTGGTAAACTGGACTCATTTGAACAACATGCATTTTAAAACAGCCAAGCAGAAGGTCAATAAAGAAAAGTGCAAGTAGGTCACATTTACAAGATGGCATCTAGCCTGTTATTTTTAAAGATGATGGTGAATAACCAAACTAAATATGAGCTTCCAGTGTGATGCCATGGATAAGAGGGACAATGTGATCCTTCCATGTATAAGCAAGAGAACCTCAAGTAGGAAGGAGGAAGAGATATTGCATATGTGTACAGCACTAGTGAGACTATTACCAAAACACTGTGTCCAATTCTGGTGTCCACACTTCAAAAAGAATGGTGGAAATGCTGAAAGGGTTCAGAAAAGAGCCACAAGAATGATTTAAAGTCTGGAAAACCTTTACAGTATAAGAAACTTATGCTAAAAAGACTGAGCTTCTGGTGAAAGAAAAGATTAGAAGGTGACTTGATCACAGTCTACACCTGCACGGGGAGAAATTTTCTGATATCTGTGTTAGTTTGTTTCAATCTGGCAAAGCCTTAACAAGATCCTATGGTTCAAGACTGAAACCAGACAAATTGTGACTGGAAATAAGGCACAATTTTTTTTAAGTGATGGTAATTGCACATTGGAACAACTTACTTAGGGATTATCCATCTCTTAAAGTCTTTAAACCAAGATGGGATGTCTTTCTCAAATATATTCTCTAACCCAACCAGAAATTATGAGCCTGATACAGAAATTACTGGGTGAAATTCTATGGCCTGTGTTTTGCATAAAATCAGATTAGATGGTCATAAAGGTCCTTTTAGCCTTAAGACCTTCTAATTATTTGCAAAGTAAAACTACACCCGCTCTATTACTCTTGAGACTTAAAACCTCATGGAAATGGAGCAGAATCTGGGCCTCACTGCTGCTACATTTTAAAATAATTCAATTGATTAAACATATACTAAAGTTGGTCACACTCCAAACCAGTCAGTCTCTGTGCAAAAGAATAAATGGACACAACTCAGATATCAAGAATTGTAACATTCAAAAACCAGTCGGAGAACACTTCAATCTCCCTGGACAATCAACAACAGACTTAAAAGTGGCAATTCTTCAACAAAAAAACCTTCAAAAATAGACTCCAACGAGAAACTGCAGAACTGGAATTAATTTGCAAAGTGGACACCATCAAATTAGGCCTGAATAAAGACTGGGAGTGGATGGGTCAATACAAAAGGTAATTTCCCCTCTACTAATACTCACTCTTTCTTATCAACTGTTGGAAATGGGCCACCTTGATTGCATTGGCCTCATTAGCACTACAAAAGTAATTTTCCCTCCCTTGGTATTCACCCCTTCTTGTCAACTGTTGAGAATAGGCCACTTCTACCTTAATTGAATTGACTCGTTAGCACTGACCCCCGCCCCCCCACACACACACACTTGGTAAGACAACTCCCATCTTTTCATTTGCTATAATATATATTCTGCTTACTGTATTTTTCACTCCATGCATCTGATGAAGTGGGTTCTAGCCCACAAAAGCTTATGCCCAAATAAATTTGTTAGTCTCTAAGGTGCCACAAGGACTCCTCGTTTTTTTTTTTAAATGATTTAAAGACATTCTTGTTGGTCTTGCATCTGGCCACTGGTGTCCTGCTAAATTACTTTACTTCTGAATGTTTGCCTAAGTAGGATGTAACCATTTTAAAGCTTGTTAAGCATGGATTAATTCGGATATGTAGTTATTTTTTTCACCCACCAAATCTGACATGGGAGTCTTTATATGTAATTATAGTGACACAGTTGACAGTGTAGTATACAAACAATTTCTTTTTAATCTCCCTGACAATGATCCTAAAGTTTTGCCTATTTAAACAGCATTTTGTTTTGTGCTAGCCTCATTTATCATAGAATCACAGAATATCAGGGTTGGAAGGGACCTCAGGAGGTCATCTAGTCCAACCCCCTGCTCAAAGAAGGACCAATCCCCAACTAAATCATCCCAGCGAGGGCTTTGTCAAGCCTGACTTTAAAAACCTAAAAGGAAGGAGACTCCACCACCTCCCTAGGCAACGCATTCCAGTGCTTCACCACCCTCCTAGTGAACAAGTTTGTCCCAGCATCCAACCTAAACCTTCCCCACTGCAACTTGAGACCATTACTCCTTGTTCTGTCATCTGCTACCACTGAACAGCCTGGATCCATCCTCTTTGGAACCCCCTTTCCGGTAGTTGAAAGCAGCTATCAAATCTCCCCTCATTCTTCTCTTCTGCAGACTAAACAATCCCAGTTCCCTCAGCCTCACCTCATGTGTCATGTGCTCCAGCCCCCTAATAATTTTTGTTGCCCTCCGCTGGACTCTTTCCAATTTTTCCACATCCTTCTTGTAGTGTGGGGCCCAAAACTGGACACAGTACTCCAGATGAGGCCTCACCAATGTCGAATAGAGGGGAACGATCATGTCCCTCGATCTGCCTCTACTCTACTGATATGCCTCTACTTATACATCCCAAAATGCCGTTAGGCTTCTTGGCAACACGGGCACACTGTTGACTCATATCCAGCTTCTCGTCCACTATAACCCCAAGGTCCTTTTCTGCAGAACTTCTGCCTAGCCATTTGATCCCAAGTCTGTAGCAGTGCATGACATTCTTCCGTCCTAAGTGCAGGACTCTGCACTTGTCCTTGTTGAACCTCAGATTTCTTTTGGCTAAATCCTCGAATTTGTCTAGGTCCCTCTGTAGCCTATCCCTACCCTCCAGCATATCTACCACTCCTCCCAGTTTAGAGTCATCTGCAAACTTGCTGAGGATGCAGTCCACACCATCCTCCAGATCATTTATGAAGATATTGATCAAAACCAGCCCCAGGACCGACCCTTGGGGCACTCCGATCGATACTGACTGCCAACTAGACATGGAGCCATTGATCACTACCCATTGAGCCCGACAATCTAGCCAGCTTTCTATCCACCTTATAGTCAATTCATCCAGCCCATACTTCTTTAACTTGCTTGCAAGAATACTGTGGGAGACCATATCAAAAGCTTTGCTAAAGTCAAGGAATAACAACACATCCACTGCTTTCCCCTCATCTACAGAGCCAGTTATCTCATCATAGAAGACAATTAGGTTAGTCAGGCATGACTTGCCCATGATGAATCCATGCTGACTGTTCCTGATCACTTTCCTTTCCTCTAAGTGCTTCAGAATTGATTCCTTGAGGACCTGCTCCATGATTTTTCCAGGGACTGAGGTAAGGCTGACTGGCTTGTAGTTCCCCGGATCCTCCTCCTTCCATCTGGTTGATTTCTAATGCATAAGAATTACAACGTTCAGGTCAAAGCATACCCTGTGTCCTTGGTCTTCCTGTTGCTTCTAATGTATTTGCAGAATGTTTTCTTGTTACCCTTTATGTTTTTAGCTAGTTTAATCTTGTTTTGTGCCTTGGCCTTTTAAAATTTTGTCCCTACATACTTGTGTTATTTGTTTATATTCATCCTTTGTAATTTGACCTAAATCCATTTTTGGTAGGACTCTTTCTTGACTTTCATATAATTGAAGATCTCCTACTTAAGCCAGGGATGATCTCTTGCCATACTTCATATCTTTTCTACACAGTGGATAGTTTGCTCATGCCCTTAAAAGTGTCTCTCTGAAAAACTGTCAACTCTCTTGAACGGTTTTTCCCCTTAGACTTGCTTCCCATGGGATTTTACCTATCAACTCCCTGAGTTTGCTAACATCTACCTTCTTGAAATCCATTATCTTTATTGTGCTGTTTTCCCTCTAACCTTTCCATAGAATCATGAATTCTATCATGGCTTGATCACTTTCACCCAAGCTACCTTCTGTTTTCAAATAGCTTCATTTTACTGGTGAATGAAGTAATTCAATGTATGCTGCGATTCAGCAAGGTGTTTACCTTGAGTAGTGACACTGAAGCCAAAGGGACTACTCACATGCTTGACATTAGGCTTGGCTTTTAAGTACATTATTGAATCAGAGCCATAGCTCAAAGGCAGTGTTTCCCAAATTAAGTGGTGCAAAGGGCTCATACACACTTCTCAATTGTTCTCCAGGATCTCAGCTTTCTTTCTTCGGTGTTTTTTTTAAATCTGTAGTTCTTATGACAATGAAGAATCATTCAGATCATGCTGTTGAGGTTAACTGATGCAGCATCATCTGTCAGACTGCAGAGAGCGAGAACTGCCCCATTCATCGCAGTGTCCCATTGAACCGCCCCATTCATCCCAGTGGGTGCTAACTCAGATGTCAACGATGACATGGTCCTCAAAGGAAACTTGCACACCACCTTCAAAAGGTGAGCCTGGGAAATTAAATTCACAACTCTGCTGAAACTAAAATCCATGGACTCAGAGACACTGGTTTTATGGCTCCTTACAACAATTTGCAAACACGACTCATGACATACTAACCCTTAATTACCCACTTCCTTTTAAGTGGTCTCCTATAACATGTGTGAACCCTTTATGCGTAAAAATCTGTCTCAACTTATATTTAGCTTAAACACTATCCTCCCCAGACCTGAAGAGCTCCAACATGCTCAAAAGCATGTACCTTTGACCAACAAAAGTTGGTCAAATAAAAGAGATTACTTCACCTACCTTGCCTCTCCCAGTGATGATACTGCCACCGTTTCAGGGCTAGCCATACCCCTGAGCCCTCTGCAGTATTGAGCCTTGTGCCTTCACCTCTCCTGAGGTGGAATCCCACAATTCTTCCACTCTGGTAGCCCCGGGCCTGGACTACAGCACCCTGTGATCAACCGTGCTTACCTCAGCCGACCTGACTGGGTTCAGCACCTACAGTTGCTCCCTTTGGGATCTTCAGAGCAGTGGTCAATACAGTGACCAGCCAGCCTTCTTAAACCAAAGATTTATGTAATCTGAAACAGTGGGAACAAAGCATGGTATACGAGAAAAACGCTTTTCAAAACACTGTACACAGATCCATCTCACCTAGAAGCTTGGCATACCTTGGCAGCGACCTTCGAAAGGATTCCCTTTATCCTCTTCCCTAAACTGCTTCCTCCCCAGAAAGTGTCATTTATATCCAGCCAGGAGTCCTTTGTATCAGGACTTGTCTACACTTAGGCCTGGTCTAAACTCAGGGGGCGATAGATCTAAGTTACGTAACTTCAGCTATGCGAATAGTGTAGCTGAAGTTGATGTACTCAGATCTACTTATTGCAGTGTCTTCACTGCGGTAAGTCGACTGCTGATGCTCCCCCATCGACTCCACCTGCGCCTCTCACTCTGGTGGAGTACCGAGTCGACGGGAGAGTGCTTGGCAGTCAATTTATCACATCTTCACTAGATGTGATAAAGTGACCCCTGCTGGATTGATTGCTCCGGAGGCAAGTGTAGACATGCCCGTAAAATGCTGCAGCTGCATTGCTGTAGGATTTCAGGGAGATACTACTTACGCAAACAGGGCTTCTCCCACTGGGGTCAGTACTCCACCTCCCCGAGAGGCCGTAGCTAGTGCTCTCTATACCGACGGTTAGACTGATTTAACTGCATCACTCAGGGTGTGGATTTTTCGCACCCCTGAGTAGTGTAGTTATATCAACCTAATTTCCTGGTGACCAGGGCTCAGTTTCCCAGTCCTTTTGGCCTTGCCACTGAAAACCAGTCCAGTGAGTTCAGCAAGGTATTGGAGAAATAACTTCAAAGTGAATGGCTCTTGCATTGTCCCTTAGTACAATGTTGGTAGATGGATGACCATTTGAAACCACAGTATTCTTTCCTGCTTAAGTGCAATCAATCTCTTCCTTAACCTTAAGTATTCACACAGTCACACCCCTTACAAAATGAAACTTCGGGAAACAATGCTGTAAGTGAGAAATTACTCACTGTTAATTCTGTTTGGTCAGTATTGATAAACTTAATCGCTCCCCTCCACCACCTCCCATCAGTCAGTCAAAGCTAGTATATATTAAAGGCTAGCAAGCCATCCCTTTCCTTTCCAGATTAACTATTACTTGGCTGCGGAAGTCTATCAAATCAGAGAGAAAAAACAAACAAGTGACCGTTCCTAAGGGGAAGTGGGAAGGATGAAAGATAAGAGAACTCCAACAAACAGAATCAAGTTGTTGTGGTTGAAGAACAGGACTGGACTGTTGATAAGCATTCTGGATCATTTAAAGACAAAAGCACATAGATACATTTATATTTAAATTATGTTGGGGAGAGAGAACCATGGGATGATTAGACTTTTTTAATGCTAAATAGGGAAATCATGTATCTGATCAAACCCACAGTACTAGGAAACGGTGACTAGTTGAGTCCCCAAACCCCAGCTCTTGAAAACACTGTGTTACTATTTAGGACACTATACATACATGCTTAAGTTTCTGCCATTTCATACCACCTCTGAATTTGGTCCACATGGCTGAAGGTAGTCTATGCTGATGCAATACATATACTAAAGAGCCAGAAGAGAGGAGAGCAGCAAGTAACACAATGATATAAGCGGGTGTAATTTACACCTTCCTCTGCATCCCAATGTGCATATTAAACCAACTTACACAGAGTTACTGATACATTAGGGAGTCTAACCTTTATGTCCCTTCTGAATTTGAACCAAAGGGGAGTTTTTTCTGCACAAGAAATAAAAGAACCATGCTCTTAGTTGGAACTGGAAGATAATATTTATGGTAATGTTTTATTTTACATAGAAAATTTTAAATCTTCTGGTGGATAAGGAAATCTGAGGTATTTCTTGCTCGATTAAAAAAGGATAGCCTTAGAGTTTGATCATTTTGTATGGTGATCATAATTAGATTTTATAGTTAGATTAATTATATTTTTAGGAAGCCCCATATCTGACTTTAAGATACAGGTCTTGAATTCAACGAGCTTCCCTCCCAAAAGTTTAAGGTAGATTTTGCACAAAGTAGAACATATTCATTAAATTCATCCAGCAAAACCACAAAAATAAACTTTGAAAAAAGTGTTGTAACAGTTGAATTTCAAACTACACTAGGACTTTTTAAAAAGTAGCATTTTTATGTGCATATTCTCATTCTACGCTACAAACAAATGGAGAGAGTAAGACTATTTAGGCATAATACAAGCATCAGCAATTTTTTCATTTTCACAAGTAGCAGAACTGAAGAAGGAGATGACAGGTGATGTGCCCTAGAACAAAGCTGTTTACATTGTCAATGAAGCACTGCAGTTAAAAAAGTGCATGAATGCAAAGGTGATACAGTAGTGAGGTTTTGTATCTTCCTTACTGACATCTGATATGATTTCAAGATGAACATTTCTGCCAGGGGCATGGATTCATTCCAGATCCAACTTTTCCACTTCTTCAGATTCATTTTCTTCTTCTTCCAAGGCACTGGTACTAGCAGTGGTACTGGCTGGTCCTGTGGCAACAGCATTGACTAATGATAGACAATGGCATTTTGCCGTTGATTTTAATGTAATGGTGGCAACATGATGGCTTAGACAGACAAAGATCAGTACCAGGAACAGTAAATTGACAAGCACTTCCTTTACTCAGATTTGGATAAAATCTACCGAGGCCTTAGTTTTATATGACAGCAAAAAATGGCTTGTATTTAATTATATCTACAGGTACTCTGGTAAAGAGCTTGGGTTCACTTCCTTTACCCCGTTCTATGCATGTGTAGTTATGAATTGAGAAGATTTGGTCACAGTCCAATGATTAATGTGGTGCAGTGAGAATGTCCCACTATTTCTATATGTATCATTCATGAAACTAGTATTACCCTGCAGAATGTTTTTACATATTTTAGGGTTCACCAAAAAAGTTTGTCTAAGTTCTATGCAGCCAAAGAACATGCAACTCCCCTCAGGTTTCTGCACCGTATGACTTTAGCAGTGCAGAAGTTCCATATTTTCCACACAATACCTATAATTGCTACAGTTTTAAATTCACATAAGGTATGAGAAAATGCTTTTGACTCTATGGATCTTCTGGATCAAGATTCCAAAATGCTTTAACAACTTAACAAGTATCCAAAACAGGATTTTTCTTCAACAACATAAACGAATTGTATTTCAAAACTTTTCCTAGTGAAATTGAAACACACAGTTTTAGAGTAGCAGCCATGTTAGTCTGTATCCGCAAAAAGAAAAGGAGTACTTGTGGCACCTTAGAGACTAACAAATATATCTGAGCATAAGCTTTCGTGAGCTACAGCTCACTTCATCAGATGCACACATCCGATGAAGTGAGCTGTAGCTCACGAAAGCTCATGCTCAAATAAATTGGTTAGTCTCTAAGGTGCCACAAGTACTCCTTTTCTTTCAGTATGGACTATGCTACACCCACAGGCATAAGATATTTCAGTGAAGAGCTGAAAAACTGAGTTGGGAAACATTGTAGATAACTCACCAAAGGAAAGACACTTAAGAAAGAAGCAAAGGTAAAACCTATGTATAAAAGGATTTTGAAAGTCTCCTTTTCTCCCAAATACAGGGATTCCCCCTGCTTTTCATTTTTAAAAGATGGACTGTCTTGTCTTCTCTATTTTTGATGGAGGACTGGATAGGGAGATTCCTCAGCCCTCCACTAAAGCTGTGGATATTTGAAGATTTAGCAAAAAGAGCTTTTCTCCCAAGTGGAGGAAAATGGGAAGAAAATTAGAACAGTTTGAATCTCATTCAGGCCTTGTTTATATATTATAAAGGAAGCTCAACATCTTGATAATGGATTATATTATTAAATATAATCCCTGGTTCACTTTTATCTATGTTACTAAAGATGTAAGTTTACCAGCTTTGCTTAAATCTGTCAAAAGCTCTAGGTTTAAACATAGTTACTGTAAGTAAGTAAATAAATATACAATTGAGTCACACCTTCAGATGGAACGTGCTACAGATAGATAACCATCATCACACCCTTTGAAATCATATTTTCACCTGCTAAGTGCACATGCCTGTAGCTCTTCAACACTGTCCTTAATTGCTGTGTGAGACAATATGCAGAGTTTCAGACTTTTATATTTGTTCTTTCCTGGAACAAGAATTACTACTTGGCTTCCGGGCACTATTGTAGTGTTACTATTTTGCATTTTTTTGAAAATGGTTAATATTATTTTTGATATATTTTTGAAGACCGCAGAGAAAAATCCTTTAACAGATTTTGAACCAATGTGCCAACATTTCACATACTTCAGTCTAATACAAAATAACAGGGCCATCCCAAAAAAGTAATAAATAAGTAGTCTGCAGGCTGTTGATGAGATTTAAGGATAGACTAAACCACTTATTTTTGTGAGGTCCAAAGTGAGACCTGTTATACTGCCAGATTGGCAATTTTTGAGCTTTATCCACTCTTCCCTCCCCTTTTCACTATTTTATTAGTCATAAAAGAAAAAGACAATATAGAACCAACAGTAGTACTATTGGGTGTCGCTCCAATAAACACATACACACAAATATTTACATCTTTTACTGTTCTAGCACAAAATGTTCTCTATAAAGATGAGGAATCAAAATATTTTCAGGTAACAGGATTACCTAAGGATGCATTAACTCCTTTTCACAAAATAAATCGAGTTTCTTCATTAAAATCAGACAGTATTTCAGTTCTACAAAACAAACTCTACAAAGTTCTTCATTTACTTCTGAGAGAAAGTAAATTAGCGCAGATATAGTATTTCTGAAATCCTTTACTATAACAGTATGAGCAACCAACTTCACAGCAAGAGTTAGTGGAAAGTTACATTTCTGAGCTAGAGTAGTGTGCAGTTTACATAATTAAAACACAAACCTTATAAAACAAAAAATATGAGTATCTGTGATGGATTCTAGAGTCATACATATTTCACAATTACAAATCCTCCATTTAATTTACTCTACTCAATCAAGTCTTTCAAAAGAAATCTGAGCGCCTGCTGTATCTAATATAGCTTCTAGTCCTATGGAAAATAGTTTTTGTTTTTTTAAAAAAGGGTCTCCTATGAATAGAAGAAAGGTGCAATTAATTTTTGTTTCAGAAGCAAGCATCTAACTTCACTTTAAACCCAATGCGGCTTCAAAATAAATGTGTTCAGATGCAGTATTATACAGATCAGTAAGGAATATACAAAAATTAAGGTGTGTAATAATACTGTGACAGATTTCCAATGTGCTGATATACAGTAATCAGTGACCATCTCTAAAGAAATTGGCTGTAAATCCTGAAGAACCATGCCTATGAACTTAATGACCCATCAACATATTGCATCCGTTTCTGGTCTAAAAAAATAGCTATATAATACACTAATATACAATGTATCTGCTTGCAAACACAGGAGTAGCCATAAATAAAACTTTATTCTTCCATTTCATTTACAAGCTATCAAGTACCATGTATTTACACAGCACTGGACAGTTAAAAGAGTTGCAGTCACAGAATGATCCAGACTGAATAGAAAGCCGTTGATAAAGTAAAGGATATTAAGATAAAAGCAAAGTAATACTGTAACAGACAGGTGGCAAAAAAGCAGTTTTGTAATGTTGCATCAATTCTGGTTGAAACAAAAACCGAGCCCCATGCGATTCTCAGCTTTAACTGTTTGTAGTCTGGCTAATGTCTGTACAGCCATTTTGTCTTTTGCAATTATTAAAATAAAAAAAGTTAAAAACTATAGCAGCAACAAGCAAACCCTGTGACAGGTAGGCAAGGGTTAAGAACTAAAAAAGTTTATATAATGTGCTTATGAAGGTTTGCAGAGTTTATCTTCCATCGGCTGGAGTTCGACTGAGTGACAACATGATTCGGGCATATCGCTCACACAGTTCGTGTGTGGAGTAGGAAGGTAACTTTGGTGGATCATTGAAACCTTTAATCTCCGTAGAGCAATCTAGAAGTTTTGGCAGGAAGTCTGTCAGCTTTTCTTGCAAATTAGCTGCAAATATATATATAAAAAAAGTCAATATAAGAACTTACTGGCCATAGGAGCAATAAAGTGAAAAATTGCTCCATAGCACCAACTTCCTCTTTTAGTTAGTTTCACTTTGTTACAAACACCTTTCCTTAGTACTCTAGGCTTCAACTAGGAATAAGTAAATGAGTCATTCAGTATGACCGTGCTGAATACTAGACTAAAATATTCTCAAGATCATCAGGAATACACTGAAACAAAAAATAAATATGCAATGGTATGAATGTGAAACCTTTTCCACCTCTAAACAAACGTCATACAATACTTAGCTCTTTTAGGGCCCAACACAATAACACTTGTCACCTGTGGATTTCAAAGCATATTTCAAAGGAACAAAAGATTTTGATAAGATAAGACAGAACTTGAAGATAGACATAAGCTATATCTGACTTCAAGATCAGAGTCATTTTGTCTACAGCACTGTGTGTGTGGAGGAGCCTTTGAAGTTAAGAAATACATATAGGGTGACTAGATAGCAAGTGTGAAAAATGGGGACCGGGAGTGGGGGGTAATAGGTGCCTATATTAGACAAAGCTGCAAATATCGGGACTGTCACTATAAAAATCAGAACCTCTGGTCACCTTAAATACATATGACTTACGTTCCATTTCTTGTCCAAGATACGAACACCAGCGGTTTCTCATATCTTCCACAGCAGCAATATCCTTTTCTTCCGTTTCATCCACCAGCAGTAATGGCAAGCATGGGACAATGAGCTCATTCATAATGATCAGCCCATTATTTACTTCCTGATCATCTCCAGATTCAAAGAGTGCCGCAGCATGTTCATTTAGTTTCTTCATGCAACATCATAAAAAAGGAAAACTTGTAAGTACTTAGCATTTCATGTTTCACGAAGTATCAGCTTTTTAAAAAAAGATTTATTCCTCACACAAAAAAAAACAATTTGAAAAGCAGCAGTGACCATATCACAAGTTTTAAGTCAGGGCAATCTTGCAAATTCTTCACTAAACAGGTCAGGTCTTAGGCTATTCTTCCCTCTAACAGACCCGTGAACGGGGGCCTGATTACTCGTAATTGTTTTAGCCATCCCTGCCGAAGGCTAGATGCCCACTCCCTCTGTTGCTACTTCTTCCTGTGGCTGATTAAAATCAAGTTGGGGGCGAGGGCTGGAGGAGAGAGAAAAATCTATTTCTACTGCTGCCTTTTCTAGCATTAGTCTCCTGTCAACTTGTCGCACTGTGGCAATGTGGCCGTTTGCTGTCCAAAACTAGGGTGTACCACTATTCTTTGCCACACTATGTGTAGCAGTGGACAGGTTCATCATAATGCCCCAATAAAACAGGCAGCTACATACTCTGTAGGAACAACAGAAATTATAAGTTTTCCTTTTAATCCTCATATTCTACATTGCTTCCTTCTCCATTGTCGGCCCTGTTCTCACAAGGGGAGGGATGCCCTTAACTGGTTACATTAATATACAAAGGGTTTTTTAATTGCAACTTTGCATAACAATTACCTGAGGTTGTCTACTATTTCACACGTGCAACAACTACAAAATTAGGGTCATATTCCACTTACTAGCAAACATTCTCTTCTGTAATGGGATATCAGCTCTTCATCATGCCCTCTATACAGGCCTTTGGACAAGAGTTCTTTGTTATTCTGGTAAGCATAGATAAGGTAAAGCAAGGCTTCCATATAACTAAAACACACACAAAAAATATATATACACACATCAGATTTATAATGCCCTTGTACAGGTAGGTATCATTTGTTTCTGTATCTTTTCAAAGGACAATACAATAAAAAAAGCATTCAAACACTCACACTTGATATGGCTTCCCTTGGTATTGATTAGGACATTTTCTCCTCAATGCACATCAGTACAACTTTCTGTTGCAACCATAAGCTGGATCCAAAGCTGAAATCAATGGGAGGTTTTCCATTGACTTCAAATGGCTATGAATTAGGCCTTATATACACAGGAAAACAGTTTTCTTCTACACATTCGTGACACATTTGGTCTGATTCTTCACTATCTTGCAATTTGTGTAGCCATTTAAACCTTTGCAAATTGGGTGTGGAATAGTGTGATTTCATTTTTCAAGTATGACCTTCTAAGAGAAAACTTATTTTCAGGTACATTAATGATAATGTCCCCAAATTACCACTTGTATTTAGGCTGATGGAAATGTTCACAGATGTGTGACTGGCATGGTCTCCCCAAAAGCAAATATTTGTATCAGTAGTCTACTGGCAATTTTCACCTTAATCTAAAATAATGACAGAGATATGTACATTACTGTCAGGGGGATGAATACTAAAGAACCCGACAACAAAATGTGATGATAGACAAAACAGACCTCACTTCTTTGACACTGGTTGTCAAAAAGGATTAGCGAGTGTTTCATCTTTCACTTCTAGTGAATACATTAGGAAACTTTGGCATAGTCTGAGTTAGAGAAACAGAAAGAGAAAATGAAGGCATGTACCCTCTAAAGATGCCTCGAAATGAGTACTCATGTAAAGAAAAAAATAATTTTTGTACAAGTGAACAGCTTAAGGTGAAAGCCTCAATAAAAAAAGTTTCAGCGAAACAGAGCACCGAGGTGTATTTGCTGCAGCTATACTAGTGAGCATAGGAGGCTAGCTCTTCTTTGGACATTTTCTGTACTTTTAACATTACATACACATGAAAATCATACAGAACACATGCAAGGATATACCAGGGCCTTCACAGTGGAGCAACTTACAAATTTGGATGTTATAGCAAAAATTCTTGCTGTTAATCCCTAAATGCATGACCTTGCACTATTACATTCCATCCCATTTCTATTACTTCAGGTTACAAGGTCATCCAGACTTCCTTGTATGATAGTCCGGTCCTCCTCTGTATCAGCAATACCTCCAAGCTTTGTGTCATCTGCGAAGATAGTGGAGTTCCTCAGGGACTGGTCTTGGGACCAATCTTATTTAACATTTTTACTACTGACCTTGGCACAAAAAGTGGGAATGTGCTATTAAAACCTGTGGATATCGCAAAGTTGGGAAGTATTACCAATACAGAGGAGGACTGGAATATGATACAAGAATATCTGGATGACCTTGTAAACTGGAATAATAGAAATGGGATGACATTTAATAGTGCAAAGTGCAAGATCATGAATTTAGGAACCAACTACAAGACTTTTTGCTATAACTGGGGACTTATCAGTTGGAAGTGACAAAGGAGAAAGAGCTAGATGTATTGGTTGATCACAGGATGACTAAACCACCAAGGTGATGCGGCCATGAAAGAGGTTAATGTAGTCCTAGGATGCATCAGGCGAGGTATTTCCAGTAGAGGCAGGGAAGTGCTAGTACTATTATACAAGGCACTGGTGAGAACTCATCTGAAATACTGTGTGCCGTTCTGGTCTCCCAAGTTTAAGAAGGATGAATTCAAACTGGAACAGGTGCAGAGAAGGGCTAGGAGGATGATCAGAGGAATGGAAAACCTACTTTATGAGAGGAGACACAAGGAGCTTAGCTTGTTTAGCCTAACCAAAAGAAGGCTGAGGGGAGATAGAACTGCTCTCTATAAACACATCAGAGGGATAAATACCAGGGAGGGAGGGGAGCTATTTAAGCTAAGTACCAATGTGGACACAAAAACAAATGGATATAAACTGGCTATCAATAAGTTTAGGATTGAAATTAGACAAAGACTTCTAACTATCAGAGAAGTGAAGTTCTGGAACAGCCTTCCAAGGGGAGCAGTGGGGGCAAAAAACCTAACTGGCTTTAAGACTGAGCTTGATAAGTTTACAAAGGGGATAGTATAATGAGATGGCCTATGACGGCATGAGGCCCATTGCTGACTGCCAGCTTCAAAAATCCCCAACATCTGGAGACAGGGCACTAGATGGGGAGGGTTCTGAGTTATTACAGAGAATTCTTCCCCAGGTATCTTCCTGGTGGGTCTTGCCCACATGCTCAGGGTCTAACTGATCACCATATTTGGGGTTAGGAATGAATTTTCCCCCAGGTCAGATTGGCAGAGACCTCGGGGGATTTTCTTCTTCCTCTGCTACATGAGACATAGACCACTTGCAGGTTTAAACTAGGTAAATGGTGGATTCTCTAGAACTTGAAGTCTTTAAATCATGATTTGAGGATTTCAGTAATTCAGCCAGAGGTTAGGGGTCTACTACAGAAGTGGGTGGGTGAGGTTCTGTGGCCTGCCATGTGCAGGAGGTGAGACTAGATGATCACGATGGTCCCCTCTGACTGTAAAGTCTATTTGGAATGGCAGTTTATGGAATGGAAAATAAACTGAAAGAGAAAGATTACTTGCAATAAAAAGGAGTTGGCTGAGGGGGTTGTGTTTTTCACATTCACAAGAATGAGATGTGTCCCAGTACTGCAGTTTCAGAAGATTAAGGAAAGCCATGGTGATTGTGGATGGCATCAATGCCCTCTTACAGCACTAAACACTGTGCCTGAAATTATATAGTGGTGGTACAGGCACTGTCCCCATCCATTCTCTCTCAAACTTCAGAGTTCAAGGACATATCCATGAAATTCAGAGGAGAAAGAGAGGCAAACAGAGAGCATACATACACAGAAGCAAGTGCTTCAAGGAATGACAATTCCTAGTTAGTATTCACTCCTCCTTTGGGATAGCCATAGGTGATCAACCAAGCAATACAAGCCGTATCAATCAATCAAGCCCAGGTGGAAGGAGGGCAGAGAAGTTCTTTATGAAGTGACTTATGTTACTCTTCCAAGCTAGACATCCATCTAAGACCATGGTATCCAGATAGTAATGCAAAGTAAAAGTATTGAGAGAACACCATGCAACAGCTCAATGGATCTCAATGATGGGAACATTGTACAGGCAAGACATTTGCTGTGTTAGTCCTACCGAAACATGCTTTAAGATTCTCAGGGAGTGGGACTCTGGCTAAGACATAAAATGTCTCAACACACAATTTTAATCCTGGCTCAAACAAGTTAAGCATGGATGGCTCTGTGGCCACCACCAGTCCATGCCTGGGCAATGTCCCCTCCTGACCTCAAGTCTGATCTTCAGGGCTCCATGTGCTGGGACTTTATCTCCAGGATGGGGTATCTGACCAAAAAGTTCTTGTGGTAGTAATCGCTGATGACTTCAAACCTCTCAAGGCCAGTTCTCAATAATACGTCCATGTTACTGATAAAAATCAAACTATCTTATGGCCAGTAGTTGCCACTAACACACATATGAAATGCCTGCTGCTGTCTTGTTTAAGCACCACCCATGTTTCAGATCCGTAAGAGGATCAGCAGTACAAAGGTCTGATAAATCTGTACTTTTGTATATACTTTCACCTTCTTTTGTCTCCAGACCCTACAGAGCTCTTTCATGGCTGAGGCTGCTAAACGGTCTATCCTGAGGATGTCTGGTTGGCTGCGCCCATCTGACGACAAATTATTGTCTAGAGAGCTGAAATCATCCACTACTTCCGGCAGCACAGATGTCTTGAATCACGACTTTTGCCCTGACACTGGATTTTTGATTTTGCCCAAGGGCAGCTGCCCTTTAGCAGAAGCAATCCTGTCTTTCACGTCATATGCAAGCTGTCTGAAGAGGATATCATCTGCATAATCCAGGTTGGTAAAAGAAGTTAAACTGACAATTATACTGTTATTTGTGGAGACTTGCTCAAAGAGCCAATCTATTGTCTGGCAGAATGGCGCTGGGGCCAAGACACATCCCTGCTTCACCTGGGATCTACTGTAAACTCTGTTAGACCTAGGGGTCCTCCATTGCACCTGTGTCCCTGAGTTATTACGTAGATCTTTAATTCACCTCAGGATGATATTGGGAACATCAGTGCCTTGTGGGCCTTCCGGAGGGCAACTCAATTAACAGAATTGAAGGCTGTCTAAGTCTCCATATGCTGCTGTCAAAGGACGACTGAATTCTTGATGGATCTCAGATAAAAATGAAGAACAAGTACAACGTCCATTGTAGATCATCCAGCAGTGATACCTGACTGCCCTGGGTGATGGCGTTTCACAACGTTAGCCTGGAGCTGGGTGAGTAGGACATGTATAAAAACTTTTCCGATAACAGAAAGCAAGGTTATGGGCCTGTGTCTCCTAACTCACCACATAGGCATTACCCCTTACAAAGTGGGATGATGATCCCTTCCTTCTACTCTGCTGGTACCTTCCCTGTACAAATCTGGGGGGAAAAAAGTTGGTGTAATGCTACACTTATGGGCTGAATGGACCAACTGAGAAGTTCGGGGTTATGACATCAGATCCAGCATCATGCCTGCTTTGCAATTTCTTTATGGCAGAGCAGAACTCATCCAAAGTAGGTACTCTACACAGATTTTGGGTTCAGTGACTGCATCTACTAGTACTGTGACCAGATCTGAGCTTTGAGTCACTTCAGGATGGTTAAGTGCATACTCAATATTCTTTTCATCTTTGCAGGACTTTCTTTGGGTTGAGCATGTTTTACCATCATCCTTATTTATCCACATAAACCCTGTGCAAAGTCCAGTTTTGGATCAATGTGATAGAATAACTCTGAATGCAGGTTGTAATTTGTTAGGCCTTATTCCCTCTTTCACCAAGTTCTCAAAATAAGCTTAAATGCTCAAGCCCCCTCTGTATAATAAAAGGGCGATGCTGGCAGGTGATTCTTAGCAAGAGATCCTTGACTTTGGAAATTGCTCTCCACTTTGGTCTTCAGAGGTTACATTTACTAACCTACCGGGCATTTTGGAAAGCCAGTTGCCCCTCACTTCCCCCCCCAAATTATTGAGGATAGTGGAGATGATTATATTTATGGGTGGTTCTTCTGTATTGTGTCATTTTAATTTATGCAACAAATTGTCAAATATATACAGCTGCCCATTCTAATATACTCAAAGCAATATTGGTCTTTTCTGAAAAAGAATGGTGTATTTGCAATACACTTACAAATTATATTTCTTTTACATTTATTATTTTTCCATACATTTGGTTTATCGTTTACATTGCTTTCCCCCCCTCAGAAACTGAGTATTTAATGTAACCAATTTAAAGTAACCCCGCAGTCTGAATTCTATAATGTCTCTTCTTACCTCTTTTTTTGAAAAAGTTCCAATCCTACCATGAGATACATGGTTGTTTCTCTGTAATTTCTATATTCTTGATGCCATCTCTGCACATAAGAAAGTGTATTAAGAATGTTCATTCATACAAAGGAGAGATACATTTTGCCCTCTTCACACAGCATTGCATACATATAATAAGGACTCATGAATGGTATGAGGGATAAATCAAAGAATTTGGAAAATATTTTTCACATAAAAAGAAAAAACATTTAACTGTCTAAATATTTGTCACACAAAGAGAAAAAGAAAATTTTAAAAGTTGGTAAAGTGACAAAACAAAAATTCCATAGGATTATGTTTATAGAATTCATTGCCATTTGAAAGGAACAAATACAGCAGTCTAAGGGAAATTCCTGGCAGCATTGTAAAATGTCCTTTTCATCTCCTGGGAGTGGGAAGGAGAGCGACCAAAATAGGATTATCTATGTTTTGGATTTCTGTCATGCTGAAGTATTTACATGACCATATATATATGGTCTGTATGGAGTATGCTGAAGTATTTACATGACCATATGACCAAGTATTTACATGACCATATATATATGGGCTGTATGGAGCAACTGAGACGTTTGGGATTATGTCATCAGATCCGTGTGTGTGTGTGTGTGTGCGCGCACGTACGTGTAAGTAAAAATCAGGCTCTAATTTTAATCTATAAACAGGGGAAGCAAAATGTTACAATACTGCAAGCCAAAAGCAATGTGGTTTGTACTGGAGTTACTTTTCCAATATTCTATAGGCAAATGAATGTTTTACTTCAAATTTGAAGCATGTTTCTATTCCAGTCGGTTAGAATGGCAGCTCTTAATTGCCTGCAAGGGACAGAACTCCAACCCCAGCATGGCTCGCCAGATATCCATTTATGGTAAAATTCCCCCCAACACGAAGAGCCTTCATGAGGTTCCATGAAACATTTACTGTCTATATATGATAAATCCTAATTTTACCTTTGCAGATATAGATATCTCTCCTGCCCCTATTTAGCAGAAAAAGGTGTTTAACACATGTGAAAGGGGGAGAGGTGGCACCCAGGTGTGACACAGCCAAGATTTGTAGTGTACATCTATGTGAAGTTATGCAGGAGTGGGAAGGAACTTGAACCCAGAACAGAAAAAGAAGTGTGGCAAAGAACCTGCCACGCTGTGAATCCTCCAATCCTTCCCCTCCTCTGGGGAGGGAAAGCACACAGAAAGGCCACCTAGCCTATTTCAGGCCTTTAGGCTGGTGAAGGGGCGCAGAGCATCTCTGTCTTCCATTGGTTAGGTGAGGGGGGAAAATTGCCTTCTGTTTGGCTCTATTGGCAAAAAGATGAGGTTTAAGTGAGGCATGGGGACCTGTGTGTGAAAAGAAGTGCATCTGAAGGATTTAGGCCCCAATTCATTTAAAGCACATGTATAACTTCAAACGTGATTAAATGCTTTGCTAAACAGACATCACTTGATATTTAGCTGGAATGTGACTAGTTTCTCAGAAATGACTTGTAAAAGTTTCATTCTTGAGTAGTATTTGTCAGCATTTTAAAGTCAGAATGTATTGATCAAGTACTTCAAAATTCAAGGGTTTTGGGGGAGGAGGATGGCAAGAGATTAATCTGCAAGTAGTCTCGGTGTGAGACAGGATGTACATGAATCTGATTCTCGCCAATACATTGGGAATGACGGCATACCAGCTGGAGATAAACAGTAGCCAGGTCCCACTGACCTGATACCACCCATGCTATTTTACTAGATGCCGACTTCTTGTCGGAAAAGCCAATTAATTCACACTGAAACCACGGGGTGCTGTTAATTATATCAAGTCATTAGGGAGTTGGCCAAGACCAATAAACTGTCTTTTTATTATGGTCCTAGTCAAATTTGTCCTCCCCAAAAATAAAGGGTCTTTCAGCAGCTGATCTATACATCTTATGGCATGAACTTGGGAAATTTGGTTAACAAGATAAACTGTGCACTGTAAATGAACAAAAGATCTTTTCTGAATTTTAGTAGATAATTATTCTCTGTTACAATTTATTAGGAAAGAAAAAATACTGGCCTCATACTCCTCCATGTTTACTTCATCAGGCTTTATCATTTCAAGTTTGGCTTGAGCCACTTTCATTATGTTGCGGCACCTTAAAAACAAAGAAAGAAGAGTTGCAAAAAAATTAATTGGTGGTAACTGAAAACTCACAGACACATGCTAACACTGCAGAGATATTAGCCTAAAATACTGCAAGTAAACATTATTAGAGCACTACAACTTTGACAAAAGTACAGACAGGAAGTGTGATTTCCTGTATACTTCTTGAGTTCCTTGCCATGTATTCACAGGCAGAGAGTACAGGACTTTCTCATAATTACTTTACAAATATGTAAATCAATCAATCACTATATTTTAACTTTCTTCCTCTACCAAAATGCCCTATCAGTTTTTTAAAAAAGTTAAAAATCAGGTGACTTAAACCTCCCTGAACTTGTAACTATTTTTTTAAAACAATCTTAGAGCATTAGGATCTGAAGCTTCAAGTGCTGGTACTGTGAAGGATTCAGAGTGCAGTACTATATTCTTTCAGTTTGTGTTTTTAAATAGGTGAACAGTTGGTAATAGTTAGGGTGGAGCACAGAAAATTGCCATAGTGAATTAGACAAGCTGTCCATCTAGCCTGGTGTGCTGTTTTTTTGATTTTACCGTGACCAGTACAAGTTGTTTCAGAGAAAGGAACAAGAATATGTAATGGTAAACTATGGAATATTACACCCATAGTGAACATCTCTTCCTAATCATCGATTGATTTATGCCAGCAAACATAAGGATTTCTCTTTAATGTTACTCTATCTAATTTAACCATGGATGTTCCCATTATCCACATAAATATTTAATTCTATCCTGAATGCTACTAAGTTCTTGGCTGCACTGATATATTGCAGCAAGTAGTTTCAAAATTTAATTATGTATTTCTTAAAAGTAATATTTCATGTTGAAAATTGCAACATTGTGTAAAGGAAAACCATTCTGAAGTGGTGGCTAGGCAAATATATTGTTCATGATGGATACTTAATACCCATGTTATACATACAATACATAAAGCAGAGTTAAATATTGTATCCTCTGAATAAAAAATTTAATAGTATAAGATTAGCACATCTCATTTTCCCATTACCTTTCATCAAAGCTCAGATTGTGATCTCCAAACTGCTCCAGTAATGTTCTCTCAATTATTTTCTTTGGTGCCTCGTTTTGCATGAAATAGACAACTGCATGATGCAAACGGTAATCACATTCAGGTGGTGGATCATCCTGAGCCAATTTTAGTAGCCGTGCATACTCCAATTTAATTGCCTACATAATTTAACCAAAAATATCAGTTTTTTTTCTAGTTAGCCCTTGACAAGTGAATTATTTTTATTTCTGTGAAGTTAACATCCTCATATTGCTGGCCATGCTACAAGATGCTTAGTAATCCCCCAGCCCTGCCCTACTTAAACATATTCCCAAAGTACCCTTGTAATGGGAGTCATTTAACATTTAAAAACAAAACCGAGGTTGTTCCTCTCTCTCTGATCAGCTATCACTGGCATATGGCAGAACTTCAACATCATTTTCTCACCTCCTCAGGGAAGATTTAGCTTTTTACTATCCAACCACTTCTCCCACCGTCCCATCTTTTTACCCAAGGTAAAGATACCTACTATATGTATCTACAGCCAGAAGCTGTACAGGACAATTGCAGCCATTTTAGCCCGTGAATTATTCTGAAAGCTTTCATGTTGAAAAATAGTTTTTGCCCACGGTTAAAATGCAAAATTTATTTTCAGAGAATGTTTAATGAACGTGTAAAGCTTTTTAAAAATATATTTAAGCGTGATGGAAATGGTTTACACTAAGAACCTAACTATCTGATTTCTACTGAAAACAAATACTTAAAACAAGTTTCTATCCTGCCTTATAAGGCCTTAACAGTATAAACATTTAGTATTTTACACTGTTTTTCCTTTACGCTAGTGTCACAAGAAATACTTTTCCATCTTTGCAGGCACTATTTTTTTTTAACACAGAAATTCTAGTTTTCCTGAAAACTTTTCAATTGTGCTCATTAACTACTTAATTATGGACTCTGACCACTGTGTAGAACAAAAGACAAATCGCTGAGAGAAATGGTGACGGATCTTACTGTATTTCAAGATTTTTTTTCTAAAGGTACAAAAACGGTCAAGCACTATGGTAAACAAATGTCAACCTGAACTAGAGTGAATGTATACAATGCCTCTATGTAAGATAATGTATATTAACACTGTAACAAATCTGGAACACAACAGAAAAACAACAGGCAGTTTCAAAGCACTCAGTAATAAACATCCAGTTTCATACTCCAAATTCCTTTCGTCCCAGACACTTGGCAAGGCTACTCATCTCTGCAAGACTTATCACCATTTCTTTCACATAATTAAAATCTCTTCTTCTATACAGGTTTCTACCAATTTCCAAAACTTTAACTAACATTTAACAAACATAACAGTCTTTTTTCACAGAATAAACTGGATATTGCAGGTAGTTCCTCTTTCTACTTAGGAATTCAAGGGTTTCCTTCTTGTTCCTTCCAAGACACTCAATGTATAGGTGAAATGCTATACATTTAGAGGCATGTGAAGACCGGAGAAAGCCCTCATCTCGTTTTCAAGGGTGGGATTTTAACTAGCCTAGTGGAATGCAGAGGTGTATGTCTGTGTGTGTGTCTATGTGTTCAATTTTATTCTTTTCCTTGGACATACCAAAATACTATTGACAAGCTTTGCATGATCTCAACTGAAAGGATCGATTATTAGGACCAAAATAAAGGTCTAATTAAGTCAAGGTAACTATACCAGCCAAAAAGCACCTCCAATAGGACTGTTTGCTGGTACAGTTATAGCGGAATAGTTACACCAGCCAACCCTTTCTAGCATGGACAAGGCCTGAGACAAAAGCACTTGATATATACCACTTTACAGACAGTCTACCAACAGAAGAAAAGAACTGTTTCCATATACATTTTTGACTTGACCTAGGACAGTAACAGGCATCTTATCTGAGTTCTAAGATTCTTATATGCTGAGCAAAATAATAGTTTTTTCTTTATACAATATACAGAAAACGGGATTACGGTACAACTAATATATCAGAGAAAGATTCTTTCAATTTCTCAAAGCAAGCTATATACAAAAATCCTGAAGAATATGATTTGCTAGATTCTGAAAACTAAGACAACTACCCTATAAAGACTTCAGGTTTCAGTTTAGAAAGAAGAAAAGGAGTACTTGTGGTACCTTAGAGACTAACCAATTTATTTGAGCATGAGCTTTCGTGAGCTACAGCTCACTTCATCAGATGTATACCGTGGAAACTGCAGCAGACTTTATATACACACAGAGAATATGAAACAATACCTCCTCCCACCCCACTGTCCTGCTGGTAATAGCTTATCTAAAGTGATCAACAGGTGGGCCATTTCCAGCACAAATCCAGGTTTTCTCACCCTCCACCCCCCCACACAAATTCACTCTCCTGCTGGTGCTAGCCCATCCAAAGTGACAACTCTTTACATAATCAAGTCGGGCTATTTCCTGCATAGATCCAGGTTTTCTCACATCCCCCCCACCCCCATACACACACAAACTCACTCTCCCGCTGGTAATAGCTCATCTAAACTGACCACTCTCCAAGTTTAAATCCAAGTTAAACCAGAACATCGGGGAGGGGGGGGTAGGAAAAAACAAGAGGAAACAGGCTACCTTGCATAATGACTTAGCCACTCCCAGTCTCTATTTAAGCCTAAATTAATAGTATCCAATTTGCAAATGAATTCCAATTCAGCAGTTTCTCGCTGGAGTCTGGATTTGAAGTTTTTTTGTTTTAAGATAGCGACCTTCATGTCTGTGATTGCGTGACCAGTTTCCACGGTATACATCTGATGAAGTGAGCTGTAGCTCACGAAAGCTCATGCTCAAATAAATTGGTCAGTCTCTAAGGTGCCACAAGTACTCCTTTTCTTTTTGCGAATACAGACTAACACGGCTGTTCCTCTGAAACCAGTTTAGAAAGAGTGACTCATTTCAAATATGTTTCAACAAGAATAGTAAAGCAAACATATCCGAAAGCAAACTAAAGAAAAAACAGAAAATTATCTTTGTAAGCACTATTATACGTAAAATACCATGCAAAATATAAAATGGCATATAATTTTATTAAGCACAGAGCAGCTAAGAGACTATGGAAAACCACGCTGAAGTAACGTGAAGTTGCACTTAATATTCTTCAAGTTAGGAAACTGAGTACTGAGTCAGCCACTTCACTATCAAATTGCGCATTTAAGCCAAAGTATTAACTGAAAATATCGTACGTATGGTTTTTATATACAAGTACACCATCGCCAACCCCAGAAAGGTAAGCAGAATAGAGCTGAGTGTGAAATGGTTCTCTCATCCCATGGGAATTTTTGAGATTTAAAATATTTTCCCCATATCAAATCAGGACAAAAAATAGTAATCTCTGAAGTTTGTGTGAACTGAACAAAATTTCAAATCAGATCAAACAAAATATTTTGTTTCCATTATGACCTTTTCCCATATATATTTCTTACTATGCATTAAATAGAACTTCAAAACTAAAAGTCATTTCAAACCAAAAAGTGGCACTTTTCATTTGAATTTTTCAAAAAACAGGAAATGCATTGCAATGACCTTTTCCCATAAAAAAGTTGTTTTGATGAATCCGCATTTTCCAATGAAAAATGTTTAATTGAAAAATTCCTGGCCAGCTCTATCAGGTAGGAAAAAGAAAACTCCCACCACACTTTCTAACCAAACTAACTCACTATATATGGTAAGAGTATAGAAGGCTGTATCTGTCTCACCAGAAATTATGCATATTTAAAACAAATGTTAACACACACACACTCCCCAAGGTAAAAAAACATTTCAAGTTCCATTTTTTTCCTTTTAAGGTACCATAAACACACATTCTCACTTGGGGGGGGGGGGGGGAAGATTCTGCACTATTTCCTGGTGGCTCTTCCACTGGCACACTGATGATTCAAAATCTTATGCATTAGCAATTCAGAAAATTTACATATTAAGGAAAACTAATAACATCTGGGTATGGTTTTCTAAATGTAATGTTACTTTGAAAAGTTAAAGAATGGGCACCCGAAACAATATCTCCCCATAATAAATTACACTATACAAAAGGGATAATACTGACACTAACAAATAAACCAAATCAAACAATTCAGCTTGTTATTTTATGGAGGACAAGAGTCAGAATAACATTTCTCTGAAAAGCTTTGGTGAACACAGAGATGTTCCTGTGTGAAAATGCTGGAGTTCTCAGAGACATGCTAGTGGAAGTTTGCATTTAGGCTTGGTCTACACAAGGAATTTATGTCGGTATAACTATGTTGCTAAGGGGTGTGGATTATTCACCCCCCTAAGTGATGTAGTTCTAATGACCCAACCCCCAGTGTAGACAGTGCTATGTTGACAGGAAGGCTTTTCCCATCGACATAGGTAATGCCTATTGGGGAGGTGGAGTACCTATGCCAAGAGGAGAAGGTCTCCCATCGGTGTAGGTAATGTCTCCACTGAAACACTACAGTGGCGCTGCTGCAGTGTTGTAAATGTACACAAATGCCATCATTGTTCAAGTTCACACAGCTAGCCTTAATATTATCTTTCTTAGAAAATGTCAGAAGCTGTGACTAGTGGTATCAGAAGGCTTTATTGTTAACACACACCCCTAGTAAGATTTCTATATGCTTCTGTCAGGACAAAAAGTATTACTAACTGTGGACTGAAGGTAAGAAAAAGAAAACAGACAAATGCCAGAACAATCATAATATGCATTAATAGGAAAAAGTATTCCAATAATAAAAAAAAATCAGAGGAAAAGTAAAGATTGAAACATTAGTTGTACCTTAAAGAACCCTGCTTCTGGCCCACACCTGTCATAAACATTCCTGGCTTTACCTATAGCCATGATAATACCTTGCATGTTCGGGGTCAGCATGACCTGCCACAGGGGATTTAAGGTAAAAGTTTTGAATGATTAATATTTTAATGATTTAAGTCAATATGCCTTTAGACTCATGCAACAAAGAACAACCTACTGCATGCATACAATGGAATGGCAAATGCTTCAGTGTTAGCGTTTACGTTCTGCAAAAGAATACCATTTTTCTTTACTTCTACCAAAGCAACAGCCATATATGATCTAACAGATGTTTACATTAGAATAAAGTAAGTACTAATAATTATTCCCAATGCACTGAAAGCAATTTAAGAATTACATGAGCAAAATGTCCAAGGAAAGAAGAGACTGTTCAACACTGTTATTCCACAAATACTGCAAAATGAATTAGTACTAACCTAAGAGAGCCTGTCTTACTAGCAAGTTTCTATTATTTCAAATAAAAAAAATCCATTCACAATGTTTATGATGCTCAATACTACAAATTTTTATTTTTATCATTTTGCCTTTTTTCCAGATACTTCATAATTAAATAACTGCATTACTACATAAATTATATCTTAAAAATCAGGATCCCATTGTGCTAGGTGCTGTACAAACACACAAGATGACATGGTCCCTACCCTGAAGGGTTTACGATAATCTGAATTAAGAAGCAACAAATTTAAACCAACAGGAGGGAAGTGGGAAGGGAAGACAAAGGTAAAACCAGTAAGATTATGCAGTTACACAAGTTATTTATATACTCCGATTGACACTTTCAAGTTACTTGAAATGTCTTTTTCCTGCTTATATACAAACAAATGAACAGCTCTGTTTCCAAATACCCCTCAGTCTAGGCATCATTGGCTGGCTAATTTCTGGCAGGCATCACAACAAAAGTGAGTCTTTATGGAGAGAGGGCAGAGAGCTTTGGGAATAGTTCAGGGAGGACATCCCATATGTAAGGGCAGCATGTAAAAAAGCACAACTACATTTACGGAAGCAGCAAACAAATGGACACAAGATCAGCACCACTGAAAAGAAGGGGATGTGGGATGGCAGTGCTGTAAGACAAAGGCAGATAAGTAGGGAGGGGCCAAGTTGTGAATGTCCTTAAAGGTGAACATTAACAACAATTCCCTTGGAGCTAGTCAGGGTATCGTAAGAACTTTCTTTAGAGCTGCATCATGTAGGACATAAGGTCACAGGACACAGATATATAACTGCTGCATTCAGATCACAGTGGGTCTGACGTCTCACAAATACAACAGTACCAATTTAAGTTTTGTTCTCCACCCCATTCTGCCAATTAAAGTTTCTCACAATTGAGGAGTAGAATATGACTTGACCTACTCACTGCTGCACAGAGAAGTAACCCACCAATACATGGCTCCATGAGTTACTCAGAACATAGGCCCAGGTGCCTTGAGTAAGCAGGCACCGTGCACCAGCTATGTCCCCTCTCTGAGCAAACAGACAGGAAGTAGTGGGGTATGGGGTGGACCCCTGGCTCTGCATTCCCACACATCTAGGCCAGCAAAAAACTACTATCCTTCTGGAGCAAAGGGAAAAGCAGGAAGGAAATGGTTTTGCAGAGGGGTAGCTCTGAGGTTCTATGCCTTTCTGGTCTACTCCTCCAGAGCTGAAGTTTAAGTTGCACCACAAGGAACAACTTAACCCTTAATTTGCTTTTCCATTAGTCATGTCATAGGAATGCAATTGTGAAATAAATGAGAATTTTTAAACATTTCTAATATTTCCCTTTTTCATTAAGCTTTTCTTCTTTAACTGTTACCATTGTAAGTTGGAGCCCTAGCATAAAAGGAAATACAATTGAAAAGTCAAGAGCCAGAAACACAGTTGGCTGCTAATCTGTCCTTAACTCATGCCTCTGTGTCTAAATATTTCAGCTTGTATCTGTAGGACAATTTGCTCCTCTGAATCTAAAATGTCTAAGCTTGGCAGATAAGAGATGTAGTTTGAACCTTAACTTTATTCAAAAACAAGGAAATTCAGAATGTCATTTGTTATTACAATTTTTTTTAAAAACTGTAAGATAGTCGTTCATAAATATATTTCATAGACTACACTTAGCCTAAGATAATACTAAACTTCCAATAGCTCAAAGGTACAAATATATGTGCCTTCCTATAATCATTTCATACCACATAAAAAATGTGCCCAATTAGGGTAACTGCTGCTCTTTTCTGTAAATTTTTGTTGTGAATTTCAAGAGATCATTAACACAAATTGCTAAGCTTTCAGTTATGCAGATATCTGTTAAGCGCCACAATGTGCAAACATGCCAAAAAATTCTCACACCAGGCAGCAAAAGAAAATACTAGTGTAGCAACTGTGCACAAGACTGCAATCAAAGGTACCTCATCGTCATAACCCCCCTCCTCTGACTCAATCACAAAAGTCCCTACATCAGGAATCGCCACCTCTACAACACGCTGGTTAGGAGCTGGTTGAGCTGGGGTGTTATCAGAGCTCTGCAGGAGAAAATCATCATCAGTATGAAAAAGTCAGAAAAAAGAAGAGAAAAGAAAAAACAAAATGATAGACTGATAAGTAAAACAATCTGTGTTGCTGGGATTTGCTAGACTTTATGGTACTAGACCACCTGCATTCTCTCCCACTATTTGGATTTTTGAAAGAAATTCAAAAGTATGAAAAACCTTAAGTAGTGAATTTTACACTCAATGTTTCCACAAGTCTTGGCCTTCAGTTTGTCTTAACACCTTTTTAGAAAAGTGATTTTCCTTTTTGCTGTAAAATTATGTGTCATTCTAATGCTTATACCTTCTCTGTTACTGTAGCACTAAAGTGATCTAATGTGTTCTTGTGACAAATTTTTTGAAACTAAGGGGCAGATCCTCAGCTGGTAGAAACTGTCCTAGCACCACTGAAATCAAACTGTCATGGTTGGCTGCACTGACTTCAACAGAGCTATCACAGTTTATGCCATCTGACAATTTGCTTGGATTAGAGTCACGTGGCAATCATGTGCCACAGAAACAAAATCCTCTAACGTCTATATTCTGCTGTAAGAACTAGAATAATAATAATTTATATTCTATTAGCACCCAGAAGTCCCAATAAGGAACAGGCCCCATTGTCCCAGACAGACACTGTATAAACACACAAGACGATGGAGTTCTGGTCCTGAAGAGCTTACCACTGGAAACTCAGGAACAGAAAAAAGGGCAGGGGACATAAGTAGAACAAGTAAATGATTGTGGTGGTGACTGGCACATGGCTTGTCACAAGTTTTGCTGGGTTTGGGTTTTCTTTTTTTAAGCTGGGGGAAGAGCTTGGGTGAGAAGGTTAATATGAGAAAGGGAGCAAAATAAAGGAAGGGAAGATGGCTGTGAAGAGAAGGGAAAATGAAGAAAGGAAAAGAAGACAGTATGGGTCTGTCTGAACTGTACACGCTTATGTAACAGAAGATTACCGAAACCAGCTAATAAAAGTATGTTTGCACCAATTAAAACCTGTTTTTAGGACCTAGTTGTTTAGAAGACAGTGCACAGTGTTACTAAACAAGGTATTTATACTGAAAAGTTGCTTAATTTGTGGCAGAAAATTTCAGAAAAATGTTATTAAATACTTAATATTGTCCAAATACTTTTATAAAGGGGTCCAAATACAAGCTAAAGGGGGCACAAGGAGCCTTAACTTTGCCTCTTTCTGAGCATAGAGAGGTTACTCACCTTGTGCAGTAACCGGAGTTCTTAGCGATGTGTGTCCCTACATGTGCGCCATTTCAGAGGCATGTGTACCCCTGCACCTTTAATCAGAGACTTTTGGTAGCAGGTCTTGTTCGGCTCATGCATGTACCCTATACATCCTTGTGCCCCACACTGAGGATATTCAGAGCTGAACAGACAAATCATCCTCAGTTTCTTTTCTGCTGCAAAGTCCTGCAGAAAAAAACTCAGAAGGAGAAGAGGAGGGCAGGTAGTGGAGTACCCATAGGGGGACACATCTTGAAGAAGTTCAGTTACTGCACAAGGTGAGTAACCTCTCTCCCTTCGTAGTGTCCCTATGGGTGCTCCACTTCAGGTGACTCCCAAGCAGTATTCTGACAAGGAGGAGGGAGCTTTGTAACATAGTCTAATACTGAAGACAAAACTGCATTGACAACTACGCTATCTGATCTAGAGACATGAACCAAAGCACAGTGGTTGGAGAAAGTATGTACTGAAGTCCAGGTTGCAGCTCTGCACACTTCAGCAACTGGAACATTCTTCAGTAATGCCATGAAAGTAGGTTATAACCTTGTAGAATGAGCTAATGCTCTAGAATAAGGTTGATGTTGGCAAAGTCATAACATAAGATGACACACCCAGATCTTCATCTTGAAAATTTCTGGATAGAGATTGGTTTCAGAGTAGCAGCCGTGTTAGTCTGTATCCGATGAAGTGAGCTGTAGCTCACGAAAGCTTATGCTCAAATAAATTTGTTAGTCTCCAAGGTGCCACAAGTACTCCTTTTCTTTTTGTGAATAGAGATTGCAGATCTTTTGGATTGGTCTGCAATTGAAACAAGCAGTCTGGGAGATGAATGGTCTGGTTAATAAGAACATTGGAAGATACCTTAGAGGAATATTTTGGATGTGGTCGGGACAAGACCTTTTCCTTGAAGAACACAGGAAATGGAGGAGGGTCTGTCATTAAAACCTCCAGTTCTCTGACCCTCCAGGCAGAAGTGAAGGCCATCAGAAAAAAAACAAAAACAAAAAAAAACTGTTTTCAGCTATAGGTGAAGCAATTAACACATGGCTAATGGCTCACAAGGGTAATTCATAAGGTAACTGTCAGTCAGGTTTAAGTCCCATACTGGAGTAAGTTCTCTAATTTGAGGGAAAAGATTAACCACATCTCTGAGAAATCTTGATATCGTGGGGTGAGCAAACACCGAAAAACCTTTGATGAGGGAACAAAAGGCTGTTACAGCTACTCAGTGAACCTTGATGAAGCTCACAGGAAGACCTGATCTTTTTAATTCCAAAAAGGTAGTCCAGGACAACGAAGCAAGAGAGCGGGCAGGAGAAATTGGTCAATGGGTCTGCCAGAGGTAGTATCTCCTTCATTTTTGAAGTTAAGCATGTCACATGGATTCCTTTCTACTGTTTAATAACACCTGTTGCACTTCTGTTGAACGGGTAGTCTTTAATCCAGAGAACCATTGAGGAGTCATGCCCGGAGCCAGAGAAATTCCAGACTGGGATGAAGTGTCTGACCAGTGCCCTGAGACAACAAACAAGAACTGATCAGAAGTCGCAGTGGTGGACGAGAAGCAAGTCTAATGACATAAGGACATCAAACTTTTCATGGTCAAGTCAGCACAAACGTGACAACTTTGTCTTGTTTGACTTCGAATTTTCAAGAGCAATGGTATTAGCCAATATGCATAGAAAGGAAGCCCTTCATCCATGAGATGAGGAAGGAATCTCCTAGTGATTGGGTTCAGGTCCCCCTTTTCAAACAAAACTTACTGCGCTTTGCATTGGCTGCAGTGCAATAAAGTCCACTTCTGGAAACCCCCATGTTAAATACATCTTGCTGAGGACTCCTGAATCCAACTCCCACTTATAACTCCGAGAGAAGCATCTGCTGAGGTAGTCAGCCATGGTGTTCTTAATACCTGGAAGGGAAGATGATGAGATGACTATCTGGTTAACTATGCACCAATTCCAGAGTTTTATCACTTCAGCACAGAGTGAAGGGGAACATGTCCCGCCCTGACAACTGATGTAGAACATGCAGGTCGCATTGTACATTATGATCGTGACGGATCTGGCTCTGATCAGTGGAAGGAAGAGGGAGCATACCCTCCTGCCTGGTCTCAGTTCCAGAATGTTGATGTGCAGAAAACCCACTTGGGGAGACCACTTGCCCTGGATGATGTGTGATTTGAGATCAGCTCCCTATCCCTAGAGAGATGCATCTGAAGTGATAATGGTCAGAGGAGCTTGAAAAAAAGGAACTGCCATACAGATCTTGGAAAGATTCTTCCACATATTGAGCGAGTCTGGAACGCAATGAGAACAGAGACCTGTCTATCTAGACTGTGCTCGTTTGGTGTGTCAGTGGTCCTCAACCATCCCTGTAAACACTGGAGATGTCATCTGGCATGTTGGATTAATGAAGACACAAGCTGCCATATGACCCTACAGCTGAAGATAATTTCTTGTCAAGGTTGAGGACTTAAGAGACCTTCAGACAAGATTTTCAGGTTTGTGAACATGTTCATAGGTAAGTAAGCCTTGGCTATCGTGGCATCTAGAGAAAGTCCTATAAAATCTATCCCATTGAACTGTCAGCTAGGGATAATCTGTTTGACGCTGCTGTTTAGAAGTCTGAGATCTGATATTGGTCTCCATCCTCTGTTCTTTTTGGGGACCCCTTCTCCCCTATGCTGGACTGGACCTCAGTCTATGACCCCTAAGCATAGAAGGGAGATGACATCCGCTCTCAGCAACTGATTGTGCGTTGGGTCCCTGAACAGAGAAGGGGAAGTGGGTGGGAGGGAGGTGTGGAGGTAAAATGGATGGAATAACCACCTGTTATGACTTCCAAAACCCATTTATCAGATGTTACTGTTGCCCATGCAGGATGGAATTGGGAAAGGCAGTATCCGAGTCAGGGGAGGACAGGACAGTGCAACAGCAAGTCTCTGTGGAGGGGGTGGTTCAGACTCCTGACCAAGCCATCAAAACTGGAGCTTAGCCACCGCAGATGGCTGGGATGAAGTAGCTCTGTCAGTAGTAGTTTTCTTTTTGGAATATCTTGGTCTCTTGGCCCAAGGTTAAGGTCGTCTACAGAAAGTAGAAAAGTAAACTCTGCAAGATCTTTGGGCCATCTAACACCTGCTAAATTTCCTTTCATTTATAGGTGTATAGATCCCAAGGGATCTAAGGACATGTCTACGCATGTAGTGAAGACATGATAAATCGACCTCCAAGTGCTCTCCCGTCGACTCTGGTACTCCACCGGAGCGAGGAGCGTAGGCGGAGTTGACAGGGGAGCGTCAGCAGTCAAAGATGAAGACACTGAGATAAGTAGCTCTAAGTACGTCGACTTCAGCTACGCTATTTTCGTAGCTGAAGTTGAGTAACTTAGACTGACTTAGCTCGCCCCCCCAGTGTAGACCAGGCCTAAGAGTGGCCCTCGAATCCTTCAAAGTGTGAAGAGGCTGGCTGTAAAGCCTGAAAATAACTTATGACCCTCTACAGTAGGCTGTACCTCCCTGTGGAAGCTGCACAGCTGGAGCCCTGGTGCTTGTTGCATCACGGTGGAGATGGAACAGACTACACTATCGGCTGTATCCAAGGAAGTCTGTAAAGACTACTTTGCCAGATCTTAATTTACGATGGTCTTAAATTGTTCACTGTGGTCCTGTGGAAAATATTTAATAAAGATACTAAATTTGCTGTAATTCAGATAGTGATATTTTGACATGAATGCCTGATGATTTACTATCCTGAACTGTAGTGTTGCAAAGGAGTAGTTTTTGCGACTAAAAAGATCAAGATGCTTTTGGTCCCTGTTAAATGGGATAGCATTGGTTTTGTATTGCCTCCCACCCTCTAACTACATCCACAACCAAGAAATTCCGTGTCACATGTGAAAATAAAAATTCTGAATCCATGACCAGAACATATGGTATTTTTTGCTAGTATGTTTGCATGCAGGGGGTGCTGTGGCAGGAGTTTGCCGGACAGTCTTGGCTGGCTCTAGAAGAGCCTCATTAATTGGAAGTGCCACACATGTTGAAGTTGAGGAATGTAAAATATCCAGGGGTTTATAGTGGGAGTCCAAATCCCTTGTGAGGAAGTGCAGAAGAGCAGTTTGTTTCATCAGCTCCTAGAACTCTGGAAAGTCATCTGCCATGGAAAGTGTTGGAGGCATTATAGCCTCATCAAGAAATATTTGTGCAAGATGCTACATCCTTGTCAGCCCTTGCCTCCTGCCCCTCCAGCTGTAGGAAGGTGGGGATCATCTATCTTCCCTTCTCTCCAAGTGCGGAGGAGAGCAAACTCTCCTTGAATAAACGTGAAACACTTAAACAGAAAGCTGTGAATCAAATCAGATTCCTCTTCCACACATTCTAATGGAGATGATAATTGTTCTCCTTGGATAGTGTAAGTCAGAGAAGTAGAGTGTCACAATGAGAAATGACTAGAGAGTGACCCAGAAGACCTCAGTAATGAGAGATGTGTGGTACCAGTAAGCATTGGAGACTCTGGTTCATTGGAGATGAAGAGGTCTTGTGAGTATCTGAACCCCTCTGGTAATGGAGGAACTCTGGAGGTTGATATCAGCACCGAGGAAGATACCTGACTCGTCTGCATTGAGGAACGAGCACATCCAAGCATAGACTCAGATATAACAGTCCGGAGCACCGAATTAAATACTGAGGATACCAAAGAATCTGATGGCACTTGTCTGCTTGCATGGACATGACCACCAGAAACAGAGGTGGTCTTCAGTATTGAGTCCTTCTTGGCAGAGGGATGACTTTTAGAAGCAGTCTTAGACATCTTCATGATACCAGAAGCACTTGGAGCCTCAACAGCACTCTTCTTGGTGCCTGAGGTATCTGGTTACTGAGACATCTTTGAGAAAGATTTAATACGCCTGCTCCTTGTCAATACCATCAACTTAGATTGCAAAGCTTTCAGTACTGCAGACATGAAGGCAGGTGCCTCAGCCCTGGATGCTTTCGGTAACTGGGACCTCAAGGTGGCCAAGGTAGCATAAGTCTTCTCCCTTGCCTGGTGATCCTGGCATACCTCAGAAAATACAAGTCCGAAATGACCCTGCAAGTTGGGAAAACACGAGCAAAAGGGAAAGACAGAAGCCCTAAAACAAACAGTGTACAACTATATACAACTACGACGTATATAACACTAAGGCAGGTAGTAGAAGCAGGCATGTGCAGCACTCCATCTTAGACTAAAGGTGGTCAAGTAGGAACTGAGGGCAGTTCGTCTGTGCAGCCCTATATAACTTTGGTACAGGACACGAGTATGTATAGAGAGCATAAAGGCCGAATGGGCACTGGAACCAAAAACCTCTGATCAATGGTGCAGGAGTGCCTGAAATGGAGCAGCTACAGAGACACTACTTGAAGAAAAACTTTCTGTTACCGACTTAACATGGAGACATCTAGGTTTCTCAAACATACAATAAAATTTCTGCCTCTCCTACAGTTAATTCCTCCCCTCAACCACAATCTTGTAACTCACTGGGACTGTTCATTCCATGTGACAGGCCTAAACTGATGTATTTTGTTCCCTGCAACCAAGCTAGTATGCATCTATCTTGGCGTACCTGGAGGGAAGCCAGCAGACCCCAAGGTAGAAGACAAGGGTAGGGAGGATATCGTTGAGGACTTTCACATCCTCATTTTGGGGTAACACAAATAGGTACAAGGCACAACATATAATTTTCCCAGTCTGTTTTGCTATGTTGGCATTGATTTTTCTGATTTAGGCTCTGTTAATCATGACAGATTATTTTCTCTGAGAACACAGGCGGCCAGTTAAACATTAAACTAGAAATACTGGTGACAGTATGTCTTGGTGTCAAGAGTTAGATTAGTTTCCCATTGATTTTAACCACAACTCAGCAGTGTCTCTGCTCTCTTGACATCACAATGGTTGAGAGACAGGAGAAACACACTTCTGCTTTGATTAAGCACCAATCCAGGATTCCATTTCCAAGTGTACTCGATCCACAGAAGTATCCTAATTCTTGATGTGAAATATGAGCATTTACTGGTATATATGCTTGCCTGTTAGTTCCTGGGACTAGGTGGGCTTGTTTAGCTCTGGACAATTAGGACTCAGGCCACAGTTTTGTTTTATTTATTTTTGTTGTTCATACACTGCTCCACGATGACTTAGCAAGCCAAACTGGGGAAATAAATAATAAACTGACACGTTACATTATTTTGATTTAAAAAAATAATTATTCTAATAAAGTTGCTTGTGCTTTCAAAATGTATTTCTATTTATGCAAACATATTTGATCAAATACTTATACCTACAGTTGGTCAAAGAATATTTGCTGAACGTACAATTCATTGAATTTTAGCTTCATAATTCGTGAAGCAGCCTTACTATTTGAACTTCTATTCAGTACTCAAAATTACTTGAAGACTATCTGAAGTGAAGTACTGGAAGTCTTTGGAGGATTCACATAAAAAGTAATTACCCAATATTCTGGCTGGCGTAACATATGTATTCTAAGTTAAATATATACATGTGATGAATCATGAAGACCTGTTTCGAAGACATGTGAATTCAAATACTAACTCCTAGAATAGGATCCTAGCTCAAACAGAATTGAAGCAGGATATTCATGCCTCCCCTCAAGTATTCAACTACCTCTACATATATCCTCCATAAATACAATGCTTAACCTTAAAAGCTACATCAACTGATGAAACCTTTCAAGGATACTGACGACTCAAATTTTAAAAAAACCCTTAATATCTTTTAGTGTTCTGGGAGGAATACTACTTAATATACTCCCACAACAAGAAAATTATTAATTGTAGGTGGACACAGACGCGTGACCATTATTTAAGAAACAACATACTGTACTCCATAAAGAAGTATGATAACTACATACAATGTATGTATGTCACTAGTTTTACCCTATCATCAGCCTTTAGGTATACTCCATTTCTTCTGAATAGCGTATAAAGGTTAAGAAAAGGTTAATGCTCTCTTCGAGGGAATAATTTTCTCTTTTATCAGATATTATAATACCTGCCACTTGCAAGATAACAAAAGAAGGGGTATTAAAATCTTGAAAATATCCTCACCGTTTGCATGACAGTTTCAGGACTTCCATCTTCCTGTTCAGCTAATGCTTTAGTGATTGCTCGTACAGAATCTTCTTTCAAATGCTTTGAGAGATCAGTTCTTGATGGCTGCTCTAAATATTCTGGTTCTCCTGCTTGAACTTAGTGACAAAAAATGTAAGATAAGCAATTCCATTTCTTAACATAGCTAAGTCTATCCATATTATTTGGATTAACAAGTAAGTGCTAAAGAAATTTGCACAAAAATGCAAGTTATGACAAATAATTCACACAAATCTGCTTTAGATCCATGTTCAAAATTAGTCCCATCTTTTCTAGTTTAAGAAAACACTGGAAGAGCTTAGTGAACTGTTTTAGGATTAAAAAAAGTTTAAAATCATATTTAACATATTTGAATTGCCTGTAAGCCCTGCTCAAGCAGAACACAGTACCCATGTTGAGCCTCGGGCTGTGCATGAGTGTAAGGTTCTTCCTGAATCTCCTTGTGGGACTGTGGCCTAAAATAGCTAACAGTTTAAATCTAAAAGGTTTACATTGCAAAATAAACATACATTACAATCAATACATTTTACTTTTCAAACAACTAAGACAAAACAAATTCCTTTCCATTTAAACATAGAATCTTCACTAAGGAAAATGAAACAGACTTGCTTATTGCTTTCAGTTAGTAAAACAAAAACAGGATAAACACCTGCTCGTAAATTTCAAGAGAAATTCATTAAATGTTTTGTATCACTAATACAGAGAACAAAAACTAGGTTGTTCCAAGTAACTGAAAAACAAGACATTTAGAAGATGAAATCACTCTTTGGAATAAAAAAAATGCAGTTTAACATTATCAGTACACCAATTTTCTGGATCCATTTGGCCAAACTATGATGTGTGTGTGTCTGTCACTACTAAATGAGCATACCATCTTTAATGATCCAAGAGTGACAAGAATGTATGAATGACAGTCTCCCGCTATCCAACCGCATCTAGTCATCTTAAGTATTACACTGTAGAACCATCAAAGCTAGAAATGGACATAGCCTATTAACCTTACCTAGTCTCTTTCTCTATGTCAGTGGGGGACCGTCTGAAAAAGTAGTTCACCAATTGTCTGTTCAGGTCAGGTAAGTCCCAAGCAGTGGAGTTTCCACCACTATTCTTTGGAGTCCACCACACCATCCCTAACATTCTCAGTATTTTCCTGGTAATCAGCCTAAGGTTTCCTATTTCTTAATTTAATTCCATTACTACAATAAATATCCCATATACCACACAATTGCTCCCTCTCCTTACGGATAACTTCTGCTCTTGCATTACTGTAAATCTAGAGTATCTGAGTACCAGGAAAATTTAGAGGAAAGGAGCAAGGGAAACTACTCTGGAAATACCAATTTCTTAAAATAAAAGGCCAACAGAAGCGGCTAACTACTCCGCCCTTTTGAAAAATCAGGGCACATTTTCAATTTTGAAGAATGCCTTCAGCTGAGGTGGTACTGGAACTTCACAAGGGCAGAAAGTACTCAACACTGGTAAGACCATCCAGGAGGCTTTTTTTAAAAATATATTTTTTTTTATTTTAATGAGAAAAGAAAACCCCCAACAGAAACCAATGCCCATTTAAAAACCAAACAAACTTCAGATGTGGTTACTTTATAGAACTTCTGCTGAAAACAATTCAGATGTGAAGAAAAACAGTTCAGTATCTTCAAAGATAGGACAGTTTACAGCTGGCACTAGTGCATGCAAAGCTTTATTTTTGTGTCACCCCCCCCTCCAACATAAAAAATGTATGCAGACCAACCTGGAGCAGAGGAGGGTGCTGGCATCCTGGGTGTCTGAGATGCTAACAACTTTTCCTGTTGTACTTTCTGAGCAAGTTCTGCATCCCATTCTTCTAGTTCCTTTTCAAACCGCTTATTGTCTTCCTTGACATAGTCCTTTAAATCAGGAGGCAACGTATCCATTCCAAGCAGCATCTGACCCGTTTCCTTATTAAATTCTTCTGTAAAACCACATAGTTTATATGTTTCACAGAATAATGAAAGGCGACAGGGATACACGTGGATGAAAGGCGTTCAGAATGAGCATTCTTGAAAGCACACAATATACCAGCGAAATTAGACAAGTTGTCCCACATTTATGCATGCTTCTCAGTTTATCATTTGTCATATGCAGGAAGCT
Organism: Caretta caretta; assembly: GCF_965140235.1. Classification (NCBI taxonomy): domain Eukaryota; kingdom Metazoa; phylum Chordata; order Testudines; family Cheloniidae; genus Caretta; species Caretta caretta. The sequence continues at coordinate 177,014,336 of NC_134206.1, forward strand.
TACTCACCTGGAGGTGGAGTTCATGAAGCATATTGCTTCTGCAATTTAAGTCTTGCACTTAGGCACCATAAGCTCATTACCACCTAGAAAGCCAAACCTCTGGGGCTGTGTGCAGCCTATGAATCAAAACGTTCACAGCAAAATTACGTAAGGGACCAATTGCTTTCCATTCCACTTGGTCTTAGTTAGACTTAGAACTTTTAGACTAGCAGAGCCACAAGTTGGGGCCAATGAAGACTGTGGCGAGAGGCCCCTTATGAATCTGGGGATCTAGAAATGTTGAGGCTAATCTTAGTTCTCATTTAAAAATAAGTGAAATTTCTAACTTTTTACCTTATGAAGATAGATTTATATTGCTTTACATTTTTAAGGCTTAGAAACTTGTCACTAAGTTGTAACCAAAAATCCAAGTTCTTCATGGTATTCTCATTCTACACAGTGAGGTTTTGAAGATCCATGTAACCTGTAACAAGTAGTCCTTTGATTTCTGGGACCAATTCGCTCATGTCTGAGTGTGGAGAGAACAGTGAAGGCCCCAAGTGCCATAGCACTATAGGCATAAGAAACTCTCCTGTCTGTCCCGTCAGATGAACAGCCAATCTCCACTGAACAGTCAGTCTACACCATCTGTGGCCACAAGAGGGGACAGCGGAGGAGAATATATATTTTCTTCTAAAACATTTTTGAACTACGATTTAAACTACAAACTAGTTATAAAAAATAGGATTGAGGAACACATGGTCCATCACCACAATTTATTCATAATATATACTTGTCTATCGTGACCAGACAAGAACGGCGAGCAGTGGGACTGCTTTCTGTCATGTACCTTTGCAGTGAACATTTGTATTCCTGTGGAAGTATATGCATATACTCCCTAGTCATTGCTTTCTGGTTGGACATGATTTAATGCAACAAGGGATGTGTTCCCAAGAAGTGTTATCTGAAGAGAGAAATTTCAAACTACATAAGTTTTAGCCGGTCTAATTGGGACTGGCCAACTGGGGCCAGATGAGATAATCAAAACTACAGATTAACTGGAAAATGCAATGCTGCAGTGCCATCTAACGGTTGTTTCTGGCCCTGGAGTCTTGGTTGTTCAGTAAATGCAGAGAGCCGGTTAAGGCAGGGTCGAATAAACAGGTTCCTGCTGTGTTCCTTTGTTTTGATTTTCACAAGGAAGAACTCAAAATGTAAGTTAGCTATGAAGTGCTCATTTTGATAATTTGCTACAAGTCTCAGTTTTTTTTTGTTTTTGTTTTTACACTCCATAAAAAAGTATATTAAGTGGCTGAAGGCAAGAAAAATATTCCTGAGAACATGTAAAAGTGACCTATTCTACAGCTTTTAACGTTTAACTTTTTTGGTTTTACTCTCTGGTGTTGTGATAAATGTATGCCCTTACCATGATGTCTTCATTTGGTAAACATTTTATTTTGCTATTTTAATAATGTGGAAGCACTTCGTACTGTGACCTTATGATACTTACTACTCAAAAGATGGGCAGTATTTTTTGCCCTCTAGGAAACTATAAACATTGATACCTATGACCAGAATTAAACATTTCACTTTCTACTCATTTCTTTAAACACTAAAGATTCCGACATCACTCCACATAGCAACCCCATCTTTAGGGCTATAACTTGGACAGCGCTTTATCTAAACACCTACAATATTCTTTAGCTGATCTACAATTAAGCAATGTTCACTTGTAAAATCGTATAAAAGCAGGATATCATTGTTGCATTTGTACTGAACTCCACAGGAACATGGGGATTTTTTTGGGGGAGGTTGCTTAGTTTTCTTTGTATTCAACAAAAATGCATATGTAACATTTTAGTCAACAATAGGAATTAAAATAATCATATGACTATTACTTCACATGTAAATAAAGTATTATGTACAAGTTATAATTATAGCAGAATTTAAAAGCTTGAAATTTAATTAGCCATAGTTCAGATATTCAATAAAGCAACAGAATCACTCAGGAAGTCAACACCTTGAGCACAACTTCCACATACTGTATTTCATGCTGAAAATATGCCCCAGACATTACCTTGTATCAAGAATTGTTCCTTATCATTGATATACATTAAACAGTATGCACTGGCATTCCTGTAACCACCAAAAGAGTCACGTTCCAACTCCTCCCAAGTTGACTTTGTCACAGAAATGTCATTATATTTCATCCATCTCCTCTGGTGGTGGTCATAAATGTATGCCCAGTAGTGTCCTGCGTTAGCTTGGCCTTCGTGAACGAGTACAGCATGTAACCGATAAGGAACCTAACAGAAAGAAAGCATAATTTAAATGTTGTTGCCATTACAGTAGGAGGAGGTTACTTACTATAACTGGAGATTCTTCAAGATGTGGGATCCCTATTTGGATTCCAGATGTGCGTGTGCATGCGTGCCAAGCACTGGTGCCAGAACTGTTCATAGCAGCGTCGGTTGTACATCACGCGTTGGCTGTGTGGTGCATCCAAGTCTTGTGTATTAATGCCAGTCCCACTTACCAGTAAGGGGATGGAGGGCAGGTACTGGAATCTAAATAGGGACTACACATCTAGAAGAACCTCCAGTTACAGTAAGTAACCACCTCCTCTGCAAGTGATGGCCTCTATATGGATTCCAGATGTGGGAGAGTAGCGAGCTGTGCTCGGAATACTGATCTGGACACTTGAAAAATCAGACAAAGTAACATGGGTTATAAGGAGACTACAGCTTTATTTTCCTAACTGACAATTTACCTGGGTCAAGCACCACTCAGATAGTCACTACAAACTTTTCAAAAGCAATCGACTAAAGACAATAGATGTCTTCCTCAGAGCATGTTCTTTTTCATTCTCCAGTGTACAGTACAGACACACAGACCGTTTAGATCAGCTCCATCCCAGAGTGACTACAACTCATCATGCAAACATCACGATTCTTCTACCACTGCCAAGTTCAAGTACCATGTCTGGAACTTCAAGCAATCAGCCACAAACTATGAATTCAACCTTCCTTTTCTCAAATCTGAAAGTAGCAAACTTTAAACTCTAGATTACATACTGTTAAAAAGCTTAACGTTAAAAAAAAAACCCATCTAGCAGCTGAGTCACATGTTTCCCGGTTTAACCAAGTCTTTCCAAAGCATAAATACAAGCGTGCTGCAGCAGAGACAAATAATAAGTCAAACAATATACTGAGTTTAGGTTCTAATTGTCTGATCATGTTGACTGCATCACTAACAAACTACATAAATGAATGGTTTCCTCATATAATAATTGGTGCACTCAATGCATCAGTTATTGTCATCTGAGTAAATAATTAAGAGAACAGAGGTCATCTGCCTGTCAAAGATGGCCAATTTTAGTACTCAAACGGTTGACACAGAGAAGATACCCTATTTAATACATTAATAAGCCATTTGTTGATAGGCATCTAGGCGTCTTATAACAGAACAAAACAATAAAATTAGAAGAAAAAACAGCCAGGTAAAATATACAGTCAACCTATACTAAAACATCTGGCAAAATACATAAAATCACTTAAAGTTTTCACTGGATTCTACCATCTCCCAATTAACACAAAACAGTAAAGAAATAAAAAAAGGAAAGTCATCATCTTGGCAGTCTGCACATCTGTTTTTATTTTCCCACCCCACCCTCCACATGCTTTTGCTTCCTGGATTCATCCCAACCCTGTGATCTTACTCTTCTGCTCCAGCCTTCGATGCACAGAACTGACTTCCTGTTATTGTATGCCAGGTGCTCACCCTCTCCCCCCTCATTTAGCATCCAACTCTTCAAGCAATCCCTCCTCCCTTCTTATCATTCCTACATTCTGCATATCATTAACTATTATCTCATGTCTTTCCCTCCAGTGTGTCTGTCTTGCTTTACTTGGACTTGTTAACTCTTTGGGACAAGGAATGCATTATACCTAAGTTTGCAAAGGGCCATGTAAATTAACAGTAATATATTGGTGGTTTAATAAAATCAGTGATAATTCAGTCACTTCATTTCCGTGTACATCATAAAGTTGAACACTTACATTTTAAAAGAGTACATCTTGAGAGTACCAATAGACCTATAATAATTAGGAGCATACAAGAAAACAGCTGCATTCTTATTATGTTCAGTCAGTGAAGAAACTGCTAGATAGAGAGAAGCATAGCCAGGTGGAGGGTCCTCCCCTCATTTTGAGATAACAGAAGAGGGACTTCATATCTATGTCTAGGCCAGACCATGCCAACAAGTATACGTCCTTGCACTTTCCTCAGTGTCTAAGAGCATGAACTTTAGCTCCTAATCAATGAAAATATTGATACAAAGATTTGCAGCAGATGTAGAGACAAGTCTAAGTTTTTACCAGTCATCAACACACATTAACCTCTGTTCACAGTGATGCCTTATTGGACTACACAGTCTACCTTGCCTTCAGTGGCTGTAAATAACCAAAAAACCTGTGAGTAAGGCCAAGAGGGGTTCTCCAAGAAATCTACCTTGGTTTTCTAGATCAGTAGAATACAAGGATCAAATAAGTTAGCAATAAGACTCTAAACACATTAGGGATATAGGATGCTAGCTAGTGACCATCTTCTGGCAACACCTATGACAGAATTTGAAGACTTTTTGCAGTAGAGATGAGAAGTGTTACAGACTATAAGAGTAGAGAAGGAAGAATGATCCACTCTACCTTAAAAGACCTTTAAAAATGGTAAAGGTGTTTTTCTTTAAAAAAGTTCAAGGGAAAAAAATATCAATTCCATAAAAATAGCATTAAATATTACTATTATCCTTAATACAAAAGAGATTTTTAGAAGGACTGAAGATGTTAATGAGTGGCTTTTTAATCTAAGGCAAGCAATATAAGAAAAACAAAATGAAGAGGAAGAGATCCCAATGCTATTCATACAGCAATCTTGAGTGCTAATAAGCCAGTCTGATATTAAAAATTTAAGCTATCTTTCAGGTTTATTACTATAAAGAACTAAAGCCTAGAGTGAAGATCTGTGTAGGAGAATGTCTGCTGGATTCTTGTTGCACACATCTTGAAAGCTATACTATTGCAGCAGTAGACTTCAAGTTTAATATTTGTGTTATCGTCATGATAAAAAAATAAGATCACTTATGACAATGATTAGGGATATTGGAATGTTCCCTGAAGTAATTACAGGGTTTTTACTTGCCCCTAATATTCCGGCCTACCATTTTCAAAACAGTAGACCTCAGAGTTATGAACAGCAGAGTTACGAACTGACCAGTCAACCACGCACCTCATTTGGAACTGGAAGTACACAGACAGCAGAAGAGACAAAAAAACAAAAACAAAACAACCCCAACACAAATACAGTACACTACTGTGTTAAATGTAAACTACTAAAAAAAAAATAAAGGGAAAGATTTGACAAGATTAAAAGAAGATTTGAGAAGGTAAGGAAACTTTCTGTGCTTGTTTCATTTAAATTAAGATGGTTAAAAGTAGCATTTTTCTTCTTCAGAGTAAAGTTTCAAAACTGTATTAAATCATCGTTCAGTTGTAAACTTTTGAAAGAACAACCATAATGTTTCTGTTCAGTTATGAACATTTCAGAGTTACAAATAACCTCCATTCCCAAAGTTCTACTGTATATCAGTTTCTTTGAGCTACGAGGCTATGCCAACTCCCTGAAACTGTAAGGCTGCTTCACAACTAGCCAGCAGGAAAAGTGGAAGAGGAGCAAAGGTTGCATCTGTCCCTGAGACAGGAACATTGCCCTCTGTAAAGCTCCTTAGTGCTGGCAACCCCAGCTGAAAGAATCTTGGCAGTCCTGTGAAATGAGTGTCCTGGGTGGGTAACATTGTTCAAATACAGCTGAGTTACCAAACTGGTTTGGTAGCATTTTTTAAAAGGAATATGGGTATGCAGATTAATTAGAAAGACGAATGGGGCTGGGGGGGAGGGGGGAGCCTCTGTACGCCTTTCTGATGACATTCCCCACCACAAGCATAGCACAGTACAACCCATTGGGACTGAAGTTTTAATTGAGTTTTAAATAAAATTGTGCTAATTGGGTTAACTTCAATCCCTCTTTATTGCTGCCAAACTAGCTGCCAGAACGGTTTAGTCTGATCAAGGAATGTTAATTGCAGCCTTCCATGAAGAGAGAGATGTATAGTGCTAACAACTGAATTCTGTACCAGTAGCTGTATCTCACAATAAACCATTATATCAAGAAGCGATTAATGGTACACAGCAACACACAAAGTATGTAATTAGCATTAAACTTTCATGTGGTAACTACCAATGTGTGTAACAAGAGAGGCATCCCCAGGAAGGGAAACTTTCAAAATTGTGTACCCACCCCCCTATCACCCTCTTGTTTCCTCCCTGCATCACACTGAGCTAACAAAGCAGCATAAAAACACTGACGTAGTGGAAGAAATAATGAAGGAGAATGGAATGGAGTAATCCTGATAATTGAAAAAGCATGAATGACCGAGATTTTCAGATATGACTAGAGATTTTGGGTGCCCAATTTGAGAAATCTTCTCTCTACTATCCCATTCAACATATATATGTAGCCATTAAGTGAACTGGTAAGACGACAGACTCAAGTACCAGAAAATTCAGATACACAGCTCTACCTTTCCTGAATCCCACATTACCACACTATTAGCACCACAATAGTCCAGGCCTTGGACAAGATCAGCTAATGGGTGAACAACAGACAACTGAGGTCGAACCCAAGCAAGACAGAGATTATGGTGGTGGAAAGAGGAAAGCATTTTGAAGTTTGCATCCATGTTGCAGTCTCCTGTGGTTGAAGATGCGTACGCACATGCACACACGGTCAATTCAATTCAGATTCTAGTTTAAGAGATCCGGGAGCACTCTCACTGACAGTAAACTCTCATGTAGCAGTGTCTACAAGTAATGCTTTCTACTATCTCTGCCTGTCTAGAAAACTTAATCCCAATCTGGAGCCCAATGACCTGGCCTCAGTTATGCATCTCCTATCTGGACTACAGCAACGTAACCCATCTGAGCAATGAAGACATCACCCTTTACGAAACTGTCAAGCACAGAATATTGCAATATGTCTGCTCGGCAACATGACTACTACCATGAGCCCATGAAACCTCTCTTCCACTCTCTACACGGCCATCCCATAAAGAATATTATGCCAAAAGTCCAAGGTCTTAGTCCCTACCTTCAAGACACTCAATGGCCTGGGACAACGATATCTAAAAGATCACCTAAAGCGCCAGGATGAAGAGCATGACTGACAACTCCACTTAGACAAGGCAGCTTTCTACAGTAAAGATAAAGTTCACCTGTGCAGCAACTTTCTCAGGGGACAGTCCAACACTGAGGAATGAACTCCCATAGGAATAAAGGACCATTACAAACTTAGATTTCTAGTTTCACAAGGCATGTATTCATATAGTTTGAAGAAATGTCAATTAACTTTTGATAAATCCATTTATTTGGCTTTCCTGGTCAAGGTGGTAAGGCAAGAAAGGAATTTAAGCTATAAATGTCACAAGATCATTTTGCTAGGGCTTTACAGACCACTGCAGTTTCCCCATACGATTTTTAGCTTTAATGTAATGTTTCAGAAGTCTTGTTTTTTATATAGTCAGAGTATATATTACAACGTTCACTGGTTATCAAAACAGAAAACAAATACCACAGTTCCATCCTTCCAAGGAAATTGGTTTTATGGAATCCAGAAATCTCTCAAACCTCGAACTATGACCTAAAAAGGAATGATTGTAGCAACTGGAAACTCGCTATTAATAATAAAAGATTATTATAAAAGTACCCTCACATAAGCAGTCTACAAAAGAAAAACAAAATGCCTTTATACTCCCATAGCCCAGACTCAAAAGTTGGCAGCTGAATCAACTATAAAGATCAGCCTCCTCCTCACTGTGTCAGGACAGCTCCGAAGAAAAGCAGTGTTGTGGGGCAACCCCTACTCCCAGAATATGATACTAAGCTGGTTGGGTATCTGTGCAGCCTCCAGAACCTCAAGTTATCATTTTAAACCTTTGATGCACACACCGCTGCTTTAGATTAAGCAATGGGTGTAGTGGCACATCAGGTACCAACAAATCAATGTGGCATCTTCATCTTCCTTGGATATGGAATTACATATTTTCAAGGAAATAAAATGACACCTGAGCCCCAATATATTGGCTGGGTCTTGACTATAAGAACCTTTTTACTCTTTTTCACCAAATTATCCTCCTTGCTCCAATGTAATGCTTGTTGGCTAATAAATTGTAGCCATCTAGAAGTGAATGACCAGGTAGGTGTTTCTTCATGTCACACAGAAGTCAACAAACCACAGTTTATTTGGAATTGCGTTTGGACATCTGAAGACCTTCTTAGAAGCTTAGGTGCCTTTACTGCTAACTAACTTACAGTCCCAAAAAATTAATAGTTGCACTTAGCAGTGAGCCTTCAAATTACCAAATGTTACTGCTAGATGACCTGCAGCATGTATCCTCTTTGTTATATCGCAGACCTTAACAAATCCTGCCTGTGAGGAGGAACTTTAAGGGACACTATCTAGGTAGGTCTGCTGGAAAGTCTGAATATCAGCACTGAGCTGCCAATATTTATTACAAACACTGTACTAAAGCTTTAATGTACCTCTAGGAAAAATGTAAGTTGATTGAATAGCTCTTATTGGAAGGAACACAGTTGATTTGCTATGTTTTCCTAAAGTAAACAAACAGGGAAGACATCAATCAGCAATTCCATAAGTACCAGTGTGGAGGAGAAAGCAAAAATTACTTAAGTAGTACAGAGTAAGTGGTGTGTCCGTTCTAGGGTACCCTCTCAAAACTATACGGTATATTAGGAAAACTCACTTGAGGAACACATTTTTTAATGTGTCTATCTCAGATACACATCCTTGAATTTCCCTAGGCTCTGTTAAGTTATTTATCTAGCACTTCCCTAACTCTAATTAGCTATTAGCTAATACCTAAGAAGATATTAAATTAATGATACATTCAGTATAATGCACTATAAGGAACTGGTTTTCTTCCCATGTCACATTCCACATACGGGCTGACTCACATTTTATGTCTATGATGGTTTGCTTTCTCCTATCAATAGGGCATCTTGCTAATATGAATGCCACTCCATATTTTTTAAAATTAGAAGAATGCTTAAATTAGGCCCCCCTGTTAATAGGGGGCCTTTATTTTTTTCCTCCTCATATTTTTAGAAGCATTATACTAGCAAGCTGCCTCTGTCAAGCGGATATTCTTCTACTCAGCGCGGCTTCTTGAAAACAGAAGCTCTTGCACTATTGCCCTGCCCAAGCTCTCTTACGTGACTCCCTTTATACATAACAATGTTGTGATCGGAGGCCCAGGGGTCACTCAGTTAGGGTGAACTGCAAAGAATGGGGCAATCCCCAAAGCTGGTGGATATTCCAATATTTAGATTTACCAAGCCAGCCCAAATTAACTTCTAAAATACCTCACTGGTTACTCAATAACACAGTTCCCTTAAAGCAGGGGTCGGCAACCTATGGCACGCATGCCAAAGACTGCACACAAACCGATTTTTAATGGCACGCTGCTGCCTGCCGGGTCCCAGCTGCCGGCCCCCGCTCAGCCCACTGCTGAACCCAGGCCGGGACCCCGGCAGGCAGCAGCATGCCATTAAAAATCCTGCCAGCCCCGGCCCGCTCTTCTCCGCCCCCCACCCCACCGCACATGTAGGGTGAAGAAGCTTGGTCCTGCCGGCTGCTGCAGGGCAGGCAAGGTCCCCCCTTTCCCCACCATGCTGGGTGCCTGCCCCTCCTCCTCTCTCTCCCTGCCGCTGATCAGCTGATGGCCCTTGCAAGGGAGGGGGAGAAGCGGAGCTGCAGCGCACTCGCTGCCCCAGGGAGGAGGGGTGGAATCAGGGCATATCCCCTCCAATCCCCTGCCATAAGCTGCTCTGGGCAGGGGGCTGGGAGCACCCCCACAACCCTAGCCCACACCCACACCCCCAGCCCTCTGCCCTGACCCCCTCCCAACTCTCTGCCCTGACCCCTGCAGCCCCTCACACACACCCAGCCTCCCATGCCGACTCCTGCACCCCCTCACACACACCCAGCCCTCTACCTTGACTCCTGCACCCCCTTACACACACCCAGCCCCCCACCTTGACTCCTGCACCCCCTCACACACACCCAGCCCCCCACCTTGACTCCTGCACCCCCTCACGCACACCCAACCCTCTGCCCTGACCTCTGCACCCCCCATACAGCCCCATCCCTCTGCCCTGATCCCTGCACCCCCCACAACCCCAGCTTCGACTCCAGCACCCCCCACACCCCATACCCAGACTCCAGCACCCCCCCTCACATGCCCCCAGCCCTCTGCCCTGACTCCTGCACCGTCCTCACATACACACTCCCCCCCAGCCCTCTGCCCTGATCCCGGCACCCCTCACCCCCCCAGTCTCCTGCCCTGCTCCCTGCACCCCCCACGACCCCAGCCTTTACTCAAGCACCCCCCCACACCCCATGCCCTGACTCCTGCACCCCCCACACATACCCAGCCTCCCTATGCCCTGACTCTTGCACCCCCCACATTCTCACCCCCGCCCTGAGCACCAAACGGGAGCTCCTGCACCCCTCGCACCAAATGGGAGCTGCCCAGGTAAGCACTCCACACCCAAACCTCCTGCCCCAACCCTGAGCCCCCTCCCTCATTCTAGCTCCTGGCCAGACCCTAAACCCCAACCCCCAGCCTGCTCCTTCACCCCCAGCCCTGTGCTCAGCGCACTCCCACCCACAGCTCAGTGCAGAGAGAGAGAGGAAGAGAATGGGCTAGAACCAGGGAGAAGGTAGGTACCCACTCTACGTGGGTAGGGCCGGGATCCCAGACCAGCAGTGGGATGAGCGGGGCTGGCAGCCGGGACCTTGGCTGGCAGGAGCCGGTGGACGGAACCCCAGACCGGCAGCGAGCTGAGTGGCAGCAGGCTGACATCAGGATGGGATTCGGGCTCCTATAGCTGCGCTAGGGGATGGGGGGCTATAATAGCACTGGGAGGAGTGCAGTGAGACAGGGGTTCAAACTGAAACAGGGGAGGGGCACAAGCGCACGGGAGGGGGCATGGGTGCACAGAGCAAAGGGCCAGTCAGGGCAGAGGAACCACTGTGCAGGGCAGGGAGCAACCAGGCTGGGGGTAGGACAGGGAAACTAAGGGGCTAGCTTTAGCGGCTGGGGCGGGGCAAACAAACAAGCAAGCAAAACTGCAGAGGGAAAAGGCAAACAAACAAGCTGAGGGGCTGGGGCAAAGGGCTGTGAGGTGAGAGGGAGAGAGACAGCTGCAGGGGTGGGTAGGATGTCAGTCCAGGGTGGTGGGGGGGGGAGAGGCGGAGGCACGTGCGCCCACTTGTGCTTGCAAAAGAAAGTCAGTTTATGCTGGCTGCTGCTTCAGGCCCAAATGGTGGCAAAAGGGCACAGCAAGCCAGGTAAGCAGCTGAGGCAGATGGTAAGCAGCCAGTGGGGGTGGTGGAGGGGACAGTGATGGTGGTGAGGGTGGGGGGGAGACATAGATGGACAAGGGGGCAGGCTCCACGCCACACCCCCGCGTGATCCCACAAACACAGTCAAGACCCCCACCACAAGAGCAGAGTTTGAAAATTACTCAGTCCTTGAAGGCCCCCTCCACAGTGGTCTGCAGAGTCTCTGCGCACTCCCCCAGCAGCAGATGGTCCTCTTCTTCCTCCTCAAGGCTCCAGCAGTGAGTTTGGTGGCCAGGCAGGAAGGACCCCTCGCAGGTGGTGGTGGTGTCCACAGCAGCAGTAGCAACAGCTGGGGCCCCTCACTCCCCTCCTCTGGGGAGTGGGCCAGCAGGCCCCTCGCAAGGGCTGCAGCAGGAGCAGCAACAACTGGGAGCGGGGTGTGTGTGTGTGCGGTTCAGCAGCCTGGTAGCAGAGAAGTGGAGGGTTGTTTGGCCAGCTAGGGGAGTAGCTGGAGTAGCAGCAGTGAGAGCCCAAGGCCTAGCAGCAGCTGAAGAAGCAGCCTCCTGCCTCCCTCCAGGCCAGAGGGCTGTAGGAGAGGAGTCAAGGGCCAATCTACTGGCCACCGGAGAAGCAGGTTGCTGTTCCCTGACTGACCAGAGCAGGGGCTGCATTAGAGCAATCAGGAACCTGCTAGAACCAATTAAGGCAAGCTACTTAAGACATTTGGAGCCAATTAAGAACATACTAGAATGCATTATAGCAAGCAGACTAATCAGGACTAGTTTAAAAGGGACCTCCCATCAGTTAGTGGAGGGCATGCAAGGGGCAGGGACTGAGGAGGCGTGCTGCTGGAGGACTGAGGAGTACAAACGTGATCAGGCTTCACGAGGAAGATCCTGTGGTGAGGATAAAGACGGTGCTAGGGAGAAGCCAGGGGGAAATAGCCCAGGGAGTTGTAGCTGTCATGCAGCTGATACAGGAGACATTGTAGACAGCTGCTATCCACAGGGCCCTGGGCTGGAACCCGGTGTAGAGGGCAGGCCCAGCTTCCCCCCATCCTCCCAACTCCTGATTGGACACAGGAGGAGTTGACCTCGTCTGTGAGCAACACCAGAAGGGAAGGTCTAATCTGGATCCGGACTGTCCCTGACCCACTAGGTGGGACAACAGAGACTGAGGAGATTGTTCTACGTTTCCCCCATGCTGGCCAGGGATGAGGTTAGCTTAATGAACAGCAGGTTTGAGCCTCTAGCAGAGCAGCCAAACTGAGAGCTGCTGTGAACCTCTGAGGTGAGCAAATCTGCCAAAAAGCGCAAGACCCACCAAGGCGGAACTTTGTCACAATCCCTTCTGCACCTTGGTGGCTGCCCTCCACCAAACACCACAAGAGGGCTTCCATAAGACTAGCAGAAGGATGCTCATGAAGCACTCCCCCGTCACCTATAGGCCCTTCTCGTAAACTGGATCAAATAAATTTTCATCTCTTCCTTGTTGCGACAAAAGAAATGATGGACAGATAATTCTTCAGTTGTAGACCTCATCCCTCCTTTTCCTTTCCTAACTTTGGTACATTTACCTTGAATTTTGCCTGTAAGCTCTTTGGAGCCTGGAAGCATGGTCTTATGTCTGTAATTTGCCATACCCACAAATAGGTACCAATGTTAATAGTTAAAAACCACACATAAAAAACCCAAAAAACACACACATGGAAAGAGGATTAATTGGATACAAGACTACTGAAGGAGCCACGACTATATATTATGATGGCTTAATATTGCTGATCACAGTACAAAATATATTACTTAACAAGCTTTGTCCCCCAAGAAAATGGTTTAGCATGATAGTAAAAAGACTGACTGATGCTTAATCAGGATAGAATTAAAATAACTCTTGCTTAATATGGATTTATATAGGTAGTTCCAAATACCTGTAGTTAAGGGGTGTTTAATCAAGTGTTAAATAGAGGTGAAATTCTGAGTCATATTGTAGAACTTTCAAAGTAAAATGAATAAGAAATGAAGATGAAATATAAACATATAGGAAATAGGTTTCCTGTATTTTTATTCAAATATTTTTTCCTCTTTTTAAAATGGTCTCTTATCTTAATTGGAAGTACCTCACTCAACAGCCTAAATAGCTTCTATTATGCAATGCTAAAATTACAGTCAACACAGCTGCATAGAATCAGGTATTCTGGGTTTTGCCACACATTTGTATCACAACATTGGTTAAGTCACTTCATTTCTAACACCTGACTTCCCTGTAAAATAGGTATTACAGAATTATTCTTTGACTTAGTGGTGTGTATTTAGGGTCTACAAAACTCTCTGATCTTCTGATTAAGGACCTCAACACATTATACACTGCTTTTTTTTTTTTTTAAAAAACTGACTTAAAGAAACATCTTTCATTAAAAAGATTAAAATGATCTATTTTTTCTTATGATCTCATGTGGACATTTTACTTACCTGGACCATTGATTTGTCAGAGTACATCAATTCAATTGTCCGATGTATTCTAGATATGCTTTCCTGCAAGTCTAAGGGAATAAGAAAAAAGTCATATCCTTCTATGCCACCACTATGAGTTATCTATATGCTTCTACAATATGCTACATCTTCACTTTTTCCAAGGCTCAAATAAGGATAAATATTTCTAATCTTATTTAAAAATTAATGTTAACCACTCACATGCCAGACACTGGTTTCTCAGAACTGAATACAAATGCCACAATCCCAGGGACAATGCAGCCTGCTCCTCATCAGATACCAGGCGCTCTCTATGGGCAAGAAAGTGGCTTTACTTTGTTCCTGCCCTTGTTTGAACAGTTAGTGCCCTTCCTTGTGCCCCACACCAAGGGAGCAATCCATGCACTCTCCCAAACAAAGGCCCTGCAACTGTAAGTAGCTTTTGCAAAGAAGCTCACTGCGCTCTCCCAAAAGAGTCCCAAGAGATGTCCCAGGTTGTGCACCCACAAAAGGCCCAGTCACAAGCTGGCATAACTCTTTAAACTGCCTGTCACACTGACAGCTACAGGACAATGATGGAAAAATCTACCAGTGCAAGTACCACTTCTCTTCCCCTCCCATCCCTCCATATCACACAGCACAGCAAAGCCTGCATAGGGTACAAGCCCAATTCCAATGTGAAAAGGCAAGGTTTGGGGCTAGACGTCAATGCTTTACCATCTGAGACAAACTGATATTTTTGTTAATAGATGTTTTTCCTTCATCTCTCTGTTGAAGACAAATGTAAATTCAGTAAGAATTAGGAAAAATGATTGAAGTCAAACACACTTATTTTCTTCCTCCAGAAGCAAAACATTTTCAGTAACCCTTTTCAAAAGCAACTGTAGTCTCTACTTTCTCAGAGTACCTCTAGTGTCATTTTCTACTTCAGTCCTCCAACGATGTAAACAGCCCTCTAACACTGAAAGCTCTTCTTCCGTTATGTGTCTTGGTGCTGGATGCATTGGCAGGTCTGGAGGAATTCGGGACTGTGTGAATGGTTTGTGTATTACTGATCTTTGGACAGGTGATGTACTTGGTATCTCTGAAGATGAAGGCCCCTGTTGTTCTGTTGTGCTGTATTTATTTAAAATATGAAACAAGAGACTTCAAACTTCCTATATACAAGCTATACAGAAATTGACTTCACAGACACTTGTAGCTGAAATATAAACCAACCAATCCCTAATCATTTTTGTTTTTTAATCTGAGCAATTTTAAACACTTTAAAGCTAACAGTTATCAAGTTAAAGCAATACAGTCCACAAATTAAGTACTGGTTTCCTTACATCTTGTCCACAGTAGACTTTTTCTTCGGATTTCCACCATTGCTAAACTGGTATTAATCCAACAGTGCGAGCAACAATGGGAGCTCTAGTGAGCACAAGCTCCTGTGACAAGGGTAAACATCTGCGTTAACACTGCTGCTATTTACTCCTAGGGGAATTCTGCACCACTGCGCACATGAAGAATCCATGTTCCCTGCAGATTCCTCCCCGCACAGAATAATACATTCTGCTGGGGAGACGCTGCAATTACACCTTTCTCCCAGCAAGGGCTGCTGTGGTACCAGAAGAGAGGTCAGCCAGCTCAGGGCCTGAGCAGGCAGCTGCAGAGAGGGAGTGGGCAGAGGCTACTTTCCTCACAGCACCATGCCCATGGGGCCAGGCGAGGAGGCATAAGATATGGGAGGACGGAGAGAACAGGGCACACTGGGTTGCTGGGAGGTCACAGACTGGGGACGAGAAGGGCTAGTGGTGGTGGTGGTGGGGGGGGAACGACACGGGATGACAGACTGGGGAAGGGGCACACGAGCTAGTGGGGTGATAGCATTGAGGCAGGGGCTGAATGGCAGTGGGGGGTGAGGGCCACATAGGTATAGGATGAGAGAGGGTGGCTGAATGGGACTGAAGGGACACATGGGGATGAGGTGAGAGGGCGTGCAGGGATAGATGGGGACGGGGCAGATGTGCCTGACTGAATGGGAGAAGCTAGGGGGTCAGCCAGTGTCTGTCTGGGGGAAGCTCCCCTACTCCCAAACAATCCCTCCCATGCAAAAAACCCCCAAACTGTTCCATACTTCTCCCACCCATATCCAATAACCCTCCAAGCTCCTGCCCAGCCATTACTTCCCTCTCCCTCAGCTCCTCTGTTACCCCTGACTTCCCCAAGGCTTTGCATTGCTTTTGAGAGGGGTGGGAAATACGGTTCAGTATTGTAGTTTAAATGAATTATTACTCAGTTTTGGATTAATAAGCCTAGTAAGGAATCCATTTGTCAAAAAACATTTCCTGAATCTTTTTTGTTGTGTGTATTGTTACAGATATATGTGCTGACGGGTACTTTGAAATAAATTACCAAAATAATTGAAACTGGTGTGATTATATTGTGTTATTTTGAGAAGTAAGATATGCAAAATAAGGTAGAATTTTAAAATGTTGTGGACAGAACTTTGAATTTTTTGGCACAGAATTACACCAGGAGTAACTACTACTATGTCCTTTGGTAGCAATGGTGGGAAAAACAACCAAGTTTATACACAGCCCCAGAGACCACTTTTGCCCTTATGCCTCCCCATTTCGGCGTCGGCTAAAAAATTTGTGCTTAGTTTCCAGATTTGTACATATGACAGAGCCCAAATTAGTTCACCTTCATTGCAAAACAGATCTATTTACTTGGGATTATGCCTCATGAGGTTATTTGAGATTGACTGGAGTATATTGTGATTTGGAGAACTCAGGGAACGCTTATAGTTGAAGGTATGCTAATCTGATTTGTGTTTTTAATGTTTCTAACATATGGGCCTAAAAGTCACAATACTCTCTTCTCACAAAATGATCTCAGTACACAGCACAATTTTAAACAGCAAAGCACTTTCTGTAGTGTAATTCAGGCAAACAGTGTTCCCTTGCTGGAGTCTGTCACCTATTTTATTAATAGGAAGTTTCTATATTCATGATGATCAGAGCAGTACCAGCAAAGCACTTCAGCACTTTTTAAAAGAAAACTTTTGATCCATTTACTTCAGCAGGGATACTCGCAAGTTACGCAAGTCTTTAGTTGCTTTGCTGGATTGGGACCTACTATCCCAATGAATCGGTTGGTATGAAAGCACTGATTCATTGTCACAGTGCCATGTTCGATTCTCATCTGCAAATCTCTCAAATCCATTTACTTCAATGGGGTGGAAATAAGGGCAGAATTTGACCTCTGTCAGCATGGTATTCCGACACTTATCTAAACCAACATGATCAAACAGCAATTTTAAGTAATGAAGCACAAGAAGAGCAAATAGCATATGACTGAAATTTAGAAATGCAGATCATTGCTGGATTAAAGCAACACTTGGAGCCATTCAACACACGCATATGGATTCTGATGATATATTTTTCCAGTGATGTATAATTTATACACCTATAAAATCTTGTATTCATTTTAGAATTGCAACTGTCACTCAAACTATAATAATTCAGTTTTTAGGAAAGTTTAAGTTTTATAACTAGAATCAGACATTAACAGAACAGATAAGCTCATAGGGTCACATAATTCTATCACTAAGATAAATTTTTCTTATAGATAATTCACAGTACACAGCAATATGGCTTCTGGTTTTAGTTTAAAATTGACAAATCTTCACCAAAACAAAATTTGAGAATAGGTTTTTATAAATACATAACAAAAATACTATATATTGAGTATTTTTGTTATTACTGAAAAATATTCATGAGGAGGAGGAGCAAATCCTAGAACTTCCCATATTAGTTAGGAGCTCTGGCTTTTAAGAGGGCTCATTTTTACTATTATTGGACAAAAATATTAAAAAAAACAACTCCTCTCCCTCCTCCTAGTCATTCCTCATACTGGAGGCAAACTTCATTCCTTAAAAGTGATCCATAATTTGCCTAAAAACAAACACCTAAAACCAGAAACGCTAAACAAAGAACGCACACAAATGAGATCTCATTTTTACCTTGGTATCGTCTGTGTTGTTACAGTACCACTAGGGGGAGCACTAGCATCAATATCATCAATTGGAGAAGTGCAGACAGGTTTACTTGATGCAAACTCCAATGCGTACTGTAGGACATCTACCAGGGGGAATCGTTTAGGACCAGAACCATAGCTTAAATATCTGTTAACCATAGAAATGTATAAATATCATGGCACTCATACAAAATGGAATTTTTGGCAGACTACAATTAAGTAAAATAAACCTGCCATAATAAATTCCATGCATTTAATTATTTTGCTTAAATAAACATTCCACAAAAGTTGCAAGTGGAATGGAACAAAGGTCTAAGAGAAACTTCGGAACACTTAATTATATATAAAAGACCATGAATTATTCTGATCTATACAGCCTACAATTCAATGTCACTTGCACTTATGTTTGGAAAAATCATCTGTAGTACCGTTCTAATCTCTGCTGTAACACTGTGAGATACTCTTTAAGTCTCTTGATCTCATCCCGTTTAATTCTTGTAATTTCTCTGTTTTTGTGCATGTATCTGTGAAAACAAAATGGTAGACAAGGAATCACCCTTCTGCATTTCAGTAGTGACACTGAACTCTATTAACTGTCATGCACATTCACTAACAACTGAGTTTGATTCACTAAAATCATTTTTTGTCCACTTACGATGCATTAAAACACACATGTAAAAGAAGAGACTAATGATAAGGCCATGTCTACACCATAGGCCCTACAACAGCATAGCTTCAGCATTGCAGCTACACTACTGCCTCACCGTAGCATAGGCACTTCCTACATCATCAGAAGGGTTTTTTTCCGTCAATGTAGTTAATTTACCTCTTTGAGCAAAGGTAGCTCAAACGTCAACAGAACAATTCTTCCATCAACCTACCCATGTGCTCACCGGAGGTCTAGTTGGATTAACCATAGCATTCAGGAGTATGTATTTTTCATAGCCTTAAGAACCTATATCCACCTAAATTAAACGTGGAACAGGCTTAAGACATTTACATTTGTTTGTCCACTATTAATCAGAAGAATATTTTTAATTAATTTCATTCTGACTTGAATTACTTATACAAAATACAAGCTTATGCTAATCTTTGGCATCATATTTGGCATTATAAAACTTTCAGAAAAGTCTGATTCCCAAGCTCTAAAACTCTGTCCACACAACAAATACAAATATATCGTAACTACTTCTCAACATGCTTTTTGATAGTTACTCATAGTGACTCATGAAAATGGTCTGTCCTCACAACCATGGTTGGTTTATACCACATCCTCATCAGCTAACAGTATTTCACCCTGCACTCTGTAAACTAGTACAGCACCCTTTTTTCAGCAGTGTGGACATAACCCTCAAATGCTCCTAACTGGCTTAACAGTCTGTGCAGTAACGTATTCCATGTGCACATCTTAAACATTGGGGAAATAGTATTTGAAACACTATGGAATAACACTGTTCAGACTAATCATTTAAGTAACTAGTTATAAGCTGGGTCAAAAGCTGTAGCATGGAGTGTGTTTCAGTAATATAAATAGCAACATACCTACAATTTTTGTCAGTTGCATGAACCTACTAAAATGATTATTACAAACCATTAACAATTAAGCAATGCTCTTTACAATGTAACATTACAATGGAGTTAAATTGCAGCAAGGGAGGTTTAGGTTGGACATTAGGAAAAACTCCCTGTCAGGGTGGTTAAGCACTGGAATAAATTGCCTAGGGAGACTGTGGAATCTCCATCATTGGAGATTTTTAAGAGCAGGTTAGACAAACACCTGTCAGGAATGGTCTAGATCAGTGGTGGGCATCAGGGTAATCCGCTGGCAGGCTGTGAGACAGTGTTTACATTGACTGTCCGCAGGCACGGCCGCCCGCAGCTCCCAGTGACCATGCTTTGCCATTCCCGGCCAATGGGAGCTGCGGGAAGTGGCGGCCAGCGGATCGTCAACACAGACTGCCTCGCGGCCCGCCACCGCATTATCCTGACGGGCGGCAGGTTGCCCACTACTGGTCTAGATAATCAGTCCTGCACAAGTGCAGGGGACTGGACTAGGTGACCTCTTGAGGTCCCTTCCAGTTCTATGATTACTATGAGTTAACCCAGTGTAAGAAAAACTGGCAGTTTAACCAATTCTGTGTGATTTAATCTGTAAACACACTTTAAGATACTGATGACTACATTATACCGTACCTGTCCAGATATAAAATTGGAGGAAATTCTAATTTGTTGTGGATCTTCTCTGGCCTTCCCAAAGCCTGATTAAACTCAAATCTTGAGAGCTCAAAAGTTAAGACAGGAGGAAGTTCAGTGAACCAGTGCTGAAAAAACAAACAAAAGCAGCACACAGTAAATTCTTTTCAACCATACTGCAATTGTTTGGTCATACAGTTACAAAAATGATTCCAACCCCGTGGGTAAAAAAAAAAAAAAAGATTTCGACAATGGATCAGTGTCAACTTTGTATGGTTCCCCCACCTTTCATCTTTAGTTTAAGTAAGACTGACTGTTTCTATTCAAACTTGAGATCATTAGAGCCCAGTTGTTACCAACAGGATTACCTGGGTGGAACACACAAGGTAAACCAGAGTTCTCAGTATCTTTCACATCCCATCAGTTTAGTACAGAATTAAAACCTGCCATCACTTTGAGAGTGGATATGAATTGCCAGTGTTTGTAACCATATAAGTTTAGTGACCTTCCAGGCTCTTATGGCAGCCAAGTTTTGTTTCCTTACATCACCAATGGCAAATGGCAACCTGAGGTTTTTTTCTGAAGTGCTATGTCCTTTGTTAAAGCTATGAGAAATTCAGCCGTCTGCAATATTTCCAACACCTTAAAGATTTCTTGGCTATTTTTAATATTTAATACCGTCCATGGGAACTAGGACTAATTTACTGTACATCTGCTGTCATCTTAGATTGGTAATTGTGCAGCAATATTCTTCTTTGCTGAGACTTGGATATCGTCTTTCTGGTTTTACCACTGTCAACAATTCTTTAGAATATGCTACATGGCTGTTTTTGCTTCTGCCTTCATGTAGAAATTAAAATCCAATGTCTTAACTTTACAAGATGCAAAGACGGACAATCAAGAACATTCTTCTCTGTTTTCTACAATTTGTCAACATTCATATAGTCGGTTTCAAAAACCACTGAACCGTGGAATTTGTAACTAACAGATTATAATTAAACTGCTCCATTTCAACTGTGTGCGCATGCCCGTGTGCACGTATACACAATCTTAAAGGTGTGGTGTCCACTGTGTTCACCACACACAAAAAGCAGACTGACTTTCATAAAAAAATTGTGCTTCATATTGCACCGAGATACTTTAGCCAAGTCTTTGTTTGTATGTTTGTCTGCTTCAGGAAAGGTGTTACCCTACAGCCTTATCATAAAAATGTTGAATTTATGCTGAAGTTGTATTTGTTTTATTTTTTTATTCTGGTCACCTGCACAAACAGAAAATGTCATCCGAAAAGAAAACAGCACGAATGTGGGATCTGTAGGCAAAGGTGAAACAAACAGCAGCTGAAAGTAAAAGGATTAAGTGCAGAAGAGAAATTTTAAAACTTTTGACAGTATTAGCCAATTGGAAATTGTGACGGAGCAGGGAGTGTGGCAGATTGACCTGGGAATGTCGCAGGGGAGTTTTACTGGGACTGTCTGCATTGGGGATGGGATAGCAGGGGATGGCTTCATTGGAGGGACGATACCTGAGCATGTAACCTGAGCCAGGAGGGGGGTTTGGGTGAGGCAACACCTTTTGCTGGGAAGCTGGACAAAGGCTGAAGGAGGAGCCAGGGGGAGGCTGGGTGAGACAGCTGGAGGGGGTTTTGAGTTGGGAGAGGACTGGGGAAATGGAGGGAACCCCAAGGCTGGGGTCTAAACTCCCTGCCCCGCATAAGGACCTGAATGCGGGGTCCTGGTTGTACCAACAAGCTCTGTTTGGGACTGTGTTCCTATCATACATTAAACTTTCCGTTTTACTGGCTGGCTGAGAGTCATGGTGAATCGCAGGAAGAGTGGGGTGCAGGGCCCTGACTCCCCCACACTCTGACAGAAATGACAGCTACAAATTGGAGAATGCTTTTATTATGCTGTTATGCTTTGTAATTAAAAGCTAATGTATATTTTGACACCACTTTAAAGGAAATAATGTTTTGTTATTGTAACATATTTACACGAAAGGAAAGACTACATCTGAATTAAGGAGACAACACAATCCTTTTAGGAAGGATTTCACATTCTTGAGATAGGTGTGACATGATAGTGAAAATACATAAACTGAGAGAATGTGGCTTAACCATTATGGGGGATGCAAAAAAAGAATCATCTCATCCCCTTCTACTTTTGCCTGCATATTGAAAACATTTACATCCTAATTTATTCAAATAAAAAATAAATTTCTAAATAATCCAGCCCACCCCAAATAATGGAGTGTTGACTTGTCTTTTTTTTTTTTTTTTTAAATCTTAGGTCAGAGTTAAGTTCTACTAACATATTGCAAACAGGCTAGTCCCAGACTAGATAGATATGCAGTCATTATGTAGTGTGTTAGACTCTTCTGAAGATGATAAATTGTCAGAAGAAAGAAAAAAATGTCAATACCTGGCAAAAACCACATTTTTATAATTGTACTACGAACAACATTGTACATGTGTGTCATCTGTACACTAAATTCAGACCAAAATTGTTACCTGAAAAATGTCAGCTCATTAGGTCATGCAGGAGCTTAAAATCTGCAGGAGCAAATAGCAAGGCACCCAAATCCATTGCCTAAATAGTCAAAAGGAACCCAGCACAGCTTAGTCTGTGCATGTTCTCTATGATACAGTGATTCAGTATGCAAATGAGGATTGAGTCAACTATGACAGGGAGGGGTTATGCAAATGAGCATTGTTACAGCCTGTTACTTCACCACTATAATTGTCTACTCTGGCAACTGTGTTCTAGCAAAAGCAGGGTAGCCCATGTGAAAAATGATGGTCATGTGACCCTCAATGCCATCTCAGAAAGATGAAGGTGGACCCATAAGTCTGCAGAGGGACATCTCCAGCCACACTGGAGACATGGTGTTCACTCAGGACTGCATGACATAGCAGATGCAGCAATTTTTTGCATCACCATATGCTTCTCCAGGGCCCGATGCTGAATTGACTCCTTCTATTTGATCTGTCGGGTGAGCAGTAGCCATTTGCACTCCTTACAAACACAGTGCATACCACACAGGCTTGATTTAGGCTTGGCTTACACCACTACAGCAGCAGCCTGCGTGATCACCAGCACAGTGCTCTCTGGGGATCTGCACTCTTGGTTAATAATCTTGCCCTGGATTTACATCACCATAAAGAGGCACTATTAGCCCCTACAGGAACCAAACATTTAACTCACCTCCTGGCCAGACTTTCCAGAATTTTCTGAATGTAAAGATTCAATCTCCCCTTCAATCATGGCAGCTTCTAGGCACTCATGCAGATCTTTAAAGCCATTAACCTGGAGTGGGTACTGGCCAAACATTTCTGTGTTTTCAAATTTCTTACCTTGGCAGGAGAGAGGTATTAACAATTAAGGTTTTATGCATAAACATTTGTCATTTAAGCGTCTAGTCAGTCATGTGTTAGGATCAGAGAATCAAAAACGCAGAGCTGGAAGGGACCTTGAGAGGTCATTAAGTCCAGCCTCCTGTGCTGAGGTAGGACCAAGTAAACCTAGACCCTCCCTGACAGGTGTTTGCCTAACTTGTTAAAAACCTCCTATGATGAGGAGTCCACAACCTCCCTTGAAGGACTATAACAGAGCTTAACCAACCACCCTTACAGTTAGAAAATTTTTCCTAATACCTCACCTAAATCTCCCTTGCTGCAGGGTAAGCCCATTACTTTTTTTGTCTTACCCTTTAGTAAACATGGAGAACAACTGATCACAGACCTCTTTATTGCATCCTTTAACATATTTGAAAAATGGTATCAGGTGTTCCCTCAGTTCACTTTTCACAAGACTAAACAAGCCCAGCTTTTTAAATCTTTCTTCATAGGTCAGATTTTCTAAACCTTTTATTATTTTTGTTGCTCCCCTCTGGACTCTCTCCAATTTGTCCACATTGTTCCTAAAGTGTGGCACCCAGAACCAGAGACTGCTGAGACCTTGCCAGCACTGAGAAGAGCAGCACAATTACCTCCTGCATCTTATATATGCTATTCCTATTAATATACCCGGAATGATATTAGTCTTTTCTACAGCTGCACCACATTGTTGACTCATATTCAATTTGTGATCTGCTATAACCCCCAGATACTTTTCAGCAGCACAAATGCCTAGTTATTCCCCAATTTGCAGCTGTGCATTTGATTTTTCTTTTCTAAGAGAAGTACTTTGCACTTGTCTTTATTGAATTTCATCTTGCTGACTGCAGACCAACTGTCTAATTTTTCAAGGTCATTTTGAATTCTACTCCTGCCCTCCAAAGTGTCTACAACCCCTCCCAGCTTGGTGTCATTTGCAAATAATGCATCCCTGTAGTCACACTGTACACACCATTGTGATAGTCTTTGTACAAAATATGCCTTGTAAAACATCATTTGAAAACTAATAGCTTAGCTTGCTGGTCAATAATATCGTGCTGAAAC
This sequence comes from Caretta caretta, assembly GCF_965140235.1. Lineage (NCBI taxonomy): Eukaryota > Metazoa > Chordata > Testudines > Cheloniidae > Caretta > Caretta caretta. The sequence goes on from NC_134206.1 coordinate 177,038,912, forward strand.
ATGTGTAGCAACATTATATGTACAGTTATGAACATAAGCTGAAGTTATGACTGAAATGTGTTTACCAGACATTTCTGTGGACTGGATAAACCAGTTTCTTGAAGACAAAAGACATGCTGACACATCTAGCCAAGGGTCATCAAAGTTGATTGATAATAACTGGTCAAGTGGCAATTCTTTGGCAGCGAAGGGGGGCAGAAACAGATTGATTTTCATTTTAGCGAACACCATAGAACCTCCTTCACCATGAGACCCCAAGTCTCCATCCCCATAGCCTGAAGGAACTTTATCTAGAGGTAACCCTCATGAAAACGCATTTCAAAGGGTGACGGGACTATAAAAGTGAGAGGCAAAAATACCCTAAGTATTCTCTCTCTCTATCTCACTATTTCACATGAGAAGACAGAAAAAACAGCCTTTGGATTTTGGGAGGAGTTCCAGCCTGTTGCTGGAAACATTTGGTCAGAATGTCACCTTGAACACTCTAGTTTGTTAAATTTGAGTTACTATAAAGTGTTTTATCTTTATTTCTCTTGTAACCATTTCTGACTTTAATGCCTTATACTTGTACCCACTTAAAATCTCTCTTTGTAGTTAAATAAACTTGTTTTATTCTTTAAAATCAAAGCTAATCCAGTTTTGTGTTTAAACTGAATTGTCTCCAACCAAAGTAGTAAACTGTTGTACAATGACCTCTAATAGGGGCAATGGACCTCTAATAACTGGAGACGGCTGGATAGCGGAGAACACATTTGGTAGGGGTAGGGGGGAGAGGTATCTGGAATTGGGAGTGTGTGGGGGGTCACCATGCAAATGGTAACCAAGGCTGGTGGAAGACAGTGTGTGACAGAAGTCACTGGCAGGCTGCAGCTATACACATTCTCAGAGTGTGACCTGCATGCTCTTTGGCTGTTTGTAAGGGGCCCAAGTTTGGGAGTAATAGCAGCAAAGCACTATGAGGCACCCAAGGTTGCAGGGCAGGTGGTGATAACCCCTCACTGTCTGTATTGCATCCTAGAATGTGATAGTGCAAATTTTATAAGCACTCTCCCCACTCTATTACCTAAGTCATAAATGAAAATGCTGAACAGTATCAGACCCAGGACTGACCCCCTGCGGGACTCCACTAGATACAACCTCTCTGTTTGACAGCAAGCCATTGATAACTACTCTTTGAATATGGCCTTTCAACCAGTTGTGCACCCAACTTGTGTAATTTCATCTAAAACACGTTTCCCTAGTTTGCTTACGAGAATGTCATGCGAGACTGGGTCAAAAGCCTTACTAAAAATCAAGGTATCACATCTACTGCTTTCCTCCTATCCACTAGAGGCCAGTAACCCTGTCAGAGAAAGAAATTAGGTTGGTTTGGCATGATTTGTTCTTGACAAATACACGCTGGCTATTCCTTATAACCCTCTTATTCTCTTCGTGCTTAGAAACGGATTGTTTAATAATTTGTTCCAGTATCTTTCCAGGTATCGAAGTTAGGCTGACTGGTGCATAATTTATCAAGTCTTCTTTAAAAAGGGGAACAAAGATAGGTACTACATTTGCAAGTTCCAGATTATATACTGGTATTGAACAAATCAATCGGATGCATGAAAATAAGTTACTTTGGAGGAAAAATGATCTGGATAGAATATTAAAGTGAAAGACTATTTTGCTCCTCAACCACTAAAATCTACTACATATTTTAGTTCCTACATGTATGTTACTTTAACAACTAGTTTTACTTATTATTGATGTAGCACTCCCGATGTGCATAGCATTTACAGGTGAAATGTCAGAGCCCGAACCAGGAAACTAATTCAATAGTTCTTACTTACCTGTATAGTCCCAGAGTCAATGGGACTACTAATGGGATGAAGAACTATTGGTATAAATGTTCTGTAGAATTAGGCAATAAGAAGAGGACAAGCTAAGACTTCTGCCCTGAGAATGCTACAGCAATTTATACAAATCTGTAAAGACATCTTGCTATGGAGACAGGGAGAGTAATAATGGGTAACACCAAAAAGAAAGAAAAGAATTTTATTTTACATGTATTTATTTAGGCATACTTTATGTCAGTCATTACAAGAGTCATGATTTATGACCCATTGCTTTACTTCTGCTCCTTTGGTTTTGTAACCTTGCCATGTTCCGATGTAGAAAACATGAATGAGAGTGCGTGAGTGCAGATATGAGTTGGAATGTTAGCTCAAAGTAATGAGTTTGTAGGATAGATTTGAAAAAAGAATGAAGCAGGAGGGAGGATGTTCCAGGTAGACACACAACCGGGAAGTCTCTTTAAATTTGGTTGAAATGTTTTTCAGAGTGATTTCTGTAAAAGTGGAACATCATAATCTTCAAAGTATTAGAAATTTTAAACTGCTACATGTTCCATAGAGAGAACAGCTCACTTGCAAACACATGCAGGAACAGGATTTTCTGTAGCCTAGTAGGAAGTATTTGCCAGTTCTCAGGAGCGTTTACACTCAACTCTACCTAAATTGTGCTGCACCTGAACACACACACACCCACACACCTTGACTGGAAATTATCTGAAGTCTTCCTAATATTAGTTTAAAAAAACCCCAAAACCAAAACAAAAAACCCCACTATCCATATCCTTGCTTTGTCTATGAAAAAACTGGTCACAGTTGTGGTCAAATTTTTCCCATGCATGTGCAGAACAAATTTTGTTATGTGCACCAATATGGAGGTGATGTGTGGTGGGGGTGGGGCCGAGGGGTTCGGAGTGTGGGAGGTAGCTCAGGGCTGGGGCAGAGGGTTGGGCTGTGGGCTCTGTCTGCGGGTGTGGGCTCAGGGGTGGGATGTGGGGTTCATGGTGCAGGAGGGGGCTCAGGGCTGGAGCAGAGGGTTGGGATGCAGGGGGGTGAGGGCTCCAGCTGAAGATGTGGGCTCTGGGGTGGGAACAGGTATGAGGGGTTTGGAGTGCAGGCTGCCCTGAGGCCGAAGCAGGGAGAGAGGACTTCCCCCAGCCCTCTCTCCCCGTAGCAGCCTGGGGAGAGATGCCGCTCCCCGGCAGCTCCAAGACTGGGGCAGAGGTGCCTCTCTCTGGCCGCAGCAGCTCCGGGGCCAGGCAAGAGAGTGTCTTTCCCCACCTCTGCCTGGTTGCGGCAGCTCCAGGGCTGAGGTGGAGGAGAGGCGCCTCCCCCCGCCACGGCAGATCTGGGCCTGGGGGAAAAGGCGCCTCTCCCCACCACAGCTCTGAGTGCTTGCACAGCCCTTGATAGGCTGTTGCGGGGCCATGCAGCTGCGCGGCTTAAAGGGAACTTATGCTATGGTACATATTTTAAAGATGTATTCTGTGGAGTAAGGCATCATTTAGAAATTGCGTGCAATTATACAGTTCATTTGTTTAACTAGATGTATATTTAAAAAATTTTAACTGACATCTTTTCTAGTTCAACTACAATAAAATGCATACCTTCAAGCACACCCACTGCTAGAAATCGTCCATAAAACAACTCTACCATTGGGTTCTTTGGCTTCTCTCCATCCCTAAAAAAATGAAATATGCAACTGTAAGACCAAAACCAACAAAGCCACATAAACCAACAGTTACAAAATGTAAGAAGCATTTGCATTTATTATGTAAATCTATATAGTGGCATAATTCATTTTTAATTATTGTAAATGTCAAGTTTTGTACTTTCATCTGCTCATGGTAATCTAAGGATTTATATATTCACAATGGTGAAGTGTATTCACAAAGTAAGTATATTTTATTCTGGGAAGTTCCATGCATATCCAAACTCAGAATTGAAGTCATTGTAAACTTGTAAACATACATAACCATGTACGAGTGAGTTCCCTCCACCCTCCTAAAAATTTAATTGTTCAAAAGAAAAAGAATGTACAGTGACACAGTGAATAGTTAGCTTTTGTGAGAAGAAATCGGAAGAAGTTTTGAAAGTATTTAAACTACTGTATTTAAAAACAAATTTTCTTTGAAGACAAAACCCAATTGATTGGCCATGATGCATTTTAGTTCCTTAATATTTTTCTATTTTCATACCAAGTTCCCTACATTTCCTAAGATGAAAAAGATAAGATAGCAAAATAAATAAAACTTACTGAGAGTACCTAGAAAGAAACATATCTGCATTTAGAAAAATCAGCTTTTAACTGAAGTACAATAAGATGTCCCAGCAACAAAATGAATATGTTTTCAGGAAGGGGGAAGGGATTAATACTAACCAGAAAACAAATATACCCTAAAGTTAAGGTCAGATCCAGCTGTCATTGAGTTCAACGGAAGTCTTACAATCAGGAATTGGACTGGGCCATTACAGTAGTTAAAACAAGAAAATTCTCATCGACATTCAGTGTCCACTAATTCTTTTTATCAGTCCTAAAAATTTACAATCAACAAAATAGCCAATTTGCATCTATGCCTGAAAGATAAAAAATGTCCAGTGCAAAAATGAACAATGCCTTTGAACATGAGTAGATAAAAAGTGATAAAAATTCCTGAGCCATAACCACCTTACAACTTACACCACTGCTACCACTAGTAGAGCTGGACTTATTATATATTATAAGCCCTATTTCTTCCAGTGTAGGCAGGACCCAAGTTATCTCCTTTTTTAAAATTTCATTTTCATAATATGGGTCATTGGTTGATGGAAAGGACAGAGGAGTCAGTTGTCTTTTAAAAAACAGTTTAAATGTTCTTTAGGATAGGAAATTAGATGAAGATTTATATGAATATACATTTTTGCATATCAAAAACCCCTTACCTCTCCTCTTCAGCTTTAATTTGGAAGGCATCTTCTAACCAATCTAATAGTTTATGCGTGAATTCACTCACATCTTGCTGTTAAGAAAATAAACAATGATTAATACATATTTATGTGTATTCTTTAACACTATTAAGTGCAGCACAGTGGCTTCCACACTGACAAGAACTCCAAAATCCAAGTGTTTCAAGGCCATGCTACAATGGTTTTCCAATCTTGGCTCTCAGAATGTGTTCCTCAGCAGTCAGTACTATCCAGACATCCCTAATACTTAGGCAGATCTCAGAGATCTCATGCACCCCCCGTGCTCCAATACATCTCTAAGTCCTTTGGTATGTGACATGTGGCGATTGATGCTATCCACATGGAACGCTGAACTCAGTGTACCGTAAGCAAATGATTTAGCCACCAAGTCCATGTGGATAAAATGACAGATTTAAGTAGAAACAAACTACTTGGAAACAGTAAAATGTAACAGCTATGATTTAGAACAAAATGAAGTACCAAAACTCTCCAAATGAATCAATATCTAGCCCATTCCTCCCATCTGGGGATCCAAGATTAATAATTGAGATGTGCTGTAGAGCCCTGCAGCGGGACCAGGATCCTACAGGTCCCGCAGGACCCACTGCCATAATAGCGGAAGCGGGTATTGTGGAATGGGACGAAAGTGGGATTAAAAATAGTCCAGTTCAGGGCTCTAATGCGCTCCCCATGAGTAAGGCTCTGGATCTTACACATGAGGCTGGAACTCAAGAGCATGGTTCTGGTAAAAATCTTTGTAAAGTAATATATATCACTGCTTTGAAGTTGTTTTTTTTGTTTGAGTGTGGCAGGGGAGGGTTAATTTAAAAGCATGGATTATGTCAGGCACACTCTGCCACAAACTTCCTTCCATTTGGAAAATGGATTTAGACCTTGTGTCTGAAAGCAGCACTCCAATGAGATCATAGAACATTGCACGTGGACAACAATTAAGTGAATAAAGGAGAATTAGAAATCTTATGGTCACCAACTATGAACATAGTATATTTTGCTTTTTATTTAGGTTAAATATTTACTACTGTTCAGAGATCATAGGGAGATCCAATTTTAAATATAATTATAATAAATATTACCTGCTGAGAATCATTTGATTTGAATGCATCTTTAAGAATTTCAACTGCTCTAGATGGATCAACATATTTTCTCTTTGAACCAACGAGAAGTGCAAAGAGATACCTCAATTCACGCATGAAAGGCAAATTCCTATGTTCCTGTATTTAAAAAAGAATAAAAACAAACATTCAACAATTTTCCATGAAGTACTTTATCAATCTTGTAACTATAAAGATAGTGTGTAAACTGGGAGCATATTACACACGTACTAATATTCAGTCTGCTGCCATATTGGATGCAAACTTACTCATGCATTGCTCATGCTGTGCCACATGGCTTTTGTTTGACTCGTGCTGTTACGTGGAATGTGGATTCCCCCTCCACCCAAAAAAAGCACTCCAGCAAAAAATGCAGTCAAACTTGAGTAGTGAAATTTAGCTTCTAAGCCCTGGTCTACACTATGAATTTATGTCGGTATGACTATGTCACTAGAGGTGCGGAAAATTCATACCCCTGAGTGACGCAGTTACGCTGACCAAACTCCTGGTATACACAGTGCTATTTCAACAGGAGGGCTACTCTTATGGACATAGCTACGGCCTCTCAAAGTTGGCGAAGCTCTCACATCAGCCTAGGTAGCGTCTTCACTAAGCCCTACAATGGTGCAGCTGTGCCACTGCAACACCATAGGTGTAGACAAGCCCTTAGAAACTAGACTTTAATGGCTATTTAGCCTTCAGACATCAGGCATAGCTGAACAGCGTAAGTGGTGGAAGCGTGGGGTTGTGTTTAATACTATAAATAGGCTTACAGAATTTGATTTTTTTTTTTTTTGTAACTGACAGATATCAATTTTATGTTGACGAATTTTTTTAACCAATTTACATTTTTTAACAGTTGCAGGAAATTATAGTATCATTATACAATTATTTAATGACAGTAGATGTTCAGATTTAATTGTTAAACCTTTATACACTTAAAACACAAACTGTCAACACTGTGTCAAAATATAGAAAATAAATATCCTTAAATCAACAAAGCATACCTATTTTTGCTATTCATTCGCTAGTCCATTTGTAACAAGCCTAATTCAAAAGTCTAACTTGCTGGATTTTTATTCTAATTAAAGTTTTCAAGCAGCATTTTTCTTGTTTTGCCCATCTGTAAATTTCTGTTATCAAGGATGAAAATTTTTTTCATCAGTTTGTGTGTGTATGATAAAATCAATGTTTACTGACAATTACCAATAAAAATGTAATCCTTCCATGACTAACTATAAGGTTCAAGATGATATTCTCAATTTACAGTTAACACCAGGGAAAAAATTATCCTATCTAATGATCTTTCAGCTCAATAGCATTTCATTTTATAAAGTGAACTTCTACATGAGATCAACTGTAATCCATGTTTGCTTGAATATTAACTATTCCTGTACTAACTACCATTTGCTAACTATACCATTTATTTTACACTGTGATTAAAAAGTATGTTGGCTAACTGAGGATGGGGTGTGATGATAATATAATTGCCTAGAAATATTTAGTGTGTAGGCACACTAAGGAGGGGGAGGAAGAGTGGGTCCAAGAAGAGACAAACAAGAGTAATGAGATTAAATCTAAGAAAAAGAACTTAAAATCTTCCAGCAGTGAGATTTATCAGTTTAAATGATCAGTCTGTAAAAGCCTCCCAAAGAAAGTAGCAGAAACCCCATCACTAGACATATTTAGAACTAAACTACAAAAAGCCTAGGAAACAAAGCTGGAACAATCTTATATCAGTTCTACTCAGATTTTTTGTCCATCTGCTTCTGATGAACTCACTGTTTCAGCAAACTCCCTGGAATATGTGTGCTTTAGGTGGGCCATAAATTTGCAAAGATAGTGTGCATTATTACTGCTTCCCTTGATGGAATTAGGTGTAAGATCCCCTACATAATGACCTGCTCTATCTCCTCCAATCCTATTAAAAATACCTGTATGGTAATATGTAGTTCTCTTTCTAATTTCAGGAGAGAAACAAAAATAATAAGGGGAGCCTAGAAATATTTCTAGCCTGCAAAATCAAAATCAAGTGAATTGAAATGTAAAGGTTTAATTTAAGCCAGGTTACAGGTACTACTGTACAACACTAGCCACACCTCTCTGGCTTCTGAAAGGGTAGAAGATACTGCTCATGAATGATGCTCGTTAATTAGGAAGGACAAAGACTACTTATTTCAAAGATAAATTAAATGTACCAACACCCTAACATGGTATAGATGTCAAGCCTGCTTGTCAAACTGGTATTGATCGCTCTGTAACAAACAACTGCAGTCTAAACAAACAAAGAACGGACTTGTTTAGGCAGTTCTGTGGAATGCTACCTGGTATGTTTAAGAGCAATGTGTATAAAAATTGTGTCTCACAAATTTTAAAGTAGGAATAATGATTATGAATATATTCTGCATGCATGTTAAATACCTTTCATATTCATATAGGCCTCCAAGTAGATTTACCTGCTCTTCCAGCCTACTTCACAGAAAGTCAAAAAGAGCAATATTCATAGAACCTTCATTTAATTTAATACACACTTCTTTCCAATGTTAATAAAAATAATGTTTTTTAAACTTTTAAAACTGGCTTTTTAAATTTAAATCAGATTTTTATTTAGGTGTTCCTAGCAATTTAGTTTTCTTCCATTTTAGAGTCTTAAATTGTTCAGGTGGACAGAATTTCACACAGTGGTATTCTTCTACCAGGAAGTTTCAATTTTAATGTTCATCTTTTCATAGTTTGTATTTTAGACGAGAATGCATGTAGTATCTTCCAGGAAAGCATTGGGTAGGAGGAAGGTGGCGCGGTTTTAAAATTCTGACAACATTCTGAAGAGTTTTAGGCCTAACTGAAATGCTCATCTCATTCCTACTTCTGACTTGTTAGGGGTACTCATGCAGACAGCAGTCCTTTGTCATACAATCACAGAGACTCCAACTCTGCAGAGACTTAGACACATGTTTAACTTTAGCCAAAGGGAATAGCCCCACTGGCTTTCAGAGGAACTCTCAGTGTATAAGCCTGTGCAGAATGGGGGACAAACTGTAAACTCTGAGACAGAAACAATCTTTTCATAATGTTTATGAACACAGTGACCAGAATTTCTAGGCACTACCATGACACCAAAAATTAGCAATACCTGACCAATCACAGTCTAGAATCTCCTTGCAAATACTGTACAGTTCCTAACACTATAAATACAGGTCCACAACAAATTTTTGCATTACAACAAGGGAGAACAGTGAATGTCTATAAGACAACGCTCATTTAGCACAGTGTAAACTAAATTTTGAAGAGTTTGTGTCTACAACCGAAACAGAATTGTGTTTAGCAGAAAAACTATTCAGAAAGAATTTATAGAAAAATAATTTATACATTTTTCTTTGTCTATAGCAATTTGTAAAATTCAAATACACCTCTACCCCAATATAACGCTGTTCTCAGGAGCCAAAAAATCTTACCGTGTTATAGATGAAACCACGTTATATCGAACTTGCTTTGATCCACCAGAGCGCGCAGCCCCGCCCCCCCGGAGCGCTGCTTTACAGCGTTATATCCAAATTTGTGTTGTATCAGGTCGCGTTATATTGGGGTAGAGGTGTAATTTAACCTGCCAGTAGTTATGCTGAAATAAATTAGTTTTAAAAAAACAACTGTATTTATAATGTAGTGCATTATAAATTTGATTAAAATTGAACTACCACAAATTTTCAAGTTATGCTAAAGCTTTTACAATAGATTAAATCTACTATTTAAATTATTCCAGTATGCTTCTATCGATGTGCACTTGAAAATGACTATTTTATGTAAATGTGACCCATCAATACCACTACCTTCTTTGTTTTAGTTTCAAATTCAAATATGTGGTCACAAAAATATGGATTTAACATTACTATGTCTTCTCCCTCATAATCCGTAATACTATGCCCTACTCTACAGGCCAAAATATGGTACCATGTGGTTACAGTAGCTTATGTTGTCTCCCAAAGTTACACCAGCAGCGAAAAGCTATAATGCATATCTCCTTGACTATGAGCAAGTGGCCTGGAGCCAACCCACTTAGTGTGATTCTATCAGATTTGTTTGCTGAACTGAGTGATATCAGTTAAATACCGGGATGGGAACAGTGTTGAAGAAATAGTTCGTGGCTGCAGGAAATGGTACTGCCTATGGTGCAAACTTTCCTTCAGATAGTACAGCTCTTTCACCAGTGAGAAAAGTTGAAAACAAAGTTTAAGTAACTTATCCAAGCATACCCACCCACAGAGAAGTCAAAAGCAAAGCCAAAATTAAACTGAGGAGTTCCTGGCATCCAACCCCACTCTCAGTTCATCAGAGCATGAAGAGACATAAAACAAAGACTTTGAAACTTTGTAGTCAATAAGGTCTTGTCTGCACTAGGGGAAAAAATGGTGCATTCTTAACTCGTGCTAGCTAACACATGGTAGCTAACACAAGATACAATCCTAACAAAGACAAACAGTTCACCTCAATTGCTAGCCAATGTTAAACTATACCGTGCCTCATTTCACTAAGATTTTATCTGGTCTCAGGCCATGTGTACTTACTAGCTTAGACTGGCACAGCTGTACCGATACAGCTGTGCTGCTGTAAAAGTGCTCATGTAGCTGCGTTATGCTGATGGGAGAGAGCTCTCCCGTCGACATAATAAAACCAACTCAACGATCAGCGGAAGCTACGTCGACAGGAGAGTGTCTCCTGCTGACATAGCACTGTACACACAAGTGCTTATGCAGACAAAACTTATGTCACTCAGGAGTGTATTTCTTCACACCCTTGAATGACAAAAATTTTGCTGACATAAGAGCTAGTGTAGACATAGCTTAGGTTACCAGGTTAGCTAACATGACTTAAGAAAACACCTTTTTCCTAGTGAAGATGCATCCTAAAAGCAAGGGTCTTTGCTCTGATATCTGTCCAAGTGTTAACCAGTAATTTTCTTGAATTCTCCCTGCAGTTTCAATTGGATATGATCCCTTCGCATCAAATAATTGCATTGCTATGAGAACAAAAAGCATTTCAGCACAGAGGTGGCCACTTTCCAGTGGTAGATAAAGAGATGCATGTACATCAATTTACTTTATTCATTCCCCTCAGGGTGGAAGGTGGTCTACAAAACATAAGTTACCATTAAACATAGAAGGGCAATATAGACCCTTACTAAGGATTCTTGCTCTCACCAACCCAATCTGAATCTCCAGTATACCAGCTGCCAAGATGCCTACACTCAAGCCCATACGTTTGGCTGACATTGTGCTATTCCATGCATCATTAGTCTGACAAAGTCTGACATGGTCAGAGTGTCTACAAGATAGTATGTTTGGAAATGGAATCTGTATAATACTGCAAGTGCTAACCGCTGTGTAGGAGATTCTTCTCCAATGGCAACAATTGAAGCTCATTTACTTGATGCCACCTAATATATTTTAAGTGCTAGAAAAGCAAGACAAGGAACTCAAGAGTATGTGTAGTTGCCAGTAAGACAGGTAATGTAACTGATGTTGAGATGCTAGACAGAGATCAGTGGATAAATGTGCAAAGAAAAATATTTTAGGACAGCTATTTGGCTGTGGAAAGCTATGTTGCGATCAGACCTCTTTCAATCAATGGAATACATTGTCCCCTTACCCCGCCTTAATAAGTTCCTACTGCAGCCTACATGGTACCAGTTGCGCACCGTCTTGTGGTCTTACTCAAATGACTCAGAGATGCCGTGACTTATAGTTGACCAACCTCTGAAAATCAGGCCATGAACATCTCCAGGCTTTGCTTGCTCCTGTCTCACATCGCTGTAGAATCTGAGCATCCCAAGTACCTATGAATTTATGCTCTCAAACACACCCAGGAGCAAGGAAGTTATTATCCCTATTTTGTCATACTGTGGACTGAGTCACAGAAGATTAAGTAATTCACTCAAGGTCACACAGGAAGTCTGAGGCAAAGCTAGGAATTCAATCCTAAGTCCCATTCTAGAGCCACAGGCACAAAACCAGCCTGCCTCCCAAGTCTGTTGAGAGAGGATGAATCAGTAAATAGTACAGTACTTAATTTCAAAAGGAGGATCTGTGGATAATTAAGATCTGTGAAAATCAGGCCCAATATTAAACAGTGAGTGTAGCCAGGTCTAGGCTACAAACTGTTGCTGGCATAGCTATATTAGTTAAGGGGTGTGATGAGACGCGATCTGTGATCTACACAGTTGTGTTGGCAAAAGCCCCTCGTGTAGATGCAGTTATACAGGCAAAACTGTGCTTTGGCCAGTCTAGCTTATTTTGCACGGGGTGGTGGAATTAACTTGCAACAACAAAAGTGAAATTTTGCTGCTATCAGCTGCATCCATACTGGAAATGTTTTGCTAGTATAGTATGCCTGTATAACTATGCTATTGAAGCCTTCCAAGCGTAGTAAATCCAGATCTCCTAACTCCCAGCCCTACATTCTACCATGAATTTACAATGCCTCCAATCTCCCCTTCCTACAAAAAGCACAAAGTAAATATATTTAGTGCCTTTGAAATTACTAACAACTAGCAGTCACACACAGTATGAAACTGAAGTTACTACAGAAATGCCATGTTAGTCACTGGAAATATAGGTTTCTAATTTTACCTTTTGGTTTCGGGGCAAATCTTGAGCGCTTGCAGGTGGACTGTAGTTCAAAACTAGTCTTCGAAACTCCAGCAGGTTAAATAATGACTGAAATATTAAAAAAGAAATATTCAAATGCTTTTGCAGGGGAAAACAAAATCTTTCAAATGTGCCTCAGCAAAATAAATTCATTGTTAGATACATGCCATTCTGAAGTTCTTCTTACACACGTTATTTAGATTGAAAACTTCGCTTGCCATATTTACAGTAGAGAGAAAAATGTGTATTGACAAATGGCATAGTGTAAAAAAAGGTCATTTGTATATGATTTCTTTTATATATATTCTGGAGTCTTTAAAAATAAGAGTCATTTGTATGTGATTTCTAAGATTTATATAAATCTTAGAAATCACATACAAATGATTTATTTATATATATATATTTTTTATTTTATTTATATAAAATATAATGAAAACTTAAGATGGCAGTAAAATAAAATTTCCTTTTTATAATTCATATTTAAGATGGCATTATTTTCAAAACAAGAAATGGAAAACTGAAGTTCTAAAGAAACTCCTACTTTCTTTACCAAAGACACTACGCTTACAAACTAACAGAAATTATTCCATGAAGATAGGGGTTCAGCTCTTACAATATTTAACATAAATGTAAGATATTCATATGTCCCCCATCACCACAGTACCTGTACACCTCAATCTTTCATGTACGTATCCACACAACGCCCCTGTGAGGTAGGAAAGTATTAGTATCCACAATTTACAAATGGGGATTTCAGGCACAGAGTGACGGAAGGTATGTCTACCTGCGGGGGTTGGAGGGGGGAGGAGGGGAAGAGACTGGCAGCACGTTTCAGAGTGGAAACATCTACACTGCTATTTTTAACCGCCCAGTATTAGCCCTACGAGCCCGAATCAGTTGACCCAAGCGCTAAGACTTTTTTTCCCCCTTCAGTGTACACATACTCTCAGTGGCTTGTCCAACATCACACACAAAAAAGTCTGTGGTGGAGCTGGGAATTTAATTGAGGTCTCCCAAATCCAGTGAGCTGCTATAACAGAGCTAAAGCTCCCTAAAGACCACCTAGGGCAAGATTCTGCTACTCTAACTCACAGTCCTATTCATTTCAATAGGACTGCTTGTGGAATAAGGTACTACTAACTGTAAGTACGAGTAGCAGAATCTGGACCCTGGTAAGTTAAAGTTGATCTGCAAGAAGGGGGCAATGGTGGGGAGTTCTTGTACCATTTGTTTCTTCATGATCTACAAAGAATCCCCTAAATGTTGGATTTTTCTGCTGGTGTTTTACTGAATTACTTTAGAAAGTCATATTGTCTACCCAACAAGCATCTGAGATCTTGCAACTGGTTCTACATGGGGTAGGCAACCTAAAACTGTATGGACCACTGAGAATTAGCAGGATTATATTACATCACAGAGCAAGGAAGTGAAACCTGATTGTGATGGCACTTTATTCTTATTCGGATAATTTAAAACTGAGGTTTTTTTTACCTTAAACAGTTGGGAGAAAAGATCATTTTGGTCAAGTTCCAACATCCTCTCTTCAATAAAGGGTTAAAAGAGCTATTTCTAAGATTAAAATCCTTTTTACACCCTTAAATCCTCCAACAGAGGACATTCCTAGCATTTCTAAGGTTAACAAACAATAAAAAGCCGTTCAGAATCTCTTTATACAAGAGCCAAAAAAGTAACCCATTTTTTCCCTGGCAGTCACCTTTAAGTATCTCCTTTTCTTCCCACTCAAACAAGGATGATTAAATCCATCAGGTATATTGTCTATACCCTTCAAAGCTAGGAAGTTGAAATATTAATTTATTCTTCTTTCTAGCAACTCAAGAGGAATGATGCAAAGCTACATTTCAGATGATGTAATGCATTTTGTTGATGGGCTTTTCATCAAATAAGTTACAACACTATTATATGTACAAAATAAATCAGTTGACAGATAACATTCAAAGACTGGCCTTTTCCCATGACTAATTCAAGTGCTATCATGCAGCCAAGCAGCTGAGCTGGCCAAATTCAAGTACGTAAGTACACTTCCTCCCCCCCCCCAGAGAAAGTTATACACAAGCAGATGTTTTGACGTAAAACTGAACCCACCACTTCGCTGGGATTAACAAGCTTCTGGTAAACTAGTGGTTTTGAAGTATCAACTGAGTATTTGACACTTTACTAAGCTAAGCTTCTACTTCTACTCCTAGACGAATATAGAAACATCTGTGTAACAACTTATTTTATGCACTTTGTCCACTATGTTTTTTAGAACAGATTTATTCAGGGTTGTCAGAAATTTTTCATACGAAGTATTTAGGTATCCAAGTCCAAAACATGTTCACAGCTTATTTAACTGCAGCCCATACGTACTCAGGAAGAGTCATTTACTCACCTAGAGCAGTATTTTACTACTTGAATAGTCCTATGACAACCTGTTCAGAGTAAAATATTAATGCCATGTGAGGAAGGATGGTAGAAACTAGGCCTAAAAGCATTACGTACCAAAAGGCAAGTAACGGAGCTCCAAATGTTATGCCATATTGACTGTTGCCTTGAATATTAGAACTAGTAAGGTAAGGAACATCTGTACTGCAGTTACTGAGCCAAATTCTCTGCTGGTGTAAACTGACTTGTAGACTTGTACCAATTTATAGGAGTAAAGAATTTGGCCAAGTCTGCATGCAACTGTCCAGGAGAGTACTTCTGAGCCCAACCATTTTTCTCCAAAAGAAAAAAATACAGGTTTCCCATAAATCTAAATTTCCTCACAAATCTAAATATCAAGCCACCAACACCCGGTAATTGAACATACCTATACCATTCAGTCTTACTTATATCCAAGACCATCAGCAATACACACTGCAAATTCTTATCTGTTTCGCATAAGCAATAAATATCCATATGAGATGAGATCATGCAATCAGGCCATAATAAAATATGGTTCGCTACAAGCTACAAATTGTAAGATATAATAAATATGGTCCTTTTAAAAAACAAACAAAACAAAAACAAAAAACCCACAACTACGTGAGCTCAAGTTGAACAACTGATCTCCTAAAATAGAGCAGAGAATCAATCAGCATCCAAATCTTACTATTAATGGAGGGTTTTCATTGATATCCCAAAAAAAAGAACAATCACTCAAGTTTGATTTGTACCATCCTGTTATGCTTTTGATTACATTTCTCATCTCTCTCGTGGGTCCTGACCACAAAGCAGGAAGGCGCTATTCCTCTTCCATAGGATCAGAGTTATTTAGTGAATATTTCTATTAGTGACAAGCCTAAATCATCCAAATATCCAATCAGAATATTCCCAAACTACTGAGATGTTGGGATTCAGACATGAAATTTGAGGACTTGTCTAAATCCCCAATTTCCCCCCTGGCTTCTTGAATCACTAGATTCCCTTGTGTTCTTCTTTTCGTGAATTTTCTTTGCACTATATTCATTTCAATATGGCATTCAGTACAGTGTGAAGAAAAACAACGACAATACAATTTCCTGGCAACCTGAAAATGCACAGGACGAAGAATGGGCAACCTCAGAATGGAAATGACTGCAGACAAAGTCTTGCACTAGGCCAAGACGACATTTAGAAAAAAAAAATCACTAAAATTACCTCAGTTCTCTTTTCTGGAATGTCAAATCATTAAAAACAAAAACAAACAAAAATCACTTTTTTGTCCCTCATCCAACCAGACAGACAGCGTTTATAATCTTTGAAGTGTGACGTAAAAAGCAAGGTTTTATCATCCCCCCACCCATTCATATGACAGATGTGTGAATTTCCCTTATAGGCCGGTTGCACATTCCCTAGCTGGTACAAACAGAGAGACCCTCCTGGAGACAAAACATAGCTGAGCTCTGGATTCTAGGGTGCACTTTCATGCTTTTCTGATCAGGAGCAACCTGTGCACCACCATCTCTTGCCAAGTGCTTAATGATGGCAGCATGAACACTAGCTAGCTCACACCACGGCCTCCTGGTGATGTGACGCAGCACAAACATGTCAGCTTGGTCACCCCCTAGGACACACCTATACTTATCATGCACTATTGTTTTCATGAAGGAAGGATGTCAAGAAGAGGTTCCAAAGGTCCTCTCCCACACCACTGGACACCAGCATAGGATACGATTCAGTTTTCTCCTGTGAAGTTACATTCTTATTTTATGACACGAGAAGCAGGAACCAAGACGACTACTGTGAGGCCATAAATATAAATTACAACATTATGATTTCATTGCCCAGGTAGAACAAGTAGCATATATTTTCTATGCAGCAGAAAATCCCGGTTGGTTTAAGCAACCATTTTATTTCTTAAAGTTAGCAACAATGGAATTGGAAGTTATTTAATAAAGTAAAAAAAAAACTATTGATATTTTAGTATACATTTCACCACCACTATCAAGCACTAATGTAAAAAAAGTTACTATGAAGATGATTCACATAATTTATTGTAATAATTTTTCTTTTCCTATTATAGCTAATGATCCTCACACTAAATCCAGACAGTGCACAAGTGGAGTGCTTACTTAAACCTTTTCTTCTCTGCCACACATTTTTAATCACATAAATTAGGGTAGAGCCTTCTTTGTCACCATAAGTTTTGCATTCAAGTACTTGTCATGCAAACAACATGGAGAGAATTAACTGCGAAGTGTAGAACGGGGGAGGAATAACTCCCAAAAAGCTATACAAGTGATTAACAATGATGAAAAGGAATCTTTAAAATAAATTGACTCACTTCACCATGAATGATTTTTAAGAATATTTCAATAGAAGGCAGCTACATTCATTTCTAAATATAGCCCTAAACCCATAACAATGAAGTATTTGCTCTAAAAAGCTGAATCCTTGATGAGAAGGCATTAGTCCAGGGGGTGATATTTCACGTCTTATGAGTTTAATTTTTAGTGGGTAACTAAAAATAATCCTCCTTTTTTGGGAATTTAAATCAAACTAAATCAAATATTCTTACTATAGAGTTTGTGTTCTTTGCAAAGTACTGCAAAAAGTTTCTCAGTATACAGTAATGCTTAGCACAAAAACATTACAATGAATATTGAAAATCCCATTCATTCCAAAAGGACTTAACACTATTACATTTTTTAATATATTTGTGTATTTTATTTTCTGCAGTAAAATACAAAGTGCAGTATTCAAACTCGTTGGAAATTAGCAGATTTCCTATCACCTGAGAAATTACAGCAGAGCCACCAGAGAGCAATAAGCCTGCCAGAAAGGGTTTCTAGCTACTGGGAAAATAGGGCAGGACTTCTGGGTGGGTCAAGTGCTGACCTGTCCTGCCACAGGCACATCTCATCCCTGTTGCCTGCCAATATAGTCTCCCTCTACTCCTAGGAACCAGCAAGAAACAACAGAAAGCAACCAGTATTAGCAGTTACAGAGATGGGACTATTAGAATTCTAAAGAAGGGCAGGTAAGCTAAGGCTCCCAGCTGATGGAAAATGGGAAGAAACGGAGAGGCATCATCCAGCACGTCACAAGGGAGCAAGATGAAACTTGCTTCAGTGATTCAAGAGAAATAGAAAAATCCTAAAAAAAACTTATTGTAAGACCCTATTTTGGATATGGACCACCTTTTTGTTGTATTTTTCTAGAGCAGGCAATATAATGGGGATTCTGATTTTATGAATGGTCTCTAGGTGTTAAAGGAATACACATAATGCCAATTGTACACAACACAGCCTTCAGTGTGTAACACTGAACATCTATATCCTCCATACTCTAAGGATTAATAAGTATCTACCTCAATATTGCATTAAATTATTGATGTGTAGAGACGAGTGAACACATTAAAGCAGCAAACAAGTATATAACTGAACCATGAACAGATTCTTCACTATTGTTTAGGTACCAGTTGCCATTATACGAGTAAACAACAAAAACCGAATAATTCTTTCTGGGTACGAGCAGAAAGATGCCTCTAGATGCAGGTTCATCAACGGGCTGTTTTATGTAATTTCAGACAGACGCTTTCTGAAAGGAACCTTTCAAATTCTGTCTGCAGATTGCCAGCAAGTTGCTTCAATGCCAAATGTATGACTACTATTTGAAAATATTTGTCTACCAACTCTTTTAGTTTCTTTCTTTAGGGGAAAAAAGAGAGAGATAAACCTAAGAAAAGACTGGTAAAATTTTATTTAACTTTCATTTCCCACATTGCAAGTTACATATAACTTAATAATTAATGTATTTTTAAAACTCAGTTAGGAAAGGGTAACTTAAGTGTCAAAGGAATCTCTCATATAGGTCATTTTCTCTCAAATTCAGAGGTTGAAGCGATTTTGAATACTGGTGCTTGACCAATCAGTGAGATGCTACAAAATAATAGCATAATTTGGTGAGAGGTTCTCTGTGTAGCACAAATACAAATATACCACCTATAAAACAATGGATACTGGCAACATTATAATGGTTACAGAAAACCAAACTGCTTACTAAAGTGATGAAAACAGAAAATAAATGAGACATCTTTTGTTTCAATGATAAAGTCTAAGCAATTAAAATAGCCCTGGCAGATATGTGGAATGAAACTGTCAGCATTTCACAATATGCCCATTTCATTGCTGGAATCATTTAGAGAGAGAAAAAATACAAAATTAACTCAGATGTAGGCTGGGGGAAAATGTAGAAGAGTTTAACTTAGCTGAAACCCAAAATCACGGACGTTTTTCCAAGTTGGGTTAATAAAAGACACCTTCACAAAGAGAGAGAGATACACCCATCATGGATTTCTGCAAAGTTCTTCACTTAGATTACAGTACTTATTATACATTAACTAATATGCAATATATTCTACATATAGAAAGTGCTTTTACATATTTAATAAAAGTATTTCATCACTGTAACAGGCTTCCTCAGCTCATCCAGGGTACTTAATGTCTGTGTAGTTTTCACTGTTTAGATTTTAGTACCATAGAGCAGAGATCGTGTAAGAGATTGTGTTTTGTGCAGTATCAAATACACTCTTGAGTAGCATGCCTGATGACATCTTTAAAAATCAGATATTATTTCTACTCTAAGAGAATAAATTATTACAACTTGGTTAGAGCTTGATCGATGCTGGTTATTAATGAAGGTATTTTGCTTGAGACAACTTGGTACTGCTAATACTCCAGTAGATTAGTTTTGCCCCCTTTTAACTTTAATTCAATTTACCCAAATTTTTGACATCTTGAAAAAAATTTCAGCAAGCTTGGTTATACTTGAGTAAAAGATGCACACCATTAGGGTTAATATTATCATTACAAAAGAAGCTATTCTAATAGCAAGAAATAATATTGTACAGAAACCCTGTCCATAATGGAGTACACTCCTCCCAACAACTAAGGCAAAGAGTTGTGTGTTTTTGTTCTGTGTTTTTAAACTATTTATCCACTTTAAACCTGACCCAAACCCACTGAAGTTAATGGAACAATTCCCGTGGACATCAATGGGGTTTGGATTAAGCTCTTTACTTGGCAAAATAAGGGTGAGAAAAGATTTCAACAAGAGGGCTTGAAAAGCATGCTATTTAAGAGTAGACAGAGCAACAGGAAGTTACTCTTGGCCTTGGTAAACTTGAATAGCTAAAGTAAGGGTTAACTAAGTTGCAGTAAAACATATTAATTTACTAAACCCTCTGTTAAAAAGGTTTGTCAAACTGCCATGAGGTTGATTAGTCCAGGATTAGACATACCTTACAAGAAGCATCAAAGGAACAGATCATAAACAGTACTGAGATGCTATAAATTTCCTACTAAAAAAACTAGGTTAAAATTAAAATTTGGTTGCACAGTCCAACAGTTAAAGTTCAGAAATGCCAGATTTATGATCATCTGGGCAATCATAATTCTGCCCCCTTGCACATCGATCCTGTGCATTAATGAGGCAGAGGCCCTGAGGGAAAAAATGGTATAACTACATCATAATGCATATAGACATGGGGGACGAATTAAGGTTGCATAGACCAGTGCTTCTCAAGCTATCTGATGTGGGGGGACCGGCAATTTTTTTTCCAATGTGCACTCAGACCAGCAGCTGATGGCTAGCAGACCGGCACCGGTCCGCGGACCACCACTTTCAGTAGCACTGGCATAGACAACAATATCTTAATTTTTGAGTGTTTGGCTTAGCGCAGTGTGAACATATTTTGATATTGCTATTTTTTAAAAATAATAATTTCTTAGGGTTCTTTCAAAGGAAAAAAGGTAAAAACAAATTCTAATATGTACTACTGTACTAACTACACAATCATGCATCATCAGGGATTGAATCCTGAAGTTTCAGCAAGTAACACACTTCTGCTGCTTGAAATATGCCACTGACAATAGCAGAAGGCTGTGCTACTGACACAACATGCTGGGGCATGGGGAAAAGCAGTGGCCCTCTCTCCCCAGACACTGGGAGAGCTCCTGAGCCAGGCACCATGTTGTTTTTCTATTGCCGGGGCGGGGCGGGGCGGGGGGGGGGGGGGGAAAGAGGGGATGCTAAGGCCAACTGTCAGGTTTAGCTTCCCACTACAGCTCCTCCGGCAGCTCTCAAGTATTACCAGTGCAGTGCCTTCTACTGCTACTTTTTGAAGTGGCCCAGCTCTTTGCAATATTCATGTTCATAGATTTTGGCATGCAGCAGAAGTTCTCATGAGCCATGCAAACAAAAGGCAGCAAACAGTGATTTTTACTAGCTTACTTCTCAGCTAAAACTGAACTGAATTTCAGGGGATCAGGAAAAGACACTTCGCTAGCCAGAGTTCTCCAGCAGAAATTTCAAAGATGAGTTGGAAATAATGGAGGTGTTAGAGCTTCTAAAAAAATAAATCACCAAAAGAATCTTTCACAGTGATAAGTGTTAGATGATCTAAATATACATGTTGCTAACTAGGTTTCCCTCTATTTGTCAATCAAGATAAAACCCGATTCTCTGAGTTCTCTATCATGTTGAGCCTAAATAGAGTCCATTCTTCGGTTACACCCTTTGATGCTAGAGCAGCAAAGCACTGTGAGGAACTCAGGGTTGCAGGGCAAGTGTTGAGACACACCCTTACTGGTCTGGGTTGTACCCCAAACATCATGACAAACATGTTAGGTCTTCAAGCTACCTGCTGTATAAAGTTCTAATTAATTTGAAAATATGTATTACGTATATGAGCTGGGAATGGTGGCTCTCTGCCAGATATGCCTACACTGACAGGGAGCACCATGGCAACAAGTTGCATAGGAAACCTGAGGAAGAATGAACATGCTGCCTAGCAATTGGTAGCTTCTAGCAGCAAAGTTAGAGCACGGAGAATTGGATCAGGGCAGTTGGATTGTTTGATAGAAAAAAGAAAAATTAAAGCAGAAGGGAAATATGGTGAAATCCCAGGTCAGGGCAACTTCGCCTGCATTTCCCTTTAGTGGTTCAGCAAGGGTAACCACTCTAGGCTTCACGCTTTTCAGTAGTCACCTCTCTTGGGTGGAGTCATGAGTCTCTTGTCCCTCCTGACATGGGTATTTCCCCTGATTATATTGTGATAACCCCCCAGGAAGGACTGCCTAAACTGCACTTTGTTTTCTCTTCAGAGACTAACAACAATGTGATTGCCACAGTCATAAGTTACCAAACAGCTCCTTCTAAGCAAGCGCTTTTATTCTCAAGATAAAAGCATTACAGAGAAAACATTAAAAACAATAAAAGGACCTACACGCACCCTGACAGGCTTACCAGAGATCATCCCCAAACTTCAGCAATGGTTCTGGTTAATGACTGGTCCTTCAAACCCACACAGAGTTTTTAATTGTGGTCACCAGTTCATAACCACTTTTTCTCAGAACTAGCTCCTCCACAAGTTAGAGAGTCCCTCGTTTATCTAGTTTTGGCCTTTGAAGAGACCTTTAATAGGTAATCAGCCAGACAATGGTTTGTCTTGTAGCTTCAAAAGGATGACTCCAGAAATGAGTAACTTGCATTCCCCTCTTCCCAAATATTTCCTATTAAAACCCCTCCACAAAAAATTACATCTTGTTTGGTTCAGTGTTTCAAAACAGGAGTCCTTTGAAGCACATAAAACTTCCCAGTGTTTACATGAGTGCTGTCTCCCCCATATAAGAAGTCACATACCATCCCATTATAATACATAAACCCATTCACATTCTTAATACGATGACCTCCTTAGATATTTTAACGTAGTTCAATACGATTTGTCCAGAAAATTGCAGGATATTGTCAGACCTATCACAGTGAAAAATACACAAACACCAATAAGTCTCTGAGCAATAAAGAAGCTACTGAGCATTCAAAGCATGAAAGAGATAGGGGACACATGGAAAGTAGCTGAAAAGAAGCAAACAGAATTGGCAACAAAGTTTGAATCTTTTCTGCTTCTTTTGGAGGACACATTAAATAAGTACATGACAAACTGAACTAGAGAAAGAAAACAAAACCTAGCACAAAGACGGGTCAAGAGTACCCATACCAAGGAAAAGGAGAACTTAACAGAAAACCAGAGAGCACTGTTACAAGTGAGCATGATGAGCAAACAGGATTGTTGGCAAGAACTACTAACAGGACACTCCACGCTGACATAATTAAAAGGCAGCAGCACCCTGACATCACTCACACATGTTCCAGTATGGACACACAATTGTGCTATTAGACAAATGGTAGCACAGGCAGTATTAATGATTGTTTATGAGAAGAGTAAGGCTGGGTTAGTGGGATATCCCTCTCACATGATAAATCATAGAATATCAGGGTTGGAAGGGACCTCAGGAGGTCATCTAGTCCAACCCCTTGCTCAAAGCTGGACCAATCCCCAATTTTTGCCCCAGATCCCTAAATGGCCCCCTCAAGGATTGAACTCACAACCCTGGGTTGAGCAGGCCAATGCTCAAACCACTAAGCTATCCCTCCCCCCAAATAATGACTCAGATGACCAAAAATCTTTAGCATTGTAATTTTTAAAAAAAAAAAGTCTAGAGCATGTGACAAGACAGAGAAAAAAGCTAAGCAATATCTCCTGCTAAAGATGAAACAGTCGCCTTAGGCATAAAGGAAGGAATAGCCCCCACAAAAGAACACTATCACAGTGGAATGCTAGAAACTAGAAAGAGGTAAGAATAGTCAAAAACAAAGAATCTGCAAGTTAATAAGTCTTACGGCTACTATTTCATTTAAAAATAGTATTTTAAGGTCTGACTCCACAGGGACAAAGTTTAGGCAGTTAAAGTAGAATCTGGCTGAGAAACAAAACAGACAAGCTCCAAATGGAAATAATGGGTTTAACGAAGTGTCTGGTGATGTACGTTGTTGAAAGCATGGACAGCTTTGCTCAGAGACCATGCTAACTGACAGTTTTTTTCCAAACTTCTCCCTCACAGTCGTTACCTCAGCGTCACTGCACAACTACCCCTCTTCCCCTGTCCTGTCACCCTCTCCCCTCCTCTTCAAGTCCCCTCTCCCTTCCCTTTTCTTTCCATTTAGCTTTTCCCCATCTAATTAAACCCACCCCAAAACAAGAACATTGATGTAATTCAAAGAGGAGTGAGAAATATAATTTGGAACTGTCTCAGAATTTATTGTAAACCATAGTTTTGGCAAACCATGAAAACTGACTAAATTCCAACGCCCATATCCCAATATTCTCAAAACTAGGGAAATGCCACAGAACTAAGTGTAAAAGAAATACACATTGTCTAATGTGCAGCTCATGTGGCACATGTGACATATGTGCATATACTATTTGTTGTGTAGGACCCTCTCTGATTCACTACAGAGACTGGATGGTGCTCACTGAGTGAGCAGCTGTTGAGTATGTTGTTTTGTGAACACTGAACAAGGTGCAGCCGTAGGCCTTATTTACTACACATTAGTCAACTGCTGCTCTGACACAATGATTAATGTAGGATTGTGTCTGTGTAATATTATGTAAATTAAATGCCTTAGAATCAACACATTGCACACACAGCAAGCTTATGGACCCGACAGTAGCAACCACTGATACTCTGTATCATTGTACCCTTAACCTCTCCATTGCCCCACTTTCCTTCTTAGTATTTATTAGGATCACTCTTTCTTAAAATTATGCCCTAATTCTGCAAACTATTAGGCACATGCTCTACTTAACATAGACGAATGACCCACTGAGCTCAGTGGGGCTACTCATGCGTAAGTGTTTGCAAGATCAGGGCTGTAGGTTGTAGACTGGGCCAGGGACCCAGTTTTTCTATATGTTTGTATAGCATCTAGGATAATGGGGCCCCAAACCTGACTGGCACCCCTCGGTTCTACCAGAATACAAATTTGATGGTTCGGTCACAGGGTTCCCCCTGGGACTGTCACCTGATGTGCTGAGATTACCTCTGAGCCCATTTTCTCTGCCAGCCTTGGACTTCAGAACCCTGCCTTGGTGAGCCAGACACACAGGCCTGCTGCAACACGGACCCAGACTCTGGACCCAAAAGCTGCAGGCTTTAAGTGAAAACAGCTCAGCAGGTTACTTGCCTTCAGCACCCAGATACCCAGCTCCCAATGAGATCCAAACCCCAAATAAATCTGTTTTACTCTGTATGAAGCTTATACAGGGTAAACTCATAAATTGTCCGCCCTCTATAACACTGATATAGAGATATGAACGCACCCACAGGTATTAATCACTTACTCTGGGTTCATTAATAAATAAAAGGATTTTATTAAGTATAAAGTAGGATTTAAATGGTTTCAAGTAATAACAGACAGAACAAAGTCACCAAGCAAAATAAAGCAAACACACCCAAGTCTAAGCCTAATACATTAAGAAACTGACTACAGGTAATATCTCACCCTCATATGTTCCATTAAGCTTCTTTCAGACTAGACTTATTCCTAGTCTGGGCCCAATCCTTTCCCCAGTACAGTCCTTGTTAGTTCCAGCACAAATCTTAGGTGTTAACTAGGGGTTTTCTCATGACTGGCCTCCCTCTCTGTCCTGCTCCACCCCCTTTTATAGCTTTGACACAAGGTGGGAATCTTGTCTCTCTGGGTCCTCACCCCGCCTTCTGAATGGAAAAGTACTAGATTTAAGATGGATTTCATTATCAGGTGACATGGTCACATGTTCCTGAAAGACCTCATTCTTCATTAACCATCGGCTGGCCCACAGGTACACAGGAAGGCTTGCAGGTAAATAAACCATTTACAACCAATTGTCCTAGTCAATGGGAACCATCTAGATTATAAACCACCATTAATGGCCCACACTTTGCATAATTACAAAAGGAACTGTGACGGGGCAAGGCCATATGGCTATAGAAAAGTAGTGGGAGATAGATATATTAGCTCCAGGCGAAACAAATCCCTGGTACCAGGACAAGTTAAATGGCAGCTACTCCAGGTCAATTAAGACACCTGGGGCCAATTAAGAACTTTCAAGAAGGCAGGGAGAATGCTAGGTTGATTGGGACACCTGAAGCTAATCTGGCTGAAATTAGTTAAAAGCTTCCCAGTTGGTCAGGTGGGTGCGGACATCAGGAGTTGTGGGAGGAAGCTGTGCTGTTGGAGAGGCTGAGCAGTACACCCCATATCAGGCACAAGGAAGGAGATCCTGAGGTAAGGGTGAAGTGGAGCCTGAGGAAGTGGGGGCTGCTGTGGGGAAGTAGCCCAGGGAATTGTATGTGTCCTGTTTCTAAAAGGTCAGCTACCATAGCTGATACTATCAGGGTCCCTGGGCTGGAGCCCAGAGTAGAGGTTGGGCAGGCCCAGGCTCCCCCCTTTGCCCACTCCCTGATTAATCACTGAGACTGGGAGACAACAGAAACTGTGCAAGGGAGAATAGCTTCTCCTTACCTCCCTTCCTGGCTTATGATGAAAATGGCTCAGTACACTGTGACCCTTGTCTCTCGAGAGAGAAGGGTTACATGGAGGGTCAGTGAGCCTCTGAGGCTATTGAAATCTGCCAAGAAACGTGGAACGCACGGAGACAAGGACAGAGCTTTGTCACAGAACTCAGACTTATTCTTCATATTCTTCAGGTACAAGAATAATACATGCATACAAATAAGGTGAAAAGAAAAGGAGTACTTGTGGCACCTTAGAGACCAACCAATTTATTTGAGCATGAGCTTTCGTGAGCTACAGCTCACTTCATCAGATGCATACCGTGGAAACTGCCTTAAGGTGAACACACTCAGTAGATTATAAGAAACAGTTTGCATAAAGCATATTTCAGTTACATCATTCACTTTCATAAAGCATATGGAGTGCAACATCACAACAAATAGCAGCCACCACCAAGCTATTATTTAGCATTTATATGAGTAGCTTAGGATATTATCTCATTAACAGAATAAATCCGTACACTTACAATTATGAATGTTTTAAAAACATATTCTAAGCTCTCAAATTTCTGCACTTCTCCTACCAAATTAATATTTCTAAACTTGTACAAAAGAATCCACATACATTTCTTAATACTTCTCATGTTAGTGATTCTCAAGTGTACTTGAGGAGGAAGAATTCCTGAGGGCTTGAACTATGTCTTGGCAAGTAAGTGAAGGGAAAACTCATTTTACAACCACTTTGTTTTAATATGGATTCATTGGTAGTCTTTAGAGATCTAAACATGTATTCTATTTTGATATGGGATCCTTAAATAGCTTTCTGAATGTATTTTAAAGCTATAGTACATTATTAAAAATTACTTAATTTGATTTTGTTTACAGAACTTTATTTAACTGAAGTTTGGTCTTTAAATAAAAATTGAGAAAACTCCACTTCCTTACTCACAGTTAAAAAAAAAAAAAAGACATGCTTCAACACAATACATAATAAATGCCATTTCTAGAAATGTTTGCTTCTTGTAACAGGTTTTTTGCTGCCACTCTATAAATGGCTGCTCTAAGTAACTTCACTCCTCAAATGAAACTGGAACTAGTTGATCATATGTTCAAATCAAAATTGGCTGAGAAATTGACAAGTAGAAGCCAAGCAATATTGCATAAGAGACTGTACATTGAAATGTTAAATGTATTTTTATAAGCTTCGCTATAGTGCAGAACAGAACAGAAAAATGCACCACTGGTTTTTGCATTTATTTTCAGTTTGTTTTGGACTATGTTGCATAGTATATTATTGTGACTCACGTAGGCAACACTAGATATTGCTGACCTCTAATCAAATGTATCAGGTTTCAAAATGATCCTAAAAAAGGCCTGAAATATTTTTATAGTTGATGCAACCCAAGGAGTCTGTCTATCCTGTGGTTAAATAAATACCGAATTAGATAATGTCCAAAATTAACCTACACGTAGTATCCTAGTATGGTTGTCTGAAACATAATTCTCTCTCTAGTTGACAGGCAAAACATAACCTACTTTTTCAAATCAAAAAGATTATGAAAACATTCACGAGGAGAAAAATTTTATTTTGATTACTTTTTTTAATTATGAACAGTAAATATACAATTTATCAAGGTGTAACATTGTAATTTTGAATGCTATAGAATTTCACACAATACAAGTAGTGACCATAAAAAACTGGCCAGTCCTTTTATAATCCCACTTCAAGGTATAAAATAACACACTGAGTGAAGCTAACATGAGATCATAGATCTAGCATAAACTTCTAAACTCTCTAGTCACAGTTCAGTGTTTCCATTGGCTGATGGACCAAAACCTAAACTATACATAAAGGTTTCTTAGAAATGTTTGACTTTTTGTACCAAATTAGAAAACAACATTTAAAGAATGCTAAAGTCAATCTTCTTGAAAATCTGACAGGAATCTGTGAATGAGATAATGGCAAAGCAACAAATTAAAGAACTACCAAGTCAAGTTTCTTTCACAATTTGAGTTTTGGGTTAAAACATTGTGTCAAGATAAATGTTTCCAAGAGTGGTGGGCTTTTTTTTTTTTTTTTTTTAAACCTACAGTATTGCTGTGATGATTTGGGGATTTTTCTTGTACTATTTATGAATTCTGGATGATATTATGAAGTTTTATAAGGTGGATGCTGCTATTGCCAGACTGAAGACAATGGGGAGTATTTAACCTTAATGACTGTACTCTGACCACAATTAGTTCTGCTAAGGAGAGTGCTAACATGGAAAACGAGTTGGACCAAGCTGGTCTGCATGCGGCCTGGAGCAGTGGAAGCTTATCAAGCAAAACTAACAAACTGGTGACTAATCAGGAAGTTATAAAAGATCTTACAGGAAGTTTGGGCAAGAGAGGGGAAGGACTTTAACTGAGCAAGATAAGAAAAGCTGAGCTGAGGAAGAAAGAATATAAGAATGGCCATACTGGGTCAGACCAAAGGTATCATTTAGCCCAGTATCTTGTCTTCCGACAGTGGCTAATGCCAGATGCCACAGAGGGAGTTAACAGACCAGGTAATCATCAAGTGATCCATCCCCCTGTCGTGCATTCCCAGCTTCTGGCAAACAGAGGCTAGGGACACCATTCCTGCCCATCCTGGCCAATAACCATTGATGGACCTATCCTCCCCCACCATGAATTTATCTAGTTCTTTTTTGTACCCTGTATAGTCTTGATGGTCAGTCCCCCCGAAGTAATACACTGCAACAGAAGGACACTGGACAGCCCCAGACAACCCTGACACCTGCCAAAAGAATGCCTTGGAGGGGTGAGGAAACTAAGGCAGGAACGTGTGTATGTTAATTTGTTAGGTCTGTGTATTTCTCATAGGATCAAGTAAAGAGCAATAACGTTAAAATTCTGGGCAAAGTGTCTCTGTTATATGCTACCTCACCACGTGGACCCTTGAAGAAGGAAACCAGAAGGCTCATACTATCAGGAGTTCTGGGATGGACCAGAACTTAAGCAATACTGCTTAAGCAATACCGCTGGTCCCTCACACTCACCCTGATTCAAGGGGCAAGGTAATTTGATTGCAAAGACTGTAGGATAGGTTGCTAGACAGCAGGTCTGCATCCAAAGAATATGTTTAGGGACCCCAAGACTAGGGCAATGCCTGGACTCTGTTCAGAATCCAGAACTTTAAACCAGGGTGGATAAAAATCAATTAATTAATTTAAAATTGGATTTTTTGATAGTTTTTTTCTTCCAAAAAGCATTTATCTAAAGATAGTTTTAATTAAGATACATTATAGCTCAAAGATATCTCATCATGGAATAGAGATTATAAATTATAATTCTATAGTATGAGACAATATATTCATGTAATGTTTAAGAAAAGTTTCGTAAATGAGTTCCAATGGTTCATGGATTAGGGACCCAATTTTATGGGATTCCAGGGGCTTCTGTATAGATTACTTAGGTTAATCTTTCTAGCTACCCAGTAGAACTCAGTACTCAGTCTAGAACAGGGATCTCAAACCTGAACCACCACGAGGGACACATCACTGACACCTTTCCATATAAAAAGGTACAAAAGCCACCCCTCTGCCCCCACTCGCACTCCACCCCTTCCATGAGGCCCTGACCATGCCTCTCCTCTTCCCATCCCTTCCCTGCCCCCATTCCAACCCTCTTCCCCAAAGCCCCTCCCCAACTCCGCCCCCTCCCTGCCCCTATTCCAACCCCTTCCCCAAATCCCTGCCCCTGTCCCACCTCTTCCCCTGAGCTTGCAGCTCCTTGCTCCTCCCCCCCGGAAAGCAGCTGTTTGGCGGCGGAAAGCGCATGGATATAGGCAGAGGAGCGGGGATGTGGCGCGCTGGGGGGAGGGAAGCGTGGGGAAGGCAACTTGGCAGCCCGCAGGAAATAACTCTGCGGAGAAGGGGGGGACATAGAAAGCTTGGCAGGCTGCAGGACATAACCCTGCGGGCTGCATATTTGAGACCCCTGGTCTAGAAGATACCACCAGAGATGCTAAATTTTGCAGTTCTCAAAGTGTGGATTTGTGTCTCCAGATATAATATGCTTGTTAACAGCAAAAATATTGTAAAATAAATAAATAAGAGGTGAGAAATAACAGACCTCAACCCTATTGTCCCTCTGAAAATCTGTGTACACAGAGTCCGTCCCTTATCTCTCGCTAAAAGTGCAAAGTTTCAAAAAGTTCAATGAATAGAAGATCGTTGGGGGTGGAATAGATCTGGACAAGGAGAATTCTGGAGATAAATGTGAGAAAGGAGGGACAGGCAGCAGAAACAAAAGTGAAACTGTTTGAGCAGCATATTTCTGAAGTCTTGAGGTCTTTCTGAGTATAGCCTTCATCGATTTAAGATTTACTATACCATTTGCTCCCTAGAAGAAAAAATCTACAATGGCAGCAGGCTGTAAAAGAGACCCAGTTCGGGAATATTTAAATGAAGAAGTTCCTCTACCTGTGGGTAAGACAGGCATACGTGAAAAGTGCAAACAGTGCAACAAAGAAATGCATGGCCTGGTTGCCCTAATGAAACATCATCATGAGAAGTGTTCCTTCTCAGAAGGAAGCTGCGTTGAAGATGATGAAAGGAATATGTCTGAACATACAGGATCTTCAGGTTGGTAAACTTTTTTTTATTTCATACTTCTTTAAGGACTGCCTGTCTTCCTTCTGGACTATTCTTGAATTCTCACGTTTGAGCAAAAAGTACACTTGTTACTCTATGGTACTATCATTTTAGATGCAGTTATGATAAAAAATAAATAGTTGAAATAGGCAGATCATCTTTTTACAATTTCACCTTTAATGTAGTACTGAGTGTCAGTGAATGCAATGAGTAATACTAAATGAGCAGTATGGTAATAATAATTAAATAGCTGCATTGACTTATTTTGTTTAGGAGAATCCATCCTCAACCTACAGGATTCTGAAGACTATCCACCTTCAAGATCACCATAATTTTCTATAGTTTCAGAGCTATCTGCCTATGATAGTGTTTCAGTCACATCATATATGTCACAGTCACAGTATATCACCTGTAACAAAAGAAAAATCTTCATCATCCAGAAAGAACCATAGATAAGTTTGTGATAAGAATCAGCAGATTACAAAAAAAGACTTAACTGATGAAAAAAATTGCCCCGTTTGTTTATGCAACAAATTCTCCTTTCCGTACGATTGAAAACCCACACTTCATTACCGTGGTTCAGTCATTAAGACCATGATACAGTCCACCCAACAGAGAAGATGTTGCAGGCAAATCACTGGATAAAGTGTATGAAAGAAATTGATCAGAAGGTCTACAGGGTGAAATTGTTAACCTGAGTCTTGATGGGTGGAGCAATGTCCACAATGACCCTGTTGTATATGCTTGTCTGACAACAGAAGAAGGGAAGGCCTTCCTTACAGAAACAACTGATACATCAGGAAATGCACACACAACAGAATACTTACAAGAAGTAGCAGTAAAAGCTATAACTGTGAAAAAAAATTCAAATGTCTAGTACGCAGCTTGGTCACACACTATGCTGCAAATGTATCCAAGATGGGAAGAAATTACTTAGAAGGGAGTCCCAAGCTAATAACATATGGTTGCAGTGCTCATTTGATGCACCTCCTAGCCAAAGACTTTAGCCTTTATTTCTGGCACACTGATGTTGAAATTGAAACATACTTCTGTAACAACCACTTAGTAGCAGCTGTTCTGAAAAAAGCGGGAGGAACCAAGCTAACTCTCCCACAAGACCTGCGATGGAAGTCAGGAGTGGACTGTGTTGAGCACTATATCAAGAACTGGCCTAATCTGATGACACTTTGTGAACAAAATGGTGAAAAAATAGATGGCACTGTCACAGCCAAAGTTCTTAACAGTGGGTTTAAGAGAAATGTTGAACACATGCTGAGTACCCTGAAGCTTATTTCTGTAGCCTAGAACAGAATGCAGGGAAATAGATATTTTATTGCTGATGCTGTTGAAATTTGGAAGGAACTAAGTGAGACCTTAAAAAGAGAAATGTGCAATGACAGTTAAATTACAAGCATTAAAAAAAAAGAATCGGAGAAGCACTATCTGCAGCTCATTTTCTTGCAAATATTCTCAATACTCAGTACCAGGGTCAAATCTTAACTGCTGAAGAAGAGGAGTTGGCTATGACATGGACATCCAGCAATCATCCCTCCATAATGCCAACTATAATAAACTTCAGAGCAAAGGGTGAACTGTTCAAGAAATATATGTTTGCTGATGTTTTAAAGAAAGTCACACCAGCGAACTGGTGGAAGCACTTAAGCACTTGGATTCAAAGACTGCTGAAGTGATAATCTCACTTTTAAATAGCAGTAGCTTCTTCTGCCGGTGTAAAAAGAATATTTTCTTCCTTTGGACTA
Source organism: Caretta caretta (assembly GCF_965140235.1). Taxonomy (NCBI): domain Eukaryota; kingdom Metazoa; phylum Chordata; order Testudines; family Cheloniidae; genus Caretta; species Caretta caretta. The sequence goes on from NC_134206.1 coordinate 177,071,636, forward strand.
ATTCATTCCAAATTGAGAAATCGTTTGGGACCTGAAAAAGCAGGAAAGCTTGTTTTTCTTTTCCAGATTATGAACAGGAAAATGAAGGTAAGGATGACTGACTTCGCTGCAGAAGCTAATATTTTAAGTTTATCACGTTGACCTGGCTGACATAGTCTATTTAAATTTGTTTTTTAAAAAAATATTTCATTTAACTATTTTAGTTAAACAATTTTAACAAAAACAAACCTGATTTTAAAAAACTTGAATATTTAACTAAACTAAAAAATTCATATGCTTGTTTTGTTAAAATATATGTTTGCTGTTGAAGAAAAAAATCCAGAATATACAACGTTGTTTTTGTTAAATAAAACAATTTCAATGTCTGTCTGGTGATATTCTTCTCCTAATACAGCATGGCAAGAAAATCCTCCAAATAGTAATGATTAACCTGTTGAACTGGAGATAGTTCACATCCCAATGACTTTATAAATATCTGCTTCAATTACCCTTGGTCAATGAAATAACCAAACAATCACTCATTTTCTGATATAGCTGTAAAACTAATCTGAAAAGTTTTCAAAATAAATCACTTAAAAAATATACAGTGTGTACCTTCTAAAAATGAAAGCTACATCTAGCTGAGAGTGGTGAATATGTATTAAGGTTATAACAACCAACAGGAATGCACTTTAAGTAGAAATCCATGATTAAATTGAGTTTTCCTGACTTTTGATTTGAATCAATTTGATTTAAATCAAATCTACCCTGCTTTAAATACTCAGGGATCAGCAGCAGGATTCCTCCAAAAACAATCTGGTGCATGACCAAGAGGGGCCACTGGACTATACCTGTGAAAATTGGGTGTTGTTAAAAATTTAGCTAGATACATAAAACTCAGGCCTTTCAACATTTTGCTATGGCATGAGACCCCTGGGAAGAACATGACTATAAACAAATTTGAAACTAACTGGTCCATTTTCACTATTAAAACTGAGAGAAGAACACACATAAAGAACAAAACAGACAATGAATAATAGAATAGTTTGGCAGAATTTTTTTTAATTTTTTTAGTTTTACAGACTGAGGTACTATCTGCAGCTCTACTAATTTAAGTAATTTATTTAAAACACAATACTTTTTAGCCTGACAGCATCCGTATAATAGAAATTCATCAAAAACTGAGATAAACTGGTTAGTCTCTAAGGTGCCCCAAGTCCTCCTTCTCTTTCTTTGAGCATAAGTTTCGTGAGCAACAGCTCACTTCATCGGATGTGTTCAGTGGAAAATACAGTGGGGAGATTTATATACACAGAGAACATGAAACAATGGGTGTTACCATACGCACTGTAATGAGAATGATCAGGTAAGGTCAGGCTTGACAAAGCCCTGGCTGGGATGATTTAACTGGGAATTGGTCCTGCTTTGAGCAGGGGGTTGGACTAGATGACCTTCTGGGGTCCCTTCCAACCCTCATATTCTATGATTCTATGATTCTAGGTGAGCTATTACCAGCAGGAGAACAGGGGGAAAAAACCTTTCGTAGTGATAATCAAGGTGGGCCATTTCCAGCAGTTGACAAGAACGTCTGAGGAACATGCAGAAAGTTTTACTTTGTGTAATGACCCATCCACTCCCAGTCTTTATTCAAGCCTAAGTTAATTTGTGTAGGTAGGTAGGCAGGCACAGCGGTCACCACCCTATACTGGAAACCTACTGACCACTATGCCTACCTACATGCCTCCAGCTTTCATCCAGACCACACCACACGATCCATTATCTACAGCCAAGCTCTATGATACAACCGCATTTGCTCCAACCCCTCAGACAGAGACAAACACCTACAAGATCTCTATCAAGCATTCTTACAACTTCCTCACACACCTGCTAAAGGGAAGAAACAGATTGACAGAGCCAGAAGAGTACCCAGAAGTCACCTGCTACAGGACAGGCCCAACAAAGAAAATAACAGAACACCACTAGCCATCACCTTCAGCCCCCAACTAAAATCTCTCCAATGCATCATCAAGGATCTATAACCTATCCTGAAGGACGACACATCACTCTCACAGATCTTGGGAGACAGGCCAGTCCTTGCTTACAAAAAACCCCCCAACCTGAAGAAAATACTCACCAGCAACCACACACCACACAACAGAACCACTAACCCAGGAACCTATCCTTGCAACAAAGCCCGTTGCCAACTGTGTCCACATATCTATTCAGGAGACACCATCATAGGGCCTAATCACATCAGCCACAATATCAGAGGCTCATTCACCTGCACATCTACCAATGTGATATATGCCATCGTGTGCCAGCAATGCCCCTCTGCCATGTACATTGGTCAAACTGGACAGTCTCTACGTAAAAGAATAAATGGACACAAATCAGACGTCAAGAATTATAACATTCAAAAACCAGTCGGCGAACACTTCAATCTCTTTGGTCACTCCATCACAGACCTAAGAGTAGCAATTCTTCAACCAAAAAACTTCAAAAACAGACTCCAAGGAGAGACTGCTGAATTGGAATTAATTTGCAACTAGATACAATTAACTTAGGCTTGAATGAAGACTGGGAGTGGATGAGTCATTACACAAAGTAAAACTATTTCCCCATGTTTATTCCCCCCACCCCCTACTGTTCCTCAGACATTCTTGTCAACTGCTGGAAATGGCCCACCTTGGTTATCACTACGAAAGGTTTTTTCCCCCTGTTCTCCTGCTGATAATAGCTCACCTTACCTGATCACTCTCGTTACAGTGTGTATGGTAACACCAATTCTTTCATGTTCTCTGTGTATACAAATCTCCCCACTATATTTTCCACTGAATGCATCCGATGAAGTGAGCTGTAGCTTACAAAAGCTTATGCTCAAATTAATTGGTTAGTCTCTAAGGTGCCACAAGTCCTGCTTTTCTTTTTGCGGATACAGACCAACACGGCTGCTACTCTGAAACCTGAGATAAAGAGGAATATCCAAGTTGCAGTGGGAGAGGTTTAAGTTGGATATTCGGAAAAACTATGTCATTAGGAGTGTGGTGAAGCATTGGAATGGGTTACCTAGTGAGGTGGTGGAATCTCCATCCTTATAGGTTTTTAAGGCCCGCTTGACAAAGCCCTCGCTGGGATGATTTAGTTGAGGTTGGTCCTGTTTTGAGCAGGGGGTTGGACTAGACCTCCTGAGGTCTCTTCCAACCCTAGTCTTCTATGATTCTATGATCTAGTTTAATGTCTTAAGATGCAGGAGTGGTCTTACAACTTAAACATACAGTATGCAAAGTATAATTAAGAAACTTCTCTCTCCCAATTAGATGTTATTTTCACAATATTCAACAGCTAATAGATACATATTTTCAAGATATCCACAATCGTTTAAAGATGGACTGGTTTTCCCTTTAGCCATTTAGTTAAAAAATTTCGAAGTCTTCATAAGCATTATGCATAAAGAATATCTGATATGAGTCTAACATTTCATTAGTTCAGAGACATGCTGCGGTATACTTATTCACCTTGAGTAGTACTTTACTTCTCAAATAGTTCTGAACTGAGCAGGACTGCTCGAGGAGTAAGGTATTACAGTGAGTATGGATGGCAAAATTTGGCCCTTCCTGTATAGATTCAAGATTATTTAGACTAGCAAAAGGTCTTTTAGGTCATGTAGTCCATCTTCTTGAATCACCACAGGATAGAACTGACAAATTTCTACAGAAATACAATTCAGTCCTATTCTAATCTTGCCTTGATCATTTTCAGTGATGAGATTTTACTTCCCTTGAGAAATTATCTGCAGTCTAATTTACTTCATATATTTAACTGATTTCTTAATAGCTTACTCTAAATGATTCCACTCAAAATTTAAACCTGGTATACCAATTCTGGCTACTGAAAACTGCTTTTACTGCTTTTTGGAGTTAAAACCAAATGAGCAAAAATCTCAATTCCTGATCAAGGCACTTGAATTCTTTTCACCTTGTTGCAAAGTGAAAAACATTTTGCATACATAATTATGCCAAACGAATAATTAAGTCTTCATACCAGCTGTACAAACAAACAGTTTACCCAGTACCACAGTATATGTATAATAGCTGGGCTAGCCAGACTAATTTAAGACAGAATGACTATGGCTACACTGGCCTTTTTTCCTCTCTTCCAAAGATCTTATCTCTGCCTCTTACCCCAACTTTGTGGCTACCCTACAAACAGTCCATTGTTGGGTGGGGGGATTGCAACATCCTAAATCAGTAGAACTACAACAACAAAGGTTAGTCAGCCACTCTCCTCCTCCCACCTCTAAGTCATTTGCACATAAAATTTTATTTAAAATATTTATTCCTTGATTTTCAAATACTTTGAGCACCAGAAGCTGCCAAAATAGTAAGTGTGAGCTACAGGCCCTCATTACCTTTGAAAAAAATCACGCCCTTCATCATTAACAAGTTTTGTGACTTACTTTGACACCTCACGTATCCAAATCAGATCAGTACTTCACTATACATACCGCACTAAAGCCAGTATGAACATTTATAGGCTTATGGTAAACAGAGAATGCTTAACTATATCTCATTCCTTACCTTTAAGGATAGAGAGGGAAAGTAAGTTTAGATACTGTCCATCATCGCCAGTTAGTTTTATACAAATTATATTACAACAGAAAGTACAGCTAATCAGCAAACGCACTTACCTGAATAACAGCACTAAACCAGCATGTGTTGCCAACATTCTTTAATCCAACTGGACAACTGTCTTGCCTTTTTCGATCATAGGGGTTTGGAGAATCACTCCATACTTCTGGATGTGTCCTTTTCAAACTTGCTTTATTTTCTGCTATACTGGCTTCTAGAACTCTTAGAAAGCAGAAAGAGAAATGAAAAAATTAAAAGTAAAACAACAACAGTAAGATAACGGTATAATATGTAGTCACACCTTCAAATATCCATACAGAAATAATAACTAACCATTTGGTAACTTGTCAGATTTATTCTTGACTCAAACACTTTTTTTTTAAATGTGCCACAATGCACCTTGGAAAATAAGATGGTATTTTATTTGCAGATGGAGTATTGTAGCTGATTTTCCACTATAAATGGCATTACATAGTTATGCTTATGAATGGAGTAAGCTTTCATGACTTTTAATTCCACTAAATAAAGGAAATTAATTTTAAAAAGTCAAAGACCAATCTTAAAACTGGGTCCTAATTGTTTAGGTGGACAACAACAAAGTGAGAAACAGAAGTAGTTTGAGAATCTGCCAGTAGTCATTTTTCATCCATACTTACCACTGTGCTTTATAAAGAATATCACCACCATTTTACTGATGAGAAACTGTAATGAAGGAAATTTACCTAGCTCACTCAAGATCATGCAGCATACCAATGACAAGCAGATAATGGAATCCATGTTTCTGGATCCCCATTTCCGCATCCTGTCAGTGGATTCATTGCCTTATGTAGCTCAAGTGTACCTTGTAGATTAGGAAAAACCCACTCCTCTACCCAGAAAATCTTAAACTGCTCCCATACAGAGTAGTTGGCAGATTCAAGACTTTACTACATTCCTTGTAAGAAACGTATTGTTCAGATGCAAGGAATTCATCACATATACAGAAGCATAACAAAAGCTGGAGCAAAAGCTCATGAACTTCACTGAGTTCAAATCACTGAGATCTTGCTATATAGGGCACCGTAGGGCAGGCATTTTACCTTTTAATTTGGCTATTAACTAAAACAAATTACTTCCCATATTAGCAAAAAATCAGTATTGCCTCTTGAGAAAACCTGAAAGATAAAGGAACAATTTTTTTTTAAATTTGCTTCCCCCATCACTGGCATTTCTTTGATAGTGTTAGGAGACAGCTACACTTTGGGAGAAGATCAGCTATTTGATGGTGGCATTAAAGAGGACTTCAAAGCAACTATCACATCAGTTTAAAACAATTTATTGAACAGCAAGTACAACCTAAACTCTGGTTTACAACTGATTTTGGTCAACAATTGTCAGAATGTGTAATACAGTTTGAGAGAGATCTGCTCAGCCCAACCAAGAAAAGGGCAGAGTACCCTACTGTGAATTTCCTAAGCAGCCTTTGCACACAGGGTTCATATAGAGCTCCAGCTGGACCGTAAGACTGGTCTGCCCAGGCAGAAAAGTGGAATTCTGACACCTGCCCAACTACGGGGATCCATTCCCTGGCACAGGTGAGTGAAACTGGCATCCCCTGATCTTTTAACCTACTTACAATAGTTCTGACACCATAGGTTTAGCCAAAGACCAGTACCATTTATGTATTCAGTTCATTTTTAATTATTTTTCTTTTTAGAATTCTCTCTTCCTTTAATAGTAGAGGGTTCATCAATCTGATCACCTATAGGTCTTTCTTAGCTCAGTTTAGATAAAGCTTTATTACTAAAACTGACTTTCACCAGCCTTGTGGCAATTTTTCCTAGTTAGAAATGAATCATCTGCTGGGAGAGGATTAGGCCTAACACTATCTGCCCTCAGATTACAGTGCTTTTATAGTCAATAACCCGAGACTCAAACATCAGCCTCAACAAATTCATGTCACAGTATGAAAGTTAGCTTTCTAATTCCTTAATCGTTTTTTGACAAGAAAATAGTTCTCAACAACCTTAATAAGAGCGTGCAAGAACCAGTTATGGCTCAGTAAAACAGCTATTCAACATAAATTACTTGATGGGATATACTGGACCCTCTCAGCCTCCCAACTGTCATCTTGAAATTGCTGCCAAAGGTTAAGCAAAGGAAGCTTGATACGAGGCCATTCTCATATACGTAATATGCTGTGGGACTTATGAGAAAGAATCTCTCTCACACATTGTCTTTGACATGTGGAAGTGATCTGTCAAGATAATTGGGAGGAGGATGTCTTACTTTTGGCTCTGGGTATCATCAACCCTCTTCAAAAACACAGCATATGGAACTGAAAATGGCTCCCAAGAATGGTGCCAACAACCAAAAAAGTTATTATTTAACTGGAAGAGCAAGACCAAGACATGCATCAATCCATAAATCTCTTGATGCATTTTTAGACATGACTCACCGTGTAGGAAAAAGGACCTTCTTAGTTTTAACAAGTAAATTTGGGTATAATCTTGCACTCTTTAGCCAACCAGAAGTCCCACTATCGTCAGTGGACATTCTGTCTGGGAAAGGGCCAAAATATTGGATCCTATTTGGAAATACTTTCTAGAGTTAAAGAGCTTGATATCTAGAATGACCCTATCCCTTTCTACCATTGCCATTAAATATGGCAGTTATTTACTTGCTCATATTATTACAGTCCTAATTATTTTACTCATATTTACACTTTGTTTGAAACCATCAGGTTTTAAACGATATAGCAGATGAGGAAGTAAGTTATAGAAATTCTAGTAAGGACAGCTGCCTGTTTGATAACAGAACACATTAGTGGGCTGAGAAATCTTAAGGTCATTAATATTCAAAGAGCAGTATATTTGGATCATTTTAGTATCGGGACAGGTGACTGAGTTCTGGATACTCTAGGCTTGCTTCTTCCTTAGAGGCAGCTATGGCCAAACAATTTGTGGACCACAATGGAGTTGCTATCATATGTCCTATAAAATCAAAACCTATATTGCAGGAATGTTTGAGAGAAAACAACTGGGTGAGCTTTGTCATGTTAATGCACTGGACTTAAATGCTTTATGGAGAGATTCAGCCAGGAAGAAAAAGACATTTTTACTTTAAAATAACAGAATCAATATTCTTCAATGGTAACAGTTTGTGTGCACGCATGGCCAGATGGGTTACACTTCTCTCAATAACCTCGAACTGACCAGTCCTAAAAAATATCAATTTAATGCAAAAAAAAAAAAAAAAACCAAAACTACTGTAATGTTTCATGAATATAGTGATCACAGAAATCAATAAATCCATAATGTTCCCATAGAAACCTTAACTCCACCCCTACCAAACTCATTTGACATCTGTCATTTGTGCCTTTGAAAATCTTCCCCATAGTGAGGATACCAAATTAAAAGATACATACATATATCCTTCAATTATTAAAACTGATTTTTTCCAGTTTTCTTTCTTGCCACTCCAGTTTTTATTTGACTTTTGTCTTTCCCTTAGCCTAATAAACAAAGGCAGACTACTGCTTTTGACCTTGTTTCCATTTTTTTTTTTTAATCAGTTTCACTTTCTGGTTTTCAGAACAGAGCAAAGCTGCCAACAAACAGCAAAGGAATGAATGTTAGTATCCAAGGAGAAAATAAACCTATTTGTGTTAGGCTTTCTATACATACAAAAAACAAAACCTAAAATCCTGTCATAAATTGACCATACTATTTCTGTAAACCTTAAGTGTCAAAATTTCTGTATTTGACTTGTGATTCAAATTTAATGTTACATGAATACACACATCTATAATTAAAAGATAAGCATGTTGATAGTATAAACAAACACTATTTATTTTATTTTGGTAAGGCTGTATATGATTGACCAGAGAGATCCTATATGCTTCTTGTATGTGTGATACAAATAAAATGGCATATTGGTTTGTTAGTTTCTGCCACCAGAGAAAAATACTAAAACATTTGCAGTATTTACTTGTAGATCAGAAGATTAAAAAGGCCACTTTTGGCAATCTTTGTAGTGTGGAAAAGGGACTATGGGTAAAAAGAAAAAGGTCTAAATCTAGAAGACCCTTCAAAAGCAAAAGAAAAGGTCCTGAATAGAGGCCAAAGCAAAGAACAAAAAAAGGAAGTCGTCCTGCAAGATGCACTTAACCTTCAGACACAATTATGAAAACAGTCTAACTAAAAGTTCACAAGAGTGAACTTCTCATATGAAATTAGAGAAAAACAGCTTTAGCGGTCTTCTCATAAATTACTACTTTAGTACAAATTATGACAGAATATACATAAACTGAAACCTGAAGAACAATATCACCAGCCACATTAAGTAACTACCAGGTGCAAATCTCGCTCTTGTCTCAGCCCCTCCGGGCTTCCTAAGGAATGTAAGACATTTTATACTAGTCTAATAATGAGAGGACTAGTCACTAAATAGTTCTTCCCACACAGCTGGAAGGCTCTCTTTAATGGGCATGTTTACTTTTGCAATTAACACAGCTTCTATTTTTCAAAGAAAAATATTGTAGGGAAAGGTGGGAAATTACACTTCAGAGAGGAAGCCTTTTCATTATATCCCTGACTTTGCTAAACACAATGTGCTAAGCAGAACAGTTGTTGTGGTGGATCTCCAAGCTCCAACTCATCTCAGACTTAGGGTAAACGGCCATTTTGAAGAATAAAGCAACAGCTAGAGCAGCTTAACTTTCTTTGGGAACCACAGGAATGCACAGCACACCCCCAAGTTGGGTGCACACTTAACAAGATTACCAAATAACTATTGCAAGTGGGCAGTATCTCACTTTCAAACACTCATAACTTGGGTCAAATCAAAGCTACTTTCCTCCAAAGAAAAGCCATGCACAGCTTTCAGTGAGAACTATATCCACAGCTAATTGCAACTTTCAAGACTGTCATTTCAGCTCTACTGCTGTTCACAAAAGAGGTCACAATTTATGTTCCCATTTAAAAAATTTTTGCTAAAAAGTTAAACCAAAAAAACCACACCACCAAACCTTCTCCCACCCTTCCACCTTTGGCAAAACCAGGTCTAGAAAATTTCAGTCCAAAATGTGAATGTTTTTCAAAATTCTGACCCTCTAAAACAGAAACAAGTCTTGTAACAAAAAACATGTTGCCACCTGTAATGTGGTAGCTCTTGTTTCTGCTAAAATTTAAGAACACAAACAAAATTATGCTTTTCTGTCACAGAAGTGAGAAAGTGTTATTGTAATAATGAACATTGCAAGCATATGAAGTAGTGCTTAGCTTCTTAACCATATTTTGCTTTTCAACTCTTTCCCAAATACACCATAGAAATGTCTTTCAGTTTTAGGTTTGATTTGAGAAAAAATTGATCAAAGGTCTCTCCTTCCAAACTGGTCCTAGGTATTTAAGCAAATGTGCAGCCATGAAATATACTATTAATTTCTACCCTAAAAATAGAGGGCTGGTTTTTCAACAGAAAGCGTACAGTGCAGTAAACCAACACTCCTGAAGCCAGACGTATCAGCAGTACAACAGATGAAAATTAACAAGTTCTTCTTTATTAGATAGAAGGGGGAAGAAAAAAAAAAAATCAACACAGGCCAATCTCTGATTATTTTAAAATTTTATTTCTGCTTTATGTAAGTTGTTTGTTTACCTGCTAATGGCTTGCTCCTCATCTGTTATTCCAGTCTCCCTGAATGCCCTGTTTGATTCCTCCAAACTCAAGGCAATTGCCCTCTGAAGATCATCTTTATCATCTCCAGTGAGATCAATCACATCTGAAAAGCAAAACTATCTTTCTCAAAATTAAAAGTGAAACAGAATGAAAAATAAATCTTACTGTAGAGGACATAAAACCAGTGTGGACTGCTAAACCACGTTCAAATTCCTCCTCAAAATTCACTTCTTTTGGCTTGCTTTCCACCACTAATCTTAACGTCTTCACTACCTACTCCCTCTCCTACTTGATCATTAAAAGAAGGAAGAAAAAGAAAAACACAACACTTGCTCCTTTGTAACTAATGCTCTACAAAGAGCATTTTTCCCTTTTCCAAAGTCTTCCTGTTTCCCAAGTGGTCTCCATCAAATTACCCATCAATGTAGGACTGGTTCTGCAAACCTATAGCTTCCTGCAAAGTCCCTTCTCTACTACTGCTTTTAAGTTCAGTGTTGTAACTGCCTTTATCAAGGCCAAGATACTGCTTTTTCCAAATTACATTTGATGAAAATAGATTTTCCTTAAAGGCTATCTTCAAAGAGAACAGTCACTATTATCGCATATGGAGCAATGTGTGCTGAATGTCCCCAAAACACAGACAAAAGCCCAGTCCTGCAAATGCTTGTGTGTATATTGTACACACACACACACACACACACACACACACACACAATTAGATTAGTGATGTAGGTAAGGTAATTACATACATAGGCATTTGCAGGATTAAGACCTAAGCGAGGAGTCAGCACATTATTAGGCTAAATCTTCCCTTCCCTCCCTTTTTCCTCCCATTCTCCCTCTCACACATTTTTAGTTTGAAACTAAACATGTTGAATTTCCTTCAGTCTGATTAGCAGAAGCATCCACCACAACATTCAATTTCCAAAAACAAAGAAAAATGATCAGATATTGAAATACAAAATAAGAGTCCCCACTTTGGCAATCCATCCAGCCTCTTTTCTTTTACCAAATGAATAAAAACGTTAGGGGCCTATTTCTTACTTTCCCTACAACCGCAGACCCCACCAAAAAAAAAAAAAAAGTTATCGGCTGCCAGCAAACATAACTTATGTAAGCTTCCCAACCTACTGTATGTAGCAATAGAAACTCCTCTTTACTCAGAAGAGAAAGTATATTCTCTGTAGCGGCCCCCCACTGCTCAATTATGCATTCCAGTCAAGCAGAGAAACTCTTCCCAGAGCAGTCAGGCTAATGGGAATGACGGCCAGCTGTGCAAGACTGCTAGAAGGACAGAGGACTGAAGGTATCAGACTTTCCATGGCTGAAAATCCCACTCTGCAAGGCAGCGGGAGGGGGGGCACAGGAAAGAAGGAAGGAACGCATTATATTGTACAAAGATGACCCTTATATGTGTACCTCTGTGATGTCAAACCCAGAGTCATTACAGTGCCATTTTCACTTTCTTTCCTGTTCTTAAGGGCCAGAGCAAAGTCAAACAAAGCAGCTATGCCAGGGGTTACTCCAGCCTAAAAGCAATGTTAAAAGCAGATGGGAGGTGGGTGACAGAATGGAGAGCTACAAACTTGGGAGTTTTAGAGGAAAGGAGGTGAGGCAATTTGTTTACGTGTCCCCTTTCACTGCCTAGCCTTCGTAACTCATTCCCAAGAGCTTCTCTTTTTAGCCTTCCCCTGATAGATTGGCCTGCGGTGGAGTCAGTATCCATTATTTTCCCAGTCTTATATAGCTGTGGATACTTTCTGTTGAATCAAAATAATACATTGAGTGTGTGATGTTACAATCATTTCCATAGCTACACACTAATACCAAATAGAAGTGGCAGCTAAGGAAGGATTGTCGATATCAAAACGACAGTTCTTTTCTCATATCTTCAGAAATTAGACAGAGCACTGGCCCTTCTCCCACTGCATTCCTCCTCACCAGCTTCCACCAAGGTCTGTGTTATTTGGTTGAAATTCAGTTTAATTTAGATATTGAGCCCTTAGGGTCAGCAACCACGTCTTCTTACCTGTAAAGCAATATACTTAACTATAGCACTCTAGTAATAAACAAGAGCAAGAACAGCAGCAAAGTAACTCATTTTACTTTAAGTATCTTTGTGATGCTCGGAAACGGTTCCTGAATTGATTTTTTTTTTTTTTTTAAGAACATTTAGAGTCTCAGGATTGTAAATCTCACTCCAGAGGGGGCTAAATACATTATGAAATGATACACTCAGCTGATAAGGAAGCAACACTTGACGTATTATGGATTTTAGTATTCTGTACATGCCAATTCAGACAAAAAACCTGGCAATTTACAAATATGGTACCACACCTGCAAACTGAGAGACTTGGCCATTCAGAGCTGGAGTAGGAACACTTCACTGATTGTAGATAAAAAAAAATACATTAATAAAAATTCCAAAGAAGAGGCCAGCAGTGAAGCAGTTGGGAGTGTTATCCAATGGGCAGCATATTGATTTAGAGCTCTGATTCACTTGTTATTCAAAAAAATTAAAAAAGTAACAATTTCAGTTTCTATCATCGCCAAAACCATTTAATGAAGTTACAGGTCTACAATTTATAAGTATCTGTCGTTCTGCATTTCCCACCCATTTGCTGGTAGTCACTTAGCAACCCTGCAATCTCACTGGAAGTTTCCTATATTTCCAGTTGCAGAGTGCTAGTATTGATCACAACTGATAAAGGATGGTGAAAGGTTAGTTTGGGGTATATTGGAGGAAAGCAGGTTCGAATAAATGGGCATCCCCATTAATTAGGTGAATGTAGGATTATGTTAGTCACTTCTTCGGAGAGGTGGAGGCTTCTGCAGCCATTCCTTTTTCATTGGGGTTGATAAGAAAATCTTTGAGTTATCTGCATCTTATACAAAAATTAAAAGAGTCAATATTTAAAGTGAAAAATATAAACTTGGAAATCTCATTTTCTTTGCGCACACACACAAACAGCATCTAAGACAAAACACACAGTAGTTTTATCAGTGCAAACTACCCTCCATCGAGTCCAGACATAAGTTCCCATTGCTAAAAAAAGCAAAGGCTGCCAAAATATTTCAAGGTCAAAGTCAATTGACACTTTGCCAGAATTGTATTTTTTTCCTTTTTCTGGTTTATGGAAAGCATATTTTTAATATTTTAAATGTGTACTAACATGTACTATTAGCCTAAATGCTAAGAACGACATCACAAAAATTTACTGTTAATTGCATTACTGCTAATTGTACTAAGAACAGAAGTTGATCATATAGTATTAAAACAAAAAGGAGAATCCCCATCTACGCTTTGTTTCTAAAAATTTTGGTAGTGAAAAGTATTTTTAAAGATGACATGTAATTACACATCACCAAACAGCTTTACTTTATAGGGTGCCTGATCCCAAGCCCACTGATGTCAACAGAAATGCTCTAATTGGTTTCAAAAGGCTTTAGCTCAGGCGCTATATGATTTTCTTTTATAAATTGTACTCACATCTCATGTGTTCGTATGCATTTCTCTCTAAACAAGCAGTTATTACCTATTACTTATCTCTCATCATATACACAGTCACTGTAACTAATTTGGGTCACTGGATATCTAAATGGGAACAGTAGAACCCATAGTTAAAAATTGATGTTACCTAAACTTCCTTTTCTAATGTACTTCGAGGACATCTGTTCTGATTGTTCTCTATATAATGATTCCTGATGCTCCAAGCATGCATGGTGTGCTCCAAGCATGCATGGTGTCCTCCCAAGAAAAATTCAAACAATCTTGTTTTTTTAAAAAAATTGGATTAATATTTTGTAGCTAGTTAATTCTTAAGTGGACTGAAGTCTTTTGGTGCAATACCTTGAAAATGAAAGGGCCCAAGGTAGCTAACTTTGAATTTTGTATCATCATTGGTTAAATTGACTGATTGTTCCTTTGATCTATGACGTTCTGTTGATCTAGGAGTTTACAGAATGCTGCAACACAGAACCAGTGGCTTGTGGTTATTGAATAGCGACTTCTACTGGAACATGATGAACCTACTCATTTTAAAAGCTGATCCTTTGACTGATTAAGTAGGAATTTAGATTTTGGAGCTAAAGTTTCTGAACTGAAATACCTACAGTGAGGGCTTGTGTCTGGATTAGGGTGACCAGACAGCAAGTGAGAAAAATCAGGACGGGGGGGGTTATAGGAGCCTACATAAGAAAAAGATCCCAAAATCGGGACATCTGGTCACCCTTGTCTGGATTACTATTGATTCATAGATTTTAAAGTAGAAGAGACCATTAGATCATCTGGTCTGACCCATATAACACAGGCCATATGTAGAATTTCACCCAGTTACTCCAGATTTGGCCCTACTAACTTGTGTTTGACTAAAGCATATCTTCCAGAATAGCATCCAGTCTTGATCTGAACATTTCAAGAGATAAAGAATCCAACGTTTCCCTTGGCAGTTTGTTCCAATAGTTATTCACTCCCACTGTGAAAAATGTTTTATTTCTGATTTCAATTTGTCTGGCTTTAAATTCCAGCCATTGGTTCTTGTTATACCTTTCTCTGCTCGATTAAAGAACCCGTTAGGACACAGTGTTTTCTCCCCATGAAGGTATTTATACACCATAATCACGTCACCTTTGGACCAACCCCTTACAAACGACCCTGTAAGAAGCACTGAACTTATTCTCAAACTTTGCAGCCAAATAGGATGCTGTTGTTTTGTCCCACAATAAAATCACCTCTTAATTTTGTTAATAAGCAAAGCAGCTCCTCAGAGTTATGCCAATGGCATTGAAACATCAGTCTGAGTCAAAGACTCAAGAATGCCATATCTGCTGCTCAGAAAGATTAGTTTTGAATGGGGAGGAAGGGGACATGACCTTTAAAAGGTCTAGCTAGGTACACTAGTGACCTCTAGTCACAATTAGTGTACAAAGATGAACAGTGGAACTACTGTTGGAACTTGCTCTTGATATAGTTTTTAGTTTGGTTTTGTTTTTTAATCTAGGCACCAGTGTGTATCTGTGATGCCCAAGCTCCGGTGTTTGAAACCCTCCCATAATAAGTGAAAACATTTCACTTACGCGAATAACCACACCACTGGTCCATTTTTTTTCCAACTCATATACTCAGTTTGCTTATTCAGGAAGTTCCCATCAGATTTAAAATAAACTATTCATACTCTAGTTTAACAAGTTTTGTGTTTTTAAGAGACAATTATTGCATTATTTGAGTTCTTAATGTCAAAGATTTTACCAGAGTGAAATCAAGGGCGCTGAAAAGAAAAAGCAAATGGGAGGAACGTGGAAGAGTGAGCAGGCTATGAAAGGTTTCAGAGTAACAGCCGTGTTAGTCTGTATTCACAAAAAGAAATGGAGTACTTGTGGCATCTTAGAGACTAACCAATTTATTTGAGCATAAGCTTTCGTGAGCTACAGCTCACTTCATCAGATGCATAATGTGAAAGTGTAGAAGATCTTTTTATACACACAAAACATGAAAAAATACCTCCCCCCATCCCACTCTCCTGCTGGTAATAGCTTATCTAAAGTGATCACTCTCCTTACAATGTGTATGATAATCAAGTTGGGCCATTTCCAGCACAAATCCAGGGTTTAACAAGAACGTTTGAGGGGGAGTGTAGGAAAAAACAAGGGGAAATAGGTTACCTTGCATAATGACTTAGCCACTCCTAGTCTCTATTCAAGCCTAAGTTAATTGTATCCAATTTGCAAATGAATTCCAATTCAACAGTCTCTCGCTGGAGTCTGGTTCTGAAATTTTTTTGTTGTAATATCGCAACTTTCATGTCTGTAATCGCGTGACCAGAGAGATTGAGGTGTTCTCTGACTGGTTTATGAATGTTGTAATTCTTGACATCTGATTTGTGTCCATTTATTCTTTTACGTAGAGACTGTACAGTTTGACCAATTTACATGGCAGAGGGGCATTGCTGGCACATGATGGCACATACCACATTGGTGGATGTGCAGGTGAACGAGCCTCTGATAGTGTGGCTGATGTTATCAGGCCCTGTGATGGTGTCCCCTGAATAGATATGTGGACACAGTTGGCAACGGGCTTTGTTGCAAGGATAGGTTCCTAGGTTAGTGGTTCTGTTGTGTGGTATGTGGTTGCTGGTGAGTATTTGCTTCAGGTTGCGGGGCTGTCTGTAGGCAAGGACTGGCCTGTCTCCCAAGATTTGTGAAAGTGTTGGGTCATCCTTCAGGATAGGTTGTAGATCCTTAATAATGCGTTGGAGGGGTTTTAGTTGGGGGCTGAAGGTGATGACTAGTGGCGTTCTGTTATTTTCTTTGTTAGGCCTGTCCTGCAGTAGATGACTTCTGGGAACTCTTCTGGCTCTATCAATCTGTTTCTTCACTTCCGCAGGTGGGTATTGTAGTTGTAAGAATGCTTGATAGAGATCTTGTAGGTGTTTGTCTCTGTCTGAGGGGTTGGAGCAAATGCGGTTGTATCATAGAGCTTGGCTGTAGACAATGGATCGTGTGGTGTGGTCAGGGTGAAAGCTGGAGGCATGTAGGTAGGAATAGCGGTCAGTAGGTTTCCGGTATAGGGTGGTGTTTATGTGACCATCGTTTATTAGCACCCTAGTGTCTAGGAAGTGGATCTCTTGTGTGGACTGGACCAGGCTGAGGTTGATGGTGGGATGGAAATTGTTGAAGTCATGGTGGAATTCCTCAAGGGCTTCTTTTCCATGGGTCCAGATGATGAAGATGTCATCAATATAGCGCAAGTAGAGTAGGGGCGTTAGGGGACGAGAGCCGAGGAAGCTTTGTTCTAAGTCAGCCATAAAAATGTTGGCACACTGTAGGGCCATGCGGGTACCCATAGCAGTGCCGCTGATTTGAAGGTATACATTGTCCCCAAATGTAAAATAGTTATGGGTAAGGACAAAGTCACAAAGTTCAGCCACCAGGTTAGCCGTGACATTATCGGGGATAGTGTTCTTGATGGCTTGTAGTCCATCTTTGTGTGGAATGTTGGTGTAGAGGGCTTCTACATCCATAGTGGCCAGGATGGTGTTATCAGGAAGATCACCGATGGATTGTAGTTTCCTCAGGAAGTCAGTGGTGTCTCGAAGGTAGCTGGGAGTGCTGGTAGCGTAGGGCCTGAGGAGGGAGTCTACATAGCCAGACAATCCTGCTGTCAGGGTGCCAATGCCTGAGATGATGGGGCGCCCAGGATTTCCAGGTTTATGGATCTTGGGTAGTAGACAGAATATCTACTGTGCGGATTTGATCTTGTGCTTTTTCAGGGAGTTTCTTGTGTGGGCTCGGGGGTGCGAGCTAGGGATGAGGGGCTGGGGGTTGCAGGAGGGTGCTCCGGGCTGGGGCCGAGGGGTTCAAGGGCAGGAGGGGAATCAGTGCTGGGGCAGGCGCATGGGAGGGCTCAGAGGTGCAGGCTCCGGGCCATGCTTACCTCAAGCGGCTCCCAGAAGCAGCAGCATGTCCCCCATCTGGCTCCTCCACAGAGGCGCTGCCCCATCTGCAGGCACCGCCCCAGCAGCTCCCATTGGCCATAGTTCCCAGCCAATGGGAGCTGCGGGGTCAGTGCTTGGGCAGCATGCAGAGCCCCCTGGATGCCCCTATGCCTAGGAGCCAGAGCGGGGGACATGCGCTGCTTCCAGGAGCCGTGCAGACTGGGACAAGCCCCAACCCTACTCCCCGGCTGGAGCGCCAGAGCAGGGCAAGCCCCGGATCCTGCTCCCCGGCAGGAGCTCAAGGGCCGGATTAAAACATCTGGAGGACCAGATGCGGCCCCTGGGCCATAGTTTGACCACCACTGTCCTAGACTCAACTTCATGGGATTTCTTTGTTCTTAAAGTGTTACCTTTTGAATGTCCCATCCAATCAATTCCACAGTTCCAGGGAATGTTGTGAGCACCAATGGGCAGTACCCTATTGATTTTGATGAAAATCAGAAAACCAGAAGTGGGAAATAGGTGAATGAGGAGCCTCTGGGATCCAGTTTGCAGACTCAGCACCTTCTAACAGCTTTACTATTGTCTACAGATCAAAGAACCAATTGATGGCAACCACAAACACCATCCAGCATAATGCCAATCCTCATCTCAGTCCATCCCATCATCCCAATATAGTTTAAATTTTGACATCCAGAATGACTCATCTTCCAAACAGAAAGAAGATAAGCAAGAATGGTGGAGGGATATGGGTAAATGGTGGTGAACACTGAGCCCAACACAGGGAGAGAATGAGAGCAATGGTTTTGGGTGGGGCACACAGAGCCCATGGCATGTGCCAGAGGGAAGAATCAAGGGACATACAGCCCTTGGCATGACAACAAAGCAGTGGAGTTGCAGGGGGTCCCTGAAATAGAGAGGGAGAAGCGTTTGGCACACATGTAGTTTATGGGGAAAAAGAGGAATGCAAGGAGCCCCTAAGTGTGTGCAGGGAGCTCAGCCTACAGAAGCAACAAAGCCTGTGACCCTCTAGTTCAGGGGCGGGCAAACTTTTTGGCCTGAGGGTAAATCAGCAGTCTCTCCCATTTTCCCTTCTAAGTTTTACTCTGGCTCTTAAACTAACAGTATCAATCCCCTTCCAGCAGTGATCATCATAACATGCATCAGGTTTTGGAAATTCTATGGAGGGCCAGTTAGGGGAGGTTGTGCTTCCCCAAACAACCAGGTGTGGCCCAGCCCCCCCCATATCACATGCCCCCCCCCCCCCCGCTTCTTGCCCCCTGACAGCTGCCCCTGGGACAGCTGCCCCATCCAACCTGCCCAGTTCCCTGAGAGGCCCCCAGAACCCCTGCCCCCTCCCCCACCGCTCCCTGTCCCCTGACTGCCCCCCACTGCCCTATCCAACCCCCCCTCCTTCCTGACTGCCCCCCCAGGACCCCTGCCCCCATTCAACCCCCGTTCCCCACCCTCTGACTGCCCAGACCCCTATGCACACCCCCGCCCCCTCCCCTGAACTCCCCTGCCCTCTGTCCAACCCCCCCGTTCCCTGCCCCCTTACTGCGCTACCTGGAGGGCCAGCGGCTGGAGCCGAGTCAGGCCAGGCTCTGCAGCTGCACTGCCCCAGCAGCTCGCAGCCCTGCTGCCCAGAGTATTGTGCCGGTGCGCAGTGAGCTGAGGCTGCAGGAAAAGAGGAAGAGCAGGGGAGGGCCAGGGACTAGCCTCCAGGGCCAGGAGCTCAGGGGCAAGGCAGGAGGGGCCCATGGGCCGTAGTTTGCCCACCTCTGCTCTAGTTAATATAGTTCCATAAATGTACAAGGGACTTTTACACGCATAAGATTGTCTCTGCCAGAGGAGCTTAAGAGTTACAGAGAAGAATAATTTCTATACATGAAATGTTTCAGAGTAGCAGCCGTGTTAGTCTGTATTCGCAAAAAGAAAAGGAGGACTTGTGGCACCTTAGAGACTAACCAATTTATTTGAGCATGAGCTTTCGTGAGCTACAGCTCACTTCATCGGATGCATACCATGGAAACTGCAGAAGACCATGAAATATTTCAGGACTTGAATTTGATATAATTTTAGTGGCATGGGGGGGTGAAATTCCTTTACTTTAGAACAGAGGGGCGTGTGGTTATTTCTGTCAGGCTTGGCTGAGGTCTGACCCAAAGACAATATTTTTTGAAAATGAATTTCTCCCCCTTTCACTGCTTCTTCCTTCTCTAGCCCTGGATTCTTTAAGTTCCTCAATTAAAAAAGGAGAAAATAAATACTATGTTTAACAATGTAACAATCCTGACTAACATCCCCAGACAAAAATAAATTGAGGTGAGCTGTTTTAAATCATGCTACTAAAAGGACTGAACTTCAGGTAGAAAGTGCTTCAAGTGCTCTATAATGGCACAGCATTATTTAACACTTCTGTACTTCCCTAGGTTTGTGTGTTGTTATAGGCGCAGTGCTCCTTCTGCAAAAAACTGCCAGGTCTCTTTTGTAATGCCTGGGATCCACATGACAGCCAAAACCTCTAGATCAGAATTTTTGTACAGGTGTATTGCAACAACCCCAACATTTAACAAGTTTTCATGATATGGTTTCTATTTGCATACACACAAACCGACAACTACCACTTGCACATATAGGGGATCAAATCAACTGTATATGCAGCTGTTGGTGCTAGAAAACTGCACATGCAGGTGTTGGGACATGCACAAGTGAAGGCTGTATTAAGACTTCTGTAATAATGTGGCTTTTGTGTTTAATACTGAATTAATTTCGGATAAGTAGTAAATTATCAAATTTATGAAATATAAAGCATTGTTGGAGGTAGGAGTGGAAACGTTCTTTATTTTCATTAACTAGTCATGGTTTTAAAATCTTAACAATCGAACATTCAATTAATAGCTTTTCCAATTGCCGACAAGCCAATAATTTGCTATAAATAGGGTTGGGACAGAAAACCTACTACTCTTGAGGAACTTCAGTTTCCTAACACTTCCTTCCGTGTTGGATAATGTACTTGGTGGCTCAAGCAGATATTTTATTCTTTACTAAGTAAGCATCTTTCAATAGCATAGATCCAGTTAAGCCAATAACCTCAAGAATAAGCCAACAATGCCTTTTTGCTTGGCATGCACTCAAAAGCCTCAACAAACGGATATTTTTTGTTCCCTGGTAAGGGATTGAGTTTCCGGTATTTATCTATTGACCTCTTATCCCCAGTCTGGATGGCTGAGAAACTATAGCACTCTGCATCTAGATGACTCATGACATCTTAAAATTTCAAATGAATGTCAATGATCAAGCAATAAGGCATGATGTGATGAGTTTATCTTGAGATAATTACACCTTGGTGGGGTATATAATGGGGTTCAACACATTTAAATAGCAAGACACTCATCAGTTTTACACAGTGTTGCAGATTTAAGTGGCATCAACATCCCTCTTCATGGAATGGAATGATAAAGGTTAAAGTAATCATGTTATTGTGTTTTCGTATTTTGTCTTAACCCACATTTGCTTCCATTCTCCTCTCAAATCAACCACTGTCCTATTCCCACCCCCACCATACTCTGATTGCAACAGATTGTCCTGGTGATTTGTTTTGAGCTTTTTCTATTTATAAAAAAACTGAACAAATTTAGTGGATGTGATAAAGGTACTTATCGGCAGAGAGTGGACTGAGCAGAGAATAATGTAGCTTACAAAGTTTCTCAAAGTTCTGCAAAGTCTCCTCTCTTCTGATATGCAAGAGTTCTGCTATCCCAGTCAGGGATTTCTCTTCATCAGAGACAGCCAAAGTAGGCTGAATTGTTTAGTGGTTTTCTCATGTACAGAAATAAACAAGGATGAGACTCCCAAATACATTCATTCTGTGACCTAAAGCTAGCCTGCAAGGAATTAAGGGTTCTCTAGCTTTGATGCCAATGAACTTGAACAGTCAGCAGCAGATAACATAAGGGACGTCAGTCTCCAAAATGTTAGTGTTTTTACTCCACAATGGTTCTTACTTCTAGATTATCTTTCAATTTTTCATCAGTTTCACAGCCATAAATATTTATTTTTTCTAATGATCAGTGCTGCAAATTAAACATGGATTTCAAACTCATAATGTGCTCTATTTCGTGCATTCTGTGGGCCATATTATACCCTCTGTTACATCCTATACAACCCTCTTGTCTCCAGTAAGGTTACATGGGGTATAAATGAGGGCAGAATGTGGCTCTGCAACTGGACTTCTTTCCATCAGTAGAGTAGTTAATGAAACATGAACAACAACAGAAACCAACTCATTATCCCATATCGGTACTTGCTCTGGAATAACACAGTCATAAATATTGCAGTAGCAAATTCCTGTATCTCAGAAAAGTATGCAGATGTAATACTGGATCCATACAGGAAGCGGATACGTTAAGTATGCACCATTTTGGTACAGAAGCTTTTCTGACTTTACCCAGACCTAAATTATTTTAGTTACATAATATTTTAATATTTAATTTATTCTTAGGAAATTCTAATTTTCCACAGCATATCTGATAAATTTTTTGAAGGGAGATCAGAAACAGAGAAGATTAAATACACTTTTCTGCACTGTACGGCTGAAAACCTAAACTAGCTCAGTTATTCCAAAACATAAATAAGCTTTAAAATTATATAAATCTACTCTTCCAACTCCAAGTTGTTAGAGACAAAACTAGATTTTCTAATGGATAATGTCTGCTTAAAATAATATGAAACCCTAACCCTGAACAAAAATGTCTTTACTTATGTTACCACCACTTCCTGAAATAAAAACTAAGAGCAAAAGCCCATGCTCTTCTAAAGCAGAATTCCATTGACTTCAATGAAGGCATGCAGATTTCCACCGCTTGGGGGTCTGGTGCAAAGAATTTTAAAATTTCAATTTTAGGTTTGTGTTTAGAAGAGATTAGAAACACAAAAACAATATTAACAGAAAATTCAGAAGTTACTATAGAACTCAAATCTATTATACACCATTCAATATACTCTGTTTCTTCCACGTTATTTCTCTTATCTCTTTAGAGAATAATTTCTACTTTAGGTAGCAAATGCTGAAATATGTGAACATAAAGCATTTATAAGGGGGCAAGACGAGTGTCCTCTCCAGGACTTAAAATACACTGTACACTCTTAACGTAAGAAAAAGGTCAACACAATAAGGGAATAATCAGAAAATAATGCCTCCCGTATGAAACAATCTTAACCATTTTTAATGGTTTATCTTTTTCAAGAGACAACTGCCAACTTCTTAACAAACTTGGGAGTTAATCCTGAGAGGCAGAAAGCATGCTTAACACCTGCTGTTATCAGTTACCTCATGGACACCACTGACTATCAATATAGGGTCCTTAAAATGCATATGTGGTAACTTCTATAACATTGTATTTATAACTTTAATATTTATTTTTATTCAGGTTTGAAGTACTCCTGTGTTTGTGGACTTTTGCCTCTCTTTAAAGCTACTTACCCTTCTTGAACTGGCATGCCCCAACCAGGAACCCAACAATGGGAAAAAATATGTTGTAGGTCCAGTTCAATTTCTAACTAATAGCAAAAAGGAAAATGTTAAAAAAAAATCAAGAGAAGTAACTGAAGAAAGTAAAATTTATGCTGAAACAAACAGGAGCAACTGAAAACCTAGGAAATGTGAAGTTAGGGAATTTACAAGCAGAACTGATGGTAAATCTTGTACAGTCAAGTTCTCAGTTTCTTTGCTTTTAAAATAGTTTATACAGAGAAAGAAATACCTACTTGTGTCTGCCTGGCTGCCCACACTGATGTATCTGTCATTGCCAGGAAGTGCTGTTTGATAGTAAGTTGCTTCCTCCTGCTGAGGAACCTTGGCATTCTTTGTCGTAAGGAAAGTCACCGCTAATTCCAAGTTCCCATTGCTGTCCTTTAAATGTCAACAGAAAAAGAGACTTAATTTTTTTTTTTTTTAATTTAAACAGTAGGCCAGAATGAGTTTGTTATGATCAACTTCAACTGTCATACAACCAACTGCACTTCATTTTTTCCGCATGAAATTCTGGTTAGAAAGCCACAACCTAAAATCATTTTAACTCTTCAGACTTTTATTTTATATACTTGGCTAGTTTCTAATCAAATAATGTTGTGGGCATAATGTCTACTTCCAATTATAAATGACAGAGCAGTCAACAGGTTTCTTCTGTAATTACTCTTCATTAGAGTTGTACCCATCAAAGAAGAAATTAGTTAAAAAGGCACTGTAAATTATAAATTTCAGATGGCAGTCTCATCTAGTGTAATTTGGCTCATCTAGCTTCATTGACTTCAACAGAACTAAGACAAGTTATGCTACCTGAGGATCTGGCCTTTTATTTTTAAGGCTACAGGTATTCTATTGTTGACCTTTCCTCTAGTCTAAATTTAACCAGGAGTAACAGACATACACACACAGATGTTAAAAATGCAGCCCCTTCCCTCCCCCCCCCCCTTTCGATTTTTTCTTGGAGAAGGAAGGAAAAGGTTGTGTGTGTATTTTTGTATAATAAATTGAAAGGTAAGCTTGAGGGAAGGGGAATTTTGCTTCGTTGTATGGGAAAGAAGTGTGGCGGTTTCTACTCCTGCCGCACCCCCACCCCCAAAAAAATTCAGGTCTTGTTTGCTCTGCAAGAATTTATGACACCTGGAGAACTAGTGAAATGATGTTATCACAAGAGTCAAAAGAGAGCAAATGAGGACAAATTAAGACAGGAAGAGATCCTTATTCAATCTGCTGAAGGGTCTTGTCTACATTAGAAAAGTTGTATTGCTTTAACTAAACCAATGTATTTAACCCACCCTGAGGATGCAGTTATATTAGCATAGGGGTATCTTATACCAGTACAGCTGTTCCAGTATGGAAAGGGGAAGAAGATATATAAATTATAAGGGATATAACTGTTTTGACTCTACAGTGGGACGGTAGAGTCACTAATTACATAGCTTAAACAAAACAAAACAAAAAGCCACCACCTAGCAAATCCTTAGCCAACAGTCAGACTGTGCACAAACTGTGCAGATGAGGCCTGAGATGCTTTAGTTTTTGTTGACATCAGTGTCTTCAAATTCAGTGCCTAATTAACATTTTGGCTGAATAAATATTTTGTTAAAGATTCATTCCCTGAAAATCTGCCCAGACACTTCAGAGGTCCACCAACACATAACCAGGGAAGACCACACTTCATACTCCTGATATTTCTAAGGTAAAAAAACACCATTGGGAAATAAATATATATATTACACACACACACTACATATATATAATAATCCTCTCAGGATTTTTTTTTTTTGGTGCATCATAAAATAGCAGGGATGTTAACAGTGATCTGAGAGATGGCTAGAGAATATTTTCCTTCTTTTTAAACACACCCCACCCAACACATCAATTGATATTAATATCTAACCAGATATCAATTTTGTTCTTTCAAATTACACAAGAAGCCATTAATAGGTATTGTGTCATTTTTCCACTAAAAGGGAAATGCCATAGGAATGAATCAGGATGCTACCTTTACTGCTCTTTTTTGATTAGATGGATACGACATCCAAGCACTACCCCCTCTGCCTGACCACACACCAAAAAAAAAAAAGTTTCCAACTTATTTTTCACATAAGGAATTATTAGGTCTTGCCTCCTTACACTGAAGAATGTTGTTCAGATCTTTAGTAGAGCTAGACAGTGACATCACAGGAGGCTAACTTACAGCATGTGCACGTGCTGCTTCCCATTAGTTAGATATTCATTAAAAATCCACCATACCTTCAAGGCCTGTTGCAGTACTTGGATGTCATTGATACCAGTGATCTCCCTCAGCTGATTCAAAAATGTCTGCTGGTGCTGTAAAAAATAAATAAATGGTCAGAATAATGTCTACATAATGGCAAAATAATTGTGTTGTGTACCCTTGTAAATTACAGAAAGATATATATTGTGTACATATCTAGAAGGTAGGAGAGTTAGCATGAGGGATCATATATTTTAGTTTTCCCCATCATTTATGCACCTTAATACATCAGTAAAAAGTTGTCCAGGTATCTGTATTTCTTTTAGAGATACAAAAGAATATTTTTTATGCACAAAGACAGATTGCATATTCCTTTATGCATTTTCCTGCTCTCATGCTGTGCACTCCAGAAAGTCAGGGAGCATGTGTGAAATTTCAGATTGCATCCACTGGCTTCTGACACAAAACCACAACTCCCCTTGGTGACCCTTCCCATACTGCTTTTAAGGGTGCTGAGGAGTAAGTAGGTTATGTAACAGAGGGAATGACTGGCTGGCTAGCTGCGAATGGTCTCAGCAATGAGCTTTGGAGACCCAATTATCTACTGTCTGTGTTCACTGTAAACCACCTCCATGCCAATCCTGCAACTGGATCCATGTGAGCAGACCTTTGCACCTGTATGGAGCCTCACGGGCTTCAAAGGGGCTCCATAAGGCTGCCATAGTCCTCCTGTATGGAGTCAATTACATGACTGGGGATTTAAAGTATGTAAGAAAAACAGTGTCTATTGAACATGCTCAGAAAGTAATTTTAATTAAATAATAACTTCTTTATTTCTTAACTAATTATTTCAGACATCACAAATGCGCTCATCCCTCAAGAATTTACTTTGCATATGCAACAAGTTTTAAATCTTAACCATTTGAATTGTCAGAGCTCAGAAATTCATCTCACTATTTGTCTCCTAGTGTGGAACTAATTTATTTTATTTTATTTTTGCACCAATGCACTGATAAACACAGCAGTACTGTGGAGTAAGACAAAGCATCCTAAATCAGCAGTGTCTCCCATTTTCCCTTCTAAGTTTTACTCTGGCTCTTAAACTAACAATATCAATCCCCTTCTAGCAGTGAACATCATAACATAAAGTGCACTGGACATTTGCATATCTGCCAATATAATCTGATAATCTAAAGAACTAATGAAAACAAGTAATAACTAAGTTAAAGAAAACATTTATAACCTTCCCTCAAGAATGGCTACACTCATGAAGTAACTTTTAAACACATGGTATTTTTAGTTTCAAGATAGCACAAATATGTACAATTTTAAAATGTGTTTTTCATAGCTTTCCAACAAAAAAACAAAACAAAACACCTGTTTTCTTTTTCTCCACTCATCCCAAAAAATTATACCTTAATTCTGACAGTGTGAAAAACAGGGATCATAATGGCTCTTAAAGTTTCATTGTGATGATTTAGTGAAACTTCAAGATTATAGGCCACTGCTCTAAACTAACGAATTACATTTCTGTTCTGGGAGATGGAAAAGGAAGGAAATATTTCCTGGCATTTGCAAGACGTTTTTTGTTCCTAATTTTGTTGACCACATCCTGAAATCAAAACGGTGATTATGTGTGTAAGAGAAGGTCTAGTAAAGTATAGGGTTTGAAAAAAATGCACTTGCTATAATGAAAATTAAATGCAGTCATTTTCAAAATGTAACAATACATGAACAGCGAGTGTCTTGCCAAGTAATTCCAAAATACTTCTCTGTAACAATAAATATTGGGGATACGGTTAAATATTCCTTTTTCAAGTTAACTTTCTAATAGAGTTTGTTTTTAAAATTTCACAAGATGTAAACACATAAAACCCATCCAAGTATTTCATTCATGCAGTACAAATCTGTACATGCAGTACACACATTGATACAAGGGTGTACATATCATTATCTCATCTTTGTAAATAGCTGTATCCAGGAAATCAAAAACCGTTTGGATAGATAATTCTAAACTACTGAAAACCCAAAGTAACACTACACTGAAAGGCACTATTTCATGTCCTAATAAGCGGAGATAGGCCAGTTGTTCAGTATAAGAACATAAGAATATCTATCCTGGGTCTGACCAGTGGTTCATCTAGCCCAGGATGCTGTCTTCTTATAGTGGCTGGTGCCAGATTCTTCAGATGGAATTGACAGAACACTGCAATTAAGTGATTCATCCCTTATTGTCCAGTCCAACTTTTGGCAGTCAGAGTCCTAGGGACACCCAGAACACAGGGTTGCATCCTTGACCATTTTGGATAATAGGCACTGACAGACCTATCATCCATCAACTTGTCTAGTTCTTTTTTGAACCTGGTTATAATTTTGGACTTCACAACATTCCCTGGCAGAGTTCCACACCTCGGCTGCACCATGTGAAGAAGTACTTCTTTTTGTTTCTTTAAAACTTGCTGCCTGTTCATTTCATTTGGGTGACCCATGGTTTGTATGGTATGTGAAGGGGTAAATAAAAGCTTCCTTATTCATTTTCTCCACACCATTCAGGATTTGAGAGACCTCTAGCATATCCCCCTTAGTCATCTCTTTTCTAAGCTGTACAGTCCCAGTCTTTTTCATTTCTCTTCATATGGAGGTTGTTCCATACTCTTAAATCATTTTTATTGCCCTTCTCTGTACTTTTTCCAATTCTCATACATCTTGCTTTGAGACAGGACAACCAGAATTGTATAGTGATATTATGATTATGTTTTATTAGTTATCCCTTTCCTAATGATTCCAAACATTGTTCACCCCCCCCCTTTTTTTTCCTTACACTGTTGATGCACATTGAGAACAATCCACGATGTCTCCAAAATCTGAGTGATAATAGCTAGTTTAGACCCCATCATTTTGCACAGATACTTGGGATTATGTTTTCCACTGTGCATTGCTTTGCATTTATCAGCATTGAAATTTCATCTGCCACTTTGTTGCCTAGTCACCCAGTTTTGTGAGATCCCTTTGTAACTCTTCACAGTCAGCTTTGGAATTAACTATCTTGAGTAGTTTTGTACTATCTGCAAACTTTGCCACCTCACTGTTAAGCTCTTTTTTTCAGATCATTTATGAATATGTTGAACTGCACTGGTCCCAGTACAGGTCTTTAGGGGCCCTGCTATTTATCTTGCTCCACTGTGATAACGGACCATTTATTCCTGCCCTGTGTTACTTATCTTTTAATCAGCTGCTGATTCACAAGAGGACCTTCTCTCTTATCCCATGAATGCTTATTCCACTTAAGAGCCTTTGGTGAGGGACCTTGTCAAAGGCTTTCTGCAAGTTCAGGTACACTATATCCACTGAATCACCCTTGTTGACCCCCCTCAAAGAATACTAAGATTGCTGAGGCACAAATTTCCCTTTTTGAAAGCCATGTTTACATTTCCCCAGCAGTGTGTTCATTTAGGGGTCTGATAATTCTGTTCTTTACTACAGTTTAAAAAAATTGACTGGTACTGAAGTTAGGTTTACCAGCCTGTAATGGCCAGGACCACCTCTGAAGCCTTTTTTAAAAACCAGCTATCCTCTGGTCATCTAGTACGGATGCTGATTTAAGTGATGGGTTACATATCGCAGTTAGTAGTTCTGCGATTTCATATCTGAACTCCTTCAGAACTCTTGGGAACTCCTTCAGAATACCATCTGGTCCTGTGATTTAGTTATGTTTAATTTATGAAATCTGTTTCAGAGCCACCTCTACTGACACCTCAATCTGGAACAGTTCTTCAGATGTGTCACCTAAAAAAAAATGGTTCAAGTGTGGGAATCTCCCTCACATTCTCTGCAATGAAGACCGATGCAAATAATTCATTTAGCTTCTCCACAATGGCCTTGTTTTCTTTGAGTGTTCCTTTACCACCTCAATCATTCAGTGGCCACACTAATTATTTGTCAAGCTTCCTGCTTCTGATGTACTTAAGTTTTTTTGTTAGTTTGTGTCTTTTGCTAACTGCTCTTCAAATTCTATTTTGGTCTGCCTAATTCTACTTTTACACTGAAATTTCCAGAATTTATGTATTCCATACATTGAAAGTGTGTGTTACGATATCAAGCCGGGAGTGGCTGCAAGTGCTTTGGAGGATACGATTAAAATTCAAAATGATCTGAACAAACTGGGATGTATTAGCAGGAGTGTTGAAAGCAAGACACAAGAAGTAATTCTTCTGCTTTATTCCCTGTTGATTAAGCCTCAGCTGGAGTACTGCGTCCGGTTCTGGATTGTTCCTCTTTCCTGAAATGTGCAAAGTGGAGGAAGTCCAGAGAAGAGCAACAAAAATTATTAAAGATCTAGAAAATGTGATGTATGAGGAAAGATTAAACAAACCCGTTTTTTTCAGTCTGGAAAAGAGAAGACAGAGGGGGACGTGATAACAGTTTTCAAATACAGAAAATGTTGTTACAAGAAGGAGGGTGAAAAAATTCTCATTAACCTCTGAGGAAAGGACAAGAAGCAATGGGCTTAAATTGCATCAAGGGAGGTTTAGGTTGGACATTAAGAAAAACTTCTTGGCAGGGTGGTTAAGCACTAGAATAAATTGCCTAGGGAGGTTGTGTAATCTCCATAATGGAGATTTATAAGAGCAGGTCAGATAAACACCTGTCAGGGATGGTCTAGATAGTAGCTAGTCCTGCCATGAGTGCAGGGGACTGGACTAGATGACCTCTCGAGGTCCCTTCCAGTCCTACAATTCTATGGCAGCCCCATATATTTTGGGAATGTCAGGCAACATAAAAATAAAACAAAACAAAAAGAACATAACAGCTCATCTCTCATAGGGCTGGGCCCAACTCCCTGTTCTAGATGTTGTGACTAGCATAAGGTGTGTCAGCACCACTCACTCAAATTTGGCTTGGCCACCTCTCTGTCATCAGGGAAGGGCTGTCAGGCTACACCTCAACAGCACTGCAAACTCCTGCACCAGCTCACAACGCCCAGAGCGGGGAGCTGGGGACAACCCCCCAAGGACAGGAGCCATTGCTGCAGGGTGAGAGTAGTGAGGACTCACACTGTAACCTCCCTGAAGGACTTCTCAATTTCCCAAGCAAGGGACAACATATAAGGAAGGATAGGGGAGGGGAGGGATGCCTGGCATGAAGATAGGGGAAATAGTTAAGGAGGGGGAAGGGGTCCGAGGGAATATCGGGGGGTTAAAATGAGAGGGGGGAGCTGAAGGAAGCAATAGAGGCTGGGACCATTCAGGGTGTCCCATGTCACTAAGTTGGGATGGAGAGATGAGGCTTATTTGGGGTCTGCAGTATGGGCTAAATTTCAAGGAGGGAACCCTAAGGAGCTATCCAGGATATATTGGGACAGCTAACTGCAGTGGTGGTTAGTGAGTGTCTCAAGGCAGGTTTGCACCTGTGCAAATGTATTTATAGCAAGAGTTGCTCAAACACCTCATGAAAATTCACAGGTTTTGCCCTCAGAAGTGTTGTGTTTTAAAATCCGAAGCCACCTGTCATAATTAAACATAGCAAAAAATTTAAGCATGAAAGGACATATGTTGCTGATAGCGACACGATATGCAGATTTTCCAACTGTCAGCTGCAATGGGAGTAAAAAGACAGGCTCATTACAGACTGTTGATCTGTCAGTCACAGGAGAAAAAAACCTGTACAGTCACGGATATAAGCAAAAGAACATGCCAAGCTACAAATGGTGAAACACTGCAAAGTGCCAAGACAGCCAAAGAAAAAACTGCATTCGTAGAGGATGCAGTTCCAATGTGTGCCAGCAGCAACACCCACTACAGAAGCTTGACCATCCTTCAGTTCAAAAGTACTTGAATCACTACGCATCAGGTGAGTTAACTTCGCGGCTTTTTTCCCCTGAAACCATTTAATTAATTATTAAACTAATATGAAGACAACTGGAAATGTTGACGACTTTTAAGCATTTTCCAATATATTGTTTCAAACTAGTGTCCTTTTATCCTATTTTAGGAGCCAGTGACCTTCCAAGTTCTGACTGCTTCAGGCTGGAATATCTTCCACAAGCTGGACAGGCAACAAAGGATGAGGTGCCGTCATAGGCAAGCATCCGGCTGAGATTTGTGACAAAATGTCAGACAGTGCAGGAAGGTGTGTGTCTGTAGTTTTATTTTGGTGCTACAGAGACAGAAAACATTCACCAGGCTGCAGTCTTATTTCTTGAAACTGCCAATGCAGCCACATGTTCCCAGGCATTTATGGATATGTTGAACAGCTACAACATAGCATTCTGATGTGCTTGCCACTGAGTGACTCAGCAGTGTATATAATAAAGTGTTTCAGTGCTCTTGAAGTTTTGCATATGACATGTTGGGCACAGAAACTCCATTTAGTTGGAAATGGATTTGTCGATCAGTTAACTGACAAATTCACAGTGGCAAGATTTAAGACAGGAGTTTTCATTCTCAAGACACTGAAGTCTGCCTTTCTGCAATTCCTAAAGGTAAACCACCCTGAGCTGTCTGCTTTCTTATATACCCAGCAAGCAATAACCAGGTCGAACTCCTGGTTCAGTTCTGTGCTTTGTTAGCTTTCTTTGATCTGAAGAAGCCAGCCCATTATGAAAGCCCTCCTAACGATCCTGGAAGATGTAAAGTTTCAGTGCAGCTTTGTGAAGGCACATTGTGCACAAATACCAGATTTCATTACACAATTAGATTAAATCAAAAAGGCTTGGGCACTCTTGCTCACAAAAGAGTACTGATGTTCATGTGAAGTGTTGTGCTATTAAGAATCGCTGTAGAGGCCTCAGATGAAAACAGTATTGCTGCCATGGAGCCAGACACAGAAGACTGAGCATCCGACAGGCAAAAGTGACTATTCAAAACTTACTTGATAAGATGGTCAAACAAATATCAGAAAATGCAGCAATTAAATTACTAGCTTCATTTAGCTTATTGTGTAATCCACTGGAGATAGCCACATGACCATCCTAAATACAAGTATCATCAAGGATTATTAAAAATGTGCCACTGCTAACAGATATCAAAAAGGTATGTGTGTTATTATGGTACCTGAAACTGAGCAAAAAGTGTATAAGATTAAGAATATTATTAAGCATATTAAGAATCATTCTGATGTATCTAGATGCTACTGACATACTGTTTGGGCTCATGTGCCAAAATGCCAGTTTATCCAGTATCATTATTTAGTGTCTCATGTACCCTACAGTTAGTGTAAACTGAGAACTCCACCCACCCAAGAATACACTGATTGAAAGCAACAGATCACAAATCATGAAAAAAGAAAATGCAGAATACTGTTCTGTGCTTGTTTTTAATTCCTAAAACCTTTCAGTACCCTGGAATAATGATTAATTATACTCTGATAGTATAGCTAAACTAGGATTTATACACTGTTTTTATTTACCTACAGTCAACTGCGGTATTTATTACATTTACAGAGAAATAAAACATTTTAATGGATAAAACAAAAATTCCTGAAAAATAAAATGAAAATTTTAAAAAAATAAAAAGAATTTCACAGGTCTCTATGTATTAAGATTAAGGGACACAATCAAATTTGTTTGAATTTTTTTCAAAACCTACTGTTGTCACAAGACCTATGATTAATTGAAATATTGGAGGGGAAATCCCTCCCCCAGCTTTTTTTTTTTTCTGTGCCTTTGACAGCACCATGTATACAATGGATTTAGTTGTTTTCCCACCGAATAGTCAGTTTACCCTATTTGTGTGCCACTCACACAGCAGCAAAGGACAGAAAAAAACAAGAATAATTTGAAAATGTGATTATAAAACCACTCTAATTGGTGAGGGGTTTCCAGGACAGTTGTGATCTAACAACGTGTGGGATCAAAAACATGGGAAATGATTACAACATAAACCACTCCTCAACATCATTGCTACATTAAATTGGGGAAGTTTGCAAAGGACAGCTGGAGCAGCAGGACTGGGTCCTATAGTCACTGAGATTTTTGGATGGATATGATACTACTTGTTCTAGCTGCATTGCCTACTCTAAAGGCTTGGCTACACTTGCAAGTTACAGCGCATTGAAGGAGCCCCGGGTCGCACTAGCTCACTACCCATCCACACTGGCAAGGCATGTAGAGCGCTCCGACTCCGCAGCTGGTCCGCTCCTGGTACTCCTCCTCAGTGAGTGGAATAATGTTTTGTGTGCCCCTGCTGGAGCACCGCAGCACCAGAGTGGACGCCCTGGTCTATTAATGCGCTCTGATCGGCCTCCAGAAGTGCCCCACAATGTCTGTTCTTGCCACTCTGGTCATCACTTTGAACTCTACTGCCCTGCCCTCAGGTGACCAACCGTCAGACCCATCCTTTAAATTCTCTGGAAATGTTGCAAATCTCCTTCCTGTTTTCTGAGAGCACTCCACGCCTGGCTGAGCAAATCTTTCCAGGTGACCATGCCTCCATGCACCAGGCACTCCCCAGTATGGAGCAATGCCGAGGTGCTGGACCTCATCAGTGTTGCGGGGGAAGGAAGCTGTCCAGTCCCAGCTGTGCTCCAGCGGTAGGAATTACGATACTTTCAGGCAGAAATCAAGGGACTTGATGGAAAAGGGCCATGACCAGGACGCTCTGAAGTGAGGGTTAAAGTGAAGGAGCTGCAGAATGCCTACTGCAAAGCCTGCGAGGCGCACAGCCACTCCAGTGCTGCCCCTGCAACCTGCTCTTTCTACAAAGAGCTGGACACGATACTTGGGGCCGACCCCACCTCCACTCCAACAACCACTACCATGGACACTTCAGAGCCCAGTTCAACAAGGCAGGAGGAGGAGAAGGAGGAGCAGCAAAGTAGAAGCAAGGGTGTTGAGGCAAAGGAAGGCACCCCGGAATCCCATGATGCATGCAGCCAGGAGCTGTTCTCAAGCCAGGAGGAAGGTAGCCAGATGCGGCGGCCGGTGCCTGGGGAAGGACAAACACCAGAGGAGGTTCCCAGTAAGCAGCTTTTATTTTGAGAAGGAAGTTATTCGGTACGGGCTCTTGGGGTGAGGAGGGTTAGGGCTGGGGCTGCATGCATGCCTAGATGTGAAACAGGGCGTTGATGTGCTCTCTCACATCGCGGTAATCGGCCTCTGTGATCTCTTCAAAGGTCTCATCCAGAACTTGGGCAATGCGATTGCACAGGTTTCTCAGGAGAGACACTGTGTTCCTTGTCCCAGTAAGGCTAACTTGTCTGCACCACTGTGCCATGAGAGGCGGGGGACCATTGTTGTACACAGGCAAGGGCGGAAGCCACACTGTGGTAGACGACCATCCCTTGATTCCCAGGTCACCCTCAGCAGCGAGATATCTTCCAGGACCAACTCCTGTGGAACATGTAGATACAGTGTTCAGTATAGGGGCCCCCTGCCACTGTTGGCTCTCTCCAAAGCACAGAAACCCAGAGGAGACAGTACAGCTGTGAAACAGTCAGTCAGGCTTGACCCTGTGCTTACTCACCATTTTGGGGCTCCCGTGGGTTATTTGCGCTCACTTTGGGACAGGCAAATGATGCTATTGTGTAGACTGTGCTTGCCCTTAAGTACAGGGGAATCATTGCTCTGTCTGGTGTGAACAATGCTGCCTCTGTTAAGAAGGTTGCATCTGTAAAGGCAAAATGCAACAGAGATCTCAAAAAGAAAAAGTACTTGTGGCACCTTAGAGACTAACCAATTTATTTGAGCATAAGCTTTCGTGAGCTACAGCTCACTTCATCGGATGCAGCCATCCGTGTTATCACTGGCCGAAAGACTTCAAAGAATCAGAAAGAGGCCACATAGAAGCAAGGAAGACATGTTGCATTAAGTAATGCAGCATTCAAGTAATGAAAATCAAAAAGTGCAGGAGTGGTGGGACAGTGAAAGGAGGATCTGCCAGCAGAATGAAAAGCACCGGCATAAAAGCACGGTGCTCTGGCAGCAAAGCACGGATCGGCTAATAAGCATAATGGAGCACCAAGCGGACTCAATCCAGGTGCTCGTAGCCATGCAGGTGGAGCACTACCATGCCCGACCCCCCCTCAGCCCTTGTCCCAAAACTCTTTCCCTTGTGCCCCCATGTCACCTCCAACCCACCTTCCCCAATATTCGGGTTCTTACCACCACCAGCTGCCTCCAACACCTGTAGCTTCACCACTCCGCCCTGAAAACTTTGACCCTTACCTACTGCACTCAACCCCCATCACCATGCAGTATAGCCATCCTGAAGCGCAGCACTCATTGCACAGCACTCCAGACAGGAAGGCCGAGTATGGTAACAGGACATACGCAAATCTGTGATTGTACCATTCCCCACCCCACTCCCTTGGCCCTTTCTCTTTCCCAAGCAGTTGGGTTTCTTTTCACTAAAAGAATTCTCTTTTCAATAAATGGATTTTTTGGTTTTGAAAACATTCTTTATTATTGCATAAAGTAAAAAAGATACCTTAGCCCAGGAAAGAAACAGGCACCGCAAGTCAGCACAGCAAACACAGATTCCTACTAACATTGGAACCACTGCACTTCACTCCCGTGCAGGGCACCAGACATTACTGGTGGCTTTCAGCCTCAAATTGCTCCCTCAAGGCATCCCTAATTCTTGCAGCCCCACACTGGGCCCCTTTAATAGCCCTGCTCTCTGGCTGTTCAAATTCAGCCTCCAGGTGTTGAACCTCTGTGGTCCATGCCTGAGTGAATCATTCACCCTTCCCTTCATAAATGTTATGGTACAGCACACTGATATAATGGCGGGGATGCTGTCATCGTCAGGTCCAGCTTCCCATACAGAGAGTGCCAGCGGCCCTTTAAACGGCCAAAAGCACACTCCACAGTCATTCTGCACCGGCTCAGCAAGTTGTTGAACTTCTCCATGCTGCTGTCAGGGCTCCCTGTTTAAGGTTTCATGAACCACGGCATTAAAGGGTAAGCGGGGTCTCCAAAGATCACAATGGCCATTTCGACTTCCCCTCCAGTGATCTTCCAGTCTGGGAAAAAAGTCCCGGCTTACAGCTTCCTGAATAGGCCAGTGTTTGGAAAGATGTGTGTGTCATGCACCTTTCCGGGCCAGCCTGCATTAATGTCAATGAAATGCCCATGGTGATTCACAAGCGCCTGGAGAACCATAGAGAAATGCCCCTTCTGATTAATGTACTCGCAGGCTAGGTGTGCTGGTGCCAGAATTGAAATATATGTCCCATCTATCGCCCCTCCGCAGTTAGGGAAACCAATTTGTGCAAAGCCATCCACAATGTCATGCACATTACCTGGAGTCACAGTTCTTCTGAGTAGGATGTGATTAATGGCCCTGCAAACTTGCATCAACACAATTCCAACGGTTGATTTCCCCACTCCAAACTGGTTAGCGACCAATCGGTAGCTGTCTGGAGTTGCCAGCTTCCAGATTGCAATAGCCACCTGCTTCTCCACCATCAGGGCAGTTCTCAATCTCGTGTCCGTGCGCCACAGGGTGCGGGCAAGCTCCACACACAGTCCCATGAAAGTGGCTTTTCTCATCTGAAAGTTCTGCAGCCACCGCTCGTTATCCCAGACTTGCATGACGATGTGATCCCACCACTCAGTGCATGTTTCCTGCGTCCAAACGCAGCGTTCCGCGGTGATGAGCATGTCCGTGAATGCCACAAGCAAACTCGTGTCATATGCTATTGCCTTGGGTAACACATCATCAGAGCCCTCACTGTCACTCTGGATCATAAGGAACAACTCTACTGTCAAACATGATGTGCTGGCAAGACTCATCAGCAGTTCGGGCTCCATTCCCGCAGACCAAAAGGGAAGACAGAGCGCGCAGTACAAAAAATGTTGAAAGTTGGCACCAAATGTGGATAGAAGCACAGGGACTGCTGGGATGCGAACTGATGCATCACAGGGCTTTGGGACAGGACCCAGAATGCCCGGCCCCCTCTGTCCCCTTCCCACACGCCACAGCGCCACAATGGGAAGAGGTGCTCTGTGGGATAGCTGCCCATAATGCACTGCTCCCAATGTCGCTGCAAGTGCTGCAAATGTGGCCACGCCAGTGTACTTGTTCCCTATTGCGCTCTCCGAAGGCGGGTTTAACTCAAAGCACTCTACATCTGCAAGTGTAGCCATGCCCTAAGTAAAAGGCTTTAAAAAAAAAAATGGATTCTTATAGCTCCTCTTAAATCCTTATTTATTCACCTAAATAAAAAAATACCTGATTGTTTTCAAAGTTACTGAATACTCACAAATCCTGTGGAAAACAATAGAAGCTAGAGGTGCTTAGCATTGTTTGTTTTGGGGTTGCCGGGGCGGGGAGTCACTTAGGTTCCTATATCTGGATTTAAGAACACAAGTTTAGGTACTTAGGTTTAAATCTTTTGGCCTTCACTTATAATTAGGGCTCCATGTCTGTCACGGAGGTTGCAGAAGTCACAGATTCTGAAGCTTTCCTCGACCTCTGCAGAGGCCAGGGGGCTAACCCCAGGGCCGCCCAAGCAGCTGGCTCCAGGATCTGCTGGCCCCAGGCAGCTGGAGCCACTGGTCCCAGGCACCCCCCACAACCACACCCTCTTCCCCACCCCCAAAGATATAATCACAGGCCTTATTAATATAAGTCATGGATAAGTCACAGGCAGTGAAATTTTGTTTATTGCCCATGACCTGTCCATGACTTTTACTAAAAATACCCGTGACTAAATTGTAGCCTTACTTATAATGGACAATATAGCTAGAACCAGTAACATCCCACCTACTGATAAGATAACAAAATCCTTAACAATATCCTCTGTACCTATGACTAGGGCCCTACCAAATTCACTGACCATGAAATCAGCATCACGGACCGTGAAATCTGATCTCCCCGTGAAATGTAGCTATTGTCAGGGAGGGGAAGGGCTGGGAATGCTTCAGCTGAGGGGGTCCTACATGCACTGGGATCCAGCTGCTAGCCCCAGCCCAGGCTGAAGAGGGATGTGACTTCCTCTTCCCCTGCATAGGCGGCTCCCAGAGCCAGGTCAGACCCACCTCTGGGAACCTCCCATGGGTGCATGAAACTCTGCAGCTGCTGGCTGGGAGTCCATTTCTGAAGGCAGCACAGAAGTGAGGGAGCTGGTCAGCCCCCGACCCGGGCAGGAGGCTTCTGGGAAAACAGGGACATATGATAACCCCTCTCTCTTCCCCCCGCCCTATGACCCTGACTTCTACGCTACTATTGAAGGTGGAGCTGGCTTTACAGCTGGGCACCCAGCCAGCAGTCGCTGCTCTCCAGCTGCCCAGCTCTGAAGGCAGCGCCTCTGCCAGCAGCACCACAAAAGTAAGGGTGGCAACACAATCCCCCTACAATAGCCTTACGACACCCACTCCACAACCCACTTTTGGGTCAGGATCCCCACGGTTACAATACCATGAAATTTCAGATATAAACTTCTGAAACCATGAAATTGACTATTTTTAAAATCCTATGACAGTGAATTTGGTAGGGTCCTACTTATTTACCTCCCCCTACTTTACATATCCATGATGAATACACATTGCTAACTTTTAGAACAAAAGGGTTCTCATATAAATGGTGAGAATTTGGCAACTATTTGTACTTTAAATACATTGCACCTCAAAGTTCATAGTGTTCTTACTATTTAACCACAAATTTACAGAGCACTTCCTGGGATGAGAAAAGTCTGTTACAGTGGCAGCTGAGCGGACAGAATGCTCATTCACCTTCAAGACTGACAGGGCTTGTCAGACAGCCTCAAAACTGGACAAGACAATGGCATGGAGGGTGGTGAAGGGGGAAATTCTCGTCTCAAAACAATTATTATACTTTCTATGTCCTCATGTTCAATTCCATCTGGGGAGTTAGGGAGTAAACTGGGCAAAATCAAAACTTTAAAAATCACTTTACTATTTTTGACAAACAACTCAAAAAGGTTTTATAAAACACCACAACATATTCAGCAATTACATTAAACAGCCTTTTGTTTCATCCACTAGAATTTACTACAGGAAAGTCATCCCATTCACACTCAAATGGGGGGGGGGGGGGAGGGGAAAAAGTTTCACCTGAACTGCATGTATGGATTCACTTGTTATTTCTCCATGGTTGCTTTACTATAGATTTGCTCTCCCTTATGTAAAGTAGTAAAATCACCTGTGTTCATGTGCTTTTCACTCCAAATATTAAGCCTGTCTTCTCTTTCTCTATCATATCCAAATAACAGTTGCGCTCCTCCATCAAATATCTCAGAGATATTTTACTTT
Source organism: Caretta caretta (assembly GCF_965140235.1). Classification (NCBI taxonomy): domain Eukaryota; kingdom Metazoa; phylum Chordata; order Testudines; family Cheloniidae; genus Caretta; species Caretta caretta. Next base: position 177,111,297 of record NC_134206.1, read on the forward strand.
GGTAGTTTTGCTCCATTTCCTTTGATACAAATTAGAAATCTGAACAAACACTTTAGCAAACAAAAGAAAAAAATCCAGCAAACTGCATGAGACAAGAAGATACAACCTTACCTACATCCATGCTCCCTTTGGTCTCAATGTATCTTTCTATTCTAGTATTAATCCTTTATCACCATTAAAATGAGGAAAATGCATGTTCTCGAATTTCAGTGCTTTTGAGTCCTCCACCAACATATATAAAGTACAGTTACAAAAAACACACTAGAGAAACAATGGAAAAACAGATAAATCCTTCACATGTGCTTTTGTTAATCAATTGAGATATGCTGCCCCAGCATTATTTTTCTCCATCAACCTCAGAAAACGAATTTCCAGATTGATTTGATTACTAACAGCTCCATCAGAATGCCTAGTTTGCACAACTCTTAACATTTTCAGTACAACTTATGAAATACTTTGAAATATATGCACTGAAGCTTTGTATGAAAGTTAAGTACTACCCCAACTGTGCCCTGCCATTTTTACTCATATTGATGTTTCCTTTGGGCATGTCTATACTAGCGTTTTTGGCCATGCAAACATCATTGCATAATTTAGTGCAGACACTCAAACACATGCAAATGCTACTACAAAAACTCATCAATGTTTGCGCCTGGTCACAGTTCACTGACAGAAAAAGATCGCACACAGTGTAGAGTAAGTCATGATCCGGAAGCAACACTGGCAAGTGTTTGTATTAGGGCTGGTCTACACTGGGAACTTACATTGGCACAGCTATGTCTCCCAGAGATGTGAAAAATCCCACACCCCTGAATGATGTAGTTTAGTCGACCTAACCCCCGGTATAGACAGCACTAGGTCAATGAAAGGATTGCTAGTGCCTCAGGAGGAGCTAGATTACCTCCACCGACGGGAAAACCCCGCCCACTGATGTAGGTAATGTCTACGCAGCAGCTGTGCTGCTGTAGCATTTCAAGTACAGACAAGCCCTTAGCATTCACACATTTCTGAGGAATATCTACACTAAAATAACTGATTCAGTTAAGTTGAGTTACAAGTATAACTAAAAATGCTAGCACAGACAAGCTATGTATCTCCTCCTCCCACAAAGCAATCTGTGTGTCTTTCCTCTCTAATGGCTGCAAGACTACAAGACTCGTTCTAATCCTTCAAAACCCTGATCAAAATTCACTTTTTTTATTAGCCTTTCATGACAGACTTCCATCCTGGACACCGCCTTCATACAGATATATTAAATTGGAACCAATGGTAAGTATAGGCCTACTACATTTCTTATGCAAGCCTCACATCTGCCCATATTCACACCCTGTTCCACGTGTTTGCCACCCCATGCTGTGTTATGTCAAATTTAGATGGTCAATTATTCAGAGCTCGAGCCTGTAACTGTGTCTATTGGTAGAGCACCACATGTACCTACAGTGCTGCATATACAACAACTGTTGAGTGTGACTACCTAGTTTAAAGTCACTGCTGTTAACTCAGAAGTTTTCTATTTTTCTGGCTTCAACACCAACCTTTTCCTTTATAATTCTGTGTCCCCATATTCCACATCTTTGCCCTTTCCAGCCAGCCACGCCTCCACGTAAGGAAATGTCTAATTAACGTTATCTGGCTATACCGTCCCACTGGCGGAGCCTGGACAAGTAAAGCAAGACAGGATCGGCACTACACTTAGTTGCACACAGCTGAGGAAGACACTATAATCCCAAACAGTGCTATAAACTCAGATAATTTAACCACTATCAGGTGCCAAAGCTCAACTGTAATTTACACCACCATATTTCATGACAAACCTCGTATGTATGCTTCCATTCTGAACTACTGAACTGGTTCAGAGGAAAAAAATTTTAGCCTCGCTTTTTTTTTTTTTTTGGTAGTTATATCTCCAAATATCCCAGCTCTATTCATAACACTTCCAATTTTAAAATTTTCATACTGCAAGTGCACACTGGTCATTTAAGACACTTCATGTGCCTTTGTTTCAAAGGCCCACAAAGACAGTTATATTCCTGGTGATGAACCAGACGGCCTCAAACATTAGTAATGAGAAGTAGGGCCTAACGTAGAATATAACATTCAGCACTTTTGGATTCAACATTTCATTCAAAGAAAAGTAAGTGTTCAAAACTCATGAGGAGAATTTCTTCCCTCTCATAGGACAAATACTTGAGCATTTATCAGTGCTAGGGATATCTTTTTAAGTCACACAAAAAACAACAAAACAAACATGCTCAAGAATGGTATTTTATCTCAAATTCCTTCAAACAATAGAGAAACCAAACCCTGCTTACTTGACTCACAAGTACAGCATTATTGACTTAAACAGGAAAAACTATCAGAATAAAGAATGCAGGGCTTGGCCCCCTACATTTATTCTAAATTAGAATTTCTTTTACTCTAATAGGAATTGATTTTAAATGCAGCTGTTACTGGAACTGCCCCCAACCAATTAGCTCATGAACCGGTCTCATCATGTGATGCTGTTGCTGTAATGAGAAAAGTACTGACTGATTAGAGGATTACATTCCTCTAATCTATAAAGGGGCTTTTAGTTTCTGCTATAAACAAATAATTAAACAAAGATATAGGGAAATTATGCAGAATGGACACACAAAAGACCCTCAGTTACCACAGAGAATGTCATCTCTGCAATGTTAATTATTTCTCCTGGGAACAGTTAAGATCAAGGCTACATCTCTGTACTTTCCAACAAAATAGTAAGCTTTTATTTACTGGTCAGGTTCCAAACCGGTAGCTTGCTTACCTGACTAATAAATGAAACCTATCCACGAAGATACTAGGCAAACCATGTTAATAAGCAATAGATATTTGGGCAGATCAAAATGCTTTGTTGCTGCCACGTGCTTTAACATCACTCGTGTTTTAAGGCTACTTATATCAAAATTACAGTATGTGTGATGGCAGGAAGCCAAGTTTAAAAAAAAAACTGCCTTCCATACTCTAGAAAGGTACTGAAATGAGAGCCCTCACAACACAAGGCATCCACCCCCTGCTTTAAGAGAAACCCCTTATTTAATGCCGTGAAGCGTATCCAGTAAGGAGCTACTAAAGCAGCATCTGATCAAATGAAAATAAGTTTTTACCAAATAATAATGCCATAACTCTCCCAATATGCCTCAAACCTCCCTGAAAGGATCACCTACGTGGCAAAAGGGGAGTTCAATCCTTGGCTTCTCTGCTAGGACTGCCAAAAAATGCCAATTACAGTTATGGTTTGTGCAAGGCAGACATTTATCCACTTGGAACTGGCCTGAGACCGAACTTATTTCAAATAAGTCACTGGAACTACCAGTCCACAACAGCATGGGTTGTATTCAATTTGGAGACAGCGGGAAAAGGGTGTTAAAATCCATTATCAACGTTTGGAGTCAACCAGTCCTCCATAAGCTTTAAAAAGAATGGTTTTTAACATGTATTAATAAAACAGCAGATGACTAAGAACAGCCGTACTAGGTCAGACCAAATTGGGTCCATCTAGCCCAGTATCCCGTCTTCCGACAGCGGCCAATACCAGGTGCTCCAGAGGGAGCAAACAGAGCAGGTAATCAAGTGATCCATCCCGTCACCCATTCCCATCTTCTGGCAAACAGAGGCTAGGGACACCATCCCTGTCCATCCTGGCTAATAGCCATTGATGGACCTATCCTCCATGAATTTATCTAGGTCTTTTTTGAACCCTGTTATAGTCTTGGCCTTAATACTGAATTAGTTTATTTTTCCATATTTTTGCTGACCACCACACAGAGTCACTTTCCCTTTGTGAAGAACTGACTGATTTTTTGTTTTTCTATTTCATAACTGTTTCTATATAGCATCCTAAATATTTTAGGCTTTGATTGCTTGGCATGACTTCTCATTTAGTGTCTTAAAACAAAGCAAAATGTGATTGGTTTTGTATGTTTTAATTCAAGTTACCAGTGCATTGAAGAGCTGTAAACAATGAGATTTTTAAAAAGGATTGAATTAATGAGCTTTCCAACTACAAATATCTATCTCAGAAATTACATAAAACATAATGCACAAAGCAAGTAGTTCTATGGGGGTCGGGGGGAGGAAATCAACTGTTACCTAAATATTGTAAGCCAAATCATTCTCGGTGAGGAAGACCTGTTTAGTGAACTTGCAGTGTTTTCTGTTCCCTGATGTGGACTTTCCTCTAAACCATCCTAGCAAGGGGCAGGGAGGGGATGTTTTGTACTCTCTGCCTCCCAAAACCCCACACAAGGGGAAGGGAGTTTGAGCCCCTAAAACTGCATGATGGCCCAGGTTCTACACAGAGCTAGGCATACATGTCAGACTATCTAAGCCCCACTTTCATTACAAGATGGCTCTGTCACACTTCCATAACCTAGTAACTTAGGGTACATATACACTGTCAGAAAAAAGCCACAGCAGCAAATCTCAGAACCCAGGTCTACAGACTCAGGCTTGCACCACAGCACGAGAACCACCAGGGTAGTCGTTCCCACATGGGCTCTAGAACCGGACAAGGAGGGTGGGTCTCAGAGTTCTACCTCCAGCCTGAGAGTGAACATTCACACTGCTATTTTTTGCACCCTAGCGTAAGCCCAAGTGTGTAAACCAGTGGTTCTCAACCCACGGCCTAATTAGTGCACAGCGGCCACACTGGTCTGGCAGGGCTGACTGCTGGCCCACACTGAGCGCTCCGCTCCCAGCCCTGCGCTGTGGAGGGGTCTCTGGGTGGGGGGTGCTGGGCGTAGGGAACTACGGTGGGGGCTTTAAGGGGAAGGGGCACTGTAGTTTTCAACCTGTAGCCCACAATGATTAATAGGATGAGAACCACTGCTGTAGACCCACACTCCGAGACTCGCTGCCATGTTTGGGGGTTGTTTTGCTTTTGTTTTTACACTGTAGACAAACCCTTAGAGCTAGCCTTCAACACCCCATGGGTGGGGAGGGAGAAAGGCTCTTACAGAGGAAAAGGGAAGAAACAGCACTCCCATGTGTGTAACCTAGAAGTTATTAGGAGATGAAGAATTGGGGGAGATGCTACACACAGCAGCCCTTCCCATAACCCTGTGGTTTCAGATTCACAGAGGCATCATCATATTGTTCTCTCCTGGAGAATCTTCAGGAGTTTCTGGGGCAACAGAAGCACTTCTTTCTTTGAAGGATTTTCTGTTCTATTTTGCTCACATCTCCACAGTAGAGGCCATGAATCTAAAGTTTTTAGAAGATACGGGACTGTATATACATAACACACATGAAGATTAAACTCAGCAATTTGATAGTTCTGTTACTTGTTAATATTTTTGAAAGTAACCCAAATTATTAGAAGTTATTTAATTCTTACAGGTCACTCTAGCTCTTGTTGAAATCAACTTCAGTGTCACCACTGACTTTCATGGCAGCAACATTGGGCCCAGTGTCAAGAAGATAATAATAAATACTGGTTCTACTCACACGATATCGTTTAATACACAATGTGTTGGTAAAGTAAAATGACTTACCTTCAGTCTCATTTGTTCTAAAATGAATTTCCGTTAGCATTCAACTGAATCAAGCGAAGCTTTGCTTCTGGGGAAGTGTCTCTGTCTTATTTGTGTTTTATATTCTTAGGTAACTTATGATTAACCATTAGCAAAAATATCTTTGTTCCATCAAGTACGGATATTCTTATGAAGTCCACAAGATTTTAGGTTGTTTTTTATTCAAAGGATGATACAGGTTTACAGAAACACTTTCTAAATTGAGCATTAAATCCAGGCCTGTAAATAATCTATGCAAGAATCTAGCTGGAACACCAGTTGCCTCATTCTGCATTCCGATTGGCTGAATGGGTCTTTTTTTATGCTGTCACAGTCACACACCAACACAGCTAGAGTTTTATCACTCACACAGAGAAAATTTCCAACATCGATTATACTTATTAAGTGATGGGCAAGTTTCAAGTGGGTAGGGTCAAAGACAGGTCATGTTATGGGGATGGGAGGCAGACAGAGGCACTTGGGGGGGGGGGGTAGTGAGAAACTAAAGGAGAAAAGGAGATATATTTTAAAATGCCCCTTCCCCTGAAGTTTCAAGCTACCTTTTCAGCAACAGCTTCTTATCCTTCAAACCACTTTTAACCCATTTTCCAGTGTAAACGGGTTAGTTGATTTTGTTCCATTCCCCCCCCCCTTTTTTTTATTTATTTATTTTTTAAAGAAAGCAAGCTGAAAGTGGCTGTTAAGAAAATCTGTTTTTGCAAGGTCAGCTAGGTTTCTTGAGGAGTCCAGGAAACTGTACCAAGACAGAGAGAGAGTGTTTAAATAAGCATATTCAAAAAAGCTGAGTAAAGATGTTTTAGCACCTTTTCCCTACTTCTGTTATTTTTCCATAAACCCTGCAATCTCTTTTAATTAAGTGTAAAAATAATAGGCCTAACACCAATAAACCACTCCAGAGTGTGCATTAGTAGTGGTCCACTTTTCAGTGGCTGAAGACACAAGACTAAACAACACAATCAAGGGTATGCCCGAAGTGCCTCCTAATGTAAACACTAAAGTGGCTTATTGATATATTATTCAACAGCTTTTTAAATGCTGAGATCCCTTATGACATAAACACTATCAGTGTTACTGTCAACAATGAGAATCTTTAAAGACACCACTGTACTGACCTCACCTCAGCTTGCTGTACCAACCTTATGTTCCTCAGGCAAGTGAAGCTTTTCTGTGAGCATGCAGGAAAATGAAATATTCCAACTTAAACAATGTTTCACAAAAGAGAATACATTAAACTCAGATTTCTGCTACAGAAAAAATCCTACATATTGTGCAGCATAAATTAAGGTTTCTGCAGTTTTTTCTTTGTTACATACAGAGGATGTCTTTATAACGATGAGATCACATTTTTTCTCCCGTAGTACTAGTGACGCATTTACATAAATGTGATTTGTTGACTGTTTCACTTGAACTTCTCTGGTCCTTCTGTAAAAGCTTTAAAGGCGGCCTTTTTTTAGACAAAGTTAACCACTTTGTTTGTTTAATTAAAATGATTATTAATCCTACTGTATCCCCAGGGTGTTATTTTTAACCTTTCCAGGTGTTTTTAAAAAAGGTCTGTTAATAAGCAGGCACTGACTCAAGAGAACAATTTTATACGAGAAGGGAAGAACACAGTACACTAAGTTACTTAACAAGTTGGGTTGTGGGGGTTTTTTTGTTTGAAACCAGTTCTCATTTCTAGGATTTGGAAAAGAATCTACTGCCAAACACTAAGACATCACTGACACATGTAACATCTCTGCAGGAAGAGTACTGAAACATTACAGACTACCTGCAGGAGGCTTTGTCTGTGAAGGTCATTGAGTAGCTTTGATTTCATTAATTAATAATCTTAACATATGCAATGATATTAGAACATTATGGAGGCACAGGTAGTATGTCCATTATTAAGGATGCACCGAGATTTGCACCCAAGGCTAGAGTAAAAGCTCCTCATCTCACAGTTTTTTAAAAAATCTGTTGAGAAAATTGATAGAATGATGCTGAAAGGGCACTTTCTAGTTCATTTTATTAATGATTTTTTTTCCACTTGAATGATTGTAATCGAATCATACAGATAATTCTAACTTTCCATACAGATAATGCTCATCGAAACCTTGAGCATATACATTTGAAAAATATTAGATTGTCACTAAGCTAAACTTGTAAAAAAAAATTGTTGTCCATGATTGTTATCGTTATCAGGCCATGTCAATAGCTCAAGTCACTCTTCAGTCGTGCTGTGATATCTGAGATCGTAACTTGTTGTCATCCTTCCTCTCCAGTCAATTGGCATGCTGCAATTCTATTCACTGAGATGAACCAGCGGAGTGTGGAAAACTCTATATGTGAGAAGAGTTCTCATTTCACAGGTTACTTGACATGTACACAAACAGAAGACAACTGTCCTCCCTCTCTCCCCAACAGCCTTCTTCCAACAAGGTCCCCATAGAGGCAAGAACAGAGATGCTACTGTACTTCAGCGATAGCTTTTTCATCGCTTTCACCTTCACAGGACATACGGCAATACAATCTTCAGCATTCTGCATGGAGAAGCCAATAGGTAGCAGAATCTTTCTACTTTACTACACAGGAAGATAACGAAGCAGACACAGCACTCCCTCCCACTTTCCACACATACTCCACCTACACTAAGAAGTAGTGACAGAATTATCACACTCCCAGAGGGTACAGGTTGTATCTTCCCTCATTGTAACACAACTTCTTTAATCCTAGAGAAAGGAAGGGAAAAATGTGGCTAAAGATGGATAAATCATGGAATCCGTAACTTCTAATAGCACCATTATGTATACAAATGATTCAAAGGAGGTGGTAGCCACCAGCAGCAGCACATCAGAGGAGCTGACCACAGACAACTGGACAGACTTCTCTGGGTTCAGAATTCCTGTAACACTACTGATATCCTAAACTTCTCAGAGAGTTTCCTCCTACTCTTAACTTTGGCTATCCACATGGAATCCTGCAGGCCTCTGGATCTCTGGCTTCCAGCCAACTTCACCAAGTTATTTGTTCTCTACTTCAGTGTCCCCATTCCTTGATTCCTGCTCCCACTCTCAGATTTTCCTCCTTGCAGGGTTTCTAAAGACCTCAGTAAAATATAACCTTGAGTCTATAGTTTCTGTTAATCTGCAGACCCTGTGGCTCTCTGAAAAGCTAAAGGAATGCAAAGATGGAAAGAAGAGCAGGAATCAAAGTGCTGACCCTGAGAGAGCAGAAGGATAGTGAGAAGCCTACTTGTGAAAATGCTGACCAGGAAGCCAGGGCCAGACAGAGCTCCTAAGCTCCACAAGAATGCCTAGTGGCCAAGCTCACCTGGTCCCACTACTGTGCAGAATGTTGCAGCCTCTATAAGGTGTCCTGTCCCATTCTTCAGTTACTCCCTGGGAAGGTTTGAAATATTGCTTACTTTAAAAAAAAAATCAAGTAAATTCCCCAACCAAAAATATTTGTTAAAAAGGTTGAGAAAACATATCAGTAACTTAATGATAAAAATCTTACATAAATCTTGTAAGCAAGCAATGGAAAACTAGGAAACGCATAGTTAAAGCACTCAAAAATGAATAAACGCTTAGACAACCATACCCTTCTATAGCAATCAGTAACCACAAACACTAGAATGTTTTACCCTTCATTGCACAGGTTTTCCTGGGACTGAATTATAGACCAATCCTGCAAGTTGGTGCACTGTAGTCAATGGGAGTTAAGGATACTCTTTGGCTTGGTCCTACAATAAAGAAAAATCTTTCAGGTTGAAAGGCCCCTTTAAAACTCCCCAATGGAAATTTGATTACTGAAGGTACCAGGACAGTCAAAGGAAGGAAAGAAAAGGGTGAGGAGGATCCTTTAATTCTAGTATCTGGCTTTTTTTTTTTTAAGAAGAGAATAAAGAGATTTAAGATGCCAGAATCAAAGAACTTCTGCAAAGGGAGGCCACAGAAGTGAGGGAAAAGCTGTGGGGGGAGAAAACAGTAGAAAGAACACAATACAGGCAAACAAAACATGCATGCGTAGGCAAAAAAGTGATATGGTCCTTCAAGAACAGATGAAGTAGCCTCAGAAGTTACAGAGAAGACAAACAAATGAGGAAACACTTTGGAGAAAGGAAAAGGAAACTGGAAAAAGGAGTGGGACTCTGCAGAGAAGGAAAGCGTGACACTAAATTTTGCAAATAATCCCAAAACTAGTTAAATATAAAATATAAATATATATAAAATATATATAATATAAATATATATATATAATATATTATATAAAATATAAAAATAAAAATAATCCCAAAGCTAGTTTTTATACATTAAAAATAGAGACTATTTTCTCTTGAAGCAAACACTTATTTTTAATTTAATAATTCAAAATTGTGGGCATTCTTACTGAGTAGGGAAAAAAGAGCACAGACCTCAACTTAAAGGTTAGAATTAAGCTTACTGTGATGTGTTGAAACAGGACATATTCTCTCCTTAATATTTACACCTGGTGCTTCCCAGACTGCACATTTCATAAAGCACATCACTTAGAAGAAATGCATCAATGCCTCCATGAAATCAGCAAGGGAGCAAAAAACCCTAATGCTAACTCCCAGATGGGTTGAGAGGGGCCAAAGAGGTAGGGTTACCATATGTCCATATTTTCCTGGACATGTCCGGCTTTTTGGTTCTTAAATCGCCATCCGGGAGGAATCTTTAAGTATCTAAAAACATCTGGGATTTTGCCATTATTATTTTATCCCAAAGAAGAGCTGATCATTCAAGAAAGAAAGTGAATGTTGATCAGTCGAGAGAGTGCCCACTTTTTCCCCCTAGCTCCCAGCACTTGCACCGTGAAACAGCTGTTTCGTGCTGCTGGGAGGGAGGGGGGAGAAAGCGGAACGCAGAGCGCTCAGAGGCCGAGGCGGGGATTTGGGAAAGGGGTCCAATGGGGCAGTGAGGGGGCAGAGTTGGGGCTCCGACTTTGGGAAAGGGGTTGGAAGCGGGGCAGGGAAGGGGTGGAGTTGGGGCGGAGCCGGAGGGCGGCGCAAGCAAATACCACCCCTCTCCCGTGGAGTGTCCTCTTTTTTGAATGTTCAAATATGGTAACCCTACCAAAGAGTAGACTCAGGACCACCTTCTGTGGCTGAAAGGAGTAGGGGACTTCACAAGATACTCTCAGCTGAGGATAACAAAGAGATGTTATAGGCAACTGCACGTTTGAAATGTGTGTACTTCCCAAATTCTGAATACATGTACTATGCATCATTTACTGATTTAAAGAGATATTGTGCTGAACTTCCATGTAATTTTCAAATGAGCCAGAGCAATACAAAAATCTCTTCTTCAAATCTACTGTAGCAAAAAGCGCACTAATTTTAACATTCAACTTGGTAACTTTTAAGTAACACATAGCTAAAAAAGGATATTGCTGAAATTTAAAGAAAAAAATTAAAACTTTTAGATAGAAAACAAGCATGGAAAGTTTTGTCCTAAAAGCTGAACTTTTCATGACTTCATATGAAGTCTGTGCAAAAAAGGATTATAACAGAAACAAAATTTAACTAGAGCAAATTTAACTAGAGCATTTGCTATTCACCAAAGAATGTATACAAATTAGATTTTTCATAATAATTCAGACTGATACTTTACAGTCTCAGAGAGTGAACCAGAAAGACAAATTAATCCAGCTGGACTCCCTGTATTTCACAGCAGTACTTATACTATTCTCCAGCAACGAACTATAACTGACTATTGAATATGTATGAAGGATCCACAGAAACCTGTGCATGGTATCACATCACAAGGATTAACTTGCATGAACTTGCACCAGATCTAGATGACTAAAGTCAGATTCACAGGTCCTCTGACTTCAATGGGCTTTGGATCAAGCCCTTAAAGCTGTGTGGTCTCTGAAGACCATCTGCCAAATAAATTATTCTCCTCTCAAACGTAAGAACCTGATATACTTCTTGAAAACGCACACAGGATTATTAGTTTGACACTTAAGAAAAAAAATCAGAAGCGTTCAAGTTCAGAAGAACATCTGAGGTATGTCAGTCTGTCTTGACTTGAAACCTGTCATACTGAGACATTTGTACATTTAAATGGAGCAAAATAAAGTGCTGTTTATTTTCTATCATATTAACAAAGAAACTCTTTTAAAAGACACATTTTATTCACCACAACTTCTCAGTTGCAGTTAATTTAGCAACCTAGAATAAAAGCAGCATTGTTTTGATCAAGGCATATGAAGTCAAAAGATTTGCATCAGAAAAAAAAGCAGACTAATATTTTTGTTGCTTTTAAGAAAAGCAGTTCAGACACAGAAGTTAAATGTCCGATGTGAATTTCCAATATTAATCTGATCACTCTGTTACTCCAATTCCAATGACTTTGTACTATAAACTACTAGGATTCCATATAGAATCTCTATCCTCACCCAGAATAGCTACCCTCACAAATGAGTAAATAATTCAGTGTTGTAAACTCACTCAATACTGGTATTTTTTCCTCAAAGCTTCAACTCTTGGATTCATGCGAGAACACCAGCTTTGTTTAAACAAAGTTTCAACGCTCACCTTTTCAAAGTAAAGGCCAAATATGTGACCTCTAATGTTTCAATAACCAGAAGGCAAATAAAAATAAACCAATAAATTTTAAGACAACTATATCTGGGGGCTTAATTTGTGATTTTTGAACACAGCAATACCCACGAAGAGCCGATCTGTAGTGCACAGGACAGAATTCACAATGCCTCCCACAGACATTTGTGAAATAATCAGTCTCCTGGTCACCACACCAGATCCCTATTTATCTTTTCAACAATCTTAATACCTTCCCCTATCTTTTGCTATTGAGTTTAACAAGAGGAGAACTGGGGTCTTAGGAGATTTAACTTCAGGAATAGGACTTAATTGATTTGTTGCAAGCTTTGCTATACTAACAAGTTCTCCAAATTCTGGAAAATGAACCAGTGCCAGGATTAGGAATGCTCAAAGAATACAACAATTTAGCTGAGTTTTGCTTGGCCCTGGCACGGCACGGCACAGCTGTTTTGGAGACCCATTTATTTTTTAGCTAAAGAAGATATGATTTAAAGCAAGTTTTAGTACAAAATGGTTCCAACTTCCCAATGTTAAAAATACATTCTTTTGAAACATAACAAGTTACCAACATATATACTGTCAGAAACTAAGAATTTGAACTAGTGTTAAGAAACATGGTATTTGCTCCTCAGAACATAAAACTCTTCATATGGGAATACTGAAAGTGTTCACAATTTCTAACCTACAAACCACCATGGGGAGGAGAGAGAGAGAAGAACCAGGGCTTTACCCCCCCCCCCCAAAAAGGGGGTAAGTGTACTCCAATTACTGATTACCATTCAGTAGCTAAACATGCAATTGTATTCTTTTTTCAACTTTACAGCTATAAATCACTTCAAGACCAGAGTCTTTTTTAAAACGTCTGCAAAGGTAGTGATGAAGAAAGCTACACATTTCTTGAACAACCCGACATGATCACTTTCACTTCTACTATATGCAAAAATCAAAAACACTGAAGTTAATGCTGCTATTGTATCAGCCTTTCATGCTTAATCCTACCTCATCCTTTTTTACCTAGATCTTTGAAGGCTATAATACATATACAGTAATTGAATCAGATCAAAATCTACCATACATATTATTCACATAAACCTCTGAGAGATGATATATGGTAATCAGTTGTCACTCAAACATTTTAACAACATTTTCACTCAGAGTTCAATATTTCATTCCATTAAGATAGTGGCTGCTTTATTTTTAAGTACACCAAGTAGCACTTTAACAGGAATAGTCCTATTTTATAACAAATAATAAAGAACTGTCTAGCCTGAATCTTTCCAATTCACTTTGGAATTTATTACTATTACAGTAACTTTTCTGCACTGTACCATCTTCCTAATAACATGGCTATTATTCACATTGTGATGCTGGAATAATACCCTTTAACATAAAGTTAGAGATAGGTTCTACGGAATGCTGAGTGCCCTCAACTCACAGACCAAGGAACACAGGTCCTTCTCAACATGTCTGCTGGTGCAGTAGCTTAGTTTTGAAAAACTCCACTTTTTAAAAAACAAAAAATTTTAAGTTTCGTTTTCAAGTAAAGACATGGCTTGCTTTCATTTAAACCTTTCCCTGAACTGATAGCTATACACTGCATAACTGTACTTATTAGTGCAGGAGAATAGAAAGTGAAACTAACTAGTGTAGCCCAATCCTGCAAACATTAACTTCTCACTATTGACTAGTAATAAAACTATGATAAGCAATTCCACCTAAGTCAGAAGAACTCCTCACCATAGTAAATGTATGACCCTTAATAACTGAAGTACAAAAAGTAAACTACATAAACAAAAGTAGATTAGTTTCCATTTCTTCCATGGCAGACAAGAACAGAATATCTAATTTTTTTAAAAGGCAGAAAGTTTAAAAAAAAATTAACACCCCTGCCCTTTCAGGTTCATTATATATTACACAAAAGCTCAGTTGTCCTCTCCCCCCCCCCCCACCTTTGCAGATCACTTTTAAATGGTCCAATATATACAGATTGTTAGGAGCACTTAAAATAATGTGTTTTTGAAAATGTGTTTTAACCTTTTAATGCAAAGTTGTGATTCTTTTTTATAAACCTTGATAAATGTTATTTATTATAGCCATAAATATTTTTCTCTCTTTTTAAAAATGTAAATAAAGCCATTTTGGAATTATAAAAAACTAAAAACAAGTTTATTAGTTAAAGACACCTTGTACATTTGTATATTTTGAACTTGGACTTGATCCAAAAAGCAATTCAAGTAAGGTCTTTGAGGCAGGAACTGTCTGTTATGGGTTTGAACAATGCCTAGTACAATGGGGTCCTGCATCATGACTGTGGCTCATAGATGCTACCACAACACAAGTCATGAAGTCACTGAGGGCATTCCCATTGAGTTCAATGAGGTTTAGAGTAGGTCCTTAAAACATGCATTTAATAGTAAAGTTATAATATGGTCCACCGACTTAATAAATATAAATCCCAATTTCACAAAGGTTTTTTGTCTGCCTTTTACAACATGACCATAAAATCCAGGAAATATTCGATAACTTATTAGGCTGGCGGGGGGGTGGGGGGGGGCGGGAGAGAGGGAGGAGGAGAAGGGCAAAAGATGTTTTGTATTGATCAGACTTTCATAAAATTGAGTTTTACCTGCTGTTGTAAATAATGAGCAGGGTCTGTGTTCAAACATAAGTGACACAAAATAAGGCTTTATACACACACATCACCAAGTATTTTAAAAATAGTCAACACCAACGCAATACACAGCATTCCCTCCAAACATGCTTTTATGACGAATTCACGACAAATATTTTTAATATCTGAAGCTGATGCCGGCACACAGCAAACTGGTCGCAATAGCAAGAGTTCAAGTTCATGTTCACAGTACCATTATTTCAGTGGTTGTTGGTCTTAAAACCATGAATTGTGGAAAAAGTTGTACAGCACTTCCTAAATATTTTTAGAGAGTAGACTACAACTTAGGAAAATGGTCCTTCAGATAATCTCCCCTCCCTTTCATGACTGCATGGACCATTTCTCTGCCCCACCCCCATAATATTCTCATGACAACTATAACATGGAAAAGTTCATGGAAAAGTAGTATTAGGGAGTAATAGAACATTTCAGCTGTTATTCAATGCAATTTAGTAGCAGGAAACAGGAAGAGCCAAAAATCACATGACCAGCCAACTTTCCGCAGGCCACCTGCAAACCACAAACCAAAAGTCTGGAAAAGGGCATTTAAGGGAAAGACATTTTAACCTATGGAAGATGCGAAAAGAAAAAAAGCAAGTTGTCTTTTTCCTAGGAGCGTGCTATATATCATTTAAAAAGTCAGTGCTACATATCCTTAATACAGGATATTTCTCAAAGATGAGATGAACTGCCATCTCTAATTTTATTCTATTATGATCACAACTACACTGGCAAAATTCAGACAGTTCAGCAGCAATGATAAGAGGAACTGCAGCATAAATAAAACAAGCTGTTTATTTAAAAAAAAAACACCTCACACAACCACCATCCAGTCCTTCTCTGATTGGCACACAAACCAGGATAACCACTGCAAATTGGTACCATGTGTTGGCTGTTCAGAGGCCAGTGTAAAATGAATTAGTGATCTAGAGCCATTTCTTATTAGACAGGAGGTCAGCTATAACTTACACTTCAGTGGAGTTAAGTGACACAGTTGTGAAGAGACATATGATGTGTGTACACTATTGCTTCTCATTTTCTATCATTGGAAAACTGTGCATCTGAGTTTTGGTGGTGTACACAATGTCTAAGGGACTGGAGGCTCTCCACAGCAAGAGTGACAGATTACAACTGCGTTCCTTTGGAAAGACAACTTGAAGACATATCTACTGAACTGAGCGGCCAACTGTGTGGAATCAAACAATAAGAATTCTTTACCTTCTCAACAAGAAGCCTGACCAAAATCAACATTTTACTGGAAGGAAAAGAGGATAAGAGTCAGATAGGAGCCAAAAGTTAACCAAATATTGGGAATACCTCTGGACAAAAAACAAAAAGCTACCAGCCTATTATGTTTATTAAAATACTTATATATAAACATAGACATTACAGATGACCCCATAAATACTGAACAATGTTACAGATTCCCAAGTTGGACACAGCAACAAGACTGATAATATGATCCTGGTTATTCTTTGATTCAAGTCAAGATGCCCAATAAAAGAAATAAAGATCCAATTTTAAACAGACCCAGATTCTCTAAGTAAGGAAAACAATATTAGGCCTTGTCTATACTAGAAAGGATTTGCCAGTATAGCTTTACCAGCAAAATCTCTGAGTGTAGACAAAACTTATACGAGCAAAATTTCTTTTGCCAGTGTAACTGTGTCTACACTAGTGCTTCTGCCAACATAGCTATGTCGGTAAGGGGTAAGATTTTTTTTCACATTCCTAAATGACAATTATGCCAGCAAAACTTTTAAGTGCAGATCAGGCTCCTAGCCCGAGTGAACCAAGCTTTCAAGTTAACTATACAGCATTGTACCAAAATAAACCCATATTTTAAAGTATTACAAGAGCTGCTAAATACTTCCTCAGTAACAGAAAGAGATCCTGATTAGTTAGTTACTGAAAACCAGAGTTATGATGAGTAAGGGTATTCTGCGGACTCAAAGTCATCTCTTGGAAAGCTAATAATACATTTGTACCTTATATGTAGTTTCTCTGCACTAACAGAGGACAGTCATGAGAGACTTTCAGTCCTTGCCTACAAACAAAAAAAGCACTCTCCACTCCTCTCCCCCAATA
Source organism: Caretta caretta (assembly GCF_965140235.1). Lineage (NCBI taxonomy): Eukaryota > Metazoa > Chordata > Testudines > Cheloniidae > Caretta > Caretta caretta. Next base: position 177,128,179 of record NC_134206.1, read on the forward strand.
AAACAAACTCCCACCATGTTTAGCTCCAGTTCAGCTAAACCAGTAGGAATTTTTGTAAATTTTCCCAGTTTAGATAAGGTATTAGTCCATTTTAATATTTTACATAATTTGCTAGTACATTTTCTGTAAATATTATTTGGCTTATTATTTGTTTAAATCTATCAGCATGTAAACTCTTGATTGTATCCATTAAGATTTGGAGCTGTCACTTGGAAGACAAAATTTGCAACCTGAACTAAAGGTTGTTTTTTCACATACATTTCAGAGAAAACAAGTCATAGAAAATGTAGCATAAGGGAGATTTTTAATGTTACATATAGCTGATAAATATTGCTAGATATTAAAACAAATAATTTTAAATAAATATGCTTTTGCATCAGTTTTGTGGCTTGAAAAATTAATGAACTCTGAATCCTCTTTGAACTGCAGAGGTTTATTAGTTTACTCAGATGATACAATGCAAACAGTATTACTGTATGCTCTTTGGAGCGGTGCAAATAATAAACTACCAGCAGCAACAAGATTTTAGTATTAGAGTTCTTGCTAATTCAACTCCTCCCTCCCCTCCGCCCCCCAAAGTTGGGTCACTAGTTGAAATGTAATCACAACCAGCCACTTCCAAAGGGGAAAAGAGAAAGGAATCCTCAGCTACAGACCATTGCCCACTGGTCTATCTGACAGCCCCGGCTAGGTCTACACTAGAAACGCTAAAGCGACACAGCTGTAGTGCTTCAGCACATACACTTACTGCACAAACAGAAGGGGTTCTTCAACCTGTGTAGTAAATCCACCTCTCTGAGATGTGGTAGGTACTTTCAATAGAATTCCTCTGTCAACCAAGCAATGACTACACTGGGACTTCGATTGACTTTACTACACCTCTCAGAGCTGTGAATTTTTCACAACCCCTAGCCAGGTAGCTGGCTGACTTAATTTTCTAGCACAGACCGGCTCCATGATTGTTTTGATTATCTGTCAAACATAATCGACAGAACAAAATGTAAGCATCCAGACCTACCAGATATTACATGTCTATAACCAAGCTCCAATACAATAATTAAGGGCTATTCAAGTACACCTCACCAATAATAGCATTTTAAGTTAATTGACTGGTCACGAAAGGTGTCATACTTGCAGTAGTAGAAACAAAGTTCTCCACTAGTTACAAAACACAGGCTCTGGCAGCAAGACTTTGCAACAGGAGCTTGTTAGCACACTTGAATTTAAATGGGTATTGAACACTTCAGGAATGAGAAGATAAATTTAGGCCATGTCCATTCAGCCTTTCCCCTCCCTGCTGAAACTGCCAACAAAAGTGCAAATTATTGCTAATTGTGACAGCAATCTTTAGAAGTGGGCACCTCTCTTGAAGGGCTTATCTAAATTAGAAAGAAGTACTACTTTAACGATGCCAATACAGAAAAAGCAGCACAACCCCACAGTAAGGACAGTTATACTGGTGTAGTTTTTCCCACATGGGAAGGTGAATAACTATACCAGTACATACTTTTATACTTGTATAGCCACATCCATACCAGAGTTTTACTGGTACGACAATTTTGGTTAAATATACCAGCCCCGCCCCCCGACAAAGTTACACTGATAAGAGAAAGTGTAGACATAGCTTTACTTAAGCTTAAGTAAGGCTATGTCTACACTAGCATTTTTGTCGGTAAAACTTTTGCCCGTCAGGGGTGTGAAAAAAACCCACCCCCACACCAACATAAATTTTACAGACAGAAGCGCCAGTGTGGACAGTGCTATATTGGCAGGAGATGCTCTCCCGTCAATATAGCTACTGCCACTTGCTGGGCATGGTTTTATTATGCCAATGGGAGAGGTCTCTCCTGTCACTACACCAGGGACCCTGCTGCAGTGGTACAGCTGTGCTGCTGTAAGGTCTGTAGTGGAGACAGTCACCAACTCATTTCATGTTAGCCAATGAACAGCAACAGACCATACCAATTTTCAGCAGAAAGGTTCCACATCACCACCAGCTGCTTAAATCCAACCGGAAAAATGAAATTGATAAAGTCACTAAATATACAATCTTCAATTTTAATAAGACCTCCAAATATATTTTACAATCATTTTATTACTCCATTGTTATATGCTCAGAATAGCTTCCGCTTTAAATATCTACTGATATCAGTATTTGTATTTTACATTTAAGTAACACCTTGTATCCTGTATTTTATATGTACAGCATAGCACCTTTCTCCTCTGAGAATTACCAGGCACATTATAAAATATTGGTATTATCCTACAATCCTTAGTCATGTGAATATTTTTTTCTTAGATAAGTATCCCTTGAGTTCAACAGGACTACTTATGAGGGAGTTTGAAGACTGTACCCGGCATACCTGTACCACGACTGAAATACAGCTACCTTTGAAGTGAATGGAAGCAACGTGACCTTGCACTCCAGAGCACACTGCACAATGAAGGCGGGAGGTGATTTTACTAGAGGCTCAGCACAAGCTACTATTCTTTTACATGTGCACCACAGGCTATTTAGGAACTCCACTCATCACATCTGAGCACATCCTGAGGGAAGCTGCACATTCTAACTACATCTACATAAAGGAATTCAAAAGTTATAATTGTGACAGTCCACTTCTCCTCAGGCATGAGGAATGACACCTTGGTTACTATAAAAGCATGCTCCAACTAGACCGATCCACTCACTGAAAGGTACTGGTTTCACATCCTTACATAATTAGACAGTTTTTGTTCATAACTTTCATGTTCACGCAACATACAAAAGGAAAACACTCCAGAACTATGAAGGCCTGGGGAGATCTGCTCTAAAGATCTTCTCAGGGAAGGACTGGAGGGAAGAGAGGGAAACGCTGATTGATTTGGGGGGGGAATAGAGGAGATGGTGTGTAGGGGAGGGCACGGCGAAAAGGGTCGGGGAGGAGGGAGGGGCGAGTTGTTTACAATGGGCGCTGGGTGAATGGCTACACCCCACATATGTCCTGGTGAGAGAGAAAAATTCATGGGGCGGGGCAGGTAGGACCTAATGGAGAAGAGACATCATGCGATATTATACAGCGCTCACAGCAGCCATGGCCCCCACCCCCAAAGGGCCCCCAGCCCAGCAAGCACCCAACCCCAGTCCCAGCCCAGCTCGCACCCCCACCACTCCGACCCAGCCCAGCCCGCCGCCGCCGCCCAGCTGGCTCCCTGCTAAGGTCACAGCGCGAAGCGGCCGGGAGAAACCCCCGCCCCGCCCCGCCCCGCGTTCCGGCTCCAAAGCCGGGCCCTCGCGTAGCCCAGCAGCCGCAGCAGGGCTTCCCCCGGCGGCGCGGGCTGGGCCGGTCCCCGCGGAGGGGCCGCGGGCGGGCGGGCTGCACGGTCGGTACCTTCTGGGCTTTGCTCTGCTGCAGCACGTTCTGCTCCACGGTCATGGCCCCGGCCCGGCGCCGCTGGCCGCGTCCCCCCGGCGCGGCGCAGAGCAGCAGCAGGAGGCGGCGCGGGCAGCGGAGGGGCAGGTGCCGGGCCCAGAGTCGGGGGGGGAGCCCGACTCGGCGCGACGCGGACGTGCCGCCCTGGGACGGAAAGAAGCGGGTCGGCTCAGGCCCGGCTCCTGCCCGCCACCCAGCCCGGCCCGGGCCCTGGAATGTGCCGCCAGCTCCGCCCCCGGCTCGCAGCCCGCCCCGCCCAGCCCCGCAGCCAACCACCGCCTGCTCGGCTCCCGCCCCCGCCCCGCTGCCCTGCCCTGCCCCGCCCCGCCCCTCCTCCGCCTCCCCCCGCTGCCGCCCTCCTCCCCCCACGCTCCTCCCTCTCCCCCGCCAGTAACCAGCGGCCCTGTCTTCTCTCCGCCCCACGCCTCCTCTGCCTCCCGCTCCTCACGAGTACTACGGCTCTCCCTCTGCCTCCCCCCTACCTCGTGCTCCTGCCCTCCCTGCCCAGCTGCCTCTTTCCAACAGCAGCAACTTCCTCACCGAGGGGCCAGGGTTGCTGGCCTCCCTTCCCACTCTGATCCCTCCTTCTCTTGCTGCCACCTAATCGCCCGTGATAATATGTCTTATTGTATTGTCATAGTGCCTGGGATCCGCACTTGTGGATCAGGACCACATTGTCCTAGACACTGTACAAGCATAATATAGTGTCCACCCTCCCCGGGCTAATGCCTCTCCTCCTCCCTCTCTAATCACTAGTGCGCTTACATTCTGCCTTCTCCCTGAGCCCTGGCAGCAATACAGGGGTCTGTCTCCCCCTCACTCGTGTTACACCTTCTTGCCCCTTCCCTTCCAATTCCTCCTCTTCCTTACTCAGCCCAAGAAGAGCAGCAGGACTTCAGCTCTCTCCCCTCACTACCCCGTCACCAGTGTCAGTGTCCTCCTCTTCCAGGGCAGCAGTTGAGCTTTTACCTAGTCATTAGTGTTACTACCCATCCTCTCCAGCTGCTGCTGCAGAAGAGGAGGAATTCCTACCCAGTCTTTCCTGTAACCTTACTTCCCCTCTTCCACTAGCACTACTGGCCTCCCTTTTACTCTTCAGCAGCAACAGATTAGCTTCAACCAACTTCCTAGTCATAGGCCTAGTCTACACTACACAGTTAGGTCCACAGATTATGTTGACCTAATTATATCAATGTACACACTATAGCCCTGTGCTGCCCATGTAAGTGAGGCAGTGTCTGTGTATACATTGTGTTAACTTACATTAGATGTTGGCTATCTTGTCAATTTCAGGGCTCCAGCATGGAGATGTGAAATTGACAAGAAAAGGGGGCAGCTAGAGCTTCTGACAGGAGGCACCCTGCTCCCAGCTCAAGGAGTCCAGAAGCCAGGCAGCTCCTGGGTGGGAGCTGCACAGAGCTGTGAGCCCTGACCCACACTGCCCCTCTTCAGTTAGTGGAAGCGCTCCTGGTGGGGACGGTCACGGCCAACAGAAGAAGAGCGGTGTAGACCTGCTCTTCGTGTCCTTCCTGTCCCCTATGATTCCTCGTCCTATCTAGCAGTAATAGAAGCTCATCTCCCCCTGCCACAGCCAGGTATTTATGTTATTTCATTCCTCCATTCTCTCCCCTCTCCTCCCTCATGGCATGAATTTGGTCAGGTCATACTTGGCAACTTCTTAAGAGGTCATCTTGTTCTCCAGAATCTCTACTTTCATTAGAAAAAAAGGCTTCCCACGTGTGGATGCAGACAAAATCGTAAAAAAACATGAAACAAATGTAGTCAACTTAGTATCTGCCTGCATCTGCAGAAAGCCTGAAACAAGAGCTGAGAGATGTGAAGCACCCCATTTTTCTCTTTGCATTGTTAAATCATCATCCTGAGGCTCTTGAGTTAAATCTCAACACTGTTAACAATTTCACTGCTAAAAAAACATAAGAAAGGAGAGGGAGGATCACAGATCTGAAACATGTACTGTGACTGTCTTTTCATTTTGGTGTCACAATTGGAGGGATACCACTGTTGGAGCCAAGAAACCAGTGGGAGAGAACAGAGTTCTTAGCAAGAGTCAGTGTCTATCTGCAGAGTGCAGTGGAGCATCCAAGCACTACCTTGCCAATGTGCCTTCCCAAACCTGGAGAGCAGTAGGGACAGAGTCTGCACTGACAGGGGATGTGGGACCAGGTATGCTCTAGTGGCAGCTGCTCCTGCTTCTTCCATACTCTCTCTGCAGGCTCAAGCAGACAGCACTGCATTAGTCATATTTGGGTCAGGTTTTCCTCACAATTATAAGGGCTAGAAACAATTTGTTTAAAATGAAAGCTGAGATTCTCACCTCATCATATGATACTGGGTTCTGTGGCCCAAGACACATGCTTATTTGTGTCTATGGTGTATCTGAAACCTATCAAGAGAGAGTCAGGTCCCGCTGAGCCCATTTGATCATATCATTTATGCTGTGAGCAGTGCCTCATTTTGGCATCTCAAACAATAATGCAATTGAGGGTAAATGCAAGTGAGCTGAGTTTACCCACTTCTCATTTAGGAAATATGGAGTTTATGTTAGTTTACCCACATGTTTTTTTAAACCACTATGCCACTGATCTCAAGTGAGCAGAGTTTGCAGGAGAAGCACAAGGATTGCCAACCACAAGAATTGAAAAATTGTCAGGTCCCCAAAATCATGAGATTTTTAAAAAATGAATTAGAGTTTCTTTTTATTTGTCTTCTGATTGTTCAGCCTTTAGGGTTCACAATTTCAAGTGTTCTCTGCAACCGGAAGAACTAGAAACTTACGTAGTTAAAAATAAAAGGAGTACTTGTGGCACCTTAGAGACTAACCATTTAGTCTTTAAGGTGCCACAAGTACTCCTTTTCTTTTTGCGAATACAGACTAACACGGCTGTTACTCTGAAACCTGTTGTTAAAAATAAAAGCTGAGTTGCTGATATAAAAACATGACTCCAAAAGCTGAGGCTTTAAGAAAAACATCAAATAATGTGAAACTCATGATAAATTCACAAGAGAAGGCAGCACTAATATCACTAGATTTTTTCCCCGAATTCAATCCTTGTTACACCCTCACAGGCTCACCTCCCACCCTACACAGTCATTCAAATTACTATCCCCCTCCTCCTCTTCCTCTTCAGCTTTTACCCCAACCCCACACCCACACTCATACTTCTAAAACCTTATGTGCGGATATATGTATGGCTTATTTAAATATATATCCTGAAGCTGGACAAAAGAGAGATGGGGAAAGTTCTAGGCAAAAGCTTGGCTGTGAAGAGGAGGAAGAGTAGTTTTAGGGAAAATACAATTTTCTGTAATCTAACAAAGTTCTTAAATCAGTGTTGGAAGAAAGTGATTCTTTTTGTGATTCTCTACCATTGTCACAAGGCTTTGGGTTTTCATTTAGACTGTAAACTCATTGGGGTAGGGATAATTTTACTGTATATCTGTTCCATGGCCAGCACCATAAAAATTCACATAGCAGTAGCAGCGACAAAGCAAGCTTCCCCCACCTCACAGAGCCAGCGTAGGCCCAGTTATTTTCCTTAGCATCTGATTATTTCAGTCTAATATTTTTGCTTGTTTATTTTCTTTCCTTATTTTATTTTAGCTTTTGTGGGGGTGGTTTTGCAATTTGTTAACATTTGGTCTTCTAAGATTTGCTGATCTGAGATATTAGTCGCAGTTTAAAATGTTTTGCCCATCATTGCAGGTGGCCTAGGCAATTTATGTATTTTTAAAATAGTATTTAACAAAGCATTTACCGTAGAATAGGCAGCAAGTATTATGCAAGCCAAATAATGAGATTTGACAGTGATCCAAAGGTGCCTATTTAGGGTTAAGAGCTGTGATTCAGATTTCATGCTCAATCAAGGATTGGCTCCACATGAGCAGTGGTAGTTTGTTTCTTTATAAAAAAAAATCTGTTGTATTGTTGTGCCCAAAAGACAAGACCAAGCTCTTTGTCCTTCAGTTCAGTACATAATTTCCCCATAAATCCACGTGCTTAAGTATATTGGGCTGTCATTTATTATTTTTAATATATTTTAACAGCTTTCTTCTCAACCACACTTGTGTATTGTGTTGGTGTATGGTGTTATGAACATAATTTTCAATCATGTATATGTACAATGTAAACATTTTTTAAAAATTAAAATGATAATTTAATAGTTTTCAAACATCTAAATGTATGAGTCTGTCATCTCACCCTGCCCTAGGGCCCCTGCTCCCGTACATTGTGTAATCTGTCTACCAAGCTGCCTCAACCACCTGATATGCAGTTGCCCCACCCAAACAGCACAATACCCCTCTACTCACAAACACACATGGGAGTACAGCTGCCCCTCTGCAAATTACATACCAAAACATTTTCCTCATGCACCATCAAAGCAGGAATGGGCCCCCAAAGAAAACGTTTTACATAAACTTCAATTTGTGCCCCATTTTAATGCATGAGTAGGATAACCTAAACTCACATTTTGTAAAATAATTAAAAAATTAGAAATCATTTCTGTACAGAGTGGTCATGATAGTTTTTTATATACACCTGACTAATACACTTCTGAATTTATAATTTAAATGCTGACAGTCTGCATCATAGCAATGCAAATTATGATTCCGTAATACATATGGCACCGCTGAAAAACAGATGGAACTGAATTTTGTGTGCCATTTACAACAAATGTTCTATATTGAGTACATTTAATGCGAGGTTGGAATTTACACTTAATCACAGAACAAAAGGAATTACATCCAATAATCTTTTACTGAGAATTTTCTTTATAATATTGCTTCTTAAGCAGGACTCCCTAACAAAAACAGAACCAGTGTATGAACTCCCCCTGCTAGTCTGCATTGATCATTTAGCTTGCACAATCCCAGTGTTGTGACTTGTAGCTGACCTTATTGATATTAGTGCACAGAAAGAGAAGTAAATAAAGATCATTGTTTGTTTCTGATTCACAGGAAACAAATAGGACTGCAGCAGCAGCATTACATTTGCTTACTGGTCTGAGCAGCCACAAACATATTTCTCCGAATGCTTACATTGCCTGCCTACATAGGAGATCAACTGAAAGTCAATGGGAGTTAGACATCTAACTGTCATTTGTACTGTTGAAAAGTTCCACATCACTGGCATTGTTAAGCATTTAAAATCCTAAACAATACAGTCCATAGCTGTCTAGCACATCTCTGCCTGGAGCCTCATCCGCATGCTTACCTCAGACATCTCAAAAACACAAACACCTTAGCATAGGTTTCCTTATATACAATGGCCATCTCCAACAAAAACTTCTTGAGCTAAACAATCACTTCAATGCTCCCTGAAATTTCCAACAAGATTGTTTCAACCCATAGCCTAGTTTAGCTGTTTCTTGATTTAGGTGGTCTAATGGTTAAAGCAAGGGAAGGCAAGTCACAGCTTTCAGGGTCTCTGTTTCTGAGTTTTTAATTCATTGTATGACCTTGAGCAATCAATTCTTTAACTAAATAATCAAAACGTAGGATAACAAGAACAATCCATGCAATTGAGATGATCTAGCCTATGTAAATGACTGCATCCCACTTTATCATATAAATCCACCAATTCATTGTAGCAATGCCTGATTTTCAGAGGAGCTGAGCACACATATCTCCAGTTGACTTCAGTGAAAGATGCAGGTGTTCAGTAATTCTGCAAATCTGGACTGCAGTCGTCTAAGTTTACACAGCCTTATGTTTTGTTTGCTTTCATTGAAATGTAGGGGGCCTCAGAAGGTCATTGAATCCACCCCACACATGCACTGAGGCAGGATTAAATATACCTAGACTATCCCTGACAGATGACTAACCTGTTCTTAAGTGACAGGGACTCCACAAGATCCTCTGGTAACCTGTTCCAGTGTCTATAGTTAGAAAGTTTTTCCTAATTTCTAACATAAATCTTCCTTGAAGCAAACTAAGCTGATTACTTCTTGTCCCACTCTCAGTGGACACGGAGAGACATTGATCACCAGCCTCTTTATAACAACTTTTTACAGATAAAGTGTGGTGCCCCAAACTTGACCACACTTTCACATTGGTGAGATATTTTCATTGAGCTATCCACATTGACATCCATGCCTTTTTCTGAATGGTTACAGTTCATTTAGAGCTCAGCAAAGTGTCTGAGCCATTCATAATTGTCCTTCCAATGTGCATTACCTGGCATTTGCCAACAGTAGAGCTGGTTGCAAAATTTCCGACTGAATGTCTTTCCATCAGAAAATTCCAGTTCATGAAAAGCAAAACTTGTTAAGGAAATGTGTTGCGTTTTACAACATTTCATTTTGGGTGGGGCAGGGGTGGGGGAGGCTGGGAATGGAAAAGGATTTTGATGAAGTTGAAATACTTTGTTTTGACATTTTTAGAATGGAATGTTTCAAAACAACTTTTGTATCTGAAATTTTATTTCATAAAATATGTTAAAAATGTTAAAATATCAAAATCAAATCAAAACAAAATGTGTTGATTGACTGAAAATGAATTTTTTGGCCAGAATTTTGTTTTGTGGGAAATGTTCAGTTTTTGCTCTGTTTTGTAACCAAGAACTTTTCAAAAATCATAAAATTTTCTGTGACATGGAAAATGCAGTTCCTGCCCAGCTCTAGTCAACAGTGAATTTCATTTGGCACTCATCTTCCCAGTCTTCTCTGGATTTCTGTTGAATCAAATAGAACAGCCTACAGTATCCCCTAACCAAGTCTCTGTCATACATGCAGGATCAGGGCCTCTTCCTTAATTAAATTATGAACGGCAACTGCTTCATTAGCCAATAACTTTACATTTGACAGCATGAATGGATAAATAGGGTCACTATCCACCAACATCTCATAATCCTGAGATAAGATTCCGAATAAGACCAGTAGGACTAGTTTTAAATGCCACTATTATTTGTATTACCATAATGCCTAGGAGCCCTGGTCATGGACCAAGATCCCACTGTGCTAGGCATTGTGCAAACAGCCATGTTTTCTGCTTGTGACACGTCCTTAATTTCTACTTGCCTAGTCTCCCACAGTCCACCATGACAAGGATTGAGGAACTAAGTCCTTGCTCCCATATAACGTCATTATTAACATGTTTCATTGTATTCAGTTCATAATAACATTGCAAGGCAGAGTTACCAGCCTGTCTCAAGTGTCTCTACAGAAGAAAGGTTGTGTTAAATTTTGTCTTTTTTATTTTAGCTGTTGTATGTTGCAGAATTTGATAAGTGTTATTCTCCAAGAGAAAAAAAGTTAAAATCTTAAAACCCCAGGACAAAAGGTAAAAGTCAAATAAACCCACTGTGTCTGATTTAGCGTAACATCCAATTAGTGAGCACCCAAGCTGGAGCTAGCGATTGGTGCAGATTGCACCACATGCAACGGGCATATGCATTTCAATTTTCCTGATAAACTATCCTCAACCCTCCCACAGCCAGGCGTGGAAACACCTGTCATTTTCCTATACAAGCTGTAGAGTCGTGCTTATGGTTTTCTACTGAGCTTACAATTTAAAAAAAAATGATAAGACGACTTGAACATATTAATGTATGTATAGGTTCGGGCCCATAATATAATTTATCCTTGGCATGTATATTGAAAAGTATTCTAACATAAAATCTTTGTTTCCGGAATAACAAAAAATGTTTCTACCATTTTTCAGCTCACGATCTGAGATATCTCCACAGCATTAATTGACAGATGCAACAAGACCTTTGTGAGTCAGTAGGTATCTGAGGAAAAGAAAACCCTTTCATTTCCATTTTTCTGTTATGATTTTAACTGATAAGGCTTCCTCACTCAGACTTTGCAGCAAAAATATGAATTACTTACAGATCACTTTCATATCTCTGATTTGACATCTCTTATCTAAGTAGTTTGTGCCATCTCCTGTTTTGGGTGAACAAATCTGCATTTTAATTTAAAATGGAATAAAAGGGGAAAATATAAAATGACTGAAATTGGGTTGGTCAACTTACTCAAAGAAAAAACAATTGAATGTTCTACTGTAAAAGCCACATATTGCTCTTGATCCATACAGAGAACTCCTGTTGACAGTCATGTTATTGATCTGAATGGGCGTTCTGTGCATTGACGTAGGTCAGTATCTGACTGAATGTACAGCTGCATTCTCCATGAACACACCACAGACGGTATTTGACCCTAAGTGTACAGCGGGAGTCACAAGATCTATTACCTAAATTGTAATGACATTTCCATCCACAATGGAATTGAATACTCCAAATGAAAACAGTTTAATATGCAAGACACTTAAAGCTGATCTTGTTGACAAACTTTACAATGACTCTTCCTCAACAAGTAAGATATATAAAAAGAAAGCCACCTAACAGTAATCTCAGATTACTGCACTACTACAGTATCAGATGTAGTGGAAGCAAGGCATTTAAATGTTAAAACATGAACAGCTGAGGTGAAATATAAGACAAAGTGTGACACATTAAATAAACTGGAGCCCAATGAGATGAGATCAAAGTGTGATGTTAGTCATATTGCTTGACAAATAATCTTCAGTGGCATTTGATACTCAGTAGGGACCTTTCATTGATGATCTTTGGGAGCTTTAGTACTCTGTTTGGAAGAACATTTTACAGGAAACCTTCAAAGGTTTTATTTATCCAATGGGCACTATTACACATTTGATTGTTGCCAGGGAAAGCCATTCTAGAGACAAACTTTGGTGGTACCAAATTCACCGTTTAATTTAAAAGTCAACACTTATGAAGAGATGCCACAGATTGTTACAGTATCTGAGTTACAGTAGATAGGGCACTACTATGACACCATAATTGTGAAGGTCACTATGCAGTGAAGCTGTTGGTGGGGGCAAGGATTCATTGACTTAAAATGGGATCAGGACTGAACTGGCAGTACTAAGAAAAAATTTCAAGGGGGCTGGGTTCATTGGTTTGTGAGGTATTAGTCTTGTGGGATTCACTCTTCACTGGCAACTGGATCTAGTTTCATCAACTACCATGTAATTCTCATTAAGGCAGGTACAACTAATGTGACCCTGCCTCTTAGAACAAGTTCAATATACCACACAGCTCAAACACTATTCCAAGGAGTCAGTGAGACAGCCAGGCAGAAAATACACAGTGAAAATACCAAGGGCAAGTCAATAAGGGAGAAGTTTGTTGGGGAAAAGTACAAAGGTGGGAGACCACAAAACTTCACAAAACAAACAATTAATCAATTAGTTTTCCAAATAAACACTAAGACAGAGGAGCAAGCAACTTACAAATTACAAGCCTGTCATTTTTACAGATCCTTGAGGCCCCTTAAGGTGAGTTTAGTAGTCTGGCTTGAAAATGAACACACAGCTCTCAATTCTGAGTGCTTTACTTTTCTTGTTAGCCAGACACTGGCAGATAGGGTGGCTGACAGGTATTTTCAGTAGACGATGAACTGACTTGCATATTAACGGTAAACTTATAGCTTCTCTTTAACACATCTTACTTGGGGATCCTCCATCCTCAAGCATATGGGTAAAAGGAACTCAAGAGTAGATTTTTGTGCTGGATGGCTTGGTGCCATAGTAGAAGAGAAAGAAGAAAAACTGTCATAGTTCCAGGGAGTGTATAGATGGATCAGAGGTCTGGGTTCAAGTTCCCTTGGTTTGAAAGGTGTCTCCAGCCATTCCTGCTATGCCAATCTCTGGAACTTTACTGGAGGGATTGAGTGGAGGTCCAGTTTTGGATCTGGAGTATGTACCAGAGTCTCCTGAGTTGGAGTCTTTGTTGCATAAGCCACAGAAGTCATCTTCAGTGCAGCCTGGGATTGGTTTGAAGGATTGCCTAGACAACTTTTTTTGGGGAAAAAAGCTTCAACTTCCTGGGGTTCATGTTCTCCCTCTGACTCCACTAAGAATATCTTCTTTAAGTCCCTCAGGGTATCTCTACACTGGAGCTGGGAACAAGCCTCCCAGCCCAGGCGCTAAAAATAAAAGTGTAGTCATTGCAGTTTAGGCAGCAGTTCAGGCTCTCAAATCCACCTGATTCCCTGAGTTTGAGCTTGGGACGGGTGGCTAGCCTAAGGCCCTGTCTACACTACGAAATTAGGTCGAATTTATAGAAGTCGATTTTGTAGAAAGCATTTTTACACAGTCAATTGTGTGTGTCCCCACACAAATGCTCTAAGTGCATTTAGTCAGCGGAGTGCGTCCACAGTACCGAGGCAACCGTCGACTTCCGGAGCGTTGCACTGTGGGTAGCTATCCCACAGTTCCTACAGTCTCCGCCGCCCATTTGAATTCTGGATAGAAATCCCAGTGCCTGATGGGGCTACAACATTGTTGCGGGTGGTTCTGGGTACAAATCGTCAGGCCCCCCCCCTTCCCTCCCTCCCTTCCTCTGTGAAAGCAATGGCAGACAATCATTTTGCGCCTTTTTTCTTGAGTTACCTGTGCAGACGCCATACCACGGCAAGCATGGAGCCCGCTCAGCTCACTGTCACCGTATGTCTCCTGGGTGCTGGCAGATGTGGTACTGCATTGCTACACAGCAGCAGTTTATTGCCTTTTGGCAGCAGACAGTGCAGTATGACTGGTAGACGTCGTCGACGTAGTCCAGGGCGCTCTTTTAACCGACCTCGATGAGGTCGGGGTGCCTGGGCAAACATGGGAGTGACTCAGCCAGGTCATTTCCCTTTTAAGTTTCGTCTCATGGCGATTCAGTCCTACCGGCAGTGCACTGTCTTTTAATCTGCAGCCAGCAGAAGATGATGGCCAGCAGTCATACTGCACCGCCTTCTGCCAAGCATCCAGCAGATGACGACAGCTAGCTGTCGTACTGCACAATCTGCTGCCAGAAAGATGTATAAAGATAGATGAAGTGGATCAAAACAAGAAATAGACCAGATTTTTTTTGTATTCATTTTCTCCTCCCTCCCTCCGTGAAATCAATGGCCTGCTAAACCCGGTTTTGAGTTCTATCCTTGAGGGGGCCATTCTGTTTCTCACAAAGCCACCCTCTTTGTTGATTTTAATTCCCTGTAAGCCAACCCTGTAAGCCATGTTGTCAGTCACCCCTCCCTCTGCCAGAGCAAAGGCAAACAATCGTTTTGCGTCCTTTTCCCTGGATTGCCTGAGCAGGAGCAAATGCCATAGCACAGCAAGCATGGAGCCCGTTCAGCTCACCACAGCAGTTATGACCATTGTAAACACCTCGCGCATTATCGTGCAGTGTATACACAACCAGCACCTGAGAAACCAGGCAAGGAGGCGATGGCAGCACGTTGATGAGGACATGAACACACTTTTCTCTAAAACCGCGTTCCCCTGCAATTTGGAGATCATGGTGTTAATGGGGCAGGCTCATGCTGTGGAACACCAATTCTGGGCACGGGAAACAAGCACAGAGTGGTGGGACCGCAGAGTGTTGCAGGTCTGGGATGATTCCCAGTAGCTCCTAAACTTTCGCATGTGTAAGGGCACTTTCATGGAACTTTGTGACTTGCTTTGCCCTGCCCTGAAGTGGAAGAATACCAAGATGAGAGCAGCCCTCAGAGTCACAAGTGAGTGGCAATAGCCCTTTGGAAGCTTGCAACACCAGACAGCTACCGGTCAGTTGGCAATCAATCTGGAGTGGGAAAATCTACTGTGGGGGTTGCTGTGATGCAAGTAGCCAACACAATCATTGAGCTGCTGCTATCAAAGGTAGTGACTCTGGAAAATGTGCAGGTCATACTACATGACTTTGCTGCAATGGGATTCCCTAACTGTGGTGGGGCTATAGACAGAACGCATATCCCTATCTTGGGACCGGACCACCAGGGCAGACAGTACATAAACCGCAAGGGGTACTTTTCAATGGTGCTGCAAGCACTGGTGGATCACAAGGGACGTTTCACCGATATCAACATGGGATGGCTGGGAAAGGTTCATGATGCTCGTGTCTTCAGGAACTCTGGTCTGTTTAAACAGCTGCAGGAAGGGATTTACTTCCCAGACCAGAAAATAACTGTTGGGGATGTTGAAATGCCTATAGTTATGCTTGGGGACCCAGCCTACCCCTTAATGCCCTGGCTCATGAAGCCATACACAGGCACCCTGGACAGTAGTTAGGAGCTGTTCAACTATAGGCTCAGCAAGTGCAGAATGGTGGTAGAGTGTACATTTGGACGTTTAAAGGGTCGCTGGTGCAGTTTACTGACTTGGTCAAACCTCAGCGAAACCAATATTCCCATTGTTATTGCTGCTTGTTGTGTGCTCCACAATCTCTGTGAGAGTAAGGGGGAGACGTTTTTTGGTGGGGTGGGAGGTTGATGCAAATCTCCTGGCCGCTGAATACGCACAGCCAGACACCAGGGCAATTAGAAGAGCACAGCAGGAAGCGGTGCACATTAGAGAAGCTTTGAAAACCAGTTTCATGAATGGCCAGGGTACTGTGTGACACTTCTGTTTGTTTCTCCTTGATGAAAACCCACCCCCTTGGTTGACTCTAATTTCCTGTAAGCCACCCGCTCTCCCACCTTCGATCACAGCTTGCTTGTAAAGGAAATAAAGTCACTATCATTTAAAAAATATGTATTCTTTATTAATTGATTATAAAAATAGGGAGATAACTCACAAGGTAACCCGGGTGGGGTGTGGGAGGAGGGTACGAGGGAAGGAAAAGGCCACTTTAAAACTTGTTGAATGCCAGCCTTCTGTTGCTTGGGCTGTCCACTGGGGTGGAGTGGTTGGGTGCCTGGAGCCTCCCCCACCGCGTTCTTGGGCGTCTGGGTGAGGAGGCTATGGAACTTGGGGAGGACGGAGGGAGGTTAATCAGGGGCTGCAGCATCAGTCTGTGATCCTGCTGCCGTTCATGAACCTCCACCAGACGCCGGAGCATGTTCGTTTGATCCTGCAGTAGCCCCAGCGTTTCCTCATGCCTCCTCTGATCTTCCTTCCGCCACCTCTCCTCACGTTCATCAGCCACCATCCTGTACTCTGCTATTGTGTCCCTCCACACTGCTCTGTCAGTGCTGGATGGACTGCATGAGCTCAGAGAATCATAGAATCATAGAATCATAGAATATCAGGGTTGGAAGGGACCCCAGAAGGTCATCTAGTCCAACCCCCTGCTCGAAGCAGGACCAATTCCCAGTTAAATCATCCCAGCCAGGGCTTTGTCAAGCCTGACCTTAAAAACCTCTAAGGAAAGAGATTCTACCACCTCCCTAGGTCACGCATTCCAGTGTTTCACCACCCTCTTAGTGAAAAAGTTTTTCCTAATATCCAATCTAAACCTCCCCCACTGCAACTTGAGACCATTACTCCTCGTTCTGTCATCTGCTATCATTGAGAACAGTCTAGAGCCATCCTCTTTGGAACCCCCTTTCAGGTAGTTGAAAGCAACTATCAAATCCCCCCTCATTCTTCTCTTCTGCAGACTAAACAATCCCAGCTCCCTCAGCCTCTCCTCATAAGTCATGTGTTCCAGACTCCTAATCATTTTTGTTGCCCTTCGCTGGACTCTCTCCAATTTATCCACATCCTTCTTGAAGTGTGGGGCCCAAAACTGGACACAGTACTCCAGATGAGGCCTCACCAATGTCGAATAGAGGGGAACGATCACATCCCTCGATCTGCTCGCTATGCCCCTACTTATACATCCCAAAATGCCATTGGCCTTCTTGGCAACAAGGGCACACTGCTGACTCATATCCAGCTTCTCGTCCACTGTCACCCCTAGGTCCTTTTCCGCAGAACTGCTGCCTAGCCATTCGGTCCCTAGTCTGTAGCTGTGCATTGGGTTCTTCCGTCCTAAGTGCAGGACCTTGCACTTATCCTTATTGAACCTCATCAGATTTCTTTTGGCCCAATCCTCCAATTTGTCTAGGTCCTTCTGTATCCTATCCCTCCCCTCCAGCATATCTACCACTCCTCCCAGTTTAGTATCATCCGCAAATTTGCTGAGAGTGCAATCCACACCATCCTCCAGATCATTTATGAAGATATTGAACAAAACCGGCCCCAGGACCGACCCTTGGGGCACTCTACTTGATACCGGCTGCCAACTAGACATGGAGCCATTGATCACTACCCGTTGAGCCCGACAATCTAGCCAGCTTTCTACCCACCTTATAGTGCATTCATCCAGCCCATACTTCCTTAACTTGCTGACAAGAATACTGTGGGAGACCGTGTCAAAAGCTTTGCTAAAGTCAAGAAACAATACATCCACTGCTTTCCCTTCATCCACAGAACCAGAACATTTCATCGTGCGTGCGTTTTTTTTGCCACCTTATCTGAGTTAGCCTTTGGAATGGAGGAGGGAGGCTTGAAACATTTGCAGCTGCTAGAGGAAAAAAAGGGAGTGAAGTATTTAAAAAGATACATTTTACAGAACAATGGCTATACTCTTTCATGGTGAACAACACTATTCACATTACGTAGCACATGTGATTTTGGTACAAGGTCGCATTTTGCATCTTATATTGAGTGCCTGCGGCTTTGGTGTTAGAGATCACACACGCAGGGCTGGGCAACAGAATTCAGCTTGCAGGCGGCCATGGTAAGCCATAGTCTTTCGGCTTCTGCAACCTTCATAACAGCAGCCCCCTCCTTTCCCATACCAAGCAAAGCCCGTTGAGTTGGCCATTTAGTGCTGCAGTTTTCCTGTTAACGTGCAGTAGCAAAAACCAAACTAACCCCCTCACCCCATCCAATTCTCTGGGATGATTACTTTACCCCTCACCCCACTGCGTGGCTGGTATCAGGAAAGATCCCTGCTAGCCAAACGCAAACAGCTCAGCACCAATGCTCCCTCCCCCCCCCCCCCACGTGGATAACTGCAGGGAGGATTTCTTTTCAGCCACAGGCAAACAGCCCAGTAGGAACGGGCACCTCTGAATGTCCCCTTAATCAAATTCCCCTATTTCAACTAGGTTACCATGAATGATATCACTCTCCTGAGGATAACGCAGAGAGATAAAGAACGGATGTTGCTTGAATGCCAGCAAACACCGGGACCATACGCTGCCAGGCTTTGTCATGCAATATCAGATTATTTGCTACTAGCATGGCGTGGTAAAGTGTCCTACCATGGAGGACGGAATAAGGCTACTCTCCCCAGAAACCTTCTGCAAAGGCTTTTAGAGTACCTCCAGGAGACCTTCATGGAGATGTCCCTGAAGGATTTCCACTCCATCCCCAGACATGTTAACAGTAGCTGTACTGGCCACGAATGCATCCCAAGTCCTCAGGGCTACTTAATCATTAAAAAACGCTTGCTTTTATAACATGTATTATAAAAGTGAAAAGGTACACTCACCAGAGGTCCCTTCTCTGGCTTCGTTGGGTTGGGAGGGTATTTCAGACAGGGTGATAAAAAGATCCTGGCTGTCAGGGAGAACGGTGTGCTGTGTGCTCTCCCCAAGCTCATCCTCCTCCTCCTCATATTCCCCATCTGCAAAATCCTCAGCCATGATGGAGAGTACCCCATCATCAGAGTCCACGGACAGGGGTGGGGTAGTGGTGGCGGCCCCCCCTAGAATTGCATGCAGCTCAGCGTAGAAGCGGCATGTCTGGGGCTCTGTCCCAGAGCGTCAGTTTGATTCTTTGGTTTTCTGGTAAGCTTAAGTTTCATACGGCACTGTGTTGCGTCCCTGATGTAGCCTCTGTCCCTCATGGCCTCTGAGATTTTTTGAAATGTTTTGGCATTTCGTCTTTTGGAACGTAGTTCTGATAGAACGGATTCCTCTCCCCATACAGCGATCAGATCCAGTACCTCCCGTTCGGTCCATGCTGGAGCTCTTTTTTGATTCTGGGACTGCATGGTCACCTGTGCTGATGAGCTTGCCTGGCCGAACAGGAAATGAGATTCAAAAGTTCCCAGGGCTTTTCCTGTACACCTGGCCAGTGCATCCGAGTTCAGAGTGCTGTCCAGAGCGATCACAATGGTGCACTGTGGGATAGCTCCCAGGGGCCAATACCTTCGAATTGCATCCACACTAACCTTAATTTGAAGTGGTGATGTTGATTTCAGCACTAATCCCCTCATTCGGGACGAGTACAGAAATCAGTTTTTAGAGCCCTTTATATCGAAAAAATGGCTTCGTTGTGTGGACGGGTGCAGGGTTAATTCGGATTTAACGCTGCTAAATCCGACATAAACTCGTAGTGTAGACCAGGCCTAAGTCTTCACCAGAGCCACAACATCCACGCTTCTGTTTTTGGTGAGCTAGCTTGACATGAGTTAGCATGAATCTGTGTACTGAGTAACTATAAGAGGCCACCTGAAAAGCCTGCTCTGTTAGCTCATTCTTGTGCCTCTCCCAAAAGAACTAGAGTGCAATCACTGTTTTCTATGGTTACTTTCAGTTACAGATCCTGCTCCCCTCTCTTTCGCACCCCTCTACCCTCCAAACCAGTATCCACGATGATGACATATCTGAATCACATGGAAAGAGCAAGTGGGTGACATCACCTAATCTTCTGCTACTGTTCAGAAGATGGCAACAGCTTCTGCTTCTGATGATACCAAGTCTGCATTAGTGTCATCATGATCCATCTAGGAATTTTTTGCAAGCACTGAAACTGTAGGAAGCAGAATAGAAATGTAGATGATTTGGAGGAAATATGTACAAATTGGAATCACTAATACTAAACTTCATAACTAATGCTCTGAGCTGAAAATGAGGCATTAGCATACAATTATACAAATACTCCACCAACCAAAAGCAGCTTGCATAATATCTGACCTTGCTAACCTTGATTTCATACTTTCCCATGAGGAAGGCTGCAGCAAATCAGTGACTATTGCAATTAATGGAGTATATAGCAGCTACAGTTATGTTTGGTTTCAGAGTAGCAGCCATGTTAGTCTGTATTCGCAAAAAGAAAAGGTGTACTTGTGGCACCTTAGAGACTACCATCCGATGAAGTGAGCTGTAGCTTATGCTCAAATAAATTTGTTAGTCTCTAAGGTGCCACAAGTACTCCTTTTCTTTTTACAGTTATGTCTGGTTTTTTAATCTTACATTTTACCTTTTAATGTTTAGATGTATAAGAGCAAGAATATAGTTGTTAGTGGATACTAATAAAAATTATTTATTTAATATATTCAAAGTTGACTGACTGGTGAATTAATTCAATTCTGTTGTTATTCTAATGGGTAGGGAAAGGTATTTGAATTGTTTAGTTTATTAAAAAGTTACTGAAAATTGCTATTTTCCTTTTAACCTTTATATGTATGCATACATTCTATTGTAGTTGGATTGTGTAGCTGTTTGAATAAAATGTATTTTACATAATTACATACAGTTTTGCAAAACAACATTTCTGCAGTGTTTAGTGGCTCTGAGTAAAGGTACAATATGTTGACTCTACTCTGACAAGGAGAACGTTTGTAATAGTCCTCTGCTCTAGCTGTTTTTAACTGGAGTTGAATTAGAGGAAGACTGTTTGATTTCTACACATACCTGATTTCTCCGCTTCAATGCTTTGGAGACCCAGAGTGAAGCAGTGGAGTAACTGCTTCATAAAGGTTGTGATCTTAAAAAAAAAAAGTATGTGTAACATTGTACATGCGTGGTGACATTTTTAAATAACTTCTGGTTGTCTTCAGTACCATATATGATAAATAGTTTTAGTTGATTCCTTACCTCTAACCTCTGTTTGACTCTGTCCCAAGACTGTAAGCATTTTGGGTCAAGTACTGCTTTTACATTTTCTTGTATATACATATAATATACAATTTAAAATTAGCCTATATATAATACACGTAACCCTTCAGCCTGTCAGAGTTGGCAGCAACAAGGGCCGGGTTCAGTATCTAGGAGTTCCATTCCAATAACACAATGCAAAACCGGCTCGAACCCCCACCCAGTGACCTGGGACAATTATATACCACCCCCGCTGGGCGCCTCCAAGAGGCAATACTTCCCCTCTCGCAAGCACATAGTCTGAGTGTAACAAAAAGCCTTTTAATAACAGAGAGAAACCATGTGGCATTATGTTGGAGAAACACCACAAACAGGATTCATAACACAACCCATGAGCAAAAACCCACCCCAAGCAAATTGGGGCATGTCCTTTCCCTTTGGTTCTTGAGTCCAGCAACCCAAAATCACCCAAAGTCCCAAAAGTCTCTGTCCCTGGTCAGGGCAGCCCCAGAGTTCAAAAGTTTATCTGCAGAGTTTTACCTCCCAGCCTGGGTGGAGATGGGGGGGGGGGTTAAGGGGCACCTTACGTGGTCCAAAGCTGATGGCCCCACCTCTCCACGGGGTTCCGCTCTGCCAGCCGCCCCATGGGCTGCTCTAGGCATCCAACAAACTGCTCTGCTCCACCAGCCGCTCCGCTCGCCGTCCCGCAAATTGTTCCACCATATATCTTCAGGCTCCCCCACTACTTAACACAACACTCAGTGATTTGAGCTCTTAGTAACTTTAGCCCTTTTGTGATTTCAGCTTGTAGTAGGGGAGCCTCAGTGCTGGTGCACCATTAGCCCAAAGGGAATTCAGCTCAGCAGCCTGAAACTAGACTCCTAATGGAATCAAAATTAGCTCTGATATTCCACAGTGGAGAGAGGAGGAAGTGCAATTAGCATGTAAGGTCCTCACCAGGGGGCCTATGCCACCAAGTATCAATACCCATTCCCAGCCTCTCTCAATTCACAGAGTTTTGGAACCCATGTCCCTTGCCTAGCGAGTGCTACTTAGTTGATGGAGAGCCCCTCCATTATAACAAAAGGCCAAGTACAGTTCCACTGTCCTTGATTCCCATAATCAGGGTAATAACAATTTATTTTTCCTGCCCCAATAACAGAGACACTGGGGATCCCACAGCAGCCAAAGTGACCATTTGGGCAGCTATGGCCTCATACTAGGCAGGGTGGGTGTGCCTATGCAAATGAGATCGGCCCCTGAAGTTCTTTTCCACAACTTGCCACACCTCACCACCAGATGTCAGGGTGGAGCTCATCCTGACTCTGCTTACATATATATATATATATTATATATATATAGGGTTAAGAATTACCTAATCTAAATTAGAGGTTTCAGAGTAGCAGCCGTGTTAGTCTGTATTCACAAAAAGAAAAGGAGGACTTGTGGCACCTTAGAGACTAACCAATTTATTTGAGCATAAGCTTTCATGAGCAACAGCTCACTTCATCTGATGCATTCAGTGGAAAATACAGTGGGGAGATTTATATACATAGAGAACATGAAACAATGGGTGTTACCATACACACTGTAACCAGAGTGATCACTTAAGGTGAGCTATTACCAGCAGGAGAACGGGGGTGGGGGAGGGCGGAGAGCCGGGGTGGGGGAATCTTTTGTAGTGATAATCAAGGTGGGCCATTTCCAGCAGTTGACAAGAATGTCTGAGGAACAATGGGGGGTGTGGGGAGATAAACATGGGGAAATAGTTTTACTTTGTGTAATGACCAATCCACTCCCAGTCTCTATTCAAGCCTAAATTAATTGTATCCAGTTTGCAAACTAATTCCAATTCAGAAACCTACTGACTGCTATTCCTACCTACATGCCTCCAGCTTTCATCCAGACCACACCACATGATCCATTGTCTACAGCCAAGCTCTATGATACAACCACATTTGCTCCAACCCCTCAGACAGAGACAAACACCTACATGATCTCTATCAAGCATTCTTACAACTACAGTACCCACCTGCTGAAGTGATGAAACAGATTGACAGAGCCAGAAGAGTACCCAGAAGTCACCGACTACAGGACAGGCCCAACAAAGAAAATAACAGAACGCCACTAGCCATCACCTTCAGCCCCCAACTAAAACCTCTCCAATGCATCATCAAGGATCTACAAGGATCTATCCTGAAGGATGACCCATCACTCTCACAGATCTTGGGAGACAGGCCAGCCCTTGCATACTCACCAGCAACCACACACCACACAACAGAATCACTAACCCAGGAACCTATCCTTGCAACAAAGCCCGTTGCCAACTGTGTCCACATATCTATTCAGGGAACACCATCATAGGGCCTAATCATGTCAGCCACACCATCAGAGGCTCGTTCACCTGCACATCTACCAATGTGATATATGCCATTATGTGCCAGCAATGCCCCTCTGCCATGTACATTGGTCAAACTGGACCATCTCTACGTAAAAGAATAAATGAACAGAAATCAGACGTCAAGAATTATAACATTCAAAAACCAGTCGGAGAACACTTCAATCTCTCTGGTCACTCGATTACAGACCTAAAAGTTGCAATACTTCAACAAAAAAACTTCAGAAACAGACTCCAACAAGAGACTGCTGAATTGGAATTAATTTGCAAACTGGATACAATTAACTTAGGCTTGAATAGAGACTCGGAGCGGATGGGTCATTACACAAGGTAAAACTATTTCCCCATGTTTATCCCCCCCTCCACCCCCCTGTTCCTCAGACATTCTTGTCAACTGCTGGAAATGGCCCACCTTGATTATCACTACAAAAGGTTTTCCCGCACCCCCCACTCTCCTGCTGATGATAGCTCACCTTAAGTGATCACTCTGGTTACAGTGTGTATGGTAACACCCATTGTTTCATGTTCTCTGTGTATATAAATCTCCCCACTGTATTTTCCACTGAATGCATCCGATGAAGTGAGCTGTAGCTCACAAAAACTTATGCTCAAATAAATTGGTTAGTCTCTAAGGTGCCACAAGTCCTCCTTTTCTTTTTGCTAACCTAAATGTAAAGTGAATTAAGTTACTCAGTTTTTGTTCTGGATTTCTAATAATGTAGGATCCCATTATGTTAATCACAAACAACCCTAAAACTGAAGATACAAGTTGTGATTAGCTGAGTGGAGTTTGATATGTATACAGAGAAATCCAATTTATACAAATGAAAATTTGGCTTGTTGTCCTTTCTGGAAATGCCACATTTAATTCGATTTCAAATTATTTCACATGTAAAAAAGCTAAGGTTGGGCAAGTCGTATATAGTAGCTGTAAAAGGGGCGAAGTCTGTCAAAAGAGCCATATTAAGAAATGGGTTGATCATTTAAATAGACGACTGAGAGAGAGAAAGGGACTATTAGAGTTAATTTGGTTTCTTAATTGTAAACTTGTATGTATATGAACCCTAGAGAGTGGCTACATTAGTTTGAATGGTCAAGTTATGATATACTGCCTTTTTTCTAATATTGATGTTTTGATAGATATCACAGGCTAAGTTTGACCATTTTATACGTTGTGCTACTTCATTGCTTACAATTAGTCTGCATATGGGGGAAGGTAGGTGGAATTTGAACACACATGACTGAGCTGGTCTGTCATTATCCTGGCTTTTCAAAAAAAGTTAAATATAGATTACACACACACACAGGGCAAGATTCTCTGCTACACCCACACACAAAAATAAATAAATAAAAATAAGCCAAATGAATAACCAGTTTGGGAAAGGGGAAGCATTTCAGACATAGCTTGAAGGGGAATTCTGCACCAGTGTAAACCTGCCCTTATGGTAACAAACAGTTTTTTGATAGATACACATTCTCATACCAGAGAGAAATCCGCGCCTTCACTATTTGCCAATTAAAATTGAGGGGCCACATTTCCCATGTAAGCGACAGAGAAATATCTGGGCAGGTGTGGGTTTGGAAAAATACCTGGTTTCCTCAGAACCAGATCAAAGCCAAGAAATAAAGAAAGAAATTTAGCTTATAAATGGTGGTTGCACTCCTACAGCAGTATCGTGCTTTGTGCAACTACGCTGCGTAATTTCATGTGCTAATCTTCACCGCATATTAAAAAAAGAGCTTTAATATCAGTTTTAGATAGACTGGAGGATCCAGAGCCCTATCTTCAGGCACATAGGGATCCCATCCATAAACCTTCACCTCTATAAGACCACTCCTAATAACTGGGGGCACCCCTTACACAAATTTCCAAAAGTTTCTCCTACTGTGTCACCATTTCAGCTCCCAGTCTTAGTCAGCCTAACACAAAGTCAATGGCTTTGCCACTATCTCCCCACAACACATACCCTGCCTCCCAGCACTGCTTCAGAAATATGACCCAGTTCAAAATATGAAGGTCAACTCAGACCCATAGGCTTTGTGTATCTATAGTCGGTGATCAAACAGCAGGCTCCACCTTGCTTAGTTGGTAGTCTTCTGCTTTACAGAACTGTGATATATAAGAGAAAGGGGTGTGGCTGGAGCATGCCCAGAATGGAAGGGTTGTTTGTATTGGGTAATGTGATAGCAACATGGCCTGCAACTCTCTTCCAGAGGAAAGCATTTTCAACAAGAAAAAGGTTGATCCATTTTCTTCAAGAGCATCTGTGCATTTCCACTTGCTGGGATGGTGTCTGTTGGTAATGAGTTCATTGAACCCTCTTCAAACCCTTGTCCATTTTGAGGAGTCCATGTGCATCTCCTTGATGAGTCTAATATTTCAAGCCTGAGGTTGGAGATGGGAGTGAACCTGCCCAACCACTGCAGAAAGGACCCTCTGCTGTGTCCCTGAAGAAGCAACAGTTCTGACTGGGGCCTCGGATAGAAATGGATGGCAGTCCACACAGTCTCAGTTTTACAAAACAACCATTTATTTGTTTCTGAGGCCTCAGCTCCTCTTTCTGCACTTCCTGATAGAATCATAGAAATGTAGGACTGGAAGGGACCTTTATAGGTTTTGTAGTCCAGTCCCCAGCTCTGAGGCAGGATGTCTCTCTTTCACGCTAAATGGTTCCAAAGCCATCTCATGCAGGAGAATTTTTAGTTTTCTTTTGTTTTCTGTAATCAGTATTAGGTAATACTTTTCAACTGCTAAAGAGCATTTGAAATGGTGACAGTACCGTCTGTTGAATGCTGCTTCATGTTAGCAACATCATTCTGGGCCTCAAGATGCAACACCTTTGCACTAATTAATCAGAGTAATACAGATGTGGAAAATCATTTAAAAGAAACAAGGGCAAGTCTTCATAGTTCAGTTCTCTGACTTCAATAGCCAAAGCTGAGTACCAGAATGAATCAATACTATTAACATGGGAGAAAGCATTATTAAATGCCACTATGGTATGCAAAAAAGTTTTATATCCAAAAGAATGATCAGTTTACCAAAATTGTGTTAAAAAGCAACATTTTAAATGTTCTACTTAATGCTTTGTAACTAGCTGAAAAATATAAAAAAGAGTTTGTGTGGTCTTATTGATGTATTTTTCTATCTTTAAAAATATTTCTGAAAGGCTCATGTTCTACTGAGAAAGCAACATTTGCAGCAAAAGTTTCAAGTGATGCAGCATATGGAAAGTGGTCCAAGGTCGATTTCATTGCTTCCAATTTCTGAATTGTCCATTTAGGACATTAAAAGCAAAATTCTTCAAGAATTAAAGAAACCAAAATGGCAGGTCTTGGGAAAAATAGAAATTGTTAAAGCAAATGAACCTTTTATGAACCTAGAGTCAGCAGTGCTTTTGCTGTGTTGGTATGAGTTACAAACCAGAATAAGATTTAGAGCTGGTTGGACAAATTTCAGCAAAACATTTTTTCATCAGAATTTGCCAATTTGTCAAAATTGGAACTTTCTGCAGGACTGTGTCAATTCTGAGAAAGTTCCACTGGAAACTGTAATGATCTTAGGGTTTGTGATGGGGTTTCCAGAGTGCAACCTGGCCTGTGGTACTGCTTAGCCCTCTGTCCCCAGCCAGGGCTATCCCTCTTGGTCTGTGAAGCTGTTTCCAATCCACAAACAGGTGCTGCACTTACACAGACATCCACAGACAGGGGGACACCCAACTGAGTTACATGAGTGCTTTCACCAGCCATTCATGAACCAACAATAGAGAGGCTCCAGCCAATTCCTCTCAGCTCCCCCGCCTGGCACCCCAGAACTGTACTGTCTTGCACTGGTCAGAAGCCTGACTAGTGTAAGTTCATTACCCAGTCTGCTCCTCCCTCAATGTGGAGAGGACACACACTAGCCTTTGTAAACTGAGTTAAGATTTCCTAAGCACTTCAGTCAAAATACACTGTTATAGGTAAAATATAAAACAGATTTATTAATTACAGAAAGATAGATTTTTAAGTGATTATAAGTAGCAAGTGAAGAGATCAAAGTTGGTTACCTAAGAAATAAAGGTAAATTCACAGGCTTTGTTCTACAAACTAAGCCGGATTTGAATCAAGCAGTGTCTCACCCTGACAGATGGTACAAATGGGTTACAGTTCCTTCATACACAGCCTGGGAATCTTCTCCACCCTGGGACCACCCACTCCAGTTCAAAGTCTTTGTCCTCCAGATGTGTTTCCAGGTGTTGAGTTGTGGGGGAAGTGAAGCCAAATCATGATGTCACTTCCCCACTTTTATAGTTTCTACTAGCTTGCTGGAAAAATCTTTTGCTATGACATGGATCAAGCAGCCTCCATTTTGTATAAAGAAAAGGAGTACTTGTGGCACCTTAGAGACTAACCAATTTATTTGAGCATGAGCTTTCGTGAGCTCAAATAAATTGGTTAGTCTCTAAGGTACCACAAGTACTCCTTTTCTTTTTGCGAATACAGACTAACACGGCTGTTACTCTGAAACCTGTCCATTTTGTATGTGCTCTCTCTGAGAAGTCTCCATTGTATACAGTTCCTAGAATAGTGGATTCTTTCCTTGATGGGTGTTGGTGAGCCATTAACGCTGTTTGGCTACTCCATTGTTGTACTTGAAAGACTGGTTGTGGATATTCTAATCTCACAACATATTTCAGTAACACACACATAGCATTTTGGATCCCCAGCATTTTGCAAAATGATTATTTTCCATATTTATGACAGTTTCCCCAAAGGCAAAACACTGTTTTGGGCCATGCTGCAATCCACACCTTCCACATAACGCTCTGAACCCAGCCCCCTACTCTCCACATTGATTTTCAGAGCAGGTGGTTCCACTTTTTGATCTGACCTTTTGGGCTATATTCTTTTGAATTTAGTACATGAATAACCCCTTCTGGTGAATTCAGCTCTTTGGCTTGTGCTTTCACAGTTTCTGCTGATCTTCATACCTGGAGAGCTTTTTCTAAAGTTAAATCTCCTTCACGGAGCATTTTCTCTCTTAACACATTGTCTTTAATACCACAAATGATTCTGTCTCCAGCCAGAAACTCTGTCAACTCACCAAAGTCACAGGTTTTACAGAGTCTCCTTAACTATGTGACATATTGCTCTACAGTGTCATCAGATTTTTGCATGTATGTAAAAAATGTGTCTCTCAAAGTCTCCTTTATTTTGGCATTCAATATTCCTCAACTGTAATCAGTATTTTACTTAACTTCATGCTTTTACCTTCTTCAAACTTAAAGTTGTTATAAATATCCAATGCTTCCTCCTCAAAAACGTGCAGGAAGACTGATGATTTACTCTTTATCATTTTTCTCCTCTGCCCCTATGGCTGCTAAATCCAATTCAAATCTCTGTCTGAATGTTTTCCAGTTCTCTGCAACATTGCTAGACAATTGCAGACTGGATGGAAGTTGTAACACAACCATTTTTGGCTTTCTTCCCTTCTTCAGCTAGTTAGGCTATTATTGTACTCATAAAATGCATACAAAAGTCTTTGTTCTTCTCTATTTTGCTGCTTCATGTGCTCCCCTTTCCTCTGCTTTCAGTTTCAAATCCAGGAGTTAAACTCAAAATTACGGCAGTCTCTTTCCAACTTGTGACTTCTGACACTATGTAATAATTTTGAGGTTCATTAAACAAAAAATCAGTGAATGAGACAAGAATAAAACTTTATTAAAAAAACTAGAGTGTGTCTGTGGCAAACCAGTGTACACAGCTACACGGTGTTCTCCATCCCCTGCTTCCAATCATGTCTCAAAATTCCTATATTCATAATACTGTCCCTTATGAGGAAGCCTCCCTCAATTATAATCTTTCACAAACATTTCTACCGAAACCAGGCAGGTTTCTGGTGGAACCCCTCTTGGATTCTTGCCAGGTTTCTTGCGTACGTTCTCAACAGCTTTGTTATGAGCTGAGTGGAACCGCGCGCGTGTGTGTGAGTATGTGAGAGAGAGAGAGAGTTAAAACCTCATTGAGAGTGATAGGTGTGACCAAGCACTTCAATTAATATAAATGTTACAGGTAAATTAACCACAAACCCCCACTCAGACAAAAAAGCAAGTGAAGCCTCCCAGGAGTTTTGAATTGTATGGGAAGAGGGTTTTTCACTAAGTTTTGTTTTGGGTGAGGGTGAGTGTGTGTTTGGTGGAAGAGGGGAACAGAACAGAGAACCTGAGAGAGGGGAGAGACAGAAACAATGCACAGCTTGAAGGACTCCAAGCAGAAGTCTGTAAGCACGGTGTGACCTGGAAGAAGCTAAAGAGAGAATGTTTGGTCTGGTGCTTGCTAAAGAGTCTTGGGGATGCAAGCCAAGAAACTACTCCTTTTGTCTTTGTTTCTTTCTGTTTTTGCAGAAGTAAGACTTTGTACATTCCTTGTAAATAAACAAGATTGCATCATAGAAAACACCAGATTCCATCATCATCATATTCTGCTCCCAACTGCAAACTTGGATTAGTCGCTCAGATAAAAAAGGGGCCACAGCTCTCTTGGTGTTCTAATAGGAAGCCAGGATCCTCAAAGTCCTGGATCCCAGGCTTATGTATCCCCAGCAGCACTGGTCCCAAGGTTTCTAGGCTCCCAAGCTTCTTGGCAGCTGGGCTTCTGGGGTCCCTGGTACTGGCGCAGTCCACTGGTGGACTACCCCAGAGCCAGGGCTCCCAGAAGCACTGGGTAGAGAATGCTAATTTTGGTTCATGAGAGTATTCAAAACTAGATTTTGAAATCTCTAAATCCTCCATGAAATGGAATTACTGTTCTCCGCCCAGCACTTGTGAGAACACACCAAACACCACTACTCTCTCTAAGCCCTACTTGTGAAAGTGAATCCCACTGACTCTAATGTTAATCCACTCAACAGAACAGCTTGTAAAATCAGGGCCTCAACTCCCACAGTACCAAGTTCATTGCCAACAATAGGATGAGACACAAAGGGTATATCTGCCCTTGAATTTAATTATGTTTTATCACACATTCTTTAACAGAAGTGTAAAATCCAGTGCAGACACTCCACAAATATTTGTTCCAGAACACAAACATTCTTTGGCTGACACATTTAACTCTATGAAACTTCACTGTGGGCTTCAGCCTAGTACTAAACATAACACACAACTAGTGTTTGCAATTGCATTCATTAAAATGTGTTAAAACACGACTAAACATTCAACTGTTGACCTATCTTAAAGTAGCAGCATTCAGGAGTTCACAGAAAAGTAGTTTATATCACAGCCAGCCTGGAGAAAATTGATGTATGGGAGCTATAAACCTGTAATCATTAGTTTAGCAGTTATTTTATCATATGAAACAGTAATTAAAAAGGACAGAGAATCTAGAAAAGCAAAGGAATGGATTTCTTTTCCTTAAGCCATGATTTAAGGCAGCATACAGTTTTAAGATAACTGCACCAGTCCTCAAAAATTTCAGATCACCTGTAATTAAAATACTGCATTCAATTATGTCATGATAATTTTCACTTCTTACCTCTTAATCAATAGATGTTGTAGTATGAATCCTGTTTTTGTAGTCAAAAGGAGACCAGATGATTTCTCTCTTTCTAAATGAATGAGCACAAAAACATTCCATAATTATAGGATGCAACTAAAAGAACTCCACCGTGTGTGTTGTGTGTGTGACATTTTGAAAATACACATCTATACAATTTTTAAGTTTTTCAATTTCTAGATGGCTTTCTAGTGTCAGAGATTAGGTTGTGGATAGTCATTCCTATTGGCTAGAGTGGGAGTTGGTAGCTAGGAATAAGAGCTCAGGGTCAGAGTCAGAGGCCAGATGCCAGAGGCAAAATCAGAAGTCAGGAATCTAAGCTGAGGGTCAGAGCTGGATTATCAGGAGTGGAGTGGAGTGATGTAGGGCTAGGGCTGGGTCCAAGACCTGAACTATCACAGCCATGTGCAAAAGGTCTGAGAAGCCACAAACTATTGGTGGTTCAGGTTTAAGAGCTGGTCTTCTGACTCTTCCCACTAGTCAGGTGATGTAGCCAGTCCAGCAGTGTAAACCAGCTGCATTTATTATGTTGCCCAGAGACTGGGTTTGGTGCAAGCCATGGTTCCTGATACTTGATTATGAAAATCTGGTATAGGAGTATAGAAAGGAATCGTGTGGATATGGATTTGCTTTCAGTGAAATACCTAGCTCTTATATAGTTTTTACATCACTAGATCTCAAGGTCAGGGGGAAAATGTCCTAATTAAACTTATTTAAAATGTTAAAATGGAACATGGTTATGGCCATCCAACATCTTGACAGATGTAAGGAAACACGACAAAAATCAGTCAGTCAATGGTGCTTGGTGCTACATGTCCACTCGCCAAATAGAAGTTGGAGCATACTCTGCTTCCTGGCTTACCTGCGGACCTCAGCTTGGGCTCTCCATGATGACTGAACCAGCCTTGCCCTGGCTTCTCCAGACTGAGTGGTTGTGAGCAGGGTTCTCCCAGCTGTCAGTAGGAATGCTGAATTTCTTTAGACCTTGCTTGATCTTGTCACTGTATTGGAGCTTTGGACTTCCTCTGGGTTCGTGGGCAGTTCTTGAGTTGGCCATAGAGCACAGACTTTGTCAGACGATCTGGAGGCATAAGTTCCATGTGTCCCAGCCAGCAAAACCTGCGAGCATCCAGCGTAGTTTGTATAGACTGTAAGCCAGTTCTCTCAAGGATATTGTTAGTCATCCGTTGGTCCCAAGTGACTCCAAGGATTTTTCTGAGACAGCGAAGGTGGAAGCTGTTCAATCTCTGCTCCTGTTGGGAGTACATGACCCAGCTTTCACAGCCATAAAGGAGGGTACTGAGGACACAAGCCTGATAAATGGACACCTTTGTGTTCAGCATTAGCAACAGCTTGTTGTTCCAGACACATGAGGTAAGTTTGCCAAAGGTGACAGAGGCTTTGCCAATTCTCACATCAAGTTCTCTATCAAGGCTAAGTGAGCTGGTTAGAGTTGAGCCAATATAGCAGAAGTGATCCACATTGTCCAGAGCTTCATTATTGATGTAGAAGATTTTAGGTGGAAAGTTGGTGCCCTGTGACATGACAACTGTTTTCTTGATACTGATTATCATGCCAAACTTGATAATGCATCAGGGAACTTATTCATCATGATCAGCAATTCATCGGGTGAGTTAGAGACAAATGCATCTGCAAAGAGTTGATCCCAAATAGTGAGCTGGGTGGCATGCCTTTGGCTCTGAAATCATCTGATGCTGAACAAGCTACCATCTATCCTCGATTCAATTAGTAGTCCAAATCGATCACTTCAAAAAGCATACTGAAGAAGAACAGAGAAGAAGATGCCAAAGCACTAAGATACAGTCTTGCTTCATGCTAGAATCAATGCTAAACTCAGATAATGTTTCGTTTTCATACTGGATATGATATGAAGGAGTTCCTTAAATAGGGAAAGCACTTTTTGTGGACAGCCAATTTTTGACGGAATCTTGTATATGCCATTCCTATTAACCTTGGGAGGAGTCTAGGCTGAGCTGGTTTGCTCCCCTCTCCTGTAGTTCCCAGTGCCGATGGGCCACAGTTGGCACAGCAGGATCACCAAGTCAATTTCTGATGCAACTCTGAATACCTCTATTAATTTGACTATTGGTAAGCTCCAAGATCCCCCTAGAGGCCCTAGTTGACTTGGGGCCTCAGGTAACTTTATGGACTTAAATTTGCTAAGACCCATGTGGTTCCCACCATATGCAAGCACTTTCTAGATCTGTTTGAGACTATTGATGGTTCTCTTCTCTCCTCAGGACCTGTAACCCACCAGACCTTGCCAATAATGGTTATCACCCTCCATGGGCACCAGGAGACCCTCTGATTTAGATTAATTCAGGCCCCTCATGCTCCTGTCATTCTAAATATTCCCTGACTTGTCACCCATTATCCCCACATTCACTGGTGGAAGGGGACCCTACTCTTTAACTCCTGGTGTTACCAGCTACCTTGCCTCCCAGGATCTGAGAAACAAGGGTACCAAGTCCCACTACCCAGGTGTAGTGAAGCAGATTGGCCATCCACAGACCCAGAGGGGGAGGGGCCCCTCACTGAACCCTGGTGGGTGGACCCACGCCATGCTCAACCCTCCCGCCAGAAGTCAGTGGGAAGGACAGGAAGTATAAAAGGGGGTCTGGAGAACTCAGTTGGGGCCCAGCTT
Source organism: Caretta caretta (assembly GCF_965140235.1). Lineage (NCBI taxonomy): Eukaryota > Metazoa > Chordata > Testudines > Cheloniidae > Caretta > Caretta caretta. The sequence continues at coordinate 177,161,809 of NC_134206.1, forward strand.
TCGGAGGAGCCAAATGCTTCCTGCAAGCTCCCAAGCCGGGAGGCTGCGACAGACCCTGAGGAAGCTGAGACTGACCACCAGGGCCATTTACAAACCCGAACATGGAGGAGCTGCAAGCCCTGACAGAGGCCCTCTTCCCCAACGACCAGGACGACCCTCTATAGAGCCAGGTATGCCGCAAGTGGGAGTTGGGAAGTGGCCCAGGGGTCGCCGACCCCTGTCTGGCTGCAATGCTGCCAGCGAGTGAGCCAGTGTGTTGTGGTCAGGATTTCTGCTGACTTAGTGGTAGACCGCTCTGCACTGCTAGGCCCCTGGATCAGGACACAATGGAGTCGGTGGGCCTGCGTCCCCCCTGCCACCCCAATCTATGGGTGACAGTCACCCCCTCTCTTAGGCAAGAAACCTGCACTTGTCGGCCCTCTGCTAGAGCTAGGAGGCGTGACTGTTCTGTGGCTCAGCCTGAGTCCTCAGACTCTTTGCTGTCCTGCCCTGACCCAGGGCCTGGGCTCTGTAACTGTGTTTGTTGTTCGGCCCTGATCACAGACCAACGCTCACGTTTCCCATCACCCTGCTGATTCCCCAAGCCAGGCGACTTCCCAGAGAAGTAGTATGCAGGAGGGGCCATTCCCCCAGACGGACTACACTTGGTGGAGAATGTGAGCATCGGCCTGACCCTTGCAGTAAGGGGCGCCGCTGCAGCAGCCTGCCGTCGGGATCCCGAAAAGAAAAAAAAAAGAGGATAAACTGAGTTTGAGAAGCTCATTAAATATCTGGCTGAGAGCCAGCAGCAGCAGCAATAGCAACTGGTGCAGCATCTGGGGGCCCAGCAGCAGCAGTTATTCCGGGAGCGGGCGGCCCAGCACAGAGAGCAACAGCAACAGTGCGTCAAGCAACTCGCAACTCTGCTGCCTCGACCTAGTCCGGCCCTGGCTGGGACTGCAGGGAATTTCCCTGCTCCCTCAGTGCCCATAGACTCTCCAAGATGGGACCTGAGGACAACCCAGAGGCATTCCTTATCACCACTGAGTGGGTTGCAGTAGTGCTGGGGTGGTCCCAAGAGCAGTGGGCCACTTTTCTGGCCACCTACTTGACTGGGACGGCGCAGACTGCCTATTGGGAGCTTCCTCTGGATGAGACATGAGACTACGGGTGGGTGAAGTCAGCCATCTTAGATGTCCTCGACCTCATGCCAGAGACCTTCCGTTGGCAGTTCCAAATGATGACCTACCCATTGGGTGCTTGGCCCTGCATCATATCCCAGGCAATTAAAGACCTCTGCTGGTGATGGCTTCTTCCAGAGCAACGCTTGGCGAGTGAATTTGCTAAACAGGTTGCCCTAGAGCAGTTCATCCAGGTGCTCCCACTCCACAGTAGGGGTCGGGTACACCACCACTGCCCAACAACCTTGAGTGCGGTGGTCACCTTGATGGAAGGCTTCCTGGCCACAGAGATCCTTATCGGTCCAGGAACCTGGACCATGGGCCCCACACCGACACAGACCCAAGTCCAAACACCAACCAGGGGTCCGCAACCCTGATGGCCAAGCCCGGGACATCCCTCGGCAATCCAGAACTAGGTTTCATGGACACCCCGAGCTCCCTGGCAAGGCAGACTGGGATTCTCACTGAAGCCCTCCCCCAGAGACGCCACCTCGGCCAGGACATCCAGAAGTGGGACCTTGTTTCTCCCGCGGCCATTTTGGGCATTTACAATGGGAATGTCCTGAGATGGACTGCAGTTTCCTCCAGGTCTGTACAGGAGAGTCCCATGACTGCAAGCAGTCCACCCCGATGCTGACAATGCCCGTAGGAGTGGGGCCGAGACGAGTCGTGGCCCTCCTAGACTCAGGGTGTGGGAAGACTCTCATCCAGCAGAGGGTCATCTCCAACCCTAGAGTGACAGAGCGGGAGATCAGACTCCAGTATATCCATGGGGATGTAAGAGCATACCCCTGTGTCAGGGTACTCCTGACAATAAATGGTGTGATGGGGGAAATGACAATGGTGTTGGCCCACACTCTTGCCTATACTGTCATCCTTGGCCGAGACTGGCTGGGCTTTAGTGACTTGCTGAGGGAGGCCAGTCTCGGGGTACCTCCTCCTACCCAGGTGGCCCTAGAGGGAGACCCCGCTGGACACGGGGACACTGAGGCTGAAGAATCATAGAATCATAGAATCAAAGAATATCAGGGTTGGAAGGGACCTCAGGAGGTCATCTAGTCCAACCCCCTGCTCAAAAGCAGGACCCATACCCAATTAAATCATCCCAGCCAGGGCTTTGTCAAGCCTGACCTTAAAAACTTCTAAGGAAGGAGATTCCACCACCTCCCTAGGCAACGCATTCCAGTGTTTCACCACCCTCCTAGTGAAAAAGTTTTTCCTAATATCCAACCTAAACCTCCCCCACTGCAACTTGAGACCATTACTCCTTGTTCTGTCCTCTTCCACCACTGAGAATAGTCTAGAACCATCCTCTCTGGAACTACCTCTCAGGTAGTTGAAAGCAGCTATCAAATCCCCCCTCATTCTTCTCTTCTGCAGACTAAACAATCCCAGTTCCCTCAGCCTCTCCTCATAACTCATGTGTTCCAGACCCCTAATCATTTTTGTTGCCCTTCGCTGGACTCTCTCCAATTTATCCACATCCTTCTTGTAGTGTGGGGCCCAAAACTGGACACAGTACTCCAGATGAGGCCTCACCAATGTCGAATAGAGGGGGACGATCACGTCCCTCAATCTGCTCGCTATGCCCCTACTTATACATCCCAAAATGCCATTGACCTTCTTGACAACAAGGGCACACTGCTGGCTCATATCCAGCTTCTCGTCCACTGTCACCCCTAGGTCCTTTTCCGCAGAACTGCTGCCTAGCCATTCGGTCCCTAGTCTGTAGCTGTGCATTGGGTTCTTCCGTCCTAAGTGCAGGACCCTGCACTTATCCTTTTTGAACCTCATCAGATTTCTTTTGGCCCAATCCTCCAATTTGTCTAGGTCCCTCTGTATCCTATCCCTGCCCTCCAGCGTATCTACCACTCCTCCCAGTTTAGTATCATCCGCAAATTTGCTGAGAGTGCAATCCACACCATCCTCCAGATCATTTATGAAGATATTGAACAAAACCGGCCCCAGGACCGACCCTTGGGGCACTCCACTTGACACCGGCTTCCAACTAGACATGGAGCCATTGATCACTACCCGTTGAGCCCGACAATCTAGCCAACTTTCTACCCACCTTATAGTGCATTCATCCAGCCCATACTTCCTTAACTTGCTGACAAGAATACTGTGGGAGACCGTGTCAAAAGCTTTGCTAAAGTCAAGATACAATACATCCACTGCTTTCCCTTCATCCACAGAACCAGTAATCTCATCATAGAAGGCGATTGGATTAGTCAGGCATGACCTTCCCTTGGTGAATCCATGCTGACTGTTCCTGATCACTTTCCTCTCATGTAAGTGCTTCAGGATTGATTCTTTGAGGACCTGCTCCATGATTTTTCCGGGGACTGAAGTGAGGCTTACTGGCCTGTAATTCCCAGGATCCTCCTTCTTCCCTTTTTTAAAGATTGGCACTACATTAGCCTTTTTCCAGTCATCCGGGACTTCCCCGTTCGCCACGAGTTTTCAAAGATAATGGCCAATGGCTCTGCAATCACAGCCACCAGTTTCTTTAGCACTCTCGGATGCAACTCATCCGGCCCCATGGACTTGTGCACGTCCAGTTTTTCTAAATAGTCCCTAACCACCTCTTTCTCCACAGAGGGCTGGCCATCTATTCCCCATGTTGTGATGCCCAGCACAGCAGTCTGGGAGCTGACCTTGTTCGTGAAGACAGAGGCAAAAAAAGCATTGAGTACATTAGCTTTTTCCACATCCTCCGTCACTAGGTTGCCTCCCTCATTCATTAAGGGGCCCACACTTTCCTTGGCTTTCTTCTTGTTGCCAACATACCTGAAGAAATCCTTCTTGTTACTCTTAACATCTCTGACTAGCTGCAGCTCCAGGTGCGATTTGGCCCTCCTGATTTCATTCCTACATGCCCGAGCAATATTTTTATACTCTTCCCTGGTCATATGTCCAACCTTCCACTTCTTGTAAGCTTCTTTTTTATGCTTAAGATCTGCTAGGATTTCACCGTTAAGCCAAGCTGGTCGCCTGCCATACTTACTATTCTTTCGACACATCGGGATGGTTTGTCCCTGTAACCTCAACAGGGATTCCTTGAAAAACAGCCAGCTCTCCTGGACTCCTTTCCCCTTCATGTTAGTCCCCCAGAGGATCCTACCCATCCGTTCCCTGAGGGAGTCGAAGTCTGCTTTCCTGAAGTGCAGGGTCCGTATCCTGCTGCTTACCTTTCTTCCCTGTGTCAGGATCCTGAACTCAACCAACTCATGGTCACTGCCTCCCAGATTCCCATCCACTTTTGCTTCTCCTACTAATTCTTCCCGGTTTGTGAGCAGCAGGTCAAGAAAAGCTCCCCCCCAGTTGGCTCCTCTAGCACTTGCACCAGGAAATTGTCCCCTACGCTTTCCAAAAACTTCCTGGATTGTCTATGCACCGCTGTATTGCTCTCCCAGCAGATATCAGGAAAATTAAAGTCATCCATGAGAACCAGGGTGTGCGATCTAGTAGCTTCCGCGAGTTGCCGGAAGAAAGCCTCATCTACCTCATCCCCCTGGTCCGGTGGTCTATAGCAGACTCCCACCACTACATCACTCTTTGAAGGGGGATTCCTTCAAAATGAGGAGGGGAGGCAAGAAGAAGAAGACCCCAAGTCCGGGATCCCAACTCTGCCTCCAGATCTCCCGGGGGAAGGCCCCTCAACAACCCCGCATCCGACTTCCCTCAAGACCCGCGGGATGACCCTACACATGGTCATGCCTATGATCAGGTGGCCCGCCTTAGTAGGGCCATGACCGACTCCCAAAGAGCAGTGCAATGGCCCTGATTCAAACTTGTAGCAGATGTCTTCTACTGGGTGGAATGAGACCCACAAACCCAGGAGGTTCGGACCCAGCTGGTCGTTTCCCGGTGTCATTGGAAAGGTGTTTTGAAGCTTACTCATGACATCCCCGTGGCCAGCCATTTGGGGCAAGAAAAGACCCTGGCCTGAGTCCTATCTCACTTCTACTGGCCAGGAGTCCATCAGGAGGTAAGAGACTATTGCCGTGCATGCCCCGAATGCTAGTTGGCTGCTGGCCCAGGGGTGCCAAAAGCACCCTTGGTCCCTGTGCCCATGGTAGGTGTTCCCTTCGAGCAAGTCGCCATGGACCTGGTGGGACCCGTCCCAGAGAGCAAGACTGGATTCTGTCATATCCTTGTCCTAATGGACTATGCCACCTGCTTCCCCCACACCTATTCCACTGCAAAACACCAGTGCCCTCACCATTGCAGCAGAACTGATGAAGGTCTTTGCCTGCGTGGGGCTTCCCCAGGAACTCTTCACCAATCAAGGACTAATTTCACTTCCTGGCTGCTCTGTCAGGTGTGTGCCCTGTTGGGTATTAGGAAGCTGCAGACATCAGTGTAAACATCGTCGAGCACTTTAACAGGACTTTGAAGGGTATGTTGAGGAAGTTCCCTCCACAAGAATTGCAGCAGTGGGACCAGTTGCTCCCGCCGTTGCTGCTAGCCATCCATGAAGTACCCCAGTCGTCCACTAAGTTCTCCCCCTTTGAACTCCTGTACAGCCGACAACCCTGCAGGGTACTGGATCTGATGAGAGAGGCCTGGGAGTGCACCTCTTCTGCTTTACAGGGGCTTCTCCAATAAGTGCTGCAATTGCTGGACTAACTGGCTCTGGCAGGGGCCCTCATGCAGGAGAATCTCCAGGTGGCGCAAGGGACCCAGGAATGGTGCTATAACGAAGGAGCCCGAGACTGAACCTTTAAGCCCGGCGACCAAGTACTCTTCCTCCTCCCCTCTGAGGAGTCAAAACTGCTTCCCCGATGGCAGGGCCCTTATGACGTGGTCCAGTGGGTGGGGCTGGTCACATACGAAATCTACAAACTAGACAGAAGAAGCAAAAAGCAGATTTATTACGTGAACCTTCTGAAGCCTTGGCATGCACGGGATGGACTGCTAGTTACCCCTCGCCCACCCGACCCAGCCTTAGGTTCCCAAGTCCCAGATATGGCTAAGACTGAGGCGCCTCAACTGAGGGACACCCTCTCCTTGAAACAACAGAAACAGGCTCGGTGCCTGTTGGATACCTTTAATGCAACTTTTACCACCCTCCCAGGCCAAACTAGCGTCGTCCACCACACCATTCAGATGAATCCCGGGGAGGTGGTTCGAGAGACCATTCACCTGCTCCTGTGACAGACACGAGAAATTGTTGAAAAGGAAGTCCAAGCGATGATAGAGCTGGGAGTTGTGGAACAGTCGCAGATGAAGTGGCGCAGTCCCATCATGTTGGTTCTGAAGCCCGATGGGACCCTCCGATTCTGTATAGATTTCTGAAGGGTGAACACAGTATCAAAGTTCGATGCATACCCGTGGCCACTGGGAGCTGTGGGGGGCCATGCCTGCAGGTGGTCAACGTAAACAAAATGTCTCACAGCCCACCAGCGGATTACCCTGATGGGCCACGTGCTGAAAGCTGTCAACCCCTGACATATCAGAAAGTTGGGAAATGTTAAGCTATTTCAGACAAAGATCTGGTTAAGGGTAAACCCAGTACACTTTTTTTTCTTTTTTTTTTTAAATGAGACATTTCCAAGATGATAGTAAAAAGGGAGATAAGAGATGAAACTTGAAATTTGTTTCTGGATTCTGCAAGTATGGTGTTAAAATGAAATAGTACTAATTTTGCTTAAAATAAGTTTTCATCTAAAGAAACATGCCCATATTTGAAAACATTCATAAGCAATGTTTTTAGAATTTTTTTACACCAGCGTCTCCATTGATTTCTGCTTTGGGAACTTACATTTTTAATCTCAAAGGATGGATAACAGATATTCTCTTTATAACAAATGGCTATAACTGAAAGGTTTAGCTTACTCTTTAGATCAGTGAGAAGGTAAATAATTTATGGCCAAGACCTTTGAAAATATTTTGTTAATTTTTTTCAACAATTTTTCCTACAGCCATGCAGTGTATCAAGTAGAACCAAAATGGACGACACTATTTTCACTCCCAGTCATCTTCTTTAACCACAAGGCCATTCTTCCTCCCCTTGAGACTATAGAGATGAAAATTCACGTGTACAAGATTTTGAAATCATTCCTCTATTTGAGCAAGGCCTAGATATGCACCATAATATTGCACTGCAAGAGTAGTCCTATCTTAGAGTGTCTTTTATCCCAAGATTGGGCTATATGCTACCCTCCAATACATAGTAATCATTTACGTTATATACACACATATATATTTTAATGTCAGTCCTTAAGGAGCTTGAACCAAGCCTTCTTTTATGTTTGTACAGCCCTCACACGTTATGAGGACTACAGGAAATTATTTATAATTAAATGTTGCCAATTCATGTAATTTTAGCATGAGTCTAATGGAATTTGATGTTTTTCTTAAAGCTGCAGCTCCTGGAGTCCTGTGACTACATGAGAATCTAGGTTTCGATTTAAAAAACAAATAGTAAATTTCTAGCCCTCACGGTTGCCAGACATAAAGCTTAAAAATGTGATCCAAATACACTGTGGTTGCCCCCAACCCCCCAAAACATTACACACAGAAAAATACAAAATGTATTTTTTTAAAAGCAGTCATTATTTTGGGGGCCTGATTCAAGATTTTTGAACACCCAGGATTGGAAATACAGTAATATGCCCTGGAAGTGTCTCAAATCCAAATTAAAGACAGAACAGCAATCTTTTTACTCATCATCCCATCACATGGCAGTAGCCCTTTTCTGTGATATGTGCTCTGTGGCTCAGAAGGAGGAAGACAACAGAGCTAAAGTAGGGGAAGATGCTGGGGAGCAGGATCCCCTCAAGCCTGGATGTAGGTTTGATCAAAAATCTACCCACAAGTTACTGCTGGTTGAACAGACAAGTCCACTTGAGAATAGAGATTCATTTCAGCCTCCAGCTGCAACAACATGGCCGCACAACTAGGATGAAGTCATGCTGTCATGGGAGCTGTGTGAAGGTACTGGGCCTCTTCATGGATGTTACTGCTCTCTGCAGGTGTAACTAAATCCTGGGAGATCCTGCATTTAGTGGGGAGATGAACTCAAGCTGCAGCCTGCCAATGGAAGGCTTAGGAGAAAATGCCTATATCTGAGCTCAAGGCACTTCCTAGTTCTGTGCAGCTATTTCTTCATAGTGGAACATGTGATCCCCTGCTGGTGCTGGAAATTAGACATCTGTGTTGTTGTGTAGGGTTTTTTGTGTGGGTTTCTTTTTTTTCTTGCATATGTTGGTACACCTGTTGTCACCTTTGCAACCTCTGCAAATGGTCCATTTCCACAACACATTAGAAAACATGATCTTCTACAGACAAGGCAAACAACTTTTACATTTGAGCCACAGCACAGATACTGGTTTAGAAGTTAGATATTACAGTCTTTTGCATGGAATGGGAACCCTACAAAATTATTCTCCAAGGAAAACAATAGATGCATATGCCATATAGAATAGGAACATGCCTATCAAATTCTTTTATATGCTTTAAAAAACACATTGCCAAAAACCAGTGAAGACTAAATAGGAAGAACACTATCGGACTATGATGGCCTTCCAAAATAGATGCCCTATCTAGTAATGCTCCTTTGCTGCAAGACCTGGCAGTGTGTTGCTCTGCCTCAGTTTCCCCTTCCTCACGCTCTTGAACAGAAACGTCACAAACTCCTCTTTTCAATAACACTCTTTCCTGGAAAAAGAAAAGGAGTACTTGTGGCACCTTAGAGACTAACCAATTTATTTGAGCATGAGCTTTCGTGAGCCACAGCTCACTTCATCAGATGTGTACCGTGGAAACTGCAGCAGACTTTATATACACACAGAGAATATGAAACAATACCTCCTCCCACCCCACTGTCCTGCTGGTAATAGCTTATCTAAAGTGATCAACAGGTGGGCCATTTCCAGCACAAATCCAGGTTTTCTCACCCTCCACCCCCCCACACAAATTCACTCTCCTGCTGGTGCTAGCCCATCCAAAGTGACAACTCTTTACATAATCAAGTCGGGCTATTTCCTGCATAGATCCAGGTTTTCTCACTTCCCCCCCACCCCCATACACACACAAACTCACTCTCCTGCTGGTAATAGCTCATCTAAACTGACCACTCTCCAAGTTTAAATCCAAGTTAAACCAGAATATCTGGGGGTAGGGGGGGGTAGGAAAAAACAAGAGGAAACAGGCTACCTTGCATAATGACTTAGCCACTCCCAGTCTCTATTTAAGCCTAAATTAATAGTATCCAATTTGCAAATGAATTCCAATTCAGCAGTTTCTCGCTGGAGTCTGGATTTGAAGTTTTTTTGTTTTAAGATAGCGACCTTCATGTCTGTGATTGCGTGACCAGAGAGATTGAAGTGTTCTCCGACTGGTTTATGAATGTTATAATTCTTGACATCTGATTTGTGTCCATTTATTCTTTTACGTAGAGACTGTCCAGTTTGACCAATGTACATGGCAGAGGGGCATTGCTGGCACATGATGGCATATATCACATTGGTGGATGTGCAGGTGAACGAGCCTCTGATAGTGTGGCTGATGTTATTAGGCCCTGTGATGGTGTCCCCTGAATAGATATGTGGGCACAATTGGCAACGGGCTTTGTTGCAAGGATAAGTTCCTGGGTTAGTGGTTCTGTTGTGTGGTATGTGGTTGTTGGTGAGTATTTGCTTCAGGTTGCGGGGCTGTCTGTAGGCAAGGACTGGCCTGTCTCCCAAGACTTGTGAGAGTGTTGGGTCATCCTTTAGGATAGGTTGTACTTGGAGAGTGGTCAGTTTAGATGAGCTATTACCAGCAGGAGAGTGAGTTTGTGTGTGTATGGGGGGGGGGGGGGGAGTGAGAAAACCTGGATCTATGCAGGAAATAGCCCGACTTGATTATGTAAAGAGTTGTCACTTTGGATGGGCTAGCACCAGCAGGAGAGTGAATTTGTGTGGGGGGGTGGAGGGTGAGAATACCTGGATTTGTGCTGGAAATGGCCCACCTGTTGATCACTTTAGATAAGCTATTACCAGCAGGACAGTGGGGTGGGAGGAGGTATTGTTTCATATTCTCTGTGTGTATATAAAGTCTGCTGCAGTTTCCACGGTACACATCTGATGAAGTGAGCTGTGGCTCACGAAAGCTCATGCTCAAATAAATTGGTTAGTCTCTAAGGTGCCACAAGTACTCCTTTTCTTTTTGCGAATACAGACTAACACGGCTGTTCCTCTGAACTCTTTCCTGGGCTCATTTATTAAGACAAATATAAGTCTTTCAATTCCAAAAATAAAGTCTTTGGAGTCCAAATCTGACAACGTCCAGTGGAGTAGGAATCTTAATCAGAGGATCTTCTGCCACTACTAAGGTTCCTCTTCCATGCTGACATTCAACAATAGTCCCACCATGTGCTTACTAAACACAAGAAAACAAATTCTGCCCATTTACTGGGCACTGCTTCTGCATTCTCTTTGTCGCTACTCCTGAAGCTCTGCTGAAATCTTCTATGCTCTTTTGGCTGACCACTGCCTCCCAAATCTCTCTTCTTGGAGGCTCCTTTTCTCCAGCAGGTTACCATGGCCTCCCAGAGGACTCCGGCAGCCTCTCCCAGCGAACTGCCTGCTGATCCTGCTTCCCCAGCCTTAATGACATGTCTGGATCTTCATAGGGAACACCTATCCCCTCCTCAGATGCATCTGATTATTCAACATGGTTGGCTGGCCCCAGGACCTTAAAGAGGCACACCACCCTATTCCTACAGGGACCAGTGAAGATTTTTGAATTGACTTCAAGACATCAAATATTGTCAAGGATTGTACATGTAAAGACATAGAGAAGAGAACATGGTTTGAAAAGTAGAATGTCTTTACAATAATTCTTCACAATAATGTCTTTACAATAATTCCCCCCACCCCCCAAAAAGGAGAATTTGAAATTCCTCTAGCGCATGATACATTAAATATGGCAATGACGTTATATTACGCATTAGTAGAGGAGCAGCACATTATATTATCTCTAACTATGTTGTGGCTATTTTTGTAAAATAGATATATGTAGTTACTGGTCAAGTATGATAAATAAGTTAATTATAATTAAGGCAGACAAAGCTGTATATTTTCACCTTGCTGAAATTGAATGTTAAATTAATTTCGTTCATACAATTTCATAATCATGAACAGATGTCCCAGCCCACTCCATATGCAAAATACTTGTAGACCTTTAAACGCAAGTGACTAGACTTCTGAAAATAGATAATATTCAGATAAAGAATGAAGTTTTATCAGATATGCAATCACCTCTTCAACAATCACCAGAAAGCTAAATGACAATCTGAATAGATAAAATTACGGTATATTAAATATTTGTCAATATTTTGTTTAACTGAAGCTATCACTTTCCCCCCTGGCCACAATGATTTTCAGTGAGCCAATCAGTGCTGCCATGAACCATGATAACTTCAGCAACAGATGGCACAACAGACAAAAATTGGAACTTTTATCACACTAACATTTGTCTCTGGTGACATTTTATAAGCATAAGGGATCTGAACTGCTACAAGTTACAATTTAGTAACTCTATGTAGTGATATTTGAAGAATGAATATTACTTTATCGTAATGTGAAGGGTCATCTGACTTTACTGAAAAGTCTTACTTTTCTGGGTTTAAAACAGAATATTTAGTTTTAAATTATCCTCAACTCACCCTCTCATGCCTAAATATTGCATTGCACATGGCAGAGCATGAAATTCATCCACTGTTTCGGAGATAGCTTCAATACTAAGGCACAAAAGGAACTCCCAGATCCAGGCTCTCCTTTTTTGGGTGGCCCTGTGAAGCTATGTTAGACTAAGTGATTGCTTTCAGAATGTAACCCATCTTCACAGTGAAAAGGCCTACAAATGTACTCTTCATTTTAAAATGAAAACTGTGATTAGCTCAGATATTACTAGGTACATGAAAAGGATTGTTCATCCACAGCTTCTATTAAAGTCCATGGAAATTGAAGCGCAGCACTCCTGAAAATCTGGCTACTTAAGGCCCAAATTGTGATGTCAGACGCGATTCACACTGAAGTCACTGGTAGTTGCCCAGAGCATCATAGAGAAGAATTTGTTCCAAAATTTTCAGTATTAAAATAAAATGAGATTAAGAAGGAGAAACAGTAAGAGCAGAGGCATTTTGATTACTCAGAATATGGGGAAATGCTCATGAATCAAGCACATGCACAGAAGTCTTTAGTGTCTAACTAAATATCCCAGGTTCACTGACACACAGCCCTGGTCTACACTAGGACTTTAGGTCGAATTTAGCAGCGTTAAATCGATGTAAACCTGCACTCATCCACACGATGAAGCCCTTTACTTCGACTTAAAGGGCTCTTAAAATCGACTTCCGTACTCCACCCCTGACAAGTGGATTAGCGCTTAAATCGGCCTTGCCGGGTTGAATTTGAGGTACTGTGGACACAATTCGACGGTATTGGCCTCCGGGAGCTATCCCAGAGTACTCCATTGTGACCGCTCTGGACAGCACTCTCAACTCAGATGCACTGGCCAGGTAGACAGGAAAAGAACTGCGAACTTTTGAATCTCATTTCCTGTTTGGGCAGCATGGCAAGCTACAGGTGACCATGCAGAGCTCATCAGCAGAGGTGACCATGATGGAGTCCCAGAATCGCAAAAGAGCTCCAGCATGGACTGAACGGGAGGTACGGGATCTGATCGCTGTATGGGGAGAGGAATCCGTGCTATCAGAACTCCGTTCCAGTTTTCGAAATGCCAAAACGTTTGTCAAAATCTCCCAGGGCATGAAGGACAGAGGCCATAACAGGGACCTGAAGCAGTGCCACGTGAAACTTAAGGAGCTGAGGCAAGCCTACCAGAAAACCAGAGGGGTGAATGGCCACTCCGGGTGAGAGCCCCAAACATGCTGCTTCTATGATGAGCTGCATGCCATTTTAGGGGGTTCAGCCACCACTACCCCAGCCGTGTTATTTGACTCCTTCAATGGAGATGGAGGCAACATGGAAGCAGGTTTTGGGGACGAAGAAGAAGATGATGATGATGACCTGTACCTGGAGCCAGTACCCCCCGAACCCACCCAAGGCTGCCTCCTGGACCCGGCAGGTGGAGAAGGGACCTCTGGTGAGTGTACCTTTTAAAATACTATACATGGTTTAAAAGCAAGCATGTGAAAGGATTAATTTGCCCTGGCATTCGCAGCTCTCCTGGATGTACTCCCAAAGCCTTTGCAAAAGGTTTCTGGGGAGGGCAGCCTTATTGCGTCCTTCATGGTAGGACACTTTACCACTCCAGGCCAGTAACACGTACTCGGGAATCATTGTACAACAAAGCATTGCAGTGTATGTTTGCTGGCGTTCAAACAACATCCGTTCTTTATCTCTCTGTGTTATCCTCAGGAGAGTGAAATATCATTCATGGTCTCCTGGTTGAAATAGGGTGCTTTTCTTCAGGGGACATTCAGAGGAGCACGTTCCTGCTGAGCTGTGTGCCTGCGGCTGAACAGAAATGTTCCCCGCTGTTAGCCACGGGGAGGGGGGAGGGTTGAGGGGGTAGCCACACGGTGGGGGGAGGCAAAATGTGACCTTGTAACGAAAGCGCATGTGCTATGTATGTAATGTTAACAGCAAGGTTTACCCTGAAAGACTGTAGCCACTGTTTTATAAAATGTGTCTTTTTAAATACCGCTGTCCCTTTTTTTTTCTCCACCAGCTGCATGTGTTTCAATGATCAAAGGATCTTCTCCTTCCCAGAGGCTAGTGAAGATTAGAAAGAAAAAAAAACGCACTCGTGATGAATCATAGAATCATAGAATATCAGGGTTGGAAGGGACCCCTGAAGGTCATCTAGTCCAACCCCCTGCTTGAAGCAGGACCAATTCCCAGTTAAATCATCCCAGCCAGGGCTTTGTCAAGCCTGACCTTAAAAACTTCTAAGGAAGGAGATTCTACCACCTCCCTAGGTAACGCATTCCAGTGTTTCACCACCCTCTTAGTGAAAAAGTTTTTCCTAATATCCAATCTAAACCTCCCCCACTGCAACTTGAGACCATTACTCCTCGTTCTGTCATCTGCTACCATTGAGAACAGTCTAGAGCCATCCTCTTTGGAACCCCCTTTCAGGTAGTTGAAAGCAGCTATCAAATCCCCCCTCATTCTTCTCTTCTGCAGACTAAACAATCCCAGTTCCCTCAGCCTCTCCTCATAACTCATGTGTTCCAGACCCCTAATCATTTTTGTTGCCCTTCGCTGGACTCTCTCCAATTTATCCACATCCTTCTTGTAGTGTGGGGCCCAAAACTGGACACAGTACTCCAGATGAGGCCTCACCAATGTCAAATAGAGGGGAACGATCACGTCCCTCGATCTGCTCGCTATGCCCCTACTTATACATCCCAAAATGCCATTGGCCTTCTTGGCAACAAGGGCACACTGCTGACTCATATCCAGCTTCTCGTCCACTGTCACCCCTAGGTCCTTTTCCGCAGAACTGCTGCCTAGCCATTCGGTCCCTAGTCTGTAGCGGTGCATTGGATTCTTCCATCCTAAGTGCAGGACCCTGCACTTATCCTTATTGAACCTCATCAGATTTCTTTTGGCCCAATCCTCCAATTTGTCTAGGTCCTTCTGTATCCTATCCCTGCCCTCCAGCGTATCTACCACTCCTCCCAGTTTAGTATCATCCGCAAATTTGCTGAGAGTGCAATCCACACCATCCTCCAGATCATTTATGAAGATATTGAACAAAACCGGCTCCAGGGCCGACCCTTGGGGCACTCCACTTGATACCGGCTGCCAACTAGACATGGACATGAAATGTTCCTGAGCTCATGCAGTCCTCCCACACTGACAGAGCACAGACGAATGCGTGGAGGCAAATAATGTCAGAGTGCAGGAAAGCACAAAATGACCGGGAGGAGAGGTGGCGGGCTGAAGAGAGTAAGTGGCGGGCTGAAGACAGGGCTGAAGCTCAAATGTGGCGGCAGCATGATGAGAGGAGGCAGGATTCAATGCTGAGGCTGCTGCAGGACCAAACCAGTATGCTCCTGTGTATGGTTGAGCTGCAGCAAAGGCAGCTGGAGCACAGACTGCCACTGCAGCCCCTCTGGAACCAACCGCCCTCCTCCCCAAGTTCCATAGCCTCCACACCCAGACACCCAAGAAAGCGGTGGGGGGGCCTCCGGCCAACCAGCCACTCCACCACAGAGGATTGCCCCCAAAAAAAGAAGGCTGTCATTCAATAAATTTTAAAGTTGTAAACTTTTAAAGTGCTGTGTGGCATTTTCCTTCCCTCCTCCACCACCCCTCCTGGGCTACCTTGGTAGTTGTCCCCCTATTTGTGTGATGAATGAATAAAGAATGCATGAATGTGAAGCAGCAATGACTTTATTGCCTCTGCAAGCAATGATTAAAGGGAGGAGGGGAGGGTGGTTAGCTTGCAGGGAAGTAGAGTGAACCAAGGGGCGGGGAGTTTCATCAAGGAGAAACAAAGAGAACTTTCACACCATAGCCTGGCCAGTCATGAAACTGGTTTTCAAAGCTTCTCTGATGCATACTGTGCCCTCCTGTGCTCTTCTAACCACCCTGGCATCCGGCTGCGCATAACCAGCAGCCAGGCGATTTTCCTCAACCTCCCACCCCGCCATAAACATCTCCCCCTTACTCTCACAGATATTGTGGAGCACACAACAAGCAGTAATAACAGTGGAAATATTGGTTTCGCTGAGGTCTAAGCGAGTCAGTAAACTGCGCCAGCGCGCCTTTAAACGTCCAAATGCACATTCTACCACCATTCTGCACTTGCTCAGCCTGTAGTTGAACAGCTCCTGACTACTGTCCAGGCTGCCTGTGTACGGCTTCATGAGCCATGGCGTTAAGAGGTAGGCTGGGTCCCCAAGGATACATATAGGCATTTCAACGTCCCCAGCAGTTATTTTCTGGTCTGGGAATAAAGTCCCTTTCTGCAGCTTTTGAAACAGACCAGAGTTCCTGAAGATGTGAGTGTCATGTACCTTTCCCGGCCATCCCACATTGATGTTGGTGAAACGTCCCTTGTGATCCACCAGAGCTTGCAGCATTATTGAAAAGTACCCCTTGCGGTTTATGTACTTGCCGGCTTGGTGCTCTTGTGCTAAGATAGGGATATGGGTTCCGTCTATGGCCCCACCACAGTTAGGGAATCCCATTGCAGCAAAGCCATCCACTATGACCTGCACATTTCCCAGGGTCACTACCCTTGATATCAGCAGATATTTGATTGCGTGGGCTACTTGCATCACAGCAGCCCCAACAGTAGATTTGCCCACTCCAAATTGATTCCCAACTGACTGGTAGCTGTCTGGCGTTGCAAGCTTCCACAGGGCTATCGCCACTCTCTTTTCAACTGTGAGGGCTGCTCTCATCTTGGTATTCATGCACTTCAGGGCAGGGGAAAGCAAGTCACAAAGTTCCATGAAAGTGCCCTTACGCATGCGAAAGTTTCGCAGCCACTGGGAATCGTCCCAGACCTGCAACACTATGCGGTCCCACCAGTCTGTGCTTGTTTCCCGAGCCCAGAATCGGCGTTCCACAGCATGAACCTGCCCCATTAGCACCTTGATGCATGCATTGGCAGGGCCCATGCTTTGAGAGAAATCTGTGTCCATGTCCTGATCACTCATGTGACCGCGCTGATGTCGGCTCCTCGCCCAGTATCGCTCTGCCAGGTTCTGATGCTGCATATACTTCTGGATAATACGTGTGGTGTTTAATGTGCTCCTAATTGCCAAAGTGAGCTGAGCGGCCTCCATGCTTGCCTTGGTATGGCGTCCGCACAGAAAAAAGGCGCAGAACGATTGTCTGCCGTTGCTCTGATGGAGGGAGGGGCGACTGACGACATGGCTTACAGGGTTGGCTTCAGGGAGCTAAAATCAACAAAGGGGGTGGCTTTACATCAAGGAGTATTTCAGGCAGGACTTCACGGAGGGTTCCAATAAGAAATGGTGCACCTAAGTTATTGTTCTTATTGGAACAAGGAGGTTAGTCTGGCCTCTGATTGATACGTGGCTAGATTTACCTCGCTGCACCTTCCCTGTGAGTGACTGCAGTGTGACCTAGAGGAATGAGTCCCCTAGATGGGGGAGGGGGAGAAGCAAATGAGTACAAAACAAATCTGGTCTATTTCTTGTTTTGATCCACTCCATCTATCTTTTACATCTTTGGCTGGCAGCAGACGGTGCAGAAGGACTGCATGCCATCCACATCTCATGGCTGCCCGGCAGAAGATGATGCAATAGGACTGCTAGCAATCCATCTCGCCTGCCTGCTCACCATAAGATGGTTCAATAGGACTGACTGCAGGACTAAAGAGAATGACCTGGTCAAGTCACTCCAAATTTAGTCCCTGCGCCCATGTCTGCCCAGGCGCTCCTGGCCGACATGGCCAGGAGCACCTCGGACATCACGATGATGGCTAACAGTCGTACTGTACCGTCTGCTGCCACAAGGCAAGGGGTTGATGCTGCTGTGTAGCAATGCAGTACCATGTCTGCCAGCACCCAGGAGACATAGGGTGACGGTTACCTGAGCGGGCTCCATGCTTGCCGTGGTATGGCATCTGCACAGGTAACTCAGGAAAAAAGGCGCGAAACGATTGTCTGCCCTTGCTTTCACGGAGGGAGGGAGGGAACGGGGCCCTGACGATATGTACCCAGAACCACCCGTGACAATGTTTTAGCCCCATCAGAGTGCTCCATTGTGACTGCTCTGGACAGCACTCTCAACTCAGATGCACGATTGTTTGCTGTTGCTCTGACGCAGGGAGGGGCGACTGAGGACACGGCTTATAGGGTTGGTTTCAGGGAGCTAAAATCAACAGAGGGGGTGGCTTTACATTAAGGATTATTTCAGACAGGACTTCACGGAGGGTTCCAATAAGAAATGGTGCACCTAAGTTATTGTTCTTATTGGAACAAGGAGGTTAGTCTGGCCTCTGATTGATACATGGCTAGATTTACCTCGCTGCACCTTCTCTGTGAGTGACTGCAGTGTGACCAAGAGGGATGAGTCCCCTAGACGGGGAGGGGGGGAAGCAAATGAGTACAAAACAAATCTGGTCTATTTCTAGTTTTGATCCACTCCATCTATCTTTTACATCTTTGGCTGGCAGCAGACGGTGCAGAAGGACTGCATGCCATCCACATCTCATGGCTGCTCGGCAGAAGATGGTGCAATACGACTGCTAGCCATCCTCATCTCTTGCCTGCCCAGCAGAAGATGGTACAGTACAACTGCTAGCAATCCGTATCGTCTGCCTGCTCACCTTAAGATGGTTCAATAGGACTGACTGCAGGACTAAAGAGAATGACCTGGTTAAGTCACTCCAAATTTAGTCCCTGCGCCCATGTCTGCCCAGGCGCTCCTGGCCGACGTGGCCAGGAGCACCTCGGACATGACGATGACGGCTACCAGTCGTATTGCACCATCTGCTGCCAGAAGGCAATGGGTTGCTGCTACTGTGTAGCAATGCAGTACCACGTCTGCCAGCACCCAGGAGACATACGGTGACGGTTACCTGAGCGGGCTCCATGCTTGCCGTGGTATGGCATCTGCACAGGTAACTCAGGAAAAAAGGCGCGAAACAATTGTCTGCCCTTGCTTTCACGGAGGGTGGGAGGGAACAGGGGCCTGACGATATGTACCCAGAACCACCCGCGACAATGTTTTAGCCCCATCAGGCATTGGGATCTCAATCCAGAATTCCAATGGGCAGCAGAGACTGCGGGAACTGTGGGATAGCTACCCACAGTGCAACACTCTGGAAGTCGATGCTTGCCTCGGTACTGTGGAAGCACTCCGCCGAGTTAATGCACTTAATGCACTTAGAGCATTTTCTGTGGGGACACACACACTCGAATATATAAAACCGATTTCTAAAAAAACGACTTCTATAAATTCGACCTAATTCCGTAGTGTAGACAGTCTTGCCAGTTCCAGGGCTCTTCCAGAAAGGCAGCAGCAGCATGCTTTCTAGCTTCCACTATAAGTTGCTTGTAGTCAAATTACTTATCCCTTGCTGAGTCAAATGATATGCCTCCCATCATTCTAAATTTAAACCCTTGAAGCTGGATAATTAGGCCATGGATTCATGCATTTTTTTGTGATCTGGGACAAGAGAGAATTCCACAATTACTACACCTTGACCAGTGTTAAATTTAGGAAACATTCAATATGTAGTAATTACAACATATCTGAATATGGTGTGACTAATCACTTACTAATATTACTGCAGTACACAGTGTGTGTTTACAGGGTGTAAGTAACAGGCATTTGTATGTATCTCATACTCTGCCTGACAACTGATTGCTAAGCTTGGGCAGGACGCAGCAGTTGGCTTGAGGTTAGCCTTACTACATGAAAAAGATTTTCAAGATGAAGAGCACTATATTAGTGTTCATTTTTACTACTACCTATTGGGTTTCTTTGTTCCAGTTTTGCTCTGTTCATTGACCCTCTCTCTTGTCTGTGACCTCAGACTCCACTGGATTCACACCCTACAGACTGCTGCAATGATAGTTGTATACAATATGCCTTGTGAGGTATCTTTTGAAAACTAACATCACACTGGTCAGTAATACCATTGTGAAATATGTATGACGATGCTGTATGCAGAATTATGAATACACACTGATATTATGCTTTAAAGTCTGTGACTAAAAGATGTTTAAACCAAGTTTGCCAGGGGGAGTTGATAAACAGGTTTTCTCCCCACAAAGGAAAGAGGCCAACACCTCAAACCAGGTTTGGCGAAATGTAATGGGCTACTATTAATTGATATTGAAGGATGCAGGAAAAGAACATTTACATCATAAAATTGCAACAGGAAACATCAGATTTGAACATCACCATAGGGCACAAATTAATCTTTATGGAGTTAGCCCCACTGATGGAGATAGGAGACTGAAACTCAGGGGACCAATTTGACCCTTGAAACAAAGGCAGACTGTGAGATGTAAGGACACAGAAAGATTTTGGATGATTCTTTACCTGAGGAGACAAGGAAAAACAGGGCCTTGGACTGTGGAGATTCTGGCTAAGAGTTAGCCAGCTATTGCTGGCAAAGGAAGATTAATGAAGAAACTATCTTGAACAAAGACTGTAGCTTGATAAGTTAGGCCTTAGTCATTAGAAAGCATATTTTTATTTTTGTTTGTAACCATTGCTATCTTTATTCCTTCTGTTTGCTATCCCTTAACCTATACCCTTTTGTTAATTAACATGTTTTATTTCCACTATAAACCAACTCAGTGGTGTGGTTGAAGGAAACAGTCTGTTTACCCCAGCTAAGTTAATAAGCTGTAATGCATTGACTCTTTAAAAGAGCAGTGAACTTAATATCAGCTGTGAACGTTCAGTGATGGGCCCGTGCATTGCTGAAATACATCTCTGAGTTGCTCAGGGGCTGGAGTTCACTCATTGTTACCTCTCAAGCAAGGTTAGGGCTGGGAGAGCCTTGAGGAGTTTGCTGGTGAGGAAGACAGACTGATGTGGCAGGTAGCTGACACAGTTTAATCTCCAGCAAAGCTCACACTTGTTGAGGCAGAGAGGTAAAACTGTGGATCACAGATCTGGGTATCCTCAGCAGACTGTTACATTGGCATGAATTACACATTAATTCCTCTGCGCTGATCTCTCTCTTCATCTTACCAGGTTTTGAGGAGTAAATAAATCCATTTAGTCATATTTCTTGCTTCATATCTTCACCATGAAACTGAGGAAGAATTTTGAAATACCTTATTTTGGTTCACAGAATGAAAAGACAAACTAGTTACGAAATGGAAACATTAAAATTTTTTCCAAATATTGTGACTAGTTCCCTTTCTGTTTGTGTCTTGTTTGCAACAGCATGTCCTTGCCTTTCAAAGGTTACAATATTAACATAATCTTAACAATCAAAGGGACTCTTAACACTGCCAACAATTTTTTATTAAGATGCAAAGTCAAATCATCTCAGATCTCCTTGCAAACCCTCAAAGAACATTATTAATTAGGCTCCATCTGACAAGATTTCCCCCATAAGAGGGTAACTTATTTTAATTGTATCTTCTGAATCTACATTTGCAGTCAGCAGTAAGAAGCATCAACATTAAATACATATCAAAATCACATGCTAACTCTTAATTAGTGCCCAAAATTAGCATGTGCTCTTTAAAAATAGCTAATATGAATACATTGAAGTAGTTACTATTAGTATTTCATAAACTAATTATTACACCTGGATTTTATTAGGCATTAAAAAATCACTTAGCTAATGCAAAATAAATGGGAGAATGTTCTCTTGGCTCATCCAAGCTTTCCTTCTAACCCCTTTCTTGTCATCCTTATCCCACTCTCCTCTTCATGCTTTCTTCCAAACCAGCCTCCCTTTTCCTGGAAGTGTGTCGCTCTTCTCCTACATCATATAACTACCTTTACCTCTGAATCCATTCTGCCTTAAAATGCACTTCCACAAACCATATTATCACCGATGGACACTGCAAGATTGCACCCACCACCATCTTGTGCAAGTCACCGCAGGCATAATTCATCTTTCAAGTGTTTTGTCCCTGTCTCAGATACTTTAATAAAATCCTTGAGACAAGGACTGTGTCTTGCTTTTGAGTTTTTAAAGTACTCAGCATTCTGCTAGTGCTTCATAAATAGTTCATGAATAATCAGATCTGGCCATGTCACTCATGATAGAATGCCTGTTAAATAGGGCTACATGATCATCACTATCTAGCTGCACAGAACTTTCTTCTCTAAAGCACTCAGGCTTGCAGCATTTGAACTAAAGAAGAATTTCCTTCAACTATAGCAGTACTAGGCCCTGTGCCATACACTTGAGCAGTTCTGGCATTACTGAAGCACTCAGATACCATAGTCGCAAGCAGAGGCAGATTAAGGTTTTGTGGGGCCTTGAGACAGAGCAAGTTTGTGTGTGTGTGTGTGAGAGAGACTCTCCCCACCCCTTCCGCCTGTGGTCCCACCCCCATTCTACCCCTTCTGCCTACGGTCCTGCCACGGCCCCACACAGTTCTGCCCCTTCTCCCCGTGGACCCACCCCTGTTCCATCCATGGTCGCACACCATTCCGCCCCCCCCGCAACCCATTTGCTCCTTTCTTCCCCCCTCCACTGCAGCCCCAAGACCGTAGAAGCTCTGTCCCTCTGCCCCACAGCAGGGAGCCAGAGCTCCTCCAGTCCTGTGGCCACAGCCAGTGTCCAGGCGCTAGGGCTTCCCCCACTCAGCGCTTCTGCTGGGGCACAGGGTTGGAGTGTGGGGGCTTCTTTTGCTGGAGAGTGGGGTCAGGACATGGTGGCTTCCCCCGCCCCACCGGCACTTCTGCCAGGGCTCTGGGCTTCTGCCAGCCCGCATCAGAGGTCTGCTGGGAGCAGGGTACCCATTTTTGCAGGGTCCCCCAATTGGCCGGGGCCCTTGAGCACAGGCCCCATTGGCCCATTGGCTAATCCGCCACTGGCCACAAGTATATTAGAAGAACCTAAACAGAATGAAATAGAAACAACGATCTGCCCACTCATATTAGCCAGAACATAGTCCTGCAAGGCGACAGAACACATGATAGGTCCAATTCAGCAAAACACTTATGGCCGTGCTTAATTTTACATATGTGAGTAATTGACTTCAGTGTGACTACTCGTGTGCTTAATTTTAAGCATGTGCTTAAATGTTTTGCTGAATTGGGTCTAATCTAGCTAAAGAGTCTTTCTGCTAAACCCATGAATATGAAGGGTTTACAGAGTCCGAATCTTTTTTTTAAGTTTATATCTCTCAGAGGCAGCACTCTGTCATTGCTATAGTGTCTTAAATAATGGCAGTCATAGAGTACTGCCTCATGGAGTACCATTCGCTGATGTGTCTCCTTTTTTGAGCTCAATAATACCAATTACACGTCAGTAACTGTAGTGGGGTGGCTGCCCCACTCCAATAAGCAGGGGTTAAAAGCAGCCAAGCTAGGCTGATTGGGGAAGCAGCCACAGCGGTGGCCAGCTCAGTGGTGTGCACTAGAGTGCTGGCCATTCCCCTAGCTGAATCCTTCTACACAGCTGATTTCAGCCTGTGTCTGCAGCTGGGTACGACCTAGCCTGGGTGTGTGCTGGAAAGGGGCTTGAGAGCCTGGCATAGCAACCCAGTGCAAGGGAAACCCAGGCTGGTAGGACCGGTGGGCTCAGTGGGACCCCAGCACAACTGGTGGCACCCTGAAAGGGGGGGGGGGTTCAATCTGTCAGTGTTACACCTTAGATTATTTTGTCCCTTTAGTTTTATTTTTCTTTACTGTGCTACCTCTGACTGTGCAGCTACCTGATGATGCTTTCACCTGCCATCTCCATTCAATGTAAAGAGCATGCAGGTATTAATCTTTCTATTGAATAAATGCTGATCATGACAGAGACAGCAATTTCCCACAATCTGTGTGGGAGATTTTACGATATGAACTTTATGTATCATTGTGGGCTAGGGATTGTATGTAATCCCATAGGGGAGGGTGATCACAGCTCCTCCAGGAATTAAGAACAGTGGGGTGTGATTAGACAAATTCACTCCGGTTAAACACCTCCAGAGAGGTACCCCTACCTGGAAAAGTTCACATATACACTAGTTCAAACTGGATTTTCCAGGAACCAGCAGATAAAGAAAGGATTTTTGGATACAAATTCTGAGTTTAAACTCAGACTCAAGACCTTCTTTGTGACCCAGCAAATAGACAGGGCATTCTGTCCAAGGGTGTACCCAATCCTCCCATGGAAAGGTTGGAAGGACTTTGTCCTAATAAGGCCCCTTGCGACTGACGGGTGACCTCTGGTAAGCTTTTATCATGCACATAGGAACTTGTATTGTTTTTAATGGGTTTTCTCTGTAATACTTTCACCTTAAGAATGAATGTGCTTGTTTATACAGAGTTATGTGGTAACTTATAATTGCTGGCAATTACAGCTGTTCATAGCCTTTGCAGAGAAAGCAAAGTACGGATGCTGGCCTGTCTAGGCAGTCTAGCTTGCTGTGGATATCATGGTGTAGGTGAGAAACTGAACACCCTCATCAATGAGAGAGATGCAGGTCTATACTCAAGAGAGGTGACAGCGGAGGAACTGGGAGCCTAGAGGGTCCACAGCGGGGGAATGCAGGTAGAGTTGTCCTGAAGTATGACACTGCTAAAGGAGGAAAAAAATTAAAAACAGGGAGGTGGTAGGAGAAATCTTGTTTTGTTTATGCCCGCTATCTCTATTTTCAACTTTTTCCTCAAGTTAAAAAAAAAAATAAGTAGCCCCTCCCACCCAATTCCCCCTTTTTTGGAAACAAAAGCAACATTTCAATTTCAAATGAAACGAACATTTTAATTTGACTTTGAATGGTTCTGGCAAAATATCTTTAATGAAAGTGTTTTGTTCAAAATTTTGTGTAGAAATAAAACAGAATTTTTTGACCTGCTCGAATAATTAACTGTCAAAAATATTTCATTTCTAAGCAAATAGTGCCACCAGGTGTCAGTAATGTCAATTTATCAAATTCTTCTAATCTATGAAAATTTTCATTTTTTTTTCTTATTACTCACTCTGAGTACTGGTATAGAAAACTGAAGTTTTTCTTCTCTTCACATACCATCTAAGGCTAATGTGTTCATGACATCCAGAGTATGAGTAATAAGTTTAAGCATGTGTACTTACATTTGTCTCTTTAGCATCCTCTCTGGTTAGTTTAATGTCCTCCTGCTTGCTCCAGCTTGTCTCCAATGCAGAAGATTAGCTCCCCTATCTTTGAGGTGCAGTCAGCTCAGTTCACTGGAAAGTGGCCCAATGTTACACAAAACCTAAACCTTCAAGCTTCATACCTGTTGCATAACCAGCTGTTCATCTCCAGTATTTTCAGCCTTCTGCCTCCTCTCAGTGGGACTGGAAAGATCTCTGAGAAGATTACTTGGACTTTCCTCTTCTTCAAGTCCCTACTGAAACTCCTGAAGTCTTCAGTAATTTGTGTAGTTTCACATAATGCCATATGGCTGCTTTCAAAATTTTCCTTCTAAGTGTTCTTAGCATACATTCAAAGCATACAGGTATAATACATTATTTTTCCCATAGGTAGTATACTTTGGAAATACAACTGGTTCATAAAAATGTGTAGAATAAGCACAAAAAACTAATGTTGACTATGCTGGCAGTTAATAACTACTCAGTCCATCATGACTAGCATTGCGCTTTCTAGCTGCCCTAGCAGGAAAGCCAAAGGTAGGATATACATAGAGACTGAGCAATACTCTCTAGAAGGTGTCTTTCCAAAACAGGGTTGAGGCAAAATGATCAGCAGAGTATGGATAAACTAGCAAAGCCATCAGCCATTGATTTTAGTCAATTCTGGGGACAAAGACTTCAGTTTCCAGTGCTGTCACTCTGGCAAAGGAACTGGGGGAAAAAGCCATTTGAAAAGCTAAAAAGAATGTGATTGCTATTTTTCATGAGGTATGTACAGAATATGATTTTTGTATACTAACCTAGCATTCTTTTATTGCTATTTCTATATTTTATATACAATATCATCTCTGAAGAATGAATGAAACTCATGATTCATGTAGCTACAATAATTAACAAGTTTTACTATACTACAGCTTTAATACAAATTCTTTATGATCACTTAAAGAGCATCCTGAAATTTTAAAATTTAAACATACAAACTATCATCCTTCCTTTACTGAGCTGTGTGGCACTTGACCTACTTTTTCCTAACTGCCATATAACTATTTAAAGACACATAAATTTAGTAAAATACCACTCTTTATTACGTCTCTTTTCTAGTCTGCAACTGGATATGAAGTTCTGTTCTGGTGCATTTTGCACTGAGTGATAGTTGCATGTTGAGGAAGACAATAACCTATGTCTCAGCAGTGCCATCTGCTGTGGACTCATAAAAGACTTTCCATATATTCCAAGTGAATTATGCTGCAATAACACTAACTTGGTTTCTTTCTCTTGGCCAATTTTTCAAAAATGAGTGCTTAAAGTTAGGTTTCTAAGTCCATATTCAGACACTTACATTTTCACAACTTGTTCATGCAGCAGCTCCCATTGATTCCAGTAGGAGTCAAACTTGGCTTCCAAACTACGATGCTTGGCTGTACTCTTTGACTATTCTGTTATTCTTTCAGAATCAGAACTGGCAAATGATTATCTTTGCCCAGCTATATTGTTGAAGTCAAAGTAGTAGTTTGCTTTTTTACCAGCTACTCTTTTCCAAACCTTTGAGCTGCATCAAGCCTAAACCCACCAGAGACAGGGAGATCAAATCAACCTTCCTTTTAATCTGGTGACAGAAATTTAACAAGAGGTACTATGTATCACTGCACATGATAAAATACAGAGGGGAAAAAATGCCAAAGAATTCAAGTACTGCATTGCTTACAAACAGCAAATATTTAGATCAAGTACTGTTTAAGAAGAACCAAAAGCACAGACAAAAGGAGAAGGAAAAATAATAATGAAATATCTATATTGGGATTCATTAAATCTTCAGGGGCTGAAACTGGATTTTTTTTTTCAGATGAACTATTCTATGCTATTTCATGTTTCCCTTCCCTTAAGGTTTTTGACTGGGAATGTACTGTTAAAAGCAGCAACAATTTCAATTATTTATGAACTCTGCAGAAAAATATAGATCAAATAAGATGTGGAAGACAGGCAGCAGGATGATGAGGTTGGAGCTCAAATTATTAGGTATGGGAGTGGTTCTTCAGATTTTTCCTGGGAGGAATGTAGTTCTAAAAGGAGGGTTTTTCTTCGGAGATCTAAGCAGACCAATAGGTAAATCAGAATCTTTAAAGGACTTGCAAATGAATAGCTGGTGTTCAAATAACTTAAAATTCTCACTTAGTAGCAATTGTATTCAGCCTTTGAAGGGAGTGAGGGCCCACTAATAGCACAGTTTAAGTTTATTTCTATTTAAACTGCCTCTTAAAACAAAAATAGTAAAGATCCACCAAATTTATTTTGAACACCTGTTTGAGGATCAGATCCCCAACAGGGTATAAATCAGTGTATTTTCATTCTATTTTCTCTCTTTTTTATGAGTACTCTGTCACCATGGGACAGCACCCATACTATGGAGTAACAGCTGAATGCTGGGGGGGGGGTTGTTGTCATGACCTGCATTCACATTTGTGCTCTACTCATGTAGGGTGAGTTTGGGAGCACATCCCATGGTTCATAGTGAGTCACTGTACTGCGCCCCTCTATTAGTGCTTTTGTGGTGTATTGTAGAAGAACTTGTTTGTCCCTTCTGGGGATCCTGTGTGGAAATGACAACTCATTAAAGTGAACAAGTTTTGGTTTGGCATGCTCCAAATTTCTGTCTATGGCCCTTGTTCTAATCAGCAGGAAGATATACATCCAACTCAGAGGAATGACCTGTACCCAATGTAGGTACTAGTGCAAATCTCATTTTGTTGAGGAAGAAGAAGCAGGGCAAGAGATATAGTGGTGGGCATTTCAGCAGCAGGTTGTCACCATGAGTTAGTGGTGGCATGCTTTCTTAAAGACAGTGTGCAAGATGTGTACAGAGCTGGAGGCATGGAGATAGCTGATGAATCCCCATATACTGACCTGCAGTTATGGACCAGACCCACAAGTATTGAGTAGTGGGACTACATGGTCATGCAGACTTAGGATGACCATCAGTGGGCTCCAAACTTCCATGAGCAAGGCCACATCCTTGGAGCTGTATGAGGAATTCACTCTGCCCCTTCAGTGCCAGGACATGCAGGTGAAGGTGGCCTCCTCTTTCCCCAACTCACAACCCTCTGGTTCTATATGCTTCAAGCAGTCTGCCTGACCCACAAGTCCATCCCATATGACATTGTTGCTTGCGCTAGGGGTACTGCTAATGATGTGAACTATCTCATCATAGAATGGGTCCATCCTCAAGGAATTACCAGAACAGAGCTACATCCTTGGCATTGCAGTAAAGAATCTTAATCCCTTTGTTTTTCTCCTGATACTGGAGTCCCATTTGTTGGATTCTTTGCTCAACCAGCTTATTTGAAATATCATGCAGATTGGCATTTTGGTTTTTACTGCCAAAATATGGGCCTTGATAGCCTTGCACCAGAGATTTATACGTATATTCCTGTCAGTCTCCGGCTAGCTGGCAGTATGCAGAGATGTTAAATTCTTGGTCTCCAATCTCAAATAATAGAGCTCTGCACCAAAAACAGACACCAGCAATTTCTTGTACTGGAAGTCATATGAGAAAGTAAGGAAGCAGCAAGCCTATATGCAGTGATAGGTGACTTCCAGTCCCAAGGCAAGAGAGATGGCAAGAAGAGATGACAAGGCAGAGGAACCCAGGGGAATTGTGGGAAGGCACTGGAGAACTATCTGCCCTCAATTGTTATGTCCTGGCACTAAACACCATCAATACTACAAAGAGGTCATACACGGGCTGACAAGATGAACTCACCTGAGCCATGCAGTATACTCCCGGTCAGGCCAGCTGGTTTGTGTTGCTAACGTCACCTTACACCAGTGAGAGGTTTGGGGGGGAGAGGGGGTTGAGTAAATGGGAACACATAAACTATATGTCATGTTAACTTGCTGGTGAAAACAAGACCTCAGAAGAGAGACGGAGTGCATGAAGATCACAGTAAAAAGTTTCTGTGGAAGAAACAGTGGCTCCACAGCAGGATCCCTTGGAGTCCATCTATGGATAATAATACCTAAATCCTTTAATGTGTCTTTCATTAGTAGGTCTCAAAGCACTTTACAAAAGGAGGTCAGGATCATTACCTGATTTAAAGATGGGGAAACTGAGGCACATGACCTGCTCATGGTCACCTAGCGGGCCAATGGCAGAGCTAGGACTAGAACCCAGGTCTCCTAACTTCCAAGCCATTGTTCTATCCACTAGACCACTCTGTTTTCCTTAAACAGGCAGCAAAGAAGTGTGGTCTGGTGGAAAATGCACTAGGGTGGGTATCAGGCGATCCTGAGTTGTAATCCTGTCTCTACCACTGACTTACTGTGTGGGTCTGAGCAACTCACTTCACCCTTTCTGTCTCTGTAAAATTAAGTAATAATGTTACTTACCCATGACATCTCTAGGAAAGTAGATGAAGGTTAATTTTTTACTATCTGTACTGAGCATTTAAAAGATAGAGCTCTGCCTACTTTGGGGGGGAAGAGGGAGTGGTCAGACTGTATTGATTCTGGAATGGAAGTAGAGCAATTGAGGGGGCTTTATGCTATTGAAGGATCAGTGAAGGTGGTAGATTATAATAAAGAATCTGGCCAATAAAGCACTATAAATCATTTAGTAATATTATTATATGCACCATCAGACAGGGACTCATAGGGCCAATAAGGGAAGGGTTGAGGTATAGTGGTTCTCTTCCCACCCTATTCATCTACCACCAACACACCAACATCAGAAGGATTGTGAACCTTAAACTGTGGATCAAGTCAGCATTAATCTTATGCCTGTTACCTCCAGCCATTGGGGGTTTACTGAATGGAAAGGTGACAACACAAGAAACTGGCTCCTGACATGGCTGCACTGCTCTGAAAGAATTGTATGGCCAAGGAAGTTGTGAAGAAGCCAGGCTACAAACAGCAATCTAGAGACAGATGCTGGTATAGGAGACCTAACAATCCACTAGTTCCATAGAGTAGGTTGTGTATGTGTAACCCACTGGTCAGTGTGTGTTACGTGTCCTCTGGCCCTCATCCACAGAGGATCAGAGTCTGTTACAACTGTCAGCTAGGAAGGCTGGCTCTTTTATACAAGCTTCTAATTCTGGAGGTCGCCACTTCAGTCCCTAGTGTCAGCAAAGATAGTGGCTGCCAAATTAAGTGGTGCTGACAAGGTAGATGTATATGACAACCAACATTTTGGCTGAGCCCAGGGATTCAACACAGGTCCTCCAGAATAAAAAACTTGAGTCTCTACAGCTTGAACTTAAGAGCTGACTTAACTCAAGTACGCTGTGGATCAGGCACAGAGAGGCTGCATAACACACACTGACCCAGTGCGTTATGTATTCAAACCCATTCCACAAGGGAATTAAACACGTTAAAAATTGAGAAACACTGGCCAAGGTTTTCAAAAATGTTCGCCTAAAGTTAGATAAGAGGTATGATATTTTCACGTGCACTGAGCACTTAGCAGTTCCTTCAGAAGAGCTACTCAGTGCTGACTACTTTTGGAAAGCAGGTCACTTATTTAGGTGCCTAAATATGGACTAGGGGTCCTTAATTTAGGCTTCCATTTTTAAAAACAATATTGGCCATTAACGACATGTTTATCGTAAGTCACAAATTTATGCAGATATCAAAATAGCTATTTCACAAATGAGCTGAAGCATCAAAGCAAAAGCTTTCACTTACATTAGCTGGCGTCCATCACATGTGCACAGTTGACCCATTTCTTTCCAAGTATCTCTAAATGATTGTTTTAATTTTTCACATTTTTTTCCTGAGTCAGCTGTCATATCTATGAAGGGATGACATACAACTGAGAAGAGAGCCACACTCAGGTTATGGACAACCACATGTGGCTTAAAAGATCTCACAGTTTCAAGCTAATTCATTCACATATCTTACAAGTGTGTGGTAAGAAAAAGTTCACCATGTGAACTTGTGAGATTTTAAAAAAAATATTTCAGCTGTTTTTTTAGAATGTTTCAGGAATTTTAAGAATTTAAGAACTGCGTTATCAGGACAGACCAATGGTCAATCCATTCTACTGTTTTTGGCAGTACCAGTGACCAGTACCAAATGCTTTAGCAGAAGGTGTACAAAACTCAAAATGAGCCTAGCAGTACCACAAGCAGATCATCTCTGGAGCCAGTTGTCCCCATGCATCAGAATAAAACCTAAAGAATCAGCTGAGTTGTAGTCATTAGTGGTTCAAAGATTCGCACATTCACTGCAGGGGGGAGGGATGACTATTTTACTTTTGAAGGCAAATATGACCATCTATTTAGGCTCCTATATTAGTGCCCATCTCTGTGATATCTCACTCTTTTTCCTTGTCTTTTATCAAGAAAGAGGTTTAAGCTGCTTTTCTGGTTATTTTTTTAAAACTTTATTCCGCCCCCCTCACTCCCCCCAACTTACAAGGGTTCAAGTTCAGATTCACAAATTGGCTCAACTTAAAGTCAATGAGATCCACACTCACACGTTCAAGAGAGCCAGTCCCAGTGAATATTTTACTCAAATACTCATTCTGACCCAGTACAAAATGCACAATGTGACGCTGTGTTGAGCTGGGTTGAACCTTGAATGAGTTAAGTTAAAAACTTGTTAAAACTGATGTATAAATATGTCCTTCACTTAAGGCAGTTGTCAGACAGTTAAGGGGCTACACCTAAAACAAGGCCTAGTAGAGTCTGCCCAGAAATTAGTACCATGTGGCTGGGGAGTTCCACTGAATATTCTTCTGACTGCGTGCGTGTGCCCATGTGCAAGTAAAAGATAAGCTGGGGTTCAGACACAAAACCAGAGATGGAGAGGCAAGAAAACCAAGCAGCAGCCTGTGAGCTCAGTGTAGCCCCCTGGAAAAAGCTAGAGTTGTTTCGATCTGGTGCTAGCTAGAGGATTGGGGGCTGTAAGCTAAGGCCTTGTCTACACTACAGGTTATGTCGGTAGAACTTATGTCACTCAAAGGTGTGAAGAAGACACCCCATGAGCAATATAAATTACACCGACAGTGTAACCACAGACCGTGGACAGTGCTATGTTGGTGGGAGAGCTTCTCCCACTGACATATCTACTGCCTCTCATGGAGGTGGTTTTATTATGCCGATGGCAGAGCTCTTTCCCATCAGCATGGAGTGTAGTCACCAGACATGCAACGGGGGCCAACTGTAGCACTTCTAGTGTAGACTAACTCCAAGAAACTATTCTTTTGTTTTGCATTCAGAGAAGGAGGACCTTGCATATTCCTTGTAAATTAACAGGATTGAATCAAAGAAAATACCAGATTCCATCATCAACTTTTACCCTGGCTGGAACATCCCCAGAGGGCCCTGAACTTTGACTAGATGCACGGGTTGAAAAGGGGCAACAATGCAAATGGATTAGAAACAGTCTCAAAGGGAGTTTTAGCTGACCCAATAGATTTGAGTGATATTGATTTTTATCAAAATCATGTGCATAAAGATTCAATCTCATTTCTCAGTGTTTATTGCCAAAAATTAAGTCTACAACATGTGCAAAGCACACAACATTATGCAGCCCAATGGCTGTATTGTCTGAGGCCACAACTCCAGCTAAGGTAAATAAAATACCTCTCCTCTATTTTCTCCCTTAGCTTGTTCAGACTACATGCAGCATGTGACCTATGGAGACTCCCTATGCACAGTGCAGCACCCCATTGAATGCTGCAGCCCTGACCACTATGATTCTGTCTGCATCAGTGGATACCCATACAGAATTAATAGCTTGGCAACTGGTAACTGCCTCCATCATTTCCCCACGTGCCAAAAGCCCCGGCAGCTAGATTCTCCAGCTTTTTCCCTGACAAGGTATACAATGCAGCTAGGCACTGTCAGCACAAACATCTGTGGCATATCAAATATTGAAAATGTGAAGACAGCAATAATACATTGAATTCAATATCAAAATCAACACCTGGGCCACCGGCTGATTGTACTAATTTTTGATATTTGTTTTTAAAATGTAAATGCTTCAGAATTTCAGTTTAGCTTGCCATGAAGTATAGAGAATAGTGTACACACTGAGGTATTTAATGGAAATGACAAGTTTTTAAGGATGTCCAGCATACATATTCATGTATGTATTTAACCAATGGGTCTATCATGCATACTGAAACTTCTCAGGCTCAGCTATTACCCACATTCTCAGATGGGTATTTTATTCAAATTAAGAACTTTGAACCCAAGTCCCTAAGTAGAATTTAATTTGATCAAGGATCATTCATGAAGACTATAGATACTGTATTTAACATGCTCTCTCAAAATGCAATCTGATGCATTTCTGCCATGATGCTGATGGATAATTGATGAATATTTTGGATTTACTTTCCATTTTGCAGCCAAAACTCTTCAAGCAGTGTAGAAAAATAATCTAAAAATTGATATGTCAGTCAAATGTTTAGATTAATAAATAGAACCATATGCATGAAAGGTCTAAACGAGGTTTTCAGCAAGGTGATATTTTATTACCAGAAATAAGCTCTGCTCTGAAATCCTTTTAATATGACAAATGAACTTCTCTTTTACAGCAAAGACACTAAATCTTTCTGTGTTACCTTAATCCTTCTATGAACAGCTGTGCTCTTGCAAAAGTTTCTTCTGTGCCCAGCAGCAGGAGCCCTCAGCTAGCTGAAAAGGGAAGAGATAATTTATACAAAAGTACTGAGCCACCTTTGAATGGAGTAAAAATGTCCCTATATAAAGAGTGAGGGAGCATCATCTGAAATCATTTGTTATCTAAACCCTTCACTTCCCATAGTTTTTATCTGATAACCTTCAGGCCCCAAGACATTTTGCAACAACACTTTTCAAGTACTGATTCATTAACTATGCATTTCTTTTGGTTCTTTTAAGACAAAGCATTTATATTTTGCCTAACGCATAGGAACATCAAACTTTCTGTATCTCACTATCCCTCATGTAACTTATAACCTAACCTGAACACCCAGACAGAAATGAAAACAGAAAAGTGTTTCTTTCCTCCCCTGCCCCCAAACATGTGAACTTCATTAGAGCTATGTGAAATATATGTGATTTCTTGTTTTGTGCAATTTTTCATGGCCAAATGATGCACAGTTTCACCAATTAGATGAAAATATTTTCAAAGTGAAATTTTTTCCATTTGATACAAACAAAAAGGCTTTTCATTTGCACCATTTTTCATATTTTCTGCATCTTCCATGCACTCTGATTATTTCCCCTGATAAAAGCTGCTTCTTGTTTAGGGTAAAATAAAGAAAAAAAAAATCACAAAATGTTAATCAGTGACACCCCCCCACACACACACACCACACATTTTAGGTGGGTGGTGGGCACTGAAAGCAGATAATCTGCCCGCTTCACTTTATACATGAAATGTGCCATCACCCCCGTGGAATGTTATTTATTAACTGTATTGAAATAGCATATAGGACATTCAGGCATAGATCAGGACTCCATTGTGCTAGCTGGCACTGTACAAACAAAACAAAAATGTCTGCTCTAAAGAGCTTACAGTCTAGGTCCAAGACAAGTGAAACAGATCAATACATTACAGACAGGCTGACAGGGGAGCACAAAGAACAATGAGATAATATTGGTCAATGTGGCAGGCAATAGACTTGTGCTTAGAGCCAAATATATACTCCTAATCTTTGAAGACCCTCATTTTCCCTGTTCTTAAAAGCTAGAAGACTTTTTTTTCTACCCATGATCTGCATGGATCCTCTCAGGAGGTGTTACAAGTCAAAAGCATCAGATCTGCCACAGGAGAACCTTCCATACTTTGCTCAGTGCTACCAAAAATAGATGGGTAAAATCTGACACTGCTTCAGAACCTTAAGTTATTGGAGAGGGATCCCCAGTTAATAAATCTTCCCAGCACAAAGAACAGAGACATACATTCACATCATTTAATATTTTGTGCACTTACTCTGAGCAAGTGACTTACAAGAAAAAATTAAAATGAACTAAATACACATAGCTGGCCAAAAGTGACTTATGTGGCTATATAATTGCAATCTACAACTATCAAGGAGAGGAATTGTCTAAGAGGGAAACTGAGCAAAAAAGAGACATACTAAGGAATTCAGTGTTACAAATAAATTAACCTTTGTTACTGCCTCTTTTATGGAAATGCTAGGATGTAAAACACTCCATGGTATTAAGAGTTACATTAGATGATGTGAAGCTGAATATACTTTGAGTAATTTTCCTAAGCTTTTGGGGGTCCATACAGTTAAAAATCAGATTTCATGTCCTGATACCAAAACAGGTTGAAGCCTGAAAGTCAGATTGGATTGAAAGGTCAGGCTTGACAAAGCCCTGGCTGGGATGATTTAACTGGGAATTGGTCCTGCTTTGAGCAGGGGGTTGGACTAGATGACCTTCTGGGGTCCCTTCCAACCCTGATATTCTATGATTCTATGATTCTATGGTTCAGCAGAAGAAGAAGAAGAAGAAAAAAAGAGTCTTGAGAAAAGTATGTGCACACGAAACATTTTGATAACCCTCACATAGATTAATTCATGCTTTTAGAAAGGAATTGGGCGGTTTCTTGGTTGAGAAGAACAGACACAGCCAAAATGAACAGTTTGCCAAGGATATCTTTCTTGTTTCAAACTCTTCCTGTAATCATCTCAGATAAAACCATAGCAGGAATACAGAGGGTGTTAGACTGTATACAGAAAAGGAGTACTTGTGGCACCTTAGAGACTAACCAATTTATTTGAGCATGAGCTTTCGTGAGCTACAGCTCACTTCATCGGATGCATACCGTGGAAACTGCAGCAGACTTTATATATACACAGAGAATATGAAACAATACCTCCTCCCACCCCACTGTCCTGCTGGTAATAGCTTATCTAAAGTGATCATCAGGTTGGGCCATTTCCAGCACAAATCCAGGTTTTCTCACCCTCCACCCCCCCACACAAATTCACTCTCCTGCTGGTGATAGCCCATCCAAAGTGACAACTCTTCACACAATGTGCATGATAATCAAGTTGGGCCATTTCCTGCACAAATCCAGGTTCTCTCACCCCCTCACCCCCTCCCAAAAACCACACACACAAACTCACTATCCTGCTGGTAATAGCTCATCCAAAGTGACCATTCTCCCTACAATGTGCATGATAATCAAGGTGGGCCATTTCCAGCACAAATCCAGGTTTTCTCACATCCCCCCCACCCCCATACACACACAAACTCACTCTCCTGCTGGTAATAGCTCATCCAAACTGACCACTCTCCAAGTTTAAATCCAAGTTAAACCAGAACATCGGGGGGGGGGGTAGGAAAAAACAAGAGGAAATAGGCTACCTTGCATAATGACTTAGCCACTCCCAGTCTCTATTTAAGCCTAAATAATAGTATCCAATTTGCAAATGAATTCCAATTCAGCAGTTTCTCGCTGGAATCTGGATTTGAAGTTTTTTTGTTTTAAGATAGCGACCTTCATGTCTGTGATTGCGTGACCAGAGAGATTGAAGTGTTCTCCGACTGGTTTATGAATGTTATAATTCTTGACATCTGATTTGTGTCCATTTATTCTTTTACGTAGAGACTGTCCAGTTTGACCAATGTACATGGCAGAGGGGCGTTGCTGGCACATGATGGCATATATCACATTGGTGGATGTGCAGGTGAACGAGCCTCTGATAGTGTGGCTGATGTTATTAGGCCCTGTGATGGTGTCCCCTGAATAGATATGTGGGCACAATTGGCAACGGGCTTTGTTGCAAGGATAAGTTCCTGGGTTAGTGGTTCTGTTGTGTGGTATGTGGTTGTTGGTGAGTATTTGCTTCAGGTTGCGGGGCTGTCTGTAGGCAAGGACTGGCCTGTCTCCCAAGATTTGTGAGAGTGTTGGGTCATCCTTTAGGATAGGTTGTAGATCCTTAATAATGCATTGGAGGGGTTTTAGTTGGGGGCTGAAGGTGACGGCTAGTGGCGTTCTGTTATTTTCTTTGTTAGGCCTGTCCTGTAGTAGGTAACTTCTGGGAACTCTTCTGGCTCTATCAATCTGTTTCTTTACTTCTGCAGGTGGGTATTGTAGTTGTAAGAAAGCTTGACAGAGATCTTGTAGGTGTTTGTCTCTGTCTGAGGAGTTGGAGCAAATGCAGTTGTATCGTACAGCTTGGCTGTAGACAATGGATCGTGTGGTGTGGTCAGGGTGAAAGCTGGAGGCATGCAGGTAGGAATAGCGGTCAGTAGGTTTCCGGTATAGGGTGGTTTTTATGTGACCATTGTTTATTAGCACTGTAGTGTCCAGGAAGTGGATCTCTACAACTACAACTACCAAAAGCAACTACAGCATTTGCTCAAGAAACTTCCTGAAAAAGCACAAGATCAAATCCGCACAGACACACCCCTGGAACCCCGACCTGGGATATTCTATCTACTACCCAAGATCCATAAACCTGGAAATCCTGGGCGCCCCATCATTTCAGGCATTGGCACCCTGACAGCAGGATTGTCTGGCTATGTAGACTCCCTCCTCAGGCCCTACGCTACCAGCACTCCCAGCTACCTTCGAGACACCAATGACTTCCTGAGGAAACTTCAATCCATTGGTGATCTTCCTGATAACACCATCCTGGCCACTATGGATGTAGAAGCCCTCTACACCAACATTCCACACAAAGATGGACTACAAGCCGTCAAGAACACTATCCCCGATAATGTCACGGCTAACCTGGTGGCTGAACTTTGTGACTTTGTCCTTACCCATAACTATTTCACATTTGGGGACAATGTATACCTTCAGATCAGCGGCACTGCTATGGGTACTCGCATGGCCCCACAGTATGCCAACATTTTTATGGCTGATTTAGAACAACGCTTCCTCAGCTCTCGTCCCCTAAAGCCCCTACTCTACTTGCGCTATATTGATGACATCTTCATCATCTGGACCCATGGAAAAGAAGCCCTTGAGGAATTCCACCATGATTTCAACAATTTCCATCCCACCACCAACCTCAGCCTGGTCCAGTCCACACAAGAGATCCACTTCCTGGACACTACAGTGCTAATAAACAATGGTCACATAAACACCACCCTATACTGGAAACCTACTGACCGCTATTCCTACCTACATGCCTCCAGCTTTCACCCTGACCACACCACACGATCCATCGTCTACAGCCAAGCTCTGCGATACAACCGCATTTGCTCCAACCCCTCAGACAGAGACAAACACCTACAAGATCTCTGTCAAGCTTTCTTACAACTACAATACCCACCTGCAGAAGTAAAGAAACAGATTGATAGAGCCAGAAGAGTTCCCAGAAGTTACCTACTACAGGACAGGCCTAACAAAGAAAATAACAGAACGCCACTAGCCGTCACCTTCAGCCCCCATCTAAAACCCCTCCAATGCATTATTAAGGATCTACAACCTATCCTAAAGGATGACCCAACACTCTCACAAATCTTGGGAGACAGGCCAGTCCTTGCCTACAGACAGCCCTGCAACCTGAAGCAAATACTCACCAACAACCACATACCACACAACAGAACCACTAACCCAGGAACTTATCCTTGCAACAAAGCCCGTTGCCAATTGTGCCCACATATCTATTCAGGGGACACCATCACAGGGCCTAATAACATCAGCCACACTATCAGAGGCTCGTTCACCTGCACATCCACCAATGTGATATATGCCATCATGTGCCAGCAACGCCCCTCTGCCATGTACATTGGTCAAACTGGACAGTCTCTACGTAAAAGAATAAATGGACACAAATCAGATGTCAAGAATTATAACATTCATAAACCAGTCGGAGAACACTTCAATCTCTCTGGTCACGCAATTACAGACATGAAGGTCGCTATCTTAAAACAAAAAAACTTCAAATCCAGATTCCAGCGAGAAACTGCTGAATTGGAATTCATTTGCAAATTGGATACTATTAATTTAGGCTTAAATAGAGACTGGGAGTGGCTAAGTCATTATGCAAGGTAGCCTATTTCCTCTTGTTTTTTCCTACCCCCCCCCCCCGATGTTCTGGTTTAACTTGGATTTAAACTTGGAGAGTGGTCAGTTTGGATGAGCTATTACCAGCAGGAGAGTGAGTTTGTGTGTGTATGGGGGTGGGGGGGATGTGAGAAAACCTGGATTTGTGCTGGAAATGGCCCACCTTGATTATCATGCACATTGTAGGGAGAATGGTCACTTTGGATGAGCTATTACCAGCAGGATAGTGAGTTTGTGTGTGTGGTTTTTGGGAGGGGGTGAGGGGGTGAGAGAACCTGGATTTGTGCAGGAAATGGCCCAACTTGATTATCATGCACATTGTGTGAAGAGTTGTCACTTTGGATGGGCTATCACCAGCAGGAGAGTGAATTTGTGTGGGGGGGTGGAGGGTGAGAAAACCTGGATTTGTGCTGGAAATGGCCCAACCTGATGATCACTTTAGATAAGCTATTACCAGCAGGACAGTGGGGTGGGAGGAGGTATTGTTTCATATTCTCTGTGTATATATAAAGTCTGCTGCAGTTTCCACGGTATGCATCCGATGAAGTGAGCTGTAGCTCACGAAAGCTCATGCTCAAATAAATTGGTTAGTCTCTAAGGTGCCACAAGTACTCCTTTTCTTTTTGCGAATACAGACTAACACGGCTGTTACTCTGAAGACTGTATACAGAATAAGAAAAGACCAAGAGTGAGTGCAGATACTTTGTACAGATCCATTCACGGTTCTAAATATTCCACAGTACTATCAAGCTAGTCAGCTAGAAGCAGTGATGTTCTAACCCAAACAAACAAGAATAAGAAAATTGTGGCAGTGTAAACATCGCTCCGCTACCATGGATTTAAAAAAAAAAAAAATGACATCTGCCAGAAATTCACACACATCCTTCTTTACTGAAGGCTACTCTATATGGGTGTGAAATAGAGCTAGAATAAAATAATTTCTTTTCCCTCACCAATGACACCCATTGTAAACAATCCAAGTCTTAACCCAAAACACGAATCTGAGAACTTCAAAGATCGGGAGAGCCATGGAATACAAATGGTTGGCCAGCTATTCAGCAAATAAACTATTCTAACATAGGCTATGTCTACACTAGCACTTTTGTCAGTATAACTTATGTTGCCAGGGTGCACCCCTCTGAGTGACATAAGTTATGCCAACGTAAGTGCTGGTGTGGACAGTGCTATGTCAGCGGGAGGTGCTCCCCTGCTGACATAGCTACTGCCACGTGTTGGGGTTGGTTTAATTGTGTCAACAGGAGAGTTGTCTCCCATCAGCATAGTGCAGTACACAGGAGATCTTACCGCAGTGCAGCTGCATCTGTGCTACTGTAAAGTCTCTAGTGTAGACAGAGCCTTATTTAGAGATCAAAATTATCTTCAGCTGACCCATTCTCCCCTGGTAACAGCATTTTCAAGTTAGGCGTTATGTTTCACAACCTTCTAGAAAATCTGTTTTAGAGAAAGCTAACTTTAATAGAAGCAATGGCATCTGGTCAATTAGGAAACAAAAAGTAACTAATTCATGTCAATATTTGCAGACAACTTTCCTCACAAAAGTTGTCCTTTTCCCAGCATGTCGTATATGGACCTGGACAAACAAATTACTACAGAGTAGTGGGGTTTGATCCAGAAGAGAGAACCAGCAATCTGACTTCATAGTACTGTCGAGGGGTCAGTGCGGGTCCAAGAAGGGTCTGTTTACATCATCATCAGCATCACCTAGCAGTAAGAGTCCAAAAAGTAGCCACTTACTTCAGCAGCTGTATTGCCCCAGTGGGCAAGAGTATATGGGCTCACCCCTCATGGCTGCAGCGTTGCCTAACACCGAGAGACTCGGGGGGTGGGGGGGGGAGGGCACCTCTCCTAGTGGCTGGGTTTCCCAGTGGTGAGAGTCTCAGGGGGCTGCCTCCCTTGCCAGCAGTATCACCTAGTGGCAAGAGTCTATGGGGTCACCTCTTCTGCTGCAGAGAGGTTAGGGGAACCTGGGACCACCCTATTACACCAGATTCCAACCCAGGGCCCTTTGAAACCAGTTACCCTGTTACAGGGCTCAGGTATCCATGTTCCTCCAGCACATCCCCTGGATTGCTTCTTGCCCTTTGTTCCAGCTCTAGTATCTCCTTGGCTGGTACTGGCTCATCATCCGCTTTAGTTCTCATGATCAGCTGGTTTCCCATGGCATAGTCAGGGTGCTTGGTCTTGGCAGTCTGGAGCCCCAGTGGCTTCTAAGCAGGAGCCTGCAGTATACAACCACTCTCCTCCTCAGCCAGCCCAGACTGAACTGAGCTGCTTCCTTTTATATGCTCCGTCCTATGGGCGCATGCCCAGCAGAGGTGTGGGGGTGTGGCCTCTTGGACCCAAAGCATTGCCAGTGGGGAGTTGGTACACCCCATCACAAGCACAATAAAACAAAATTTCTTTAAAGTACAGTTTCAAAGGTACCTCACACCAGACAGATATAGATTGAATGGGGAAAAATTTTGGAGAAATTGTGAAGAAAGAGGAGATTCATGCATATATGGTGGACATGTCCAGCCATAAAAGGGTACTGGAATGCAATTCATAATCCATTTTACAAATTATTGACTATTTATTACCACATGATCCTTGGGTAGTCCTCCTGGCGCTTTCTAGTGGAAATGGCCATGCAAAGGGAAATGAAGAATTAATCTCCCATCTGCTAGTTGCCGCTAGGTGACTGGTAGCCTTCCACTGAAAAAAGAAAATCAGTCCTACTGTAAAGGAATGGTTCAAAAATATGGGAGTGGTTGTGTGACACTGTGTACCTCAAAGTAGCACCCTGGAATCCCCATATTTACCACTCTCATATAAGTATGATATGTTTTATACAAAGTATACCTTATGAGATATCATTTTAAAAGTCTTGATTTGCTGAACATTAATATCCTGTTGGATTGTATGTGCTGTCATTGTACGGGAAGTTATGAAGTATTGTCCTATGGGTTACTGAAATATGTTGTGAGGTTGAGAATTCTCACTGCCAGCCTTTCAGTTGCAGCAAAGGAGGGCCCAGCATCACCAGTCATACTTCCACAGCATCACCAGATTATCATTATCCCTCACCGTGGGAAAACCCTTTCTAAGAAAGAATCTGAAAGAAATCAGAAGCCAGCTTTGCACTCTCAGGACATCTGTATCCTCCATTCATAATGCTGCCTGGGACAAAGTCAGGATCACAGCTTGCTTCCTCCTCTCCAATACTCTGGCATGTTGTACCATGGTCCCAGAACCCCAGACGCAGGCTATGCTTTGCACTGTAATCTACTTTAGGATCCTTTCAATGGTCGACTGCTCAGCAAAGCTCTGGAAAAAACTCCAAAGTCTATTACAAACTCAGCAAAATTATTCTTTGTAGCACTTCGAGAAGCTTGAGAAACAATTTATGGAATAATTTTATTCAATAAATTTCTTATCTTTTCCTACCTACTTATATATTTGAGGTAATTATACGTTCCACCTTTACCAAAGTATCTGAACCCTTCATAATCTTAAATGTATTTATCTTCACAACATCCCTATGCAGTGGCTGGGTCTAAAGAATTCTGAGGTCCTGTGAACTATGGAAACTGCCCCCATCCACACACCTAGATTCAAATTTGTCCTACTGCCCTCCCCCCCACATCATGATGGAGGGGCAGCCAGGCCAAACTTGAGCGATGTCACAACCCAGTGTGCCAGGTTGCCATTCCACCCACCAAAATCTGGTAGTTGGGGCCTCCACTC
The DNA here is from genome assembly GCF_965140235.1 of Caretta caretta. Classification (NCBI taxonomy): domain Eukaryota; kingdom Metazoa; phylum Chordata; order Testudines; family Cheloniidae; genus Caretta; species Caretta caretta. The sequence goes on from NC_134206.1 coordinate 177,204,378, forward strand.
AGATAGGGGCCCTGTGCAAGTACACCCAGGGTGCATTGGTTAATCCGGGACTATCTCTGTGAGGTAGGGAAATGCTATTATTGCCATTTTATAGACTGAGAACTGAGGCACACAGATTAAAGTAACACTTTCAAAATATGTAGATTCCAGAGAGATAAACAAAGGAGCTGGTTGGGAATTTTTCAACTAAACATTTTTACATCAAAAAATTACAATTAATTGAAATGGAAACTTTTCACAGAAAAGCATCTTTGCAACGAAAATTTCATTGGGGAGATTTCACAGGTCTAGTTTGAAATCAGTATCCTAATTTGGAGAAGGAACTTGAACCTGGGTCTCCAGCATAACAGGTGAACAGCCCAACAACTGGGCTTTTAGCTATTCCGGGGTGGATGGAGGTGTCTGTCTGTCAGTCTCTCTCTCTCTTTCACTCTCATTTTTCATTAAAATTTTGAATGAGAAATGAAAACAAATGTTGTAACCTCAACATTGTTCACAAAATGTAATTACTGTTGTCCAGCAAGCCCTAATAAAAAGGAAGCCATCGCTTTTCATGCCAGGTACTGTGCTTCTAGCTCCTATCGTCTGTCCCCATCTTCCTTAGCAGATGATTGCAATCTGAAATGGGGCTGGAGAAAGAGAAAAACAAATTGAAATAGCAAAAAGGAGCCAAGTTCATTCATACATGAAAAACTGGAAATATTCTGAGAAGTCAAGAGCAAAAAGCTGAGACATCCCCAGGGCTGCTTAAAACTACTTGACTGATGTTTGTGTGCAGCTAATAAGGTAACCAAACAAAAGTGATCACATCACATCCTGTTATATAAATGCCCTTTTGAAGTACACTGTGTTCCTTCAAGTTGTGTCACATCATGAGCTGGTCAGATGCTTCGTTCTAACTAACATTCAATGCTAATTTAATTTTTTTTTACTGGTGAATTATTTGTGAACTGATCCTCATTTTTGTGACTGTATTTGTTATTTGTAACTAATTGATGGTTAGTTTTGAATTAACCATTTCGGAAGCTGTTTCATTTGGCCATTGATGTTGTTTGGTTGGTCACAAAAGCCACATTATATTACTTCTCCTCCCTGATTATGTAGCAATTTTCTTTTCAACAGGAGAATAAGGATTACCAAAAGGTCACTCCTAAATACATTCTTCTCCAGAAAATAGAGGTATGTATAAGAAAAACAGAAATCTCCCACACCTTTGGAAGAACAAAATCTGTTCACACAAATGTTGGAGACTTATACTTAACAATGGGTATGAATATGGATAAGCCGAGCAATGGTTTACAGTTTGAATGCATGTTTCTGAATCCTGATTTGCAACATTCAAACAGCTAGAGTCAAATGTTCTCAAGTCTCATACCCTATGAGTAAAACTTGTAGTTCACCGCTAGAGGACCCCCTCCTCTTTTAAATGAGAAAAAACCAACTCAACGAGAAACAAAATTGTATTCCTTTGCACATAAAAATGTGTGAATGTGGCCAGTGTTTAGAGACTTGTGGGCAGTCGCAAATGTTCAGAGCTTGGTTTAAGATAAAAAGAGATTTTTGAAGCAGTTTCTGGTTCAATTAACCAACCCGTGTAATTAAATATTTTAATGTACTGAAAAAAAAGATATGTCACTCTCTAAGACATATATTATGTTTTATAGGATTGAATTGGACATAAAAGTACTACACACCAAGAGAAGAATTTCAGCTTATTACGGCTGCAACCTCAGAAAATGCTCACCTCCTCTTCCCACAAAAAGTCAGACATTACCCTCCCACATAACTGAAACACCTTGACATCTTAGGACCAAATTCTGATCTCATTTATATCTCAACCTCAGTAGGTTTGTGGAGGTGTAACAAAGCACTGAATTTAAGCCTGTACTATATAGGTAGGATCGGAGTGGGAGGAAAGGGGGGTTTCTATGCAGGCCATTGAAGCTGTCATGCAAAAACAAAACAAAACAAAAGGAGGTGCAGGAGGAAAGAAATTGTAGGCCCTGTACCTAAAGAGTGATCCATAAGGGCAGACTCATATGCCTGTGTAGAGTGCCATTAAGCTCAGTGCTTCATAGGGTATGATGTCTACCCACATGGAAGCAATTGCAGGATTGTGACCTAATAGAATTAAATTTACCAGTAAGAAATGTGTGAGGTAAAACTTGGCCCCAAAATAAAAAACCATTGAACATTTTAGTGAGGTGCTATTTCTTTCTCTCTCTCTCAAAGACTATTTGCCTGAAGGATGTGATCACTGCGGTAATATGTTATGGGTCCACTGTCAATAAAAGTTACCTCTTAGGGCATGATAAATAACAGAAGTTAGATACTGAACTCAGTAGGGAATTTGGCCAGAAGAGGGACTGTACTATCTGGCCCTTCTTTGAGACAGTCTCTACCATACTTATTCAAAAGATCATGAAATGTCTAATTTTCATATGTTAGGGATAAGAGCCTTTTAGACCAAAGAACTGAGTTGAGAAAGCAAGTCTAGTATTTGATATTTTCCTAGGATTAGCAGATTTACCACCACACAAACCCATTTGTGAATGGGATAGAGATAATTGGTAAAACAAATGATATTACAGTCTCTCTAATGTCTGTTATTCAAATAGTCTCAAAGTGAGCTTCAAAAAATATTTTGCCTGTTGTTTCTCTTGTATTCATAACAGTGGGCGGTGCAGCAAACACTACATTTCCACTTTATATCTTTTAGGAACATCAGTTTATATAAGTGCCCTTTAAAGAGGTTTATCCCTTTATTAGTCTAATATTTAAAATATTTAACCTCAAGCATAATATTTTGGCTCTAAAATTTTGCACGTGCTTGTTACATACACTTGTAAAAAGAAGTCGGTTCATGCAGTCACAATTTCACCTGATAGCCCCACAGTTAATAAAGAGATTATAAATTACCATTCAGAGCCTATTACACTATTCAAATATCTTACCATTCTTCTTACCATTCTTCTACAATCAGCAGATTTTCAATTAAAAAAAACAAACGATCTTAGACCTTGTAAGTGTTGGTCACTTAGATACTGAATTACTGGTTTGATTTAAACATACAATAGATGCAACTCCTTAGTGATGTATTCTCATTTGAATAGCCCACTGCATACAAAAAAAAAATGCTTACATGGATGAACATTCCATGTAAATCATCTTTCTTCTGAAGTGTAAGAGGGAGGACACTGCACTAGAACAATATGACCCAATCATAACTCCCTTTAAGCAGTGGCATTGGAACAATCTGTAGAGTGAGGGTGCTGAAAGCCATTGAATCACACTGTAAACCCTGTATAAGATGGAAACCACTTCAAGCCAGGGGGTGCTGCCGCACCCACAGCACCTCTAGTTCCAGAACTCCTGCCTCTGAGAGCAAAGAACAGAACTACAGGTAAGAATACACAGTTCTACTCTACCTCCTATTGAGACAGTATACTGTTGGGCCATTTATTTTTAACGTTATCAGTTTTCTGTAATGACATATATCAAAGGGCGTAGACGATAACTAGGACCACAACCCTGTAATGATCTTGGGATTCATTAAATAACAAACCAGTGAATAAGAAAGAAATAAAACTTTAATAAAACAAATTGGAGAGCATCTCTGGTGAACTGCTGTACACAGCCATGTGGTGTTTCCCAATCCCTGCCTTCAAGGCACATCTCCAAATTCATATGTTCATAATACTGTCCCTTTTGAGGGAGCATCTCTAAATTATCTTCTACAAACATATCTCTACAGAGTCAACTACTGGCTTAAAAGATGCAGAAAGACAGAAGGGACGCTGGAGTTGTTTACTCACAAGATTTGAGCTCAGTGAGAAAAATATCACCATGGTGGTAGCTGCCTGTTGTGTCCTGCATTGTGCCTGTGAGGCCAAGGGGAATAGTTGCTGGTGGAGTGGAGAGGTTGTTTGCTGAGTTTGACCAGCCAGACACAGGGACTACTAGAAGAGCTCAGTGTGGAGCTATGTGTCAGGTGGAGGCCTTGAAAACAGCATTTTAACAGAGAGCCACAGTAATGAAGTGTGGTCTACTGTGCTTTAGCTGTCCCTGCACTTTGGGGGCCGGTTAGGAATTGTGTGGTGCTTGCTGTATATTTATGGATTATTACACTGTGTTTGTCACTGATCCTGAGTACCGCCGTCCTGTATGATAAAAAGTTGTGAGTGCTTTGTGTAGCAGGAGACAGTCTGTAGCATATGTTGTGAAGTAATAAAGATGACTTAATTTCCCCAAAATAGAATTTTATTGTGTTCCAAAACCAGTGCAAAACAAAACAAAAACAAAAAAAAACCAATGTGCAAACAAATACAATGAAAACTTCTGAAATAAATTAACGGAACAGAACTTTACAAGGGAAAAGAACATTCCTGTCCATTTCAGATCATTTTGGCTACTCATACGTCAATCATAGCTCTCCTACATCAGTGTATGTGAAGCTAGGTTTGTCCTTACCGTTCCCCGTCTTGGAGTGGTAGAGGTAGGGTTGTGCCTTTTTTGCCACCTGGAATGTTGTGAGGTGGGGTAGGGTGCTAAAATGGAGTTCTCCATTGACTGCAAAGTGAGGTGAGCCTGTGCTTGTTGAACCTGTAGCTCCACAAGAGCCTACAGCATTTGTGTTTGTGACGGAGAAACCCCATTATGTTCTGGTGCGTGCCCCTTTCCTCTTCCTGAGGGGACTCCTAGACCTTTCTCCTGTCCACTCTTTCCTTCTCCATACTATCTTCAGTATTCACCCTCCAGGTCCTCTGTTCATGGTCTGTTGCAGCACTGGCTTGCAGTATCTCACTGAACATCTCTTCTGAATCCTTCTTCCTCCTCCTCCTCATCGGGGTCAGCCCGTGTGTGAGGAGGGGCACCTCTCAAGGCCCCAGAGGCAGCAACTACAGATAAAACACACATATGTACCATTGTATTTATAGGTTTCAGAGTAACAGCCGTGTTAGTCTGTATTTGCAAAAAGAAAAGGAGTACTTGTGGCACCTTAGAGACTAACCAATTTATCTGAGCATAAGCTTTCGTGAGCTACAGCTCACTTCATCGGATGCATACTGTGGAAAGTACAGAAGACGTTTTTATACACACAAACCATGAAAAAATGGGTGATTATCACTACAAAAGGTTTTCTCTCCCCGCACCTCACTCTCCTGCTGGTAATAGCTTATCTAAAGTGACCACTCTCCTTACAATGTGTATGATAATCAAGGTGGGCCATTTCCAGCACAAATCCAGGGTTTAACAAGAACGTCTGGGGGGGGGGGGGTAGGAAAAAACAAGGGGAAATAGGTTACCTTGCATAATGACTTAGCCACTCCCAGTCTCTATTCAAGCCTAAGTTAATTGTATCCAATTTGCAAATGAATTCCAATTCAGCAGTCTCTTGCTGGAGTTTGGATTTGAAGTTTTTCTGTTGTAATATCGCAACTTTCATGTCTGTAATTGCGTGACCAGAGAGATTGAAGTGTTCTCCGACTGGTTTTTGAATGTTATAATTCTTGACATCTGATTTGTGTCCATTTATTCTTTTACGTAGAGACTGTCCAGTTTGACCAATGTACATGGCAGAGGGGCGTTGCTGGCACATGATGGCATATATCACATTGGTAGATGTGCAGGTGAACGAGCCTCTGATAGTGTGGGAGGCTCGTTCACCTGCACATCTACCAATGTGATATATGCCATCATGTGCCAGCAATGCCCCTGTGCAATCTTTTTGTAGATGTCCATGTTTCTATGACTGCTCTGTAGCTGTGCTTGCTCAGTCTCGTCACCCCACAAGACCAGGAGATCCTACTTCAGACAGAAGTGTGTAACTGGTGTGGTTGGTTGGGCAATTCCACACGACAAGGAAGAGCTGCTAGGTGTGCTCACCAAGCTGGGCAATCAGGAAAAGGCATTTCAGAAATGTGCAGGTTTTTTAAAAGTGTGTGTGTAGCTTCAGATGTCTCTGACCCCTAAGCAGTGGAGTTCATAATTCTTGAGCAGAGCAGTCAGTGTCAGGCATTGTGGGACAGCTGCTGGAGGACTGTTAGGGTCAATATAGGTCATGCACAGTCTACACTCACAATGCTTTGACCTCATTGTCGACCATGGCTCAATGCCGTTCGCAGAGGTGGTGTTACTGTGTCACCATAACAGAGCGCTTACATTGGCCAGAGACAAATTTGAGCTTAGATACGTGCACAACTGGTTGACAAAGTGATTTATGTCAACCTTCTTTCTATTGTAGACCAGGCCTTAGTTACAAACCTCTGAGGGGGTACTAATATGTTAGAGTTTTCCACTTCTATTGTAAACTGTCAGTGTGAATCTGGTCCAGGTTCACAGTGACAGAACTGTGTTATCTGATGGCTGTTCAGTGGTCCATGTGAAATGAATTCACTGGGCTCAGTTCAGAGCTGACCACTGTCCACATTACAGAAACTGCCACACAAACTATCACCCTTCTAGAGAATAGCCAAGGAGTGAATGCCATCCACGCTGTACCTGTTCTCAGAGCAAATGCCCCAGGAATGATGATTTGGAGCCATTCATGAGGATTAAAAAAAAAAATAAAAAAAATCCAGGTGCAGTTTTTCTTTTAAGAAAAAAAATCTATCCCATCCCTGTAGAGTTAAAGAATTTAGGAAAAATGATCAAACTTATTCTAGGCCTGTTTACATATTTACACTTATATGATCAGTATATTTCAAAGGGAATGTCTAGACCGCAAAGTATGATGAGATTGTACTATGTATCCAGGTCCCCACTGGGCTTACAGTGGGGTGGCTAGCCCAAGCTGAAGTCAGTGCTGTCTTCACTGCTATTGCTACCTGCCCAAACTAGATTAAAGTGAGGTATGCCTGTCAGTGCTACAGTTACACCTTAATTTGTGGTGTAGATGAGCCATGCAATATACACTCTCACTCAAACAGAAGTTATGGGCTTGATGCAGAAGTTACCCTATGTTATACCGGCCGTAAGAATAAATGATCATAATGATCCCTTCTGGCTTTTTAAATATATGAATCTATGAGCAGTCTATGGAAATCAAACTGTCTTCACCATCAGACAACATATCTCTCTGTTTTGCCCTTGCAGCAGCAAATTCATTTGACTTCGTGTTGTAAAATGTACAGAGGTTAATGTGATACATCGAAAGAGGACATGCAATATCCATGTTTCTTCAAGGAAGCATTTTGAATCACACATGTGGCATCATGTTCTAGTTTGTATTTCATCTCACGTTATTCCAACATTTAACCCCCCTAATGGGTCCTGATTCAGCAAAGCACTTAACCACATAAATAATCCCATTGTTAGTTAAAGCAAAGAAGTTAAGTGTCATGCTGATTCTAGGCTATAAACAGGCGTATAAGAGAAAATGCAATGCTATGGCCTAAGCCTCTGCCCCCATTGAAGTCAATAGAAGTTTTGCCCTTGACTTTGATGGGAGTAGGATCCAGTCCTTGATGTCACACAGCACAGTTCTCCAACTTTAGCACCACTTGGTTCAATGGACACTGGAATCAATTAGCTGTCAGCTCCCCACATATACAATAGATTGGAGAAGTATAGTAAAATTGCCTAAGCTCTCCATTTGCTCTGATTGTGATGCTGCTGACAATGGAGCAGTCTCCGAAGGTAACTGTCAGATTAATTTTGTTTTGGTGTTGTGTCTGATAATCAGTTTTATCAAATGAGAAAAATCCATATAAAAAGCCACGGCATTGTCATTTGTATAGAGGATGGTGTTGCAAATACAAAGATAGAGCAGGAATTGGTTATCAAAAGGAAGCATACTATTAGGTCTGAATATCTTGCTTTCAAAATTGTTCAAATAATTGCCAGTCTTATTCATCTGAATCTGAAATTGGCTAGATGACAGAGTTCTTTTGACTGATACAATTTATCAAAAAGCCGGCTTCTTTGCAAATAGCAAAATTCAGTATTTGTGAACTGCCAGTTTTCTATTAAAAAAGAAAATGATTAAAGAGTTTCAGAATGTACCCTGCCAATCCACAACATAGGGCAAGCAGTACGAGACCAAAGATCCTCAAATACTTTTACCCTCACCGTCACCTGTGACCACAGTTCAACTATTCGTACACTTTCTCTTCAAAGCTAATGAGTGGTCACCATAATGAGTTAAATTCAGTCTCCATAATTTGGCATGTCAGACGTTCACCCATCTCCACACCCAGTCTATGTGCTCCTTTCTTTTCACACTAGCTACCCGTAGATGGTTTTCTACAAATAGATATGGAAATTGTCTCTGGAATGTCTCACCAGGTACCTCATTGTTCTAATAAAAATTGTATTGATTCAACTTCAAAACAGCAGTAACGATGCACATGCTGGGCTTGATCCTCTGTCTCCCCCGCCTTCTGGAGTCAGTGGCAAAGCTCCCATTGAAGTCAATGGCACAGAATCCAGTCCATTATCTCTTCAACCCTGGCACTGTGTCTTACGCCAAGTTTTGGAAAGGAATAAGAGAATGAGAAGTTCGGATTCCAATAGGACAGCTCCTGTGAGGAAGAGTTTTCAGGATCCAGCCTGTGCTACTTTTTCCTCCTTTCTAACAAGCTGCCACATAATACCCTATATAACATACTTTTTAAAGAAGGTCTTTAAAGCCTATTTTTGTCCTTCTCCCTTGTTATCGCCTCATTGTTTTAACACTTATAATGATAAAAGTGGTAATGAGTAATGACATCTATTCATGGAATGTGTGAAAGTGGGTCTGAAACTACAGCATTTTGCATCAGGAAAATGTGTCTGAAGCAAGGTCAGCTGCATTGAGTACTTCAGTTCATCCCTTATTAAAACACAAGCTGAATTTCTTATACATCTGTGTATAATGCCCTCTCGCTTTCTCTCAAGCAGGCAGTTTTTAGATGGTGCTGGATAGCCAAATTAAGGAAATTTTCAGACTCTTATTGTTTCCCATTAAAATGCTAATTCTGCTTGTGTTTCCTATTGTTCAATTCTAACACAGAGTATCCATTCTCTGAGGGCTAGTCTATACTTAAAGCGCTACAGCGGCACAGCTGTGTTGCTGTAACATTTTAGTGTAGATACTACCTACGATGATGGGAGGGATTCTTTTGTCAGCATAGGTAATCCACCTCCCCAAGAGGCAGTAGCTAGGTCGATGAAGAATTCTTCCACTGACCTAGTGCTGTCTACATGGGGAATACGATCAGCTTAACTGCATCAGTCAGGGGTATGGATTTTCACATCCCTGCCCTATGTGGTTAAACTGACCTCATTTTCTGGTGCAGACCAGGCCCGAAAATGAACTTGCTTTGTGTGTCTCTCCATTCTACTGTTAACAATGGGACAGAACAAGTAATATGACCTAGCGTAGCACAGCAGAGTCTTTAAGGAGGTGTAGAAATGAGGTTGCATGGATTGTATCCACTGTGCTTTTTGATGCTCAGTGGAATATGTCCTCTCCTTGGAAAGATAGCATTAAGTTTTTTGTTTGTGTATTCATATTACAGATATTAATTTTTGGGAGGGGACGAGGAGAAAAAAGTCAATATGGGACTAGTGAGAATGAGGAGTAAAATATACTAGATTATGGCTCAGGGCTTCTGCGTCTTTGTTTCTCCAATTCTCCCTACCAGTTTTTGGACCTTCTGTCTATTTTAAGAGCAGGGGAGATAGAGCTGTCTAGCGGGTAGCAGGCTAGACTGGGAGCCAGGGGATCTGAGTTCTATTCTTTATGGCGGGTCTCACACTTAAAAGCTTCAGTGTGCACCGTGCAAAGAGAAAAGTGTCTGCCCCAGGAGAGTTTATAATCTAAAAGTCATTAAATAGTCTGTGGGACCAGGAGAAAGTCCACTTACATAATTTTTTCTGTACTGCTTTTTACCTGTAGACCTCACAAAAGACATGGAGGATGAAATGTAGGTTTGAACTTTGTAAGCTCTTGGTAATATCTGAATTGTTATTTAAATGTGATTTTTGTGTGCGTGTGGTTTACAATTTTTTTTTTAATGTAAGTGTATTTATCATGGCAACAAATACAGTGGGCCTGGAAACCTTGTCCCTTATAAAAAGTTGTTTTCACAAAGAATGTGGATTTGACTTCTCTGCTTCCCTTGTATAACTATACAAAATAATTCTTTGGGTCACTGATGCATGGTCACTTGTTCTTAGTCTGTGTCTCTTTCAGCTGGAATGATAGATGTGTCAATGCTTTGACTATCTTTTCCCAGTGCTTCCTTTTTTCATTTTTCACTCAATGTCCTCCAGGATTAATAGCTGACAAGGTATCATACTGCAAAGGGGAACCCACAGTGCCGCTCCGGAGTCAGCCCCTTGGCCCCTCTCCTCCGTGAATCAGGGACACTTCAGTCTGGTGCAACACCCATGTTCTTTATTTGTGATCAGTTTCCCAACACCAGTTTCCAACTACATATTGGTTTTTGCTTCTGCTTGGCCTACCACAGGCCTGGTCAGCAACAGACTCGGAGGCTCCGGCTCCGGCTCCGGCTCCGGCTCCGGCTCCCTCGGAGCCTGACCTCCCACTCCTAGTCTCCACCCCCATTTCTCTCACTTCCTTCAAGCCTTATAGCTCCTGCTAATGAGGCTGGCAGGTGTGGTCAGTTAGCAGACAAACATAGGGCAGTTCACCTGGCCCCTATCCATTTTTCCTGATTGGGGCTTGAGCGGCAGGAGCTGATTAAGGGCTTCTCCAGCAGCACCCTGCCACATATACCCGTTAGCTTGTCTACTGTCACTGTCTCTATCTTCTTTGAGAGTTGGTCACTCGGACATTGCCCTTTTCCTCCAAGACCAGATGAACATAACTTCAATACAGGTTCGAAACACCCATAGAAATTGAGCCTAGCGAATCCAAAAACTTCATTTACCGTCTCATAGATTTGCACCTGTCGTGTACAGACAAAGACCCATGCTACCTTAAAGGTCAAAGGAGGTGATACGTGAATGAAAAATAACAAACATTCTGAAAAATTGAAACCTAAATCTGTAATTGTCAAATTGTCTTTTGCAGAGATTAACTGTTCCAACTTGATTCTGAATCTTTTAATGGTGGAGGGTGACCTTACATTGCCTGTTAAATTATACCAGTATTTATTTTGCATCAGTGTGCGACTTTTAGATTGTCGTTAAACACTTGACAGTTCCTCATGCTGCTTGCTGAGGTAACTATTACATTTTTTTAACTATAACAAAACTAGTAGCCACACTGCAGCCATCGCGTAAGAAAGCGTTGTAGCAGAGTGTAAGCAGACAATCATCTTTACAATTTATATTAGTAACATTATGTATCCTGTCTTTATAATATGCTTTACATTCATTGTGATGGTTCTGATTAATGCTGCATTCATTTTAGCACTCATGAGAAATTTAGGTATTTCTGCGTGCAATCCATCTAAAGTTGTTACTGCAAATGGTAGTTGTAAAAACCTTTTATAACTGTCTTTGGGCATGTCATTCCTGCCCAAAGACAGTAATAAAAGGAGAGGTGTGGAGATTTAGAGCTTGATTGTAAGCACAGCCTTGAGCAAGACTTGGTGCATGAACTGCCCCAACCCAGGAGTAGCTCTGGGAAGAATCGTGACTCACTGCTAAAAAAAGTGCGTTTTTTACCATGTGGTAATTAATATGCATGAGTCAGCCCAAGGTAAAAAACACAGCAAGGACCAGACATTTCAGTTTTACTGTAAACTCAACTCACTGAGATCAGTCTTTAGAGGGGTATAAAGCTGTGGATAAGCCCTGAGGGAATGTCTACACTGCAGTTAAAAACCCACACCTGACCCCTGTCAGCTGACTCAGGCTTGCAGGGCTAAGGCTACGGGGCTGTTTAATTGCAATGTAGACATTCGGGCTTAAGCTGTCCCGGGCTCTAGGATCCTGCAAGGCGGAGGGTCTCAGAACTCAGGCTGAAGCCCAAGCCTGAACATCTACACCACAATTAAACAGCCCCTTAGCCCAAGCCCCACGAGCCTAGGTCAGCAGGCATGGGCCAGCCATGGATGTCTAATTGCAGTGTAGACATTCCCTAACCGAACACCCAGTGCCAAGCCCCAAGACCTGAGTAGCCTGTCCAGAGGTGTAAGAGCGTTCTTACTCCATGGCATGGGGATTGTAGAAGATTATAGTTTAGAGATGTTCCTTCATAAGGGACAGTATTATGAACATAGGAATTTGGAGATGTGTCCTGGAAGCGTGGGTTGTGAACAACGCATGGCTTTGTGCAGCAGTTCACCAGAGACACACTTCAGTTTGTTTTATTAAAGTTTTATTCCTTTCTCATTCACTGGTTTCTTATTTAATGAAGCCCAAGACTGTTACAGAATCTTTCCTTAGTGTTGTTGAGGTGTCCGTTGTATAGCTTCTTGAGCCAGGGGAGTAAGGTTTAGGTTGCGTCCCCCAGGATCACTATTGGCATTTCACCATCACCAATGGTAATCCATCAGTCAGGAAAGAATGGCCCTGCTTGTAGCTTTCTGAACAGTCCTGTGTTCTTAAAGATGCATGCAGCATGCACATTCCCTGGATAGCCAACACTGATATAGGTGATGCATCTCAGGTGATCTATCAGCACTTGCATAAGCATAGAAAAGAGTCCCTTTCTGTTGATGTACTCTGTGACAAGATGGACTGGTGCCAAAACAGGGATCTGCGTGCCCTCTATTACCCCACTGCAGTTCAGGAACCCCACTGCTGCAAATCCATCCACTACGTCCTGTACATTGCCGAGAGTCACAGTCCTGCGTTGCAGGACGCTATTAATGGCCCTGCACACTTGCATGACAATGGCCCCCACTGAGGGATTTTCCAGTTCCAAAATGATTTCCCACAGACCAGCTGCAATCTGAAGCTATAAGCCTCTAGATGGCAATTGCCACTCACTTCTCAGCTGTCAGAGCAACTCTCATGCTGACATCCTTGCACTGAAGGGCTGGGGTGAGCTCAGCACACAGATCCAGGAATATGGCTGCTGCTCATTGGCCCAAACCTGCATGACGATGCAATCCCACTAAGTGCTCATTTCTCAGGCCCAGAATCAGCACTTCACCATCTGCAGCTACTCCTTGGATACCACCACCAACCTTGAATTGGTTTTTCCTTATGTCCAACAGCAAACTGTCCTCCACAAAATCATCATGTCTCCATTGCTGCATTTCTTCCTGTAGCTCTGCAAATACTGGGGGATCAGTGGGCCTGTGTTTGCAATGCTCATGACAATAGTGCAGAGCTAGGTGGGCTCCATGCTTCTGTCAGTGATGGTGGACAGCGAAAAATACCACCTCATTTGTGGGATTCTAAAGTGAGGCACAAAAATGATAGGATATGGTACAATTATGGGATGAAGAAAGTTGCATGATGGGAGTTGCATGATGCCCATGCTCCCAGTCACTCCTGCCTGACTTATTTCTGCCCACTATGCTTTATCAAAATTTCCTAAAAGAAAGTGCACCAGATGTTGGTAAGCTGCACACTGGGGTACCTACCCATGGTGCACCACGCAGTGCATCAACACAAGCACTCCTGGTGAGTAAATACACCACTGACCCACAGAGCCAAGTATACATGTGCACGCACAATGCATTAACTGGGGTAGTGATACACCAACATAACTTATGTCAACCAAACTTTGTGTGGTAGACATGGCCTAATATTTTCTAGCAACTCCTTTTTTCCTTATAAATCAAACAGAATTTTTATTTCAGATATTTTGTTCAAATAAAATTATAGTAATAAAGATGTAACTTATGCTACATTTTACTCTGATTGTCTTATAACAATGACAAGGAAGACGATACCTGCCCCAAAGAGCCTACAATCTAAATAGACAAGAAGAACAAAGGGTGGAAGGTAAACAGGCGCAGAGAGAGGGGAAGGGACGTGTCCAAGTTAACACAACAGGTCAGTGGCAGAGCCAGGAACATAATCGGAGTCTTGTGATAACCAGTCCAGTCATCTATCCACTAGCTCACACCATACTCTGTAAAGGTTATTAATCGAATTGAGCCCTGGCATGAGATCATCCTCATGATTTGAGCTGGTTAGAAATTTTCTGGTTAGAAATTTTCTGGTAGAATAAAATTTCCTGGTTCTCTGCCAGGTCGCTGGGTCTCTTGGGTCTGGCTGGGGCAGCCAGACCATGCCAGGGGTTCCAAACTCCCAGCTGTGGAGCTGGAAGCTTGGAAGCCCTGGGAACTCTGACTTTAGCTGGGACATGGCTCCAGCTCCAAAGCAAGGATTCCAGAAAACCAGGGGAGGGAGGTGTCTCAGGGTTTCTATGCTCCTGGATATGGAACTGGGAGCCTGGAACCCCTGAGAACCGTGACAATGTCAATTCCAGTCAGCAGCTGATGGCCCCAGAAGTGCATTTTGTTTTAGAAATACCATGTGTCAGTGTTTCTGAAACAATTCCCTCTTTCCCCACAGGATTTCTGGTTCCTTAGAAATTTCAAAACAATTGGTTTTCGTCTGAATTGGAGTGAAACCAAATTGTTAAATCTCTCATGAACTGAAAAACCTGCGTTTCAGCCAGCTCTACTCAGGATACATCAGCAAACAAGATATTATGACACAAAATAATTCCACTGCAGAATACATGGCATGATACCGATCTTGCAATATATTATATGATACGATAACTCAAGTCACTACTCTTTTCTGCTTTCCTTATGTTTCCTGTAAATCCATCTTTAGTTTTCCAAATGTTAATCTATCGAACTGCAGTGTACAAAATAAATGGGCTCTTTTAAAAATAGCCTACTAATATAATGAATTAAAATGACAGTAAATGGGGAAAACATCTTACAGTTGTGCCAGAAATCAGTTCAATATGCTGGCTTAGTATTTTTTAAAATGAAATTGGATTTGATAAAGTTTAATGCGGTTTTTGCACTGAACGCTATGTTTGATAAATATTTACATGTTCTGCACTTTATAGATTATATGTGGTCAGACTCTGAATGATTTCACTGTATGCAGGTAAAAAGGCAATTATAACTGTACAGTGATGTGAGATAAACCGGAAAAAGTTAAGTACCTTATACAGCCATATTTGTTAAAATATTTTACATTTGTTCACTGCTTTATATTGTGCTCATGAAAAGCAACTGAAGCAACAAAAAGAAACAAGCCCCAGGATGTGAGGCAGAGAACAAATGCCACAGAAAATGGCCACCATATAGCAGTGACATCAATCTATAATGGCACTGTCTCACTACATCCATCAATAGAGCTCCCTATACACATCACTATTCCTCGGTTATCTGTCAGCAGAACAACTTTATAAGCAAAAAGCCAAATGTCATCAAATGCTGACACTTACAAACTTGAGGCTCGTTCCTGCAAACCCTGACAAGGATTAGTCATGTGAGTAAGGGCTACAGCATCAAGCTCTTGAATACGTGTGTTGCCTTTTATGCTTAGTTTGGTTACATTGGCACCAGCATCCTTCAAAATACATATTTCATTTGTTCTCAGCTGTCAATCCCAAGTGCTTAGGGCCCTGCATGGATACAAATTTTTTATCGCCATCCCAACCGCAAACATGGTCGACAGATATAAAGCAGATATCCACAGATTTGCAGGACTCTACAGATGCAGATACTGTATTTAAGCTCCAATCCTGCAAAGCATTCTGTGTGGTGAGTTAGATCCTGCAAAGGGATCTGCATGGGTAGGCCATTGCACCTCCCATTGAAATCAGTGGGATCTTCGCAAGTTCAGGGGTCTGTCCAGGTGAATCTATTTACCAAATCTAGCCCATAGATTGTGAGCTCTGTTTTGGGGAGATATGGAAGAGCCCACACCTTGGAGTCTTGGATATTTATATGCAATTTTGATTATTCAGATTCTGTGAATATTACATGTTAATGTGTATGAATTTGCATATGTTATGTAAAGCATTTAATTAGTGATAGCTGCACTCAGCCCATCCCACAAGGAAAGGCTATACAAATCTGCTGAAGAAATCAATGTATTTATTTAGTTAGTTAGTTGTATTCATCTACATTATAACCAACATTGCTGGGGAATTTTCAAAAGAGCCTATATCACTTAGGAGCACAAGTCCCACTGAAAGTCAAAGGCCTTGCCTTTAACTAAGAATAAAGGTGTGTCATGGAAAAATCACCATGCGTTGTGTTTGGTTCAGAACAAGCCTGAAGCCAGCTTTATTCAAGCATGTGCATACAGGGAGAGTCCGCCGGAGCTGCTCTGGTGTAAACGGAAATACAGGAGCTTATATTGCTGAAAACCACAATTTGCCAAACCCACTTCCTTCAACAGCGTTTTCCTTATTTGGCATACAGTGCAAGCTTCAACAGTAGCTTTGCCTTATTTGGAGTTTAGCAAAAACAAGCTTTTCCTGTTATCAACAGGTGTTTTTCTTTGCGGTTAATGGTTTTTCTAACTTCTAGCAGTTATGGTTACATTTCTTAAGCTGTGCTGTTTGCAATTTGCCCCTCCATGGAATTTTTTGCATTCTTTTCTTATGCTTCATATACACAGTTAGCTTGACCAAAGTTTTAGGCCTAGAAGTTTAGGCCTACTAGATTTTCCCTCAAAGGTGTGTTCTTAACTTGTATTTGCAAACTAGTATTAACATGAGGTAAAATACAAATGAAGAAAAGGCAGCTGGTAATTAACACAAATTAGCAGATTGACAGTTAAAAATAGCCCCCCTCATAGTCTTTATCTCAACCTGCTAACACCTTTTAAAAGTGCCGTGTCTTCAGTAGGGGTTTATCTTGTGTTAGTTAGCATGTGTTAGCTAATAAGTTAAGACCACACCTTCTTTCCTGGAGAAGGTGAACCCAAAGCAATGTGTGCTCCTAAGTAAGTTGGGCACTTTTGAAAAGCCCATGCTGTTACCTATCATGCACCTGATGTAAATTTGAAATGTGTTGAATTTGGGGGGTAAAGAGGATGCAATTTTAGTCAATCTGATTATGTACTGCCCAGTAGGACTGCTGCCCTGAGGAAACCAGAACAAAGTATAGAAAGTGATATAAAAATCCACACTTAGGGTCAGAGGAAAGGAAAGTGAGAAAGACCTGACACACTGATGTAGTAAAGTGAGGATTATGGACATTATGACTTCTTGACACCAATATTTATTGTGGCATGGGGAATATTTATAAAAAAGTTATTCTGCACTCTGCTCTGGTATGAAAATATTGCTCTTGATTTTGGCGGTTATTTGCTAAATATCACAAAGCAATTGCTGGTCCAAAACAATAACAAGAACCACCATTTTTGGAGACCGCTTTTGTTACTGAAATCTCTATTAAATCAAGAAAATAGGAAGCCACCTGCAAAATGTATGAAAACATTTGAGTTACTGGTGCTTCCTTTATGAAAAATTCACCAATATTTCAACTGATTTATCATAATTTTGACAATATTTTAGCAGTACCTTCAAAACACTTCATTTATTTTCAGACATTTTTCTTGTTCTTATTTTTTGTAACAAAAAAGGTTGAAGGAAGAGGACAGCATCAGCACTGACAAGTGGCAACAGAAAGGAAGAGGAATGGTGGTTCACAAATTTATTTTAATGCATCCTGTAACTTCATGATTGATTATAGGAAAAAACAGATTGTGGAAAAAGCGTGAAACAATTGGATTTTCTAGTTAAATCCAGAATTGTCAATGTGCAATAAAACACCTTTGTGAAAGCAAGAATCTCTCTAATTCTCATCATTCCACCCTCCCCTCCAGCACAAAAAAATGCATAAAAGCCACAAAACTGATTACCATCAGCAGAGTTTTCTTTTTAATGTATTAGACCTTTAATCTTTTCTTAAGTGATAGCCATTAAAATTATTAAACTACTTCCCCTCCTCCTGCCAATGTGTATTTTTTGAATGAATTGACTCAGGTATTTAAAATATATTACTGCATCATTTCCACAAATGCCCCATCTGTCTTTTAGAGTAAACCTTGCATTGTTTAGTTTAATGAAGTCCTCCCAGCACCTTCTGCAAAGCCTGTAGCTCCATGTTAGCTGCAGCAACTGCTGCTATTCTCTGTTGTTAATGGTATCCTAGGGATTCCTAATTCCCAAGGATTCCTCCTGATAGGGTTGGAAACTCAAAATAGAAAGAAGTCTCATCATTTGCTGGGAGAGGATCTCTGGTCTCAGAGATTCTGATTTCACTTTCCACTTCCCTTTCAAGCCCATGAATTGAGCAAGTATTGGCTTAAAGAATGTCCTGACCCATTTATAACAATGTACACACTTCTAAAAGGATTACAGCACTGCAAGCTCAAGAGCTAGCAGTGGCAGGCCAGAGAGGTTCTTTCATATAGGGAACAACTAAAACGATTGGCCCAGATGTTCAGAAGCCACTGGTGATTTGGGGTGCCAAGTCTGAGACATCTTAAGGGGCTGTGGTCTGTTTTTTCAGAAATTGATGAGCATCCACTCTTTGAATATCAGGCCTTTCAAGGCACCTCATGTTGGGCACACAAAATGTAACTAGTCATTTTATTATTTTATTATTGTTTGCTACAATTTAAATGTTAACACCTAGAACCCAAGAAGTTTGGGACCCCATTGTGCTAGATGTTGCACAAATAGTATGCGACAGTCCCTGTCTCACTTTTAAACTTAGGGCTTGTCTATATGGGAAATTACTGCACAGTAAGCCAGGGTATGATTCTACATCCCACCAGCTTGCTGCACAGTAACATCCTATGTGAACAAGCCCTTAGTGTAAATGCAATGCCTATAAACAGTATGAATTAATAGTGCTGGTTTAAAACACGTATAATGGAGAAAGACTTGGCTAAATTCTTCTACCAAATACAACCTCACTGACTTTTGATCCATGCTGTCTACTGTCCTTTGAGAAGAGTAACATTTAGGCACTTGGGAAAAGCATTTTGGTAACGCAGATGATATTGTGCATTTCTGCACGTTATGATCCAGTCCTACAAACACTTAAGCACATGAGTAACTTGACACATGGGAGTAGTCCCACTGGACAGAATTCAATTTATGCTTAAGTGTTTGCAAGATTAAGGGCTTTGAAGCACTCAGTTTGTTCCACAAGCAAAATTTAGCAGCTCACACTTCATTTGTTACAGTCAATTTATCTTCAATAAAAAAATTAGCATCTTAAAACAAAAGAAGAAAATTACTGACATGAGCAATAAGAGAAGGTGCTAGATATATAAATAAGGAAACATTGCAGAGCATAAATTATGAGTTACAGTAAGCATAGATAATATCAAAAGTTACATCAATGATATATTTTTAACGAGTCCACCCACTTGGCCCATTTTCCCTCATAGTTCATTTATCAGCTGTAGGCAATAAGACATTCCATTTATCTTAATTATTTCATTCTTTTCAACCACATTCCTATAGTGGTTTTTGGTTTTGCAACTATAGACATGAAATACATTTACTGGCTGCAATCTTGTCTGCTATCAAGGAGGTAAGTACTATATTTGGTTTATGAAATAGCCTCTCTTCTGGACACGTGAATTCAGCTGTTGTCTTCACTCACAAATGAAAATAAGTTTGGCTGGATCAGCTTAGTCCTTGGTAAATAGCTCTCTTTGTAACAAAACAATCAAAACTTTGGCACAAATTGGCAGCATAATTAGTTGTCACTGGCTATTTGGAAGAGATGCAGGTGTGGGATGTTCAGGTCATGATTAGGATGCATAGCTATCGTTTTGTGTGGAACCTTGCATACAAGGTGAGAAATCCTTCTCTCAGTTACATCAAAGTATCTACAATGAATCCACCTAAGAATATTGCTCAATATTCTACTGAACACCTCAGTTTTAGACCTTGCCAAAACAGACTGAGATTAACAGGTTAACAGATTGAAAGTTATCTAAATTGTGGCAAATGTATTAATAGAGTCACAGATTTTAAGGCCAGAAGAGATCATCTAGTCTGACCTAGATATATATATTACTCAGAAACTCCACGCCCCCCCCCCCCCCGCCCCCAGCATATTAAAAGACAATTAAGGCTGCAAAGGCAAGTATTCAAAAGTTAGGAAATGTCACAATAAAGGTTGTCTGTATACCCTTAATTCAGCCCTTTGTGTGTATATATTATGATACAGTACTTATTTACATGACCACATACTATTGTTGCCGTAGAACTCTTGCTTCATTCAGTGAACTTGATCTGAAAATGAATCAGGGTTGGGTAGTAAAAGAACCTTGTCTATAGAACTGCTGAGTCTCAAAGAAAACGTTGCCAGAATTTTTTAGTTTGGGCAAGATAATATATTTTTCCCTGGCTTTGTTCTTGGAAAAGTTTGAATGGTTTTGGCTGAAAATTTCCAAACTAATTCAGCCTGAGGCAGACAACATGGAAAATTTCAGCCCAAATGGTTAAAATGTAGCAATGTTAAAAGCAACTGAAAACAGGGTTTTATAATAGAAAGTGTTAACAGGCAGTGCTACCTGTCCCACTTTATATACAAATAAAATAAAGTGGGACTCGAAGCACTTCCTATTAAGGTTGCCCAACACTTTCCATGTGTTAATGATATTGTACTAAGGACAAAAAATAAATCTAGTAGGGACTAGGCTGAGCTCATCTTAATTTTTGTTTGTGCCCTGAGCTCACATTTGAAGTCAGATCTCCAGAAGTGCAGGCTAGTATATTAACCAAATACACCATCTACCCTTATAGTAACAATATAGCACCTTTCATCTGAACATCTTGAAGTACTTTGCAAACATTACTTTAGCCTCACAATAGCCCCAGGAAGAATGCAAGTATCTCATTTTCCAAACGGGGTAACTGAGGTGCAGTGGGGTTAAATGTGTCACCTCACCTCCACAGAGGAGTTCTATGGCACATATGAGAATAGATCTCAGCTCTCCTCTCTCTTAATCCAGTGCCTTAGCCACAAGACCACCTTTCCGCAGAAAGATTCATGTTAGAACTGACTGCAAGAAATTTAACTAGGTGAGGGCAAGCTAAGTAAAGTTTTAATAAACATATAACATCAGCTGCTCCAGAACTATCTTTTGCCACTAGTATTATATACAAGTGACTTTTTTCCCCAGAAAAAAAGACTTGAGCTAAATAATACTATGCATTTTGCTGGAAAGGAGGTGGAAAGAAGAGTCAGGAAATCCTATAAACCATATGGGTGGGGAAGATCAGAGGAAGACCTCTTAACTCCATGGAGCCTAAGGATCCATGAGAAAAGCTGACTTCCCTGACATTTCCATCCAACTTACTCTCAATTCTATGCCTTGGACATCTGTCTGCAAATAATTCCCAACATCATATTTGCATTATAACCCCTTCCCTCTCCTCAGAGCAGGAGACATCACGGAGTACAAATTAAAGGATTCTTTTAGTACTGTGCATTTTCACTGGTCCTTTAGATGGTATTTAAACTGTTGCCAGGATTCATGCCACAAGTGACTCCTTTCCTGCTCATCTCAGTACATACATAGACCTGTATATCCCCACTCCAGCCCACAGAGCCCAAATTGCAAAATGTTAGTACAAAGGAGCTTTCCTGAAATGGGGAATTAGGGGCAGGTCACAAACCTGCACTCATTCTTCTTATGTAGCCACTGGGACATTACCTTTCCTTTTGACTCCTTTCCCCGCCCCCGCTTTATCACACAGCATAAGGGAATAATCAAGGTCTCTTAGCCCTGGTCTACACTAGGACTTTAGGTCGAATTTAGCAGCGTTAAATCGATTTAAACCTGCACCCGTCCACACAATGAAGCCCTTTATTTCGACTTAAAGGGCTCTTAAAATCGATTTCCTTACTCCACCCCTGACAAGTGGATTAGCGCTTAAATCGACGTTGCCGGCTCGAATTTGGGGTACTGTGGACACAATTCGATGGTATTGGCCTCCGGGAGCTATCCCAGAGTGCTCCATTATGACCGCTCTGGACAGCACTCTCAACTCAGATGCACTGGCCAGGTAGACAGGAAAAGAACCGCGAACTTTTGAATCTCATTTCCTGTTTGGCCAGCGTGGCAAGCTGCAGGTGACCATGCAGAGCTCATCAGCACAGGTGACCATGATGGAGTCCCAGAATCGCAAAAGAGCTCCAGCATGGACCGAACGGGAGGTACGGGATCTGATCGCTGTTTGGGGAGAGGAATCCGTGCTATCAGAACTCCGTTCCAGTTTTCGAAATGCCAAAACCTTTCTGAAAATCTCCCAGGGCATGAAGGACAGAGGCCATAACAGGGACCCGAAGCAGTGCCGCGTGAAACTGAAGGAGCTGAGGCAAGCCTACCAGAAAACTAGAGAGGCGAACAGCCGCTCTGGGTCAGAGCCCCAAACATGCCGCTTCTATGATGAGCTGCATGCCATTTTAGGGGGTTCAGCCACCACTACCCCAGCCGTGTTGTTTGACTCCTTCAATGGAGATGGAGGCAATACGGAAGTAGGTTTTGGGGATGAAGAAGATGATGATGAGGAGGTTGTAGATAGCTCACAGCAAGCAAGCGGAGAAACCGGTTTTCCCGACAGCCAGGAACTGTTTCTCACCCTAGACCTGGAGCCAGTACCCCCCGAACCCACCCAAGGCTGCCTCCTGGACTCAGCAGGCGGAGAAGGGACCTCTGGTGAGTGTACCTTTTAAAATGCTATACATGGTTTAAAAGCAAGCATGTGAAAGGATTATTTTGCCCTGGCATTTGCGGTTCTGCCTTTGCAAAAGGTTTCTGGGGAGGGCAGCCTTATTTCGTCCTTCATGGTAGGACACTTTACCACTCCAGGCCAGTAACACGTACTCGGGAATCACTGTAGAACAAAGCATTGCAGTGTATGTTTGCTGGCATTCAACCAAAATCCGTTCACGCGGTGGGAGGAGGCAAAATGCGACCTTGTAACGAAAGCACATGTGCTATGTATGTAATGTTAACAGCAAGGTTTACCCTGAAAGAGTGTAGCGACTGTTTTATAAAATGTGTCTTTTTAAATACCGCTGTCCCTTTTTTTTTCTCCACCAGCTGCATGTGTTTCAATGATCACAGGATCTTCTCCTTCCCAGAGGCTAGTGAAGCTTAGAAAGAAAAAAAAACGCACTCGCGATGAAATGTTCTCCGAGCTCATGCTGTCCTCCCACACTGACAGAGCACAGACGAATGCGTGGAGGCAAATAATGTCAGAGTGCAGGAAAGCACAAAATGACCGGGAGGAGAGGTGGAGGGCTGAAGAGAGTAAGTGGCGGGCTGAAGAGAGTAAGTGGCGGGCTGAAGACAGGGCTGAAGCTCAAAGGTGGCGGCAGCGTGATGAGAGGAGTCAGGATTCAATGCTGAGGCTGCTGCAGGACCAAACCAGTATGCTCCAGTGTATGGTTGAGCTGCAGCAAAGGCAGCTGGAGCACAGACTGCCACTGCAGCCCCTCTGGAACCAACCGCCCTCCTCCCCAAGTTCCATAGCCTCCACACCCAGACGCCCAAGAACGCGGTGGGGGGGCCTCCGGCCAACCAGCCACTCCACCACAGAGGATTGCCCAAAAAAAAGAAGGCTGTCATTCAATAAATTTTAAAGTTGTAAACTTTTAAAGTGCTGTGCTTAAAGTGCTGTGTGGCATTTTCCTTCCCTCCTCCACCACCCCTCCTGGGATACCTTGGTAGTCATCCCCCTATTTGTGTGATGAATGAATAACGAATGCATGAATGTGAAGCAACAATGACTTTATTGCCTCTGCAAGCGGTGATTGAAGGGAGGAGGGGCGTCTATAGCCCCACCACAGTTAGGGAATCCCATTGCAGCAAAGCCATCCACTATGACCTGCACATTTCCCAGGGTCACTACCCTTGATATCAGCAGATCTTTGATTGCGTGGGCTACTTGCATCACAGCAGCCCCCACAGTAGATTTGCCCACTCCAAATTGATTCCCAACTGACCGGTAGCTGTCTGGCGTTGCAAGCTTCCACAGGGCTATCGCCACTCGCTTCTCAACTGTGAGGGCTGCTCTCATCTTGGTATTCATGCGCTTCAGGGCAGGGGAAAGCAAGTCACAAAGTTCCATGAAAGTGCCCTTACGCATGCGAAAGTTTCGCAGCCACTGGGAATCGTCCCAGACCTGCAACACTATGCGGTCCCACCAGTCTGTGCTTGTTTCCCGAGCCCAGAATCGGCGTTCCACAGCATGAACCTGCCCCATTAGCACCATGATGCATGCATTGTCAGGGCCCATGCTTTCAGAGAAATCTGTGTCCATGTCCTGATCACTCACAGGACCGCGCTGACGTCACCTCCTCGCCCGGTATCGCGTTGCCATGTTCTGGTGCTGCATATACTGCTGAATAATGCGTGTGGTGGTTAATGTGCTCCTAATTGCCAAAGTGAGCTGAGCGGGCTCCATGCTTGCAGTGGTATGGCGTCTGCACAGGTAACTCAGGAAAAAAGGCGCAAAATGATTATCTGCCCTTGCTTTCACGGGGGGGGGGGGGCGGAGGGAGGGAACGGGGGGCTGACGATATGTACCCAGAACCACCCGCGACAATGTTTTAGCCCCATCAGGCATTGGGATCTCAACCCAGAATTCCAATGGGCAGCAGAGACTGCGGGAACTGTGGGATAGCTACCCACAGTGCAGCGCTCCGGAAGTCGACGCTTGCCTCGGTACTGTGGAAGCGCTCCGCCGAGTTAATGCACTTAATGCACTTTAGAGCATTTTCTGTGGGGACACACACACTCGAATATATAAAACCGATTTCTAAAAAACCGACTTCTATAAATTCGACTTAATTTCGTAGTGTAGACATACCCTTAATAAAGTATCTAGCAGATTAACTGATGTATGTTGCTAGAAACAGAGCCTGATTCATCATTGCATTGATTCCTCTTATGCCAGTCTAAGGCCTGGTCTACACTACAGGGCTGGGTCGATGAAAGCTGCCTTGTGTCGACCTAACTGTGGAAGTGTCTTCACTTACATTTGGCTCCTGCTGCTGTAAGTGCCTCTCGATGCCGATTTATTAACACCACCTCCCTGAGTGGTGTAGAGGCAAAGTTGATGTAATTTGGTCGATGGGGTGTCAGTGTAAACACTGCATTGCTTACATCAACTGTTACAGGCTGCCGGGAGCCATTCCACAATGCCCCACACTGACACTACAATCAGTACAAGTGTTCCTGGTTAGGACATGCACCACCAACACAAGGAACAAAGTACGCACACACACAAGTGATTAATAACTGCGGTGGCTGCATGCCAACATAAGATAGGTCAACAGAATTATGTAATGTAGACATGGCCTAATACTACTGAAATCAAATGGGATAAAGTTGGAGTGGGGCTGTGGTGAATCAGCCCAGGGAGTACAAAGTGCTAATACGGATAGAGTTGGTGTTATTTTTGCAGACCTCATGAGTCAAATGTAGGTTTCTCACTGCAGGACACTTGGAAGTACAAATGAAATACAGCTCTTTGGACAACATGACAATGGTGCTGACAAATAATACAGTAGTCTAGTATTGTGTAAATTTGTTAGTGTTTTTTTTTCAGACCTGTGTGCTAGTAGCTTACTGCTTACCAACTTCCTTTATTCCGCAAGCATAATGACAAATGCTTTTGTGTGTGTGTGTATTCTGCAGACTATGACTACACGTTAACCCCACTAGTATGGTTTTAACTTTTGCCTTTAAACCTGGTGCAATGTTAGGACACTTAAAGCAGAACAAAATGAAGGGAAACATGACATAAAAAAAAGTGTTTAAACAACTGGAATAATATTTGCTCTGTGATGTGGTTTAAAGGTTTCCACATATTCAAGTTTGGGTATATGTACAGCCCAAAGCAACTTGCAAACAGTTGCTGGGAAGGAAGATAAAAATGAACTTTTAAGAGATATTATTTATGAAGTCCTCTTTACCAAGCCTGCAAATGCAGTCATTTCAGATACATAGCTGATATGGAATGCAGCTATTGTTTGGGGAAAAAAAACAAACAAAAAAACAAACAAACACACCACACTTGTATATCAATTGATGAAATATAGTATAATGATTATCTAATAGGTATAATAAAATAACCTCAAATGATTAAATCTGCTATGTTCTAATTTATGTTAGTACTTTACTTACAAGGAAACCTTTATTAATAAACACTTGGTAGAAGAATAGATGTCTTAAATATGTATAATTTTAGTCATTTTACATATACTGCAACAGAGATCAGGTTTTGGCATAATATAATTTGCAGTTCCAGCCTGAGTGAAGTACTTTGAGAAAATTAGAGGTCATAAATTACTAATTAAATAAAACTTACAACTGCCAAATTATGATTGTTTCCAGAAATGAGATTACTATAGCAAAAAGGAAATACTGTGGCTTCCTAGGATTGCAAGATTCTGGGCCAATAAACAGAAAGATTTTCAGAGATGTGTCCAACACTGATCTAAGGTAAGCCCTAATTTTACCATTTAAGGGTTGCATATATTTACTGAAAGATAAATGTGAATTCACCTGTAATTGTGTAGAGAAACCATTATATCCCATGGCTAGTAACCTCCAAGTGCAGCCCAGGAAATTGACTAAAAGTTGCCTACAATTCTCTTATTGTCATATACTATTTATCTCCTTTGACTTTTACTTTGCCACTATAATCAGCTCAGAGACGGTGTGGGTGTGGGAGGTATGCAGTGTTGTTGTAGCTGTGTCAGTTCCAGGATATTAGAGAAACAAGGTGGGTGAGGGAATATCTTTTATTGGACCAACTTCTTCTGTTGGTGAGAGACAAGCTTTTGAGCTACACAGAGCTCTTCTTCAGGTTTGGGAAAGGTGCTCAGAGTGTTCGCATTTATCCTAAGGGACCATTCAAGGTGAAGTGGCCTGATAACACCCCTGCAGTCATCATAGGACAAAAACGGGTGGCACTAGTGGATTACAGATTATAGTAATAAACCAGAAATCCAGCGTCTGTGGGTGAACACTTTTCACAAAGCAATCACTCTACGTCTGATCTATCAGTCCTCAAAGGAAAGCTGACAACACTTCCAAGACAAGCCTGGGAGCTTAAACTCATAACTTTGCTAAACACTAAAAACCGTGGTCATATGTCTACAGGGGTGTTAATGGGCAACTTCACCTTGAGGGGTCCCTCAGAATATGTTAAACTATCTGTTCGACCTTGTGTTTAGCTGTGACACTCAGTACATTTCCCAAACCTGAGGAAGAGCTCTGTGTAGCCTGAAAGCTTGTCTCTCTCACCAGCAGAAGTTGGTCCAATAAAAGATATTATCTAACCCATCTTGTCCCTGAGTCTGGAATGGTAAACCAAAATATAGAAACTTTTAAATCTCATTAGGGTCTGTAATGTTAACTGTTCTATAGCTCTGAATATTAGATTTTCCCATTTCCAAAAGATGAATATAAAAACACAGGATGGATCTGAATGGCCCTCTCTCGTCATAAGCAGGCAAGTTAAAAGAAAAAGACAGTGAGATGAACAAGAAAAATGCAATGACAATTTTTTGTAGTATCCTTCACATACAGTACTACAAAACCCCTGTATGGAGACAGCTAGAGTCAGCGTCCTGTACCTTGGGGAGTCATTTATACCAGTGCAAAGGGACTGTGAAACACTGCCCTTCTGATTGCTAAGCTTTCTGCACCCTTTACACTGGTGCAAATGACTCCAAAGATGCAAGACAACAATGACTTTGGCCCAGTGATCCACTTAAGATCTGTAGTGACTCAGAGGTTTTGCGGGGGAGGGGCAGGATTCCACAGAGATGACGTGGAACAAGCGAGAGAATGACTGCCAATTTGGGAGAGTCATAGGGGAGAGAGCAGGCCAAAAACACAGGCGTGAGGTGGAAAATAGGTCATTGTTAGAATGGAGAAAGTCAATGGAGTCTGTAAAGGCAGGAAAGCTATCTTGGGTGGTATTCAGAAAAAACATAATTAAGCTAGTGACTGTGACCTAGGACATGAGACAGGTGATCCTAAAGTTGAGAGAGGGAGGATTTTGGGAGACCATTAAAAAGAAGAGCATCATTATCAACCCCTCCCTTTTTGGGATAGAGAATGTGATAGGGCTGTCAATTGTCTAATTGCACAAACCCAAACCCCCTTTCCCTGCCCTTGCCCAGCCCCTTCCCCAAGGCCTTGCCCTGCCCCTTCTCTGAGGCCCCACCCCCACTCACTCCATCCCCCTCCCGCCATCACTCACTCTCCCCCACCCTCACTCACTTTTACCGGGCTAGGGCATGGGGTTAGGGTATGGGAGGGGATGCGGACTCTGGGCTGGGTCCGAGGGGCTCGGAGTGTGGGAGGGGGCTCCTGGCTGAGCCTGGCGCAAGGTGTTGGGGTGTGGGAGGGGTGCAGGCTGAGGGCTCTGGGAGGGAGTTTGGGTGGGGGAGGGGGCTCAGGGCTGGGGCAGGGAGTTGGGGTGCAGGGGGGCTCAGGGCTAGAACAGGGGGTTGGGGTGGTGGCTCCAGCTGGACAGCGTGTACCTTGGGCAGTTCCCAGGAAGCGGCCAGCATGTCCGGCTCCTAGGTTTAAGGGTGGCCAGGCAGCTCTGCGTGCTGCCTCTGCCTGCAGGCACTGGAGCTGCAGAGTCAGCACTTGGGGCAGGGGCAGCATGCAGAGACCCCCTGGCCTCCCCTGTGCCTAGGAGCTAGAGGGACTTGCTGGCCACTTCTGGGAGTCGTGTGGAGCCAGGGCAGCTAGGGAGCCTGCCTTAGCCCTGCTGCACTGCCTACTGGACTTTTAGGGGCCTAGATCTCCTGGATTGGATTCAGTAGCCACTGGGAGATCAATGCCCATTCTAGGAGACTCATGGCCAATCCAGGAGGGTTGGCAACCCTATGAGGATTTGGCCACTTACTCTACCACATTCACCTCTTAGTTCATCTTTGAATAGGGTATTATTTAGCGTTCAGTAATGCCCCTAAAACCTCTTTCCCTCTCTCTGTAACCCACAAAGCAGTAGGTAACAGAATTGTTGGAGTGGGGGGAGAGAGAGAGAAACTTACACAGACTGCATTGAATAGAAAGGTGGCAATGCAAGATGCTTCCCCCATTATATAGCCAACCTGATGGCTTACTGCAAAAGATTCACACAGATAGAATGACCATGAACCAATAGGGGTTGTGATAGGGAGGAGCTACACCAAATGATGTGTCTTACAAGAACCACATACCTTACAGACTAAAAGGCTCTGCAAGTTAATGCTGGTTCAAGCAGCACTAATGCAAGCCCTCTGAACCCCTTCTGCAGGGTCACAGAATGCTAGTTAGCTGGCAAGTTGATGGCAACATGGCTAATGGCCTGGGCATACAGTTTAGGCCAAGCTGAAAGCCGTACAGATGGAGAATTCGATATATCTGGTCATGATCTGGTGTGTTAGGGCACTGATGTTGTGTATATTCTTGGCCCTTTTCTTTTAAAGGAGGGGAATATTGAGGCCTAAGTGATGGATTGGTGAAAAATTCTGTATGAACAAAAATATTTGTCTAGCTTCTTGCACATTACTACAAACCACAGAATTTACCTAGTAGAAATAATTTGCATTTGCTATCACCAACATAAATGCATTGTTTGGGATTTTTCTGAAGCTTTCTACCGTCTGTAATTGTGGATTGTATTTTATGGGATTTTCAATAGACTTGATGCACCCATAGGGACACAGTATGCAAAAACCAACAGCCAGTGTCTTAAACCCCTAAACTGAATTATGAAATTAAGCACATTTCTGAAGTTATTTTTGGTAAAAAATTTAAACCAAAATGTCTGGTGTTTCTTTGGCAAATCTTTATATCACACATGCTGAATACAGAAGAAATATTATGAAAGCAGTTAACCCATAAGGTGGGTACCTTCCTTTCAGGTATCTTGAGAAATTTTGTATGTTTGTAATATTTATTTTGGGTAAATACAGTACATTACAGAGTTACAGCTTGTTGTACAAGTCATCCTGGAGATACCCATTGCCTCATTCTTTCCTCCAGACCTTTACTTCTCTAGATCAATAGGAAGGAGAGGTATTTTTCAGGATTTATACGTTAAAATAGTTGTTTATAAGAACTTAGATTTAGGAAACAGCATTTTCTTCAAAACAGCCATTCTCATTAGAATAATTATGAGCCTTGTATCTTTCATTCCTGCAGGTTTAATATTTTATTATTTTTTCATATATAAACGTAAGCTGGAAGAATATCTTGTGCTCTGCATTAGTGTGACTTATTGCTAATTAACCCATTTGTGCAACCACTGAGGAAGGGATAAAGGAGATTTGTCTTTCCAAACTTTTAACTGTCTTGAAATACACCTCTCAGTGCAGATGCAAAATTAATGCACTCTCTTCTGCTTACTGCCCCTGGCCCTCAAGATGCACTGGTTTTTTTTTTAATATGGTTGCTACACTGAATTCACATGAGAACATGACATGGCTATTCAGATCCATACCAATTATCCAGCAGAAAAAAAAGCTGCTCATATATAGCATCTCTCAGTCCCCCAAAAGTGGATTTGTCACATCTGTGCCCTGTTAGCCCATGCACTCTTGGTCTGGAATGGCTTTAATATTTTGGGGCGGGGCAGCAAGGTTAGTTGTAGGAGACCTCAAGGTGTGGTACAATACCTTGTGCCATCACACAATGTTTATGGCTTCACATCACGACATTGCTTCATGGTGATGCTGCTGGCTTTTTTCCTATTGGCACAAAAATCAGTACAAGGTGATCTTGCATTGCAATGCAATGGCCCATTCTCCTATAGAAAATAAATGTAGGAATGCAGATAAACGAAATACAATTTAATGAGCTCAAAGTTGCATTTGTTTCCTCTGTATTTTTCCTTATCTTTAGTCCCTTCTTTTTCTCTGCCTCCCCACTTTCATATCTCCATTCCCTCTTCTTTCCTTCTGATACAGTTTTACCACGATGTCATTTCTAACTTGTATACTATTTTCTGCTCTTTCCTTCCTAGATCTCCCCATCTTCACTCCACTTTACCTCTTGCTCAGTCATTTCCCCCTCTTCTATTTTCTCCCCATCTATTCTCTCACTTTTCTATAGTGCTCACATTGACAATACCTGAATGCCATGCAAGACTAATGAAATTATACTCATAAATAACACCCCTGAAGTAGGGAAGTGCTATTATTCTCATTTTACAAATTTTACTTTCTTTCCTTTGCCCCGTACTCTAGCTCTGTTACTTAAAGGCTCTTTCCTTTGCCATGCAAGTCCAGTTTTCTTCACAGGATTTTCCTCCACACTGGTCTCCTGGCAAGTCAAGAAGGGATAAGGTTGATATTCAAGGCCCTGACCTTTTGCTGTCAGTGGAGCTGTCTGTGCATGGCTCCTTGGGCAAGCTGCCTGTGGTGGTTCCTCCACTGAGCTGCTTTGCTCCTGCTCTCTGCTCATTAGAGTCTGTAATGGCAGCTCAGGGGAGGATCAAGTTGGCTCAGTGATGTTAGCAACCAGTGGGTTAGTGGGATGACGCTTGCTGTGGCTCTCACACAATCAATAGCTTCACAGGTAGCTGCAGCAGCAAACGGGTCAGGAGTCCTCAAACAATCATTGAGGGGTGGGTCCCATGGATCTGCAGGCCTCAAAGGCTGCTCCTCGCTACATGTTTATTTAACATTTTGAGTGGGCTCCTAGTGATTTAATATTCTTTAAACTGCATGTGAAGAGATACTAAAGAACCTTTGCCATCTACTATTATTCTCAGTTCTCATTTGGAAATACTGATTTCCAAGCATTTCCCTACCATCAGATATCTGCCTTTCAGATGATCTTTCCCCATATGTACAGTAGCCCATACTCTGGTT
Source organism: Caretta caretta (assembly GCF_965140235.1). Taxonomy (NCBI): domain Eukaryota; kingdom Metazoa; phylum Chordata; order Testudines; family Cheloniidae; genus Caretta; species Caretta caretta. The sequence goes on from NC_134206.1 coordinate 177,236,141, forward strand.
CAATTTAAATATTTACTCCCCAAGTCCCTGGTCTTGCAAAAAATCATAAAGTCAAGCCCTGTGCCTACACAGTGCTCCAACTGAAGTTAACTGATCAAGGATCCAACCATGTGGTTATTAGTGCAAATCCAATCCCCTATCCTCAATAGCTCTCTTAAATCCATTAAAGGATTGTGCTATTTACTTCTTGTACCAGCTTGTTAACAAAGAGTGCATCTACACTGCAGCTGGAAGCACACTTCGCAGCTTTGGTGAGCAGAACTAATGTGTGTCTGTGTGATGGGGTGTGCAAACCGCACGCTGGGCAACAAAGGGTTAAGGAACTGCTCTGGGCCCATCTAGGCCTGCCCTGCCACACCTGTAGGAAATGCTCCAGCTAGAAGAGGAGTTAAAAGGCAGGGAAGCAGCTGATTTAGGGGAAGAGAGCAGATCTGCTACTTGCAGCTCTGGCAGAGAGAGGGGAGGGAAAGGCAGAATCTCTCCCTAAAACAACTGCCCAAAGGTTCCCTCCTGGAGGTTAGGGAGGACCTGCCACAGAGGCTGTGGGAGAGAAAGAAGCATTCCCTTCTCCCCCTCATATGAGCTCTGGACTTTCATAACCCCCTTTATTTTTTGCTTGGACTACCCCAATAGGGGAAAGCACTTGGACTGAGCTGGCCCAAGAAGGTGGGCCATAGCATGGGAAGAGACAGTTACTGACTGTCACAAGTCAGGTATACCCTGTGAGGGGGACTGTCCTTGGATTCAAGGCAGTATGGCCTAATGACTAAATAAGGCCACCCTCCTCTGAGCAAGGTGGCATGGCCTAGTAGCCAGAGCCAATAGGGTAACTCTCCTATGCAGGGCAGTGTGGCCTAGCAGCCAGTCAGTAGGACTGCCCTTTGGGGCAGGGTGGTATGGCCCTAGGGGATGAAGTCAATAGGGCTGCCCTTCTGAGTGGGGCAGTATGGCCTAGTGGCCAGGCAGGGGGTGGGCCACTACCCAGAGAGGTTTGGTGGCCAGGGTAAGGGGTCCCAGACAAGGGCCCTATCAGCAGCAAGCGTATCTGCCACTGGGTCAGCAGGGATCTGTCCAAAACACACTGACTGTTCCAGTTCTATGATGTCTAGCTCCCTTGGGCTACTTCCTACCCTGTCTTCGTGTGCTGTAGTCCACAGGTACTCTGGGGTAGTTGGCTAGTGAAGTTCCCCATGACTCCTTCCACTCATGGGCTTCCACAGGCAGCTGGGTATTGGCCTGGGTTTCAGCACACCCTGAATATGGGGTTAACCCCTTCCTGTCCAGTGCAAGGTAGGTATACCCTATCACACCGCCAAAGAGAGGAAGAGAGCTACTATGCTGCACGCCATCACCAGCAAGTGCCTTGTGGTGAATGGGAACCCTTCACACTGCCTTAACCTGTATGTTGACTTTTGGACAATTGCAGGGGGCGCGATAGGGAGAGGCCCAGGTAGGGCAGTCTTAAGCAGCCTCAGCTGTCAGATCACTGATAGCCATCAAAGGGCCCTGGGTCAGAACCTGGTGGAGTGGGAGTGCCCTGGCTCCCCTACTAACAATCTCCTGTAGGCACATGCGCCAACTTTCCTTGGTGCTGGTGGGTGCTCACGCCCCCCCGCCCTGACTCCACCCCCTCCCTGCCCCTATTGGACCCTCCCCAAATCCCTGCCCCGGCCCCGCCTCTTCCCCGAGCGCCCCACGTTCCTCCTCCTCCCCCCTCCCTCGTGGCGCAAGTGCTGGGAGGGAGCGGGGAGAAGCAGAACACAGTGGCACACTCAGGGGAGGAGGTGGAGCGGAGGCAAGCTGGGGTGGGGGGGGCTGGGTGGGGAGCTGCCAGTGGGAGCAGAGCACCCATTAATTTTTCCCCGTGGGTGCTCCAGCCCTGGAGCACCCACGGAGTTGGAGCCTATGCCTGTAGGTCATGGGTCTAAGCCTTGACTACGAGGTGACACTACCCTACCAATCAGCCCCCAAGTGAAGACCATCATAGTCTGTCTAAGCTAGAGTGCTAATAGTGTTGCAAGGAGTGGCATAGGCAGTGTCTTGGGCTCGCCGCCTGAGTACTAACTTGCCCTGGGTACATACTCTGGTGACTAGCTTGAGCAGCCACCCATGCTATCCCTTGCTACACTGGTATTTTTAGTACGCTAGCCCAAGCAGAGCTAGCACATCTGTCTACTTGAGTTGGGAATCTTGCTCCCAGCGGCAGTGTAGACGTACCCAAAGAGGCCAGGTTCATCTGTGTGAATGAATGTGACATCTCCTTCACACAATGGGTTTCTGATTATTGTTACCTACCCTTTGTTTGCATTCTCTCAGTCAGCTTTTGTGCCACATGACTAAACTCTCAGCCAAGCCAATGTATATTAATTTGTTAAAATTTCATAGGCATTATAGGAAACACACTTTTTGATGTCCAGATTTATTATGTCTGAATCCCTTCTGTCCACTGGTTCTGTAATTTTGGTCACAAAAAAAAAAAAAGTGGTTGAGTTTGACTGATAGCTTTGTTTTGTACTGTCTCAGGGCCTGGTGAAAACTCAAGTATGGATTATAGAACACTAAGGACTTTCCCAACTGGAACAAAATGCCAGCTTCGCTCCATGCCCCTGTCTGTCATCTCTCATAATGAAACAACTCTTCTTTCCCTCAGGTCGACCAAAAATCTTATCAGCATTTTTGATTTCTACTTATCATTTAATCCTAATTTGATCCAGGTGGTGGCAATATTTATTTTCTATATTTGAACTATAGCCACACTCAAACTACTCCCTATCAGATATTAATGCCCTCATGCACTAAAATATCTCTACTGGCTGGAAATAAATTAATTCTTTATACTTTGATATTCCTTAATATTCTGCAATGCACACCCTAGTTCTGATTCTTAATTATGTTACAGCCTTTTCACACCACTCTGGTGTCATAAAACAGTCCTACAGTAGGTAGAGATAGACCCCTGAGAATAACTCCTGCACAAAAAGCCTCCTTGGTGGTGTAGAACTGGCACAAGGGATCTACTCCCAGGTCTGGCTGCAAAGAGCCAAACAACACGTGTGGCAGGGGTTTGCTGCACTGTGACTGTTCTTTGCTTCCTAGTGCCCATAGGGGGCCATGAAAGTCAGAGACCTGAGATGGCTCCAATTTACCCCAGGAGCTGGGCAGGCCCCAGTGTCGTCCTAGAATAAAGGGAGTGCAAAGGGGGCTTAAATCCCTCACTCTGAGAAACAGGCACGTGCTGCTCTATAGTCACAAGTTGGCAGCAGCGACACCTGCACAATTTTTCAAAGACGTATTGCGTGACCTTTCATGACCCTAGAAAATGTCACCACAAAGCCATCCTGGTTTTTGAAAATATATCTTCACTCCTGCATTTACTTCTCACATTGGCTTGCTGTGCATACTACTTCTAAACTATCTACATAGGACATCCTTTTTAAACCAGTATGAGTTCATAGTCCGTCGAATCCTGGAAGTCAACGAATGGCTACGCAGGTGGTGTCGGAGAGAAGGCTTTGGATTCTTTGACCATGGGATGGCCTTCCATGAAGGAGGAGTGTTGGGCAGAGACGGGCTCCACCTTACGAAGAGAGGGAAGAGCATCTTTGCGAGCAGGCTGGCTAACCTAGTGAGGAGGGCTTTAAACTAGGTTTACCGGGGGAAGGAGACCAAAGCCCTGAGGTAAGTGGGAAATCGGGATACCGGGAGGGAGCACAGGCAGGAATGTCTGTGAGGGGAGGGCTCCTGCCTCATACTGAGAATGAGGGGCGATCAGCAGGTTATCTCAAGTGCTTATATACAAATGCACAAAGCCTTGGAAACAAGCAGGGAGAACTGGAGGTCCTGATGATGGCAAGGAATTATGACGTGATTGGAATAACAGAGACTTGGTGGGATAACTCACATGACTGGAGTACTGTCATGGATGGTTATAAACTGTTCAGGAAGGACAGGCAAGGCAGAAAAGGTGGGGGAGTAGCACTGTATGTAAGGGAGCAGTATGACTGCTCAGAGCTCCGGTACAAAACTGCAGTAAAACCTAAGTGTCTCTGGATTAAGTTTAGAAGTGTGAGCAACAAGAGTGATGTAGTAGTGGGAGTCTGCTATAGACCACCGGACCAGGGGGATGAGGTGGATGAGGCTTTTTTCCGGCAGCTCGCAGAAGCTACTAGATCGCATGCCCTGGTTCTCATGGGTGACTTTAATTTTCCTGATATCTGCTGGGAGAGCAATACAGCGGTGCATAGACAATCCAGGAAGTTTTTGGAAAGCGTAGGGGACAATTTCCTGGTGCAAGTGCTAGAGGAGCCAACTAGGGGGAGAGCTTTTCTTGACCTGCTGCTCACAAACTGGGAAGAATTAGTAGGGGAAGCAAAAGTGGATGGGAATCTGGGAGGCAGTGACCATGAGTTGGTTGAGTTCAGGATCCTGACACAGGGAAGAAAGGTAAGCAGCAGGATACGGACCCTGGACTTCAGGAAAGCAGACTTCGACTCCCTCAGGGAACGGATGGGTAGGATCCCCTGGGGGACTAACATGAAGGGGAAAGGAGTCCAGGAGAGCTGGCTGTATTTCAAGGAATCCCTGTTGAGGTTACAGGGACAAACCATCCCGATGTGTCGAAAGAATAGTAAATATGGCAGGCGACCAGCTTGGCTTAACGGTGAAATCCTAGCGGATCTTAAACATAAAAAAGAAGCTTACAAGAAGTGGAAGGTTGGACATATGACCAGGGAAGAGTATAAAAATATTGCTCGGGCATGTAGGAATGAAATCAGGAGGGCCAAATCACACCTGGAGCTGTAGCTAGCGAGAGATGTCAAGAGTAACAAGAAGGGTTTCTTCAGGTATGTTGGCAACAAGAAGAAAGCCAAGGAAAGTGTGGGCCTCTTAATGAATGAGGGAGGCAACCTAGTGGCAGAGGATGTGGAAAAAGCTAATGTACTCAATGCTTTTTTTGCCTCTGTCTTCACGAACAAGGTCAGCTCCCAGACTGCTGAGCTGGGCATCACAACATGGGGAACAGATGGCCAGCCCTCTGTGGAGAAAGAGGTGGTTAGGCACTATTTAGAAAAGCTGGACGTGCACAAGTCCATGGGGCCGGACGAGTTGCATCCGAGAGTGCTAAAGGAATTGGCGGCTGTGATTGCAGAGCCATTGGCCATTATCTTTGAAAACTCGTGGCGAACCGGGGAAGTCCCGGATGACTGGAAAAAGGCTAATGTAGTGCCAATCTTTAAAAAAGGGAAGAAGGAGGATCCTACAGACCAGTCAGCCTCACCTCAGTCCCTGGAAAAATCATGGAGCAGGTCCTCAAGGAATCAATTCTGAAGCACTTACATGAGAGGAAAGTGATCAGGAACAGTCAGCATGGATTCACCAAGGGAAAGTCATGCCTGATTAATCTAATTGCCTTCTATGACGAGATAACTGGCTCTGTGGATGAGGGGAAAGCAGTGGATGTGTTGCTCATTGACTTTAGCAAAGCTTTTGACATGGTCTCCCACAGTATTCTTGTCAGCAAGTTAAAGAAGTATGGGCTGGATGAATGCACTATAAGGTGGGTAGAAAGTTGGCTAGATTGTCGGGCTCAACGGGTAGTGATCAATGGCTCCATGTCTAGTTGGCAGCCAGTGTCAAGTGGAGTGCTCCAGGGGTCGGTCCTGGGGCCGGTTTTGTTCAATATCTTCATAAATGATCTGGAGGATAAGGTGGATTGCACTCTCAGCAAATTTGCAGATGATACTAAACTGGGAGGAGTGGTAGATACGCTGGAGGGCAGGGATAGGATACAGAGGGACCTAGACAAATTGGAGGATTGGGCCAAAAGAAATCTGATGAAGTTCAACAAGGATAAGTGCAGGGTCCTGCACTTAGGACGGAAGAACCCAATGCACAGCTGCAGACTAGGGACCGAATGGCTAGGCAGCAGTTCTGCGGAAAAGGACCTAGGGGTGACAGTGGACGAGAAACTGGATATGAGTCAGCAGTGTGCCCTTGTTGTCAAGAAGGCCAATGGCATTTTGGGATGTATAAGCAGGGGCATAGCGAGCAGATCGAGGGACGTGATCGTCCCCCTCTATTCGACATTGGTGAGGCCTCATCTGGAGTACTGTGTCCAGTTTTGGGCCCCACACTACAAGAAGGATGTGGATAAATTGGAGAGAGTCCAGCGAAGGGCAACAAAAATGATTAGGGGTCTGGAACACATGACTTATGAGGAGAGGCTGAGGGAACTGGGATTGTTTAGTCTGCAGAAGAGAAGAATGAGGGGGGATTTGATAGCTGCTTTCAACTACCTGAGAGGTGGTTGCAGAGAGGATGGTTCTAGACTATTCTCAGTGGTAGAAGAGGACAGGACAAGGAGTAATGGTCTCAATTTGCAGTGGGGGAGATTTAGGTTGGATATTAGGAAAAACTTTTTCATTAGGAGGGTGGTGAAACACTGGAATGCGTTACCTAGGGAGGTGGTAGAATCTCCTTCCTTAGAAGTTTTTAAGGTCAGGCTTGACAAAGCCCTGGCTGGGATGATTTAATTGGGGATTGGTCCTGCTTTGAGCAGGGGGTTGGACTAGATGATTCGAAGAGAGTTTTAAAAGTAAATGGAAGGCTATTACACAAAGGCTTACAGCTGTGAAGCTGAAGCTCCTCGGGGATTTTCTCAGGGTCTTCAGTTATTTTTTATTCAGCATCTTGATCCATTTCCTTGGAAGCACTTTTGCCATGCCTATAAAATCCCTGATATCTGTCAAGTATTTAGCCAACAAGTCTGGCTTAAGAGACCATCACCCTAACAAAAATGTATGAGCATAACAAATGTAGATCACAGCAATTTGTTTTGGCTAATACGGCAAATTCCTCTTTGTACTTATTTGGGTTCTTCACTGGCTGTGAGTAATGCTGTCATGGATCTAAACATCAGGCTGATAAGTGTACACAAAATCTTTTAAAACAAAATAATGATACATAGTGCATCATTGAAATGCAGCCAACTGTAATCAAATGGGCACAGAACATCATTAAGAGTAAGAGGTATATTTCGGCCAGTGATGGCGGGGAAAAACTTCTATTTTTACTAAAAGTGACACGACATCTAAAATCCAGAGACAATGGGTGCAGGATGTCACTTTTAAAAAGGTTTTACCTGAAAAATATGTGCACACCATCCACACAGAACTCAATTTACCTAACTTGGAAGGAGGAGACAGCTTTGCAGGGATTTGAACCTGTGGGTCCATGGCACCTAAGTATTTTAAAGCTGATGCTTACAGTGCTATTCTATCCCCGAGCAAAGTAGTTAATATTACAGACAAAAACCTGCACTAAAAGAATTTTATTTAGGTTGCAAAAGCAAACACTCAAAACATAGGAAGTGATAGACTTATGGTTGCCCGAGCAACTTTCATTCTGCTCCCATTTGTATTCATCCCGTGCACTAAAGAAAATAGGGGTCCTCTGGGAAAAAAAGAAGTATGTGACCATGTAATTCAAGACTGCATCATAATTCAGACACACAAAGGGGATTCATGAAGGTTGTACATGAAACCTTAATTTTGGCTTTTCCTCACTTTTGAATGCTTGACTTTACAACAAGAAAAGGAGGACTTGTAGCACCTTAGAGACTAACAAATGTGTTTGAGCATAAGCTTTCGTGAGCTACAGCTCACTTCATCGGATGCATTCAGTGGAAAATACAGTGGGGAGATTTTATATACACAGAGAACATGAAACAATGGGTGTTACCATACACACTATCACGAGCGTGATCAGGTAAGGTGAGCTATTACCAGCAGGAGAGAAAAAAAACCTTTTGTAGTGGTAATCAAGGTGGGCCATTTCCAGCAGTAATGAACAATGGCACAAATGTAGAAGTCTGGGCTGTATACTAGAATTACGTTATACAACTGTAATACTATCAACTTTAACTATGTAAGCATACAGAATATCTGGTCAATGAACTGCATAGCAAGGGTCATGTCTTGAAACTAAGCAGGATTGCAGAAGCAAGATTCTGGGGTTTCGGTTTGGTTTTTTTGCCCAAGTCTGACTGGGAGAAAGGGACTGCAGTTTTGGTGGTGGTTGTGCTTTTCGTATTGTGGAGTTGTCAAGGTTCCTCCCCCACTCTGAACTCTAGGGTACAGATGTGGGGACCTGCATGAAAAACCTCCTAAGCTTATCTTTACCAGCTTAGGTCAAAACTTCCCCAAGGTACAAAATATTACACCCGTTATCCTTGGAATGGCCGCTACCACCACCAAACTAATACTGGTTACTGGGGAAGAGCTGTTTGGACGCGTCTTTCCCCCCAAAATACTTCCCAAAACCTTGCACCCCACTTCCTGGACAAGGTTTGGTAAAAAGCCTCACCAATTTGCCTAGGTGACTACAGACCCAGACCCTTGGATCTTAAGAACAATGAACAATCCTCCCAACACTTGCACCCCCCCTTTCCTGGGAAATGTTGGATAAAAAGCCTCACCAATTTGCATAGGTGACCACAGACCCAAACCCTTGGATCTGAGAACAATGAAAAAGCATTCAGTTTTTACAAGAAGACTTTTAATAAAAAATAGAAGTAAATAGAAATAAAGAAATCCCCCCTGTAAAATCAGGATGGTAGATATCTTACAGGGTAATTAGATTCAAAAACATAGAGAACCCCTCTAGGCAGAACCTTAAGTTACAAAAAAGATGCACAGACAGAAATAGTTATTCTATTCAGCACAATTCTTTTCTCAGCCATTTAAAGAAATCATAATCTAACACATACCTAGCTAGATTACTTACTAAAAGTTCTAAGACTCCATTCCTGTTCTGTCCCTGGCAAAGACCAGCATACAGACAGACACAGACCCTTTGTTTCTCTCCCTCCTCCCAGCTTTTGAAAGTATCTTGTCTCCTCATTGGTCATTTTGGTCAGGTGCCAGCGAGGTTACCTTTAGCTTCTTAACCCTTTACAGGTGAGAGGAGCTTTCCCCTGGCCAGGAGGGATTTCAAAGGGGTTTACCCTTCCCTTTATATTTATGACAGGAGTTATCTGGGGAGTCAGGATCTATTGATTAAGAACTGAGCTTTGATCACTGGGAAGATCAATCACGTTTTAATATTGAGATATTTTATGTAAATTTTTCATTTTAACTGTCTAAGATTACAAATTCCCTTTTTTCATTTTTAAGTGCTGGTGCTGTTTGACACCGTTTGGTCACTAGTGCCCTCTCTTGTTTGTTATACTACCATTCTTCTCTGCAGGGCCTTCAGAATTTGATGATTTTTCATCTCACTCTGGTTTTCATGTGACGATTCATATTTTACTCAAGTCCTGTATTGAGATGGTCAGGAGACATAAATACGCTAGAAAAACTTGGTGAGCTAAAGGTCCTTTCCTAAGTAATTTGTATTCTGTTTCCAGCTAGATGTAATAACATCAACTCAAAGTGATAAGGATACTGCTAAATTTGCTTTAATTAATGTCAGCTCTCTCAGTAATAAATCACTATTAATTCTCAAGTTAGTTTTTGAAAATGGCCTAGATTTTTTGGCTGTCACTAAGATTTGGCTGGAAGTTCTCCCACTTCTAGAGGTCTGTCTGTCTTATTACTCCTTCTTTTCTGTTCTTTGCTTTTCAAGGTGAGCTTCCATCTGGCTTGAAGATACTTATAATTACTCTTATTCTTTTAACAAGGGACCTAACTAAATTTTATGTCTATATCTTAGAAGAAAGCCTTGTTTTAATTTTTAAAGGTAGATGAGAGGTTGGAAGCTCTTGTAGTGTAACTTTTTGAATTTCTTTACACCTCACATGTCATTGCACTGGGCAATTAATTCTAATTGTTTATGGTCATCCTGTGATATTATCACATTGTTCCAACTCAACAATGAGACCTATGTTTATTAAAAAAAGACTAGATTCTGATGCCTTTACACATCTCATATAATACCTTACTCCTTGATAATCCCATCGATTTCAATGGGACTACCTGCCTGTTAATGTAGTACTTAAGATAAATAAAGGATTCAGAATCAGGCCCTCACAGCACATGTCTTTGTGAGGGCTGTTGAATCTACAGTTTAGTTAATATTTAGCAGGCGTTTTCTTAATTTCATTTGGAAGTTTGCATTGGTTTGTCCAGTGCTGTTTTATACGTATTGATAAGTTCAATTTACGCACTGGGGGTTCATTGGTTAGAATGGCTCCTGTGCAATTCCTTCAAGGTTTCAGTTTTGATTTCTATTTATACACTTCCACTACGTAACATTATTCAGTCTCATGGTTTGCAATGTCATTTGTATGCAGACAAAACTTGGATATCCTCTCAGTCCCTGCAGATCCGACAAAGAAGTTTGATGTTTTGTATAATTGCCCCTGTGATATTCAATCATGGATAGCTTCAAATTTTGTTAAACTTAACACAGACAAAAAACTGAGTTGCTATTGATTAGTTCACTGATGCAGAGGTCTCAGGTGTCATCTATGGCAGTTTCCATTTGTAGTAGTTCTTTTTATCCCTCAGATAATGCTTGTGACCTTGGGGTCATTGTGGATTCTGTGTTTCTTTTGAAGCCCCCATCAATCATGCAATTAAAATGTCTTACTACTGTCTTTGGAATCTAGCCAGACTGAGATCTATGCTGTTCGTAGCTCACTTGCTAAAACTTTATTCCATATTTTGTGTCAGACAAGACTACTGCAATTCTTTGTATGCCAGTCCTCCTGTTATCACCCTCCACTATTTGCATTTGGGACACAATCTTGCTATTTAGGAGTCTAAGTAGTACACATAGCATACTACTCCTTCATTGGTTCCCATTCAAAGCAGTGGGCTGGTTTTAAGATGTTTGTAGTCTCACTTTGTGTAGCTTGGCTTCCACTTATCTGTGAGGTCTTTTGGTTCTTTATTTAACAGGATGCTTCCTTTCGTCGCGGCTGCTAGAACTCTACCATGAGTCCAATGGATTTGTATCTTCATCATGTCCTATCCCTGAATTCTGAATTTACTTTTGTTAAAGTTCTAGAACGCCAGGTTTTGTCATTTTACATGATTAAACTTCATGTATTAGTAATTGCCAGCAGCACCAGTTAAAGTTGCAGAATAATGTCCATTAAACCCCTTCTTTCACACACACACAAAGGACTTTCTAAAACATTTGTCTTTGGAGCTAAAATTATGCTTATTTCTGCCTAAAGATTTTTTTTTTCAGTTTGAGCAAAATCTACTTAAACAGACAATCCTTTTCTAACATGGCTATGTTTCTAGGTTCAGTGTCACAGGCCACATTCTGCCCTCAGTTATGTCCACAGACTTCAGTGGGATTTCACAGCAGTAGCTGAAGCCTTGTCTACATAGGAAAATTGTACTGGTTAAAACTTATGGTGTGATTTTTAGAAAGATTTAGTTAAACCAATGCAAACCCCTGTTTAAACCCTCTTATTTCACATTAAGAATATCTTAATTTGGTTTAGTTTAAGCCACTTCCTAATCAATTTAAGCTAAATTGAAACAAGCCTGGTTTTAACAGAAATGAGTGTCCATACAGCCTGGTTTAAACACCAGTTTAACTAAGTCATTTTTAAAATCACACCATATGTTTAAACCAGTGCAACCTTCCCTCTGATCTGTATCTGGTACTCTTATTACCTAATGTGAGATTCATTTGGAATGAAATATTTCCTCTCTACACTTTACAGCCAGAGCTAATGCACCAAAAGCACACCTGTTATAAATGACTGTTCGCTAGAATCGTGTACCAGTGAGAAACTGAGGCAACACTGCTGATATCAGCCTCTAAAATGTTGCCACCTAAAACATCATAGCATCTTTCTAGTGAAAGGTGGAGGGCAATACGGGCCTTCAAATGCTTTATAAAATGTGCAGACATTAGCTTGTCAAGGTGATGTACTATTGCTTCCTTAGCTCCCTCACCTCTTGGAGCAGTACTCCAACCTCCACTTACACAAGATTGCGGGTCAGCAGGATTATGCTCAATGTGGCCTTGTCATCCTTTGCTACCCAGATACAACAAAAATACCAGTGTGTAGAATCTGTGCTCTGGCAGACTTCTGCTAATAAACCTAAGCTGTTCATTGGTATTGTAGCGATTGTTCTTACAGCCGCCCTCTCTATATGGCAACTTGGAGAAGGCCATGGGCTTCTTCCCAGGTTGCTGAATGTGTGAGTTTCACTGACATGCACTACTTATTATGGCAAAGACCCATAGTCACAGAATTAAAGCACAGTATTCTATTTTCCTAGGCTGATATTCCTCTGCATGCTCACACATGCGTATCTATGTGTGGTGTATACATATGAATATATACATACATACACGCATACACACAGTATATAAATCAGATGGATGGGATAAGCTTCATATTTTATTTATTGCTAGAACATTAAAATACTGCACAATATGTACTGTGTATAGTGCTAGTCTAATGGTGTTTTAGAGCAATTTGTTCCTTGCTGAAACATGAACTTTCATCTATGACAAAGAGATACTGGAACTTCTTCAAAGTTGGATGATCTTCCTGAATCATTACAAAATTGTCTGGCAGGAACCACAAGTGTTAATTGCTGCAAAGAAAAGATAACTTAGCCTAGCTTCTAATTAGGGAAAGCAAACTGGCCCAAGAAAGAATTGGCCTGAAGCTTTGCCTATTCTCCTAAACTGAACCCATTCCATTTGGATAAATCTCCCCTGACCCAAGTATCTTAATTCCACTCCCTGCTATTACTACTTCCAGCTCCAAGATCGGATTCTGTCTCTGCCTCTTCTTCCTACTACCTCTCTACCCTCTTTTTAATATCTGACCTACTTTTACCTCATCCTGATCCAAGCCCCCCAGCTCCCCACCCTTCCATTGCTACTCCCCAAACACAACACAATCTGAACCCTCCCTCCTTTCCATTCGCATGGGATTCAATCTCTGACCACTGGCAACCCATCCATGCCCATTTTCAGGTTCACAGTGCACAATGGGATCCAATCTTTGTTAGCTAAACTTCACTTTTGAAGATCAGACAACAATTAGCAGATCTTGCAGTTTTCTGCTAAGCCATGTGCTGCTACTTAATTCACACTTCCCAATGTTCTTGGGCTCAGTTAAAGGGGAAACCTAGGGTCTATATTATGCCTTTGACCGCTAGAGCATATGAGGGGAGTAAGCTCTGCTCTCTCCCTCGGGCATTACTCTGTCATTCACTTTTGGTTACAACACGGGAGGAAACACTGAAAAGCTGGGAAAGTTGACTGATGCAGCAACCTGAGACCATTCAGGCAGGTTTCCATACCTGTAGTCACAGCTTAAAGTGGTCTGAAAAAGATGCTAGGATCTGTCAATGTGGGTGCAGCACCTTTGGTAAAAGAGTGATTAAAGTGCATCCCTCAGAGACCTGGTTCAAATTTTATTTATTTTTTTTACTAGGTCTGCAACTCCTTGCAACCTCCTCCCTCTACTTTAAGCAATGTCAGCAGGACACCTCACATTTTCTGCAAGTAAGTGATTTGGGGATCTAACGGTGCTTCTGGGAATTTGAAGGGAGGAGGAAATTGGCACATGCTGGGTTTTTATGGGCAGGCTGCCTAGAAGTTTCTGGAGGAGTGCAGTTTTGTCTCAAAGAGTCAGAGGTTCATTTAAGGTTTCCCAAAGCAACCAAACCTTTTGAGTTCACCCATTCATATAGCCAATGCATTTTATTCTGCCACATATTATTTGCTACCACGTCAAAATACTGCTCCAACATACCATGCTAAAAATATGAGTAAATTCAGCAGAGATTTGCTTAGTCAGTCTCTCCCGTTAGCTTGACACAAATAGGTAGCAGAAGTTACCTAGAAAACAGAGGAAGTTGCAGACTCCCTTTACTCCCAAGCACAACCCAATGAGCAGGTTAAAAGATAAAAAATAAATAAATGGGATATAGCTTGCAGCAATATTTGTTCTGCATTATGATGCACTGCTTTTTGGCAGCAGTGAAGGTGCACAGAGAATTACTTTATCTCAAATACAGACATGAGTAATAGATGGCAGAATGTACCAACACTTATACAAGCAGATTTTTGGGACATGCCAAAAATATAGTGGCCCACTGCATTTATTAATGCCACAGAATCTGAGGAAACTGGCTTCAAACACTAGAGAATTCCATGCCTTCCTGATATTAATACTGCCATGTACTGGCTAAATGCACCACTGCCTTCTACCAGGTGAAATCAGACATGCGCAGCAGCTTGTCAAAGCAGTCTGGGCTCTTACAGTTAATGGAGATTCTCCTTTAGTTCAAAGGGCAGCAGTTCATGCTTTTTGAAACAGGAGAATCGGAATTCTACACCCACTGCCAAGTATTAAAGTGCCCAGGGTTTGCAGTATAGTGAACCATAAAGCTCTAGTTATCCATACATCTATAACAATAGATTTTTAAATAGAGATCACAATCTATTGTGTAATTTAGAAAATATACTTTGATTCTAAGGTGTTGGTTGGGGTTACCAGGTGTCCAGTTTTTGACGGGAAGGCCTGAAAAGGGATGCTGGTGGCTCCAGTCAGCACTGCTGACCGGGCCATTAAAATTCAGGTTGGCACGGGGCTGTCCGGCTCCCTGCCAGGCTCCGTGCAGCTCCCGGAAGCAGCGACATGTCCCTCTGACTCCTACACGTGGAGCAGACACGGGAGCTTCACACGTTGACCCCGCTCCCAGTGCCAGCTCCGCAGCTCCCATTGGCCAGGAACCAGAGCCAGTGGAAGTTGTGGGGATGGCGCCTGCAGAGCGCAGAGCCCTCTGGCCCTTCCACCTAGGAGCTGGAGGGGGGGACATGCCATTGCTTCCCAGGAGCTGCCTGAGGTAAGCACTGCCTGGAGCCTGCACCGCAAATGCCCTCCTGCACCCCAACCCTCAGCCCCAGCCCAGAGCCCCCTCCTAGACCCCAAACCTCTCATCCCTGGCCCCACCCCAGAACCTGCACTCCCAGCCCAGAGCCCGTACCCCCTCCCACACTCCAACCCCCTACCCCAGCCCAGTGAAAATGAGTGAGTGAGCGAGGGTGGGGGAGAGTGAGCGACAGAGGGAGGGGGGATGGAGTGAGCAGGGGGCCGGGACCTCAGAGAAGGGGCAGGGCAGGGGAGTTTGGTTTTCTGTAAATAGAAAGTTGGCAACCTGAGTGTTGGTGCTGGGCTGTTTGTATCCTGTAACCTGAAAAAATATTTTTGTGGGTTCCAAAAACCAAACTCTAGGAAGGTAGGAGCAGACTGTACGTCTGTTTGAAGAGGAAAGTAAGGTGCTGTTATTGTATAATGAAAGGATGCAAAGCTAACAGTGTAACTATCTAATAATAACATGTGGAACTTAAAGTGGTTTATAGAACTGATGCTGATAGAAATATAACTAACAATATTTTTAGCAGCAGTAGTCAAATATTATGACAGTGCCCAAAGTCTTCCATCAGGTTTGGGGCCCCATTGTGCTGGGTGCGGTAGAGACACAATCACTTCCCTGCTGGGCTTATGATCTAGAGACACAAACGTATGAAAGGCATGGGAAGTAGATATGATGTACAAGCAAATAAGTATGGTGCAGAATTGGCAAAGATTTATTAGAAACATGTAGGTTTTTTTTCTTTCTTTGCCTGACTGCTCTGTGAAGCTGCATGTTTGTGAGTAAACAATAATAGCCCTTCTCATCAATACAGCAGAGAGCTTGAAATTAACAAAATTTAGTTTTTGATGCGGGACAATGGGTTCAGAGAAAGGATTATAATTACAGACTTCTCCTGCAAAGGCTGGACCAGCTGCGTAGGAAATACTCTGCTCTTAAGGACAGAAGAGAAGGAACCAATCTGCCCTTGAGGATAGAGAGGGCTGGTTATGTGGAACAAATCCAGCACAAACATGCTGAGATGTGTTTTCAATGGTGGTCACTGACTGCAGATGGATCATGTTTTGGATCCCAACCTGAGTTAACTTGAGAGTCCAGGACTGATTTGTCCTCAAAAGCAGCTTGGTTCTTTCTCTTCTGTTCTAACTGAAATCTGATTTTTGGAGATATTGAAATGTACAACTCCCAGTGACATCAATGGGAAGGAGCTGCAGGTGCTCAGCAAGCCTAGAAAAAAAAAATCCAGCACTAAGTACTCCCAAATTTGGACACCGAAACATTAGTAGTGGCTTTTGAAATTTTTGGTCTAGATGATGTCCCCAAGAATACAAGAGTCAAGACAGACCTGGGATTTGAATCCACAGCTCCAAACTCCGACACCCAATGAGACTCCTGCAGCTATATTGGAGGAGCAGACCAGGAGTTTCTGGGGCCTCGGGTTGCTTGAGGAACTGCAGCTAAGAAGACTAACTGACATGTGGGGTTTTTTGCATGTACATTAATATTTGCCACTCTTGGCAAGGTGTGTTACACATTTCTTTCAGGCAAGATATTCTTTTAGGAGGGTATAAGAAAATGGCTTTCAGCTGCTGGGGGTGAAAAGATGAGCCAATGCAGCTGTTCCAAACTGAGAGCAGAGTACTGTAAATTGAAGTCTCCTCAAAAACACTTCCTAAACCCCTGAGTCATTAAAGGCTGAATTACATTATTCCTGTCAGATCTCTTCCCTCTAAGATCTTGCTCTGTTTACTGTACATTAGCTCATGGACTGCTTCCTGGTCAAACAGCACAGCTTTTAGATAACAAATCCTACTCATTAGGATGAGCTCAACATGATGTGGGCTTTATTTAATGATGCTAGTTAGAAAACAACAGTCCCATTTCAAGGATTCATTTAGGCCATCTGTGCACAAGAAAGGAACTCCTAATAGACAGGTCATTCAAGAAGCCTTGTTTGCTGTTTTTCACATTTCACTTATTTGCAGAAGCTCACAACCGTCTGTTACTTGGGTTTTTCCAAAGGTCAAGAGGTTACAGAAAAAAATCATCCTTAAAAGTTCATCATTAATCTGTCCAACAGTAACCTCATGGTGAGTTTCTGATCAGCTATAAAGCCATTGATTGCATGTCCCTTCATTCTGCTTCTATAAATCCTCTAAACAAGCCCCTTTAAATGATAGATGTAAATTTAACATGTGACTCTTGTCACATTAAAATGATAGAGTATTAGACTAGATATTGGACTAATCACTAGATATTTAGCCATTTTGGCAACATTCTATTGTGTAAAATTAGGAGATAAAACAATGTATTCTGATAATTTTTTAATTTATTAAATTAAAATTCACATACACAAAAATATACAAGTGAAGCAAAAAATAATTGTGCCCCTATTAATCTGACAAATTGTGAAGAAGATAATCCTCTGCAGTTGAGATGCATAGATTAAACTGCAGGGGCTGATTTTTAGTGCTCTTAGACAAACAGATGTTAAGTGCTGGAAAGGTGCAGGATTAGGAAGGTTAAACAGCTGAAAAATGGGAATAAAAATTAAGTAGAAAATTATCTTGGTTAATTTGCTTCTTCAGTGATCAGGGAGATACTATTTTTAAAATGATTGAGTCAGCTGTTTAAATGCAACTGGTGAATTAACTCTCCAAATAGTAAAAACTAAGAACCAACTTAGTAAGTATTAGAGCGCTGCTCTTTTCTGAAAAGTGACTTAAAGTTACACTGGGTTTCTGTTTATTGTCTTTAAGGTGACAAATTTGTATCAAATTCTCAGTTTACAGATTTTTTCCTCCTTTCAACTGTTTGCCCTTTAAACTCACTTTGGGTACTGAAAGTCATGCTAGGTTCTTCTCTTCTCATTCATTATTGCTAGTAACAAAGATGCTATAGGCCAAATTATCCCCACATCACATAAGTGCAACCTTATTATCACGTTACAGCTTCTCCTGTTCACCCTATTATTTGCGATGATGAATAAGGAGGGAAGAATTCAGACTGGCTTTCAAATTCCAGGTTGAGTTTGCAGATTTGCCATTAGAAATGCTGTAGTTTCCTTATAAACTAAATACATTTCAAGAAATCATTGAGACAAAGGCATGGATGCTCACAATGACAATCTTACAGTCACCATTTCAGAACTGAACCTTGCTTTAACCACCAGCATTATTATGGGAATTGCATTTGTCTTTGATCATGTTTAAAGGACCCCTGAGGCACTTAAAGGATCATAACAACAAAAGTAGTCCATGCTGGGATATGCAGCTTCCAAATTAGAATATAGGAGCTGCCCTATCAATTCAGAGAGCATTGCCTGGCAGCCTGCCTCTGGTAGGTGCCAATATTTTCTTCTTCAGATAAAGTTACCACTCCCTCTCCCCTCCTCGTTATTGGCCTGATTCAAAGTCCATTGAAATCAATGGGAATTTCTCATGGATTTCAGTGAACTTAGGATCAGGCCCTATGCATCTTGCCAATTGTGCAATACTAGTTCTCGTGTGTACAGAGGTAGAAATTCCTTCATGGCACTTCCGGATACCCTGAAGCAGGAATCATTTGTTTGTGAAAACAAGGCAAAGCATTGAGAGCAATAATGGGCAAATCTTCAAGGTTTGGCCAAGAGGTCCATCAGATCTTCACATTCCCCACGTAGCTGCTCTTTTCCCTCTGACTAGCTTTTTGAGGAGGGAAAGCTCAGTTACCTGTCACTCCCTCTAGTAGAAATAAAGCAATTGGCTCTGACACTGGGGATGAAATCCTGGTCCCACTGAAGTAAAAGGCAAAACTCCAATTAACTACACCAGGACTAGGATTTCATCCCAAGTCTCTCAGGTACTGTCCTACTGGGTCACTTGCTACTTCTTCTCACCTGTGCTTTCATACCTGAACTTCTGGGATGACTTGGTGGCCTTTCCTGCTGTTACAACCTTTCCTACTGTTACAACAAGACTCAGTAACTCAGCACTAGGGACTCACTGCTGTGCCACTTAACTTTTCCCAAGCTTATGCCTCATTTAAAAAAAAATCCCTATCTCCATTCTGTTGAGAACCATTGCTCTGTCAGGAAAGCAGGATTTAATAATGCAGGTGTATACTCTATGGTGGGTGTAAACTTCAGAGTCTCTCTTAAGCCCCTGATCCTGTGAACACTTACCCACATAAGTAATTCCAATGGGATTATTCACATTCATGAAGGTAAGCATTGGTGCATGCAGAATTGGGACCTAGGTTTGCAAGTGATATAGTTGGTGGACCTAGCATAGGGTTTACTAAAACTCCTGCAAAAATCTTAAACCTTCCATTTTTTTCATGTGTTCGTAAGTCTCTCACTCTTAATGCAAATTCTGCCTCCCTCTCAATTCCACAAAACCCTAAGAACTATACAGCAAAAATGAATATGAAATTAAATTTCAAATTACTGAACTTTTGCCATTTGAATTTTAAATGACTTCCAATTTAAGCTGATAAATACCATGAAATAGTAAACAACTAATGGCCAAGAAAGAAAGTCTGTCTTTAGGTTTTTATAATACACCCACACAATTGCTAATACTTTGTTCTTAAGGTAACACCTTCCCTCCCCCATAATACACCTGACTAATTGTGCAATACTGGTTATAATGTGTATATAGAAATTCCTTTCTGGCTCCTTCAAGTGCATCATTTTGTACCCTGAAGTCAAGTGAGCAAGTGAGACTAGAAGTCTCCATGAAGTCATTTGAGACAATAGACCTGGATACATAGGAATACTAGCCAGCATGTGAGGATTACAAATCTATCCAGGTCAGTTCTCAGAAATTATCTTGGAGGCTGTCAATAAACAGTAAGTGCAGGGTTTGTAAAAGAAAGCATTAGTCAGAGCCTGACTTTTAGCATGCTACTGAAACATACACGCTATTTAGCAGTGTTTAAAAAACAGGAACATTGAGAGCAACATCAACCTCTATGTCCATGAACAGGTCAATATCAAAGATCACTGGCAGATCAAAACATGAAAAATTCAAAATGTTCAGATTAGAATGCAAAATAAAACATCCGTGTGGAGAGTGGATTTATATGATTATATCATCAATAATTCATTAGCAAAAGCAATACAATTAGTCTTCTAAAAATGATATAACTACGGCATTCGTGTACAGCCAGTCTAACATATAGTAACATGAGGAGGTAGAAATGCATAATGCAGAAGAAATTAAAAAAAATTTCTATAGGAGTACAACTGCCTTTGTTACGAATGGGGAAAGGGCAATGGATTAGAAAGACAAGATCCTGCCCAGAGAGGTTAAAATGTCAATACCATTGTGTCTGCAGGTATGCTCTCAATTGACCTCATTAATATGTGGTAACCCTTGTTGGAAAACTTATTTCTGAATAACTAATAGCTGGTTGTTTGAAGAGGTCCCAATTACAATGAAATGGTTCAGAAACAGGTTGGGGTTTTGGGGGAAAGGGACATGCCGTAGCCTGACAGATGCCTTTCTCCACTTCCAGTAGATAGAAATCATAGGCTTGATAATCAGTGCTGTATTGTATAGCTGGCAGTATAGCTGGCATACTGAATCAATACATTACTGGCAATTGTAGCTTGGGTTAGCTGGATCTCTGCTTTCCAGAGCAATAACTCCAAACCCAACTTCCCTCATTTTCATGCTGAAATTGCATCGGGCTCTTAAATCTCTATTATACTATTTTGAGGTTAGCCATCTTATTGATACACAGAGTGAGTTCCTCAGAGGCTAGCTGGAGTAGGCATGGTCATAGGCCAAGAACTTGCCATAGAGAGACCTTTGAGAAGCTGTTCTGGTTTTGCCTTTATCATATATTTCTGCAGCTCTTTTATTTGTGGGAAGCATTCATTTACCTCACAGGATGTTGGAATTAGTTCATATTTGTAAGGAACTTTGAAGACTGAAGAGTACTATAGCTAAATTGTCGTATGAAAATGGAGCAACAAGCTGATGAAACATTTCAACAGCATGCAAATGTAAATCAACCATTTCAGCTCTAATGGCTGGAGAAGGAATAGGTGTCGCCACAAGTATTGCACTTGCAAGGGCAATAAGCCTTATTTTTATTTGATCTTGTGTTGCACTCTTTCTTTTAGCATAACTTTCACTGATGACTAAAGCCCTGGTCCAAAACTTACCAAATTAATGGGAGTCTTTCCATTAGCTTCAGCGGAGTTCAAATTGGGCCCCAAGACAGTTTGTCCTCAATCACCTACTTAGATTGCTACAAACTTTTCTATACATATTTTGGATTGAAGAAAACATACTTTAAAAGGGGTGGGGGAGTATATACTTCTTTCCCTCCCCCTTCCAAAGAATGAAGGCAGACAGCTATATCAACATTCAAGTACACACAATGCCCCACAAACCCTGATCTTGTCTATTCTAGCAGGTTTTACTGACAAGTTCTGCCAGCAGAGGGCACACTTGGCTGTTTGTACTGGGACACTGTGTTCCCTCAGCATCAGATTGCATCAGCAAATGTGTGTTGCACTGTGGGAAGGCATCCTAGTGTCCTCTGTGCCACCTTCTGGTGTGCTACTTAATGGGAGATTTTTGCTGCGTATTATGGGGCAGTAGCTGTTTATTGCAGAATACCAGCCTTTTCTACACACATAAACTACCCCCTCCCAATTCTATTAGTTGTGAGTGTTTAGTGTAACAGTCTGGTGTGTTGGGAGGGATAGTTTGGTAAATGCAGTGATGGGAGGCTGGCACCCCTTAGGGGGCAGAGTTAAGGTTATGCTGATGGTATATGATAGTGGTAAGGTGCAGGACATGTACTGCTCGGAGGCTAATTTTTCATTTTCTTGCATTTACTGTTTTGTGTGAGATATATTATGTGTGTACCAACTTTCCACTGTTTCATACAAAATTTGTGTACATTTTTAAAAAATGTGTAAGTTGGGGTGGAAGGGTATGGATCTGTGCAGGGATGGTTCTCAGAGATGTACACCATAGAAATGCAGCTATTGATTGAGAAAATTTTATCCACTTTTCTGCAAGAATTTATCCTAAAACAGAAGGTTTTACCTGACAGATAAATGCTGCTGAAGACAGAGATTGAAGCTAACCTCCCCTGAAAAACAGGCCAGCAACATCAAGTCTGGAGGGGTCGGAATAAAAAGGGAGGGAAGCAAGGCTGCTCTGGGACAGAGCTATGGAGTCTGAAATACAGAGAACCTAGGAGATGGTTAAGAGGTTACTCGATCATGGTTTGCAATACCGACAAAACAGGGAAGAGATTTCTCCTAGGAGAGGGCTCTTTAATACAGCCACAAACAAACAAAAAAGAAAGGCAAAAAAACAAACAAACAAAAAGCACAATGAGCAGTACCAGGTTTACAGTGGTGCCAGGCCCACACAGAGAAGGGCCCCATTCCTCTCCACTCCCTCCCCCTGCTTGCTCCTTTCCACCCCCTCCCACTGCAAGCGGCAGGCAGTGCCTCGGGGGGAAGAGGCCAAGCATGGGCGGGGCCACAGTCTAGGCACCGGGGCCCACAAAAGATTAATCCAGCCCTGAAACGAGATGCAATGGCTGGAAGCTGAGGGTAGGCAAATTCAGATTAGAAATAAGGCAAAAATTTTAACAGAGAGGATAATTAACCATTAGAGCAACTTACCGAGGTATGGGGCAGATACTCCACCATCTGAAGTCTTGAAGCCACCACTGGATATCTTTCTAAGGGATATATACTTCAAACAGAAGTTCTAGACTTGAAGCATAGATTACTGGGTAAAATTCTGTGGCATATGTTAAGACAGAGGTCAGATTAGATGATCACGATGGTCCCTTCTGGCCTTAAAATGTATGAATTTAACTCTGAGAAGGTTTGGACAGGACTTTTTGCCTTACTTTTTGCTAAAAAGTTAATACCTCAGGAAGGGGGTGAGGACTGTTTTAGAGCATGTAGGATATCAGCTTCTCAGAGTATAACTGCAGATAGCAAATTTCTAATCTGTGTATAGTGATTCAGTCCCTCCGTCAATGGAACATGAAATAAAGAAGTGCCATAGAAGAGCTAAGTTATCATACAAGTCAGCTTCCAGAACGGTCTTCATCCTCCATTGCTAAACCAAACCACTCAGACTACAATCCATAGTTCCCATAACACAAATACAGAATGTGATGTGTATCTTTCCTCACTTGGCCACTGCTTTTTGTTGGCTGCTTGAAGAACTGACTGAAGCTTGTAGGAGTCAAATCCTATACCTTTTGTTCTGATAAAACAGTAAGCAGGTCAGAAGTATTTTCAATTCAGTGAGTGTTCTCTTTTACATTTTTGTTCTTCCCCTTCTTTCACTGCCTTGAGAGAATCTGTACCACCTGCGACTCTCATATCTCAATAGTTTGCATTCAAATCAATTCTCCAGTAGTAGTTTTCCATCTCCAATGTGTCTTGCAGAGTAAAAAAGAGTCAATACATGAATCTCCTGCACCATTATGAATTTTAGTGAAATACTGGCACACCTGTGATAAAGTTAATCAGCTGATCGGGGCCAGCAATAGGATTTATATCTGTCCTAGAACAGATTGTTAAAATGGATATACAAACTATTGCTTACTAGGATCCACCTTACCACCCACACTTCTGCACCTGCATGGCTGTCTTGAGCCCACATTATTACTAATGTATATTGCAGTGGGGCCTAGAAGCCCCAATCAGGGCCCCATAGCACTAGCCACTGTACATACAGGTAATAAAAAGACTGTCCCCGCCCTAAAAAACTTGTGTTCTAAGCCAATGATAAGACAGCAAAAGGAGAGAACAGGTGGTGAGGGAAGACAAGGTGACAGTGAGCATGCACAATGTTTGGTATGGTAAGTGTCAGGCTCAGGATACCAACTGGTTAACCACTGGATCCATGTGACTCAAAATCTTCCCCCAGGATGGTCTGGAATTCAGTACATCACTCTAAAAATCCTCACCATTTACTTTTTAGTTTGTAGAAGGAGCTTTGTTTGTGATTTGCCTGCCACCCCAACATCACTCCCTCACTACGTCCCTCTCAGCCAATGGTCTTCACATGTTTTTTATTATCTTATTGGCATTTGCTGCAGCCTCGTTTTCACCACAGCTCTTTCCAAGCAGACTAACAGCCCCATGATGAAATCAGCAATGGAGGCTCTTCTTGATTGTAATTCTGGCAGTAAAGTCTCTGTACTTTTATTGCTGTACTGGTATCAATTATTTGGAGCCATATTAAATAAATGAAGTCAGTAACATGAATATGACATGCTCAATTCATATGGGGGATCATGAACTCTTTTTTTAAAAAAAGTCTCTTTCATCCTGTTGCTTTCCGTATTAAATTTTTGTGCAATTGGACCTTCAACATTTCACATTCATCACAAATGTGATTAGTTCAGGACTGAATATACAACCGTTTTATAAGGGTTCAGGGATACAAAAATCATGAGAAAAAGAGCAGGCATAAAAATGACTTTTTAAAGAAAGTTCAAAGACCTCCATGTAGATTGGTATGACACGTTAAAGTCACTGACTTCATTTATACTCTCTAGTTCCCTATATCTAGTATTATATTAGTTTACTTGTAAGTTCAAAGGCACTGCAGTGCTTGAGATACAGTATTTCTTGTACAGTCATGAGCAACCTGCCAGACAGAACCTATCCCTGCATGCACACTAGAGTCGCCATAAAATCAGGAATGACAATGGGAGGGTATTGGCTTTTGCCTTTTGGGTGGCTGAATACGGCAGAGCAACGTAATAGTGTAAGCACTCTGTAGCCTGAAGACATCTTCCTTTTTTTAAATGCTGTTGAATAAGAATTAGGTTTAATAGATCTTATATCTGCGGAACTGAATCTAGAACTTGCTGGATTCACAGACTATATTTCATTAAAAACAACTTTTGATTTGAGAAGTTTAAAAAGATATATGATCATAAGATGCGCATATAGTTTTTTAATTGGATCATTTAAAGTGATTTACAAGAGTGGGATAGAATAGAAAAGGAAAATAAACATGCAATGTGAATTTTAAGGGGGCACTTTTTGCTAGGGGTGTATAAAATTCTGTAGATATTCAGAACAATAAAGCTACTTGCTCTGACTTTAGTGAGGGTAGGATCAGAACTTGGTTTCATGGGCAAAAAATGATTTGTGGCCATCTTTTCAAACACAAACTCTTTTTGATTTGGCTATGTTCAAATTTATTTTATTCATTTGTCTATCAACCCTTGAATTGGAATGGACTTCATTTCAAAGAATGTTGGAGGAAGGCTATTCCAAATGCCAATACTCACTTAAACATGGTTATAGCTTATTTGATATTTGTGCTCAATGTATTTGCCCTGTTTACAATTCAGTCATTCCAATGTGGCAGCAGAAAGAATGCCGCAAACAAGAAACAATTAATAGAATCATAGGACCATAGGGTTAGAAAGAACAGCAAGGATCATCTAGTCTAACCCCCTGCCAAGATGCAGGATTTGTTGTGTCTAGACCATCCAAGACAGACGGCTATCTAGTATCTTTTTGAAAAGCTCAGTGAAGGAGCTTCCATGACTTCCACACGCAGTTTGTTCCATTGTTCTACTGTTCTTACAGTTAGGAAGTCTTTCCTGAGATTCAATCTAAGCTTCTATGCTGTAGTTTGAACAACGTAGCAGATTTAGATTAGTCAAAGACATAGTGAACATGAATAGCTTTTAAGCATTCCATAAATCAGAATATGGTCACCTGAAGTGTTCAAACAATTATGAATTTAGAGCCCAATTCTGCAAAGTTTTATACAGGTGCTTAACTTGAGGTACTGTGAATAGTTTTACCCAAGTCAATGGGACAACTCACAGGGTGAAATGCTGTCTTCATTGAAATCAATAGCAAAACTCCCACTAACATCAGTGGGGCCAGGAATTCAACCAGAGTGTGTTAAGTAAAGTGTAAGGTTAGGTGCTTACATCTTTGCAGGATCAATACCAAAATCATAAAAAAAAACCCTCAAAAGTCTGCTCCTGGAAAATTCCCAGGCAGAAATATAGGGCAAAGCTCTCAGATAAACTGCTCTCTACAAATAAATGGCCAAGGTCTAATGAAGAGGAAGTTAGTGCGTGATGAGTTAGGAAAAATACTTGAGTTTTAATAAACCCTGGTTTCTTACCCATTAATTAATGAGTTAATTGGGAAAGCAGAGACTACTCAAGTGTTATCTCTGAAACAGCTCTCACTGCTAGATGAGCAATATGTATAATTCTGTGGCAATTATCACCCAAAAATCTCAATGTGTACCATTACCAATTAAGTCACACGACAAAACTGTGTGGGTAGGTATTATATTCATTTGTCACGTGGCAAAAGTGAAGCGCAGAGAAGTTAATTGCCCTATCTACTTCACTGGATGACTAATGGGCAGAGCTGGAAATATAACCCAGGACTCCCAGTTTAATGCTTTCTAATCACTAGAGCACATTTCCTCTCCTTTATATAATGTTACAATGTTTTCATGAGTGACTATAAAAGGACAGTGTATTCAGACTACAAGATTGCCCATAGGTACTGCTCAACTGTCTGATCTGCTGTGGATGCCAATGGTAGCCTTTTTCTCTGCTGCTCTTCCTGAAAGTACTGTCCCTAAAACAACTAATTTTAAGCTTCACCCACTATACACTTGTCATAAATATAAAGGGAAGGGTAAACCCCTTTAAAATCCCTCTTGGCCAGAGGAAAAATCCTCTCACCTGTAAAGGGTTAAGAAGCTAAAGGTAACCTCGCTGGCACCTGACCAAAATGACCAATGAGGAAACAAGATACTTTCAAAAGCTTGGAGGAGGGAGAAAAACAAAAGGGTCTGTGTCTGTCTGTGTGATGCTTTTGCCAGAGACAGAACAGGAATGGAGTCTTAGAATTTAGTAAGTAATCTAGCTAGGTATGTGTTAGATTATGATTTCTTTAAATGGCTGAGAAAATAGCTGTGCTGAATAGAATGAATATTCCTGTCTGTGTATCTTTTTTGTAACTTAAGGTTTTGCCTAGAGGGATTCTCTATGTTTTGAATCTAATTACCCTGTAAGGTATTCACCATCCTGATTTTACAGAGGTAATTCTTTTCTTTTTACTTCTATTAGAAGTCTTTTTGTAAGGAAACTGAATGCTTTTTCATTGTGCTAAGATCCAAGGGTTTGGGTCTGTGGTCACCTATGCAAATTGGTGAGGATTTTTACCAAACCTTCCCCAGGAAGTGGGGTGCAAGGGTTGGGAGGATTTTGGGGGGAAAGATGTGTCCAAACTCCTTTTTTTCAGGAACCCAGATAAAGTTTGGTGGTGGCAGTGGAAATCCAAGGGCAAAGGGTAAAATTAATTTGTACCTTGGGGAAGTTTTAACCTAAGCTGGTAAAAGTAAGCTTAGGAGGTTTTCATGCAGGTCCCCACATCTGTACCCTAGAGTTCAGAGTGGAGAAGGAACCTTGACAACACTTATGACATCATTCTGCTATTCCTTGAAGTGCTATTGTCAGGTCCACACTTGAAGTAACATCAGAAAAAATGGTATTGTGCAGCCATTCAGGTGAGAAGGCAAAAATCAGATAACCAAAGATGCAACTCCTAATGCGGAAGTGACAGGTGCCTCCATGTTTAGCTAGATTTCCAAATTTTCCCCAAGAGAGCTGGATTGTCATTGTTGGGGCAGACTTAAAGTCACCACTTTAGAAAACCATGACATTAAAACAAACAAAAAAAATACACCACTACATTCTGTGTGTGAAGTGACAATTCTGGGTGGCAGCTAGTTAAGAGGACAAGAATTGCAGAAGGCTTTGGTGCAGTGGTGATGGTTATCACATTGCATGATGCAAGGACTAAGATTGAAGCCTGAATCTGGTACTAGAAGTCCATTGCAACATCAATTATTTGAAATATCATGGTTATGATACTTTGGAAATCGCTGCACTTAACTTCCAAATTGTTGTTTTAAAACGGCTAACGTACCCAACCCTGAATTAATGTCAATGTCCTATAAAACTGACTGTTAAAAAAAAAAAAGTCAGCAAATAATTTTTTTTAGTCTGTCAGCTCAAAAGGGTGCCTCAGTTGTTTCATCTCAAAACAGCTGCATGCTTTCATTGACATTTGTTGACCTTTCTTTGTGCACTCATCCTAACCTCTTAGGTTATTTCCTGGCCTCCCTTAAGTGACCTATGACAAGTGATGACCTTTAGCTAGAGAATGCAACATTTTGTTCTCTTCTGGCTGACATGTGATGCTCTCATTATTCAAAGGTATGCGAAAATAATGACCTCGAGTGACCTTTCAGTTTCCTTTCATTTATTGGTCTGTGCTAGGTGCTTGTTCAGCATATTGTTATACTTAGGTGGTTGGGATATACAATTTCTTCTTTAAGCATGAATCTGCTCAGTTGAATCAATTTTTAAGTTCTTGTTCATATTGCTCCCTTGAAAGATCATTTGAAGAGGTAGAGATGTGGAAAGGGGAGTGGGAGAGCCTTACAGGCTACATCTATGTGCTAAATTCAGAAAGTTTGACAAAGTAACTCTATAGTTTTAGGAATGACTCATTCTTCCCATCACCAATATTTCTGAATTCCTTCTGATGATATTTTTGACTGATAGAGATGCAGTTGGTATGGACAGAAGATAAATACAAAAATGCAGTCAAAGACATGTTAGCAACAACAATGATCAGTCAGGTATGTTGTTGTCCTTTGGGTTTCAAAATGGGAAAACTTCTAGTATTCTTTCCAAAAGAAAAACTTGATATGTGAAATGTTTTTGCAAGAAGTAGGTTTCATTTTCAGAGCAGGTGAGACACACTCGCATTGCCTATAGCAAACATTTTAAAATGCAGAGGGTGTGAGGAGGAAAGGGATAAACAACTTTTGTTTGGGAAAAAGAAAACTTTTGTTTGTGGCACCTTAGAGACTAACCAATTTATTTGAGCATAAGCTTTTGTGAGCTACAGCTCACTTCATCGGATGCATAAAGTGGAAAATGCAGTGAGGATGTTTTATACACACAGACCATGAGACTGTCATAGCAATTAACAGTTTAGCCAGGATTTAACCAGCATGAATATTTAATCATCCCTTACTTGGAAAAAGGACCATGACTCCAGGTCAGGGTTGAGGGCATTTATGGAGCAGCACTAGGCTCAGACAGTTGGTCTGGATCAGGGGTGGGCAAACCTTTTGGCCCGAGGGCCACATTGGGGTTGCAAAACTGTATGGAGGGCTGGGTAGGGAAGGCTGTGCCTCCCCAAACAGCCTGGCCCCTGCCCCCTATCTGCCCCCTCCCACTTCCTGCCCCCTGACTGCCCCCCTCAGAACTCCTGACCCATCCAAGCCCCCCGCACCTTGTCCCCTGACTTCCCCCATCTGGGACCCCCACCCCTAACTGCCCCCTAGGACCCCACCTCCTATCCAACCCCCCACCCCGCTCCCTGTCTCCTGACTGCCCCAACCCCTATCCACACCCCCTACCCCTTACAGGCCCCCGGGACTCCCACACCTATCCAACCCCCCCGTTCTCCGTCCCCTGACCCCCTGCAGAATCTCCGCCCCATCCAACCTCCCCCTGCTCCCTGTCCCCTGACTGCCCCCACCCCTATCCACACCCCTGACCCCTGACAGCCCCACCTGGGACTCCCACACCTATTCTACCGCCCCCTACTCCCTGTCCCCTGACTGCCCCCCAGGACCCTCTTCCCCTTATCCAACCCCCCCACTCCCTGCCCCCTTACCATGCTGCTCAAAGCAGCAGGAGCTCGCAGTCCCGCTGCCCAGCCAGAGCCAGCCACGCCACCTGCGCTGCCCGGAAGGAGCGGTGGGCCAGAGTGCTGGCGGCACGGTGCGCTGAGGCTGCAGGGGAGGGAGGACAGTGGGGGAGGGGCCAGGGGCTGCCTCCCCGGCCGGGAGCTCAGGAGCTGGGCAGGACGGTCCCGCGGGCCGTAGTTTGCCCACCTCTGGTCTAGACACTTTTTGACTATGAATACAATATTTCCTATTATGAGTCTAAAAATCAATTAAGGACTAAATTATGCTTCCCACTGCAAGGAAGCTCTAGAGGAAGGGAAAATGCGCTAGAAGCCCTAGTTCATCTGCACAGAGGTCAGGCATAAACTGACCCCCAGAGCTAGCACAGCTGGCAGCACCAGAGCAGGTGTTTCTGGCTGGGGCCAGAGTAAGGCAATGTCCCAGCCCTTCCCCATTCAAAGCTGGGAAGTTCCACTCTTCCTGAAGAGACAAGTTGTCAGCCACAGTTTTCATCCAGGAGCTCTAGGTATCCTGGCTGCAGTCCTTTGAGTATCTTGAAGATAAGGACCAAGACCTTGAACTTGACTCAATGTTCTACGGGATGTCAGTGTAATGAGTAGAGGATAGGTTGATGTGCTCTCAGGATCCTGTGTTGGTGAGGAGACACATTGCAGTAGTCTGTACGAGTTAGATTTTTCTTCCTGAA
The DNA here is from genome assembly GCF_965140235.1 of Caretta caretta. NCBI lineage: Eukaryota > Metazoa > Chordata > Testudines > Cheloniidae > Caretta > Caretta caretta. Next base: position 177,266,461 of record NC_134206.1, read on the forward strand.
GGCTGAAGTCTCCATGCCCCAGTTTTTCAGATTGCTGTATTCCAGCCAGAATGTAACGAAGGTATGAATAACTGAGGCCAGATTATCATGTGTTAGCATGGGACCAAGTCTCATACCTAATTGGACAAGTAGAAAGCATTAATCATGTGTAGGCACCCTTTACTAAAGGGGCCTCTGAACTTTATTTGGAGTGTCCCAGGAAACCCAGTCACTTGTAATGCCCACAGACCCCAGTCCTCAGTGGGCGGGATCGAACCTGGGACCTCTGTCTCTTAGTGCATGAGCCTCCACTGAATGAGCTAAAAGCCATATGCCTGTTAGCTAAGGCTGTAGAGCAGACTCATTAATCTCTTTCTCTAAGTGGTCTCAGTGACACTAGATGGGACAGAACACCACACCCAGAGGTTGTGTGAGTTACACATGTACCCTGCTATGTGAAAGCTGCAGCATTAGCAAGAAATCCAGAAACACTCCGTGGCTACAAACCAATTGTGCAGTCTCCTTTGGTTGAAGGAACACACTACAGCTGCAAATCTTTCCAAGCATGTTCCTCTGCCCATCAGCACCATCTCTGTCTTGCTCAGGTCACCTTCTTCATCCATAAGCTGGTCTCTTCCAAGCACTGCACCATCTTGGTGGTAGCAGTAGTGTGATCATATATGTGATGAACGATAAGTAAAGCTATGTGTAATCTACACATTGCTGGCACTTGAATCCCCACCTTCTGACTATTTCATCTAATGGTTGCATGTAGACGTTGAACAGGACTAGAGAGAATTGACCCATGTGGGACTAGACAAGTGAGGGGTCTAGTGGTGGAGGTACAGTTTTTCATCACTATTCTTTGGGTGTGTGTCTCCACAAAGGACTGAAATCCTTTTAGCACAATCCCCAGGACCCTGGGCAACTTGGCTGGGAGCAGAGTCAGCACAAAGCCTTTATGCCAAGGTAGCATACAGGGATCATAGCATAACTGAGAATCAGCCCAAGATGTAAACAAGAACTTCTGATGGTCTCCTTTCCAGGCCCTGAAGCTCTCCTCCCAAAACCACCCAATTGCCAGAGAGTCTCTAGATCTTAACCATCTCTTATCTTCCTTGGGGAAAGACATCTCTTGAGGGATGTTTGGGGTACAAGAGGTAGCCAGCAAGTCTACACTTTCTGGTGTCCTCATGGGATAGATGATAGGCCTGTTTCTACAGCATTTTTGTGGGGCCTCTCCCTCTTCACTCTCTTCTCTATTGCCTTGTGGTGCCCTTTCTTCTTTCCCCTTGTGTTTTCCTTGTGTTTGCCCTTAGCAATACCCACTTCTTTCTCTCCATCCCCTTTTCGGGAAGTGTGGAAAATCGGTCACTGCTAAGGGACAGAGCATGCACTCGTGACTGTCTTGTCTCCCTTTCCTGGCCCCTTGAACTGCCTCCTCAGCTCTGCTTCAGTGAGAGGCAAGCACAGTGGGAATGGCACAGTCAACAGAGAAAGTAGAGATACACTGAAACCAGCAGTACAGCTAATCTGTGGGAGCTGGCAGAAGCAGGAGTCACTAGCCGGTGGCCTAGGTGCAAGGCAGAAACCTAGGACTGGCACTGAGAAATCGGGACTATTGGTAACTATAATATACTGTTGGTTATTTTTAAAGGATTGTATCCTATGGCATTAGGTTCCCAAGGCCAGCCCTTTTTAAAATAAAAAGAAATGGATGAATGATTTGAGTACTCATGAAAGTGAAGAACTATCATTAGAACTGTGTGAATAACTGATATTTCGGTTTGGTGGCTGAACCAAAGAAACACAACCAAAAAATTGTTTTAGGCCGAACAAAACATGTAGCTCAACCATTTTCTGTTGTTTTAATTCAAATAAAATTGAACTACAACTCTAAATGACAAGTAGTTTCAAACTAAAATAAAAAAAATCAAAATGTTTCATTTTGAAAATGTTGACATGAAATGTTTTGATTTTGGTGGGGGATTTTGACAGAAACAATGCAGCAAATTCACCCAGATTCACAAAATGTTTCAGTCCACCTGAATCTGCATTTTTGAGCAAAAAAGGTGTCATATGAAATGTTTTGGCCAGCTCCAACTATTAGCAGTGTACAAACAAGGTATAGTTCAAGCTGTTGCCATGCTAACTTCTCCTCATTGATCTGCCAATGCACTTTAAGCCTGACGTATTACATCCCTGCAATGCCAGGTCAAGGCCAGAGCTCTTCTTTCCCAAAAAGAATGGTATTCATGACTAAAGTGTGGAATGTAGTTTAGGAGATACACAGATAGGAACTAGACTGAGAAATGGTTACCCACTTATTTGTGATCTAAACCCAGGGCTGATGTCAGGGTGCCTGTAACCAATTACAATGAACTAACCCATGTGCAAAGCCCATTAAGGACTTTCATAACCATGAACACCATTAGGGCACATAACTTGTGGCACTCAAAACCACTAGACACTTTTCTGAACATTTAGGCCAATGACCTTAAGTTGTTTATGGAGAGAGACTATTAGTCTATAAGCAGAAATGGGTGGAACCAATCAATAACTTTTTAAACTGGTGGCATGTTTATCCAAAATGACTTTTTCCTTTTCTTTTCAGCAAGAGCCTTCCCAGAAATTTTCTGTTATCATTTCCTCCCATCTCATTTGACTCTCATTGCTCAGTTGGCTTGTTTTTTTCCTTCTATAAATCATATGATTAATTTTCAGTCCAAGACTGGTTTATGTGAGTAAAAGAATCTAATTGGAATACTATAAGCCCTCTACTGCTCTTCACATCTTTCTTTGCATCTCAATGTGATCTAAATTTCAGATATCCCTTTCTGTGAGATATTTATTTTCCGCATCATGCAAGTGTCGCACTGAACTTAAATTGTGCTGCTGTCTTTTTCTGCCCTTTTGAGCTCCTGCTGTAAATAAACGGTTATCCAGTTTGAATAAGTTCCTTTAGAGCTCTGCAGTTCATAAACTGTATTTCAGTATTATAGCTCTGTGACTAGGTGCGGGGTGAGGGTGGGAAAGAGAAGAACTACCTGGTCCCCAGCCAGAAGACAAGGGGTTAACTCCAGCTTTACTTTCCCATCCCTGGCCCAGGTGCTCAGGGGAAAAGCTGTCAGATGGGATGCTGAAGAGACAGAGAGGGGGAAAGCCTTTGGGAAAACAGGACTCCATACATAGGTGCTCTATGATCCCCCAGTTGGGGAATCTTTTTGTTATGCTTCTAATCTTTGTATGCTTTGTAATCTTATGGTTACTTGTTTTGATTTATACTGATACTGCATTAGTTCAGCTAAAAATATCTTGCTGCTTACTGCTGAATCGCCTTGCCACTTTACAAGCTTATATAATTCATTTGCTTTTTTAAAGTGAGCTTTTCATATGAAGTTAGTGTTTGAGAAGTGCCAGCCTGACAGCTCTGGCAAATGAGGCCTCGTCCACTCTTAACATTTAGGTCAACATAGCTACAATGCACAGACGTGTGAAAAATCCACACCCCTGAGCGCTGTAGTCACATCGACCTAGCCCCCAGTGTAGATGCCTCTAAGTTGACAGAACAAGACCATGAACCTAGCTGCCGTCATTTGGGGAGGAGGAGTTCCACAGCAAAGGAAAAAACCCTTCAGTTGCTGTAGGCTATGTCTGTGCAACAGGGTTATACTGACATATGGCCTGAAATGCTCCCATTATCCACACAAAAGGTACAGCACAAGCAACACAAGCTTCACTTCACAGCTTTCCACAGTACACTCCATCCTAAAGGGGGCACACCTCTGGAGGAAGCTACATTCTCATGGCTCATTCTGTCCTTGCTTTCTTTGCTAAGGGTATGTCTACACTGGCAAGTTTCTGTGCCGCAAGTTATGCTACTTTTATTAAAACACTGGAATTAAACCGCTGTTGCGGGTCCACACTGTGCTCCTTGTGACAGTAGACAGCAGTATATTGTGGTAGCTATCCCACTGTGCAACTAGCTGCAGGGTGCTTTGGAAAGGGTTTTCAATGCCTCATGGGGCAGGCACAGCATCACATGATGCAGGTTTCCCAATCCCATTGTTCCATGGGCATCCGACTACATTTTCAGCTGCTTTTCATCTGAAGTTGGGGGGGCGAGTAGTGTGTGTATGGAGTGGGGAGGGAGAGAGACAGTGTGTTTTGGAGGACAGAGAGTGCATCAGCATGCTGTCTTGTAAGTTCAGACAGCGGCAGGAAGCAACCAGTCCTGAGGCAGGGGGAGGAGGAAACCCCGACATCAGAGTGTGTGTGTGTGTGTGTCTCACTCACACACACACAAACACACACCCCTACCTGCCCCTGTGTTCAACAACATGAGCATTCCACATTAATGGTTAGCTTTGTGTCCCAGAGCAAATCAGCACAGCACACAAGGGCTGGCAGAAACGATGCTTTGAAAGGGGAAGGGTGCATGTCTCCAGGGCAGATGAGTTCAAAACAATGAGCAGAACGGTAACTTGAGGCATTATGGGACAGCTCCAGAGGCCAATGACAGCACAGAAAGCAATCAAGTATTCACACCGCAATATAGCGCTGGAGCCTTTATGCAGCTAGCCTTATGACTCTCGTTGAGGTGCTTTTTTTTTTTGCAGCACTGCAACTGAGGAGTTTCTGCTCACAAAGTAGCTTGGCAGCATGCACACATCCGCAGGTTGAGCGCAAAAAGCAGCTTTACTGTGCAGAAACTTGCCAGTATAGACAAGCCCTAAGACACTTTTGCTAAAGTGTTTTGCCACCTTAGGCCCCGCCTGGTCTACCGTAAACCAACCTGAGACTACACTCATTTCATACACTTAGATGTCAGATGGAAATGACTGTCAGCCATTACCACACAGGTCAGAGGTGAAAGTGGGCCGGTACGCCGTACCAGTAAGAAGTGGCCACTGGTACCAGCCCGTACACAGGCAACGTTAAAGCATGGCTGCGACAACTCTTTGAGGACCCTCTTTAAAGTGCTGCTGCGGCAGCACCTTAATGTTGCTGCCCCTTTTGCCCCGCCCCCCCGTCAGCAGCCCTGCCAGTAGGGCCGCTGAGAGCGGGGGGAGAACAGGGCAGCTGCCCGGGGGCCCAGCGATTTTAAAAGGATCTGGGGCTCCAGGCCACCACTGCCGGTACCACGGCAGCGGCCAGAGTCCCAGGCCCTTTAAATCGCCGCTGGAGCCCCGGGCGGTGCAGGCCAGGCAGCGTGGAAGGGCTGGCTAGGGGAGGCTGGCCCCCCGCAGCCCACCCCTTCCACCCAAGGCCTTGCCCCTTCTGGAGGCCCAGAGCCAGGCCCCTATACTGGTAAGTCTTTTATCTTACTTTCACCCCTGACACAGGTGTGAACAGAGCCAAAAGGCTAGAGATGAGAGGCTCTGTGGTCCTCTTATCAGTCCACCATGAAATCCAGTATTACTTAAATAACTACACACTGTACTCATTCCTGCTTGACTTATTCACACAGTAAACCCATTCACTTCCACAGAATTACTCTCACAAATGACCCAGGAGAATTTAACCCACCAGTTTATCCTATACAGCACAGTAAACAACTGTGGAAGAAAATTATAACTAGGTTTCTTCTTTTGAGTTTGACCTAGGGATAAAGTTGAATTGGGCTTCTCATGTTAAGTAAAATTAATAATTAAAATGAAACCATTGAAATGAATCAATTTCAATTCCGTGCTGGTTGTGAATCCATGACAAAGCAATAAAAAAAGAAAGTGACAGGTTCTTCATTCACCTGCACTTGTTTTGTACTGGTGTAACTCCACTGACTTCAAATTACACCAGCATGAGCGAAAGAATTAGGCTTACTATGTTTAGTGAATGGCAAAATAGTGGTTCTACTCAAGTGAAATTGCACACCATTTTGGTTCCTACCTGTCTTCGAGGATAGTTTGAGAATTTACCATTGCTGGCTTCTTTACTTTTCCTGCTTCAGCCAATAATAAAAATAAGCTCTTACCACTTACCACTTAGCAGAACAGTAGCAGAATTTAAATATTGTGGAATTATAGGGAAAGGAACTAAAGGGCTGATTTTGTGAGGTGCTGAGCATCTTCTGCAGGAGAGACTGATCCTTAGTTCTGATTGACTTCCCCGAGACCCAAGGGTGCTTAGCAACTCACAATCCAAATTCTGACAGTCCAATATTGCTTTAATCCAGGTCAACAGCAAGACTCCCATCCACTTCTGAAAGAGCAGGGCAGAGCCTGGAATTGCCATATTTTAAACTGCAGCAATATTTGTATTTCATTCTGACAACTGACATAAAAAATACTTCCTATAAACCACAAACACGTTAAAAAATACAGCTTTCAAAATGTTAACCGTGCAGAAAAATTAATGTTATCGTTCTAAAGTGTTCCTCATGAAACAGTGGGGGATCTGGCTGAAACTAGCAAGAACAACAATACATCTCACTTTGAAGGTGAAAAGAGAGAAAAGGTTGTAATTATATAAATGACTTTGGGGCAAACTGTTGTACTGTATACAGTATATATTCAGAGTAATGTGGAATACTAATTGGAGGAAGCATACATAAAGCTGATCATTTGCTTTTTTCTCTCTTTATCTATTATAGCCCCTTAGCCCTACCTAACTCCTACCTTAGTGTTATTTTTCAGATTTATAAATTGAATACGCAGTGCTAAACAGTTCATTAATGCAACATTGAGTGTGTGTGCAGCATTCTGTTTTACTGTGCTGCTAATTTATGCTCCACTGAAATAAATGTGACTACTCATAAGTACAGGTTTCAGGATCTAGCTCAGTGGAAAACAATCCATCCCTTGGGACCAGATCCTATGATGTTTATGGGTGTTTCCTTCACTCACAGCATCATCGAGCGTGTTCTGTAAACATGCAGTCTATATTTTTCAAACACTCATAACTTCACTGTTACTACTAATCCAAAAGGCTTAAGTATATATTTTAATTTAAACTTCAAAAGACACCTCTCCCAGGCTCCAGGCATTCTTAATAGTCATTAAAAATACATTTCACAGACCAGAGACAGTGAAACCATGAGAGAGAGAGAGAGAGAGAGAGCACACACACACAGCAGCACATCTTCCTGCTCCAATATGACTACTAGTCAGCAGAGGAGAAAAATATATATATATATAAAAAACCATGATGTTCTCACCCATCATATTCTCAAAGGAAACCCCACTCCAGTTGCCTCAGGCCTCTCCATATTCTCATGCAAAAATTTGTCAAAGGCACTTATCTGCGATGACTTGTTACCTCCTAACTAAAGGTTTTGGCACTAATATCCTTTGTTTTTTGCAGGAATTTTTATGAGGAAAAAACTCCTTCACGGAAGCATACGAGACTTGACACGAGATCACAATAGCTTTAAAGGAGCCATTAAGTTTTATGATGTAAATATATATTTTTGACCTTTTTAATAATGTGGATTACATAAATTTGAATGAAGTGACTTAAGAACATTGATTATTGAGCTGATAAACTGCAGTGGCTAGCCCTTAGGGCTTATTGTGTAAATCATAATTTCAAAAAATTGTTATGCAATAAAAATTCTTATAAAAAAGTACTTATCGTACTTTGAATGCTGAGTAACCACTTCTCAACATTAAATATTTCAGCCAAAAATACATTTTTAAATTGAGTGGCTTTTAATTTATGCAAGTTTTTTAAAATGGTTATAAGCACTCAGAATGTACTCTTTTTATGGGCATAACTTTAAAATGACCAAACAAATATTTAAGAGCCCATGAAAATGAGGGCAAGTAAAATTGGTGATATATTGACATTAGAGGGCTCATCTACAAGACATTTCTGCCAAAGGAAAACACCACCTTTTGTTGTAGTATATGCCAACGGATGCACCTCTGGTGTAAAAAGGATCTGATCAGCAGACTTTAGGTAAGTAATAAAGGGAATGAGCAGATAACTTGAGTTAGGAGAGAGCTATGTACTTACAATATAAGTAGCACAAAAGATAGAAACGTTCAGAAACAAAAGGCAATGAAAGGGTATTAAAACAGAACGTACTAGAATGTTGTTACACAAAGGCAAGGAGCATGAGACACAAGCAACAGGAAATAGGAAGAATACTAAATTACAGACATCAGTATTCAAGTGAGCATAACTGCAATTTGGTGTGATGATTCTCATAACTGAAATGCCATCAGTGAGCAGTACAACTCAGAGGAGAAAGAGGAGGTGGAAAGGGTGCTGCAGTACCATTAAATAAATTTTGCTATGGCATGGTACCCATTGCAATAGCAATACAGTGCAAGAGTGAGCTTAGTTCCATGTGTCACAGTTAATCTATAATGACAATGGAGACTGTGGCAGTGAAATGCATTTGCTAAGATACATAGATTGAATGGAGAAGAAAGGCAGAAAGTAGAGTGGCAGATGTATCATACAGCTCACTGGGACCTTGCCACTCTAAGATGGGTCAAAGAGCAACACTAGCTACTGTCTCAATGTTCCTCACTCTCAGCCCCTGCAGTCACAGATAATGAAAGTCCAGACAGTGACCTAGAGCTACCATCTTGTTTCAGCTTGGAATATTGCCCCGTTGCAATAGGACTTCACAGTATTTATATCTTTGTGCAAAGAGATAGCAATGTTTTCAACTATTGATGCAATGCCATGGAACAAAGTTATGTCACTATAGTGTGACACGATGGCACAGTGTTGCAAGACTGAGGCCTGGTCTACACTACAGAGTTAGGTTGACGTAAGGCAGTTTACATGGACTTAACTCTTTCAGTGTCTATGCTAAAATGTCACTCCCACTGATGTAACTCACCTGCTATGCTCCACGAGAGGTTGACATAGTCAGGGCGATGCAATATCAGTGTAGACACTGAGTTACTCACATCGACTTTAGTGGCCTCCAGGAGGTATCCCACAATGTGCTACCGTGACCTCTCTGGTCACCGTTTGGAACTCTACTGCCCAGCAGCCAGGTATACCAGTACACACCCCTCCCCCTTTAAAGCTCTGCACATTTTTGAAATTGCACTTCCTGTTTGCTCGGGGTGGAGAGCTCATATAGCAACTCCCCAGCTGATCATGCTGGCTCCATGCTGCAGACATGCTCCTGCCTGGAGTACACAGGAGGTGGTGGCTCTCCTGGGTCTGTGGGGAGAAAAGGATGTGCACGCACTGCTCCCATCAAGCTGTAGAAATGTCAATATCTACAAGCATATCATGCTGGACATGGAGGAGAAGGGCTACAAGAGGGTCCCTCAGCAGTGTCATGTGAAAGTCAAGGAGCTGTGGCAGGCGTACCAGAAGGCAAGGGAGGCTAACAGTCGTTCTGATGCAGAGTTGCAGACCTGCTGCTTTTACAAAGAACTGCACCACCCTTGGTGGTGACCCCACCACCACCAGCCCTTTGGATACTTCAGAGGAGTCATAGTCACAGGCCACCAGAGTGAACCCTCAGGACAGCCTCCTCTACAGCCCATAGAGAACTGCATTTCTGGACCTCCCTACATGCCCCCTCCACATCCCATGTGCTGTCCAGGGCTGGTGTACTACTCCTAGCATTCCACCCTGGAGGACAATACAGACAATCACAGCCGTACAAACACTGACCTGTGAGACACAGGGTTGGTGGACGTGTTTGTGAAATGAAAATGACTGTTCTTTTCCCTTCAAAGGTTCTTTTCCCTGTCTCTATAAAGTTTAATTCAGTTATAAATTTGTTTTGTATAGGTTTGGAGTAAAATTCTAGTTATGGACACTTAATTCATCTTTATTAGTTCGCAACATATGCTGGCTTGGGCTGACGCTATTCACAGATAATAGCAATAGATGCTATTGCAATGTTATATTACTACACACAGCATTCATTGCAAGGTTCATAACGGGGTACAAAAATGCCAGGCAGAGCATGCTACAGCAACACACATTACCATGGCTCATTATTGAAGTGGTCTTTCAAAGCCTTCCTGTGCTGAATAGCTCCGTGCTGAATAGCTCCATGCTGAGCTTTTCTTATAGCCCGAGTACCTGGCTGCTCCAAGTCATCAGCAGACAGCCACTCCACTTCCTCCCTCTACCCCAGTGGAAACTTTTCCCCTTTGCTTCACAGATATGAAGTACACAGCAGACAACTATAATCATCGGGATGTTTTTTCCCCTGATTCCAAATCTTGTGAGTAGACAGCTCCAATGGCCTTTCAAATGGCCAAAGACACATTCAACTGTCATTCTGCACCTGCTGAGACAGTTAAAGCGCTCCTTGATGCTGCCGAGGCGGCCAGCGTACGGCTTCAGGAGCCATGAGTGTAAGGGCTAGGCTGGGTCTCCCAGGATCATTATTGGCATTTCAACATCCCCAAAGGTGATCTTCTGGTCTAGAAAGAAAGTCCCTGCTTGCAGCTTTCTGAACGCCTGTGTTCTTGAAGACGCAAGTGTCATGCACCTTCCCTGACTAGCCTGCATTGATGTAGGTAAAATATCCCCAGTGATCCACCAGTGCTTGCATTACCATGGAAGAGTAGCTCTTTCTATTGATTTACTCTGTAGCAAGGTAGTCTGGTGCCAAAATAGGGATGTGCGTGCCATCTATTAGCTCACCACAATTCGGGAACTCCATTGCTGCAAAACCATCCACTATGTCCCACATATTGCCCAGACTCACAGTCCTTCATAACAGGACATGATTAATGGCCCTGCACACTTGCATCAGAGCAACCCCCACAGTGGATTTCCCAGCTCCAAATTGATTCCTGTCTTATCAGTAGCAATCTGGCATTGCAAGCTTCCACACAGCGATCATTGCTCACTTCTCCATTGTCAGTGCAGCTGTCATGGTGGTGTTGCTCTGCCGGAGGGCTGGAGCAAGCTCTGCACACGCTTCCAGGAATGTGGCCTTGCACATCCACCAGTTCTGCAGCCACTGCTCATCATCTCATAGCTGCATAATGATGCAATCCCACTAATCAGTGCTTGTTTCTTGGGCCCAGAACCCGCAATCCACCATCTGCAGCTGCTCCAAGAATGCCTCCAGCAAACTGGAAATTGTTTCTTTCTATGTCCCACAGCAAGGCAGCCTCCAAGGAATCATCTTGTTCCACCGCCTGGCTCCTCTGGCTACTCTGCAAATGATGCAGGATCAGGCACGTTGGGCTCGCAACACTCATCACAATAGCACAGAGCTGTGCAGGATCCATGCTTCTCACAGAGATGGCAGACACACAGGTGTGCAGGGCTTTTGAAAAGAGGCACCAAACATTATGGGATGCAGATAAAATTATGGGATGGAGAAAGCTGCAGCATGGGACTTAGAAGCCATGTTCCCAGTCACCCCCTGTGACTCGTTTGCCCCCATGAGGCATTGCAAACCCTTCCCCAAACACCCTGAGCTAGAGGGTGGCGAGTTGCACAGTGGGATAGCTACCCTGGGCTTCTTATGTTTTGAAACTCCAACCGAGTGTGTTTAAGTGTGTAGGTATATCCATACTTTCCCAACGGTCACATTTCTCACAGTTTTAGTAAAAGCTAAGCCTGGGTGAATACCTCAAAAACTATTTCATGACTATTTGAAAATATGAAATATTGAGTTTGTTTTGGCTGTATCTGTCCTCTTTATATTTACTTCCTATCAATACTCTATGAAACAAGTTTACTAGAAGCAAAATTAGCAAAAACTGAATGTTATGCCTACTTTAGAGAACATACTGAAGCAGCAAATTTTGACCTCAGAAAGTTAAGTATTTGCACCAGAAACCTGGTTCAAAAAGTTATGCTCTTGAATCACGAAATGAAAAAATATCATGCAACTTTCCCATCCAATCAATTCAAATGTTGAATACTTATGACAGCCTGATTGTAAACAATCTATCGACTGTTTTTAGAAATTGGGTGAATACTTTCAAATAAATACATCTGAGAAAACTAATCAGCTCACAGAGAGAGAGAGAGAGAGAAAAAAAAGAGGCCAAGTTTGTCAAATAAATTATTCCCTATGAACTATTCACTGATCTCTCATAGCAACGTAACTAGTTTCTTTCATGCATTTTAGTTATCATTCAGGAACATTATTCAGTTTTGTTTATGAATGTCTGGTGGATAAAGGACTAGTACAGTAAAGAGCATGTTTGATGTCAGTAGGGGGGTTATGAACAACCAAGGGAAAGGTCAGTGCTTGGTGTCAAAGGCTACAAGAACTGTCACGTTTTCTCTTAATTAAGCCAGGCTAGGAGAGACTCCTTAGGAAGGACTGAAGATCAGACAGAGGAAGCATTTATTATTGTACCAATTACCACTGCCTATTTGAGCACCTCTCTTTGTGATTCTACCACTTTAACCAAATATGTAATTTCTAGGCTTGGATCAGGATTGGATTAATAAATAGGATACACAGGTTTGGCAGGATTAGATTTTTGTTGGTAGATGTCAGTAAACATCTATTTCACCATATGGACCCAGACAAAAAAGATTTTCATCAATAATAACTGAAATTTATAGATTGGCAAAGTAAAAAAAAAGCTGCTTGAGAACTCAGAGTCCTAACTTAATGTATATAAAGCATGTTGCAATACTGGCGTTCGTGGATCTGGAGCAGGGGTGCCATTTAGGTAGCTTTAATTTTTTGAATCTCAGCATCGCCTGTCATTAAATAAATTGTCTGACACCCATAATTTCCTGTACCCCATAATTTCCTGCAACTGTGAAAATTTAATCTGATAAATAAAAATCTTTAAAATGCTTATAAACAAACATCAATATTATCTGTCAAAATTATAAAAAAATAAAAATTGAATTTGAATGTATAAAGCGAATCAGGTTGGATAAGAATTAATCCCATATTTAGATATAGATGGACCTAATCTTGATAGGTGCTGAGGATCCTTAACTTCCACTGAAAACAGCAGGAGTGTAACCTTTTACAAGCAACATTTGACACCTCCCAGAACTGGGTCCTTTATATACAACATTTATAGATTCAAATGCCATGCTCTTCTGATGTTGCTTTGCATAGTGAGCCCTTCCCACCCCCACCCTCCTTCTGTTTCAGTGAATGTGCACCCGATATTGTATATCGACTTTGTATTTCCACTAAACAAATCTGTGTTTTTCACTGTTCGATACTGAGGCAAATTACATTTATTTCTATTTCCTTTTGCACAATTGCAATATTATTCAGTGCTCTTTAGCTTTTCCTTATGTGCAGAACATTTATGCTCCATTTCAGAATTGCCATCCAAGGACTTAGGATCCTTTTGTTATTAAACAGTGCAATATTAAAGGAATAGGGTACAGCAGGTGGTGTGTTTCTGGCTATTATACCATGCCTTAGGCTCCGCTGCCATCCATCAGCAAAAAGGCATGCAAAGCTGAATATCAGTAGAAAGAAAAACATTTGTCAGAAAGATCATAAAAATATGTTTCCCTATAAGTTTCCAAACTATGGGTATTTGTAATATGCAATCTGGATTTAAAGGGCTTTGCTGATGGCAGAAATTAGATTTTTTTTAAAAGGCTTGCATGTGTGACCACGAAGAGACGTGTGACCCCAGGGCTCCAATCCTGCAATCAGATCTGAGTGGATGTGCCCCGCTACCACACAGTCTCCCATTGAAGTCAATGTGGTTCTGCATGGGCCCTGTGGTCCATGCATGGAGATCAGCTAGCAGTAACAGGGCACAAACCTACCCACTGTAATAATAATTTTCCAGCTTTTATGAGTACATTCTAATATGCAAGCTGTATTTATCTGATTTTAATGTATTCAGTAAATACGTTGTTGTAGAATCCCTGGCCTCAGATACCTAGATATTATTGTAATTAGGGCTGTCAAGCGATTTAAAAAATTAATCGCAATTACTTGCATGATTAAAAAAATTAATCATGCGATTAATTGTGTCGTTAAATTATAGAATACCATTTATTTAAATACTTTTGGATGTTTTCTACATTTCAAATATATTGATTTTTATTACAACACAGAATGCAAAGTGTACCGTGCTCACTTTATATTTATTTTTGATTACAAGAATTTGTACTGTAAGAAAACAAAAGAAATAGTATTTTTCAATTCACCGAATACAAGTACTGTAGTGCAATCTCTTTATCATGAAAGTTGAACTTACAAATGTAGAATTACGAACAAAAAAACCTGCAACTGTGAAAGTAAAACAAAGTAAAACAGTGTAAAATTTTAGAGCCTGCAAGTCTACTCAGTCCTACTTCTTGTTCAGCCAAACAAGTTTGTTTACATTTGCTGGAGATAATGCTTCTTGCTTCTTATTTACAATGTCACCTGAAAGTGAGAACAGGCGTTCTCATGGCAGTGTTGTAGCCATCATCGCAAGATATTTATGTGCCAGATGCACTAAAGATTCATATGTCCATTCATGCTTCAACCACCATTCTAGGGGATATGCGTCCATGCTGATGACGGGTTCTGCTTGATAACAATCCAAAGCAGTGCAGACCGATATATGTTCATTTTCATCATCTGAGTCAGATGCCACCAGCAGAAGGTTGATTTTCTTTTTTTGGTGGTTCAGGTTCTGTAGTTTCTGCATCTGAGTGTTGCTCTTTTAAGACTTCTGAAAGCATGTTCCACACCTCATCCCTCTCAGATTTTGGAAGGTACTTCAGATTCTTAAACCTTGGGTTGAGTGCTGTGGCTATTTTTAGAAATCTCACATTGGTACCTTCTTTGCATTTTGTCAAATCTGCAGTGAAAGTGTTCTTAAAATGAACAATATGTGCTCTATCATATGAAAAATATGGTAGAAGGCGGGTAAAACGGAACAGGGGACATTCAGTTCTCCCCCAAGGAGTTCAGTCACAAATTTAATTAACACATTTTTTTAAACGAGCGTCATCAGCATGGAAGTATGTCCTCTGGAATGGTGGCTGAAGCATGAAGGGGCATACACATTTTAGCATATCTGGAACGTAAATATTTTGCAATGTCAGCTACAAAAGTGCCATGCAAATGCTTGTTCTCACTTTCAGGTGACATTGTAAATAAGAAGCAGGCAGCATTTAAACGTAAACAAACTTGTTTGGCTTAGCAATTGGCCGCACAAGAAGTAGGACTGAGTGGACTTGGAGGTTCTGAAGTTTTATATTTTTTTGGTTTTGAGTGCAGTTATGTAACAAAAAAAATCTATATCTGTAAGTTGCACTTTCACCATAAAGAGATTGCTCTACAGTACTTGTATGAGGTGAATTGAAAAATACTATTTCTTGACTCATTTTTACAGTGCAAATATTTATATACTATGATTTCAATTACAACACAATACTACATATATGAAAATGTAGAAAAACATCCAAAATATTTAATAAGTTTCAATTGGTATTCTATTGTTTAACAGTGCAATTAAAACTGCAATTAATCGTGATTAATTTTTTAATCACGATTAATTTTTTGAGATAATTACGAGTTAACTGCAATTAATCGACAGCCCTAATAGTAATTAATGTTATACACATCTATTGGTGTGTCCATGTACACACATTAAACATTAGCTCAAAGGCAGATTTTACTGGAAGTACAATATATACCCTTTATGTTGTGCCTCAGCCCGTCTTATTGCTGTTCTGAAATAAAATGTCTACATAAAGATGAGGAAAAGACCTGGGCACTGCAGTAATGTATATGACATAATTCAGAGTCCTTTAGAGAAGAATGCTGTAGGGAGTTCTACAGTCAGGTTACACCACTATGCATCGTCTGCAGCAAGTTTTCCAACACTGCACTAATAGAATGTACTGGCTCAAAGGCACTTAGTTGCCAAAGAGTCTTGTGGGATTTATCCTATCTGGGAAAAGGCTCAAAATGCTTGCACTCCTTTCAAGTGCTTTGCTACCAGACTGATCAGTCATGATTTGAATAAGCTAACAGTACATTTATTTGTTTTATTCGTTGTATTAGTTGACCCTTACACTCAGATCTCTCTGGTAAATGTCATCTCTGCGTATGCCCACCAGAGGCAGATTAGGGATTTGTGAGGCTCTGGGACAGAGCAAGTGGGGGCCCTCCCTACCCTTTCTGCCTGCAGTTCCCCCTACCCGAGAAATGGGGTCAGGGTGCAAAAGCTTCCCCACCTGCCCAGCGCTCCTGCAGGGAAATGGAGTCGGGGCTTCCCCCACACCCCGGCAGGAGCGCCAGGTAGGCTGGCAGAGCGGGCTGGAGCACAGGGGCATGCATTTTTCCAGGGGCCCCCGCATTGGTCAGGGCCCCTGAGCATGGATCCCATCGACTAATCCACCACTGATGACCACTGTCCAGTTGCAGCCAGCAACCACTGTTCCAAAAATACTTGATGAATTGGAGCTTTCAGGGTATTTCCAATGCTAGACACCAGCAGCTATCCAAAGTCTTCTTCCTGAGGAATGAGTGCCTGGGCAGGTTGCAACTAGCCACATAGATTAAAGATAGAGAGAAGAGGAAGCTAGATTGCATAAGAGAGGGAAAGAAAATAAGCATGATATCACTGAGAGAGAAAGGAAAGAATGCCAAAGAATGGAAATAATATAGAAAAGAAAAAACAGACTTTGAATAACACAGGTAGCAGATCATATTTTAATGAAGAGCTCTGACTACTGTTCACAAACAGTTGTGGCAAGAATAGGGCTGAGTGTATAGCTGGAAAAATTATTCATGGATATTTTTACAGATTCACAGTTGCTTTTTGTTTTAGGCAGGTTCCGAATATTTGTGTGAAAGTCTCCAACATCCAGGTGAAAAAAAAAAAACCCTCTCTGATCTTTACGTTAATAATACCTGGGTAAACATTCCAACAAGGGATTTCATTGCACAAATGAGAGTAATCACTCCGCACCTTATTGTACTGAAGTTTCAGCTAAGGTCTCTTGATTTCCAAGAACAATATGTCTGCTGGTAAAAGTTGGTTATGTTTGTCTATGCATCTTACCTTTAGGAAATGAAAATCCATTATTGCCCATACCTTTTTATGGGTTTTTCTTGCTGCAGTTATTCTAGCTTCATTATTTAGTTATAAATGTCTCAAAATGTATTTCATTTGGTTTCCTATTTGGAGGCAATGTCATCTGGAGAGAGATATGCCTCAGGTAGCTTGTTCTAAAGCAGGTCTCTTACTCTAGATTTTGTGTTTTAAAATTAATCATGAATCCCCACCATCATATATTAAATAGGTGAGATAAAGTGTAAAAACAAGGGCTGTACCTGATACTTGAAAGTTGCTATTCCTGACAGCACTTCATCTTTTTCATGCCCACATTGGCTTTTATCCTAGCCCATCTATTCCTTAATGTAAGTGTTATAAATTGCTATAAAGTGCCATAAAATATACTAAACATAAATCAATATTTCTTGGTTAAAAAACCTGGAAGTGCTGATGAAGCTCAGGTTTATTATATGTACTGAACCCACAATGTGTCTTCATTTTTTTACCTTAATCATTTTCTCTTAATCATTCTCCCTGGTTTGTGTGGGCATACACATTTGTTCTTTACAAATCAAAAAGTTAGTGAAAATTACTAATGTAGACCTACTGAAATATCTAACATTTTAACCGGCAACTTTAATAAGGACATACTCTGGGCTGGAGTGTCATTCTGTATGATCCTGGTAAATCAGGTATTTTGGGTATGATTAACTAATTAGGAGCCAATTCAGCAAACTATTTAAGAATGCACTTAACATTAAACATGAAGCCAAGCATGTGCTTAAATACTTTGCTGAATCAAGGCCTTAATGAGGAAGTGTGGTGTTGCAGTCCTATTTGCCATGAAAATTCATCATCATCGTGGAATTCAGCTCATGAAAGAAGAATTTATGATTTGTGTAGGGAATATGAAAGAAATATGACACCTGTGTGGTGCATTAAATACTAGGCAACCACATGCATTTACATTTTTGCTATCATATTACTGTGAATTATGTTTTTGGATGTGACAGAACATCCTTCATATTAAAAGGGCAGTTTGATTCCATATCCAGCTGATGATATCTACATATTTAAATATGATTATTATTTAAATTCTCAGTTTAAAGCCAGGGATGGATTCCTCTGTCCTTGATTGGTTTTGGGGTTTTGGCCACAGGAATTTTTGGGGAATACGACATATGCAAGTAATGGTCTTTCTACAGGGGATTCCAACAAACAGCTGGCAGAGAAGCAAATTTGTCTTTAAGGAGGGATAGTTTTTATGCTTGAGTGTTCGGTAGAACCCTAGATAGTCATTACTGAGCCTGGTTCTACAATCAGATCCATACAGGTAGACTCTTTTGTCCACATGAAGCCCCACTGACTTCAATGATCTCAAGAGCCGACGCTATTCCTGAAGCTAGTTGTGTAATTTGAACTTTAGCAGAACCTTAAACATAAGTTTTTTGGGAAAAATTAATCTGAATTTTTAAGCAACAAATTTGAAAAATTAATAAGTTTTTGTTTTCTCCCCCATTAGCCTTGGAAATTCCATTCCCCACCTCCCTGACTGGCAATCAGCACCATTCTTCTAAACCACTGAGTGCTGGATGGGACTTTCTTTGGAGCTTGTCAATGTGTTCCCTTAATTGTATGAAGAATTTGTGACGGTGGAGAGCCCAGCAAAAGAAATCAGAGCCAGGACTCTACAGCTGCACACAGAAAAAAGGGGCACAGCTAAGAAAACCAGTTAAATTACAATCCACCATAAGCAAAAACACAAACAAAAAGACAGAATTTTACTTTGTAAAAAAATTAAAACTTTCACATATTTCATCCCGGTAGGAAAAACAACAATCCAATATTGGCAAAGACATTTAATCTTTTTTTTTTTTAAATACCAAAAAAATACAAAATAGGTGACTGTTGCTCAGTACACTTTTTAAAAAATATATTCCTTAAAAAACAAAACAAAAAAACCCCCCAACAATCTGTTTTCAAAGTGCGTATTGAAATTTGTAAAGTTGTGATAAGTGGTAATTTCTTACAACGTAGAATTCTGCCAACTTTTAACACCTGATGCATTTTAATTTAAGAATGAAGAGATGTCGTTAGAGATGGTCAGCAAAATTCCAGCAAAACATTTTGTTGGAATCTGCAGATTCCAGGAAATGAAAACATTTTGTAGAGATGGTTTAGTTTTGACAAAGATCCAATCAACCCCAGGCAGGTTTTGAATTCTGCCTGTTTCCTGCCAGAATGCCCACCTTTTTCCTTGGTAGCTCATGACTTGCCTTGGAGTCAGGAACCCCAGAGATTTCAGGGTCCATAACTCTGGGACTGCCCACCTGGTAGACTGCCTTAGAATCTAGGACTCCAGGATTTCATTCCGCTTTCATGGAGGATTTCCAAGTCTTCCACGAAAGGACCTTTCTCCAGCCAGCTCCAGTTACAGTCTCTTACAGTGAAGAATTCTGCTGTTACTAAAAAAAAAAAACCCTCCCACAAAACAAACAAACAACCCCTAAACTTTGTTAGTATTTTTGACAGTAACAAGAAAACTTCTCCTATTTAGAACATGCAAACTGCAGAATCCTTGCCTCGGTGCTCAAGTTGCTTATAAATACACCTTTTACATCTTTGTGAATTAGTTAATGAAGACTAAGAGTACTTGTGGCACCTTAGAGACTAACACATTTATTTGAGCATAAGCTTTCGTGAGCTACAGCTCACTTCATCGGATGCAACACGAAAGCTTATGCTCAAATAAATGTGTTAGTCTCTAAGGTGCCACAAGTACTCCTTTTCTTTTTGAGAATACAGACTAACACGCCTGCTACTCTGAAACCTGTCATTAATGAAGACTGCTTCCCTTCAAGAGCAGCCACAAAGAAAATAGCGATTCAAAGTGCAGTATTTAGTAGTCACTTGAGAAAAAATGTTTGCTAATTGCTAGAAGCAATCAGGAGGACTTTGGTTTACACACTTGCCAACAGTGCCAAATTCTGATCTCAGACACATGCCTACATAAATCTCATTATGTATTTCAGGACAGAATTTAAAATTGTTAATATGTTAGAGCTTTACTTGTCTCTTACAAAAAGATACTTTAGTCCTGTAGCCTTACATTTAAAGGTTACATTATCATCATCATCATCAGAAAGGGAGCAAATATGAATTCAGGATTACAGTAAAGTATAATCTAAACATTTTTTCCTCCCCTGTGAGTGGATGAGTGAGCGCTTCTCAGAATTTGTTTGCAGCTTTTACAATTTATTGGGCCAGATCTTCAGCTGGTAAAAAATGGCATTAGGGAAGTCAACAGATGTATGTCTGTTTACACCAGCTGAAGATATTGTCCATTGTTGTCAGACAGTTTGCTTGGTTTTCATACAACATTAGCTGTCAACCAAATATGTTACAACAGTGGCATGAAGCATCATACTAGGGCCACTAATTTTATTGACAGCACGCAACTTTTTTTTTTTTTTTTAAAAGAGAAAGGTTTCTTAGCATGATGAGGGCCACTGCACTTGAGAAACTGCATTCAGAGCTCAGCAACAAAACTCAGCCCAGGAACTGCAGTGACAATGATTAACAAGTTTCCAGAAGTTAATATACCAGGAAAAGGGGTTGCTCCTTAGGAGGTTGAGCAGTGGAGAGTGGAAGTTAAAATGAGCTGTACACCACTGAGCTGGAACAAGCTGCTGTTGGGTCATTGATCTGCACTATTCTGTCAGGGCACCACTTTGATATTGTTAATTTTCAATGACAAAAGACTTGTTCTAATATGGGCTGCAGAATGAAGGGGCCAGAAAAAACAAAAGGGAAAACAAGAAGAGACCAGCTTCACCCAACCCAAACCACGGAGAATTCCAAAAACTGTGCCACAAATAATACCCACAAACAGTAAGGACTCTCTTTTACTGTATGAATCAAACAGCTTCTTAACTGGTGTAAATTGCATTGTTCCTTTGAAGTGAATGAAGCTATGCCATTTTATACTGGCTGATGGTCTGGTCCATTTACAATGACAGTGATGCTGTGCCTAAGAATTAAAGGGTTTTTTTTCCTTCTGTAGGGTGTGTGTATATATATAGAATTGTACAATTTTTTTTTAATAAACATCGAAATCTAAAGCTCTCCACACATCAATCCCTTTTTATGACCCCTCATATAATGATAGGTGTGAAAAGGTGCATAAACCTCATAGAAGTTCATCTATCAGAAAGAAGAATGCTCATTCTAAAAACAGGGTAATGAATTATTGTTTGGATCCTCTGTAATAAACTTGAAATAAAGCCCTTAAATTTCAGAGTTTTACTGTCAGTGAGACAGTCATTAGTTCTTATGACTGAATTTCCACTCCATAACATTCATCAGCGTCCCAAAACAGTCCTTCTGCACTTTCCCTAGGGAAAACTAAAGTGCAGCTCTGTGGATTCTCTGTCTTGAGGTTTCAATGACATACATGCCAAACTTTACCACAACTCAAGGTTTCCAAGTCCTGTAAACAGTCCAGACACAGCAGATGGTTGAATATTCCACTTTTTCTTCCACATGTATTGCCTCTCATCTGGCCAAGCATGGAATATGGCCATCACATAATACAGTGTGAGCTCAATGAGCATGCGGATTCTCAGATTGGGAAATGGTTCTACCAGACATCAGCTCATGGTCTCTGGGGGTTTGTATACAGAGGGAGAAGTGGCAAGTTTGAAGATCAGTGCAAACTAGTGACTGAGCTTCAATGCTTCCACCACTCAAACATAATAAAAAGGAGATTTAAAAGAAAATTAGTAAACCTGAGAAATGAGTTACTTACTCGAAAAAGCAATAAAGATTTTTGAGTTCAAGACCTTCAAGCTAGCAAACAGAGAAAATAAGCTAGCATTTTATGGGGGTTTGTGAGTGAACTTGGGCTGGGGACTACTCAGCCAGTCAGCTGCTGGGCTCAGTATGAAGTAGTAATGATATAGAGCAGAGGTGGGCAAACTACGGCCCGTGGGCCACATCCGGCCCACGGGACTGTCCTGCCCGGCCCCTGAGCTCCTCGCTGGAGAGGCTAGCCCCCGTCCCCTCCCCTGCTGTCCCCCCTAGCCATGCCGCCAGGCAGGCAGCGCTCTGGCCCACCGCTCCTGTCTGGCAGTGTGGCGGCTTGGCTGGCTCTGGCATGGTAAGGGGCAGGGGGAACAGGGGGTCCCGAGGGGCAGTCAGGGGACAGGGAGCAGTTGGATGGAGAGGGGGTTCGGGGTGGGCAGTCAGGAGATGGGGAGCAGTGGGAGTTGGATAGGGGGTGGGGTCCCAGGGGCAGTTGGGGCGGGAGTGTGGATAGGGGTTGTGACAGTCAGGAGACGGGGGCGTTGGATGGGGAGGGTCCTGGGGGGCGGTTAGGCGCAGGGGGTTCTGGGAGGGGGCGGTCGGGGTCAAGGAGCAGGGGGGGTTGGATGGATTGGGGGTTCTGAGGGGGACAGGAAGTGGGAGGGGGCGGATGGGGGTCAGGGGCCAGGCTGTTTGGGGAGGCACAGCCTTCCCTACCCGGCCCTCCATACGATTGTGCAACCCCGATGTGGTCCTTGGGCCAAAAAGTTTGCCCACCCCGATATAGAGTAAACATTTATCTAAAATATCCATCTTAAGTTAATTAACCAGAGAGGATGAAACAAATGCAGTCACATGGCAGCATGAGAATAGACAGGGTCAGCTAAGCTGGAGGAAAGCAGGAAACAGCTTGAATAAGCTAAGCAGTTGCTGTGGGCTATTTGATTATGTCTGTTGTGTGGGAAAAGTTAAAACAATGCGTTGAATAACTATGGTCTGAATGGATAAACTGTTTTGTTTCAAAGTACCAGCCCGAGCCTTTGCTCCCAAATGACTATTAACCCCAACTTCAAACTTTTGGGGAATTCAAATAAGGTTGATCTTTCAACTGTCTTATTCTCAGTATTTCCTGATTTTGGCTTGGGTTTAAAGCAAAAATACTGACATGCTAGAGCTTCTCTCAAACTCTTGGATCAAATGGTTTACGCCATCATTATAGGCTCAGGAATAGCCTGAATCTCTCTGTCAGGCAGACTACAATTTAACAATTCAGATTGTTACTTGACCCTTGGATCAGATCAACATATTTTGAGTCTTCAGAATTTAGATATAGTATTTCTCAAGTTTTAATTATTTTTTTTTCAGCATTTGAGAGGTACCTTTCATTGGCTTAGCAACAAATGTATGTGAAGCAGTGTACAATGCACTAAACAGTCAGTCTGTCTGAAAGAGTTCACAGCCTAAGATATTTTAGATTGAGCAGTTACAGGTTTGCTTTTTCAGTCTAGACTTAAAGCATATAAATCCTCTGAGATCCATCCAATTTTTCAGGGGTATTGTTTTATTTTTACTTATAAATTACAAAGTTTTGGAATGCAGTTCATGGAAGTCACAGTGCATGACCAATTTGTTTTGTATTCTACTGTGACGTCATTATACCAGGTCTGTGTAACAGTGAGTTGTGCTCTGAATTTTAAAATGTCTAGTTTTGTAAATACATGCAAAAAATTTACAAGTGATTAGACTTAGTGAGCACTATCTATTCAAAGTTTTCTGGCCATGGGCTTACTTCAGTGCTATGGATTCATTAAATGGCCCTAGAAACCTTTTGGATCCACTGTACAGCCTAGATAGACATTTTATAATTCAAATCTCTCTGATGCAGAATCAATATTGCTGCTATTCTAACTATAGTCATGCTCTGTAAAGTCAACATTTCAAGTGTTTAATTGAAACCAAACTACAGAATTAAATAAACCCTTCAGGTTACAAGGAGCATGGGGGGAAAAAAAGGCAAGATACCCTCCAATTCAGTAAAAAGCAGGTGACACCTTTTTGATAGCCTCAACGGAATGATCTGTGCATAGGGCCATGCAATCTATACATAGTGCTCAGCACCCAGGAGCTCTCAGTGTCCCCAGTTCTCACTTCTGGTAATCTAGCCATTTATTTAAGTGCTTAAATTGGAGCTGTTGGGTGCGGAACTCTTGTGGAAAAAAAAAATCTAGCTTTTCAATAATGAACTGCTTCTGAGCAATTTCCGCCGTACCAGGCAAAATTATTTCCACCATTTTTTTCTTAAAGAAATATTTCTACTAGGATTATCCCAGGAAAAAAAAATCACACCCTACGTTTATGTTTTGAGCCACATTATGACCTCTTCAAAATTTCTTGGCATTGATGCAGTTAAGAATCTTCCTCCAAACCCACATCTGCTGTTCCGGGTTTTCCTTTTTTCTAGACACCACTGAGAAAGAATGGATGGCGGTATTTGAAAATCCACAAGACAAGCAGTATTGTCTCTAGTAGGTTGAAAGAATCATCCTCAAACTTAGTATGTGAAGATCCAGAGGGCACCCCTGAGCCTAACAACATGTGGTAGTACCAACAGCAGATGAAGTAGACAACATAGTCTTGAGTTCTGAAGCAGCAGAGAGGTCACATGGATTTATGGAACATAATGTGACCCAAGGACCTCTTGATGCCAATTGGCAGAGGGCACAGAAGCACATAAGGGTACAAGGATCCCCCCTGAGTTCTCCAAATGGGGTCATGTAAGATCTTTATGAAAGCATAAGTCACACTGGTCACCATAACCATTGTGAAATGTATGAAAAATGTGAGGAGCTATGTATTTATGCTGAAAATTGTGTTCTCTAGGTCCTATACTTCAAAGCAGCTCACTCAAAGGTAGTGTATCTTGGGACAATCTTCTCCAGACAGGAGATGGGAGACACTTATCTCTCTGGTGGACCGTTGTGTATCTCACAATAAAAATCTATTAGCATTCTAACTCAAATGCTAATGAAGAGCTGGTGGTGACTTCAGATGCAAATTAAAACAGGAAGAGGTAAATGGGTGGGATATTTTTTACATGAACATCAGGAATCTGTTATGGTATATTTGGAGGTGCTGAGACATACACCAGGATACTTCCACCTGCGAAGACAAGTTGCCAGCAGGCTTGATCTCATGAAAGGGGCATCTTGGCCAACCTGGCTGAAAACTCTGGGAAAAGGACTTAGGGGAATGCCTGGAGAGTTAAGTTTAGGTGCTAGAAAGCGTGTTACAATTTTATTTTACATTTGTTTCCCATATTTTTACTTTATCACTTGATTCTCTGCTCTGTAATCATAAAAAAAAAACTTATTCTTGTTCTTACTATATAGTCTAAATGCTGTGTGTTAAATAGAGTGGGAATCCTACATTGACTCTTGTAAGCTGGGGTGTACTACTCATTTGGCAGTAATAAATCAGTGTCCTGTGAGTGTTCACAGGCACAGGGGCTGAGCACCCCAGTGGAATGCTTGGAGGACCTGGGGGTTGGTGTGTGCCTATATGAGCCTGTAGGGAGACAATGAGGCTTGGAAGGCAGTGCTTATGTTGCCAGATGCTGGTGGAGCCAGGGAGCTTATCTACAGCAGGCACACAGAAGAGACGTTCTCATGCTAAGGGCAGATGATCGCAAAGTGCCTCAAAACCCTGGGTATTCCTCAGAAGTGTTCCATATAACTGCCTATTTGGTAGGCCAGTACTCTTTTGCAGTTGTGAAAACATAAATAACTAGTTCAGATCTGGTATTTTTCCACATATTGAGACCAGTGCTAGATTAATATTACAAACTGTGGCATCCAAAAAACAAAGTGTTAATCAACAAAGCTCCCATTCACTCTACAAAGTAAGTAACATTCTGTTAGTCTTTAAGGTGCCACCAGACTCCTGGTTGTTTTTGTGGATTCAGACCAACATGGCTACCCCCTAATATTAGAGAGAAAGGATGGTCTTGTGGTAAAAGCCATTCATTAAGCATCAGGAGATCTGGGTTCTGTTCTCAGCTACATTACTGGCCTCATGTGATTGCTTAATCATAGTGTTTTCAGCCTCCATTTGTAAATGGGGATAATAATTCTCTTTGCCTACTTAGATATAGATTTCTGGGGTGGCAGATCAATTATGTGTTTGCACAGTGCCCATCAAGATTAGCCCCTGATCTCAAATGAGGTCTTAGTCACTCCTATAATACAAATAATTTGTCTTCAGTGGAGATATTCCACAAGTCAATTTGGCTCAGTGTAACAACATGCAATATGGAAGGTTCTTCATTAATGCCATGCAGCAAATTGATGCATCCAGCTATGCTGAATACTTACTGATCTTTTCTATGAGACACTTTTCTTATCCAAACCAACTGAAAGTTCCACTTTAAGGTTGTGAACTAAAGTTGAGTGAGTAACAGAATACCCAACCTAAATGACTGTGCTGGTATCTTAAAACTGGTTATATTTCTGGATGTGTTGGATACCAAATACACTCGTTTTGAATGAGGTTGCTGCAGGAACTACTACCCCTTAGATCAGGGGTGGGCAAATGTTGGGGTTTGGAAGTTTTATGGCGGGCCATGAATGCTCACAAAATTGGGAATTGGAGTGCAGGAGAGGGTGATGGCGCTGGCTGGGAGTGTGGGCTCTGGGGTAGGGCCAGAAATGAGAAGTTCAGGGTGCAGGAGGGTGCTGTGGGCTAGGAGCGAGGAGGAGTCGGGGTGCAGGCTCTGGAAAGCACTCACCTCAAACAGCAGAGGCACGGCCAGGCATCTTTGCATGCTGCCCTGTCTGTAGGCATCACCTCTGAAGCTCCTATTGGGAGCTGCGGGGGCAGTGCTTGGGGCGGGGGCAGCATGTGAAGCCTCCTGGCTGCCCCTACACATAGGAGCTGGAGGGTGGGAGAAGGGAACATGTTGCTCCTTCCAGGAGCCGCGCGGAGTGGGGCAAGCCCCAGACCCTGCTCCCCGACTGAAGCTTGAGGTCCAGATTAAAACATCTGAAGGGCTGGATGCAGCCCCTAGGTCATAGTTTGCCTGCCTTAAATGGTTGATCAACCAGAACTGAGTCACTCTTCCCAAAAGCCCCCAAATGCTAATTCATGTAAATGGGATTAGTGGAGAAAATAAAAGGTCCCTTTCAGCATCATTCTCTGGCTATCCCAGGGCATCTTAAATTGACCACCCCGTTTAAATGTAAACTCCTTGGGATAATGTCTTTATGTACTGTGCTAAAGATACTGTTGTACCTTAACAACAACAGCTAATCCCCAAAATACTTCATTCAAAGGATGTATAATTCATAGTGGCTGACATAAATAATGGCCTGCAGTAGTTTAAAGAGCCAAGCTCCTGATCTAAAAATTGGAATTTTTATCTTGTGTGGTTGATGTCAGGAAACCATTTCCAAATTGGGCATGTCCATTTATGTTTAGAGGTTCATTGTCATGTAATTAATACATTGGATCAGAACCCCTGCTGGTGTCACACTGATTTACACCAGCTGTAAATCTGACCCTTTATGTTCAGCTAGTGGAGTAAGACTGTCTGCTGTAACTCTAGATAATTAAGTTTAAACAAACAGCCGGGTCTGTGATTAAAATCCAAAAAGCTGTCCTCAGAGTACATTGTAAAGAGGTTGAGGAGCAATGAAGGAACCCAATGTTAACATCTACATAGTCTGAAAGTAAAACAACTGTCAGCTTCCATCTATTTCCCTCTTTTCGCCCCTAGTTACAAAAAAATTGGGAATTTTTTCTCTTGGAAGAAATATAGCCAAATAATTGCTAGAAATTTGCATATATATTTTGCTATTAAGGGTTAAGGTTTATTCACCCATATTAGTTTCTTTTCTTTTTTTTTAATTTTCAAACACACAAAAGAGTGGGAGGGACTGATAAGGCCCTATTGTAGTATTATATAATATAACGAAAGCTGAGGTCATGTTGACCTGCTCCGCTAGAGTACATCATCTACTTGCAAAAAAGAAAACAAATTGTGTCACATTTTATTCCATCCATGGTTGTAAAGGAAAGGGATATTTTGTGAAACTGAATAATGTATTAAAACAACTAAGAAGAAAGACTGATAATTAAACGTGTTCTGTAATTCAATCCCAGCCTGAACAATGAATCTACTCTTTCGGTAATACTTCTTTTTAATTGCAGAAATGACAGCTCTGAGTGGCTCAGACCTTCGCTGTCATCTTCAACACAGTCAAAGCCAATAAAGAAAAAGACCTAAAATACAGTTAATTCTTTTTGCCTCCACTTTTCCATTCAAGTCTCTCCACAGAATGCAGAAGGGCAGCAAGACCTGAAACTGGGATAGTTAGCAGTTATTTTTCAAGATTTAACAGTTTAGCAATTAGATTATTCAGTGGCAGGGCTTCCCAACAATGGTCCAGGAAGCTGAGAGGACTCTCTGAAGTCAATTAGACTGTTTGCAGAGTAAGGAACCGCTCAGTATGAATAATGGTGACAGAATCAAGCTTTAGGACAGTTACTGCAGAATATCAGAGTAATTAAATTAACTTTGGACAGCCAAATGATTAAGCTCAAAGGGCTGTGAGATCTGGTAACTATAATGGAACCAGGAGGTCTTTACTAAAAAGTAGAGCTGTTCAGAAAAATTCTGAGAAAACCATTTTGGGGGGCAGCAGTGACATGATTTTTGTCAATTTCAATTTCAGTCAGCAGCTGCTGGGGCTCCCAGGCTCTGCTATAGCCTACCAGAGCCAAAGAGCATATTTCATTTTGGAAACACCATATTTCTGAAATGAAATATTCTGGGATTTCAATTCCATTAAAAAGTTCAAGTTTTGGGTTTTTTTTGTTTTTTTTTTCTCCAAAATCTTAAAAATTTTAACACGATGGAAAATCCATTTCCTATCCAGTTCTACTAAAGACTCCTAGCAAGGCCAAGACTGATTTCTAGCCCCTATGTCAGTATGTAGATACATAAAGAAAAAAGGGCTTATCCTAAATGTAAATCATCATGGGCTCACTGAAATCAATGGAGCTATGTTGATTTACAGCTAAGATTCGGGCCTAAAGAACTTGAACAAGAGAGAAGCACAGGTCTACCGAAAGTACTCTTGCTACTCTCTGGCAGGTAACTCTAGCAATTTCCATATGCACATGGGTACATTATTGGTTGTAAATAAACATCCTTTCCCTTCCGTGCATGTATTAATGCTGCTGCCTTCTTCAACCTATCATTTGGCAGACTGCTCCAGATTCCCATAACACTTTCAGAGGAACAATCCTTCCTGGTAGTTGACATAAACTTCATCCCTGAGTTTAATTTGGGGCTATACGTAATATCCCTGGAATCCATTGCTATCACAGAGTTAAAATTCACGGGGGCAGGGAGGGCTGGTGGCCCACTTCTCAAGAGCTCTATAAATTCCAGTCGTCCCCTGCGATCCCAAAATAGCTAGGTCTTTATATTGACATGACCAGCAGTGAAATAGTGAACACTGTTGACATTTAACTAATCATCAGTAGGAGTAACAGTTAACATTCCACTCAAAAGAGTGGAACCACTTAACGCTGTTGCTGCAGGCTATTTGCAGACTCATCCCACTGTGGTCTTGTGAGGTGATTTTCGTGTGCATCTATAATAGCTGGAAACTCATCCTTCATGAACTGATGGGTTCCCAGAGAAGCATCAGTATTATCACCTTAAATACCAGCGCACTTAGGAGCCCTAGTCATGGACCAGGACCCCAGTACGTGTCAGCTCTTTGAGATACCTACATACAGCCAGATTTTTCCTGGGTGCTGTGCAGGGGTGCAGTAGTGAGAGAGATGCAGGCTGCATTTTCCCCTCTGAATGTCCTATGTATGGAATGATTGGGTTGTGAGAACCTGAGGGTCTAGAGCCTGCAGCTGGTGGCTTTTAGGAGGATGCCGTTTCCACACCACCATTCTACAGCTCGACTGGAGTAGGGGGCAGCAGCTTAAGAACCTTGTAGGCTCAGGCTTCACTGGATGCCGTGCCCATGGAGGCCCTGATTGCCTTATTCATGCTATTTAAGGCCTTGAGGAAATACTGTACAATTAGGTGGACCCCTGCTTGCTGCTGCAAACAGGCCCTGCTGCATTTCTTGACATTGCTCCTGGTTCTGGGTTCCCTGCCCTGGTCCTGACCCCTCGCCCTGTTCCTGCTCCACTACCCCAGCCTTGGTGGACCTGCTGGGCTTTGGACTCTGCACAGACAATGACTACGACCTGACCCTTTGGTGCAAGCTGATTTTCGGAAAGGGCGTTGATCACAGTGAGCTCAGTTTTGAAGTCAAAATAGGAGTACATCAGGGGTGTGTCATCTCTGCAATCTTCTTCAACATTGCCATCAACTGGGTAATGCAGCGTACAACAAAAGACACGCCAAGAGGCATAAAATGGACACTTCTCATCCCTTGAAGACCTGGACTTTGCAGATGATGTTGCTCTCCTCTCACATACCCAACACCATATAGAAGAAAAAACTCGACTCAAGGCATTCAGCCAGCAAACTGGACTGAAAAGCAACCGCAATTAGACAGATATCATGACCTTTAATATTGCCTTACCATCACTAGTATGGATAGAGGATTATCTTCTCACCAATATAGAAACATTCACATACTTGGGCAGCACCATCAGCCAGGACGGTGGAACAAGACAGGATATCTGGAACAAAATCAATAAAGCCAGAAACACCTTCAGGAGCTTAAATACAGTCTGGAAATCATCAAAATACAACACCAAAACCAAACTCAAGATTTATCAGAGCTGCATACTTTCAACACTACTTTATAGTGCAGCATGCCGGGGAATGAGAAACTATGACATGTCCAAACGGTCTTCATTCCATACAACCTGCCTCAGAAAAATCCTCCGTTAAATAAACATAGCATATATCACACTGGTAGATGTGCAGGTGAACAAGCCTCTGATAGTATGGCTGATGTGATTAGGCCCTATGATGGTGTCCCCTGAAAAGCAGCATCACTTGCCCCATAACCTCAGCTGTGCAGAACACAATGCCATCCACAGCCTCAGAAACAACTCTGACATCATAATCAAAAAGGCTGACAAAGGACGTGCTGTCGTCATCATGAATAGGTCGGAATATGAACAAGAGGCTGCTAGGCAGCTCTCCAACACCACTTTCTACAAGCCATTATCCTCTGATCCCACTGAGGATTACCGAAAGAAACTACACCATTTGCTCAAGAAACTCCCCGAAATAGCACAAGAACAAATCCGCACAGACATACCCCTGGAACTCCGACCTGGGGTATTCTATCTGCTACCCAAGATCCATAAACGTGGAAATCCTGGGCGCCCCATCATCTCAGGCATTGGCACCCTGACAGCAGGATTGTCTGGCTATGTAGACTCCCTCCTCAGGCCCTATGCTACCAGCACTCCCAGCTATCTTCGAGACACCACTGACTTCCTGAGGAAACTACAATCCATCGGTGATCTTCCTGAAAACACTATCCTGGCCACTATGGACGTAGAAGCCCTCTACACCAACATTCCACACAAAGATGGACTACAAGCCGTCAGGAACAGTATCCCCGATAATGTCACGGCAAGCCTGGTGGCTGAACTTTGTGACTTTGTCCTCACCCACAACTATTTCACATTTGGAGACAATGTATACCTTCAAATCAGCGGCACTGCTATGGGTACCCGCATGGCCCCACAGTATGCCAACATTTTTATGGCTGACTTAAACAATGCTTCCTCAGCTCTAGTCCCCGAATGCCCCTACTCTACTTGCGCTACATTGATGACATCTTCATCATCTGGACACATGGAAAAGAAGCCCTTGAGGAATTCCACCATGATTTCAACAATTTCCATCCCACCATCAACCTCAGCCTGGACCAGTCCGCACAAGAGATCCACTTCCTAGACACTACGGTGCTAATAAGCAATGGTCACATAAACACCACCCTATACCAGAAACCTACTGACCGCTATTCCTACCTACATGCCTCCAGCTTTCATCCAGACCACACCACATGATCCATTGTCTACAGCCAAGCTCTACGATACAACCGCATTTGCTCCAACCCCTCAGACAGAGACAAACACCTACAAGATCTCTATCAAGCATTCTTACAACTACAGTACCCACCTGCTGAAGTGAAGAAACAGATTGACAGAGCCAGAAGAGTACCCAGAAGTCACCTACTACAGGACAGGCCCAACAAAGAAAATAACAGAATGCCACTAGCCATCACCTTCAGCCCCCAACTAAAACCTCTCCAACGCATCATCAAGGATCTACAACCTATCCTGAAGGACGACCCATCACTCTCACAGATCTTGGGAGACAGGCCAGTCCTTGCTTACAGACAGCCCTCCAACCTGAAGCAAATACTCACCAACAACCACACACCACACAACAAAAACACTAACCCAGGAACCTATCCTTGCAACAAAGCCCATTGCCAACTGTGTCCACATATCTATTCAGGGGACACCATCATAGGACCTAATCACATCAGCCACACCATCAGAGGCTCGTTCACTTGCACATCTACCAATGTGATATATGCCATCATGTTCTAGCAATGCCCCTCTGCCATGTACATTGGTCAAACTGGACAGTCTACGTAAAAGAATAAATGGACACAAATCAGATGTCAAGAATTATAACATTCAAAAACCAGTCGGAGAACACTTCAGTCTCTCTGGTCACTCGATTACAGACCGAAAAGTGGCAATACTTCAACAAAAAAACTTCCAAAAAAGACTCCAATGAGAGACTGCTGAATTGGAATTAATTTTCAAACTGGATACAATTAACTGCAGCTTGAATAAAGACTGGGAGTGGATGCGTCATTACACAAAGTAAAACTATTTCCCCATGTTTATTCTCCCCCACCCCCCACTGTTCCTCAGACGTTCTTGTCAACTGCTGGAAATGGCCCACCTTGATTATCACTACAAAAGCTTTCTACCCCCCGCCCCCGCTCTCCTGCTGGTAATAGCTCACCTTACCTGATCCCTTTTGTTACAGTGTATATGGTAACACCCATTGTTTCATGTTCTCTGTGTTTATAAATCTCCCCACTGCATTTTCCACTGAATGCATCCGATGAAGTGAGTTGTAGCTCACGAAAACTTATGCTCAAATAAATTTGTTAGTCTCTAAGGTGCCACAAGTCCTCCTTTTCTTTTTGCGAATACAGACTAACACGGCTGCTACTCTGAAACCTGAATAGATATGTGGACACAGTTGGCAATGGGCTTTGTTGCAAGGAGAGGTTCCTGGCTTAGTGGTTCTGTTGTGTGGTGTGTGGTTGCTGGTGAGTATTTGTTTCAGGCTGGGGGCCTGTCTGTAAGCAAGGACTGGCCTGTCTCCCAAGATCTGTGAGAGTTATTTCAGTTTATTTTAAAACAATTAAAAAAAATCTATTTACAATTAAATTTTAGATAATATAGGTTGTCAAAAGCCTAGATTTAAAATCTATTAACATCATTTAAATTAAAGAAAAAATTATTAGGCACAACATTTGCTGCCAAGTTTTAAAGGAAGGCAAAGCGCTGAACTATTGGAAGTCACTCGCTAATCATCTGGAGCCAGTTTGTTGAAGTGCTAAGTCAGCTTTTGATAGCTGTAGCTTCTTTAATAAAAATTAGGTGCTGGTGCATTTAATTCAATTTCCATCCAAATAGAGCTTGACATAATTCAGAAGTAAAATAGTTCTCCTTTCGTAAATAATTTCTAACTTAATGAAAAGTGCAAAAATTAAAGCTCTGAATAAATTTAAGTTAAGCTATATAACTGCTTAAATAAAAACAGTGTATCTTCCTGGTTAACGAAAACCACAACCCACCAAATTTAGTGTAAAGGCTATAATTAGGTGCCAATCAATATGTTAATGGTTACCAGCCAATGAGACTCAATCTTTGTTTAGGAAATGAATTGGAGACAAAACATGATTCAAGTTGATTGATTTAAATCAATCTACTTTTCCACGCATAGTCTTCCCTTACTGAGCCGTGAAAATTTCTGAATTCTTAAATGAAAAATAGTACTATATAACACCTTGCAGACTATTTAGTAACTGGCTGTTATAATGGAAAAGTAATGGAAAATTTAAGGAAAAAATTTCAGTTTTCACAGGTGAAGACTACTGTTCTGTATAAAAGAAAAAGGACTATTCAAAAGTCAGTGGCTCTGGTTATTTGAGACTCGCATAACAGCATTTTAGACAGATGAACAACTATTTGACACATGAAAGGTGAGGAGAATGTTACATTGTCAGGGAGCAGTGGCATAGTGGCAGTTTTAGAAGAGCATATCCTGCGCAATACATTGTAGCTTGGCTGAGCCATACCCTACTAGAGACACTCTGTGACCTACTAATTGATCCCAAACCATAGTTTTGGAACTATAGTGTAGTAATAACTTTCTTGCTGTCCACACAGCCTTGATGAGGCTGATACACCCAGAAAATCAATCAGGCTTTTAAGAAAGGTCAAGAATAATCCATTCCAGCTGTGGTGTGAGAAAGCTGACTTGAGTCCAAGAAAGAACCCCTCCCCCTCAACACTGTGAATTTCTGGCTGACAGTCTCAGACTCTTCACACTGCTTTTGTCATTACCAGGATTTTAGTTGCTAGCATCACTACAAAACATCTCATTTACTGATTTGAAGCAAAGTAAACCACCAATAGGATCTTCTGTGAAGAGCGACATTCTTGTAATGGCATGGAGTCATTCCATGGAGTCATATCAACCCATTGTGTTCAGAAAGGGTGACGGAAGAAAGAATAAATAAATAAATAAATTTAAAACATTCTTTAGGGGATTGCCGGAAATCCAACTAGAAGCTTTACCTAGGCCACTTTTTTACATTCTGGTCTAAATATAACTTCTGGCATTTCATGTAGTTCATTAAGGCTTGGTTCAACTTTCTTATTATCTCTTGGGGGACTACATGATTCTTATAGAGGCCAGTGATGGATCTTAACATGGGAGGTCCAGCAATACCTTTATAATTTGGGAAGGCAATATTTGCACTGGACTAACTTTATGGCCTATTCTGAATGCAGCTCATGTTTTGTAATTATTTTAGAGACGGATGGCAAAGAACTATATGTAAAAATCTGTGAACATGCCATTTGATATGCATACCATATGTGTGATCAGGTGCCCCATTCAAGCAATCTAGTCACTTAAACCTAAGAAAATTGGATTCTTCAGAGAAACTAAGTTTGCCCTTTTAT
This sequence comes from Caretta caretta, assembly GCF_965140235.1. Lineage (NCBI taxonomy): Eukaryota > Metazoa > Chordata > Testudines > Cheloniidae > Caretta > Caretta caretta. The sequence goes on from NC_134206.1 coordinate 177,301,416, forward strand.
ATATATTTTTTCCCTTTTGCAGTTCAGTTCTAACCCCAAATATTCAAAGACTTTGTGCTTGAGGAGAATATGATTAAATACATATTTAACCACAAAGGTTTTACTAGTTTTTTATTATTATTATTTCTCAGCAAAGAGTTTTGAAATGTGGTGGGAAAGTTGAAAAAGGCTCAGATGCACACAAAAAGAGAGCCAAGCACAACTAAACTGGAGTTTCACAGACCAAAAAAAAATAAACATCACGTATTTGGGGTCAAACTTTGCAGCACTATATAAAGCAGTAGGACAACAAAACTAAGTAGAGCTCTGCAAGATTTTTTTTTCATTAGATCACATGACAGGAATAGATATGGAGTCTAGCCATTGATCACCTTCACCATCTTTCAGATCTATTTAATGGATAGGATGCATTGAATAATTTAGTGCTAAAAAGTGAGGATTTCTAAGCACATATTCCACAACAAATTATACATTAGACTAGCTGACAACCAGAGTAGAAATAACAAACAAACCATGCCCACCCCCCTTCCTCCAGATGTGGAGGATCAAGAGGTAAACATATGGGAATATTAGAATAAAATAAGCTTGAATCCTGAATTTGGAGATTCTAAAATGATTCATGAAAGAAATTAAACAGACCAGTACATGTACTCAAAAGGAACAACTAGAGAACTAAATTAAAGCAGTATCATGGAGCTACAAACGGGTGCAGAAAGATCTAGTTTGTGTAGAAAGGGCCTACTAAATGATCAAAGAAGTCCTTCTCATGTGTGTTTCTTTGCCAAAATAATTACTTTTTGAGAAACAGTCTGTATCCTAAACCAAGCAAGGGAATTCCAGACCATCAAGCTGGAGAACAAGGAGTTTGGGCTGGGATTTTCAGAAACATTCAGAATTGGCCTCTGTTCCCACTGAAGTCAATGGTAAAACTCTCATACACTGAAGTCACAGAGATCCATGAATGACAGATAATTACCCCTAGATACAGATAAAACTATCGTTGAACACTGCTTTTAACGTCTGAGGGCTAAACTTAGAACTTTTGAATGGGACCATAGTATAAGAACCATTACAATAATTTTCTAGTAACACTGCCTCGTGTTAAGTGGTCAGTTAAACAAACACCCTGGGCTTTATTACCCACTGCCTTACACCTTGTGTAATTATTTACACCCAGGCAAAGTGGAGGTGGAGTGGTGAAATGCGACCTTTGTGATCTGATATTTTACACTTTAGCCTTTTATTTTATTTAAAATTAATTTAGTAATTATTATACCACCGTCGGTTCGGCTCTGGTCGCTACAGTCTGAAGCTCAGAGTGTAAATCATCTTTGCTACTTGCTTCAGATTTAGAATCTCTATGAAAACAAAGACCAAGGATACACACAGACACTCTCAAGTACAAAGTCTAATCTGTTCTACAAATTTCATTAAAATTACAGTTAAAGTTATTACCCAAGCATATAGAAATTCTATAAAGACCAAGGCACAAGTTACAAATATAGTCATACTCACATCCTTAACAATATTTTTAGGCTCTGACGACTGCCTTGCCAATTGAACATCAGTAGAGGGATGGTTCTTACTGGCATTTTCCCCTAAGGAACTCATTTTACCCAATGTGGGAGCCCTTTTATCTTGTGATTCAGACTACTCCTAACCCTCTGTGAATGTGCATGGGTTAGAAAAATGTGACTACCAGGTATCTTGTACTCAAAATTACTTACAGGTAATTTTTCACAATGCCGCCTGTAAGGGGACTTGGCCGGGGCTCGTCCCTCTGCGGGGTGGTGGGGTACCACACCGCCTTGCTACACCTTCTCTGCTGGGTTGGGGTATACCCAGTCTATGGCCCAGACCTTCAGGCAGGACCCTGCAAGCAGTACAATATAAGCCCAGGTGGGCAGCAAAGAAACGGTCAGAAGCTCCGACCCTCAGGCAGGGACTGAGCAAATAGTTCAATATAAGCCTGAGCCCTGGGTCAGGGCAGGTCAGCAAGCAAACAGTCAGTGGCTCAGGCCCTCAGGCAGGGGCTGAGCAAGCAGTTGAACAGCAAACCCCAGGCTCCTGGCTCTGAGCGACTGGGGAGAGGGGGAGACTGCCACTTGCGAGTTGGGTGGCAGGGGGGACGCAGGCCCACCCACTCTACTGCGTCCCAGCCCAGGGCCCTCGCAGTGGCAGAAGACCCGCTGCTGTGTCAGTGGGGATCCTGGCCGCAACACACTGACATAGGCTCTGGCGGTGCTGCAGCCAGGCTAGGGTCAGCTGCCCCCGGGCTACTTCTGGACTCCCCCTCGCAGGATACCTGGGTCAGGGTGGTGTCCTTGGAGGGTTCCAGCACCATGGGTTCCTCTGGGTAGCCGGTGACGGGTAGGCTTGGCAGCTCCTCTGTTCACCAGTCGGCACTGGCCGGTCCGGCCAGTCCTCGGGTCAGCCGCGGATTGCTGCGGACCCCCAAGCCGGAGCCATGCCACAGGCATCTTGTCTCTCCGGCGGCTACGGCCCAAGGGAGCTCTGCGGCTGGGCTATTATACTTCCTGTCCTGCGCCTTGACCTCTGGGGGGTGTCTGGGGAGGTTCTTCCCTCTGCAGGGTGGAGGGGCACCACACCGCCTCGCTACACCGCCTATTGATACATCTTTTCCTGTAATCTTGTGGAATAGGGTCATTCTTTGGGTCACTTACTTATGTCAAGCATTTCTTAAGCCTATGGCCTAGTATAGCAAAGAAAACCTTACACACCTCAGCCTGTAGGCCTTGCATTTCAGCCCTACTTACTTTGATACCTAATACATACTTATTACTTACTACTAAGTAGTCTTATACTTCTAGAATCCTACAATTTAAATTTATTTATCATTCAATGATTATATAATATAACATGTTAGTTAATTATACCATCGCACTCCACACAACAAATTAATTATAAAATGAAGTAATTGGCACAGCACAGATGGACATGACCACACATTGTGTAATGCAGGGGAGATTCAAAGAACTCTGACCTGTCACAATTAGCATTCACATGGACAGGATAATTATGAGTATTCTATAAAATCTCTGACTCACCTTGAATCAGTTTCTTGAATTTCTCCTATATGCATGTAGATATAATAAGATACATTTATATCCATACAGAAATCTATATTATTACTTTTAGTAGAGCAATAATGCCACTAGGTCCCAACCAGGGCCAGGCCCCTTTGTGCTCAGAGCTGTACAAACACACAGCAAAAGAAAGTCCTTGACCCAAGCAGTTTACACTGTGAACTTAAAGAGTTCATGCCTCAAACAACTTACAAAATCCCTGTCAGGACTTGTGGATAAAAATAGAGATAGAAATAACATATAAGGTGTGCTTTTCCATTTCAGCACTGCTTCCTACTGTACAGTGAGGAGCAGAGCAGCTTATTATTGAAGTGAAAATTAATTAACTGCGCCTTGTGTATATTAATCCAAACAATCTTTTCCTTTGTTTTAATCAACTGAAAATAGAAATTTAAACGAATAAGCAGCCCTGCTCAAGCAGCCAAGCTTAAAATATCTTTGTATTTAGACAGAATGGCATCTGACATTTCTATGTCCTTGTGACATCCGACCTCTTTTTACCCTCTGGAAAGTGCCAACATGGAAGAATAGCAGAAAGTGAGAATTTGCCTGCTGGTCTGGGGACATCTGGAACTTTTATTTACTATGAAAGTTCAGGATGTCCCAATTAAATGAGGACACTTGAGAGATATGGAGATTGAAACAGCCCCAAAAGCTTTGATCTAATGTGATTAAGATGGCTGTGTAGTGCTAATGATAGACACATTCCAAATTGCAAAAATATAAGTAGGTATTAAGGGTTTTTACTGTTGTGATCTTAGAAGAATATCTCCAACCAAAGGCTGCTATTCTCTGTTTGAAAATTCTATTGTATGTCATTCACTTATAACTCTTGGCTTTTAGAATACAATCCTTCTTTAATAATGCAAACCTCTTTGGGACACATGAAGCCATCAGCTCGTAAGAGTATCTTTATTTGATCCCTTTACCCTTCTGGTCTCCTTTGCCTCCTTGCCCCTCTGTCTTTAGGCTTTGCAACGCTAACATTCTTTTAGTGTATTTTTGTAAGGAATACCACATGAGCTATTTGGGACAGGGACCGACTTCTGTTCTTTGTGGGAAATGCTAATTGCATTGTGGACACTACCAGAATAATATTTGAAGAGAATGTACCATGCTTCGTAGTGTAACACCGCGTTTGCAGGGTAGAGTTTTGAATAAGGAAGGAGGTATTTTGTTAGACACCTGACAAGAGATGTGGTGGGATGTCTGACGGCAGCCTTATAAGGTATCTGTTGCTAGCGGTTTGCAGGCTGAGCAAAGATGACGTTATCACTTAACTTTCACAAAGAAATATTTCTCAAGAACTCTGAGGACAAATAAAGGGAAATGTCAACAAATGTGTTCAGTAGAACTGAAACAATCTAAACAGAAAAGAACTGAAAGAAAATCCATTTCCACCTCATAATTTTAAAATGTCTGCAAAATTGTATCAATTTTCATTATCTAGTGTTATTTAACCACTCTCTCTCTCTCTATATATATATATACGCATACCCACACCCACCCACCCACCCACCCACACCCACACCTTCTAAGTGACTAAAAAAATAAGTTGCCATTCATGCCAAATGTGTTTTCCCCCCCCATCCCCCCACGCACACACCATGACAGATTGTATTTGATTGAACCATTGCTGGTTTGGAATGGTCATAAAAATGCATATATTCAAATAGTCATAGTATAGTGTATTGACCAGTCAGTTCACTTCCCCTTTTTATCTAGCTGTATACATCCTATCTGGTATTTACGTTATTTAGAAATAATGTGATTCTTACTGAGGGCAAAGAAGGTTATTACAAAATAACAGTTAAGTTGCTTGATGGCAGCAATTTTTTTTTAAACACTGTCCTCAAAAATGACCTGGTGTCTTTCAGTCCTTCTATCCCTGGGCTTCCAGAGCTTTGGGGAGTTGATGCACTGGAACTTAGAGGAGACATCTAGATGCTGAGTATTTGATTCAAGTTCATACAGTGGAGCTGTTGTGTTGCTGCAGGAGACAGGGTGTACACTTCCAGTCAGAGAAAAAGCAATCTTAAACCAGGTGAACAGAAAAGGTAGATTAAGGATTTGTCCACATGAAGTTAATGTGCGGCAAGCTAGGGTGTACATGTACACCACCCCAGACTGCTGCTCACTAAGTCACCATGTGGACTCTGCACCATACACTAAAAGTTCCGTGAACCTCGACCCATGTACTTTGACACTCTGTGCAGATTATAACTTAACTTGAACCATGGACCTGCACCAATATCGCTACAAAAGGCAGAGTTAAGGTTACATGGGTAACACAATTTTGTCATTTCCTGATTATTTTCATTTCCTTGCTTTGCAACGCTAACATTCTTTTAGTGTATTTTTGTAAGGAATATCAAATGGAATATATGGCCTTGTCTACACTGCCACTTTACAGCGCTGAACCTTTCTTGCTCAGGGGTGTGAAAAAACACACCCTGAGCGATGCAAGTTTCAGTACTGTAAAGTGGCAATGTAGCCACGCCCCCAGCTGCTGGTAGCCACGCCCCTCATGGCGGTTCATTTTTTTTTACAGCGCTGGGAGAGCTCTCTCCCAGGACTCTCTCCCAGCCACGGCAGCACTTTAACATTGGTCGTGAGGACATACCCTAAGTCTCCCATCCTGATGACAAGAGTTTTGCCAGTAGCTTTAGCAGAAGGATTATGATGTGTATGCATGTCCATAAAACATATTATATACACACACACAACCACAATTTCCAAGAATGCAAGTTTGTTAGCCTTCATGTGTTCTAGTATGCGTGTGTGCATCCATTTATATCTTAGAGACATGTACGCATATGACGATCCTCCTCCTACTGAAGCTACTGCTAAAACTGATTGCAGCAGGAGGAGAATTCAGGCCTTCAGTCATTTGAAACATGCTGACTATATACATTGGAAGATCATCAATTCTTCTGTGACTCTGCCAATGAAAATTAGAAAACAGAGCAAAGACAACACAGAAGAAGCTGGGCAGCAGCAACACGAATGTACGTGGTAACAGAATCGATTCTTTTCAGGTGCACATGACACACTAAGCAGTTATAATAATGACATATATTAGCAATGGTTCTGTAAGTATAATTATTGGTCAAGGACAGATTATTGTATAACAGCTAATAAACTGGAAACATTAGCTTCTCTACCACAGGGCCGTCACAAAACCAATATTAGTCCCATGTGCTATATACACATTTTCTATGAAGCCAATTAACCTCTTTATTTGGAAGCACAAGTTTCGTTATTGTTCAGTGTGGCAGCTAATCCTTCACAGCAGATAATTTTCAAAGAGTATAAGTGGAATGAGTTGTGTTTGCCTCAACCAAGTTCTTGTAAAATTAAAAGAAAGATTAATTGTTTGATTTACTAAACATTGGTAAATAGGAATGTTAAGCAGTTTGTAGTCCTGGATTGTAGAAGTCTAAGCATCTGTGGCTAGAGGGTGGTGCAAACACTTGCACTATACCCATCCTTCTATTGCCTCACCTTCCCAATTGGGTCAGCCCTTCAGGCAGAAACATGTCCTTGCAAGTCAGCATAGTTCAACAGCATAGTTTTTGCTAACATCACCTCAGTTCTAGCTGGTTTTAAATTTAATCCCATGGACTATATGACCATTCATGTATGTGCCCTCTAAACAATGTTATTTCTTTAGTTTAAAATCCAAGCAAACTACCTAACAGCCATCTACAGAATGATTTATGTTGGGTAGTAATTTCAAGCTGGTTAAAACTAGTATTGAGACAATAAAAATATGAGACTTGGAGACGTCTAACGTAGCATTATGAATGCACCGCCACAATAAATAATACATTGCCATCCTACCTTTACTGTTAGGTCACTTAATGCCACAAATTGATGCAGATTTCAATTCATTCCATTCCTTTGCTGGGAAAGAAAAAAAATAAAGTCTTTCACTCAGATTAGTTTGCATAAAAAGAAAGAAAAATAAGTTAACATAGATGGAGCAAAAAAAGGACACTCCCGATTGGCATGTGGGGTTAAGTTATATTCTATGACACCTGGAAGTGGAGGGCTAGAATCCCAAATGCATTCTACCCAGCCTTCTTCCCAGACAGCCACTCATAGCTTTTGCCTACTTGTACAAGAGAACTAAGAAGCTGAGTTGGAATTAAGCTGTTGCTCAGCAGGGACCAGGAAGCACCACTATACTTTGTCACACATTTCAGACAATGGACAGGACAGTGCCAGATTTATGATGAGCTTTTCCCTTTCAAATAATTAAAAAAGAAAAGGAGTACTTGTGGCACCTTAGAGACTAACCAATTTATTTGAGCATAAGCTTTCATGAGCTACAGCTCACTTACGAAAGCTTATGCTCAAATAAATTGGTTAGTCTCTAAGGTGCCACAAGTACTCCTTTTCTTTTTGCGAATACAGACTAACACAGCTGTTACTCTGAAACCTGTCAAATAATTAAGTGATTCTCATTAAAACCAATGTCTTAACTTTTACACCTGAAAGACTAACAGATTTATTTGGGCATAAGCTTTCGTGGGTAAAACACCACTTCTTCAGATGTATCTGAAGAAGTGGTGTTTTACCCACGAAAGCTTATGCCCAAATAAATCTGTTAGTCTTTCAGGTGCCACCAGACTTCTTGTTGTTTTTGTGGATACAGACTAACATGGCTACCCCCTGATACTTAACTTTTATAGCACTCCCATTTTCATTATTTGTTGTTACAGATGAGTTCCCCTCACATGCAGTAAGAGTAACTCAATAAACAACAGGGAAACAAAACTAAGTTCTCTTTTCATTTTCAGAGTTCCCCAGCTCCCCAACAATTGAAAAAAAAAAAAGCAGAAAAAACAAAGTTTTCACCGACCCAGGATGAAAACTAGACCTCTCTGCTCTCCCCTGACTATCATTTCCAAACACACTAGCCCACTTTTCCTTTGCCTCTTTTATATATCAGAAAGCTGTTTAAATGAGCTGCAGTGCATTCAGTTCCCCAGTACTTTAACTCCTTCTGGTCTGGTTTCCTATGTTACAGATCTGCCAGGAAAACTGGCTTTTTCTAGGAGAAAAGCGGTGGGGTTTGGCCCTAGCTGGGTGACCATGTATCAAGTATCTGGAGGTTTATGAAAACTGGATAGGCAGTGTACCCTGTCACAAGTATAGATGCTGAATATAGTGCTGGCTGATTTAGCTTGATTTGCACATCATTCTAGGCTGTTCCTAATAAGATTTTACCTTTGAGCTCAAAGTAGTATGGCAATATTAGGGCACAAATGTCACTTTCACATGCAGAAGAAAGAAAAGTCCCAATTAAAAATGTGTTGAAAGTATTTTGTTTCAAATAATTTAAAAGAAAAATTTTGAATGCTCATGGGCATATTATGAAAGACACACTGCTGGCATAAGATGAGTGCAACTTCTTTGGAAGGGCATCTGCTAGGGCCAGTGATGCATTTGATCCACTGAGTCTATTTGATGAGATAGCATCTTTACAGGAAACTAGAAGGTTTGATTTTATCCAACCCTTTCAGAACAGAATAATAATTTGTTCACCTTTAAAAGATGCAGCTAAATTATCTATCTAATCTGTCTACCTAGGTACTGATATGTCCCTCATCTCTTGTGGTATGGCTTGGAAAGGGTACTACATTTCAGTTACTTCTATTGTGAATACCTAAAGCATTTTTCTTCAAAATGTACCACAACAACATACGAAATTGGGTAACGAATTATATCTTTCTCTGGACACCTGAAGTAGTAATATAATAAATTCTGAATAGATTTCTATTTTACCAGTGAAAGAGTGACCCATGAAGCACCATATGGTTTTTGATAGCCATAAAAGCCCTCGAACTGTTATCTTACTGACACATTAAAAGTCGCTATCTAATGTATCTGTTGTGATTTTTGTGCCTGCATTTTGCAAGGGAAAAGCAGTTGATCATCTGGATTCATAACCACCTTACTATATATATATATATATATATATATATATATAAAGAATACTTTACTTGTTTTATTACACATTTATAAGAAGCCCATGACTTCTTATGATAGTATCTGGACATCATTTACATAACAAAATGAATCTAGCAACTTCTCCAAAACAGAGAAAAATAATCAGTATCCCCTCACACCATTTCATATAACTTTCTTGAGGGGAAGTGCTGTCATGAGGATATCAGCTGAAAGGATGTGCACAGTGAAAATTAACTTTTAAAATAAACCTGAAGCAAAATGACGTTTACAGCTGTTCTGCTAAAAGTAACCAACAAAGAATGTGAACATCTGCAGCTCCTGTCACAATCACAATGCAAGATTGTTATGAGATCATCATAAGGCAACTAGCATTGATCAATGTTCTTATATAGCAATGCCACTGTATGTTTATGGATACACTTATGAACTTTTGCCAAAGCTCACTGAAAACAGCTGCAAGGCAAGACTTACTTTTAACCTCTCTGTTTAATACAGGAACTCTTGGCACAAATACTGTACTAGTAGCAAACAACCTGTGACGTTACCATTACAAAAACAGATTTGGCCAGCAGGACATGTTTACTTCCTGAACAAACCCCTGACATTTTATATGAAACTACCGTTCTGCAGATATGCTTTGCGGAAAGAGAACAACCATAAAAACAAAAGTGAATTCTTGGAATAGCCTAAACAAATACATATCTTTGCTTGATTTCTGACCTGACAAAGTCCACTTTATATAACTGATTCTAGATCCTCTGATTCTAAAATACAACTAGATTCACTGATGAAGCACAAGTTATTGAATCCTTACTTCTACAGACAAGTTGGTCTGTAGGCTATGTCCACACCCCATTGCTATCTCAGAGATATATTGACAGATTTTCTTGATAAAAGACTGTCACCAAATTAAAAGGAGGGTTTGGGGAGATTACCCTGCCTCTGATGGAATCACCCCTTTGTGGATACTGCTAAATCATCTCCGACAGAAATGATTTTTCCCCAAGACTCATAAAAACAACTTGGAAGAGCAAATATGGAAAGGGCCGAGTATGATTATTTAAAAAAAAAAAATAATTATGAAGGATACTCTTAGCCCCTACGAGATCTTCACCCAAGTCAGATTACACAAGCTGAACTCAGTGATATATTATCAATGTCTTTTTCACGAACAAATGATACTGTAAATATTTCCACCAAATGCACTTAATATGAATTTGTTTGTTAAATGGTGTTGCCTCCCTCCAGGGTTAAAGTTAGAAGAAAACGTTGATTTTAGTGGGAAAACAAATTAATAGATTTCCCAGTTCCTCACTCTTTCCTGTCTGTGAGCTCACATGCCCCTGGGATGCATAGATTATCACATGTGAAGGGAGGAATTTTTTCAAGGAGCTCTTTGCTAAATTAAGGACAGCATCACTGGCCCATTGTGTCATTCTGTGATGCATCATCGCCCTTCTTTTTACAAATAAATCCCCTCTTGAAAAACCTGTTCTGAACTCACCCTTCTAAATACATATTACAGCCAGCCCATGTGATAAACAGAGCTAAGAAAGCTAAAATAAAAGCTGGCATAAAGGAAGGTCACAACAGAGCATATATCCATTATAGGATATAAACATCCATTGATACAGCCAGATGCTGTATGGGCAACAGGGAATGGATCACGTGATGATTATCTGGTCTTTTCATTCCCTCTGGTGCACCTGGCATTGGCCACTGCTGGAAGACAGGATACTGGGCTAGATGGATCTTTGGTCTGACCCAGTAGGGCCATTCTTATGATGCTCCTATCAGAGAAGCTAATACTGCCAGAGAGAAGTGCCTACTTGACAAACCTAAATGTCTGCAATCTATTATGGATGGATCACCAAGGGCAACATGGCGGAATGTTAATATCATCCTAAGCGGTTTGCACTTGTATTCCTAGGAGTGCAGGATATAAAAGCATGGGGCCAGGGAATGCTACAGGATACAAGATGTGTGATCTTCAGACTTAGTTGAAGCCAGCTTCCCCATTTTACATAGGCACAGTGGAGCAGCTGTAGCTTGTCATTCCAGTGGTCTATAAAATCCATTGTACAGAATCGGATCATAGTGTGTACTTAATACTTTTAAAAAAAACCCACAAAGTGTTGGTCCCTGAATGAGGCAAGACTTACTATTATTTTGTGTTTGATTTACCAAGTCCCTAAGGCCCCAGCCCTACAGACACTTATGCACTTGCTTCACATTAAGCATGCAGGAGTTCCTTGGAAACCAATTTATTTGAGCATAAGCTGTAGCTCACGAAAGCTTATGCTCAAATAAATTGGTTAGTCTCTAAGGTGCCACAAGTCCTCCTTTTCTTTTTGGAAACCAATGGGACTGCTCAGAAGTGTGTGCAAAACTGTAAGCCTGAGTGTCTCCAGGATTGGGGACGTTGTCGCTTCAAAGATAGGAAACAAAAGGGCAAAGACAGCTTTGTTTCCTCATCAATTGACAGTGAAGAGTCTACCTCTAGCCCTCCAGACTGTCTGGATTCTTTAGTTCTGCTGCTGCTGCTACTCTGGCCAACTTATCACAGTGCCGTGTTAAAGAACCCAAGGTTTCTTTATGGACGCAGTACCATGTTACAGTGTACGCTGACAATGCTAATTAATAATAGTGTCTTATGAATCAATTCATAGTCAAAATCTTCCCGTCTCAACTTTGGAAGCTGGAATAAGAGCTGACAAGTGGAACTGCTCATAAGAGACGGATCTTTATTTGCGGTCCCAGGCAATGAGATGGGTGAGAGTTACAAAAGGTTATACATCCTTGTCACATGGATGGGGTTAGTATCTAGGGACTCCAGTGGCTACTGTTACAGATGCCACTTTTTAAGTTGCAGCACATCAGTATTTTTGTTTGGGAAATAGCAAAAAGACTTGGCCTGTGCTGCTGATTAGTACCCTACACGTTTCATTTCTCAAAGCCATTTCAAAATTACAGCAGTGCCAACATTTCTGTGAATCCAAAACAGTGATTTCTGTTAAGTGTGTTCGCTGGAAATATCGTACAGTCTACTTTGTTCCTGAAAACTGCACTGATAGCATGTCACAGTATTCAACTTGTGCACTTTGACTTGGGATAAACAATTTCAGGGAGTGCAGAGCCCAATAGTATCCTAATTCCCATATGAACATATTTTTAAAATAACCTCTTATTGGGTGCAAACCATGCACATGTTGCCAAATGTATTCTGGAGGGAGGGGCAGTGGGGATTCAAAATTTTAGCAACTTTCTCTTAAAAATAAGTTTGGTTGCTTTTAACTTGTCTGATACATCTTTCTATGTATCTGATCTATCAATTGACATTTTTATAATAGCACTCATCAAAGCATTAAAGCACTTTCCAAAGAGTTTGAAATTAAGGGTCCCAATCCAGCAATGCATTTAAGCACATGCATAATTCCAAAGATATGAGCAATCCCATTGCCTTCTATTGACCTACTCACAGGTTTAAACACATGCTTCTGGGTTTTGCTGGATGAAGACTCAAATCCACAAATGGCCTGTAGATTAATTTCCTTTCCTGATTCCCAGTTGGGCATTTGCTTTTTTTTATTTATTTCCTTTTCCTCTTTCTCTATCCCCTCTCCCTCTACCGCTTTTCTCTTTCTCTCACTACTAGCTTTTATCTGTTTTTGTTCTCCTTCATCCTTTTTTGCTGTTTTAAGTTACCTGATCAGGGACTGATTCTACATGCCATAGCAGGTTTTTTTTTTAAATGGATGGCTTCAAATTTCTGAAAATAGGGTCTCAATGCACAATGGCACCCAGTCCATGACTGGGGCTCCTCAGTGTTACTACAATACAAATAAATGTAATGACAACCACCAACACCACGTCAGACTCTTAAGTAGAGCAGATGCTCTTTGGAACTACTATAGCACAGTATTTCCAGGTCAGAGGGGTTGTTCTCCTTATATAACCTAGAGCTTCATTTTATATTTAGTTGAAAAAATGGACAGAATAGAAACAAAGCTCAAAAATGCAGAAATCTGTGCTTTTCCTATGAGCAAAAGTTTAAAAATTGAAGTAGGGGTTTGTTTTTTTGGAAGATTCTGACAACTTTTGCAATTTCTAGACCTACAGGAGATCTCAATCATATGCAGATGCATCAAAAAACCGTTACACTGTACAGTGGATTCCTCAATAACTTTGTTATTAATAAGTTTGTAAGTGGAGGTTTGCTATAACCAGAATTGTAACTGGCGTATAATAAAGGCATTGTTATGATCTGGGACTCTCATTCTACTCCACTTTCAGTGGTTTTCAACTGTAAGAGTTTTCTATAAGTGGATTTTACTGCACTTGAATGTTACTAGACAATCTTTTAGACAGTCATACTGCACAAACAACACTACAAATCCAAATAGCACCTGTTAGCTGTCAAACAATCTCAATTTTTTTTCCCCAGAGGTTTATTTTCACATTTTGTATTCTTTTCCTAATGTATAAAAAAGGAAAAGAAATAACAATGTCAGCTTCCAAGATGACAAGAACTGCGAATATTGCATATTTTATATGTGCACTGAACGTGAGCAGAGCAGAATAAAGTGCCCTTCATATCATTAATAATTATGAAAAGATCTAACAGGATAGTGAAATTCAGAAACCATTTAATATCTTGCTGTGTCTTCATGTTTATTTATTGAAATGCTCATTAGTATTTTCAGTAACCTATAGAAAGCAGCTGATGGCCTTTGCATTCTTTTTCCTATTCCTTCACTGAAGTCCTGATCCTGGAAAGCACTTAAGCATGTGCTTGATTTTAAATGTGTGATTTTAATTTTGTCCCACTGGCTTCAGTGGAACTACTCACATGCTTAAAATTAGGTTTGTGCTTAAGTACCTAGCTAAATCAAAGGCTAAGTGCTTTGTTGGATCAGGGCCTAAATTCATTAAGGACATGATCTAACTTCCACTGAAGTCAATGAGTATTTTGATTGACATCAGGAAACATCAGATCAGACCCTAAATGGAATATGTGAGCCAAGATCTGATCTAATTTTTCACCTTGGGCCTAATCCTGCCCCACTAAAGTCAATGGGACTTTTACTATTGACTTCAATGGGGGGGTGAGAGGCCAGGATAAATCCCTATATCATGATGTGTAATAATTCTACTGAAGTTAATAGATTGCCACACATGTAACTGACAACAGTAATTGGCTCTGTATCTTCATTTCCTTTCCTCTTTAGTTTCAAAAGACACCCTTTTCCCATTTGATGTTGGTGCCAATTACAGAGGTGGTGGGGGCAGAATTTATAGTTAGCCAGATTCTGCCTTCAACAGAACTCCTACTGAAGAAGGGAAATGTGTGCCTGATGGCAGAATCTGGCCCAGTATTGCTATAGGGAGAGGAGAGCCAACCCAATGATTATTGTAATATTGGAGATTGGTTCAACAAAGTCTGAAGAAAGCAGTGACAGAGAGATGTTTATTTGGTGAGACTTCACAATAACACACTTAAATGAACCCATTATAACAAAACTCTGCATAAAATGCAACAATACAAATCCATAATATTCTTCTGTCATTTGAGGTCATGTTAACCTTCTTGAAGATGAAGCCAAGAACTCCCTAAGTTAATCATCATCTACTTTGGAGCTGGTGATTATTTGATTCTGAGGTTTGTCCAAGACAGAACAAGCATGTGAAAAATTGGTGAAATGCAAGATTCATTTATGCAAGGTCAGAGTAACCTAGATTCCAAAAGAGGTCTAAAATATTATAGGCCTGTTTAGTGCACAAGAAAAGTTTAGTACATGGCTCATTTAATATTTAAGAGGCCTGCATGTGAGTATATAAAAGAGTTCTTTTCTTTTGCTATGCTTAGGAAGGTCAAATAATTGTTAATACTAGAAAAGGTTTATTTGAATACTAGTTCTCTGAAAAAGACACTTGGTTTACATTTAGTATTTTCAGTGCACCACAGTGCATGCTAAGAGAGAATAAATATTTGCAGGCCAGATCCTCTACTGATATAAATACATGAGGTTCCACTGTCTTCAGTTTACATGAGGTGAAGATCTGGCCCCATTTTTTTAAACTTTCTCTTTAAGTGCACTTTTCTTTACTGAAACCTCTCAGCATAATGGATCTACACAATTTACACCAGCTGAGGGTCTTCCCCCAGTTTCTAAGATGCCAAACTTGTCCATTACACAGCTCAAAAATCTCTTCATGCAGGTCACTTTCTGAAAAAAGGGTTTAAAATTGAGCAGAATATCTATAAGGCTATATGAGGAGAAACATGCATTATAATGGTAATATTTCACTGACTTAGATCTAAACAATCAGCATATATGATGGAGAAGAGTAAGCGACTGGCTTGAAAATTAACAATTAATTTTATATTAAGTTTGGCAGAATGAGAACAGCACAGTCAATAGTTCTAGCAAACAGGATGATTTATATATCACTTTTAATTAAACATGAATTCTTTAATGTTATTAAAAAAATGAGCACATTAGACTTAGTTCTTTTATTATAAATATTTTAGCAATGGCATAATGGACTGAGTTTTTATACATAGTTTAATTTTTTTTTTCTCCTTCTTCATGTTTCCATCTGGCCTACCTGTCAACATGCCAATAGATAGATCAGGGACACAGCCACTGAAGATAAATGGCCAAGCAGGAGACATGCAGAGTAACTGATAACTACACTGAACAGAATGAGATTTGAGGTGATCTTTTGTAAAGAATATTACATTACATTGGAGTAGTTACTCATTTTTAGCTTTTAAATGTTTGTCAGCTACTGTAATTGAAAATGGAACACAAAATTTGTAACAAGCTGTGATATTTTTCCTTTAAAGTATTTCCAGAAGTCAGAGAGAGATGAGAAATCTTCAGTGTGTAGATTTCCTAATATATTTCTGATATCTGCTGACTTTCCTGTTGCTGAAGGTCAGATGAAATGTTCATAATTCCATTCAGAGCAAGGACTGCATTCTGCCTGCAATACACGGTCCCCTACGGAGGCAGGCACTGTCTGTCTCTGACATCCCAGGGAGCTCAGAATCTTGGACATATTTTCAGAGGGCTCAGTATAAACTCCCATGAGCTCACTCAGTTCCATTGGCTAGTGCAAGAAGGGCTAAGCTATGTCCCACTTCCTGTCACATCCCCATCTCTTTGGTATAGGTAGTGGTGCTAGCCAGAAGCAGCCCTTGTATTCATAGGAGCACGAGGTTTGCTATCGTGCCTAGCTTTGGCCCAGTCATTTTGTTCTCCTTTACATGTGCACCCACACAGAGGCCAGGCACAATGTCCTGGAGCTGGTTGCTTGAAATCTGGCAATTTTATTGTGGTTTTAAACCACTACCCTATTTATAAAAGGTATATCATACCTTTCTTTAAAAAAAAAAAAAAAAGTGACCTAACAGTTCTGGGTACCTCTTTAAACTGAATACTTGTGTTTGGAAATATACAGCTTCAAGGTAAAAGGAGAGGAGCTGAATCATCGTCACAAAAGAATATATGTACACTAGGCCATTAGCCACACACTCAGCTTCCCTTGAGGGAAATGCGAATTGCACGTGCTGATCAGCAACAGTACTCAAATTCTGACTGACAAGGCTGTCACTGCTAAGTGCTCATTCTGAGTTTTGAGCACAGTTGACAACCTGCAGTGAAGAAGAACTGCTGATATTCCTGCTGCATTCCATGGGGAAACCTGAACACACCCAAGTGTGGTCACAAATCTGGAGACAGAGTTTCAAAGCAAAATTCATTTCCGCATTAACCGAAAGAGGTTGTCACTCTGGCCCCAATTCAGCAAAGTGCTTAATGCTTAAATTTCAACACAAGACCAGCCCTATTGCATACTCACATGCTTGAAATTAGACATGCGATTAGTATCTTGGTGAACAGGAGCTTATATTGAGATGAAAAACTCTGAACCAGGTCTCTTTATTTCTACCAATAGATGGTGGACTATAGGTACCACAGAACGTTGCATTCTTAAATACACTACTCTTTAATACTCAAATGTTACTCTCATTGTTCCTAATCATACTCAGAAGCACCATTCCTTATCTGAGATTTAAAAGTGTGTACCTCAAAAAAGGTGCTTTGATATTTCCAGTACAAAAAGAATGACCATATAGCCCTCCACAATTCTCGCTTTGTTACAGGAGAAGTGTTTGGTTTTTTAAAAAATAATTTAAAAAACATGGTAGGTGAAATTCTGGCTTCATTGAAGTCAATGACAAAACCCCATTGACTTCAGTGGGGCAGGATTTCACCCCATGTTTCTCCTCAGTATTTTTTATCTGTTTACTCTATTTTCTCTTAGGAAATAGTTTAGTCTTTATTCCTAAAGACATAGTTTCCATATATATATATATATATATATGGAAGAGATAAATATATTTCTTGTATTATAAAAATGAAAATTTAACTGTGATTATAAAAATACTGCATATTTACAAGCTAATCACCCCCTTTTGCCCATACACTCATAGATGCATGTTGGACATAAAGGGACAACAAAAGAGTCTACAATAATAATTTTGAACTAGATTAGAGCACCGTAGAAATCTAACTATTTGATTCTAGTAACTATTATAAAAATGTTGCTGATTTTACTATGTTGGGGAGTACAATCATACTGGAGGGCAGAATCAAACAGCAGAGTTGTGTGTGTGATGTCTTCTGTAATGATGCCTTGTATCATTACCGTTCATGATACCCTACACTGTAGATTTAAGACTATGCTTTAAAAGAAAATGGATGGGATATTTCCTCACCGCCCCATCTGTGTGTGGTAAAGATTTTCCATGCCTGGATCTGCCCACTCCTGCACTGAATGGGGCACCATTTCCAGGCTTTTCTGGGTCCCACAGAGCATGTTCCACAGGTTTGAGTTCTGTGCTGGGGAAGGGCATGGAGCCTGGGTCAGCTTGTTTGGAAGGGGGTGTATGGGAAAAACATTGCCCCCATGTTGATTCGGTAGAAAATATTGCCCCCATGTTGATTTTCCATGGGGCTCCTCTCCCACAGGTCCCAGAGGCAGCCATGACCAAGGAAACAAGAGGATGCGAGGGAAGGGGCATGGTCAGAGCCATTGGATAGGCATCGGTGCTCCACCTGGATGACACTGTCCTGTGGATCCCTGACATTTTTGGCAGATGGGAAGGCAGGCCCCACAGCCGATTAGTGAGTGGGCAAATCCAGCACCCTCAAAGAATTATAGGGGGGGACTCTCCCAGAGCTCGCTGCTATGTCTTTGACTATGGAAAGAGATGGATACAGCCCTGTATTTGGTATCTATGTAGCTGATATATTTTGTGTGTGAGGACATGGTATTTTATTGTTTTCAGAGTTATTTGCATTGAAACCTGAAGATTACAGGTTTCCATTCAGTTCCTTGAATGGAGGGCCTTATTCTTCACAGCTTTGCACCTTGTGTCTTTCACACCTGTGAGAAGTGGGTATAAACAGCTACTAGATCTGATTTATCAACTCATTGGCACAGGCCATAGCATGTATATCCATTTTGCACAGGTATAAATGGCTAAAAAAGTGAAAAGGCAGGAGAATTTGTCAGTGTCTTCATCTGTTTAATGATAGATGATGCTGTGCCAGTATATTGATTAGTCATCTAAATATAGATGCTTGGCCCTGCTAAGCCTTCTTTCTGCTCTTCCGATGGCACAAACCAAACTTCAAGCTGTCTCAAACATCCTTTTAAGGATTCCCTTTCTTTAGGGGGCATGGCTGGGGAAGGGGCCATGGCTCAAGCCCTGGCTGTTTGGCAAGCCCCAGTTTGCTGGCTCAGTTACTTGAGGGTCAGCACAGGCAGATGGAAATAAAGCAGCTCTATGGCTGCTTTATGTTGACTTGGGAGCCAAACCTTGAGGGGCATTCCTGGATGTAAAGATAGCACATAGCCACCTTTCTTCCCCATCCCCTCAGGTTCTATGCTAAACTGAACTCTGCCAGAACCAAGGATCTAGCCTGGGATCCTGTGTTAATATTTTCTTTTAAAAAAAAATGTAACATGCTAAACTACACAATGTAGCACATCCTGAACCAGTTTTCAAATAAACTGGTGACCAATGTGTGGCATGTTAGACATTCAGGAACGGATTCTCATCTCACAACTTCACTGAAGTTAAACCACAATAAAACTAATGTCAGTAAAAGAAGAATATGGTCCACTGATCTCAGTGGAGTTACTTCATGTTTAGGCTTTGCCTAGAGTAGGGTTTAAAGATGTGTTCACTAACTTGTTCTAACTAATTTTCAAAGCCTTGAGTAGACAAGGCACGTTACCATTAAAATATGCTAAACTAGTTCAATTAAAGGCTACTGGGTAGCCTAAATTTAACCAGCTGTGAAAATCTATGCTGACTTGTCTTACACCAAACTTTTACAACATTCTGCTAACACTTTCTAACAACCCACCTTCCAATACAAGTCTAGTCAAGACCTTATGCAGGTGAGAGATAAAAATCAAATCCTTAATGTTTCTTACGTTATATATCCTATAAATCATGATGAGCAAAAAATTCTGAGTTAAACATTTGGAGCAGTTGGTAAGATTCCTAGCCCATTACATTTTCAGCAAAGTGGATTATCTTGTCACAAAAAGAAAAGGAGTACTTGTGGCACCTTAGAGACTAACCAATTTATTTGAGCATGAGCTTTCGTGAGCTACAGCTCACTTCATCGGATGCATACCGTGGAAACTTCAGAAGACATTATATACACACAGAGAATGTTGGTCTCTGTGTGTATATAATGTCTTCTGCAGTTTCCACGGTATGCATCCGATGAAGTGAGCTGTAGCTCACGAAAGCTCATGCTCAAATAAATTGGTTAGTCTCTAAGGTGCCACAAGTACTCCTTTTCTTTTTGCAAATACAGACTAACACGGCTGTTACTCTGAAACCTATCTTGTCACAGTGTCTTCTGATGAACAAATCGACCATAATCTTGACACATGAATTTATTATGGATTAAATAAACTCAGTCTTAATAAGCTTCAGTTAAAACTGCACTCAGTGTTTGTAGGAGGAAAATTCAGCAGTTAGGTTCCCTGTCAACTACAAAAATAGGATCAGACTTTTCCAACCTTATCTAGTTTAGACTGGTTGTCTGTACACCAAAGATGTGATTTTTTATAGGTTTTTGTTAGATATTTGATAGCTTTCTTGGAACAGTTCTACAGTATCTGAATGAACTGACTTCGAGATGTATCTCCTCTGGGGCATTATGTTTTATTTCACTTTATCAACCTAATGCTCCAAGATTAGATAGAGATGGGTGGGGTTTTTAACCTTCTTTTCTCCAACTATGAGAATTATACTCTGCCAACTCCTGTTTGATTTTTGCAGTTAGATCTACAGAACAGTGGGAAAATATTTTAAAACATGTTTGATTTAATAATTGAAGCAATATTTTTATGTATTATTATTTAATTTTATTGGATAGATTGGATACATTGATTGGATAGATAATGGAGTTCACGTACCTGGCTTATTTTACCTTACTTCTTACGTACTTTATTCTGCATTGCAAACCCTGTGAGAAATTTTATGTATCAAATGCTAAATGTATGGGGACAGATCCTCAGTTGGTATAACTCAATGTAGCTCCACTGACATCAAATACAACAGAAAACACAATAATTGGTATATGTAATCACATCATGTCAGAATAAGGGCCAGATCTTTGGATAGTGTAAAGTAGTAATTATAACCTATTTAGGGTGGATGTAGTGGGCAAAAGGAGAGGGGGAATGTCAGTCTGCAAACATGCCATTACCGGTTTCTGAATCTCTGAAAACTCAGAAGAAAATGATCTTGAATGTACAGATCAATATCTTAATAAATAGAGCACAACATGGGGTATTAGTTGATGTCTACAACAGACCACCAAATCACACGATGGAACAGGATGCCTGGATCATTACACCCTATGTATAATGTGTAGGGAGAAAAGCTGTATGATTGTGTGGGACTTCAATTTGAATAACATATGCTGGAGGTCGCATGCTGCCAGTACGAAAACATCCTTGGAATTTCTAAATAGTACAGATGACAATTTCCTAACTCAAAAAGTATGGCATCCAACATGGAGGAATTCTATATTAGACCTCGCCTTGACAAATAAAGAGGAACTGATCACAGAACCAAAAATTAATGATAACTTAGTTACAAGTAATCTTGACTTGAACACACGCAAATAAAATAAAATCCAGACCAGCAATATACATGCTTCATGCTTTAAAAGAGCCCGTTTCAATGATGAAAACAATTATGAGCCAAATCAGATTGGAGGAAGAATTTAATCAGAAAAATGTCAATGATAATTAGGAATTGTTTAAGAGTACTTTACTCGATGCCCAAAAAGCTATAATACCACAATCGAGGAAGAAGGCTGTATTAGTTAACCAACACAACCAGGTTTAGAGGGGAAGTGAAGACAGCTATAAAATATATATAACAAAGTGAATATAAATTGTAGAAAATTGATATGGAAAACAAAGGGAGACAAGGAGAAACGTATGGCCAGCAGAGTTAAGGACAATAAAAAGGAGTTTTAAAATTATATTAGGAACAAAAAGAATCCTAACAACGGTATTAGTCCGTTACTAGATGGAAATGGTAGAATGATCAAAAATAATGCAGTAAAGGTGGAAGTGTTCAATAAATATTTCTGTTCTGTATTTGGGGGAAAAATCAGATGATATATCATATGATAACACTCTTTCCATTTCACTAGTATCTCAGGAGGATGTTAAACAGCAGCTACTATATCAGCAGGTCTGGATAACTTAAATCAAAGAGTTTTAAAAGAGCTGGTTGAGGAGCTCTCTGGACACTTAATGTAGATTTTCAGTAACTCTTGGAATACTAGGGAAGTTCCAGAACATTGAAAGAAAGCTAATGTTGTGCCTACATTTAAAAAGAATAAATGGGATGACCCACATAATTATAGGCATGTCAGTCTGACATCTATCCCAAGCAAGATAATGGGACTTGATTAATAAAGAACAAAAGGAGGGTAATATCATTAATGTCAATCAACATGGGATTACGGAAATGGAAAATAGATCCTGTCAAACTAACCTGACATCTTTTTCTGATGAGATTGCAAGTTTGGTTGATAAAGGTAATACTGTTGATTGAATAAACTTAGATTTCTATAAGGCATTTGACTTGGTACCAGATGACATTTTGATTAAAAAACTCGAACACAAAATTAACATGGCACACATTAAATGGATTAAAAAGCTGGGTAACCGAAAGGTCTCAAAATGTAACTGTTAACAGGAAATCATCATTGAACAGGTGTGTTTCTAGTGGGGTCCCACAGGAATGAGTTCTTGGCCTTATGCTATTTATTTTTATCAATTTGCTGGAAAAAAAATCACTGATAAAGTTTGCAGAGGACACAAAAATTGGGGGAAATGGTAAATAAAGTGGAGGATAGGTCACTTATACAGAGACATCTGGATCTCTTGGTAAATCGGTTGCAAGCAAACATTATGCATTTTAACATGACTAAATTGAAATATGTACATCTAGGAACAAAGAATGTAGGCCTTACTTACAGGATGGGGGACCCTATCCTGGGATATAGCTACCCTGATATAAAGATTTGGGGGTTGTGGTGGATAATCAGATGAACATAAGTTCCCAGTGTGATGCTGTGTCCAAAAGGGCTAATGCAATCTTTGAATGAATAAACAGGGGAATCTCAAATAGGAATAGAGAAGCTATTTTACCTCTGTATTTGGCACTGGTGTGACTGGTGCTAGAATAGTGAATTCAGTGTCCAAATTCAAGAAATATGTTGATAAATTGGAGGGGATTCAGCAAAGAGCCACAAGAATGATTAAAGGAACAGAAAACATACCTTATACTGATTGATCTCCTTGAGACTATCAATTTAGCTTAACAAAGAGAAAGTTACAGGATCACTTATTACAGTCTATAAGTACCTATGTGGGCTCTTCAGTCTACCAGAGAAAGGTATAACATAATCCAATGGCTGAAAGTTGAAGATAGACAAATTCAGACTGGAAATAAGGTGTGAATTTTTAACAGTGAGAGTAATTAATTATTGGAATATTTTACGAAGGGTCATGGTGGGTTCTCCATCATTTACAATTTTTAAAATCAAGATTGGAGGTTTTTTACAAGAGATGCTCTAGGAATTAGTTTGGGGAAATTCTATGGACTGTGTTATAGAAGGGGTCAGACTAGATCATACAGTGATCCCTTCTGGCCTTGGAACCTCTATCATTCTATAAATATAACTCTCTTAATGGAGCTCCACTCTTCTCTACCAGCTGAGGATCTGACCCTTATCACTGACGTGAAGTGGTTATGCATACTAATTATTGTAACTGCTATGGAATTCCAACTAGTACTAAATGTTTTTCTATCACTGAAAAGTTACAGAAGTATTAGTTCCTACAATTCAGAAAGTGAAAGGATCTCGCAACTGACCGAGTTAAATGGTCAAAAAAGAGGTGCTGTGCATTTTGCCAAATCATATCAGCACTAAAATGTAGAGTGACACACGAGTTGAATCACTCGCTGCCCTACTCACCATGATAACAGTATGTACAACCACTTCATGGTTAAAAGTCATGAAAAGAGTTGAATTTTTTGTGAACCTCATGGTGTTTTATGAAGCCACATTTAGGGAGAATTATAGTTACAACTAGGCATACAGAATAAATTAATTGGAAAGTAGAAAAGTGTAATACTACATATTTCCAATAGCAAACCATTTATAAGTAGCAACAGCTGAAAATGCATGGGAAGTATTTTAAAATTGATGGTTCAGATATCTTCAAGTTTCAAATTTATATATTAGAGATCAAAGGTCACAAGATATGCCACATTTTGTCTCACCAGAGGATGTCTCATTTCAGTTCAGGTGCAGGTATGTATTTTCAGGAATTCAGATCACGAGAACAGCATGATTACATTCTGATACATCACTCAGAAACAATTGCACAATAGCTATAGACTCCATTTTAACACCAAATTTGATCTTTCCCTTAGTTTTCATTGTCCCTGTAACCTCAGCTCTTAGCTGATGGGTATGGTTAAACATGTACGTTTTGGCCTCACAGGAGCATGTTTATCACTTTCCCCATAAGTAACCATTACCCCCGCAAACTGCTGGAGCTTGACTACATAAGCATGTTGATTGTGATTTGTAAGATTGTCAGCTCAACAATAGCTTTGTTAATATTAAGGATGACATAGTAATATTATGGTTCTAAAGAAACCAGGAAATTTAGAGTTAGTACTGCCACAGTCCTTCTTTGCCTGGGTATTGCATGTAGAACACATGATACAGTATGTGAAATAACCCACTCAGCATACTGTCACCCCACTCCTGAGTGGTAGCAGATGTCCAAGGCCTTGTTGGTTGGCTTCCAGTTGTAGGAGAAATCAATGATGTGGAATCTGGATATATTCTTACTGTAACTTGTTTTATTTACATATATGCACCAGTCCTGGAATAAAGGAGATTACATATGGCATGCAGGCAATCCTTTCATCCAGGAATCCTCATCCTGCATGAATGCCCTATTCCAGGGAGCAACTTTACCCAATAATTGACTCTTGTTATAGTGATTAACGTAGTGATTAAGCTCCTTAGCTTCTAGGCACATCTCCCACAGAGAAGCTACATCACACAACAACAACACAATAGTTTGTTCCAAGACTAAAAACTTGCTCATACACTAAGAAAAACTTGTAAGTCTGTGTGGAACAGCACCACCTGGTGACCCCTGCCATAAAAATATAAAAGAGGACTAGAGCTAAATATGTTGTTACATTTCCTTGACTTCATAGTTTAAGTCAGAACCTCATTTTTATTTCAACAAGTATTTTTGTGTTATCTTCTATTTTCCTTCCAAGTGACAGGTTAGTTTGTGTTATGTTAATCAGTGTTGACAATACAGAGCGGGATTCTCCATCAGAACCAGGCCTTAACACAACTTGCCATTGACCTTTATCATATAATTAGATTCCCTTCATAATTTCACCTTGATTATCCTCAGTTGAGCTATGAGGAGTCACAGGATATTAAAACAGAAACAAAACAAAACTTTTAAAATTAAAACAAGTTGGCCAATACTAAGAAGTTTTCAGATGCTTTTTTTGGGGGGGGGGCGGGGAAAGGGGTGTGTGGGGACAATTTTCAGGCAAAACTTGATGAGGTGTTTTCAATTTAAAAAGGAATACTACTAAAAAAATAATTTAGTATTTTAAATGTACTATACCAAATATACTAACACTTTTATGAATTAATCTAATTTTGTTTGTATTTGTCCATTCCTTTTTCTTTCTTCAGTTTAATGATGACCACCATCTTGGCTACAGCAACATTAAAAAGACGACCCTGCCAATAGCAAGCTGTGCCAAAGTTTTTGTGCTTGTCCATTAGTTCAAGATCACTATCATTTAGCCCATGAGGATTTTCTACATGTCAAGCACCACCTATCATGCTCACTGCAGCCTCAGTTTCCCCTTGTGGGCTCCCCAGTATCTCACAAAAGCTTTCACATGTCCAATAATACCCCTTTCGGGGGTCCTGTTTATTAACATAGATTTTAAAAGAAAAACTTCCAGCTGAAGATTTCCTTCACCTATTTGTTCCCTATGCTCCAGCCTTTCTAGTTAGTATTGGGCATTCCCCAGGCTACGGTTGCTAAGAAGAGTCTTTTGCCTAGTCTACACTTGCAGTAACATGCAGGGCACATGCAGCTACACATCTCTGTGAATGACTGACATAGGGAGGCAGTGGGGAAAGACTTCGACAGTTTCCCACTGCCAGAGCCTTCCATTGCTGCCTCACCTCCGCCAGAGCCTTTCCCTGCTGCCAGAGTTTTCCACATCAAGGGGAGAAAGACTCCTCCGGGGGGGGGGGGGGAGGCAATGGGACATTGCACTGCTGACAATAGCAGCATAGATGTGGGAGGCACTGCCTGAGCATGTAGAGTTGTGTGGAGTATATGCCCTAGGATTCTGCGTATCTGTACTCTACTTGCCTAAGCAGTGCCTCACCATCTATACTGCTATGTATTCCTGTGCTAGCAGTGTCTTTAAACCTGCTCACACTGCCCTCCTGCTTCATACCAAGGAGCACCTCCCAGGACTTCCTACCTTTAGTATTCCTTTAACTCTCTACAGGCTTCTCTTATTTACACCTCAGAGGCTTGATTCAGCCACATGATCGGCCTGGAATGTGACTTTGTACATTTTCTCCACCTGGAAGGTTAGCTAATTGTGTTACACATGGGGCTGTATCCATCTCTCCTTCAAAGGGGCTAGCCACCTGGGATACCACACCATAATTCAGAAAATAAATATACTGAGTTTAATTCTTCATTGCCCTACAACTTGTTTACACCAGTGCAAAGTCAATGCAAAGTGTCTGTTAAACATTCTGATTTGGTAGCATAATACACTCACTTTGCGCAAGAGTAATTAATTGCACAGGTTTCAGAGGGGTAGCCATGTTAGTCTGTGTCAGCAAAAACAATGAGGATTCCTTGTGGCACCTTAGACCCCGAAAGTTTATGCCCAAATAAATTTGTTAGTCTCAAAGGTGCCAGAAGAACTCCTCATTGTAATTGCACACGGTTCACAGCCACTGTTGCTTCTAAGCTGTGCACGTGTGCACACGCACACAGATCCTACACTCCACGCACACGGGGCAACACCGCGCGCACAAAAATTTGCACAGAAGAAATTTTTTGAGCACATGGCCTGTCAAAAATTAGAGGGAACATTGCCAGCAATGAAAATTTAGGTTCATTATGCCTAATAAGCAACTATCTTTTAGTTAGTATGGTATATCACACAGTAACAGCTTATGGTGTGTTACAGTGGTTATTATTCTTAGCCCATCTGCCAACCCAGAAATCATATCCCACCATCTCAAATGCAGCAGAATCCAAATCTATTTCCTTTCCTCACTTCTCCCTCTATGCTAGTCTAGACAGGTGCATTAATCTAGTCTGCCAAGAGCAATCTCTTTATCTATGCAGATAGAAACTGATTTTTCACTTTTATCATTATGAGCATCTGCATATATGCATAGGATAAAATAAAGGTTCGTCACCACATTTTTAGTCAATTTCTACTTAGATTTAGGTCTGATCACCTTTAATTGCATGTTCAGTAATGAATATCTGACATCTGAGTTTGACTCAGAATGAAGGGAATGGGTTGCTTTTATGCTGCATTTTGTTGATAATATTGTTACGAGCTGGGTAAAACCTTGTTATACGTTGAGTTAAAACCCCATTGAGACAGGCAGATGTGAACTCACCCTTCAGTTAACATAACTGAAAACAGTAGCCTCCACCTAAGACAAAAGGTGTGTGAACCTATGCAGGAGCTTTTGCTGAGTAGGATTTTGGGTAAGTAGGTGTGTCATCTCTCTTCCCACCCTGAAACCAAGGTCAGACAAGAATGGATAGAGAGAGCCTGAAAGCTGGAAGCATGGTGGCTGACTCTGGAAGAAACCTGGGAAGAGGTTCTTGGATCAGGTTTGCAGGCTGAAAAGAGTGCTTTTGGTGGTGTGAACAAAAGACGTTCTTGTTTCCTGCTACTTGATTCTTTCTGCATCTAGAGATGCAGGACTTTGATGCGTTTTTGTTTATTTACAAAGAATGTACAAAGAAAATACCAGACTCAATCAATGTCTATTTCCAACTAGAACAACCTAGTAGACTCTGAATTTTTGGCTAGCCACTCAGTTCAAAAGGGGCAACAATATTAATATCACCTTATGGTGTCATTCTGTTAGCATACGTGAGCTAAGCAGTGTCAACCTAAATTAGTATTTGGATGGGAGACATTTAAACAACATCTATAACCATCAGCATCTAGTGCTGATGATTCACTAGGTAGATCCAACACTGAGAACTTTAATATCACTGACATTGCTTTTGCCATATAATGATGCTCAGGAACATGGGTGATGTTGAAGAAGTACGTCCCTCGGCCTGCGCCGCTTCCAGCAGCTCCCATTGGCCTGGAGCTGCGAACTGCAGCCAGTGGGAGCTGTGATTGGCCGAACCTGTGGACGCGGCAGGTAAACAAACTGGCCCGGCCCGGCAGGGGCTTCCCTGTACAAGCAGCGGAACAAGTTTGGGAACCACTGCCCTACATTGGTGGTGGTGGACAGGTGACGTGACTTATGCAAGGTTGCACAGTAGATCAGTGACAGAGCCAGGAAAAGAAACCAGATATTCCGACTCCCAGTCCAGTTGCCTGGCCACAGGCCCACACTGACTTTTGATAGCAACCATAACAAACATAGGACTGTCACAGCTGGTTTCAGGCTCAACACATACAGCTGGCCACATTCAGGATCTAGTAATCAGGATAGGAGTTCAGGTAGAGGAAATAGAAACTACGACTTGTCATATGCCATGCTTACCCCACTCCTTAGGCTTCAGCGCATGAGCTCCTGTCTAAACCACAACTTAAGTGTGGTCTGGAGAACTATTTTTAGAGAGCTAGCATGAGCCCTGCTGGCCAAAGTCTATCGACCCAGATTGGGACACTCACTCCAAAATGCTGTGGAGACATACCCCAGCCACTGACTGTGTATACTTTCTCTGCTTTCTGGGCCGGATACTCCTCTGCCATATGCTTGTAAAAATGAGAAGTAATCCCATAGAAGATAATGGCGCTACACTGGTGTAAAACTAATGTACATGAGAGAAGACTCAGGACCAATGTTTATGCAAGGCAGGCCATTTTGTGAGAAACAAGACTAAGGGGCAGGTTGTGTTAGCACATCAGAATTCAAAACTATGCTGCAGCTGAAAAAAAAGTGGAGCATACACAACTGTACACTAATAACTAATGTATAGAACTGACAAAACCGTGGCATAGAGAAATAATACAAAGATATTACTGATGCTAAACTTGGATTTTACTTAATATTGTAATATATACAATAATGCTCCAACTACATACATGATCAAAGCACTCCTTGTAAATCAATACGTAAATTAATTCAAGGCTCATTATTATTAATTGAACCTGAATAGAAATGAGTTTAAGCAAAAATAGAATAAAGAAACAAACAGGAATTGAGAGAGAGATTATGTAGGGAAACATTCATTAATATGATTATTTCCTCTGTCTTATACAAAGGGTATGTCTACACTACGGAATAAGGTCGAATTTATAGAAGTCGGTTTTTTAGAAATCGGTTTTATAAATTCGAGTGTGTGTGTCCCCACAGAAAATGCTCTAAGTGCATTAAGTGCATTAACTCGGCGGAGCGCTTCCACAGTACCGAGGCAAGCGTCGACTTCCAGAGCGTTGCACTGTGGGTAGCTATCCCACAGTTCCCGCAGTCTCCGCTGCCCATTGGAATTCTGGGTTGAGATCCCAATGCCTGACGGGGCTAAAACATTGTCGCGGGTGGTTCTGGGTACATATCGTCAGCCCCCCGTTCCCTCCCTCCCCCCGTGAAAGCAAGGGCAGACAATCATTTCGCGCCTTTTTTCCTGAGTTACCTGTGCAGACGCCATACCATGGCAAGCATGGAGCCCGCTCAGGTAACCGTCACCCTATGTCTCCTGGGTGCTGGCAGACGTGGTACGGCATTGCTACACAGTAGCAGCAACCCCTTGCCTTGTGGCAGCAGACGGTACAGTACGACTGGTAGCCGTCATCGTCATGTCTGAGGTGCTCCTGGTCGCCTCTGTGAGGTCGATCAGGAGCGCCTGGGCAGACATGGGCACAGGGACTAAATTTGGAGTGACTTGACCAGGTCATTCTCTTTAGTCCTGCAGTCAGTCCTATTGAACCGTCTTATGGTGAGCGGGCAGGCGATACGGACTGCTAGCAGTCATACTGTACCATCTTCTGCCGAGCAGCCATGAGATGTGGATGGCATGCAGTCCTTTTGCACCGTCTGCTGCCAGCCAAAGATGCAAAAGATAGATGGAGTGGATCAAAACAAGAAATAGACCAGATTTGTTTTGTACTCATTTGCTTCCCCCCCCGCCCTGTCTAGGGGACTCATTCTTCTAGATCACACTGCAGTCACTTACAGAGAAGGTGCAGCGAGGTAAATCTAGCCATGTATCAATCAGAGGCCAGGCTAACCTTCTTGCTCCAATAAGGACAATAACTTAGGTGCACCATTTCTTATTGGAACCCTCCGTGAAGTCCTGCCTGAAATACTCCTTGATGTAAAGCCACCCCCTTTGTTGATTTTAGCTCCCTGAAGCCAACCCTGTAAGCGCCCCTCCCAGCGTCAGAACAATGGCAAACAATCGGGCATCTGAGAGTGCTGTCCAGAGCAGTCACAATGGAGAACTCTGATGGGGCTAAAACATTGTCGCGGGTGGTTCTGGGTACGTGTCGTCAGGCCCCCGTTCCCTCCCTCCCTCCGTGAAAGCAAGGGCAGACAATCATTTCGCGCCTTTTTTCCTGAGTTACCTGTGCAGACGCCATACCACAGCAAGCATGGAGCCTGCTCAGGTAACTGTCACCCTATGTCTCCTGGGTGCTGGCAGACGCGGTACGGCTTTGCTGCACAGTAGCAGCAACCCATTGCCTTCTGGCAGCAGACGGTGCAATACGATTGGTAGTCGTCCTCGTCGTGTCCGAGGTGCTCCTGGCCGCGTCGGCTGGGAGCGCCTGGGCAGACATGGTCGCAGGGACTAAATTTGGAGTGACTTGACCAGGTCATTCTCTTTAGTCCTGCAGTCAGTCCTATTGAACCGTCTTATGGTGAGCGGGCAGGCGATACGGACTGCTAGCAGTCGTACTGTACCATCTTCTGCCAGGCAGGCAAGAGATGAGGATTGCTAGCAGTCGTATTGCACCATCTTCTGCCAGGCAGGCAAGAGATGGGGATGGCTAGCAGTCATACTGTACCATCTTCTGCCGAGCAGCCATGAGATGTGGATGGCATGCAGTCCTTCTGCACCGTCTGCTGCCAGCCAAAGATGTAAAAGATAGATGGAGTGGGTCAAAACAAGAAATACACCAGATTTGTTTTGTACTCATTTGCCTCCTCCCCTGTCTAGGGGACTCATTCCTCTAGGTCACACTGCAGTCACTCACAGAGAAGGTGCAGTGAGGTAAATCTAGCCATGTATCAATCAGAGGCCAGGCTAACCTCCTTGTTCCAATAACAACGATAACTTAGGTGCACCATTTCTTATTGGAACCCTCCGTGCAGTCCTGCCTGAAATACTCCTTGATGTACAGGCACCCCCTTTGTTGATTTTAGCTCACTGAAGCCAACCCTGTAAGCCGTGTCGTCAGTCGCCCCTCCCTCCGTCAGAGCAATGGCAGACAATCGTTCCGCGCCTTTTTTCTGTGCGGACGCCATACCATGGCAAGCATGGAGCCCGCTCAGCTCACTTTGGCAATTAGGAGCACATTAACCACCACACGCATTATTCAGCAGTATATGCAGCACCAGAACATGGCAACGCGATACCGGGCGAGGAGGCGACGTCAGCACGATCCCGTGAGTGATCAGGACATGGACACAGATTTCTCTGAAAGCATGGGCCCTGACAATGCATGCATCATGGTGCTAATGGGGCAGGTTCATGCTGTGGAACGCCGATTCTGGGCTCGGGAAACAAGCACAGACTGGTGGGACCGCATAGTGTTGCAGGTCTGGGACGATTCCCAGTGGCTACGAAACTTTCGCATGCGTAAGGGCACTTTCATGGAACTTTGTGACTTGCTTTCCCCTGCCCTGAAGCGCATGAATACCAAGATGAGAGCAGCCCTCACAGTTGAGAAGCGAGTGGCGATAGCCCTGTGGAAGCTTGCAATGCCAGACAGCTACCGGTCAGTTGGGAATCAATTTGGAGTGGGCAAATCTACTGTGGGGGCTGCTGTGATGCAAGTAGCCCACGCAATCAAAGATCTGCTGATATCAAGGGTAGTGACCCTGGGAAATGTGCAGGTCATAGTGGATGGCTTTGCTGCAATGGGATTCCCTAACTGTGGTGGGGCTATAGACGGAACCCATATCCCTATCTTGGCACCGGAGCACCAAGCCGGCGAGTACATAAACCGCAAGGGGTACTTTTCGATAGTGCTGCAAGCTCTGGTGGATCACAAGGGACGTTTCACCAACATCAACGTGGGATGGCCGGGAAAGGTGCATGATGCTCGCATCTTCAGGAACTCTGGTCTGTTTCAAAAGCTGCAGGAAGGGACTTTATTCCCAGACCAGAAAATAACTGTTGGGGATGTTGAAATGCCTATATGTATCCTTGGGGACCCAGCCTACCCCTTAATGCCATGGCTCATGAAGCCGTACACAGGCAGCCTGGACAGTGGTCAGGAGCTGTTCAACTACAGGCTGAGCAAGTGCAGAATGGTGGTAGAATGTGCATTTGGACGTTTAAAGGCGCGCTGGCGCAGTTTACTGACTCGCTTAGACCTCAGCGAAACCAATATTCCCACTGTTATTACTGCTTGCTGTGTGCTCCACAATATCTGTGAGAGTAAGGGGGAGACGTTTATGGCGGGGTGGGAGGTTGAGGCAAATCGCCTGGCTGCTGGTTACGCGCAGCCAGACACCAGGGCGGTTAGAAGAGCACAGGAGGGCGCGGTACGCATCAGAGAAGCTTTGAAAACCAGTTTCATGACTGGCCAGGCTACGGTGTGAAAGTTCTGTTTGTTTCTCCTTGATTAACCCCCCCACCCCTTGGTTCACTCTACTTCCCTGTAAGCTAACCACCGTCCCCTCCTCCCTTTAATCATTGCTTGCAGAGCCAATAAAGTCATTGCTGCTTCACAGTCATGCATTCGTTATTCATTCATCACACAAATAGGGGGATGACTACCAAGGTATCCCAGGAGGGGTGGTGCAGGAGGGAAGGAAAATGCCACACAGCACTTTAAGCACAGCACTTTAAAAGTTTACAACTTTAAAATTTATTGAATGACAGCCTTCTTTTTTGGGGGCAATCCTCTGTGGTGGAGTGGCTGGTTGGCCGGAGGCCCCCCCACCGCGTTCTTGGGCGTCTGGGTGTGGAGGCTATGGAACTTGGGGAGGAGGGCGGTTGGTTACAGAGGGGCTGCAGTGGCAGTCTGTGCTCCAGCTGCCTTTGCTGCAGCTCAACCATACACTGGAGCATACTGGTTTGGTCCTGCAGCAGCTTCAGCATTGAATCCTGCCTCCTCTCATCACGCTGCCACCACCTTTGAGCTTCAGCCCTGTCTTCAGCCCGCCACTTACTCTCTTCAGCCCACCACTTACTCTCTTCAGCCCTCCACCTCTCCTCCCGGTCATTTTGTGCTTTCCTTCACTCTGACATTATTTGCCTCCACGCATTCGTCTGTGCTCTGTCAGTGTGGGAGGACAGCATGAGCTCGGAGAACATTTCATCGCGAGTGCGTTTTTTTTTCTTTCTAAGCTTCACTAGCCTCTGGGAAGGAGAAGATCCTGTGATCATTGAAACACATGCAGCTGGTGGAGAAAAAAAAAGGGACAGCGGTATTTAAAAAGACACATTTTATAAAACAGTCGCTACACTCTTTCAGGGTAAACCTTGCTGTTAACATTACATACATAGCACATGTGCTTTCGTTACAAGGTCGCATTTTGCCTCCTCCCACCACGTGAACGGATTTTGGTTGAATGCCAGCAAACATACACTGCAATGCTTTGTTCTACAGTGATTGCCGAGTACGTGTTACTGGCCTGGAGTGGTAAAGTGTCCTACCATGAAGGACGAAATAAGGCTGCCCTCCCCAGAAACCTTTTGCAAAGGCAGAACCGCAAATGCCAGGGCAAAGTAATCCTTTCACATGCTTGCTTTTAAACCATGTATAGCATTTTAAAAGGTACACTCACCAGAGGTCCCTTCTCCACCTGCTGAGTCCAGGAGGCAGCCTTGGGTGGGTTCGGGGGGTACTGGCTCCAGGTCTAGGGTGAGAAACAGTTCCTGGCTGTCGGGAAAACCGGTTTCTCCACTTGCTTGCTGTGAGCTATCTACAACCTCCTCCTCCTCATCATCTTCTTCGTCCCCAAAACCTACTTCCGTATTGCCTCCATCTCCATTGAAGGAGTCAAACAACACGGCTGGGGTAGTGGTGGCTGAACCCCCTAAAATGGCATGCAGCTCATCATAGAAGCGGCATGTTTGGGGCTCTGACCCAGAGCGGCTGTTCGCCTCTCTGGTTTTCTGGTAGGCTTGCCTCAGCTCCTTCAGTTTCACGCGGCACTGCTTCGGGTCCCTGTTATGGCCTCTGTCCTTCATGTCCTGGGAGATTTTCAGAAAGGTTTTGGCATTTCGAAAACTGGAACGGAGTTCTGATAGCACGGATTCCTCTCCCCAAACAGCGATCAGATCCCGTACCTCCCGTTCGGTCCATGCTGGAGCTCTTTTGCGATTCTGGGACTCCATCATGGTCACCTGTGCTGATGAGCTCTGCATGGTCACCTGCAGCTTGCCACGCTGGCCAAACAGGAAATGAGATTCAAAAGTTCGCGGTTCTTTTCCTGTCTACCTGGCCAGTGCATCTGAGTTGAGAGTGCTGTCCAGAGCGGTCAGAATGGAGCACTCTGGGATAGCTCCCGGAGGCCAATACCATCGAATTGTGTCCACAGTACCCCAAATTCGAGCCGGCAACGTCGATTTAAGCGCTAATCCACTTGTCAGGGGTGGAGTAAGGAAATCGATTTTAAGAGCCCTTTAAGTCGAAATAAAGGGCTTCATTGTGTGGACGGGTGCAGGTTTAAATCGATTTAACGCTGCTAAATTCGACCTAAAGTCCTAGTGTAGACCAGGGCTTAGATACCTACTCCTCCCTCTTGCTCGCTCTCTCTCTCGGGTATGATTCCAAATACAAATCTCCATTATCCTGCACTTTCTGTTCTTGCTTTCTGGGTCTATGTTTATGTCATTTTCACTGCACACTTTCTCAAATAAGGCCTGCATAGTCTAATATGTTGTCATTATATTCAGCTTTATTCATCCCTTTTCCAAACAAAATCTAATCTGAGCTGTTAATAATGTTCGCAAAGACATTTGTCCAGACTAAGTTTGTTATATCAGTAATTGGGTTGTACTTTTG
The DNA here is from genome assembly GCF_965140235.1 of Caretta caretta. Taxonomy (NCBI): domain Eukaryota; kingdom Metazoa; phylum Chordata; order Testudines; family Cheloniidae; genus Caretta; species Caretta caretta. The sequence continues at coordinate 177,336,612 of NC_134206.1, forward strand.
AATTAATGGATCACTTGTTTTTAAAAACATAACACAGATATGCTTATGGCCTTTCTAATAACTTTTTAACATCGATCTTTCTCTTGTTGTAATGGTTTCTTGTTTCTGCTACTGCTGAACAATCAATAAAGGTTCCTTTTAGGATGGACCAGGCTGAAATGCCAGGATTAAGCTATTCTCCAGCATAGAATTTTCTATTCTAGAGGGGTTTTTAAGTGATTTAATTGTATCATATACATATTTCACTTGGTATTAAATTTACTTCAATCCAGGGAGATTACAATCATCACTTTCCCCTCTTTTTCTAGGTAATTCTAAAGGGCTTGATCTCCAATGATGAAGAGATGTTTTGCATGGATGACTCCTATTAATACCAATAAGAATTACATGCATAAATCTTTCTAGAATTGGATCCTTCACTGTAATGGATATGAGCAACTTTTATATCTTTGTGAATGAATTATTATGTTTCTATGCTAATTCTGTCCCTCCTCTTTTGCTTACTTGGTTTCAGATGACATATCTTCATCTTTTCCTGTAACAAAAAATGCCTGATTTGAAACTGGAATCTGTTTACAATACTTTATTTGGTAAATGTACTACACTGGATGGTAAGTTTACATACTTTGTGATCTCATTCTTATGTTTTTTGCAGGAGTGATGGGTGAAATTCTATGACCTGCGTTCTGCAGGAGGTCAGACTAGATGATCATAATGGTCCCTTCTGACCTAAAAATCTATGAATCTATAAATGTGCCAGTTTTTATCTCAGTCCATTTTAGTTTGTAAGAAAGACATTAAATATCTGCCTACTGATATTATGATAGCAAGTATTATTTTCTTACTATTGCAGAACACTAGCAAAACTATATATTCAAAAACAGATATCTCTTATGAAACAAAAATATCTCCACTAATACTTCTCAGACCATATGTAGCTTATTTTGAAAAGTTGGTTTATATTTTCCCTTCAAAAAGAAGTTGTTACAATCTTCTAGTTCTGATTCAAGTCAATAGAGTATAAAACTTTGTGCAGAGGGGAAAAGTCATTGTCCTATAATATAAATAATGCCACACGAGTTTTGTATTCCTGCAGCACAGAGTGTTTATCATCTACTATATAGCTAATGTATTAAAGAGAATTTTAAAATATGACTCAGGAAATACAAAATAGTTCTGGTTTGTTTTAGGGTTATTTTGACAGCCACTTTGACTTAGCCATTGAACTGACTGGTGTACGGAGAGAGGGTGTGGTTTGTGTTTCACAGAATCATAGAATATCAGGGTTAGAAGGGACCTCAGAAGGTCATCTAGTCCAACCCCCTGCTCAAAGCAGGACCAATCATCAACCAACTAAATCATCCCAGCCAGGGCTTTGTCAAGCCTGACCTTAAAAATATCTAAGGAAGGAGATTCCACCACCTCCCTAGATAACCCATTCCAGGGCTTCACCACCCTCCTAGTGAAAAAGTTTTTCCTAATATCCAACCTAAATCTCCCCCACTGCAACTTGAGACCATTACTCCTTGTTCTGTCATCAGCTACTGAGAACAGTCTAGATCCATCCTCTTTGGAACCCCCTTTCAGGTAGTTGAAAGCAGCTATCAAATCGCCCCTCATTCTTCTCTTCTGCAGACTAAACAATCCCAGTTCCCTCAGCCTTGCCTCATAAGTCATGTGGTCCAGTCCCCCTAATCATTTTTGTTGCCCTCCGCTGGACTCTTTCCAATTTTTCCACATCCTTCTTGTAGTGTGGGGCCCAAAGCTGGACACAGTACTCCAGATGAGGCCTCACCAATGTCGAATAGAGGGGAACGATCATGTCCCTCGATCTGCTGGCAATGCTCCTACATATACATCCCAAAATGCCATTGGCCTTCTTGGCAACAAGGGCACACTGTTGACTCATATCCTGCTTCTCGTCCACTGTAACCCCTAGGTCCTTTTCTGCAGAACTGCTGCCTAGCTATTCGGTCCCTAGTCTGTAGTGGTGCATGGGATTCTTCCGTCCTAAGTGCAGGACTCTGCACTTGTCTTTGTTGAACCTCATCAGATTTCTTTTGGCCCAAACCTCTAATTTGTCTAGGTCCCTCTGTATCCTATCCCTACCCTCCAGCATATCTACCTCTCCTCCCAGTTTAGTGTCATCTGCAAACTTGGGAGGGTGCAATCCACACCATCCTCCAGATCATTTATGAAGATATTGAACAAAACCGGCCCAAGGACCAACCCTTGGGGCACTCCACTTGATACCGGCTGCCAACTAGACATGGAGCCATTGATCACTACCCATTGAGCCTGACAATCTAGCCAACTTTCTATCTACCTTATAGTCCATTCTTAAGTTTCCATTCTACTTAAATGTATTCTCTTCTTTACTTAATTAGACCACTTTTTTTCACATGCAAATATAATCACAAGACCTCCTTCCTTGGTGTAACTGTACACTCCTGTTCACTCGGGGAAAGAGTCCTGATACAAACACTACTGGCTGCCCCTTTTGTAGAAGTGTTTCTCCAAGCTCCGACTCATGCACATATTGTAAAGTACCATTTTTCCCTATAAACTAAGTGGTTGGTTGCAAGGGCTTCTTCATGTTGTGATAGCCATGTCAAAACTGCATATTTTCCTGCTAAACATCTCAGAGGTTTGCATACACCAAAAGAGACTTGGGAGGCATTCTGTTAGATAGTTCATGAGTCCATACTTGCTGACTGCTTTGACATCTGTGAACTTGGGCATTTGGGGCCTGGTCCAAAGCCCACAGAAATCAATAGAAGTCTTTCAGTGGGCTTTGCATTAGGCACTTGTTTCATAGTGTTGTGGGCTGGACAAAATGGCATTGCAGAGGTTGGGTGTAGCTGCCATCCTTCATTCAAAATACATATAGGAAACAGTTAAACTCCTTTTTAGAAGTCCCCAGCTAAAACAGAGGCATACATAAGTCAGCCTGGGAATTAGAAGTATGTTGGTGGACAGTTTTGTTGAGTATTGTTTTGGGTAAGATGGGGCAGGGGAAAGTAAGAGAGCAGAAAAACAGAGTCAGAGAAGGAACAGAAAGCCACACTTAACCTAACTGGAACAACCTGCAAGACCCCAAATTTGTGGATAACTGTTCAGATCAAAAGTGGTATGTAACAGAGTCCTTGATGGATGATGTGGCTTAATGGTTAGTGCGGTTAGTGCCCCCTCCCCATGTGTCAGTCTTACAGTCCTGGTCCTTCTCTACTCAGAGGTGTGGTGAGGAATATAGGTGCTTCAAGACCCTCCTGTGGTAGGGGCAGTGGTAGGGGAGCCCAGGACCACCCACTCCAATGGGCTCCAGTCCAGGGTCCTAGAAAGGTCAACAGTGCCTGGCCCCGCAAAAGTGCCCTCTGAGTTACCCTTCCTGGTCACGTCCTACCGCTGCTTTCCTCTCTTAGCTTTCAGTCCCAGATAAGGTGAAAAGAAAAAGAAAAGATAACCAAACCAGCAGCCTCAGCCGGGCTCAGCATACAGTCTTACTCTCTCAGGGAGGCTTCTCTGGCACCCTTGTCACAAGCCTTCAGGGTAGGTCTGTCTTCCTCCCTAGCATCTCTCTTCCGTGTTCCCCTTTCAACTCCTTCTCTAGCTGAAGCATGCTCTGCAGGGCTGGAGGGACATGGCTACCTGGGCCTACTAGTGTCTTTTAACCCCTGCCAACCCAGTGTACAGTTTGTATACCCAATCACATGGAAACAATAGCTTTTATCTTTTCTGGCTCAAAATTGTCTTTGAAAAGTCTACGTGTGTTCTAAGATTGGTGTTGTGGTAAGTCACAGTTTGATCTTTTTGTACAGTTCTGCATTCATATTTCTGGCTCACCTGAGCCGAGCAGTATGGTAGTCATCGTCTGGTATCACTTTGGTCTCTGTCTCTACAGCCAGGTACTAAAATATCCTTTGTACAAAATATCCTTAAGCCCTTGGATCCCTGCTAGTATTTTGCTGGCAGCACTGATATTCTTCAGCTGTAGTTTTGATCCTAAATAGCCATTTGCCAGTTGTTCTGCCTGCTGATGTACAAAACTAGTGGAGATAACTTCAGTGTTCCTCCAAGATCCCTTGCTGATATCCGTGGTTGGCAGCCAATGCTGAGAATCAACTTGTTTTGGCCAGATCAGGTAGAATTTCTCCAGCTGCAGGCACTTGCAGAGTGATTCCTCCTTTTTCAGTTTCTGTATGTGGTTTCAAATGATGGGCATTTGCTGTTGTAATGCCTCACTCCATAACACCCACAGCTTTTTCTGTTTGGATGCTTTGTATTTATGATTGCTTTAGCATAAGTAATATGGGGTACTGCAGTTCTTTTGCTTTCCCTGCCTGATGTGGTGAATTATCTCTGATCTTATCCTCATCTGATTATTTGGTTGCTCACTGTGTTTCCATATTTGTCTCTTGGTAGATGCAATGTCAAATACCACTTTGGATGTGGAATGGAATGGGTTAATGGCCTGTCCTATACTGGCTCCTATCACAGTCCTTTTCTGATCCCTCGTGCCCTCTCCCAGCTGCTGAGCGACCTTGGCAGGTCACAAAGTCCAAATGAACCCTACTGGGGTATTACAGAGTCCAGGAAATAGACAGTCTATTTGCCCTCCGTACAGTCTCCAGCCCAGCTCTGCCCTCTGTAAATTCAGACCTTTTTTCAAACTTCTAACTAAACAGTGTCCTTTTTTTGGATTTACACCACTTTACCTGTAGCCAGTGGGGAACCCAGGCCTGTCCATTATGCCAGGTTCCAACCCCAGACCCTATACACAGCAGTCACATATTGCTCAACTTCAATCATCTGCTGCATTGTCCCTGGGGCTCTTCCTAATAAGCCCTTTTATCTCTGTCCCTATCTGAGGGCCAGCATCCTCAGGTTCTTCTTTCCCTTCAATCCCAGCTACAAAAGTTCAGCCAGCCATAAACTCTGACTGCCAGGCTTCTTCGACCAGAGAGAAGCCCCCATCTTCCCTCCTCTGCTCCCAGGCAGGAACCAACCAGCTCAGGCCAAGCAACTCCTTTGATCTGGGCCAGCAGGGCTCTGATTGGCTAGTGCTAGCCTCTTTAGCCCTTGGAAGAGCAGGACTGGAGGACACAGCGTCACTGCTCTGTTCCTCCCACATCATTGCTTACCGGGTCTGGGTGGATAGGACTGCAGGGCCGCCTGTAGGCAGCCGCAAAGACCAGGTACACCTCGTCGCACCCTTAATCACATTGCATGGCACCTGACTCCACAAGTGATCTCACTGAAGCCAGTAGGAGTAAAGAGCTGGACACTGTGAATGAAGGTATCAGAACTTGGGCTGAAATAAAGACCAATTTTAAAATAAATCCCAAGCAATCTTCTAAAACACTTGTCACTGCTTCAATATTTCCTTTATTGTACATGTTGTACGTGTCCCTCATTGACAGCTGCTATTTTGCGGATGCTGTGCAGCACAGGATGTCCAGTCTTATTATGGTTTGAGACATAGGAAATGCAGCTCAGTATTTGAATGCAAAAGGAGGAAGGAGACTTTCAAAGTTAAAGGTAAGTGTCATTTCTTTTTAGAATGCTGGGGGAGCAGGGAGAGTCTAATGGTGCTTTACTTAATTTAAAAAACAAAACCTTGTTTGTCACTTCTAATGTTTCCAATAAAATGCAAGAATAAATGGAAAATATTATAATGGCATTATATAAATCAATAATATGCCTTCACACGTGTCCAGTTCTGGTCACCCCCTCTCAAAAAGTGTATTGCGGAATAGAAGAGGCTCAGAGATGTGTGGTGAAAATGATTAGGACATGATTAGCATGAAAAAACTCTCATGAAAATATACTGAAAGGAATGGGATTGATTATCTTAGAGAGGAGGTGAATAAGAGAGGACAAATTAAGGTATGAAAAAGAATGAGTGATAGAGAAGGTAAATCAGGAATTTCTACTTTAAGGTATAAGATTGCCACTAATTTTTGAGGGTTTGGAAAAAAACTTTCCCTAGGACAGGTAATTATCTACTCCAGGGGTTCTTCCATCTTCTCTAAGCATCTGTTGCTCGCCACTGTTGGTAACATGATACTGGATCAGTTGGACCATTGGGTTGATCTAGTAGAGTTTCTTAATCAAAACTGGCCCATACACATGTCAAACAATGAGGAGGAGGGCACAAAAACTCTAAGAGTCTATCCTTTGTTACTATTGGACTTTGTTGTCTCTGGGTTTGTTCCTCCAGGATTGCCAGTTGCCAGTTTATTGTATTAGGGTCCCATATGAATCCCTTCAGTTTCATAAATTGTATGTTTTGCCTTGGACTGCAAACTTGACAGATGACGGATTTTATAATGTCTAAAGCAATATATTGTGGGCCAGATGATCTTGGTTGAACCAGAGTTCCTGTGAATTTTTACCACTGTAAACCAAGATCAGAATCTAGCCATAAGGTACGGATGGTACTCAAGAACTGACTCTTGCAAACCATATGAAATATTGTCTAGCTATGAATTGCAGCTCCAGGCAATACTTTTTCGAAACTGAAAAACATGACTGAAGTGGAATAAGTTGTTTACATAGCACAAGAACAGAATACTTATCTTTACCAGTATCAAAGGAGAACAAAGCTGAATTTGAACTATAAGTAACATTTTGCTGATTATTGTTGCTCTTTCTGGAATAAAGGGATGAAAGTCACTGCTGTCATTTTTTTTTTCACATTCTGCTTGTCTTTATTATTACTCTGATAATTCAGGGGACTAGAAACAAGAGCTGAGTGTTGATTTTTTGGTTTCCCCCCCCCTTCCTGTTTCTTGCCTGGAAATCTATTTAGATTATGCACCAGTCTATGGTCATTGAAGGTCATTTTGTTTACAGCTGAAATTTTCAGTTGGAATCTCATCTTGTAATTAGAACTTAAAGCCGAAGTAAGATTGTGTAGCTCTTGTGAAAGGGTAGGTTGTTGTATGATTAGCTTCAGAATGTTAAATTAGGTGTAATGATAGATAATTTTTTGAGGCTTAAATTGCACGATGAAAACACCTATCTTGAATAGCAACCTTTGGGCTATAAGGACCACTATCCTAGGCCTCTCCTAAATGTTAATTGTATTACACATTAACATTTCCTTTACTGTAAAATGGCAGAAGCCAAGCCAGCAAGATTTTAATATCTTAAGTAACACTTTCATGTCTTGTTTCAGACTCCGTTCTCAAAAGCAAGCTGCTTGCTGAAAATGTCCCTTGAATAAACATCCACTTACATACAACGAAGAAAAGGAGTACTTGTGGCACCTTAGAGACTAACAAATTTATGTGAGCAGCTAAGGTGCCACAAGTACTCCTTTTCTTTTTGCAGATACAGACTAACACGGCTGCTACTCTGAAACCTTACGTACAATGGACACTTAAAAAGTCAGCATTTGGCAATAGTTGTTCCACAGCAGTGGTTGCCGCCAAATGTTAACTTTTTACAGGTTACCATGGCACATGAAGCAATCTTTTCAAATCTGTGCACAATGCATCCTTCTCTGCCTTAGGTATAAAGCACCAATCATGTAGCATCTTCCGTGTCCCTGGGGTAGTTGAACATCGTAGTTCAACATTGTAGTTGAACAAACCATGGTGTTTTCTGAAGTTGCCAGACCATCTGGAGTTTGAAAATCCTTTTTTTCTCTAATGTCTCTCTCACCCAAGCGAGATTCAATTTGAGAATGTAAAGTGAAGCCTATGCTCCCTATGAAGGGGTGAGAAACCCATTCAATAGCTAGACTAGCACAAGTGGATGCCTTACACATGGTGACTTGATCTTTGCATAGCACTGAAGTGAAACACTATGCCACCTTCTTTCCCACCCCCGATCACTGGGACCAGCAGCACAGAACAGAGCAATCTCACAGCTGATCTAAGCTGTATCAACAGTTTAAATTTCCTTGGAGTTGTTATGCTGACTGGGATTACTGAAGCACAGTGTATGACAGCCATGACCTGTTGTAATTCCCAGATGCCTGATTAGGGCTGTTGAATAGTGTAGTTGCATCGCCAGACGTGTACTGTACTGGGGCCATTGGATTGGCCCTTTATTTATAATTTGCATTTGAAAATGTGAGCATTATCCTCTTCCCCCCCAGATCCTATGGAGTTTGATGAAGGGGGAGTCCCAGAAAGTATAGCCTCTAGGCCATATTCTCCATGGCCTTTCATTTTATTCAGTCATTTACACCTGTGCAAAGTCAGTGCATCCTGATTTGCTGGTTTTATACACTCACGTTGCACAGCTGTAAATGACTACACAGGGTGCAAGGACTAGAGAATCAGAATCCCCTTTCTAATCGATTCCAGCTCAGTAAATCAGATTGCTTCACAGAAACTAGCATTATGCGTACTACAAGCAGGTGGCAACTTCTAGTGATAGCTCCACTGTCAGACACAAAGGGCAGCACTGCATATTTATCACAAGGGTATATGCGCACTGTGACACTCGGCACCCCATATTCACTATAGTGATATGATTATAATATAATTATGGGTTTCAGAGTAGCAGCCGTGTTAGTCTGTATCCTCAAAAAGAACAGGAGTACTTGTGGCACCTTAGAGACTAACAAATTTATTAGGGCATAAGCTTTCATATACACATACAGAGAAGGTGGAAGTTGCCATACAAACTGTAAGAGGCTAATTAATTAAGATGAGCTATTATCAGTGGGAGAAAAGAAGTTTATAGTGATAATCAAGATGGCCCATTTAGACAGTTGATAAGAAGGTGTGAGGAGGATACTTAACATAGGGAAATAGATGCAATATGTGTAACGACCCAGCCACCCAAGTTAATGGTAATTTCTCTTTGGAGTCTGTCTTGTACAAAATATGTCATGTGAAATGTCAATGGAAAAGTTATGGTTTGCTGAATATCATTATCCTATTTGTATGCATGTATCTGGACTTATGACCATGCACCTATATTTCAAGTGTGTTTGCTCCTGGGTAACACCCACAGAGTAGTTTACATCCAGTCTAGCCAACACATTGTGAAGGGACTACCCAAGGCAATGGCCAGTCAGTGAAAATAATGGACCACAGGAAAAGCTTAGCCTCACCTGATAAGCTTTCCTGTGGACTCTTCAGCCAAAATATGAGTAATGACTGCTATGACTCATCAAAGCATGCAAGGGCATGTGACTAAATCATGTGATATTGGACTCCTTTTTGGTGCCTGTGTTTTTCTACAAACTGTGCTGGGGGCTTTGTTTGCAACAGTGCAAAGTGAAGTTCCCTCCACATGGAAAAAGCTATAAAATAGGGAAGTAACATCATCACTGGGCCTCGCTCCTGCTACAACACAAACCTGAAAACAACTAAGGAACAAAGACTGAACAGAGTAAGGGTGTTCCAGGCAGGACAGAAGAAGTTCAGCCTGTGTATGCAAAAGCTATAACCTGCTTGTATGAGCTAACAGGGTGAGACACTGCTTGATTCAAATCCTATCTAGTTTATAAAGCTTAGATTGTGTTTTTGTTTTATATTTCAGGTAATCTGCTTGGATCTGTAAGCTCATTACTTATAATCACTTAAAATCTATCTTTCTGTAGTTAATAATTTTTTTTTTAATCTAAAACAGTGTTTTGATATAAGTGCTTGGGGAATCTGCTCAGGAACAAAGTTCCCTCACCACTCTGAGGGACTGGGTAATAAACTTACTCTGGTCAGGCTTTTGACTGCGGCAAGACAGTACAGCTCTGGGGTCCTAAGCTGTGGAGGAGCTGGCTGGAGCCTCTCTATTGTCAGTTCATGAGTGGTAGAGAAGAAGCCTTCATGTAACTGCAGCTGGGTGTGTCCCTGCCTGTGTAAAGGTTTGCAGCAGTCTGCAGCTTATCACAGCAACACAGTGTGAGAGGGAGCCCAGGCTGGTGAGACAGAGGGTTCAGTAGTACCCCAGTTCCAGGTTGAATCCTGGGGAGCCCATCCTACCCACTTTCTCTTACTACAGTAGATACCCCTAGAATTGTGACTATTGCCTTTGATTGAACATCCTAAATGTGCTACTGCCCCTTTGTGCCTCTCTAATGGAAAAGGGATGGAAAGTTGCCTTGGTAGGGTAGCTGAAGATTTCCCACAGGGGAATCCCTAGTTGGTACAAAGGCAATGTAGCCAGCTCTTCACAACCCTCTCCTGATCCCCCGGACAGAAGACATATGGGGAGCATACCAGCAGGTGTGGGCAGAGCACACAGCCTTCCAATATAAATCAGAGCAAGCCTGAGGCTGTTGAATTGATGTTAGTGGCCAAACCATTCTCTGGCAGCCTCTGAGATCGGGAGGGTACAAATTATTTGACTTCACCCTCAAATCCTGTGTGGAGCTTGGACAAAATCACAATCTATCTTTCTGAAGCAGCTTATGTGAGGGAGGCGAGACTCACTTCCCCCAACTAACAGACTTCCCCCACTTCCCTCAACTATCATTCTCCACAGCTGAGCACTGGGGGGAGAAAACTGTTTTAGCTCCCATTAAAAAGGCACATTCTGCTGGATGTGCTGTTCAATAGAAATCTTGCTGCTTCTCTCATGCTGGCAACCAACCACCACCATATCAGTGAATGCACTGCTCCTTGAGGGAGCCAGGAATTTAATGTGCTGAGCTGGATTAAAGTCTTATCACAATCTTTTACTGCAGATACTCTATTCAGCCTTAGGAAGAGACAATGTAGAAAGACTGCAGTTCAACATACTTTGCCTTTCAGTTGCTTGTGCCACCAGATATAAATGGTTGATCATGCAGCCCATTCTGCTAACATTTCCTCAGCAATAGTGTAGGTAGCATCCCCTTCTAGGACATGCTTTGGTTGATGTTCCTGAGCCTTGTAAAGTGGCTAGCCGGGTCTCAACCCTCTTCGGGGCAGTAGGGAGCCACACCGGCTCACTACACACAGATAATGTTTGGGAAAATTAGTCCGGCTGCGGGAGTCTCCCTCGGGGGCCCTTATGGCAACTGAAGCAAGCACCGTAAGCCCAATGCCTAGGTCAGGGCAGGGAAACAATAAGTTAGGTGCTCAGGCTCTCAGGCAGGGCTGAGCAAACAGTTCAATGTTAGCAGGCCCAGGCCTCTACAGGACCTGGAAGAGGGGGAGACTGCCACCCACGAGTTGGGTGGCAGGGGAGACACAGGCCCTCCCACTCCACTGTGTCCCAGCCCAGGGCCCTAGGAGCAGCAAACGACCCGCTGCTGTGTCAGTGGGGCTCCTGGCCACAACACACTATCATAGGCTCTGGCAGTGCCTCAGCCAGACTACAGTCAGCTGCCCCCAGGTTATTCCTGATTCCCCCTCTTGGGCTACCTGGGTCCAGGCAGTGTCTTCTGGGGTGTCCAGCACCATGGGTTCCTCAGGGTAGCGGGCAAGTGGCAGGCCCGGCAACTCCTCTGGGTATCAGCCACAGGGCAAGTCCTGGCGTGCACCTTGGGCCACGGGGGCTTCCCAGTCGGGGGCCAAGCTGGAGGCGTCTGGCCTCCCCGGTGGCTGGGTCCCCAGTGAGCTCAGAGGGTGAGCTTTTATACTTCCGGATCGCTGCCTCACCCTCTGAGGGGCGGGCTCAGAGCTCCCTAGCTCCACCCACTTCAGCACATGGAAGGGCTCCTCCCCCTCGGGGGCGGCAGGGAGCCATGCTGCATCACTACAAGCCTAATGAATTTTGGCAGCACGAATTATAATGACAGACAATTGTCTCAAGTCACTGAACAAAGTCACAATAAGCCTGTCTGGTTGACTAGTCTCACGTGTAACAAAATCAAAATAAACCTTCACAAGGAATCATTTTCAACTGCCATTTTACTTTTGTCTTAGGCTCACAAATGTCTCATGTTCTTTCTGATGTGTCAGATGTAATGCAAAAGAAATAACCAATGAAACAAACACATTCTCTGTGTGGCTTGTCGTGGATAAAAAGTGTTTAAAAACCATCCATTGCTCCCCTCACCTCCTTCCCACTCTTTCTTCTTTTCCTTCAATGTCGACTGATAAGGATGGAGGGTGTGTGTCTTTGTTGGTGGTGGGGAACATACTAGTGTTATTTTAACTAATTATCTTACCATTACTAGAGCTGGTATGGTGAAACCACCTATGAGCCCGTCATGGAGCAGTGTCCCATTGTGCTAGGTGCTGTACAAATGGAGAATAAAGACAGTCTCTGCCCCAAGAACCCTACATTCTGTGCTCCACTCCACATCCCCGTGGTACAATGAACTCCTGCTGGCTATATTATTTTTCAGAATCTGTTGGTTACCACTTCTGTTGTTGGTTTTTGTTTTTGTTTTTAAAAGATAAAATAAAATCCACAATTTGTTAAAAGATTCAAGGCTCATTCTTAGCACAATTGGGGTGTGTAAATTCAACTTCATGGTGAAGAGCAATGTATACAAAGGGATAAAAGCACCTCAGGTCAAATGTTCATAAATGACTTAGGAGCCTAAGCTTCCATTTCAAAAGTGATGTGGGGCTCTTCAGAGTGTTTAGTCTCATTGACAGTCAATGGGCTTGGGCTCCTGAGGCCCAGGTTTTTAAAGCTACTTAGGAGCTAAGGAGGCTGCGAAGGAGCCATCATTTCATATCCAAAAGGGCACTTAGGAGGCTGGGATTTTGACTTTCCCTTTTGAAAATGAAACGTAGGTGTTGTAACATTGAGCACAACAATGCCTCAATACCTTTAACAAAACTGGGCCTAAGTGCCTTTTGAAAATAAGACTTAGGCTACGAGGGTCATTTAGGCATGTCTGAAAATGTTACCCCTTGGTTTTAAGGCACATTGTAACATAAATCCTTGATCTTGCCATTGATAGTCAATGCCAGATTGGCAATATTGGGGCCCAGGTTATCACAGCAAGATGCTTACATGTTACCAATGACAGGATTGGGACCTAAAAGAAGTGCAGTGCAGTGCAGCCTTAGCTTACAAAGCCCTGGTCTACACTAGGACTTTAGATCGAATTTAGCAGCGTTAAATCGATTTAAACCTGCACCCGTCCACACAATGAAGCCCTTTATTTCGACTTAAAGGGCTCTTAAAATCGATTTCCTTACTCCACCCCTGACAAGTGGATTAGCGCTTAAATCGACCTTGCCGGCTCGAATTTGGGGTACTGTGGACACAATTCGATGGTATTGGCCTCCGGGAGCTATCCCAGAGTGCTCCATTCTGACCGCTCTGGACAGCGCTCTCAACTCAGATGCACTGGCCAGGTAGACAGGAAAAGAACCGCGAACTTTTGAATCTCATTTCCTGTTTGGCCAGCGTGGCAAGCTGCAGGTGACCATGCAGAGCTCATCAGCAGAGGTGACCATGATGGAGTCCCAGAATCGCAAAAGAGCTCCAGCATGGACTGAACGGGAGGTACGGGATCTGATCGCTGTTTGGGGAGAGGAATCCGTGCTATCAGAACTCCGTTCCAGTTTTCGAAATGCCAAAACCTTTCTGAAAATCTCCCAGGGCATGAAGGACAGAGGCCATAACAGGGACCCGAAGCAGTGCCGCGTGAAACTGAAGGAGCTGAGGCAAGCCTACCAGAAAACCAGAGAGGCGAACGGCCGCTCTGGGTCAGAGCCCCAAACATGCCGCTTCTATGATGAGCTGCATGCCATTTTAGGGGGTTCAGCCACCACTACCCCAGCCGTGTTGTTTGACTCCTTCAATGGAGATGGAGGCAATACAGAAGTAGGTTTTGGGGACGAAGAAGATGATGAGGAGGAGGTTGTAGATAGCTCACAGCAAGCAAGCGGAGAAACCGGTTTTCCCGACAGCCAGGAACTGTTTCTCACCCTAGACCTGGAGCCAGTACCCCCCGAACCCACCCAAGGCTGCCTCCTGGACTCAGCAGGCGGAGAAGGGACCTCTGGTGAGTGTACCTTTTAAAATGCTATACATGGTTTAAAAGCAAGCATGTGAAAGGATTACTTTGCCCTGGCATTTGCGGTTCTGCCTTTGCAAAAGGTTTCTGGGGAGGGCAGCCTTATTTCGTCCTTCATGGTAGGACACTTTACCACTCCAGGCCAGCAACACGTACTGGGGAATCACTGTAGAACAAAGCATTGCAGTGTATGTTTGCTGGCATTCAACCAAAATCCGTTCACGCGGTGGGAGGAGGCAAAATGCGACCTTGTAACGAAAGCACATGTGCTATGTATGTAATGTTAACTTTCAAGGTTTACCCTGAAAGAGTGTAGCCACTGTTTTATAAAATGTGTCTTTTTAAATACCGCTGTCCCTTTTTTTTTCTCCACCAGCTGCATGTGTTTCAATGATCACAGGATCTTCTCCTTCCCAGAGGCTAGTGAAGCTTAGAAAGAAAAAAAAACGCACTCGCGATGAAATGTTCTCCGAGCTCATGCTGTCCTCCCACACTGACAGAGCACAGACGAATGCGTGGAGGCAAATAATGTCAGAGTGCAGGAAAGCACAAAATGACCGGGAGGAGAGGTGGAGGGCTGAAGAGAGTAAGTGGCGGGCTGAAGAGAGTAAGTGGCGGGCTGAAGACAGGGCTGAAGCTCAAAGGTGGCGGCAGCGTGATGAGAGGAGGCAGGATTCAATGCTGAGGCTGCTGCAGGACCAAACCAGTATGCTCCAGTGTATGGTTGAGCTGCAGCAAAGGCAGCTGGAGCACAGACTGCCACTGCAGCCCCTCTGTAACCAACCGCCCTCCTCCCCAAGTTCCATAGCCTCCACACCCAGACGCCCAAGAACACGGTGGGGAGGCCTCCGGCCAACCAGCCACTCCCCCACAGAGGATTGCCCAAAAAAAAGAAGGCTGTCATTCAATAAATTTTAAAGTTGTAAACTTTTAAAGTGCTGTGCTTAAAGTGCTGTGTGGCATTTTCCTTCCCTCCTCCACCACCCCTCCTGGGATACCTTGGTAGTCATCCCCCTATTTGTGTGATGAATGAATAACGAATGCATGACTGTGAAGCAGCAATGACTTTATTGGCTCTGCAAGCAATGATTAAAGGGAGGAGGGGAGGGTGGTTAGCTTACAGGGAAGTAGAGTGAACCAAGGGGCGGGGGGGTTCATCAAGGAGAAACAAACAGAACTTTTACACCGTAGCCTGGCCAGTCATGAAACTGTTTTTCAAAGCTTCTCTGATGCGTACCGCGCCCTCCTGTGCTCTTCTAACCGCCCTGGTGTCTGGCTGCGCGTAACCAGCAGCCAGGCGATTTGCCTCAACCTCCCACCCCGCCATAAACGTCTCCCCCTTACTCTCACAGATATTGTGGAGCACACAGCAAGCAGTAATAACAGTGGGAATATTGGTTTCGCTGAGGTCTAAGCGAGTCAATAAACTGCGCCAGCGCGCCTTTAAACGTCCAAATGCACATTCTACCACCATTCTGCACTTGCTCAGCCTGTAGTTGAACAGTTCCTGACCACTGTCCAGGCTGCCTGTGTACGGCTTCATGAGCCATGGCATTAAGGGGTAGGCTGGGTCCCCAAGGATACATATAGGCATTTCAACATCCCCAACAGTTATTTTCTGGTCTGGGAATAAAGTCCCTTCCTGCAGCTTTTGAAACAGACCAGAGTTCCTGAAGATGCGAGCATCATGCACCTTTCCCGGCCATCCCACGTTGATGTTGGTGAAACGTCCCTTGTGATCCACCAGAGCTTGCAGCACTATTGAAAAGTACCCCTTGCGGTTTATGTACTCGGCGGCTTGGTGCTCCGGTGCCAAGATAGGGATATGGGTTCCATCTATAGCCCCACCACAGTTAGGGAATCCCATTGCAGCAAAGCCATCCACTATGACCTGCACATTTCCCAGGGTCACTACCCTTGATATCAGCAGATCTTTGATTGCGTGGGCTACTTGCATCACAGCAGCCCCCACAGTAGATTTGCCCACTCCAAATTGATTCCCAACTGACCGGTAGCTGTCTGGCGTTGCAAGCTTCCACAGGGCTATCGCCACTCGCTTCTCAACTGTGAGGGCTGCTCTCATCTTGGTATTCATGCGCTTCAGGGCAGGGGAAAGCAAGTCACAAAGTTCCATGAAAGTGCCCTTACGCATGCGAAAGTTTCGTAGCCACTGGGAATCGTCCCAGACCTGCAACACTATGCGGTCCCACCAGTCTGTGCTTGTTTCCCGAGCCCAGAATCGGCGTTCCACAGCATGAACCTGCCCCATTAGCACCATGATGCATGCATTGGCAGGGCCCATGCTTTCAGAGAAATCTGTGTCCATGTCCTGATCACTCACGGGACCGCGCTGACGTCGCCTCCTCGCCCGGTATCGCGTTGCCAGGTTCTGGTGCTGCATATACTGCTGAATAATGCGTGTGGTGGTTAATGTGCTCCTAATTGCCAAAGTGAGCTGAGCGGGCTCCATGCTTGCCGTGGTATGGCGTCCGCACAGAAAAAAGGCGCGGAACGATTGTCTGCCGTTGCTCTGACGGAGGGAGGGGCGACTGACGACACGGCTTACAGGGTTGGCTTCAGGGAGCTAAAATCAACAAAGGGGGTGCCTGTACATCAAGGAGTATTTCAGGCAGGACTGCACGGAGGGTTCCAATAAGAAATGGTGCACCTAAGTTATCGTTGTTATTGGAACAAGGAGGTTAGCCTGGCCTCTGATTGATACATGGCTAGATTTACCTCGCTGCACCTTCTCTGTGAGTGACTGCAGTGTGACCTAGAGGAATGAGTCCCCTAGACAGGGGAGGAGGCAAATGAGTACAAAACAAATCTGGTCTATTTCTTGTTTTGACCCACTCCATCTATCTTTTACATCTTTGGCTGGCAGCAGACGGTGCAGAAGGACTGCATGCCATCCACATCTCATGGCTGCTTGGCAGAAGATGGTACAGTACGCCTGCTAGCCATCCCCATCTCTTGCCTGCCTGGCAGAAGATGGTGCAATACGACTGCTAGCAATCCTCATCTCTTGCCTGCCTGGCAGAAGATGGTACAGTACGACTGCTAGCAGTCCGTATCGCCTGCCTGCTCACCATAAGATGGTTCAATAGGACTGACTGCAGGACTAAAGAGAATGACCTGGTCAAGTCACTCCAAATTTAGTCCCTGCGCCCATGTCTGCCCAGGCGCTCCCAGCCGACGCGGCCAGGAGCACCTCGGACACGATGAGGACGACTACCAGTCGTATTGCACCGTCTGCTGCCAGAAGGCAAGGGGTTGCTGCTACTGTGCAGCAAAGCCGTACCGCGTCTGCCAGCACCCAGGAGACATAGGGTGACGGTTACCTGAGCGGGCTCCATGCTTGCTGTGGTATGGCGTCTGCACAGGTAACTCAGGAAAAAAGGCGCGAAATGATTGTCTGCCCTTGCTTTCACGGAGGGAGGGAGGGAACGGGGGCCTGACGACACGTACCCAGAACCACCCGCGACAATGTTTTAGCCCCATCAGAGCGCTCCATTGTGACTGCTCTGGACAGCACTCTCAGATGCCCGATTGTTTGCCATTGCTCTGACGCTGGGAGGGGCGCTTACAGGGTTGGCTTCAGGGAGCTAAAATCAACAAAGGGGGTGGCTTTACATCAAGGAGTATTTCAGGCAGGACTTCACAGAGGGTTCCAATAAGAAATGGTGCACCTAAGTTATTGTCCTTATTGGAGCAAGAAGGTTAGCCTGGCCTCTGATTGATACATGGCTAGATTTACCTCGCTGCACCTTGACTGCAGTGTGATCTAGAAGAATGAGTCCCCTAGACAGGGGAGGGGGGGGAAGCAAATGAGTACAAAACAAATCTGGTCTATTTCTTGTTTTGACCCACTCCATCTATCTTTTACATCTTTGGCTGGCAGCAGACGGACTGCATGCCATCCACATCTCATGACTGCTCGGCAGAAGATGGTACAGCACGACTGCTAGCAGTCCGTATCGCCTGCCCGCTCACCATAAGACGGTTCAATAGGACTGACTGCAGGACTAAAGAGAATGACCTGGTCAAGTCACTCCAAATTTAGTCCCTGTGCCCATGTCTGCCCAGGCGCTCCTGATCGACCTCACAGAGGCGACCAGGAGCACCTCAGACATGACGATGACGGCTACCAGTCGTACTGTACCGTCTGCTGCCACAAGGCAAGGGGTTGCTGCTACTGTGTAGCAATGCCGTACCGCGTCTGCCAGCACCCAGGAGACATAGGGTGACGGTTACCTGAGCGGGCTCCATGCTTGCCATGGTATGGCGTCTGCACAGGTAACTCAGGAAAAAAGGCGCGAAATGATTGTCTGCCCTTGCTTTCACGGGGGGAGGGAGGGAACGGGAGGCTGACGATATGTACCCAGAACCACCCGCGACAATGTTTTAGCCCCATCAGGCATTGGGATCTCAACCCAGAATTCCAATGGGCAGCGGAGACTGCGGGAACTGTGGGATAGCTACCCACAGTGCAACGCTCCGGAAGTCGACGCTTGCCTCGGTACTGTGGAAGCGCTCCGCCGAGTTAATGCACTTAATGCACTTAGAGCATTTACTGTGGGGACACACACACTCGAATTTATAAAACCGATTTCTAAAAAACCGACTTCTATAAATTCGACCTTATTCCGTAGTGTAGACATACCCAAAGAAAAAAAACCCAAGTGATTTGTGTTTTAATTTAACTGTAGCCAAAGTTAAACTTATAAATAAACCTCCTCTCTCTCTCTCTGAACTCTAGTCCAAGTACTGCAGCTTGACTTTGCATTGAAGCAATCAAACAAAACTTCAGAATGACATAAGAACCAGTGACATATCATTTAGCATCAGTTTGCATTTTTCCATAAAAGCAAACCTGTTTGTGCTAGAAATCGCCAAAGGGTTTGTCTCATTAAATTTTGTTTGAATGAATATTTTGTCTTCTGATCAAAAATAAAATGTTATTTCTAAGTTACCAAAAAATATGATGAAAGTTCCTTCCTAAAATAAAGCATGGCTGCTTTCTTTTAAAAGCAGGGATCATAATTAAAGGCTGTTATTTCCATTTCCTATAAAGATATTTTGGCAATTAAGTCTATTCTGAAGAGAATTTTTTCTTTTATAAAATGAATAATTGTGTTTCCAAAGAGTAGTAAAGTGGATTAATTCACTCTAGAAAGGATAAAGACAAATGCTCCCTTGCCTATAATTTCTTGCTCTTGACACAGAGGGTTAGGATAATAAGTCATGATGATATTTATATCTACCTCTTTAAAGCAAAATGTGTTGATAGTGGCAAAAGGCTGGTTTAAAAACAGATGTAATAAGTGATGAAGGACATCATAACTTCACTAAAAAGAGACTCAGTAAACCTCTAACTTTCCAACTTCTGTGGTTCAAAGTCTATTCCTGAGCTTGTCCTCCACACTGGACTAACTTTATGATTGCATTCCAGTACTGAATATTCTGCAAGCAGCTTCATTCAGGCATACTCCCTGCATCTGCACAAAGTCCCATTGTTGTCAATGGAGCTCATTGCAGGTCTAGGGGTCTGTTTGGGTGGAGAAACTTTAAGCATCAGGGTCTATATTAGAGCCCAGATCCTCACTGGGTGTAAATCAATATCACTCCATTGAGTTCTTCCAGCTGAGGATATGGCCCACATTTTCAAAGGAGCCTCGTCTAACTGGTCTTTATGTGTATGAGTGCAACTTCCCACACATTGTCCCATTTGCACACAAAGGGCCTGCTCTAAAGCCCAGTGAAGTCAATAGGTGTTTTCCCACTGACTTCAATATCCCTTACACACGTTATAAAATTTAGATACAATATTCATTTGTGCTTAATTTGCAGATAAAATGGAGTGTATGGGCCATATCCTGAGCTGTTGTTAACTGGCATAGCTTAGCTCTAATGAAGTCAAGGGAGCTAATTTACACCAGCCAAGTATCTGTCCTTATATGTATATTTTATCATTTGATCACAGAGATTAGTGCACAATAAACTGTGCATACAAATAACTGCATGTGGAAAAAGGTAGCCACACAAGCAGAGGTCATGTTTTGAAAATGTAGATGTTTTAGTAAGGTAGAAGATGGGCTTTTCTTTTGAACAGCTTATGACAAGACTTAGCCCCACTAAACGCCTTATGAAATTGTTTGCCTCTTTCCCTTAGAAGTAATTTTACTAGCTTGTGTAAACATATATGTGGTTTTTCTTTTTCTAGGGCTAAGGATTACAAGGACATTGGCATGGGCATGATTTCTTGTTTACCTCATCTGCTCTTATTGGCTAACCCTCACCAAGAGTGGCAATTATCTGTTTCAGAGTAGCAGCCGGGTTAGTCTGTATTCACAAAAAGAAAAGGAGTACTTGTGGCACCTTAGAGACTAACCAATTTATGTGAGCATAAGCTTTCGTGAGCTACAGATCATTTCATCAGATGCATTCAGTGGAAAATACAGTGGGGAGATTTATATACACAGAGAACATGAAACAATGTGTGTTACCATACACACTGTAACCAGAGTGATCGCTTAAGGTGAGCTATTACCAGCAGGAGAGAGGGGGAGGGGGGAACCTTTTGTAGTGATAATCAAGGTAGGGCCATTACCAGCAGTTGACAAGAACATCTGAGGAACAGTGGGGGGTGGAGGGGGGAATAAACATGGGGAAATAGTTTTACTTTGGGAGTGGATGGGTAATTACACAGTCTCTATTCAAGCCTAAATTAATTGTATCTAGTTTGCAAATTAATTCCAATTCAGCAGTCTCTCGTTGGAGTCTGTTTTTGAAGTTTTTTTGTTGAAGAATTGACACTTTTAGGTCTGTAATCGAGTGACCAAAGAGATTGAAGTGTTCTCCGACTGGTTTTTGAATGTTATCATTCTTGACGTCTGATTTGTGTCCATTTATTCTTCATAAACGTCCAAATATGATGTTGTAAACTGAGGGAACATCACTTCAAACAATGGGCAGAAGCAAAAGAGCCTGGGCTTCTGGATAGCTATGATCTTGTTATCATGAAGAAATCCCTCACAGTAAAAATAATTTAAAAGGAAGAGAAATAATTTTACAAAAACATAGAAGCACCCTAAACAGTGTGTCTCCAAGTCTTTCCTAAACCATACGTGGATCTTTAACAATCTGTGCAAAACATAAACATTCGCTGAGTGAAATATGGAATGGGTGTACTCTCTTGGCATGACTTTGAACCCACTCAGGCACCATGGGTTTGACAGTTTGACTTTAACTCAGTTTGGTGTTCTCTTGAGAGACTTGGAAAGAACAGATGGGGAAGTGAGGATGAGTAGGGAGAGCAAGAGTCTACAGCAGCTTGTGCTACTTTTCCTTCAAAGCTACCCCCCTATACACATACAATTCTTGGCAAGCGGTGATCATGGCCCCCCTTTCTTCTCCTCTCACAGTGTAAGTACAAGAACAAAAGCTTGCCATTTTAAATTACAGTTTTCCTTTCCCTACATGGTGCCTTTAAATTACAATTTTTTAAGGGTAGAGTTATTGAATCAGAACCTCAGCTACATCAAGGCAGTTTTCCACTGCAAAGCTACTGCTCCCTTACCCTGGTTATAGAAGAATTTCTACTGTCTATAGGGATTCTCTGGTGGTGTGGAGCAGCTGGCACAGAGGGTGTGATTGGGATATAGAAGGTGTGGCCCAAGCCTCACTACAACCACAAAGGCACCCCCCAAAACTTAAAGCATCCTTTAGGCTGCTCTGAATGGTACTCGAGGGCCTTCCTAATGCAAATTGGAGGGAGTAGAAGGGGTGTTCAAGGCCACCTTTGCAGTCCTCCTACACACTGAGCTTTCCCTAGTGCTCCTTAATGACAGCTCAGTATTGGCCCATTGACTCGTCCATACCTGTAAAAGTGGCATGCACAATTGTTATGTTCTTGTATAGATAACAAATGATACCCAGCTACATCACCACACTATTTACTCCAGCAGAATGAACACTTCTTCACATGTTAATATCTCTACTTTTAAAATATTGTGCATTTCTAAGCATTTTGTCTATTTGCCACATTTTGACTCCTGATTACACAGACTGTCTAGGCACATATTTACTGAAAAATAATGAAGAATACTTGGTGCTTTCCATCTTCCAAGTGTTTTACAAACATAAACTAATTAATAATGTATTCCCTGTTTTCAGGCTTGTTAGTGTTCTTGGATGTTAAGAGGGATCCTGCTAAATCACTATCTTTCTGCATTTCTTCTACTTTCTGTCTAACCCATTACATTGATCAGAATTCTGATTATTGAGCTCTGTTGTAGACAGTGAGTCTGCTTCTTAACTTCTCCTAAGCACATGTACCCATAAATGCCTTTATAATTCAGACCAAGATTCTAAACAACACTCATTGTGACAGATTGTAGTGTCTGAGTGCATGAGCCAATATGATCTTAAAATAAGCGGAATGCCTTTTACTTGGCTACAGACTACCACTCCTGTAATATGCCTAACCTCAGCTGGCCAGGGACTCGCCCATAGATTCAAACAGCTTTTGCCACTCTGTCTGTCGTGCTGTCTGGAGTGGCTCACAAACGAGAGTGCCAACCTCAAGGCAGACTGTCAAAAAGCAGGGCAGACACCCCGAACTGGTGATGTGTTCTATAATTAGATTTCACCAACCCCATTTACAAATGTGAAATCCTGGATCATTATTGAGTCACATGGAGTCACAGACAGTCCCCTTAAACTCTCCAGTCTATCTTGCCACCCAGGCAAACTGGACTTAGTGATAAATGTCACTTACACCAAAGATCACAAAATATTCAGGTTGCTCCCAGTCTCAAGAGACTAGTCACTTATCCCAGGTCAATTTGTCTCTTAGATCTCACACCAAAGACAATGTTCGTATCCAATCCTATATTAAACTAACTAAGGATTTATTAACTAGAAAAAAGAAATGAGAGAGTTATTTACAGGTCAAAGCAGGCAACATAAGTAAAAATGAATTACAGTCTATGATTCCAAACGGTGACAGAGATGTAGTATTCTGTCCACTGAATGTCTTTTAGCGCTAATCCAGGTTGACCCTGGAGATCTCTGCTTTTGTTTCTTAGCATCAGCCCTTGTAAGAGGCCAAATAGCCAAGAGAAAACTATTTCCCCTTATGAGCATTTTATATGCCCTTTCCCCAGAGTTCAAACCATTGGGATGAGTGCCCCTGCATGTAACTTCTTCATGAGTAGATGGGGCAATCAACAAAGATTTTGTCCTACAATGGTCCATTTAGTTTTGATGGTCTTTCTTGATGGATGGGGGGAACCACTCCTCCTGTCTGAGTTCACAAGTTCAGAGGAGGCATTTTTACAATTATAAAACAAACCTTTCACATAACCTTATAACATGGGATACAGACATTATAAGTAAGGTTAATGCATG
Source organism: Caretta caretta (assembly GCF_965140235.1). Lineage (NCBI taxonomy): Eukaryota > Metazoa > Chordata > Testudines > Cheloniidae > Caretta > Caretta caretta. The sequence goes on from NC_134206.1 coordinate 177,359,893, forward strand.
TAGCAACTTACAAGCATTTTAGAGAGTCTAATCACTGAACAAATCCTTACAAATCCAACACCTGACTCAAACAATACTAACGTACAGGTGAGCTGGGCTGGTTTCCAGCTATGAATGTGTCAGTGCTCAGCTGATACCTACAGACTTGGCAAGAGCTGGCACCTGGTCTGCCAGCATCATACTGTCATATACTAGCTAAGGTCCAGAACACATAAGCTGTTCTGCACAGACAGATGGCTGTTTAGAGTCCCACTGCAGTCAGTGAGCCACAGGAGTGTGCCCATGAAGAGCAGTATAAAGGGTCAGTGTGTTTGGTTTAACCCTTGTCAGCCAAGAGGCCATCACGCAGAGAAGCACTGAGGAGACTCCTTTGAAGGTAGAGAGTCAGGATAAGAAACTTGGTAGTATTGTCCACCATGCCCAGGCCATGTAAACATAATGACTCAGAGTTGGTTCAAGGATGTTCTTATTCATTGCACAATTTTACCGAGGCTGCAACTTTATCTTAGGACACCCTAGCAATATCTGACTTCAAGGCTCATTTGTTGTGATTGCCTATTAGCAGGGATTTGCCATCAACTGCAGCTTCTTCAGGAGACTTGCTCACTGGATTGACAGCTCAAGCTGTATTACTCCTGTCTTGTACTGTTTGATTTTTGCCACTGTTTGTAACACATTCAGCTATTGTTCATCTCCATATTATTCTCTCACGTCAGAATTTTTGTCTTGAACTCTTGAAATGAAAGGCACCTAAAAAGGAACTTAGGAAAATGTCCCCTTTTGATACTTCTCCTCTAGAAAATCAGTTCTCCCCACACATCACCAAGAGCCTCTGTTCACCAAACAGCTTACTTTTCAATACTAAATCGAGATGAAATTGTCCTTAGAGTTTATTCCACAGAGTGGCTTCATTCTTGGACATATCATCCACTTAAAGCACAGTACAAGAAGTACAGAACTTAACGCACTAATAGATAAAATTACTGAGGAGGAGAGCAGCAGGTACACTCTCTTTCTCTCTACCTGTGGGAAGTTTGTCTGAATTCAACACATTTCACACTTTTCAAATAGTTATAATTCTCTCAAAAGATCTGTGGTACTTATAGTTTCTATAAGCTTCCCTTGTATATTTGTATGTTTTCATGTTCAGATATAAGAACAGATGCACAGAAACCAGTGTGAAGGTAGCTTTGTTGTATCAGCATAAAGAATTTCTTCTTCAGGTAGTGCTCCTGGCAATGCAATTAAATCCACCACACGGCTCTTTTTCAAACATACTACCCCTTCAAGGGTCAATTGATTAGTAACTTTTATTAAATATTAAATTACTGTATTAATTTTTGAAGTTTCCAAAAACTGGAGTTGCATTGAAATTCATTGTTCTTTTCTTTCTTTGAAGCGTATGGAGTCATTAGTTAAGCCTGCAGCTACAATAGTGCCAATAAAATAAAATGTAAAGCAAGTGAATAGTGTTTCTCTATAGATGCTGCTACAGAACCAGCACCTCTTCGGTGTACCCTGGCCATGCAGATATTAACCACCTGTCTAAGAACTTATGCCTACTATAACTCTCAGACTAGTCATTATAAATAGCCAACTTAATACTTGGACAGCCTTCAGGGACTGCTGACCTTGAATCTCCTTCCTCTGAGCATGTCTAAAACTGTACAAGCAATCTACGTTAAGCAAGTCCTATATTTATAAAATTTCTGGAAATGGATAATGTGGTAGTCTTGCTTACTGGGCTTGGACCCAACAACTATTTTCACTAACTCTATTTTAGCACAGGGATGAAGGAACATGCAACATGTATCATCAATTATGTCTTGCCCTAGGGGTTGTCACTCCTGCAGTTGACTTAATGTCTTCAGCTTCATATTCCATTCGGTCCCCTCTACTAATCTGGCTCTCACTCCAGAAGTAGGTGTAAAATAGATGGAAATAGCCAGCTGAAAAGCAACTTTTCATTGTTATTCCCACCCCCAAAAACTCATCCCACATCCCTTGAGTGATCTAATTAGCCTAAAAACTTGAGCATTTTCTCACCTATGACAATTTTGGGGTATTGTAGAGCCACCAAGCAGCTCCCACACAACACTCCTTACCAAATATTAGCAAAGGGGCCTTGACCTAGGGAAATGGGATATGACCAGGGCACCTGTGCAGACTTTTTTCCCCTATTTTAAGGGACAGCAAGTTAGAGCACCCTTTAGGTTGCTTTACTGGCACCAGGGGTCAGGTCAGAGGCCAGCAGCCCCAGGATTTGGAGAGAACAATGATGGTTTAAAGCCACCTTTACTCCCCATCTGAACTTGAGTCAAGTCTTCCTCAGACAGTCTGAAGAAATTGACCCTTAACTTCAAAAAAACAGTTAAGCTTCACCAAGGTTGCTAATTGGCAAAAGTATACTTATTGCATATTTTAAACAACTCAGAACTTCAACACAAGACAATAACCAATTAAGAACACCATATTTATGCTACCCAAATCATAATAACCAAACATTATCCTTGTCAACAAAAACATCTTAATTCTAACTCAGATTGGTTATATTCATTAAGTATTATTTTTATCTGAAGTTTGGTATCTATGTAACCCCCTCTCCTGTTCACTGGCCCAGTGTGAGGTTGTTAAAGATAGGGGAAGCCTGCCTTGTAACTTTTTACACAACTTTGGGAAACTAGGACTGAGGGTCCTTTGTGTGCTCTGCGTTGTGTGTCAGTGTGTTCACCTCAGACCAGACCCACTCAGACAAACCAGGAACAAGGCTTTATTCTGTAAAGAACATAGAACTGGATTAAGAAGCAGCCTTCTCTCTGCTTGCCTGCTATTTGCTCCCAGCTCAGTCAGTGCTGAGACCTCTGGCTGGGGGCGCAGAGGGTACATCCTGGCAGGAACCAGGAATTCTCCCAACATGCCACAGTTTGTAGTCCACAACTTGTAGTTCCCAAGGTTGCTGTTAAAGTACACTGGACCTTGGGCTACACCCTTCCCCCACTTATAGAAAGGGCAACCTTGTCCCTTTCCTTAGTCAAAAACTCTCAGGTCAAATATTGCATGCAACCCCCTTTTTCAAATGTTTCCAAGAGCTTTCTGCTGCACGTCGCCCCATAGCAGCACTGGCCAAACTCCCAGTCTCTGCTCCTCTTGCATCAGGCAGCCCACTGTTCCAAATTGTGCCAGATAGGTGCTCTTCACTGTCTTGTTGAGTGCCAAGGACCTGATGAACTATCTCTGGGCACCTCTCCAGTCTGGTCTCACTCTGTCTGCCAATCCAATGAAGTTTGTTCAGATTCTCCTCAGTTTGGTCGGTCTCCTCCGTGGTCCCCAGGGTTTGGTCAGACTCCTTCAGGTCAGAGTACTGTGGGTCTGAGTCAAAATGGTCTGGGTCTGGGTCTTGTGACTCAGTACAGTGTAGCCCTGGCTCCCCTTCATTGCACTGCACATCCCCCATGTCCCAGGTGTCCCCTGTGTACATCATCCCCCTACTGGTTTTCTTTTCCCTGTAGCAGCCTGGTCTATTTAAAGAGCCCCCAGTAAGTTCCTTCTCTGCCCCTGTCTCCAATGGCAAGTTTCCTTCAAGTCCCGGCTTGGCTCCCTCCATTTGTACCTCTCTGCCTGCTGGTTTGACTGCACCTATAGGTAGAAACATACATGGTGTAATTCGGTTACAGTGTATCACCCATTCCCCTCCTCTTGATTCTGGTTGCACAGCATAGACAGGCAAGTCCCCTTGTCTTCTGATCACGATATAGAGAATTGGTTCTCATCTGTCTCCCAATTTCTGTCTCCCTTTCTTCTCCCTGGCTACTAGCACCCTGTCTACAGGAGTCAGCAGGGCTTCTCACATCTGGTGGTCATACTACTGCTTCTGGTGAAGTTTGGCAGCTCCAGATGCCTGTGCAGCCTGATGATATGCTCTCTCTAGGCATTCCCTTAGCCAGGAGACATACTCCTCCACCTCCATCCCCTCATCTCCTCGGTGGGGGAAACCCAGGGCCAAATCTACCTTCAGTCTTGGGTGCCACCCAAACATTAAGAAGAATGGGAAAAATCCAGTGGACTTATGCCAGGTGCAGTTATAGGCATGAGTCATGGGCTCAACATAGTCCTTCCAGTTTGCCTTTTGGTGCAGACACAGGGTTCCCAGCATATTCATGCATGTTTGGTTGAACTACTCAGTAGTTCCATTCCCTTGAGGATGATAGGACGTGGTTCTGCTCTTTGAAGTCCTCAACAGTTTCCAAAGCTGGACCAGGAGATTACTTTTGAAATTTCTCCCCTGGTCCGTACGTATCCTTTCAGGGATGCTATAGTGGCAGATGAACTGTTTCCACATCTCCTTGGCCACAGCAGATGCCCACTGGTCCTGAGTAGGGTATGCCTGAACATAGAAAATGAAGTGGTCAGTGATTACAAAGACATTCTGAATCCCCCCCGGGATGGTTCCAGGGTGAGAAAGTCAAGGTACACTAGCTCCAGGGGCCTATTGGTATAGATTGAGATAAGTGGAGCTCGGCCTTCAGAGATGCCTCTTTCTTAGGCAGCACCTTTCACGAGAGAGCCACCAGCCCTGGATGGTGGACTGCATGCCTGGCCAATAACAGCAAGTGTGGATGATATTGACCATACGGTCAATACCCATGTGTTCCATGTCCATGTGCAGAGTTTTGAACACTTCTCTCTTGAGTTTCTCTGGCAGCACCACCTGCTGGATCTGTCTCTCTCCCAGGATTGTTGTCCTCCTGTAAAGGATCCCCTCTATCAGCTGCAATCGCTTCCATTGATTCAGTAAAGTCCGCACTGGTGTTTCTTCCTTCTGCCTCTCCCGGGCACTGGGTGCCCATTGCCTTGGCAGGTAGGTCCTTACTCAGGAGATTATGGCATCCTTTTCCTGCAGCCACCTCAATTCTTCCTTGGACAGGCCTAGGATTAACTCTATGCCTGGCCTGTGGAGCGGCTCAGCTCTCTCCATTGCATTCGTTTGGCATTCACCCTGGGTTGCTATGGAGGACACATTGCATCCAGCATTCAGAACTGTAGTCACCTCCTCAGGGTAACTAAGGGGTAACTAAGACAGACCATCAGCATTGACATTACTTCTCCCTGGCCGGTACTTTATGTCAAAGTTGAACTCTGCCAGCTTTGCCATCCACCTTTGACTGGTTGCATCCAATTTAGCAGTAGTAGTAACATAGGTCAGTGGATTGTTGTCAGTCAGCACTGCAAATTGGTGTCCTAGTAGATAGTCTCTAAATTTATCTGCAGCTGTCCATTTTAATACCAAGAACTCCAGTTTATGGGTGGGATATTTTTTTTCTGAGGGAGTTAAGCCCCTGCTGGCATAAGCTATGACCCTCTCCTTCCCTGACTGAACCTGAGCCAGTACAGCTCCTAGCGCCTCTGTGGATGCATCTGTCTGGAGTATGAATGGTAAACTGTAATCAGAATATCTCAGTATTGGTGCAGTAGTTAGCTTTGTCTTCAGCTCTGTGAAAGCCTGGTCACATTCCTCTGTCCAAACAAAACTGGATATCTTACTGGGACCCCTCTGATTTCTCATTCTGGTCTGGGCTTCACCTGCAGTTAATGTGAATAATGGGGCTGCCAGTTTGGAGTAGCCTTTGATATATCTCCTGTAATAGCCAGTGAATCGAAGAAACTGTAACAGTTCCTTCCTGTTAAAAGGGGTCTTCCAATCCCTCACCTACTGTATCTTATTTGGATCTGTTGCAATGCCTTGGGCAGGCACTATGTGTCCAGGGTATCCTAATAGATACCGAATTCTCGTAGCAAGTGACACTTCCTGGGCTTCAGCTTGAGACCGTGTTGACAGAGTCTATCAAAAACCATCTCCAGGCACTGCAGATGCTCCTCAAATGTGCGGGAGAACACTATGACATCATCAAGGTAAATCAGTACTGCTGAGAAGTTTAAATCCCCCAAAACATGCATCATCAGCCTCTGGAAGGTAGCCAGGGCATTCTATAGACCGAAAGGCATCCGATTACATTCAAACAGCCCAATAGGGGTGATGAATGTGGTTTTGGGTTTATTCTCCTCTGCCATTTCCAGCTGCCAATACACTGAGGTCAGATTCAGTGTGGAGTAATATCTGGCTCCTCCTAGGGCATGCATGGCTTCTTTGATGTGGAGCAGAGGAAATGCATCTCAAGTGGTTTTAGCATTCAACTATCTGTAGTCAATACACACTCACATAGAACCCTCTTTCTTCCTTGCCACCACCATTGGTTAAGCATAAGGGCTTTGATTCAGTCTGATTCCTCCAGCACCTGCTATCCCTTGAAAGTGTTTGCCAGAGTATCGTGCCAGAGGTATTCTCCAATAGGGTTGCCTCACAGGAATAGTACCAATCAGGGGTATCTCATGCTTGACTGTGGAAGTGCAGCCCAAGTTGAGATCATTTTTAGAGAATACGTCTACATTCTGCCTCAGCAATTCTTCCAATATCTTCAGTTAAGCTGGGTCCTGCACAACTACCTGACTCAGGTCCACTTCTGGCACAGCAGCATTGGCCTGTGTCTCTTTCCTCAGTGTTTGTCCTGGAGAATATTTCAAGTCGCTGCTCACACTAGCCATGCTGTAGACTACTGAAGCTATAGCTAGATGCTGGTTCCTCTTTATTACCGCTTTTGTTTGTCCTACACTGTGATGCTCTGTAACTCTGTAACACCCAGCACCCCCATCTTCATCCTTGTAAAATGATTGTGTGGTATCCAATACAAAGTTTGTCATGTCGGATGTCTTCCGAAGGCTCATGATGCACTGAGCATTGTTGTTATAATGATGTTATAGTAATTGTTGTTACAGTAATGTTATAGTAATGTTATAGGTTATAATTTCATGTATATAGTTATAAGGCTGAAAATGTGTCTTCATGGTTTAAAACAAGCCCAGGCAAAAACTTTCTCCAAGACCAGAGAGGCAGTTTACACCTCATCAGGGCATATATGGGACAAGCCCAGCCCAGCCTCTCAGGAACAAAGGACGCTGGCTAGGCAGCAACAAAAGGATCCGCTGGACTCTCGAGTGAGTCACCCCTGTTCCTTTGGTCAGTTTGGGACTGTGATGAAGTAATGCTCATCTGACTCTGAAAGGGGAGGGAAGGGAGGACAAAGCCAAGAGAGAAGAAAGAACATGTTAAAAGGGAGAGACATTTGCCATGCTCTTCCTCTCTCTTCCACCTACATCTACAGACACCATTACCACCAAGCGACTGAACTGCTGATCAAAGGGGAGAACCTGGCTGAAGGGCAACCAGCCAGCCTGTGGTGAGAAGCATCTAAGTTTGTAAGGGCACTGGAAGTGTTAAGATCAGCTTAGAATGCATTTTGCTTTTATTTCATTTGACTAAATCTGACTTGTTCTGCTTTGACTTATAATCACTTAAAATCTATCTTTATAGTTAATAAATCTTTGTTTATTCTACGTGAAGTAGTGTATTTGGTTTGAAGCATGTCAGAGACTCGCCTTAAGATAACAAGCTGTGACAGGGTCAGGCCAGATGGCTATAGGAGAGTAACAGAAGGCAGATATATTAGCCCAGGCTAAGTAGGTCCCTTTCTCCTGGGTAAGGTAACAGGGAAGGTTTTTTTTTTTTTTTTTTGAAACAGAAAAGAAGTTTATTTGTAACACTTACAAGAATTACCAAAGGAAACAAAACAAACTATGCAACAAAACAACGCAAACAGAAGGTATAACAGCAGCTTTCAGGAGGGAGAAGTGTTCAGGCTAGCCTGGGCTCAGAGTGGGGGGGGCTTCCTTGACACTCGTGGTCTTCCACCCTCCTGAGTTACCTGGTGGCCTAGAGCGGGGGGGCTTCCTCGACACTCATGATCTTCCACCCCCTCGAGTTACCTAGTGCCGCGCCCAGTGTCACCGATTATCCCTCTCCTGAGAGTGCCCGGCAAGATGGGCACGGCTGCGGGGTGGGTGATTTAGGGGTGGGGGGGTAGACACCCATGTATTATAGGACCCCTCCTAGATGACAGTAATGATGGTATCCACAGCGGCAACACTAGGGCTGGTGTCTCTCGCTCTTCCCCTCAATCAAAGGGTCAGACGGAGGGAACCGGACGGGGTCACTGAGCAGAGAACCCCGGACAGCGCCCACCTCTCCTCGAAGGCGTCAAGGGAGTCAGTGGACGCTGCCCAGAGGAACTCCGCCCGGATACGTGAATGTACTGAGTATCGGAAAAAGGCCCCACAATCGCAGGACGTTTCATGGGCCAACCTCCTCTCTCTGGTTTTATAAATGGCTGTTTTAGCCAAGGCTAGGAGGAGGTTGACCAGGAGATCCCGCAACTTTGTGGGGCCATGGATGGGAAGTGTATAGATAAAAAGGTGAGGGGAGAAATGAAGCCAGAAGCACAATAAAATATTTGTGAGGAGTCGGAAAAGGGGCTGCAATCTGGCACACTCTAAATATACGTGTGCCAGGGTTTCCCTCACATTACAAAAAGGGCAAGTATCCGGGATGGGGGTAAACCGTGTCAGAAACATGCCCGTGCTCACAGCTCTGTGAAGGAGCCGCCAACTGATGTCCCCGACGGGCCTTGGGACCAAGGTGGAATACAGGCTGGCCCATCGAGGTTGCTCACTCTCCAAAGGTGGCAGGAGGTCCCGCCACTTTGTATTGGGGCGGGACACCAGGGTGTGGGCGTGAAGGGTGTGAAGCGTCAGTGTGTATAAATATTTCTGTGGTGCAATTTGAAAACTGACCGGCTGCAGTTCATGCAGCCGGCTTGCAGTGAAAGGGTGGGGGGTTTGTTGGGATCGGCAGGGTAGGGGCCCAATGGAAAGGTCCGGCGGGCCTGGGGTAGAGGATGGGCGGGGTGCGCCCTTGCGCAAGGCTCGGTTGACATAAGCCCAAGCAGCGGGGGTCAAGGCGGCCTTCACCTCCTGAAGTACGCGCCGGGGGGTACGAGGGCTGGAGAGCCCCATGCGCCGAGCGAGCATCAGGGGATCCAGCCAGTCTCTCCGGTCGTAGTCCAGGAGGTCTCCGACCCTCGTGACTTCCGCCAGGACCAACCTCTGGCGCACCGAGCGGGACTCCGCCACCTGCACACGGAGTTGGGGATTGTGCAGCAGGGGCTCCGTGAGGAGATCTGCTCCTACGGTGGCCGCCACAGACCTGGTCGTTAGAAACAGTTTCCAGGTCCGGAGGAGGTCCTGGTAGAAGACCGGCAGCCCGGAGAGGTCTCGCGGAAAACCTCTCGGACAAAGATAAAAGAGCTGCCGGTCGTATTGGAGCCCTTGGAAGCGGCACAGGAAGGCATGCGCCAGTATGCTCCACGCCGAACTACGCGCACTATAAAGGAGCCTCTGCAGGGCCTGGAGGTGGAAAACGCGGACCTGAGTGTACAGACACTTCAGGCCCTGCCCTCCTTCCTTCAGGGGTAGATGAAGAACTCCAACGGGGGCCCAGTGCATTCCTGACCAAAAGAACTCTAGAATTAATCTCCGGAGGTGGGTCAGGAAACCCGGGGCCGGGGCCAGGGTGTTGAGCCGGTACCAGAGCGTGAACAGGACTAGTTGGTTAAGCACCAGTGCTCTCCCTCGGAGGGAGAGACATTGAAGTAGCCTCGTCCATTTCTGGATCCGCTCTATCACCCTGCCCTCTAAATTTTGCCAGTTCTCCGGCGGGGAAGGATGCGTGGCGGAAAGGTAAACGCCGAGATAGAGCAGTGGACCCGCACTCCACCAGATGGTCTGAAGTGCGGGTGGGAGGGAGCTTACCTGCTGCCAGTCCCCCACCGCCAAGCCAGAGCTCTTGACCCAGTTGACTCAGGCGGAGGAGGCTGCCGAATAGATGGCTTGGCATGCCTCCACTTGCGCCAAGTCGCCCGGGTCCTGGACCACGAGGAGTACGTCATTGGCGTACGCCGACAGGACCAGCCGCAGCTCCGGCTCCCGCAGCACCAACCCTGTCATCCTCCTGTGGAGGAGGCAGAGGAAAGGCTCGATTGCCAGAGCGTACAACTGGCCCGAGAGGGGGCACCCCTGCCGCACTCCTCGCCCGAAGCTGACCGGTTCAGTCAGGGTCCAGTTGAGCCTAACCAAACACTCCGCGGAGGCATACAGCACCCGGAGAAAACTCACAAACTGAGGTCCAAATCCAAACGCCTGCAGAGTGCTCAGGAGGTACCCATAGTCTACTCTATCGAACGCCTTCTCCTGATCAAGAGACAGGAGGGCGAACGATAGACCATCTCTCCGCCCGAGTTCCAAAAGGTCTCGGACTAGAAAGAGGTTGTCGAAAATGCTGCAACCCGGGACAATATAGGTCTGGTCTGGGTGGATCACGTCCGCCATCACGGACCCTAGCCGCAGCGAGATTGCTTTCGCTACGATTTTGTAATCCGTGCTAAGGAGTGAGACGGGACGCCAGTTTCGTAAATCGCAAGTCCCCCTTCCTCGGCAGCAAGGCGAGCACCGCTCGCCTGCACGACAGAGGGAGGACCCCGCTCTGCAAGGACTCAGCCCAGACAATGACTAGGTCTGGGCAGAGGATGTCCCAGAACGCACGGTAAAACTCCACGGTCAGCCCGTCCATGCCCGGAGATTTATTGGTGGGCATGCGACGGAGGGCTTCCGAGAACTCGGCCAGGCTGAGAGGCAGCTCTAGTCGGTCTCGGTCGCCCACGCTGACCGTGGGGAGTTCCTCCCAGAGCACCCCACAAGCGCCAGGATCGGTCGGATCCGGGGAGAAAAGGCTTGTGTAGAAGTCACGGGCCCTCCCACACATCTCCTCCAGATCCGTGAGGGGGGTGCCGTCTTCCGCAAGAAGGCAGGTGACGTGTTTCTTGGCCCCTCTCATTTTCTCCAGGGCATAGAAGAAGCGGGAGCCGCGGTCCATCTCCCGAAGGAGGCGGATGCGGGACGGAACGAAGGCACCTCGGGCCCGGTGGTCCTCGAGGGCCCGGAGCTCCTCCCGCTTCTCCCGGCATGCTCCGCAGAGGGACGGGTCCTCGGGGTTGGCGGCCAGGCGCCTCTCCATCTCTAAGACCTCCCGTTCCAACTGCTCTATCACCGCATTTCTCCGTCGGCTGGTGTCCCGAGTGTAGTCATGGCAGAAGAGCTTGGCGCTCACCTTCCCGAGATCCCACCATAGCTGCACCGAGGGAAAGGCATGCCACTGCTCTCGCCAGGCCAGCCAAAACTCCCGGAAGGATAACACAAAGCTCTCGTCCTCCAACAGGCTGTTGTTAAAGTGCCAATAGGCCGGCCCCGGTCTCTCTGCATGGAGGGAGACCATTATGGTGACTAAATGATGGTTGGAGAATGGGGCCGGCTGAACGGCGGAGGAGTGGGCCTGTGAAAGATGGAAACGGGATAAGTAAATACGGTCCAACCGAGAGTGGTGTGACCGATGGGCCTCCACCCGGACAAAAGTGAACGTGGAAGTGTCATCTGGGTGATGGTCACGCCAGACGTCCACTAGGGAGTGATGCTCAACTATTCCTCGGAGAATATTCGCGGCGGCCGGGTGTTAAAGTCCCCTCCCAGGACCAGGCACTCGTGCAAATCTAGGGTGCCGAGAAAGTCGGACACCCGCTGATAGAATTGTGGCCGCTTTGAGCTCGTTTGCGGGGCATAGATGTTAACAAGATTAACCACGAGCCCCTCCATACGGACTCGAAGGTGCAGCAGGTGGCCCGGCATGGCCTCAGTGACCCCTAGCACCTCGGGCCGTAAGTTGGGGGAGAACAGGGTCGCCACTCCAGCTTGCCAAGTCGTGAAGTGGCTAAAGTATACCCCGTCCTCCCACTCCAGCCGCCACCTGTCCTCGGCGGTCGGGTCCGTATGGGTCTCCTGCAGGAAAACTACAGAGTACCCCCCTTCCCGAAGGTAAGAGAGCATCTGGGACCTGCGGAAAGCCATCCTACAGCCCCTGGTATTCAGGGTTGCAATAATAAGAGGCGTCATGTGGAGGGCTGGGGGTGTGGGGGTTTCTTGTTGGTGGGGGTGTTCGTGGCCCCCGGCGGGTTGCGCAGCAACCCGTGACCCATCCCATGGATGAGTAGATCATTTCAGAAGCTGCGGGCTTGCTCGTAGGCCGCAGCACCGCGCTTTCCTTGCCCCCTGCCCTCCTGTATAAGGGCCCTTGTGGCCTGGAGGATTTGGTCAAAGTCCCCCCATAGCTGAAGAGCCAGCTGTACCCTATTGCGGGCGCCACGGGTGTGTTCTAGGAACTTCCATAGTGCATGCCGCAGTTCATGGTGGGGTGGGGTTACGATTTCTGGGGTATTCCCTGGTGGGGCTCTTAATGCAGCCTTGTGGTCTGCTAAGGCGGGTAGACAGGGTGCGGACCACCGACGGGGCGTCTGACAGGCTGGGGTTATTAAATCCATTTCATGCCTTGGAGTGGAAGGGGATGGCAGGGAAAAAATTGCAACTCCTAATGGGTCGTGACTAGAAAGTGCGAAGACTGCTCCCTGGGGGGAATCTGCAAAAGACAGGAAAGAAATAACCCCAGGGGCGGCATTAGCATTGCAGGAGGAGGGGAATTGGGCAGGGACAGGGGTGGGGGCGAGGGCAGAGGTAAGGTTCTGAACTTCATGAGGCGAGCAGCTAAAAGAAGGTGCCTCCTGAGCAGAGTCGAGGGTTAAGGGGTAAGGGAGGGGGCTCCCAGTGACGCTAGGTGCTGGCTCCATGGTGGTCTTGGCGGCCATGGCATTAGGTGGTGGACCACCTTCTGCGGTGCACTCGCCCGGGAAGGCAATTAGCAGGAGGGAGCATGGGGAAAGGGGGCCTGGGGTGAGGCTACCCAGATCGAGGCCAGCCGGCAGTAGATCATCTTCTCCCTGGGTGACCGGGGTCAAGTCTAGGGCCTCAATCTCCGCATACACGGAGGAGAGGCCAACTCCTGCTATCCCGGGGGCCTCTCCTCTAGGGCTCGCCTCAACGGTCGCCTCGGGGTTCGTGGGGGGTTCGGGAGGTATCCGGGCAGAAGGGGCGTCCTCGGGGGTCTCGGAGGGGAGGGTCTCCCGTGGAGGGGGGATTCTGCCCTCCAATGCCAGTCTGTCTTCCCTCCCGACACCAGCGGATGGATCTCACTCGTGGCCATAGCGGAAGGCTCAGTATCAGTGCCTCCCTTCCTGGTCTTCCAGGGGGCTTCCGCGTCGGATGGATGCAGCGGAGCTCGAGCCTTCTGTTTGCCTCACTTCCCCTGGACTAGGGTCCAGCCCTCCATAGTGTCGTCTGGAGGTTGGTTAGCAGGGGATCGTGTCGGGGGGCAGAGGCGATGATTCAGGGGTTCGGGGGGGTAGCGGTGAGGCAGCATGAGGGGCGGGGAGTTCTCCTTGAGGCGGGCCCTCTCCTATACCCGGTAATATCTTTGCCACACCCTCCTCCATAGGCTCTACCAGATTGGTAATTGCAAGGGTGGGACTCCCCTGCTCGCCTGGGCGTTGTAGGGAAGGTGTTTCTTGGGCCCGGATGGGAGCAGCGGTGGATCGAGTAGGAGGAGGGTTGGTTTCAGGTGCTGGGCGGCCAGGGGCGTCGGCAACGACGGGGCTGATGTCTTGCCGGGTCTCAGGGGTCTCGGGTGCCCCTCCCCCCTGGGCCAAAGGGAAGTCTCTGCGGACATGCCCCGCTGAGCGGCAGAGGTAGCACCGGGCCTCTCCGGTGGAATAAAAGACCAGATAGCGGGCTCCTTGGTAGGGGACTAGGAAGGACCCCTCGAGCGCCTCTCCGTCACGCACTGCCACCGGCGGTAGAAGCTGCACTTGCCGGCGGAACGAAAGGACGTGACAGAGGGTGGGGTCCTTGCAGCCCAACGGGAGAGGGCTGATGACAGAGACAAGTTTCCCCAGGGTGGAAAGAGTGGGTAACAGGGCAGCATTGGGTAAAAAGGGAGGAACGGAGGTGAGGATGAGGCAAACGCCCAGGTCTTCTAGCACCTCTAGGGGGACAAACACCCTCCCCCCCACCGCCAGGCCCCTCTCCACAGCCTCCTGGGTGGCAGCCTCTGAAGCTAAGAAAAAAACGACCTTCCCATACATTTTGGAGGCCGCCACAATAGCCGTGGGTCCTACCACCTTTGCCAACGCCTGCACGTATGTCTCCACGTGGGGCGAGGCGGGCACCAGGAGGCAACGGACACCGTGCCTCCTGGTCAAGGTGGGGAAGGGGCCTCGGCTGCTGGTGATGGTAGCGGGGGCAGTGGGTGGGCGAGATGACAAGGCGGCAGGCAGGGGGGAGCCTGCCATCGCCCGGGCATACGTCCTGGGGGCCGGGGGAGGGACATTCGCAGAGCTGGTGGAGGGACCAGCGGGGGGGACGCCACGGTCGATGATGGGGCCACAGCGGTGGGGGCAGCCCCTGCCATGGAGGGCCTGGTGGTTTTAGCGGGGCCCTTTCCTGTCTTCCCGCCCTGGCCTTTTCAGCCAGCTGGGGGGGGTTCCTAGAATCTGGGGGGGTGGTGGATGTAGCAGTGGCAGTAATTGCCCCAGTGCCTCCTGCTGCCGGAGCCCCAGCGGGGGTGGTGGCAGGTATTTTGACAGTGGTGGTGGTGGGGGTCGGGGGTTGGGTAGTGCGGGAGGTGGGGGAGGAACAACTGATATTGGTAAAGGGGCCTCGCCCCTCTCATTCCCCGCCATTGTGAGCAGGGAGAGACGGGGAGACACCGGAAGGAGGAGGGGGGAGGGGGAAGCAGATTAACCGCTCCTCCCTGCTGGGCTGCAGGCGGGGGGTGGGTACCAAATGGGTTGGACTGTGAGGGGGGGAATAACAAAAATCGGGGTCCAGTGGTAGGGGCAAGCTGTGGAATAAGCAGTCCGGGGACAAGGGGGGGGGTGTAGACCCACGCACGTTTGTCCAAAGCATCTCATTTGGTCGGCTGTTATGTCCGGTCCGAAAGGCAAAGATCAGAGCAAACAGCTGGATCCGAAGGTAGATGGCAGATTGCCAGCAGGGACGGACGGCGGGGGGGCCGTGACAGTTGTAGTAATGGTGGGGATGTTATACCAATAAATTAAAAACCAGCAGGATCTTATTAAAGGGAAAAAGGCAAAATACCACATTTATTGTGAATACAGAAAGAAACATAGTAAGCAGTTAGTTATAGCTATAACATTCCATTCAATCTCATATTTATTCACACATTCATTCATACAAACACACACACACACAGGTTCTGCAAGGTTGTTATCATAGTTACCAGCCTTAGAGTTGCTCATGCCAAGCCACTGGCCAGGTGGCCTGGACATGAGGAGGGAGCAGGGCCTTGTCAGATGCTCATCTGATGCTCCTGGAAGTTGGTTTGCAGAATCAGACCCCAAAGTTCTCACTTTTTAGAGTCTATTTTTATAGGAATTTCTTCCTATGCCAGTCTATGGGAATTGCTTCATCATGCTGTTGCTGAATCAATCAGCAGATAGCACATTCCTGACGGCTCCAAGATGTTATCTTGTTCTTTGGTTCTCCCATTCTTGAGGCTGTTGGGTGGATTCCAGTCTGCCCTCCGGGGGGTCCTCTGGTTATTTCCACTTGATGCCTTCTTCAGCCGATGGACACTGGATTCTTAGGCTGGCACCTCCCTGATCATTCAGTTATTATCCACACCAAGCATCCATCCACATACATCCTCTATCTCTATTTTAATCACAATTGTTAATACAACAAAAGGGTGGGGAGTCTCTGGGTGCTGTTTCTGTTGTTAGAGTATTGTTTTGAGTCTCTCTCTCTGTGAATTGCTTTGAGAACAGACTCTGTCTTAGAATGTACTAACAGAGTTAGCAGCTTGCAAGTTTCACACATAGAGGGAGAGAAACAGTACCAAAAACCAAGAGACCTCTTAATTAGTAATACCCTGGAATTTGAACTATGGGGAATCAAACTCATTTGTGATTTTAATACAGAACTTCTTTAATATGATCCAACAGGGGGGTGGGCACCGATGGATTGGGAGGCAGCTCCGTGCCACACCCCCAGTGCCGCCGCAAACGCAATTAAACCACAGTCAAAACTCCCCCCCATGAGTATAATTCAAAAAATTACTCAGTCTTACGGCCCCCTTCACGATGATTTGTAGTTTCCCTGGGTGATTTCTTTTCCAGCTTGTTGGCTGTGTACCAAGGCTTCCACCAGGCCGAGATAAGAAAGGAATTCCAAACAGACAGCAAAACGGCTGGGTCTGGGGGCTTCCACTCCTCCCTCTGGATAGCAAAATCGGCAATCTTCCCCCCCTCCTCCGGGGGTTTCAGCTGAGACAAATAGCTGCACCCGAAAGCAGGCATGGGGGGGGGGTGCTGGCGGCAAGCTGGAGGCAAGCGGCAAGCCGACCAGCACTGAAACAGCAGCAAGAAAAAAAAACAGCAAAAAATCAAAAAAGCGTCCAGACCGGTTGGGGGGGGGGAACTAAGGCAAAATCAAAAAGTAAGAAAAATCCAGGCCAGGGGGCTTTAGGAAAGGATAGAAAGCAGATAGCTCAGGAGCAAGCGAGGGACGTTCCGTTTCCCAACGGGGAAGGTTCCAGAACAATCAGAAACCTTCTGGAGACAATTAAGACAGGCTGATTAGAACACCTGCAGCCTCAAGAAGCTGCGAGAATCAATTAAGGCAGGCTAATCAGGGCATCTAGGTTTTAAAAAGGAGCTCACTTCAGTTTGTGGTGTGCATGTGAGCAGCTGGGAGCAAGAGGCACTAGGAGCTGAGAGTGAGAACGCGGACTGTTGGAGGACTGAGGTGTACAAGCATTATCAGACACCAGGAGGAAGGTCCTATGGGGAGGATAAAGAAGGTGTTGGGAGGAGGCCATGGGGAAGTAGCCCAGGGAGTAGTAGCTGTCGCACAGCTGTTCCAGGAGGCACTCCAGAGAGCTGCATTCCACAGGGCCCTGGGCTGGAACCCAGAGTAGTGGGTGGGCCCGGGTTCCCCTCAAATCCTCTCAACTCCTGGTCAGACACAGGAGGAGTCGACCTGCACTGTGGGTTCAGAAAAACGGCCAAGCTGACGGCTGCCATGAAGCTCCAAGGCGAGCAAATCCGCCAATAAGCGCAAGACCCACCAAGGTAGAGGAGGAACTTTGTCACAAAGCCTAGTACATATCAATTTCTTTGTTAAATGGACGAACTCATATAAGCTTGCAGCGTCCAGCAGGCATAACTGGACACTGCAAGATGGAGGTTTCTAGGGTTGTGTCTGGGACTGGAGACATTGGCTAGTATCAATCAGTCGCACAATCTAAGGAGCAGCTTACATGCCAGAGGCTATGCATGAACAGCCCAGAAGTGGGGGTTCTCACAGCACAGCAGGCTGGCTCCCAGAGTCAAGGATTGGAGTGACCTAGCAGATCACCAGTCCAGATAACACCAGAGGGAAACGTGACACACTCTGCAGATAAATATAAGCCTTCCCATGTTCAACATCTGTTATGTCTTCCTCCACCCTCAGATCTTCTGGCAGGTCAGTCTTAGCACCAGGTTCTACCAGAATACAGGAACTTCTCACTTAAAATCATGCCGGTTCATGTTGTTTCATTGTTACATTGCTGATCAATTAGGGAATATGCTCATTTAAAGTTGTGCAATGCTCCCTTATAACATTGTTTGGCAGCCACCTGTTTTGTCCACTGCTTGCAGGAAGAGCAGCCTGTTGGAGCTAGCTGGTGGGGGCTTGGAACCGGCAGCCCCCTATCAACTCCCCGCTCCCCTAAGTTCCCTGGGCAGCAGCCGCCCAGCAGGTGATCAATTGCAGCAGTTCAGCTGTCCCATCCCCCACTGCCATGTGCTGCTCCTGCCCTCTGCCTTGGAGCTGCTCCTGGAGGCCTCCTTGTTGCTGTGCAGGGGGAGGAGAAGAGGGTGGGCTAATGTCAGGGTGTCCCCCTGCCCCCTGCTCCTGCCCCCTGCTTACCCCTTCTCCATATAGAGCAGGGTGGGGACATGACAGGGCTCAGGACGGAGGGAGCTTTTTGTCTGGTGAAAAAAAATTCCCTGGAACCTAACCCCCCCATTTACATTAATTCTTATGAAGAAATTGGATTTGCTTAGCATCGTTTCACTTAAAGTCACATTTTTCAGGAGCATAACTACAATGTTAAGTGAGGAGTCACTGTAGTGTATGGGCCCCATCCTATACCCCAGGGGGCCATCACAGGTACACTTCTTCCTTCTCCAGCTCTTAACAAGATGGGCTGTTTGCCGGTGTCTCAAGGATGGCCTCTCTTGGCCAGAGATCACTCGCTTATAGGCTGCCTTCCAGGTTGGTGACTTCCCTTTCAGGCAAGCTGGGAATTGGTTCCCTCACTGGTTAGCTAAATCCTGCCAACTGGAACGGATGCCATTTGTCCCTAACAACATGGGGACTCCCTGGTGGTACTTTGTCCCAGGCACCAGAAGGGCAGGGACTCCCTTGTAGGTTCAGCCAAGAAAAGATAAATCTAACTTGATTGCTCCTTGATGGGAGACTCCTTGGCCACCTGTTGCCTCTATTAAGATATCTACAGGCATGGGATACAACTTGCCCAGGGTAGGGTGGTTCCTCCAGAAATCCTCTGTGATGGTTGTAAGCTGAGACCCTGGATCAATTACAGCCTAGCACAGGATACCATTCACTTCCACAATTTCCTCCTTCAAGGGCCCCACCAGGCTGGGATGTGAGGTTGCAACTGGTAGAGTATGCTGGGAAGTTGTGCACACTGGGGGGACTTCTTACCAGCTCTACACCTTTCACCTGCCCCTCACTTTCAGCTTTAGCAGTTTAAAGAAGAGGGAGCCTCGACTTGCCCTGGCCCCATATGGTGTGGCTGAGGGGACTGACAGCAGCCCTGGGCTATGTGGCTTTCTTGTCCGCAACAGTGGCATATGAAACGGCCTCCGCACCATGAAAACTAACATCAGGGATACCTTAACCATTTCCCCATCTAGAATTTTGGGACATCGTCCTTGCTACTGCACCCTGCTACAGTACGTGTGCCTCCAGTTGTCCTGTTCTCTCATGGCTCTGCCTCTGGAGGACAGTCAGTTCTTGGACTAGCCCAGTTAGGCCCTTCGCTGCCTCCAGCATCACATGATCTGTGGTACGGCTGGAAGGAGGTACCTCAGGAGCAGCCTGCACAGCACCATCTGACAGGGCAGCTCGTTGCATGCTGTTTATCCTCCGGGCTGGCATATACATTCTACTCTCTGTTGTTGGTGGCTACCGGTGTGGTGCTCCGCTCTTGTTCGGTGATGATAACAGTCAGCTGATTTCACGTTCTCTCTGTGTGCTACCCCAGCTCTGCGCAGATAGCTAACACAGCAGAGCCCGAGACAACCCCCCAAAACCACACACTCTAGTAAGGTACGAAGGAAGCCAAGCCAGGTGTATTGTCAAAAGAATCACAGTAATAGTTCCCTATAGACTCTACAGAGCATACTATGAATTTGTGCTCCCTGGCAATGGACACAGCTCAGTCAGTGGCGGGACACTCCACTGCCCCCTAGGCTGGTCAAAGATATGCACTCCGGAACCTACTTTTATACCATTGCAGGACAGATTACTCATCATAGTTCAAATGAATCTATCCACCGTGTTGTCCTTTTGACCCTGTCTTTAAGATACACCTACCTGTTCCTTGTTATGTCTATGGAGTGTCTTGCCACCATCTTGGCACAAGTTCCTCTCCTTAGCCCTTATGTGTGTGTGTTCACGTGCCTCTAACAACCTTTTCTTGCCAACTTCTGTGAGTGGGACCTGCCTCTGGCTCACAGCCCAGCTTTGCTTATCACCTCCTAGAAGTACTTTGGTTCAGGCTTCAGGCCTCAGACTGGGCCTCTGATACAAGAATTTATGTTTCAGGGCCTCCTCTTACTACACCCTCTATGTTCCTCTTCTGGGCCAGCTGACATAGTTCTCCTTGCAGCTGTTGGAATGTCATGTAGCGAGGCTGCATAGGTGCCAACCTGTCCCGCACTTCTCACTGCCAGATGCCCCGCATGAACTGCTGTGTCAATTTATAATCCCAATCAGAGAAAGGATGGCCCTCTCGGAGCTTCTCCTTTACTACCTGCAGTAGGGCCTCTGACTCGATGTCACAGGATGAGGCTTTCTCTCTAGAGCGTTAGCGTCTCTCATAAAAGTCTGCCATGGGGACCAGCGATAAATGGCAGTCACTGTACTCTGCTCTAAGCTCTTCAATAGCTCGGGCTGGAAACTGCTCCCGAGGTGGCAAGTTAAGGATCAATTTATGGGTACCCCCAGGCAGGTATCTGACAAGGGTGGGGAACTTTAAAGGCTCAGGAATGCCAGTGGCTGCTAGCAGATACTGTATATGTTTTATCCAGTCCTCTATGTCTACCCTGCAATCTGCACCACCACTGAACACAGGAACCCCAGGGATTTGGTGCTGTGCAGGGAGATATGGCATTATCGTGTTCCTCCCCAAGATTTCCTCCCCACCCCCAAATCTTCACCTCAAGTAGCGGGAGTCTCCTGGCTACAATACCCATTGGGGGTCTCCACTTTCACTGACACCCCAAACCAGGGTCAGGCCAACCCCCCTGAGCTCCAAACTGTGAATCCATGCTGTCCTGGTTCTCTTGTGTGGCAGCTTCCTTACTGTGTGAAAAAAATTAAACTTCCCCTATCCAAGTCATGGCACCAATAACTAAAAAAATATAACCCCCCTCTCCCATTCACTGGCTCAGTATGAGGTTGTTAAAGATAGAGGAAGCCTGCCTTGAAACTCTTTACACAACTTTGGGAAACTGGCCTGAGGCTCCTTTGTGAGTGCTGCATTGTGTGTCAGTGTGTGTGCAACTCAGACCAGATCCACTCAGACAAACCACCAGGAACAAGGCTTTATTCTGTAAAGAACATAGAACAAGATGACAGTCTAGCAGCCTCCTCTCTGCTTGCCTGCTATGTGCTCCCAGCTCACTCAGTGCTCGGAAACGGGGTGGTGGCATAGGCACCAACTTCTGCTGGTGCCGGTGGGTGCTTGTGCCCCCCGCCCCCAGCCATGCCATGACTCCACCTCTGCCCCACCCCCTTTCCCAAAGTTCCCCGCCCCAACTCTGCCCCCTCCCTGCCCCTATTGGACTCCTTCCCCAAATCCTGGCCTCAGCCCCGCCTCTTCCCCACCTCCTCACCTGAGCGTGCCACATTCCTGCTTCTTCCCCCCTCCTTCCCACAGCTCGTTACACCGCAGAACAGCTGTTTCATGGCGGCAAGCGCTGGGAGGAGAAGCGGGGATGGCACGCTCAGGGGAGGAGGCGGAAGTGGAGGTGAGCTGGGGTGGGGAGTGGGCAGGGCTGGGAGCTGCTGGTGGGTGCAGAGCACCCACCAATTTTTCCCCATGGGTGCTCCAGCCCTGGAGCACCCACAGAGTCAGTGCCTATGGGTGGTGGGGTAGAGGGTAGATCCTGGCAGGAACCAGGAAGTTCTCCCAACATGCTGCAGTTTGTAGTCCACAACTTGTAGTTCCCAGGGCTGCTTTTAAAGCACACTGGACATTGGGCTACATATAAATATTTTGGACCAGAACTTCAGCTGAGGTAAAATACCCTTCACACAAAATTACATAACTCACTTATGCTTGAGTTTCAGACTTTCCCCATGCACCTTTACATGGATAGTAACCTGTAGAGTTACACACACATCGTGTGGTGTTTGAGACAGAGGGCCTGACTAAACTCAACTCATTTTACACCTTTGTAACTCCACTGATGTTGATGAGCTTCTCTACGGGGGAGGCTTGAGTTACACTCTCTGCATCTAGGTGGGAAGGCCAAAGTGGATTCATGTCATCTTTCCAGCCTCTGCTGTTGGGCCCAGTACCAAAGGGGCTTCTCTGATACCCTTACACCAACAGCAGGGAGGTGGGTAATAGCTCTGGGGAAGAAAGGAGACATTTACAGGACTTCCCTTTGTACCACTGATTCTTGTCTACCATACTGGCCATTTGGGACCACTGGCAGTGTGTGCAACTAAATTATGCCCCGTGCAAAGATGGCCCAGGTCAGGGGACTACAAAAACTGCCTTTGCATCTCCCCATCTGAGCTGTGCTGCACACTCCAGAGTCGTAACTGCCAAAATGGACCTTGATACCTGTGTGTTGAGTCCCCATAAAACCAGACAACAAAAACTTAATTATGGAGACATTTGACTACAGACAGCAGATTATGAACTGTCCACATTCCGCACTTGGATACGAGATTATTTGTGACATTGCAGATTACAGCTATCGTAATCCAAAGCCTGTGAGCTCTTGTTTGTACTCCACAGGCAAATATAAATGTGTCAGAGTACATTCCTTTATTTTGGACTAACATGCTACAAAATTGTCAACAGTTAGCATCTGAATCCCTCTATGCTTCTGTTTCTGTTTCCTCCGGGTCTGGTCCTGCTCATGTTGACAGGAGTCTGATTTTTATTTTGAATCGGAGAAAGAGTGAGCCCTCAAATAATGCTTTTATAAACTGTGTTGGCAAGTACAAGGGCTAACTGGAATCTTAGGCAAGCTTTATATTTCAGAAAATAATTTTTAATTTTTTAAAAAAAGTTCTGTTTTAGGCACTTATTCTGGTGTGAAAATTTGGTGCCCATGAAACTGAAGGGTTGTGGTTCGATGGCCGCCACTTCCCGCAGCCCCCATTGGCCTGGGACGGTGAACCGCGGCCAGTGGGAGCTGTGATTGGCCGAACCTGTGGACGCGGCAGGTAAACAAACCAAAGGTGGCTGATCCCTGTTTTAATCCTTCAGTTTCATGGGCACCAAATTTTCATACCAGCATAGGTGCCTAAAACAGAACTTTAAAAAAAAATTAAAAATTACTTTCTGAAATATAAAGCCTGCCTAAGATTCCAGTTAGCCCTTGTACTTGCCAACACAATTTATAAACTGTTATATCTGAGGGCTCTGTGTGCTATTAGGGGGCAGGAGTTGGCGCCCATAGACTGATTTCGGATAGCTGATCCAGTGTAACAATACTCATTATGACAATGATGAAGTCATTTACCTTTTCACTCTACTACCATCAGACCTAGCCTCTTTCATTTAAGAACACAGCCTTTAACTTGACTATGGCTGTTTGCATATGAGCCTGCATGCACTGTGGGGTTGTAGGAATACAGCTTTCAATTCTGAAAACAATGCAACTAAAATTAAGGTTCTTTTCTCAGTAAATACACGAATTTTCAATAATATGAGCAGGATTGTGCTCTTTGGTTAACCAACAAAAGTTTTACACAGGACTTCAGTCTGGCCAAGATTGGACCCAAAGCTGTAGAAATTTTGACAACGATATTGTGTGCTTAAATTTTCACTACTTAATAGTAGGGGGAGATTTTAAGATCACTGGAGAACAAATCATGTTACATGTCATAACATTTAGTCACCATGACATATTTCCTTGAAGTGCACCAGTGACACCCCATTGTCAGGAATAACAGTCCATGTGAAAATGCCCTCCATATAAATCTCTGAAGGACTACAAACATTCTTTCAGAGGCAGAGGTTTTGACACAAAGTTGTTTCCCTTCAAGAAATGAGTGGGTAGAGTGGTGTGTAGGATAAACAAAGAGAGAGAACCCCAAACCAAGAGTAAAAGGCATAAGCTGCTGTTGTAGATGTTACCTAGCTACAGCAGTATGCCACGTCTACTCTTAAATAGAAAATGTCTGTTTATTTGCTTAATACAAATTTTAATGGACTTGTAAACTTTAAGATCCTGAATTCATTAGTTCAAGGTTTTATCAAAATAAGTAGGAAACATACAGTATGTGCCGTCACTCAATGGTCAGTACGTATTTTTGGTTTTATTAGTTTAATGTAGGCTCAAGGAGAGCACAAAATTGATATTTCTATGTATTTGAGTGTGAGTCTGTGTGTATACACACACAATGCTGTGCATAATGCCCCTGATCCTCAGCTTTGGCTAAGGAATGTTCAAGAATGTTCAGGAGGTGGTAGAACAGTGGATTTAAGCCATTTATATGCTCATCCAAACCCCAGGCCATTCCAGTGTTTGATTTGTCTCTGGTGCAAATTAGCTGGTCTAATCTGCAACAACTGCCAAGCACCTCAAGGAGCCATTCCAGTAATGAGGGATTGCTGGGAGAATAGGACACATTGGCCATTCCCTCTTTATCCCAATACACCCCCTACAGCAGTGCTGGGAGGGAGACAGCATAGGAGCCACAATAGTGGCTTTATGCTACCTAAGGGTTCCCCTATGCAGGGAGGACTGATCAGTTGTGAGCAGCACAAAACCGCCCCAACCTGCTATGGGATTAGGGCCACAATATGTTAATGTGAAGACTTTTTCCAAGTAATCTTTGCCATCTGTTGTCTCACACTAATGTTAATGTTAATAATGTATTGGTCTTCTCTTAATATCACAGAAGAAGCAGAATGCTAAATCCTAATATAGAAACAAGAAGAGTTTAAAAAAAAAAAGAAGAAGCTTATACAACCATATGGGATAGCCTAGGAAAGGGTAATAATAGTGTTTTGGTTAAAAAAAATTGAAAAAGCAATGCAAATGGCTAACATTGCTATTGCTCCTCCATTGTCTTTTTAGCCTATAAAAACAAGGGTACTCTGAAAAAACAAGGTATGTTTATCTATTTGGTTCACCAGTGCAGTTCATGTAAAGATCATGTATAAAGCGTATGCTAACAGTATGGGTATTACAGGTAGTAGTTATTGCTGGGCAAAAAACTAAAAATCAGTCATTATTGTGTATAAGTTATAGCAGAGCTGAAGTATATAATAATGTTACCAGTTCAAGCCAGCAGGATCTTCTCTCTATATTTAACCTTGATTTCCTCAGAGACCAAATATGCAAATCACCAAATGAGATCTGCAATAAACGTTGCAATCATAAAGAAGCAGCAAGTTATAGTTCTAAACAGTCAAATCAGCCTTTCCTGCTCATGCAGAACTTCAGTTTAATCCTTCAGTAATAGGATTAATAACAGATTCACCATTCACACCATCCTTTGCACTTTTTGCATGAACCAATTTAGATATTTCATAGAGGGACAAAGTAGATTTTTAGTTGGAGTCAAAAACTATGGCAATAAGGCACAAAATCAGCTAAGTAAGGGCTTCCATGCTGAAAATGAACAACTGGAAGATTGCTATCCAAACAATATATGCTGTAGCTCCAAGAAGCTAGACATATGAAGTGTGTGGGAGACCCTGTGCTTCTCAACTGAAGGGAAAAAAAAAACAACCTTGAGGATAAACAAGTGGCAGTAAAAGGAGTAAGTCCCTCTTAATAGAGACTTACCAGAGAATAAACAAGTAAAGAAATAAAGAACCTGTGAAGCTCAGAAATGTGTATGCATTTCATGAAATATAACTCCACTAAGAAATGCAAAGCTCTGACAGACTGCCTTTGATTTCTTTTAATAACACTTGAAGGTCAGATACCATAGCTGTTCCTGGAAATCCTAAAACGATTTCCAGGGGATGGTTCTACAAGTTCGAAACAAATGCCATATACTATATTGTACAACATATATCTATTGACTAAAATATATTAGATTACTTCCTACAGCTGACTCAGACATAGTTGTTATAAAAGGGTTTCACGTTCAAGCAAGCAGCACATAGTAGTCTATGTAAACAGGTTTATAGATGCTGGACACAGAACAGCCTCAGGAAGGTCACAGAGGTCAAACTGATTACCGCCTCTAGCTTTGGCAAGCTCAGAGCTCAGCTGGGTTACCCAAGTTCACAACAAGCTATTGACATTCAGCTGCATTGCTTACTCATTACCAGATCAGCAGGGGACTGTCTGGGTCTAAAGTTAACCCTTTTTATGCCATGATATTTTTTTTAAAGGAACACACTTTAAGGTGCTTACAGCACTACTGTGTATATTTATTCAGAGGCCAGTGCTGAAGAGAAAGCAGCAAACTGTCTACATTGTAAGTAGCAACATATCTTTTCCCTTCAATTTTGGCTCATAAGTCACACAATCACTTCCAGGTGAAAGTCTGAAACAAGAATGCAGGCGACATCACAAATATAACAGCATTTTAAAAACAAAATTAAAAATAAAGTCATTTTACACTTTCATGTTGAGAAAAGTATGAATATGAGATGCACATTTTAAGTTGAAAGAAAATATCCCATCATGAAGAACAATTTCAGATGATCTTGGGCAAGGGAGCCATTGAGTGATTTAAAAGACCAGGGTCTCCGTGCTGCCCATGTTTTTGCGATATCACAAATCTCTCAGTGTTTTGTGTTTTTCTTAAAGCCTCAATTCCTGATTATGTAAGAATCTCAGTTTTGTTTTGTTTTTTTAAAGTAAGTTTCTAGCCCTCGTGGATTCAGAGAGAAAAGCTTGAACATGTGAACCATAAAGGCTTGAAAACCAGAAGCAAATTAAAAAAAACCCAAACTTATTATTTTTAAATTCATGATTTTTAAGTCATTCATAATTATTGGGAGGGCGGGGAGGATTGACTCCTGATTTTTGGATGCTTGAGTTTGGCAGCACTGCATCTACCCTGCATCTACATTATCTCACTGGTATCATATAAATCCACCTAAAAATGTTTGTTTTATTCCATACTTCCTAAGAAATAAAAGCAGAATCAAAAGTAATTCTGTAGCCCTGCAATAAAAAAAAATGCAATTCCACCTCCCTATCAAGTCAAAGACCTCCTCTACAAAGAGAGGCAGGCTGTACCATTTTGTTAGAGCGATGAACAGATAGTCAATAGCAGGTATGTGGAATGGTCTTGTTTATTTCCGCTTTCCCTGTCCCTGTATTGCATGCCAGATTTCATATGGAACATTGAAGTCAGAGGAAATGAATTTCACAAAGCTTTAAATATTAGTTCAATTTCATGACATTTTGATGGTTATTTATATACATCCCAAAGTATGCTAGGTGCTTTACAGACACACACAAGAGACAAGGCCCTTATCCCAGGAGCTTATAATAAAAAATGAAATTGATAAGTAAGCTATAGAAGAAGGAATGCAACAAAAAGACAAGTGAATAAGTTTAGCTTGCATGTGGTTAGTGCCGTAAGTTATCTTTATTATCACTATTAATTTCTAAAGTCCAAAGAGTGAGAATTAGAGTACATAGGTCACTTCAAAGTATTGTTTCAAGGAGGCATAAGTGAAAGCTTGCTGGACTTGGCCAAGGAAGAAGTTCTAGATTTGTAGCACCTCATAGAATATAAGGACATGAAAGTGGAAGAAGGACACAAAAAGACACAAAACCTCTCCAGCACATCATCAAGGATCTACAACCTATCCTGAAGGACGATCCCTCACTCTCACAGACCACAGGCCAGTCCTCACTTACAGACAGCCCCCTAACCTGAAGCAAATAAATACTCACTGGCAGCTACACACCAGACCACAGAAACACTAACCCAGGAACCAATCCCTGTAACAAACCCTGTTGCCAGCTCTGTCCGCATATCTATTCAAGGGACACCATCATAGGACCTAACTTCATCAGCCACGCAATCAGGGGCTCATTCACAATGTGAAATATGCCATCATGTGCCAGCAATACCCCTCAGCCATGTACATTGGCCAAACCAGAGTCTCTACGCAAAAGAATAAATGGACACAAATCAGACATCAAGAATTGTAACATTCAAAAACCAGTAGGAGAACACTTCAATCTTCCTGGACACTCAATAATAGACTTTAAAGTGGCCATTCTTCAACAAAAAAAGCTTCAAAAAAAGATTTCAACAAGAAACTGCAGAACTGGAATTAATTTGCAAACTTGACACAATCAAATTAGGCCTGAATAAAGACTGAGAGTGGCTGGGTCACTACAAAAAATAATTTTTCCTTTGCTGATACTCACACCTTCTTGTCAACTGTTGGGAATGGGCCACATCCACCCTAATTTAATTGGCCTCATTAGCACTGACCCCCCACTTGGTAAGGCAACTCCCATCTTTTCATGTGCTGTATATTTATATATATACCTGCTGACTGTATTTTTCACTCCATGCATCTGATGAAGCGGGTTATAGCCCACAAAAGCATATGCCCAAATAAATATGTTAGTCTCTAAAGTGCCTCAAGGAATCGTCATTGTTTTTACTGATACAGACTAACACGGTTACCCCCTCTGAAATCTGTCACAAAGGGGACGGTTAGTCAAGTGGTTTGGGCAGAGCAGTGGGGAGATTAAATGAAATAGGCGGAGGTATAGGCAAGAACTAAGTAGTCCAGGCCTTGAAGGCAATGATGAAGAACTTAAATTTGATACAAAGGGTCAGAGAAGGGACTTGAAGAGGCACTGGGTATGACCCAAGTAGCAGGTGAAATAGGTGATACTTTGGGTGGACTGAGGTAGAATTTATTAGAATCTCAATAGTTGTTTGCAGAGACAATGGAGAAGGGCAGACAGATGTAGAGGAAAAATTGTCAAGACTTAGTGGTAGTATCAATGTAGAGGGGAAAAGGAGAAAGGAAGGGGATTGAAGAGGTGATTTTCCCTATTTGTTCGGTTAAGTTAGTACTGGCAGAAGGCCATTCAGGAATGTTAGGTTGGGTTTGTTTTCATATGTTCTGTAATCACAGGAAGCCATGTTGGTTCCAAAATGGAGTTTTATGCCCATGTGAGCTATAGATTTATTTTCCCGCTCTTTTATTTCTCTTCAGAAGTGGTAAACAATTTCTGGATAGAACTGGTTTTTACCGCCTTTTACCGGGTTTTCCAGAAGGGGTTTTCTGCTCCTTCTAACGGGGTTTCCTGGGCCAAATTATATAAATCCACCCGAGCATTGCTCAGCTGCTGTCCATCTGAGTGGCAGCCAGTGACGGTCATGGGCCACAGGTCTTACCTGCAGGCATCTATCCATCTTAGTGATAGAAGGGATAGGGATTTTCCTGCAACAGCTTCCTCACCTGTAAGAAAGAGAGAAGGAGAAGACATGATACAACACTTACCAGTGGGGTGGGAGGAGGTATTGTTTCATATTCTCTGTGTATATATAAAGTCTGCTGCAGTTTCCACGGTATGCATCCGATGAAGTGAGCTGTAGCTCACGAAAGCTCATGCTCAAATAAATTGGTTAGTCTCTAAGGTGCCACAAGTACTCCTTTTCTTTTTGCGAATACAGACTAACACGGCTGTTACTCTGAAACCTGTCACTTACCCTTTGTCATCATCCGCCGCCGTTCTGGACGCAACACCTGCTTTGCCCGTGGTCTCGAGGAAACATTAAGGGACTCCTTAGAGATCCTCTCCAAAGGCTTACCATTAGCCAGAGGATTGAGGTCTCAAGCATCGGCTGTCGTTTTGATCTGGGAAGAAGGTTGTTTATATATCAATATCTGTTTTAGGGTTGAGTTTGGAGGTAACCACTGTATTGTATCATGTGCTGTTTATTCCCCTTCTTATTTTCCCCACTCTGTTATAAACCCTTCAATAGACTTTATTTGATTTTTACCTTTACTGATTGACTCCTCATTATTCAGGGTGGGAGGGGTCTTCTTTGCAAGGGAAGGGATCCTACCAGATGACTGACGCTGGATAAGGAGGTCGAACCTAGGGAGACAGAAAGCACAGGGGTCTCTTATCTTAACACACACACACACACTCCTCCTTTGCCTTTCAGTTCTTTTCCCCCCCCTCTAACAGGAAGCTATGTCAGAGAGGCAGTTGGAGATCCAAGTTGTTAGTCTGAACAGGAGGGGAGAAGTGAAGATGGAGAAGTAGACTAATAAGTCATCACTCTAGAAGATGCAGTTAAAGCTCTGAAAACAGATGAGGTTGCCTAAGTATAGACAGTGAAAAGGAGAAGGCCAAAAAGAGGAAGCTCAGAGAGATACTTATGGAGAGTGGGGAGCAGGAGGAGTCCCCAGAGGAACGGACATGAATAAATACAAGAAAAGTACAGACTTTCTGAAGACTAGAGAAGAAACAGCTTGCAGGAGGAGAAAGTGTGCTGTCAGACTGAGAAAGATGGAAAGGAAGCTTTCAAACTTGGCCACGGAAACATCATTGTTGACTTTAGAATGAGCCATCAGTGCAATGGAGGGGGCAGAAAGGAGGATGTAAGGGGATCAAGGAGAGAGTTGCAAAAGTGGGAGCAGATAGTATATTCAATACATTTGGTGGCAAGGAGAAGGAACATATGAGTTGGCAATTGAAGACGGAGTTGGGGTCAAATGAGAGTTTTTGGATGATAGGGAAATGACAGTGTGTTTCTAAAGCAGTGGAGAGAGAGAGAGTAGTTGAAGATGATGGAGGGGGAGCTTGTAAGGTATTGATTTCAATGGGAGTTAGGAACTTAAATATCTCTTGAGTATCTGGGCCTCAGGGCTTGCTTACACAAGGAAATTGACCAGATCAGCTCTCCATCTGGACACTTTATTCTTGAATAAAAGTCACTTTATTCCAAGATAAATACTTGGCCTTGGAAGTGCACTAATTATTCTGAAGTAAAAGTGACTTGTTCTGGAAGAGCTCCCCAAGTGGACACTCTATTCTAGAACAGCTGTTGTAGACTAGCCTACTTTGAATAGCTATTGAGGTCAATTTCCCCCATGTAAACAAGTGCTAAGAGAAATCAGGAGTTGAGAGAGGAGAGGACAGAGTTAGTGGATAACATTAGGAGAAATATGCCCCTGTCTCTGGCTCTGAAGAAAGAGAAGAGGGCTCTTGGGGGAAATAAAAGGGAAGAGAAAATAAATGCTCACAAGAGCTTGTATCAGTTTTCTTTTTAAAGACATAGGGAAATGACAGGAGTAGTGTTCAGTGATCCTCAAAGACAGCTAACTCCCACTGAAATCAATGGGAATTAGGCATCTAAACAGTACTGAGGGTCAGGATCTTAGTGCTTAAATTACTTGCAAGAGCTCTGGTTCCAACTAGCTGTTTATATCAAGAGTTTCACTATGCTTTGCCCATTAAAAGCACAGTCCACAATACCACAACAGGAGATGGGGAGAGGGTTTAAGTAGCTGCAAATTTGTCATAGCTAGAGATGGGTAACTAATGCAAAATGATTGCAAAAATTTGAATTTTAAAATTAACCCTGCTTTGGCCAGTCTCACAACCTTTTAAAGTTCTTATCTGTGAATATTCGAGTGATCAAGTTTTACTGGTATAAATGTTCAAAGCAAACAAATTTCAAAGTCACATGCATGAGTGTTCTTGGAAATAGAATTTTAAATTCTCACACACATGTATTTATGTGGGATCTGCTTGTTCACTCATCCAAACAAGGAATAGAAACACAGCTTTGTGCTTTTTTGACCAATCCTGATTAAGCCCAAAGCCATAGACCTAAACAAAATGTTTTTTCTAATAAATTCAAGTAATAAATAAGTTTAAGGAAATTTACACACAAAAATTATTCATTTAGCATTAATTATAAGACAGGACTGAATTAGATTTGTAATTAAGTTTTTTTGGGGCAGGGACTGTTGCTTTGTGCTGTGTTTGTCCAGTGTCTAGCATAATGGGGTCCCATAATGGGACTTTTAGGTGGTATTACAATACTAATAATAATGATTATTAGGGATGAGAAATAAAGCTGCTAGTATCACAGTCTTAGAATATCACAACACTAGTTAGACATCTCATGTCATTATTTCTCCTATGCAAACATATTACCGGTAGCCAAAGGGAATCACATCTATCATTAAATAGTACTACTGGACAGGAGCGAGCACACAGCTATAGTAACCAGGAAAAGGATGTCTATATTTCAAAGCTTCAGGTAAGGATTGCATTCTAACCACAAACAGAAAGGAAAATCAAATGGAAAGAATAATTGAACTACAAAACCAAACCTCAGTAGATACTGAATTAACAGCCTACAGTGACAAAGTTCTGCTGTAGGCATATAGCAAATGCCCCAGCATTATTATTAACTCTGGTCATAGTTGTAAGTTACTTAGGGGAAGGATAAACATAGGAAATGGGGGACAGGGGGCTATAATTGGGGTGATAATTGAACTACTTGGCTCTTTGAAGCAAGTGTTTAACTAAAGAGAATCTATTGTATTGGCAAACAGATTTAAAAAACATTGTTTTGGATATGAAGAAACACTGTTCCTTTTGATGCAGTGAACAGATGCCTATTTCAGAGAGATATAAACTGCAGAAACCCGAAAGGTGCACTCTGGCTGAGATTCCAAACTTAGCCTGTTAACCGTTCTGTGAAGCTCTCTTCTGTATTATTCTTTATTTCCTTAATCCTGAAAAAAATGTTTCCACCATCTACAAGGAACACACAACTCATTAGCTACATTTTCAGTTTTTGCAAACCACATAGTCCAGCCGCTTCATTAAACACCCCAGAACTGAATCAATTACTCCTAGGTCATCAGAAATCAGCCTGTGCTGGTTACATTCCCAGGTCTTAAATGCAGTGTCTGTAATTATGATTTTTAATGTTATGTTTATGATATTAGAATTGGTCTTGCTCTAGCCAAGCACTTCTACACTTAGTTCATGCAAGAACCCGTCATACTGTACAATTAGAATGGAGTCAGGGCCTGAGCTACACTATAATTATAACTGAGTCAGTTACAGAGTTGTCTCTTGACCTGGTTACAAAACATTTCTTTACGTTTTAGTGTAGCTGGGATCTTAGGTATGTTCCTTAGCAATTCCAAAAACCTTGGAAATGTTTTGGTTTTAAGCTACATTAATTCCCGATTAAGCTCTTTCCTTATTAGGATATGCAGGAAATAGTCCAAATGTACTGTTCACTAACATACGCGAGACCTTCCCCAAACAAGGTCTTTGAATGCCAGATATTTCCAAACACTGTTTCACACCTGCTTGCTTTCCTTCCTTCCTTCCCCCCTTTGTATGTTTGCTGCTTCCTGGCATCCTTATCACATTGCAATAAATCACCCCTCCCAAGCTGGATGTTATCATCTCAGTTAAGAGGTGATGCTTCTATACTGAGTTGGATAAGATTGGCCAGTCCTGGGTAATCAAGCCTCTTAATAGGGAAATACATTTAAATAGGTCAGTTAATCTCACAAATCAGGAGCCATCTATGCTACAATTGCAACAGAGCTATGGTCTGGGAGTGTACTGTTTTCCAAGTCAAATTTCAAAAAAATCACTGTACTATTGCATTATACTTCATTACATTCTATCGAAAGTATCATGCCTTAGGTTTCTAGGTTGTTTGTTTGGATTTCTTTAATTGTAATGAAATATATTTTTCTTTCAACATCGTGCTGGCATAAAGTGAGACTACCTTTTCAGCACAATGTACATGAAATTAGGTATACTATCCTGCTAGAGTTAAAGAAGTCGGTACATCTGATCCATTGCCCACCAAGCTGAAAACGTAGCCCTTATTCCTTATTTTGGCTTGGTGCCTTTCTTGATTTTTAAAATATTACAAAATGATGTGTTAACTGAGTTAATCCTATTCAAAAATGAGAAACTGCATGTGCACAGTAACAGGTTTTTCCTTCTTTTAAATTTCTCATTAGTTATTTATATTGCATGTGTGCCTGGAGGCCCTCAGGGGAACCCCATTGTGCTAACTGCCATAAAAACATATAGCAGAAGGCAATTCCTGATCCAAAGAGGTTTTAGTCTATATAAATAAGACAGACTGGGTGAAAGTGGAAACAAAGGCATAGAGAAACGAAGTGACTTATCCACAGTCATACAGCAGGAATGGAGCTCCTGACTTCCAGCTCGATTTCCTAACCACTAAACCTTGCAGCTTCTCAGTTGCTATTGTGCCCTACAAAGCTGCAAAATTTTGATACCCATGACAGATGAGATACATAACATTATAATCTGATTTGAACTTTCTACAGTACTTAGCTGTAATTATGAACAATCTGCCTCAAAGGAGAGCCAGTGTGGCCTAGTGGATGACACCCTGGACTGGGACTTAGAAGACCCGTTTCTACTCCTGCCTTTGCCACTAGCCTACTAGGTGACTTCAGGCAAGTCACTTCACCTTAGTTTCTGTATCTATAAAATGGGGCTAATGATATTGACCTCCTTTGTAAAGTGCTTTGAGATCTAATGATGAAAAGCAATACATGAGAGCTATGTATTATTATTAATGTGCTTTTGTCAGGTAACCATTCATTGACAATGCACACTAGATACACATTACCTTACGTACATTTATTTGGCTGGGAGTCTGGAAACTACCAGCATTTAATGGGTGCAGGCAGGGTAGTTTTTAAAGTTGCTTATTTGTATTTAGTTTAACCCAGTCATATCTGTCACACTTCAGGGCAACTGCACCTGTATTCCCCATCCGTAGTCCCTCAAGGCACCTGCTCTAGGTTCCCAGCTTCTCAGCCATTGCCTCTCTTGAGTGGAGACCCACCTCTCTGTCCCTCCTGAGCAGGGTTTTTCCAGACTGCACAGTTCCCTGCCTATGCAGTGATGTTCCAACCAAGCCAGACTGCCTAGAGAGACCGGCATCTGCATTTTGTTTTCCTTTCAAAAGCTTATGAACAGCGTAATTGCCAGCAGTTGTAAGTTACCCACAGCTCTGTATAAGTAAGTACATTTATTCTTAAGGTGAAAGCATTACAGAGAAAACATACAAAAAACAATAAAAATTCCTACATGCATGCTAAAAGCATACCAAAGCTTGATCATCAGTCTTATGGGGCCTCAGTAGGCCAAAGTACTTCCAAACCCTCCCAAGAAGGATGCAGGGTGGGCCTTGAACAGACGGCTCTAATTTTACTAAATTTCACAACCAGCTATTCCCTTTTGAGACACTTATTCACACCAATGCAACACTGAAGTTTCTTACAGAATTGTCACAAAAGGCAAAAATCATCAGATATCTAAGGGGTTCTCATTGCTACAAGGCTATGCAGGTGGACTGTATCTGTGGTGATGGTCTCCATGCTTTTTCCTAGTCTTCCTTTCATGTCTAAGACATTTTTCTATTTTCCATGACCCCAAGCTACAAGCCTCTCACCATTCAAATCCCTCATTAAAACACACTACTTTTATAAAATGTTTCCAAAGAAACTACTGTCATACACATGCATATTTCACCTATCAGTTTTAAGCACTTAAACATAGATCTCAAAACTTAAATCTATGGTACAGTATATGGGATGGTGTGGTGTAAGGATTTTATTGGGATACATTTCATTGCATTACTAATGAGCTATGAAGCGTGAATCAGAATTGGTGTTAAAAGAGAGCATAAAAATTGTGAAAAAGTCATTTTTTCTTTTGTCAAATTTTTCAAAATTCGGAAAATGTTGTGGAGTTCTCTTTCACTAATAGAAGATGCGATTTGGGGGATGTCAGGTAGGGGGTGTCCAGTGATTGAGTCAATCAGGTGGGGCAACAAGAAGGGGTGGAGAATCGGGTGACTGAGCTGGGGGTTGTTTTGCTTATGATTGCACGAGTAACGGAGAGTAAAGAATGTGCTGCATACCATTTTCTTAAGATCAGACAAAAGCTATGACAGCGGCATCACTAGAATTAGCCCTAAGAGTATTGTACCCCTGAGGGCTGCTGCAACTGACTCAGTTGCTCATTTGCATATAATGAGAGCTGGTTGAAATTCTGCACAAAGACTATTTGCTGAAAAATGGCCTTTTTTTTTAAAAAAGAGCTTTTTGCAGAAAAAAACTGTCTACATTATAAGCACTTTCCCTTTGAGAAATTTTCTGTAAAGTTTGTAAGCATGATTTTTACCAAAATAATTTTCAAAATCACTAGTGATAATTTTTTGTGCACCGAAAACCATTTTTCCCCCTGAAAACTGGGTTTTTGAGAAATGAAAAACTTTAAAGATTTTGGTGGACACTTGGGTTAAAAATATGCAAAAAAGATTATAAAATGGGTCCATTTTGAGCCATGTGTAATGCAAACAACTTTGACATTTTAATTTTTTTTACAAAATCATTTCCTTGTTTTTTGACCACCTCTACCTGTAAGAGAAGCCAGTGGAGTCAATGTGGATACTTACCTCTGCCACCTGATGGTGTGTAACCATCCGTAAGGCTATCCAAAATTATGTGAAAGGGGCCAGGAAATGATTAGCCTTTTAAAACCAGCACTCCTGTATGTCATGTCTATATCAGATAGTAGTGGAAGTAACCAAAATGAACCCCACCCTTCAGTCTGGAAGAGGACCGTGGACAGAACTGGAGGTGTCTATTGCACTTTCATATTTGTCTGGAAGCAAGTGGCAGTGCAGAGGAATCAGACACTGGAAATCCTTTGCACTGCTCCATGTGGTGCAGAGACCCAGATAACTGTTCCTCTCCTTTTCCCCCCATCCTCTCCCCTGCTCCAGGATGCTCTCCTGCTCCCCGCAGCAGGCCTATCTGATCCTACCTTGCTGATCCTTTGGTGTCTCTGATTTATCGCAAGCTTCTTTTCAAACCAGAGGGGAAGGTGATGGTCCCAGCAGCTGCCTTATTCCTTACCCACATTATGGTTACACTCAATTACTTTGTGAAGGAAGGGGAACAATCCTGGACCTCTCCTGCTGCCCTATAGTCTTCCAGGCATTGTGGCTAGGTAGGAAACCAGCAGGAAAGCAGCAAAACCAACTTCCTTCAATTGCCTTGATGTAGCAGGTGGCTAGCAGGCACTGAAAGCAGCTGGCAAAGGGACTGACAAGGCAGCTGTTCGGAGTACTCCTGACTCACTCAGGAACTAGAAGCTGAGAGAAGCCTTAACTGTAGGCAAGGGAGTGAGATAGCATTGGAAAAGTGAGGCCTGCTGTGGCCTCGTCATTGCAATGTGCCTGCTCAGAGGGGAGAAATAATAGTTAGTGGGAAACAGCATATTATGTGTGTGTGCGCGCACATGCGTGAGCATGTGCAAGGGGATGGAAGGAAGAGCCAGTGAAACAGGTTAGTGGAAGGTGGTGTACGGTGGAAATCATTCTTACATTTTGCAGTATTGCCAACATTAAGTGTTCAAAAATCATTAAACAGGCCCCGCCACATCCATGAAATTGGATTAAATATATCAATTTTAAACATAAATATTTGGTTTCTTTTGAAACCAAACCTTCTGATTTTTTGACCCTTGGGGGTTTGCATTTTCAAGCTTTTCTCTGCAGCTATGAGAAACTTGAAACGTAATATGTTTTTGTTTTTTTTAAAATGAAAGCTGAATCTCTCATATAGTAGCATGATTTCAGATTGGCTTTGAAGGATTAGGTCTTTATTGGTAAGTGTTGGTAAATGTTAATTTCACCATATACACGGAAACAAAAAAAACTTTCTATTGATAGAAATTTACAAATAGGTAAAGCAAGAAAAGTGCTGCTTGAGAACTTTAGAGTTTGACTTAATTATATTTATTTTCTATATTTTGACATGAGAAGTTGACAGCTTGTGTTTTAGTGGCTATAAAGCTTTAACTTTTTGGATCTGTCTACTGTCATTAAAGAATTGTCTGACCCCGCCATTGTCCAATTCCCCCAATGACTTCCTGTGAAAATGTAAATAAAAATAGAAAAATTCCTAAAACCCTTAATTTTGCACAACTGTGAAAATTTAAATAGGTAAAAACGTTTAAAAATAAATAGCAATGTTACTTGTCAAAATTATAAAAAAATAAAAATTGAATTCTGCCAACCCGACTGAAGAGCAGTTACAAATATTGTAAGACTTATGACAAACTCACAAAAGTTGGCAACAATGCTTTGGCCCAGTAAATGCTGATAACAGCCCCA
Source organism: Caretta caretta (assembly GCF_965140235.1). Lineage (NCBI taxonomy): Eukaryota > Metazoa > Chordata > Testudines > Cheloniidae > Caretta > Caretta caretta. Next base: position 177,397,516 of record NC_134206.1, read on the forward strand.
AAAAAGGATTCCAAAGATTTTAAAGTTCCTTTGTCACTAGAAATTATATGGCACATGTGAGTGTGTCCCAGGAGACCTGGGTTCTATGGCTGGCTTAGCCACTGGCCTGCTGCAAGATCCTGAGTAACTCACTTCATCTCTCAGTGCCTCATTCTCCCCCATCTCTAAACTGAGGACAATGATACTTCATAAGGCATGTTGAGATCTACTGATGAAAAGTACGACATAAGAGCTAGGTATTTTTATTTATTATGATGCTGGGGCCAGTTACTTGCACATTTGGCAATTTTGCTGTGTAAGCACACAGGACATCAACACAGACTGCATTATTTTGCTAAAGCTGAGAGCTTTTGTATATGTGAGGGCTGATCTGTTGCCTGCTCCTTTGAGTACCTTTGCAACAGAGGGAGCTGGTTTCTTGCCTCCTATGCAATATACAATCTGAGATTGGCATATTTTTATTGTAGTCACCTCCCACCCCTAGAATCAGAGCAAGATTTGTATTTATTTATTTATTGCGGGGGAAAGGGAGCTATTGTAGCTTGAATCTGTCACAACGGGAACTTGGAAAGTGTAAAGTGTTCTGTTACTACAAGGTGTCAGTCCAACAGAAAAGGAAGAGAGGTTTTATCACTGGAAAGCTGAGTTGCAACGAAAGAGCCATTGTCAAAATTGCAACATTTTCACCCAAGCCCACCTCTAAAATAACACTTCTGTAAACTATGACAAGCAAGTATTTATATTTCATCAATAAAAAATAAATGTCTTGTCATGAGGTAAGAAATAGTTTAACACTTTAATAGTGCTATCATAATGAATTAATTTGGTATTCATGGGAATACCACATGTGCTTTTGTAGGGGTTCTACTACCATTTTCACTTTCACTAATGGCCACTTATAGCATACTGATTTTTCTCCAAAGCCACATAATGATCTATAATATTCCTGAATAATTGCACTTTAAGTGGAAGCTAACAGGGTTGGCTACTCCCAGAAATATGTCAAAATACTTTTACTATTTTAAGTAGGAACTGAAATACTATTAACAAGCCTTTAAGACACTCCGATACCTGTCTTGAAAATTCTACACAACAAGAGTTCTAAAATATGCATTTCCCTCCCCAAAAAGGCAACATGTTTTATGGTGGGTATTTCTTTGTAACCATGATTTTATTGTCTGCAGAGGAATGAAGGTACCAACCAACATTAAGAAGAGAAGATTCTCTCCACAAGACAGAAACTTCCCTTTCTTTTCCAAAATTTCTGTTTTGGCTTTGTCTATGTGGTGGAAAGATATAAATATTAAACAGTGGTGAATACTCTCACATTATCAGTTCAGAGGATAGCTTGAAACATATTCTTTATAGCAGATTTTTGTTTGTTTGTTTCAAACTAAATTTATAAATTGTGGCATGAACAAAATAAGTTTAAAAATATCAAAACGGTTCCTTTGCTGGAGGTTAAACTCTGTTGAATTTTTCAGTGACAGGCATGCTAGATAGTCTAAGCCCTGGTCTACACTAGGAGTTTAGGTTGAATTTAGCAGCGTTAAATTGATGTAAACCTGCACCCGTCCACACGATGAAGCCCTTTTTTTCGACATAAAGGGCTCTTAAAATCGATTTCTTTAATCCACCTCTGACAGGTGGATAAGTGCTTAAATTGGCCTTGCCGGGTCGAATTTGGGGTACTGTGGACGCAATTAGACGGTATTGGCCTCTGGGAGCTATCCCAGAGTGCTCTATTGTGACCGCTCTGGACAGCACTCTCAACTCAGATGCACTGGCCAGGTAGACAGGAAAAGGCCCTCAAACTTTTGAATTTCAATTTCCTGTTTGCATGGTCACCTGCAGCTTGCCACGCTGGCCAGAGCTCATCAGCAGAGGTGACCATGCAGAGCTCATCAGCAGAGGTGACCATGATGGAGTCCCAGAATCGCAAAAGAGCTCCAGCATGGACTGAACGGGAGGTACGGGATCTGATCGCTGTATGGGGAGAGGAATCCGTGCTATCAGAACTCCGTTCCAGTTTTCGAAATGCCAAAACATTTGTCAAAATCTCCCAGGGCATGAAGGACAGAGGCCATAACAGGGACCCGAAGCAATGTCGCGTGAAACTTAAGGAGCTGAGGCAAGCCTATCAGAAAACCAGAGAGGCAAACGGCCTCTCCGGGTCAGAGCCCCAAACATGCCACTTCTATGATGAGCTGCATGCCATTTTAGGGGGTTCAGCCACAACTACCCCAACCGTGTTGTTTGACTCCTTCAGTGGAGATGGAGGCAACACAGAAGCAGGTTTTGGGGATGAGGAAGATGATGATGATGAAGTTGTAGATAGCTCACAGCAAGCAAGCGGAGAAACCGGTTTTCCCGACAGCCAGGAACTGTTTCTCACCCTGGACCTGGAGGCAGTCCCCCCCGAACCCACCCAAGGCTGCCTCCCGGACCCGCCAGGCGGAGAAGGGACCTCTGGTGAGTGTACTTTTTAAAATACTATACATGGTTTAAAAGCAAGCATGTTTAATGATTAATTTGCCCTGGCATTTGTGACTCTCCTGGATGTACTCCCAAAGCCTTTGCAAAAGGTTTCTGGGGAGGGCAGCCTTATTCCACCCACCATGGTAGGACACTTTACCACACCAGGCCAGTAGCACGTACTCGGGAATCACTGTAGAACAAAGCATTGCAGTGTATGTTTGCTGGCAGTTAAACAACATCCGTTCTTTATCTCTCTGTGTTATCCTCAGGAGAGTGATATCATTCATGGTCACCTGGTTGAAATAGGGTGCTTTTCTTAAGGGGACATTCAGAGGTGCCCATTCCTGCTGGGCTGTTTGCCTGTGGCTGAACAGAAATGTTCCCCACTGTTAGCCAAGGGGGGAGGGGCTAGCCACATGGTGGGGGAGGCAAAATGCGACCTTGGAACAAAAAGCACATGTGCTGTGTATGTAATGTTAACAGCAAGGTTTACCGTGAAAGAGTGTAGCCATTGTTCTAGAAAATGTGTCTTTTTAAATACCACTGCCTCTTTTTTTTTCTCCACCAGCTGCATGTGTTGCAATGATCACAGGATCTTCTCCTTCCCAGAGGCTAGTGAAGATTAGAAGGTGAAAAAAACGCACTCGTGATGAAATGTTCTCTGAGCTCATGCTGTCCTCCCACACTGACATAGCACAGACAAATGTGTGGCAGCAGACAATGTCAGAGTGCAGGAAAGCACAATATGACCGGGAGGAGAGGTGGCAGGCTGAAGAGAGTAAGTGGTGGGCTGAAGAAAGTAAGTGGCAGCCTGAAGAGAGGTCTGAAGCTCAAATGTGGTGGCAGCATGATGAGAGGAGGCAGGATTCAATGCTGAGGCTGCTGGAGGATCAAACCAATATGCTCCAGCGTATGGTTCAGCTGCAGGAAAGGCAGCAGGAGCACAGACCACCGCTACAGACTCTGTGTAACCAACCACCCTCCTCCCCAAGTTCCATAGCCTCCTCACCCAGACGCCCAAGAACGCGGTGGGGGGGCCTCTGGCCACCGGGCCACTCCACCCACCCCAGAGGATTGCCCAAGCAACAGAAGGCTGGCATTCAATAAGTTTTAAAGTTTTAAACTTTTAAAGTGCTGTGTGGCCTTGTCCTTCCCTCCTCCAACACCCCTCCTGGTGCTTCTCTCCTCCACCACCCCTCCTGGACTACCTTGGTAGTTATCCCCCTATTTGTGTGATGAATGAATAAAGAATGCATGAATGTGAAGCAACAATGACTTTATTGCCTCTGCAAGCGGTGATCAAAGGGAGGAGGGGAGCATGGTTAGCTTACAGGGAAGTAGAGTGAACCAAGGGCCGGTGGGTTTCATCATGGAGAAACAAACAGAACTTTCACACCGTAGCCTGTCCAGTCATGAAACTGGTTTTCAAAGCTTCTCTGATGCGCACCGCGCCCTCCTGTGCTCTTCTAACCGCCCTGGTGTCTGGCTGTGCGAAACCAGCAGCCAGGCGATTTGCCTCAACCTCCCATCCTGCCATAAATGTCTCCCCCTTACTCTCACAGATATTGTGGAGCACACAGCAAACAGTAATAACAGTGGGAATACTGGTTTCGCTGCGGTCTAACCAAGTCAGTAAACTGCACCAGCGCACTTTTAAACGTCCAAATGCACATTCTACCACCATTCTGCACTTGCTCAGCCTGTAGTTGAACAGCTCCTGACTACTGTCCAGGCTGCCTGTGTACAGCTTCAAGAGCCATGGCATTAAGGGGTAGGCTGGGTCCCCAAGGATACATATAGGCATTTCAACATCCCCTACAGTTATTTTCTGGTCTGGGAATAAAGTCCCTTCTTGCAGCTTTTGAAACAGACCAGAGTTCCTGAAGATGTGAGCGTCATGTACCTTTCCCGGCCATCCCACGTTGATGTTGGTGAAACGTCCCTTGTGATCCACCAGTGCTTGCAGCACTATTGAAAAGTACCCCTTACGGTTTATGTACTCGCCGGCTTGGTGCTCCGGTGCCAAGATAGGGATATGGGTTCCGTCTATGGCCCCACCACAGTTAGGGAATCCCATTGCAGCAAAGCCATCCACTATGACCTGCACATTTCCTAGGGTCAATACCCTTGATATCAGCAGATCTTTGATTGCGTTGGCTACTTGCATCACAGCAGCCCCCACAGTAGATTTGCCCACTCCAAATTGATTCCCGACTGACTGGTAGCTGTCTGGCGTTGCAAGCTTCCACAGGGCTATTGCCACTCGCTTCTCAACTGTGAGGGCTGCTCTCATCTTGGTATTCTTGCGCTTCAGGGCAGGGGAAAGCAAGTCACAAAGTTCCATGAAAGTGCCCTTACGCATGCAAAAGTTTTGCAACCACTGGGAATCATCCCAGACCCACAACGCTATGCGGTCCCACCAGTCTGTGCTTGTTTCCCGAGCCCAGAATCGGCGTTCCATCGCATGAACCTGGCCCATTAGCACCATGATGCCCACATTGCCAGGGCCCCTGCTTTGAGAGAAGTCTGTGTCCATGTCCTGATCACTCACGTCACCGCGCTGATGTCACCTACTCGCCCGGTATCGCTTTGCCAGGTTCTGGTGTTGCATATACTGCTGGATAATGCGCGTGGTGTTTAATGTGCTCCTAATTGCCAAAGTGATCTGAGCGGGCTCCATGCTTGCCGTGGTATGGCGTCTGCACAGAAAAAAGGCACAGAACGATTGTCTGCCGTTGCCCTGACGGAGGGAGGGGCGACTGATGACATGGCATACAGGGTTGGCTTACAGGGAATTAAAATCAACAAAGGGGGTGGCTTTGTGAGAAACTGAATGGCCCCCTCAAGGATAGAACTCAAAACCTCAAGGATAGAACTCAAAACTGGGTTTAGCAGGCCGTTGATTTCACAGAGGAAAGGAGGGAGGGAGGAGAAAATGAATACAAAACAAATCTGGTCTATTTCTTGTTTTGAGCCACTTCATCTATCTTTATACATCTTGCTGGCAGCAGACTGTGCAGTACGACCACTAGCCGTCATCATCTCCTGGGTACTCGGCAGAAGACGGTGCAGTATGACGACTAGCCATCATCTTCTGAGGGCTGGAGGTTAAAAGACAGTGCACTGCCGCTAGGACTGAATCGCCACGAGACAAAACAAGGGAAATGACCTGGCTGAGTCACTCCCATGTTTGCCCAGGCACCTGATTAAAAGAGCACCCAGGACTACGTCGATGACGGCTACCAGTCATACTGCACTGTCTGCTGCCAAAAGGCAATTAACTGCTGCTGTGTAGCAATGCAGTACCACGTCTGCCAGCACCCAGGAGACATACGGTGATGGTTAGCTGAGCGGGCTCCATACTTGCAGTGGTATGGCGTCTGCACAGGTAATTCAAGAAAAAAGGCGCAAAACGATTGTCTGCCCTTGCTTTCACGGAGGGAGGGAGGGAACGGGGGCCTGACGATATGTACCCAGAACCACCGGCAACAATGTTGTAGCCCCATCAGGCACTGGGATTTCTACCCAGAATTCAAATGGGCGGCGGAGACTGTGGGAACTGTGGGATAGCCACCCACAGTGCAATGCTCCGGAAGTCGACGGTTGCCTCGGTACTGTGAACACACTCTGCTGACTACATGCACTTAGAGCACTTGTGTGGGGACGCACACAATCAACTGTATAAAACCACTTTCTACAAAACTGACTTCTATAAATTCTACATAGACATACCCTAATTTTTGCAGGATAATCCCACTTCAAGGATAGAATTAATGCATCTCACAGGGAAGTGTCATTATTCCAAGATGACTCTGGCTTTCTCTGAAGTGTGTGAGGAGCCAACTTTGTAACATAGCAAAATGGTCCAATGGGAGACAAGCTTACCACAGGAGCCATGACTGGACCTCCTGATATGGAACTCAGCTGCTTCCCTTTCACCTCCCTCTCCAGATTCAGCAGTAAGGGCTCGCTTCTGATCTCAGATCCACACATCTGGAGCACTGTAATGTGAAACACTGGATATTATATGTATATATACACACACACACACACACACTGCAGCTTGGAGCATGCCTCCCAGCCCAGATAGACAGGCCTATGCTAGCATCACTCAACCGAGTACGCTAAAAATAACAGTGTGGATGTTTCAACCCAGGTGGTGGCACAGGCTAGCCACCTGAACTTGGACTCAGGGGATCAGACTTGTATTGGTGTAGCTAGCCTGAGCTGCTGCCTATGCTGCAATGTCCATGCTATCATTTTTAGCATGTTAACTCCAGAAGAGATAACCTGCGACTGTCTACTTAGGCTGGGAGATTTGTTCCCAGCTGCCATGTAGTGTACCCCGAGTGTCTAATAGCACCAGTCCCTTTTCAGAGCTGTAGCTATGCCAAGATACTAACATCTCTGAAACACACACTGTTTATTAGGTTTCAGAGTAGCAGCCGTGTTAGTCTGTATTCGCAAAAAGAAAAGGAGTACTTGTGGCACCTTAGAGACTAAGGTATATGGCTAAGTTATATATTGTCAAGAGTCCTACATAGTACATGCAAAATTGGATTAGATGATACACAGGTTGGGGCAGCTCCTTGGCCCCATTCCGCTTGTTTTGCACTGCTTGTAAAACAAACAGCTGGAAATTCAAACTGATTTCTCATCTGTGAATTTTCCAGTGGTGGAGTAGACTTGCATAACCACCTATGTCAGCCCCGTACCTGAATGCTGACATAAGGGTGTTACCAGAGAAAAGATGGCAGGGCCAGTGCATGTCTGATCTCTAGTGAGCTGTAGCTGTGAGGTCTGAGGGGGCGGGGGTAGTACATGTCACTTGGCTACTAGTGGAGAAAAGTATGGCTCAAGCAATGGAAATGAAATTAAAAAAGTGAAGCAGAGAGGAGCTCTGCCCTGACAAGTCTCTTATAGTTCCAAAATAGCTAATTTAGCATTATTTAAGAAACCATAAACTACTCAAAGGATTTAACTGTACTGTCTTAGAAAATTCATTGTGTATTCAAGAGAGTAAGCACTATGAATTTGGAGAGCAATCACTAGATGATGCACAAAAATGCAGTTTCTCAAAACAAATTGAACCAGGGAGACACTGTGGCACCTCCATAATAATACATGGGGTAGTATTTTACAAATATCTATTTAAGGATTATTCAAAATTATTAAACAAGCCACATCCACACTGTAATGAAACAAACAAAATGAGAGTTCTCATTGATCAAAGGGAAACACTGCAGGCACTGACAATTGTTTTTGTGGTTCTTGTATCTTTACTTTTCCAATGTTTTAACAATAGCACTGGGCAGGAAATGGTTCTCTCATTCTCTGAGAATTTCAATTTTTTTTCCCGGTCCTGAATTGGGATGAAAAGTCAATCTCAAATTTTAACCAAACTATAATCAGGAGGATAGGAGGGAGAAGTGAATCAGGTCAATCAAAATGTTTGGTTTTGATCTCTGATTTTTTTTAACCTTTTTAAATATAAATGAACTAATATTTTAAAATGTAAAGTTGGCTTGAATCAAGAAGTGTCAAAATGGGGCACGGTGACAATTTCAAAACTTTTTTCCAAAAAAATTTCTAATCAGATTTGTCTGAAACAACCCTTTCCCATGAACAGTTTCAGTTCGTATATTTTCTGTCAGAAAATTCCTGACCAGTTCTGAATTATCAACCACCAATAGTGACAAATCTTCACAGCTGCATGCAGAGTATCGGAGGAAGAAAGATAAGTAATGTCATGGTCCTGTAAAATATATGCTAACGTCTGAAATGTAGAAAACGAATTTTGTCACTAAATTTAAAAAAAGGGAATTGTTAATGTGGTAATAGTCATTTTATTACATGGCATATTTAAAGAATACCAAGAAACAATTGCTAAAAAAGTCATTCAATTGGTACTCAGCTCAAAATTTTGAACGTGAGTGGAGTTTAACTTTTTTGAACAAATTCAGTATTTCTTGATCTCAGGAGTCATTCTTCTTGTTCTGCTTTTAACTCCTCATTAGCATCCCTCGGTAACACAGTTCTATAATAAAGCAGCAACCGTTACAGTCTTTGACAAACGATGCCACCAGTGAAAACAAGAAAGCAGTGATAAAAAAAACAAGTTTAACACAAAACACCAGGAATAAATGCGTAATGAAATATGACACTCATAGAGATTTATCTTATATTTCATACATCTTATAACATGTCTCTGAGGCATCTTAACCACATTCCCATGGAATTTAAAGTTGACATCTATTTGTTCTGTTTTAAACGAAATAACCCTACAGTTATGTGCTGAATGCTTCAAGTAGCTGCAGGTAACATGGGCATTTAGCACAAAGCCTTCTTGCATGTAGGTAACTGTTAATCATCAGGAGTTAATATAGCACTTTCTATGCATAGATCTCAAAACATCTCACAAGGGAAGAGCGGTATCATTATCTCCCTTCAGTCTGAAACCTAACTGGGAGGGAATCCATGAAGCTGGAAGCAGTTATTTTTAGCTAGCTTCTCTATGAGCTCACTTTACAAAGGGAGATTGGAAAATGAGCAGTAGTTGGTGAGGCTGCTGCCATCAAGGGATGGTTTCTTTCGGACTGGATGAGCTCTCTGTGTTCTCGAGTGGGTGGTAGGTTACGTGGGGATGGCTACCATAAAACAACATAACTGATGTTAATTGATAGGTAGCTGCTGGAGATGGCTCTCCCTACTAGCTTAATCTAACAAGTGCAGTGCAGCCCTTGTTCAATTCCTCCTGGGATTCTGGATATTTACTTGAGCCTGTGCTCAAGTCTATTGCTGCCGTGGCTTCACTGCTATCTGTACTCATGCTATGTAGATTAGCTCAGGCTGGTCTACACAAGCTACAGTCTCACCTCCAATTGCAGGGTAAACATACATCTAGTATGCCTCCGATTGTGCCTTCTATATGTCTCTGGTAGATCGTGCCTTCAGCTCAAATTTCTGTCTTGTAAAATATAACATTTACCCCTATGGGGTTTCATGAAAGTAAACTTCAGGTATTGCGTCCTACTCTGTGCCCAACTTCTGCATTTGTTCTGTACATAGGACTCCCATGGACTTCAGGGGGAGTTTTGCACATAGATAATCAGGCCATTCATCTGGTTTAAAACTGGACTGGCCTGCTTTACTAATGTTTGTCCCCTATCCAGTACTGAGACAAAACCAGACTTGGTCTGGTAGGAGATGGGGGACATCTTAATGAAGTTTATGGAAGAGATGGTATGATGGGATAACATGATTTTGGTAATTAATTGATCTTTAAATATTCATGGTAAATAGGCCTAATGGCCTGTGATGGGATGTTAGATGGGATGGGATCTGAGTTACCCAGGAAAGAATTTTCTGTAGTATCTGGCTGGTGAATCTGCATATGGTCAGGGTTTAGCTGATCACCATATTTGGGGTCGTGAAGGAATTTTCCTCAAGGGCAGATTGGAAGAGGCCCTGGAGTTTTTTCACCTTCCTCTGTAGCATGGGGCATGGGTCACTTGCTGGAGGATTCTCTGCTCCTTGAGGTCTTTAAACCACAATTTAAGGACTTCAATAGCTCAGACATAGGTGAGAGGTTTTTCGCAGGAGTGGGTGGGTGAGATTCTGTGGCCTGCGTTGTGCAGGAGGTCGGACTAGATGATCATAATGGTCCCTTCTGACCTTAGTATCTATGAAAAGCATGCTGCTCTGCCCCTGCTGGTGTGACCTCGTGCTCACAGTGCATGTGGGGTCACACTGAGGGGGGCAGGGTCACGCCATTCTCAGAAATACTTGAATGTCTGGTATTTCAAGAATGTGTGAGTGACCATCCTACACAGATGATCTTTGTAATTGGACACTTAGACCATATCTACATGGGGACACTCAGGAAAATTAAGGCAAATCAATTGAAGATGTCAAGTCAATGCACATAAATTGAAGCGTGTTAAACCCTCACATTGATGCACTCATTCAGGAGTAAAGTGGATTCATTTTGCTGTAATGTAATCCTCAGGATTTGGCCTGCAATAATCCTAAGTATTGAGTTACGGCAAAATAGGGCTTGGTCTACATTACAGAGTTAGGTCGACGTAAGGCAGCTTACATCAACCTAACTTTGTAAGTGTCTACGCTACAACGTTGCTCCCAAAGTCTCCCACAACACTGACCTAACAACTCCACCTCCAAGAGAGGCACAGAGATTAGGTCAATGTAGTTAGCATGACACAATGTCTGTGTAGTACTGTGCATACCGGCACTTAGATGAGTGTAACTTACATCGCTCAGGGGGGTGGCTTATTCACAGCCCGATTGATATAACTTATACTGAATTAAGTGTTAGTGTAGACATGGCCTTAATTTTGTAGTGTAGACAAGGCCTAATGCCATTTTATTCCAGAGTGAAAGCACCCATATGGAGGTTTAATGTGCTTTAGTTTATGTGCATTGACTTGATACCATTGGTTGATTTGCCTACACTTTTCTGAATGTCCCCTTGTGGATGAACCCATAGAAAGAAGAACTATCTTCCGATGTAAGAACCAGTTTCTTATTATTCTCCATTCCTACATCAAGAGAGATGGTAAAACCTGTATCAGGATTCCAATTTCACAGCTGGCTGCCATGCTCCTAAATTTTTCATAAAGCTCAAAAAAGCTTCAGATGTTGAAGCCTGGGCTCATATTATCTTATCAACTTAATTTTTTTTATCATAATCAGTTCTCCTTCACCATTACCAACCAACTGCCACAAACTTTTCCTGGAACTGTCTATTCAACATGATTTCCCTTATTTTCTGACAGGAGAATTACACTTAGGGGAGAAAAAAAAGTCCTGCTCATAAACCAGATAAGTTTTAATTTAATTCACAGCAAAAGCAGGAACTGGTTCTTGTCATTTCAGGGGACATAATATTATGTATTAAAGTGTTTTATTAATGTTTGTCGACATGTACAAGGCCACGTTCTACCCACATTTATACTGCTGGCACCTTTGGAGCAATACCACTGAAGCCTGTGGTGTTCCTCTGGGTTAGAATTGTAAATGGGATCCAAATCTGGCCTGTATTTTAAATTTATTCTTATTTACATTTTTCCATTCACCTTTTAGAGCCATGTGCATTACAGTGAACCACAGCAGTGCTAGGACTTTTGGAAAACCAGTTAAGTGTGAGCCAAACCCTTGCTCATGTGAGTAAAATTTAGTCCTATGACGAGCGCCACCGCCTTCAGTGGGATTATTCCAATGAGGAGGGACTACTTACATAAGGAAGAGTCACAGCATCAGGCCCCAGATCCCTCTGCGTCGTATTTTACCACCGCCCCTGGGTCTTGGTGTTTTTTGCAATGTCAGTTCTGAATAGGCTACTGTTCATTCCTGCGTCCAGCATCCTGTATCTATTGTTCCATGAGACCCAAATGCCCATTTCAAGACAGAGTTCAAGCTGAGAAGTGACAACATTATCATAAACTAATAATGTTATACATTTTCCCTCTTAAATTGCATTTACAGTATTAGTGTCAAGAACAACAATAAATACTTCCCCAAAACTATTCTACGCTCAATTGATAAAATGTACTAACGTATTTCCCATTTAGCAGTATCCATTAAAAGGAAGGACTAAGCCCACAACTGTTGTAAATCAGTAGAGTTCTGTTGAATGGGGCTGTGCCTATTAAAGTATCATTTAAAATTACTGGAGAAAAATTATGAGTATTAAGCCATATCACAGCGTGTTTGTACCCCCACCAGCAAGGGGAGGAAAGGGTTAATATGTTTTCTTGGCAGGAAGGGCACGTGGCTGCTACTCCTCAAAAGGACTGAACTAGCTTTCAGTCCTGGAGAGAGGGGTTGCCTTACTAAAGAACGAGGCTTTTAAAAGGAGGAGTTTGGGCTGAGCGACAGGTATTGCTTCTGAGGAGGAATACACACTGCCTGGATCCCATAGGTTCCAGTACTGAACAGCATAGAGGATGAAAGGCTCTGCACACAGAGAACATGATTGTCTGTTGCCCAGAATTTTGAAATGTCATTTACATCTGTGCAAAGTGCATATAAAATGGCAGTATTCTGATGCAGTAGCTTTTTACACAAATTTTGCACAGGTGTATACGATGACACAAGGGGCAGGGCTACAGGGAATCAGGTATAGGCACTGGCTTTCTCCTTGCACCGAGGGTGCTCAACCCCCACTCTGCCCTAGGCCCTGCCCCCACTTCACCCCTGCCCCCAACCCCCCACCTCTGTCCTGCCTCTTCCCGCCCCCACCCTACCTCTTACTGCCCAGTTCTGCCCCCTCCCTTGAGTGCAGCCCATCCCGCTCCTCCCCCCAGCGCCTCCTGCATTCTGCGGAACAGCTGATCATGGCAGGTGGGAGGTGCTGGGAGGGAAGGGGAGGAGTTGATTGGTGGGGCCACTGGTGGCCAGGAGGTGCTGGAAGGGGGGCAGGGGAAGGAGCTGGCTGCCGGTGGGGCTGGAGCACCTACAGAGTCAGTGTCTATGGAATCAGGCCCTGGTTATTTTGGAAGACGCCTTTTAGCATTTCCTGGGGAAGACGGGATGTGGCGAGGTGTGCTTGTCAGTCCTTGCAAGAGATTGAAAGGAAATTTGTCTTCAAAACCAAGGGCTTGTATACACTTAAAATGCTATAGCAGCACAGCTGAATATTTTTTGCTGATAAAATCTTTAATAAAGACAGAGGGCCTTGTTGTCACTGACACACAGGATATGTCTATACTGCAATCTCAGGGGGTGACTGCAGCTTGTGTAGATATACCCAAGCTAGCTTTAAACTATATTGGAGCAGTGAAGCCACAGCAGCTCCTGCTTCAGCGTGAACTAACCTGATGAGAAATTACCTAGCTCTATATTGCCCACACTACAGAATGTGGTGTTGCTCCAGGACCCAACCTAGCTACACTGATGCTAGCCCAGGTATGTCTACTCAAGCTGCGATTGCATAATATGCATACCCTGAGTTTGCTCAAGCATCCTTCAGTAGATATTATGTAAATTACATTAAGGTCCTTGTACACTGCTAGAGTGGTATAAAGGGGCCTTAGTACAAATGACAATCTGGTGCTTAATAGAACAAGCTAGCAGGAAGAGAAGCGACTGATTTCAAGGGGAATGGAGCTCCACACTTTATGGCCCACTGCAGCTGAAGGCAGGTTCACCCACTGACATGAAGCAAACTGCTAAAGTCCCTGAAAGCCTGATGATGTCTCAGTGCAGATTGCCATCAGGACACATTAAAGAAGAGGTCTCCAGTATAGCCAAGGTTTGGATATATTATTAAAATAAAATGAGACAACAATTAGTTTCTCTTCAATTATTCCACTACACAACTTTGTCAGTCAATTAGTATGAATAAATAAATATAGTTCTTGAATTATTAATCTGCAAATAGGAGAGAAATTTGCATTTAATTTTCTACTGTTCTTCCTCTTTCCCTTTGTTTGAAGGGTTGATTCAGATGGTTCTTTGGAAGTATTTTTATATAATCTTAACTGTTTCAAAGCTTCTAATTCTTCTTTATGATAACATGCTTAAAAAAATAATACACCTTTAATTTTCGGAAGCTCTTTTATTCTGAGACATAAAGGGCGAGATTATCCTCTGGTGTCACTCCACTGAAGAGCATGGAAGCTCAGCACTTTTGGATATCAGGCCATTTATTTAGCTGCTTAAATACGGATGTAGGCTCCCACTTAAATCTTGGCCTTAATCTTTTCCTCCATGAGCTATAGAAGAGTAAACCATGTCTGATTAGTCTACCAAGTAATCCCTCTCTTTTCGTAGAGCACTCAGAAACAAGCATTAGTTAGGGCTAGAACATCTCATGCTTGTATCTCAGAGTTTAGCTACATGGGGCAGAGATTGATAGTCAACTATTCTCGTTAAGAAAAAGAAGTATGCTAAACCCATAGCAGCTCTTTGACTTTAGACCCCAAAACTAAACCACCCCTCGCAAGTTCTGAAGTAAACATGCTATTAGCAAAGATATTAATTCCTATTGACATTCCTTTAAAATTCTCACTGTTACACATGACTAAAAGGATACCTCATCTGTCTTTTAGCCCGTTTCCTGTTGATGCCCAGCTTGGTGACAGATAACAGTATCTTACAATTTTTCTCTTCTACGGTCACCGTTTCCTGGTAGAAATAAATATAGTTTATTCTCTTCTATGGTCACTCTTCCTAGTAGAAACAGCTCATTATCATCATTAACTTCCCTATGTACCAAACCTTTTATATATGAAAGAGGAGCTGCAGTGTCTGTTCCAAAGGCCAGTTGTTATATTCTATTCTATGGAAGTTTTATACCGCACTCATCCCCAGAGAGCTTTCCAGTAGTTCATTAAGCAACATGGCTACACATCAGTCATTTATTGTTAGTTCTCTCATCCTCTCCCTGGAAGGAAAAGCGTGTGCAGTGGAGTGTCTTGCTTTGACAGGATGCCTGTGAGTATGTTTTAATGTCAATATATTTGTTGCTAAGTAAGAGAAGGCAAGCTCAAAGACCTTGCACCCTGTACTTGGAACAGAAAGTGGTGGGGTTGGTGATGGGCCTTAGTTCCTGGGGGAGTTCAGTTGATAGGCTCAGACCAGCCCAGAGAAAGTTCTGACTCCCACACAGACAAGCTTTACTCTTACTGTTTACAGGTTTCAGAGTAGCAGCTGTGTTAGTCTGTATTCGCAAAAAGAAAAGGAGGACTTGTGGCACCTTAGAGACTAACAAATTTATTTGAGCATAAGCTTTCGTGAGCTACAGCTCACTTCATCAGATGCATGCAGTGGAAAACACAGTGGGGAAATTTTATATACACAGAGAACATGAAACAATGGGTGTTACCATACACACTGTAACAAGAGTGATCAGGTAAGGTGAGCTATTACCAGCAGGAGAGTGGGGGAGGAGGGGAACCTTCTGTAGTGATAATCAAGGTGGGCCATTTCCAGCAATTGACAAGAACTTGTGAGGAACAGTGGGGGGTGCGGGAGGGAAATAAACATGGGGAAATAGTTTTACTTTGTGTAATGACACATCCACTCACAGTCTTTATTCAAGCCTAAGTTAATTGTATCCAGTTTGCAAATTAATTCCAATTCAGCAGTCTCTCTTTGGAATTAATTTGCAAACTGGATACAATTAACTTAGGCTTGAATAAAGACTGGGAGTGGATGTGTCATTACACAAAGTAAAACTATTTCCCCATGTTTATTTCCCTCCCGCACCCCCCACTGTTCCTCTCACGGTCTTGTCAACTGCTGCAAATGGCCCGCCTTGACTATCACTACAGAAGGTCCCCCCCACCCCCACCCCCACCCCCAGCTCTCCTGCTGGTAATAGCTCACCTTACCTGATCACTCTTGTTACAGTGTGTATGGGAACACCCATTGTTTCATGTTCTCTGTGTATATAAATCTCCCCACTGTATTTTCCACTGCATGTATCTGATGAAGTGAGCTGTTGCTCATGAAAGCTTATGCTCAAATAAATTTGTTAGTCTCTAAGGTACCACAAGTCCTCCTTTTCTTCTTACTGTTGAGAGTGCCATTGTGCCAGAGGAGCGCAGTTTTCAACCATTGTCTTTGTCCTGCCGTTTTAGATGGTCTTTAGACACACTGGGCCAAAGTTTAAATAATTATAACTTGCATTTAACACCCTATTGGTGATCCAATAGCTGCATACAAATGAGGCAACAGGCACAAATTTATAAGCCAGTCAGGAGCACAGCACCAGGAAACAGAACAATTCTGACTCTCCTCAGACTTCAAGTTCTTCCCTGCAGGTGGAAATGTGGGGCCTGATCTCATCTCACTGTAAATCAAGAGTTACTTCACTATGTAAAACTAGAGTTAGTGAGATCAGAATCAGGCCTTTCATATCTGCAATCTCAGGATCACTTAGTTACCAGCTATGAGCTTCTTTAGCAGTTCATTTCCAGTTTCCTCTTAGCCCACCCTGGCTGTCTTACTAGCTCTCCGTTTCCTCTACCAGCAGCTTCTTCTGCTATAAGGCCCCAGGCTTCTCCACTGCCTAGAAACCTTAGCAATCTTTTCTTTGCTTGCTCAGGGTCTATCCTGGGCCTCCCTGCCTGCCTGAAGATCTTTGTATTTCCTCCCTTCCCTTCTAGCTTCCTGCTGCTGTTTTTATGAGTCAGCCCCTCCTCAGCCAGTTAATGGTCCCACACTCCTCTGAGGTGCGGCAGGCAGGACTAATTAGACAGGGCTGGCCAGCTTTAAGCCTCTGGCCCTTAAGGGGGCAGGCCACACCTTTACAAGACTGTAGGAATATTGTTATGTATATAAAAGGATGAAAGCTGAATGTAATGTTTAGAGGATGATAAATTTCAGCATTCTTCGGGAAGAAAGTATTTTTCCAGCTGGTGTGTGTGTGCGAGAGAGAGAGAGAGAGCGCTCACATTTGAGGTCAAGCACTAAGTCTGCTTGGAAGAACTAAAGAACAACACTTAATATTTGCTGTAATGATGCTGACATTTTGTATTCAGTATTTCTTCTAACAAATTGTGAAATAGGTTTCCTTTTCCTTGCATGTGTCAAGCTCTAAAAGGAAGAAAATCATACAAATTTAAGTTGTGACATTTTTGTATGATTTTCAATTTTGTTGGCTCTGAGAGAAAGAAACAGAACTCCATCAAGGTATTATTAGAGGAAGAGTTCAGAAGACCTTTGAGTCCTTGTTTTTTTTAAAAAAGCCTGTGTGAAAAATAACAAAAGTAATCTCTTCATTGGCAAGCTGGAGTTAAAATGCTCAGTACAGTTGGAGAAACGAAGCACACTTAGATTTACACAATGACTTCTGCTGTTCTTACTTATCATTTGAAAATCACCTCCCTTTCCTTGAGAAAATAATATACATCTAGACCACTGTAGAGAGATGCTTCATAGCAAGGAGGAATCAGAAGTCTGAAATTGACAGTATTCTGCAAGGTAACCTTTTGAAAAATGGAAGAAATAAAAAAACGCTATTTGACACATAGTAGATGTTTACGGCTAAGAAGGTTTCCTGCCCCATTTATGCTGCGTGTCCTTTTGTTCCTGGGGGGTGGGGGGAACTAATGTGTCAGGTCACAGGTGGCTTGAAGCACTGTAACAGTCCTGGCTCCAGGACGATACTGATTTGGAGACTGTCCTGATGGCTGAAAAAAATACAAATAGGCTGTGCATGAACCCAAATGATGGGGCAGCTCTGAAAAGTAACAGACAGCAGGGAGGAAAGCAAAGAGAGGAGCAGAAGAAAAGTGAAGGGCAGAGGGAGATCGCCAGAGAAGAGAAAAACAGTGAGAGCAAGAGAAAGCTAAGTGGCAAAGAACAAGGTGAGAGAGAACAAGAGAGTTGGATAAAGGGAAAAGGAAAGCTAGGAGGGAAAGGCTTGAGAAGGAAAGTGTCTAACCTGTGGAGGGCTGGAGATAGGTAGGTCAGCAAGGTGAAGAGGCAAACAGAGAAGCAGTAAATAAAGTCACAAAAAGTAATGGGGATGGGAGGGGAAGGAGATGGTGGAAGGTAAGAACAAAAGAGAATGCAAGGGAGGGATTCCTAGCATTTCTGATTAGCCAACAAATGGGGCAAACTTATTGCAGGTTAGTTTGCAATACTCTTCTATGTCTGTAATGGGACCATTTATGTGTGTAATAAAGAAACAAAAGTGAATATTTTGTTTGTGATTTGGTGAGAGCCAATAGTTGTGTGTTTGCTGAAAGATCCCAAACTGTAATTTTGCTATTAAATCAGATCTTTACAAATGACAATAGCTTCAACAAGGATATCCAGATAGGTGGCTAATGATGGTGTGGAGGAAAAGATAGGGAAAAACTTCCACATAAAGTGGAACAAAATATAAAATGAGGTGATGCTTTTTAGGTCAGCTTTGATTTTTTTTTATTTACCTTTTGCACTATTTTGGGTTTCTTTACATATCTTATGCTTATATCTAATGTACTTTCCTAAAAATTAAATCTGAATCCTTCTTTTAAGGTTGCTGTATAGAGAGAGCATTCCAGTACCAGGACCTTTTCCCTTTGTTATTGAGTCAGAATGTAAATCCTACATGAAACTGAAAATAATTGTCAGATTTCTTTCTTTGTCATTGTACATGATCTAAATAACAAGAGATCCTTACAAACCATATGAAGTGTGTGAACTCTCAAAGTGAATGCTGTTACTATAAGATATTTTATTTAAAGAAGGAGAAGCAGGTTACCTATCTGTAAAAATGGACCAAATTCATCCCTACAGTACCCTGTTGGCTTCAGCAGAGTTATACACCAGGTATAGATATGGCCCATTAACAACAGGCTATGTACAAACAAGAATTCTTGGCTGCTTTAGCTTAAATGCAGATCTTGAATTGAGCGGGCATTGCTAGTTATTTCATACACTCACTTCTCATTGTTGCCAGTTGAAAAGTAGATAAGTTTAAAAAAAAATTGAGGCATATTTTTTTTCCAGTTTTTTTCCATGGTTTTTCTGAAATCAGTATTCAGTATCAAAATATTTTGAGGTTATTTAATAAAATGCAAAAATGAGTAGGCTTCTATATGTGTAAGTCCAAAAAGAACCATTGAAAATAAAGACCATCTTTCCCAAAGGAGGAAATTATACTAATTTACACAAAAGCAAAATTTAAAAAACTGAAAAATCTAAAAATGTGAATAAAACCAAAACTAAAATTTTCTGATCTGGATCTTGCAGGTCTGATAGCCTAAGAATTCACTGACCATACCTGCACTGTGAGGCCTTGTTTACTTATGGTTAATCTGTACTCGAACAACTTCTTCAGTGAATTACACAGAAACGTCTTTTATTTTCACATTCTCTTTCCCTCTCTCCTTACTATGTGTTTGTTTTAAATAGACAAGCTTCAGTAGCCAAGGCCAGGGGAATACATGAAGGAGGATAGCAGTCCGGCAACATTTAATGGTCTCTGGTAGTGGTAAGGTCTTATTTGGTGGATTAAAATTGATTCCTTTTTATATTGGCATACAAGTGGCTGACCTATGTGCCTTGGCCTGGTGAAATAGGGAGCTGTGGCGCCAACAGGGGAGGACATGAAGGCAGCAGATTTAAAGGATTGAGAAACAGCAGCAGTGGCAACACAAGCTAGACTGTGAATAGCCAATTTTCCAGCTGTGTTCTATGATCAACCATTTCCTGAGCTGCTCATGTGAATTGAAGATACTTATTTTTTGCTGAATTCCTTATAAAAATTCCTGGATCTCCATCATGCTAGTCAGCTGCATACTACTATGACTAGCATATGCATGATGTTTTCCTTCCTCTACCCCAGTGGTTCCCAAACTCGTTCCGCCGCTTGTGCAGGGAAAGCCCCTGGCGAGCCGGGCTGGTTTGTTTACCTGCCGCGTCCACAGGTTCGGCCGATCACAGCTCCCACTGGCCGCAGTTCACTGCTCCAAGCCAATGGGAGCTGCTGGAAGTGGTGCGGGCCGAGGGACGTACTGGCCACCTCTTCCAAGGCGGAACAAGTTTGGGAACCACTGCCCTACACCTTATCCCTGGAAAATCTCTTCCTCTCACATGTGTATACCAAGGAGTCTCAACTTCTCCTCTCCATACCTGGTCTATTTCCTTCTGTTCAGTTTTGCATTTCTCCCTGCCCCTCTAATGTCATCTCCAGGATGGCTTCTCCTGGATGTCCCATCATCTCAAACTCAACACAACTAAAACTGAGCTCCTAAGCTCCTGAACTCTCTTTTCTACTTCCATTGCCCATCATGAAAGGAAACACCTCCATCACTGAACCCTGCCCACTCTTTTTTCACAACATCTCTAGTGTTTTAAAAGTCTTTCCCTCTCTGTGCCTGCAACTACTTTTAGTCCACACCCTAATCACCCCTTTTTTGACTCCTCTCGGCGGAGGCTCCTCCTTCTCATCTAAGACAGCTGTCAATGCCAGGGTGTGAGGCATATGTTTTGGGGTTTTTTGCATGACCTCCTTACATAATGAGGGTGGAACACCAACTCTCTGTTCTTGAAATATGATTCTATCCTGCACACAGCTCACCTTTAATTTGAAAATATGGTTGTGCTCCTAGTGGTATTTTTATCTTCTGGCCAACCTACTAGTATTGCTTTCTTGACTGCCTGTATTTGGACATCTTTTCCTGGTAGCCTCTTTGATTTCCATCCACTTTGCTGTTGAAACTGGGAGACAGCACAGCAAGTTAATGGATTTAATGTCCTGATCCCCTTACCCCATCTCGCTGATGCTGGATATATTTGCCCTGCTCAGGCTGTCAGGTAACACCAGTAATTGTCCTGGACGTTAGCTGAATTCTACCTGGCAGTGCTGGAGACGCATCAACATGTGATGCAATGTCTTTGGAGTACTAATAAAGGGTTTGCCATGATTGTTTCTATGGGGTTGTGTTCTGATTGCACTATTAGTAAGTAGCCAGAGATGTACTGGTGGAATTGCTCCACTCCAAATACCACAGACAAAAACTCCTTCTCCCCTCCCCCATTTGCGTATACCCCTGTTCAGCCTCTGACAGGGCTCTGCTGGCATAAGTGACCAGCTGCTCCTACAAAACAGCTACACTCAATCCTTTCTCTGGTGTATCACATTGAAGTGTCAGTGGATCTCCTTGCCTGGTAGTGCTTCAGGACAGGGGGATCCATTGTCAAATACTAGCTGCTAGTGATCTATGCAGTCCGACTCAACATTCTGCCTTGTAAGATGGTGTATGGGTTCCACTACAGCAGCCAGGTGTGGACAGAAATTGGACCAAAAATGTATCATTTCTATGAAGTACTGTACCCCTTTCACATCTACTGGAGCTGGCATGTTTCTGACTGCCTTGATTTTGTTGAAATCTGCTTTCAGTCTCCTCAGGCTGTCTCAGTTGCATTTTTTCTGGATTGAGTTTTATGTTCTTGCCCCTGCATAACTGTAGGAAAGATTTTCATTTTCTTTCATTGTCTCATTCAGCTTCTGTATCACTGATCTCTTCACCTACAATGAGGATATCATCTGCAATTATTCTATTCCCTAGAACACCTCTGGTGCTGGGCTTATGTCCATTGGCATGCACAGCCATGTGTAATGACCAGTTGATGCTGCAAATGTTGTCAGCATGCTGAACTCTTCATCCAGGCTTATGTGCCAAAACCTGTTCCTCACATCATGGACTATGGAAATTCTGGCTTTGGAAAGTTCTGGCTACATGTCATCAACTGGGGCAGTGGATAGTGGTATCTTTCCAATGCCTAGTTCAGTAGCTTTGGGTCTATGCAAATGTGTAATTTACCTGATGGCTTCTTTACCACCACCATGCTGCTTATCCAGGTGCTCTGCAGGTATTATGATACCTGTGTTCTGCAGACTTTTCAGCTCTTTGCATACTGGATTACACAGTGCCACTGGAATTTTCCTTTGTGGAAAGCACACAGTTCTACTGCGGGGTCTACTTCCAGTCACAGTTTTTCTCTGAGTCATCCGTTGCCTTTGTAAACATCCCACATATGCTTTTAAAATTGTCTCCATACTCCCTGGGGCTTCCCCTTTTTGCTTCTTGCCCTGAAGCTATAAAATTCTGATGCTGCACCCTAATAAAATCCAGGGTTTATATGGCTGTTTTCCTCGAGAGGTCAGTGGTGCTTACCATCCACCACCACTAGCTTCAGTTGGTACTGTCTGTTGTTTTTTTGGGTTTGTTTTTTTTTATATTGCACAGGATATTTCCATGTTAACATGGTTGTATGCACAGAGGTTGGTATTGTCCCTGTTGCTTTCTTGTCCTGACAGCCTGTACCTGATATGCTCTCCTACTCAAGGAGAGAATTGTGATGTGATCACTGCTGTCTGTTGTGCTAGTCCCTTCTTGTGCAAGTCTAAGTGAATCTTTCTCAGAACTTTTTATGCTCTTGCACACACTGCTAAAATGGTTCAACTTGCCACATTCTTTGCAATCCTGCCCTAGTGTGGGTCACATCTTTATCCGCTCATGCAGTCTCCCACAGTAAATGCATCTTGCTATGGATATGGAACCCTAACCACCTGCTGTCTTTTGCTATTGTGTCACTGAATGTGGTTCTGGGGGTGTTGTGCCTCCTAGGGCTTCCATGTTTTATCTTGAGGCTTTCACCACACACCCCATATCTAAGTAGCGGTCTAATATGTGATTACCTTCCTGGAGCAGCCACTCCCACAGGTGGTGACCCTAAGTACTGCAGACTATCCTGTCCTGAATCAGGAAGTCTGTCAAGTCCCCAAAATTGCATGTAGAAGCCAGTGTGAGCAACACAGGGCTCTATTCCCCTCCTCCCCCTGCCCCCGCCCTTCATATTGGTCTCTAGTGAAAAACCTGAGTTGCTCCACAGTTTCATTCTGCTTTGGGGAGCAATAGGTCTCCAGGGCTCCTAGGACTGCTGTGAGGCAGTGCTGAGCTTCAGAAAGGTGCAGACCTCTCTGCCTTGTTCCCCAGTAAGATAAAGTAATAAATGTACTTTTCTACTGCCATCATCCTCCTGCATGGCCAGATCTGTGTACTGTTCAAATACCTCCCTCCTAGGGTGACCAGATGTCCCAATTTTATAGGCACAGTCCCAATTTTAGGGTCTTTTTCTTATATAGGCTCCTATTACCTCCCCCACCACCACCCCGTCCCGATTTTTCACACTTGCTGTCTGGTCACCCTACTCCCTACACCGGGTCCATCATTGGGTTATGCTTGTGTCTGCAGTGTCCAGAGCTCGGGGGGGCTCCAGACTGAGTTTCCTGGCTCACACTGCCAGCTGCTGCCCTTCAGAGAGCTCCGAGACTTCACCATGGTTCATTAGCACATAGTGAAGCTGAAAGCAGGTTAAGTTGAACAAGTGGAACTTTATTAAACCCTGTGCACTGCTCCGTCCATGTGGCTGAGCTGTTTCCAGCCTAACACTATCCCTGTTTTTCCGTGTCCCTTCAATAACAGTTCTTCCGGGGAACATGGGCCCTCTGACTCCAATTCCACTGATCCTGGAACACCTCTGACCCTCCTCCAATGATACCAGCCTCTATATCTCCTTTAGCTCCTTCTCATACAATCATCTCTTCATTTTTTTCCATGTTACCGAACATGCCTGGAACATATTTGCCAAGCTTCCACCCACACTTCACTGCAGTCCTTTCTAAAGACTCACTTTACCATGGAGCCTATAAGAAGTGAACTAATTAATATATTCATTTTTTAAAAAAATGCTTTAACTGCTCTCTGGGGTCCCAATGCAGCAGAGTACTTAAACATATACATAGCTGTAAGTACATGAATCATCCCACTGAAATTAATGGTCTTGGGTTTTGACCATTGAAGTCAATGGGACTAGTAGTATTCTGAAAGCTATGCCCAAATGGATTGGGATTTATGATATACACTAACTTCAGTCTCCACAAGGTCTTATTTATGTAGCTCTGTGCATCCCTACCTTGTTCTTCCCTTTTGTCCATTTGTGCCTTCTCTTATCCAAATTCTAAGATTTTTTTTTTAAAGCCTCGTGGGGCAGGAACTTGATCGCGTATCTACCCTATGAAGTACCTAGCACACCTTTGGGTGTTGTGCAAATAATAATAATAAAAATGTCAACAGCCCTTTATCCTGATGTGGCACTGAAAAGGTTTTGAAATCTCAAAATTTTTATGGGACAGGAAAATTGTTTCTAGTATGAGTATAATACAGTATATTTGCTAGTGAGTGAATGTGTTTCTTGCGTTTAACACTGAACATTACAAGTATGGAGACTAAATCACTTTGTGTCAGGATGATATGAGTAAACTGAAGGTCACTTTGAGCATACTTTAGCATGCCTTGTAGGCACTACTGATAAGGAAAAAGACAAAAGGACAAAGACAAAATTAACTTTTAATTTCCCACCAAAGCTACAACTGACAGAAATAGGGATATGAGTGGAATCTCATGGAACATACAGTACAGGATTGTATATTAAACATCTTATCTGATTTAGCTCATCATAGATACCAGCCATGTAACTATATAATTATATATATACACCCCAGTACATAGCACTGATAAATGTTAGTAATATATTTTCATATTTGGTTTCAATCCGAAATCTTTCTATCCTAAATTAGATGAACAAATCAGATATATTAATCTTCTTTTGAGAATGCTTCAGTAATTACTTACAAAGTTATTTACATGCTGACATAAGGCATTACTTAACATAAAGAGTGGCAACTTTCTCCTCCTCAAAGGTATTAGGCACCTAACGTGCCATACCTTATACAGTAATGTTGTTTTGCTGTTCTGTATGATCACCAGATATATTACTGAAGAAGAACTTGATTTTCTTATCTGATTTATTTTATGGAACTAGATAAAACACAGCTAGTGTGTGGTATACAGACAGCCTGATACGGGTACGGTATATGCTATTTTACAAGCAATAAAACAAAATAATGTGAGGGCATACACAGAGTACCTCCATCCCTTAGGTGCATTGTGAGACAGAGGTCAAATGACAAGTGCTTTTGACCACCCACATAGTTTCAGTCTCTAACATCTAGCGTAATAGGATCCTGGTCCAGGGCTAGGGTTCCGATGCGCTATGATATTATTACTACTACAACCATATCTGTGCCTTTTAAAATGCAGTATTGGTTAATGAAATGTGAGTTATATTTTTAAAGAAATTACTAATGCACCCCCACACTGGGGACTATATTAGTGTCAGAAACTTTATCAACAAATCAAATTCTTCCTTCCAAATGCATACTGTATGTGTCTAAGAACAGAGACAAAGAAATGCTTTAATTGCATAGTCACTGCAAATGACATTGACATTACCCGTAGAAATAGAAAACAAGTTCCTAAAAAACTTTTCAAGCTCAAAATCAACATGAATATTTGCCTCTGGTCCTCAGGGGACACTCAAGTGTAAGAATCTGGAAAGCTATAGGAAGCTACTTCATTTGTCAAAAAGCTTTTTAAAGAAAATCTTCGTGTCTGAATGGATAGCTCTGGAGAATGAAGCATTTTGTCTATCCACTAAATGGATAACATGCAGGAAGAGGCAATGCAAGTCTTTCCTTGCCTTCAACCTTGACCTGGAGGTCTGGTAACACTTTTAAGTGTCAGAGGGTCATTCTGCATGCCTATTCAGTTCTTGGCCTCTCTGTTGAGACTACCAGCAGGATACCAGTTGTAACGATGGTTTTTTGTGATGTGGACTAGGAAATGGCCTGAGGCTACCAACGCATTACACACTTCAGGCCCCTGAACATCAATGAGATGGTGACAAACTCTGGACACCATATACGTGAGGGACATCAAACTATTGACTGGCTGTGAGCCAGCTGGTTTCCCTGAGTTTTATGTTCTTAATTGATGAATTATCCAAGAATGTAAAACTGTCCATGCAGAAAGTAGCATTTATCTGTTTAAACCTTAATGCAAATGGTATGTAGGCATCTCAAAGTACCCTTAATACATAAGCCAGTGTTAAATATTCTTATGCCAAAGGTGGTTAAAAATGCATTTTTATTGAATTATCAAGATGAGTCCTTGATATAAAACTCTCCATGAACGGGTTAAACTCAAGGTTTTTGCAAAAGACTCTTACGACATCTGATATAAGATGAGAGCTATGTGGGAACAATGACTTAGTGAAGCACCTGGAACACAAAGGGTTGGACTGTGCTTTTAAGCAATGCTCGTTGTAGCGGGCAATGCAGAGCTACTTGCAGCCCCAGTGGATTCTCTGGGAGGAATTGTTGTGTCTCAGGGATGGTGCCTAATAGCTTCCAAGCATTGAGGGGGAGTACCCAGGCAGAGCCATCTTTTAGAATAGCACAGCCTACTCCTGCTACAGCTTCTGGCCTATTCCATGCGCTGCGGTGGAAGGTGTATTTCCCTACAACACCCTTCCCCCTTGCAGCAACATGCACGTTTGAAGGTGTTTTGAGGAAGCAATCCCTGCTCTTTCTGAGAGCAAGGACCACAATTGTGAGCAGCCTCTATGCAGTACATGCAACATGGGGGAGACTCTTCACACCACTCCCCCGATGCATGCTTTACAAGAGGGCATTACGTATAAGTGGGAGGGCTAGCATGCAACAGACTTACCAGACATGACATTCCTGCAGACATAGCTTCCACTGTCAAACAGTACGCAGAACTGTGTGTTCTAGCTGGAGTTCTGGAAGTGGCACTGTCTGTCTGAAGCTTTGTAAACATTTGAAACCATTGTTCCAGGTAAATGAGAATTGTATGCACACACTATTAGGGAATTATGCTGCAGGATGCTGAGCCCCCTCAGCTCCCATTATGTTTCACTAGGGGCCAGAGAATGCTCATAAGACACACTGGATAAAGATGAGCAAGAATATTCTGAATATTTGCATCACTCCTTCCTCTCTCTAACTCAACCAGACCACTCTGGAGGGAGGACAATAACTTCCTTGCACAGTAGCTGTAGTTCCAGTAAATATACAAACACATTCTCAATGAGTAAATGTTGGCTGGCACAGCAATGAAAACTCAGAAGCCCTCGTCACCATAGAAGAGTTCTTCAGACCACTAGTAATTGAAGAAAGTAAAGCTTGCCAGAGCATTCCGCTCAAAAAGGTTTTGTCTAGTCATGAATAGTGGGCACCATTATGCTCTCTCCCTCACCACCACCGCCAAAGCAGTGTAACTCCAGTAACTCCTGCTGTACCAGGGCATAAATGAGAACAAATTCAGACCTGCTATTTCCATGTTGGAAATTTAAATTAATTTGAAAAACTCGCTTCTTAAATAAAAAGGAATACACATCCCCTAAAGTGAAAAAATACATGCAGCCTTCAAGTTCTGAAAACTTTGAAAAATTGTCTTCTGCCACTTTGCACGGAAGCAAAATGTAACTTCATCTATTCAGGCCCTAGACGTGTAGAACTAGATCCTCTTCTTTTATCTTTCAACCAGTGGAAAGACTAGACCAGTCAACTAACGGTGATGTCCATCTGTTGACTAGACATCCTAGGGCAGATCTTCAGCTAGTATAAATCAGCCTTGCTCCATTGGCTTCAATAAAATTATGCCCATTAGACCTTGTCTATTTAATATGTGTGCTTGTTTAAAGCAATAACTGAAACTAAAAACAGGACCCTCGAGGTCTGAAGGCAGCAGTTCTGTCAGTCAGGAAAGCTGGAGGGGAACCTTCCCTTGAATAATTTAGAGAGAACTGTTCTAATCATATCACAGTTGGAAGTTGCTCATTGCAATATTGCATGCCAGTATGTGACTCTATTTTATAGTGTATTCTACAAAGCAGATGTTGCTCTTGAGCAAAACTTATCAAAACATGGAAGAAAAAATCCCCTCCCCCCAAAAAAATGCCATTTGAAATTTCAATTAAAAGATTTCCCAGCTACCTTTTACACATGTGAAGAACTGCAACACATGAAAATTGGCAAGAAGTGAATATACAAAGTACATGGCAATATGTGCTTCCCATGTTAAAAATCAGATCGAGCCCTTAGTGTTAAACCACTTCTTATAACCACTGCCTAATTTTTTTTACGTCACTTGGCCATGATTTTTATACAACCTCCAGAATGCTGTAAGTTAGCTGTTAAATATAACACTGCTGTAAAATTACTGTTGGAAATAAGTAATTTTTAGCATGGTGTTTGAGAAATAATATAATTCCTTAGCAGATGTTTGAAACTGCTTTTCAGCATCGTGTGTCAATTACTACCAATAGGCCAAGCTAACAATGGGAATTACATAAGTGGAAGAGTAACTACCATCATGCATTTAATCTATGTCTTAATGCCATTGTTTTCTCTCTTTCTCCAAGTAAAGTGCCTTCCAGGATGCACCTGTACAATTAATTTCCATGGATATGAAACTTTTTAAGAGTTTTTTCCTGCTGTGTAAACATTAGAGTTGCCTCAAGAGAAGAGGCTGAATTCTGATGTAAATGGTTTACCTTTCCTGACCTCTGGGTGGGGGAAATGAGGGTCAAATTGGGATTTAGTTCTTCTCTCCCCCCCCCCTCCCTTTCCTTACTTTCTTCAGTAATCCTGAAGGTGCATGTCTTAGTTATGAGCTCAATCAGCCCTTAAAGACACAGTGCTCCACTGACTGGTGTGGACAGGGAATAGGGTCATGGGTCTGTCATCTCCTTTTGGGGTATTTTGTGCCACCCAGTCCCAGGTGTGTGTGAAAGAGCAAGAAATTCAACCTTGTGCAGAATCCATGTACCATATAAGTCCCACTTCAACCCTATACTGAGATCTTAAGCAGTGCATAGGCCCTGCACTGGTACCTGCAAAGGGTTAAATATCATGTCAGAGTCTTGATTCATCAGCAAAAAGTTTGGCTTCTAAACCATGGCTCAGATTTTGGCCCACACATGCCAAAAGTTTTGAGAAATCTTGGGGGGGGGGAAATCAGGTACATAAGGTTAATGC
The DNA here is from genome assembly GCF_965140235.1 of Caretta caretta. Lineage (NCBI taxonomy): Eukaryota > Metazoa > Chordata > Testudines > Cheloniidae > Caretta > Caretta caretta. Next base: position 177,426,425 of record NC_134206.1, read on the forward strand.
AATTCACAAGTAGCTTTGACCTCTCTGACTAGCACTAACTCAGCAGATGACTACAGGTCTGGTTGACCTTGGCAGCAGTACAGGGTCGTATTTTGACATGGCTGAACTGTTCTTGAACAATTTCTCCAGTGCACTGGGTACAAACAGTCTTTTCTTCAGCATCAGGCATGCATGTCTTATCTTTCTACCTATTCTTTTTTTAAAGAACCATAGCTATTGTAAGACATGCAAGGAAAAACCCACTCCCTGTTTATATTGTTCGTTCTCCTGTGCCTCTGCTGTTCTATATAAAACAATAATGTTCCATAGATGCTTGTTTTTACTCATTTTGGGGTTGGTTAGTTTTAAAGGCATCCCCTTCATGTCTCTAGTACTGTACTACCGAATAGAGCATTAGGGCCTGATCCTGTGCTATTGACATGGATGGATGGTTTGCAGTTGATTGAACTCAGTGGGAGAAGGATTTTTGTAGTTAATAGAGAATATTAATGCGCGTTGCACTTTTAAAACAGCAGTACATCTTTTGGGAGGAGAGATAATGGGGGGGAGAGATGATGGGGTGAATGAGAAAGAAGCCTTTTAACCTTCACAGCAGTAGGACTAGGTTGTTTCCTTGTTTTTTCTCTCAAAGTGCAAAACAGTAACAAAGGCAGTAGTTCTTCAGGCATCAATATGAAGAGTTGAATCAATTTTCTTTGCATGAATCCAGGCAATATCAGTGCCCTACTCTCCAGCAGAGGCAAAATACCAAGTCAATCGGATGTCAAACATAAATACTTTACCTATTCTGTCAATGGAATACCAATGATCACATGTAAAACCTGGATTCAAGTCCCATTGTGGAAAATGATTAATGCTAGGGTGCATATTTTAAAAAAAGATTATGATTTTTAAGGGCAATGCAGTGCACCACATACACCTGAAGACTATATCTGGGGACAAAAGGTAGGATAATTACTTTTAAATAAGCAGATCAGAATATGACTCATTGCCTTGCCTATTCTTCCTTTCCTTTCTTTTTCACCCACCTTCCCATTTCACAGATTTTTTGGGGTGAAGCAGATAAATTTCAGGTATTAAGCAGCCAAAAAGCATTATATCACAAGGCTTTTTATAAATTTATTGCTCCCTCTTTTGAAGTATTCCCTGATTTTGTCCTTGTCATGATTTTTAAGCTTTATAGCTAATTCCTGTGTCAGAGAGATAAAAAAAAAAGCGCATGTTACAGGTATTTTAACTGTGCCAATTTAGGCCATGATTTTAACAGTGTGTAATGTTACTTTTAATAATGATATCTGTGTAAGACAGCTATTTCTAGTCTAGAACATTAATCTGACATAAGAAATTAGCCAGTACAATTCTATTAGGATCTCCCTATTAAATTAAATGAAACCACTACGTAATGAATAATGTAATGTACTATGAAGCACAGTGGAAAGCATCCATGTTCTCACAGGTCCTGCAGAACAGGCATTCTGCACACAATCCCCACTGAAATCATTGGGAGTCAGGAGTAAGGATTGGAAAATCAGAAAAAGTTCAACAGTTTAATCCAAATTTTTCTAAATTACCCCAAATTTTCTATAATCTCACCAAGCTGCCTCCATCGCCTCGCCTCAGGCTTAAGCTTCTCCCTGACACCTGAGTCTGTCCTCTGCAGCAGTGAAGGGGTATGTGGCTTTCTAGTCCCCCATGATACATTCAAGATCTGGCAGGAAGTCTCCTTGTGCTCCTTTGTGGTGGTGGAAAACCCAGTAGGCCAACTAGCATCTAAATCCCAGATCTCCTGGGGGGAATGTGACTGTCTACACAGGGTTACATTACTCCCATTAAGAAAAGTGTATGTATCTCTGAGGCCAGAATTTGGCCTATAGAGTTAACATCAACTACATCTCTTTATTATTTTCCATAAAACAGTCTCTTTGGCTCAGATCCTGCAAAGAGTTACTCACGTGCTTATTTTTACACAGTGGGAGTAATCTCGTTTATTTCAATGGGCAAACAGTGCTTAAATTTAAGTCTTTGCAGGATTGGGGCATTTGCTTGTGTAAACGTTTCAAGGAAATAAGTCAGAGTGTAGATATAAAATAGATTTAAATAAATAGCCAGTTACACAATCCATCTGTGAGGAAAAAAAGAAGGAACAGTTTTACTCATGCTTAAAATGGGGCTTGAAAATACTTCTGCAATCTGGAGATTTTGGAAATTTGGAATTAGGATTTGGTTTAAAATAAATGTCAAGAAAAAGTTAGGTTGATTATAAAAGTGTCTAGGTCTTAATTCACCAGTGCCCAGAACAAACAGAAAACACAGGAGAATGGAATATTCCTATTCAATGTAAGTAATTAAGGGCTAGAATTTTGCAGGAGCAGAGACACAACAGGTGTGTTGTTGAACACACATGGGGTAGCAAAGAAAGAAGGCAAGGATGACAGTAATAGGAAAACACGTTTGACTATGTTAACTGTCTCTTTTGGAGGTTAAATAGGATTTATTTTTTTAAAAAAAAGATTAGTTTGAGTGGGTTAGTTGTGTTGGGTGAAGATTATATGGCAGAGGTGACCTGGCACCTCATTATTCATTTCTAACTTTATTAGCTGGACTTTATAGAAACACACTTTCAACCTTCCCTCTTTCCTAATGGCCTTTTTGTGTGTTTCCCTGTTTTTAAATGAGTATAAACTATATTGGTGCGTAAAGCGTGTGGGAAGGGAGTTGTGCTCTGTCAGATTGTGTGAGGCCCATTACAGAATGCCTTCTCTCCTGCCAACTTTAGCAAGAGCTTAGGAGAAGTTCTAACTGGGTAGGGAAATTGAGGTAGTGGATGAGGGAATGGGGGGAGATTTTTCCAAATGGAAAACTTTAAGTGCATAAAGTTTTACAGCTAGAGTATCTGAAGCTTTAAAAAACAGATCAGTTTTTTTTTCTAATATGGATACAAGACTGAGCCTTCTTCATTCCATTACTATAGTTTTCACCTGGGTAGCTGCACTGAATTCATTTTGAGTTACACTGGTATAAAACTGTTGTAGAGAAGTGGAGAACTGGGCCTTCTGCCTTTCCCTGTTTCCCTTTGATGCCTTCCCTTCTCCACTGAACTCCATCACCTCTTACATGAGGGAAATCTAAAGCCCTCATCAGTGTATTCCTTACTCCTGTATCCCTCCTATTTTGAGACCATGGAGCATGTTTCCATGCATCCCTTCCATATATCCCAATTTCCTTAACAGGTAGGCCTGTTACTCAGTTGGGGAAACAATAACAGAAACAATAACAGAAACAATAACAGAAAATATGGAAATGGCAGAAGTGCTAAATTACGTTTTTGTTTCAGTTTTCACCAAAAAGGTTAGTAGCAATTGGACATCTAACATAATGAATGCCAATCAAAATGACATAGGATCAGAGGCTAAAATAGTGAAAGAACTATTTCTTTCACAATAGTGAAAGAATGTTAAAAATTACTTAGACAAATTAGATTTCTTCAAGTCACCAGGGCCTGATGAAATGCATCCTAGAATACTCAAGCAACTGACTGAGGAGATATCTGAGCCATTAGTGATTATCTTTGGAAAGTCATGGAAGACAGGAGAGATTCCAGAGGACTGGAAAAGGGCAAATACAGTACCAATCTTTAAAAATGGGAATAAGGACAAGTCGGTGAATTACAGACCTATCATCTTAACTTCTGTACCCAAAAGATAATGGAGCAAATAATTAAGCAATTAATTTGCAGACACCTAGAAGATAATAAGGTGATAAGTAACAGTTAGCATGGATTTGGCAAGAACAAATCATGCCAAACCAACCTAATAGTGTTCTTTGACAGGGTAACAAGCCTTGTGAATGGGGGGAAGTGGTAGATGTGGTATATCTTGACTTTAATAAGGTTTTTGATAGTGTCTCAGATGACCTCCTCATAAACAAACTAAGGAAATACAACCTAGAAGGAGTTACTACAAGGTGGGTGCATAACTGGTTGGAAAACCGTTCCCAGAGAGAAAAGGAGTACTTGTGGCACCTTAGAGACTAACCAATTTATTTGAGCATAAGCTTTCGTGAGCTACAGCTCACTTCATCGGATGCCCAGAGAGTAGTTATCAGTGGTTCACAGTCAAGCTGGAAGGACATAATGAATGTGGTCCTGCAGGGATCAGTTCTGTGTCTGGTTCTGTTCAATATCTTCATCAATGATTTAGCTAATGGCATAGAGAGTAAACTTAAAAAGTTTGCAGATGATCCACGCTGGGAGGGGTTGCAAGTGCTTTGGAGGATAGCTTTAAAATTCAAAATGATCTAGACCAGTGGTTCTCAAAGCCGGTCCACTGCTTGTGCAAGGAAAGCCCCTGGCGCACAGGACCAGTTTGTCTAGCTGTCGCGCCCACAGGTTCGGCCGATCGCGGCTCCCACTGGCCGCGGTTCGCCGCTCCAGGCCAAAGTGGGCTGCGGGAAGCGGTGTGGGCCAAGGGACATGCTGGCTGCCCTTCCTGAAGCTCCCATTGGCCTGGAGCGGCGAACCACGGCCAGTGGCAGCCGCGATCGGCCGAACCTGTGGACGTGGTAGGTAAACAAACCGGTCTGGCGTGCCAGGGGCTTTCCCTGCACAAGCAGCCAACCGGCTTTGAGAACCACTGATCTGGACAAACTGGAGAAATGGTCTGATATAAATATAATGAAATTCAGTAAGGGCAAATGCAAAGTACTACACTTCGGAGTGTCCAGTTGTGGGCACCACATTTCAGGAAAGATGTGGACAAACTGAAGAAAGTCCAGAGAAGAGCAACAAAAATGAGGGAAGATTGAAAAAATTGAGTTTGTTTAGTCTGGAGAAGAGAAGACTTAGAGGGGACATGATAACAGTTTTCAAGTGTATAAAAGGTTGTTACAAGGACTAGGGAGGAAAATTGTTCTCCTTAATCTCTGAGAATAGGACAAGAAGCAATCAGCTTAAATTGTAGCAAAGGTGGTTTAGGATGGACATTAGGAAAAACTTCCTGTCAGGATGGTTAAGCTCTGGAATAAATTGCCTAGGGAGGTAGTGGAATCTCCATAATGGAGATTTTTAAGAACAGGTTAGACAAACACCTGTCAGGGATGGTCTAGATAATATTTAGTCCTGCCATGAGTGAAGGGGCTGGAGTAGATGATCTCTTGAGGTCCCTTCCAGTCCTATGATTCTCTGATACCCTGCCTATGTTGCTCCTAGTCTGTTTCCCTGTACTCCTTACACCCTCATCATATCATTTCCTGGACCCTTGCCTTCTTCTTCTTCGGTTCATGTCCATCAACTCAATAGTGACAATGGGGCTGAATGAAATCTTTCTACCGCTTTTTGTCTTGTATCAGCTTCATGGCTTCATTTATCCTTAATCCTTTTTGGTCTGTCAGTCTTGACCATGTATATACAACACATCCTTGGTCTTCCTCTATTTCTAGTTCCTTGTGCTCTGTTATGTGTTGCCATTTATGGTAACCTTTCTGAGTCCATTCTTGACACCTGTCTAAACTGTCACAGTTGTCTTTCTTGAATCTTCTGTAACAGAGTTATTTCTTGATCTAGCTGTTTTCTTTTCACTTCATTTTTTATTTTGTGCAATCTTGAAACATTCAGTATTCCCCTCAGACAGTCGTTTCTGCAGTCAATATTTTTCATTCCTGGACTCCTGCCTCTCTGTATTTCCTACCATGTCCTCTTAGCCCTGTCTCCTCTGATTCCGGTCAGCAGCTCATGTAGCAAAGCCTGGAGTCAGCAACAGGTACATTTTTATATTTTTTAATGTTCATATTATACAGATTTTTATGCTATAGCTCTCTTAGGCCAAGTCTACACAATAGACCCATAGGGTGTGAAAAATCCGTATCACTGAGCAACGTAGTTATACCGATCTAACCCCCAGTGTAGACAGCGCTGTGTCAACGGGAGAGCTTCTCCTCTTGACGTAGCTACCTCTTCTTGGGGAGGTGGGTTAACTATGCCGACAGGAGAAGCTCTCCCATTGGCACAGTAGCATCTTCACTAAAGCGCTATAGTGGTACAGCTGCACCAGTGCAGCGGCGTCACTGTGGCGCTGTATGTGAAGACAAGCCCTTAGTAATCCCCTGTTCATTCTGATCTTCCCCCACACCTTCTCCTGGCAAGCACCCCCTTCCAAACAAACCAAATATCGAATGTGCTGAAAGGCACATCTCATAAACACCAAGAAAACAAACCACATTTAGATTCCACAGGCCATGCTATACTGGAAATACAATGAGACAAAAGCAAGGGCATTTTTAAAAAAATTAACTGAGACATTTTTGAAACATTTTAAATTCCTTTCCTGAATTTGCAGATTCCCTAGTAGAGTCTACTCACAGGAGCATAACACAGCAGGTCCCAGACTGGTTATGGCCTGTTGGAACCAGAATAATACAATGTTAAATAATAATAAACAATGAGATGTGATACACACAATTCAAAGAGGAATTTTTGAGGGGGAGAGATTAGTTGGAGGGAGGGAGGGAGGGAGGGAGTGTAATATGGGCCTTGTAATGGATGCTAACTTCAGTTTTAACTGTGGAATGGATTCTGATGTTCCATTATAGTCCTCTAAAAACCTCTGTCACCTAATTGAACAAAACTCCCATCGAGTTTTGCTTGATTAACAGCTGTAGACTTTGGCTCAATATCACTGTGATGAAAGATGCTAAGGCATTTAGGGTCAATCTAGGCAACATTGAACTCCACAGCGGTTGGCCCACAGATGCTCCCCAGCCACAGTGGTTGCTCTCTATTTGGAGAGGCAAGTATCTCCTCAAGCAGCTGCAGAATGTTGCATTAGGTATTCTGAAGGGCAAAAGCATAGACTGGCAGGCTTATATGGCAATTGAGCTGTTGGAAATGATGGTTAGGAGATTCAATGACCATAACATTTCCCTTCCTTTCAACAGAGCTGCAGTTTCAATGTCAAGGAGGTTTTGTTGTTGGCTGCTTCATTTTTTATTTGAGTGGGTTATTGGTTATTTGTGGGATTTGTGCATAAAAGTTATATGATATTTTGCACTGGATAAGGCCCTCTGTGCATCTGTCTAGATGACAAAAGAAACTGCTATTTTAAAATTGAGTTGGCTCACAGGATTTCAAACACCCCTTACTAGCTAGTGCAGATGCAGTTTAAACCCATTAAAACATGATCTGCTACCATGATTGTAAAGGTGATATATTGAGTCTATACTAGGTGCTATGGAGTGTTTGAAATAATGTTCCTTTAGACAGATCCTGTGTGTTTCACAATAATTAATACATAGATAACTTTCTAATCACACCATACAATTTAAAATTCTGCCTCAGAAATATGCTGCATGGAAAAGCTATAGTATTAATTCATGATTAAGGCTAAGTTTTAGTCACGGGTATTTTTAGTAAAAGTCACGGACAGGTCATGGGCAGTATACAAAAATTCATGGCCTGTGACCTGTCCATGACTTTTACTGTATACCCCTGACTAAAACTTGCACTGGAGCTACCTGGGGGCACCATAGGTGCTGAGGGGAGGGCAGCCTGGGTGCTGGGGCGGGGGTGGGCGGGCAGCAGCACGCAGCCTGGGACCCCCACTGGTGCCGGGGGGGAGGGGTGTCAGGCAACGATGTGTGGCCCAGGACCCCCACTGGTACTGGGGGGGGCATTGGTGGGGCCAGCAGGCTCCCTGCCTGTCTCCATGCCTCCCCTGCCAGCAGCAGCAGAGTTTGGGTGTGGGAGGGGTGAGGAGGTTGGGGCATGGGATGGGGTGAGGCAGGCTCTGGACGGTACTTCCCTGAGAGGTTCCCTGGAAGTGGCGACATCCCCCTCACTCAGCTCCTAGGCAGAGGCGTGGCCAGGCAGCTCTGCATGCTGCCTCTGCCCAGAACACTGGCTTCACAACTCACATTGGCTGTGAACCACGGCCACCCTGCTGGTGGAGGCAGTGCACAGAGCTGCCTGGCCATGCCTCTGCCTAGGAGCTGAGTGAGGGGGATGTCACCGCTTCCAGGGAGTCCTCCAGGTAAGTGTTGCCCAGAGCCCACTTCACCCCATCACATGCCCCAACCCCCTGCCCTCTCCCACACCCAAACTCTGCTGCTGGGGGCAGGGGGCGCAGTGGTCTGAGACTGCCCCAGCAGTGGCTCATGCGACTGGCTTAGGGGCTGCCAGAGCTGCCCCTGAGCCAGGTGCACTGGCCGCTGCAAAAGTCACTGAAGTCACGGAATCCATGACTTTCGGGACCTCTGTGATAAACTCGCAGCATTATTCATGATGTTATTATCATGCACAACAGTCAGTTGGTATTATGCAGAACATATTCTGTGATCAGTTGGCCTTCTAAAAGTGTAAATACTGGATGCACTTCCATAATGAGCCCGAGCCATCTTTGCTTGTACAGGAACTCATGAAACATTTCTTTGTCTTGAAAAATCAAAGCAGAGTTTTTGTTCATGCAAAAAAGCAGTTATGACAATGAACTATGATAAAAACAACCCCACAACTCCTACTTAGACTCTGAATTTCAACAAAAAGTAAGTTTTAAATTCATTAACTAGGAGCTGAGTGACTCATTGGCTGTGTTAACTCATTAGTGACGTGAACATGTAAGCTTTATGGTTTTTTAAAGAAGCGGTACAGTTTATGAATTGGCTGTAAACTAGCATTGTGGTTTTACTGAAGGCAGGTTGGGACGACACGCTGAGACATCCTATGTAATGCTTTTTCTGCATCTTAAATGCTGTTCTGTATCAGTGTGAAATAGTTTATGCAAAGAAATGCAAACAACATATTTGCACATTTTTTCTGCTGGTATGCCACCATAATCTGTTATACATGCACTGCAGGCCAGATCCTGAAGTCCTTGTGCAATGTTACCACAGTCCAAACTCCCATTGACTTCATCAGCATTAGCATAGCATGGCCGAAGACTTCAGAAGTTAGCCCAGTAGAGAAGAATGGTGGTAGGCTATGCAGGGCTGGTTCAGACAATGTTGCCAAACTTGTATCTTCAAAGGAAGCCTTGGGGTTCTATCTACCTCACCACGGTCAGGATGAAATGCTACAGTGATGTTTACTGTTTATGTTCCAGTGTCACATTTAGCAATGAATGAGCTCCTTCATGCTGACTGAAATCTCTGAGGGAATAATAATTTTATCCCCTCAGATGGAATTTGGATCCCTTTATTATCGTCCTGACTAGAGGACATTGCAGATTCCCTCACCTCCTGTTTAAAATCCATTATTGCTCTCTCTTCCTCCTCAGATACAGGCACCAAAACATTTCCTGTCCCCTCACCTTCTCTCCAACCATCAGAGCAATTTGTGGGGTTTAGGGGTGGAGTGGCTAAAAGTGAGACACTGAATTTTAGGACTTAAAGCAGTGGCTGGGCTGCAAACAAATGGATTTCTTGGGGTTGGGGAGGCACACACATTGGTTTGATGCAATGCTGGGTTGAAGGGAAAGAACAAAGTTGTAGGAAATATCAGAGGGGTTTTTGTTTTGTTTATTCAATTACAAGTGTCTTAGAATATAATGCATAATTTCCAGTCTGGATGGTGACTTTTAAAAGACATGAATTTCTTTCCTTCTTCTTGGCATCTGTCCTAAAAATGTACAAGGGCCCTCCCCCCCCCCTCTATCTATCTATAATTATAGACCTGTATCCAGATATAGTTGGCGAAAATCAAGTGTAAAGGGAAATCTGTTGGTGTAAGTACATCTTCTTTTGGCTCTCTCAGGATGTATGTTACAAAAACTTAGGCTAGATCAACACTAGAAAAGGTTTGCTGGCATAGTCATACCAGTAAACCTTCCTATCAGAGAGCAGTTTATACTGACAAAAAATGCGTTTACTGGTGTAGCTTATACCAATTTGGTATAAGCAAAATAAGGCATATGGCAAAAGTATTTTTATGCTGGTATAACCACATCTACACTAGGGTTAGAAATGTCACCAAATTTAAACACCCACAAATGACATTACTTTACTGGCATGCAGTGTAGTTGTAGTCATGTCAGTCCCAGGATACTAGAGAGACAAGGTGGGTAAGGCAATATCTTTTATTGGACCAACTTCTGTTGGTGAGAGAGACAGTACTGGCAAATGTTTCTAGAGCAGGGGTCCCCAAACTGGGTGGCACACACCCCTAGAGAGGTGTAGAGGAATGTCTGGGGGGGTAGCAGGGCCTAGGCTAGTCCTCACATGGGGGGTGGTGAGGGAGCACCACTCAGCCCTGCCCAGCACTGTCCCCAGCTCCCCCTGGCCACTGCTCCACCCCTGGCCTGGCCACAACTCCATTCCTGGCTCCAGGGGGGCATGGACACATTCCATTACTGATAAGGGGGAGCGTGAGAGGAAATGTTTGGGCACCACTGTTCTAGTGTATACCTGGTCAATGACTCACACCAGCTAGATAATGTGTAACTTTCCCATTTCTCATCCCTTTGATTTTGGCCCAGTGAGACTAAGGGGGTCTAAGTTGGTGTAAAAATTCTTAGCTTGAAGAGCTGAAAGAGAGCAGTACAGGAAGAAAGAGAATTAACTGGAGGGTATAAGAATGCATGTAGGTTACCCCCTACTTAGACTTGCATGTTCTTACACCTTCTTTTGGCTGCTCAGCATGTAAGTTACACCAGTTTAGACTATATCTCCTCACATAATGGGAAGCAGATAAAAATGGGCCTATGGAAGTATGAGAATAAAGTACTCTAATTTATATTCCCTGACAACTCCCCTCTGAATTTGTTCCACTATGTAACATGCTGAGTTGTTTAGAAGTAAGCCTAATTCTTTTTGTAAATTAAACAGAAACTGCTACTCAGCCTTAAATATTGTGTGACGAGATTCTACCCAATAATATACAATAATGTCACTTTTGCTTTAGTGTATTTAAAAGAAGAAAGAAAAGAAAGGGAGGGACGTGGAAATTACCATAGTACCTTTTGTGGTAACCTTACAGTACTTCTCTACCTGCCCCCAGAGAAATTCTATGCACTCAACTGTGTTTGATTTTACTGCTGTCCTTCATTGTAGAATTCGAAGAACTTTACTTCACTGCGTATGTTGTTCATGAATTACAAGGTTACTGTTAAGTGTTGGTACAGAGTTGGGGGTAGGGAGGGGAGTAGACAGGATCCTTTTTGTTTTAAGGGGCACTTTTTTTTAACTATAAATCCACTCTGACATTTCTGACAGAGGAGCTACAACTGCGCCAATTGAAATGACTGATTATAACCATAATAGGACTCAGAATCATATCTGTCTTTCAAAAAAGCAAGTATGTTGAAATTTCCCAATGAGTGTTTAAATGTTTAAACTTTTACCAGTGCTTGAAAGGACTCTAGAATTTAGTGATGAAAAATGCCAATTTATATACTGGGCCCAATCTTGCATACCCATAACTGCAGAGAAGTTAATTGCAGTTCTAAATAGGGCTGGCCAGAAAACAAGAATTCCATTTCATGAAAAATTTTGAGGTTTAGAAATCTGTTTATGTTCCACATCAGAACAGAAATGAAACCTTGAGAAATGTTTTGTTTAAAAAACAATAGGGAGAGAGCAAGAGAGACATCCTTTCCAGAATAGCTAATAGTATGATGGTTAGGACGTAACTAGGCTATAGAGACCCAGGTTCAAATCTCTGCTCCCAGGCAGAGCAAGGACATGAAACTGAGCTTCCTGCATCCCAGGAACATACCTTAATCATCAGGCCATTGGCTATTCTTGTGCCCCTCTCTGTGCCTAGACATTCCATCTTGGCCCTGAAAAACCTCCCAGACAAAATATTTTCTACAAAATATTTTGGTTTTGACAAAATGACCTTTTATTTACAGAAAAATGTTGTCAATTTTTTTTCAACCAGCACTAGTTCTGAATACACAGAGATGCAAGATTTCTTCCTATATAATCCTTTTCAGCTATTTACATTAATATGATGTTGGGATAGCATTAAGAATTCTTTACTTTTGAAATTCATCCCTTACAGAGGGATGGCAAAAGTCCTGGATACCACATAAGTCCTTAATATAGGAGAATTATGTGGGACTTAAGCAATGCATAGATCTTAGAGCCCCTGTGTAGGGTTGAATTTCACTCCATATGAATGTTCATTGGTATTAATTGATGTATAAAACTTAAACTGAAAAAAACTAAATTGCATCTCAGGTAGTAATTGTCCAGCAATTTCTTCTTTGTTTAGAAAAGAACTTTCCAATTATCATGGATTGTTTCTAAATGTTGAGCCCAATCAAATATTTGTGCAAATCACATTAGCTCCATAGACTTTAACATTTGCTCATTTACTTCAGATGAGGATTTTGACCCATTGTTGTCTAAAGACAAACCTTGTCATAAATGAATATTTAAAATACATGACATTTTAGTAGGTGGTGAATTTAGAGGAGCAGAGGGATGTATACATCTTCAGCTGGATAACTTCATTAATTTAAAATTAAAACTATAGCATGTTTTTCTGTGTACCAAATTCTGTTATTCCTTTTGTGCTCGTTATGTGAATTGAATTGCATAAAGGATCAGAATGAAGCAACATAGAAAGAAGTGTGTATATTAGTTCCAAAATGAAATTAAAATGGTCCTAACCAGCTGCCTGAACATGTGGCTTGGTTTAAAAAGCAGGGCACATGAAAATACAATAACTCAGTCGGAGGCATAACACAGATTTGGCTCATCTAGAAATCCCTTTGGTTTCTTTTTCTTTCATGTGTGATACTATTATTTATAATTCTAGTATTGTTTGCAGGTCTCTAACTATAATGTTTACTCCCAGGAATTGTTTTGTGATGTCTGATTGCCCCAAATCAAGGATGGCAAGATAACCTTGCCTTCAGCTAAAATCACTTGGTGTTTTTTAGCAGATGAAAAGCAATTATTGATAGAGTACACAAATCAAATATTTCTACTATTATAACTAGGAAGTTGCATGTAGAAGGTCTAATTTTTGTTCACAATAATTTGCAGCAAAAACTCCATTCTTGGTAAACTTCATTATTTTGTTCAAATTTAAAACTTATGGGTTTTTCCTTCACCCGCTCCTACACACTATTAAAGTGTATTCACAGGGCCTAATGGAATAACAACTCCCTGGAGGATGGGGCTGATCTCAGGAAAAAGTAGTTTCCACTTCACTTTTCTTTTTTTCTTTTTTTTTTTTTTGGTTTTATTCAAAATTTTAATCCAAATAGATTTTACTGGACATGTGGCTAATAGTAAGTAACCAGATAACCTCTGCAACCTGCTAGAGGTGTAATCACTCAACCACTTCCTTCTCACATATCCCTATATTCCCCCAAATATTCTGTGTATCGACTAGAGATGGCTCTGAGCCAAATCTCTGGATCTAACACTCCCAGCTATACTGTGTGGAGAATCCAAAATCCAAGTTCAAAATGTACAGCTTGACTTCCTCAAAGTCCAGCTTCATGTGGCTGGTAAAGATAGTACAATATAGGACTAACTGTCATTATTATAGATAGCTTTTATGTGTATAGAGATAATGTTGATACACTGGAAAGGCCATCTGTTCTTCCGTCTATGTTCTGATACTGGACTCATCAGAGCACTAACTGAGTGCCTCACAGAGTAAAACATTGAAAATGATGATTCAAGCCCATGCACTCAGACAATAGAATGTGCATGCTCATTTGTCATGGAGAAAAATGACATTTTCCATAATTGCCAAATGTGGCCTGTTGCAACTTGGAACCATTGTTCTAATCCTGGGAGATCTTGCAAGACATTATTACATTGTTAGAGGTGGGGGGAGGGAAGGCAGGAACCAGTTTCCATGTTCACAAAAACTTTCAAGAGTTTGAAATTTTTCCCCATCCTGAAAGGGGACAAAAAGAGTCAAAATCTCAAATTTTTATAAACTGAAAATCTGAAAAAAAATATTGTTTCAGGTGAAAGGAAACATTTTGTTTTGATATTTTAAAATGTTTCATTTTTATTTAAAAAAGGCTTTTTTGTACTGTGATCAGTTTAATTTTCAAAACAGTCATTTTTAACTGAAAAACTGGAATTTTCCATTTCATTTCAAGAATATTTTAAACTATTTTAAAAAAACTGAGTCAAAAAATTTATCAAAACTGACTCTTTACCACAAAAAGTATTTCAGATTTTAAAAAATGAATAAAAAATTCCCAACCAGCTATAATCATAACCACACTTCATAGGAACACATAATGGAAAGCCTGAAATCAACAGGTTCATATTGGTGCTTTTCTCTCCCTTCCCTTTTTCACCTTTGTCTTGTGCTTTGGTTTCCTTCTTTTCCTTTCAAGTTTGACACATGGATGGAATATCTTAGTTTGCCTGCAAATTAAAATATATATACCTGTATAACTGAGAATATATTTTATGCACTTACTAAGTGGATTCCTTTCTATATGGACAAAGACTACCTACATACTGATTGAAATTTATATTTTAATAGCTGTTTTAAAATATTCTTTTAATGATTGCGTAAGATTGATATTATGGCATTAGAAAGGCAAGAGAGTGTTAAAGTATTGTTTTAAGAAATAACTTGCATAAATATGAAATAATTATCTTTGGCTTTATTTGTGCTCTGGTCTATAACTTGATGGCAAACCAGTTTTTTTGTACCTTTTGGGCATTGCCGTGGTTACTGTCTTTAAAATAAATAAAAATATCAGCGTTTGTGAACAGATGCAATTACCACAGATTTCCCCTATACATCATAAAGAAGATAACTGTAGTGACCATGTGGTAATGATTGGAAAAAGCTGACTTTTAAAATGACTTCTACTTTGCGTATGTTATCTGAATAATTGATAGCATAAGCTAATCTAATGCCACTGTGAACTGCATAAAGCTTCAAGTATTCCATCTGGTAGGTGGCCAAAGTTCAGTGTTGTATGTGTGCAAGCTAATCTTCCAAGTGACAAAGGGTAAAATTTTCAAAAGCGCCTATGTGTCTTTGGAGCCTCACTGAAAGTGAATGGTACTCAAGCATCTACATCACTAATGCACTTTTCAAAATGTTACCTGAAGTGCTTTGGGATCCTTTGGATGAAAAGTACTATATAAATGTAAGATTTATTGTTACTGGTCTGTATATAATCTGTGTTGTGAGAGGAAACAAGCTATCAGTGCAAAAGTGTATGGAGTTATTAAAAAGAAAAGAAATGAATAAAGACAGGAAATGTGAGTCTCCAAAGATAGATATTGTAAAATGTAAGCAATCTCCATTACTGGATCTGTGCTCCCAGCACACAGCCTGACAGGACTCTCAGAGGTAAATGTCAAACAGTCTCATTGGTGTGTCATGCATGCTTATCTGCTGATGGGGTGCTGTACAATGGTCAGTACTTGCCTCCAACCTTCACTGCCTTTTTTATTGCTGATGAAGAAGGACCTCTCTGGCAGCTGTTGCTACAGTTTCTCTTTCCATCCCCCCTTCTGGTCTCTGACATTATTCTGCTGTTTTGTCAGCTAAATTTTCCTCTTGCCTGAATTATTCCTAATTTTTTAAAAAAATGTGGTGAGATTCTTTGAGGCTTGGAAGACAAAGACTTCTGTTTTAAATAGCTTGTCTTTTTTATTTGAGTTTCCTTTATTAGCTGTTTCTCTTTATTTTCCATTTCACTGTTCAGAATGTCAGGTGAGCAGCCCATAATCATTAAGGTCATACCTCAGATATGAACTGAAGCTCTATCTTATTGATGCCTGTGATCAGTGCTTCTGTTAGCCTGGGGCAAATCTTGTCACTTCTGGGTTTCAGGTCTGCTCAGAAATGTTTCCTTGAAACTTTGGGTCCCATTGGAGTTACATTAAGCATTGGCTGACCTACAAAACTACCTGTAGGTCTGACTCTAAGACTGTGTAGAAGACGTGGAGGCAGAAATCTTCGAAAGTCATTTGAGTACTTCAGTTAAAAGTACATGATTGGAGTATTCGGCAACAGAGATGCTTGCTCCAGAGCATATCCAACTGCTTAGTCACTCAGTTGTACTTCAACGTTTTCATGTATATTCATAGATTAGAAGGCCAGAAGGGACCACTGTGATCATCTAGTCTGACCTTGTGTATAATGGAGGCTTTAGAACTTCCCTGAATTAATTGCATTTGAACTACAACATATCTTTTAGAAAAATATCCAATCTTGATTTTAAAATTGTCAGTAATGGAGAATCCACCACAACCCGGCTAAGTTGTTCCAATGGCTAATTAATGTCAATGTTAAAAATTTGCACCTGAATTTGTTTAGCTTCAACATCCAGGCATTGAATTGTTTTATATCTTTCTCTGCTACATGAAAGAGACTGTTATCAAATATTGGTTCCACATGTAGGTACTTATAAACAATGATCAAATTACCCCTTAATCGTCTTTTTGTTAAACTAAATAGATTGAGCTCCTTGAATCTATCATTATAAAGCATGTTTTCCAGTCCTTTAATCATTCTTATGCCTCTTCTCTGAACTGTCTGCAGCTTACCAACATGCTTCTTGAATTGGTTCTAGACACAATATAAAGTAGCAGTTACACCAGTGCCGAATCCAGAGGTAATATAACCTCCCTGCTCCTATTAGAGATTCCCCTGTTTATACATTAAGGGATTTAATTAGCCCTGTTGGCCACAGCATCACACTGGAGCTCATGTGCAGCTGATTATCCACCAGGACCCCTAAAATTCTTCTTTAGAGTTCCCCATTCTGTAAGTATGGCCTACATTTTTTGTTTCTTGTATGTATAACTTTATATTTAGACACTTTAGTAAAATGTTTCATCATTGTATGATATGACTATATCATCTGTTTTCCCCCAAATATCGAATGCTCTCCTGGTTAATGGAAGGTTTTGTGTATTTTGGGGTCCATTTTTGCACTTCGCAAACATTAGCTAATTGTCGTGATGGATCAAGTATTATCCCTACATGTTCCAGATTGGGAGAGTTAAGTGTCAGGAATGAAGCCCTGCATCTGAGACTGGGATTAGCTATGCTCAGTCTCCAGGCATATTAATGAACACAGGTGAGCTACAGCAAAATCACCTGATTGGCCAACGCACCTGATTGCCTGAGGGGAACAAGCAGGCATGCTTAAGCCCAGCAGCAGCAGGTGGCTGGCTGCTCAGTGCTTATGCCCACAGCTGTGAGTGCTCCTGTGCCTGCCTTGTTCCTGCCCTGCTCAGTTCCTGACTCTGGCACGTCATCCTAGTGTACAATCCAGACTAATGAATATCTATGTCTCCCCTGCACTGTAACCTGGGGTGCCCTTTACACTGCTTTGCTTCTGTAGCCTCCAGCTTGGATTGCTCACAAACAGCCTCCAGCATACAAGTCACCCCAGCTGTGTCTGTCTGTGTGTGTGCTGCAGCCAGCCAACCCCACCCTGGCTTTTACCAGCCTGGGTTATGCTGAAGGGTGACCCTAATGCACTCCCAGTCTTAGATTTTCCCCCAGAAATGTATGTCCTGTACTGCCCAGCCCTCTGCTGGACAATACAAGTTTATATAAAAATCAATTATCTCTTTAATACAAATAATATGCACAGAACTTGCCACCCCAAATGGATTTCCCCAAACACTTCAGTTTAAACACACTGGATTAGATAAAATAATGAAAAAGTTTGTTAGCTACAAAGAGAGAGATTTCAAGAGAACACAAGTAATGAAGCATAAAAGTCAGAAATGGTTACAAGAAAATAAAGTTAAAATGCTACTGGTGTCTAACTTAAGCTTCTTCACCACAGACTTATGTCAGAATAACTACATCACTCAGCAGTGTGGAAAGTCAGTTATACAGACCTAACTCCCGGCATAGACCGAGCTGTGCTGATGGGAGGGCTTCTCCTGCCAGTGTAGCTACGGCCTCTCAAGAAAGTGAAGTACTTACGCCAATGGGAGAAGCTTTTCTGTTGGTGTAGGTAGCATCTTCACTAAGCACTGCAGCTGCACTCCTGTATGTGTAGACAAGCCCTTAGCAAAATATATCGGATTCAAGCAAAGTTTCTCATCATATGCTTTTAGCAGCCTTACTGACCAAACTTCTTAGGTCAGGACCCCTTCTCCCAAAGTTCAGTGGATGCTTCCTTTGTCATATCTGGTGCTGTGAATGCGATGGGAAGGGGAGGGTGCCTTGGGGTGTTTGACCCTCCTTTTTTATAGTGTCAGTCCCCATCTTGAAAAACATTTCCTGATGAGAATCAGGACACAGAGTCTATATGGAAAGATGTTCCCTGCTGCTTTCTGCTCACCTGGTTCAGTTTCATTTGTTTCCCTTTCTACATGATGACTTTGTTTACTGCTTAAATGCAAATTAAGCAAAAAGCATATTTCTTTGTTTGAGACAGACACCTGTTTGCCAGCCTCAGTTTGGAACACATGCTAATAACACTACACAGTGGAATCTTATAACTTCACAGTGTTGCCACATGCATTTTATCAGGCTACTAATGACAAGCAAATGAGTTTTCAAATGATATCACACAAGGCATATTTTGCATAAAGATTATTAGAATAGTGTCTTAGGGTATGGACAAGGGTACATACTGTCAGACTTTTGGCTCTGACCTGTGTCTCTCATTCCTGGTTTCTGGCTCTGGCCCTCAGTGCTCTTCCTGGTTTCTGACCGCTTTTGTTCTGACCCCTAGGTCTGACCACCCATGCCCCAATCGCTGACACTAAGACAGAAAGATTAAATAATTTGGCCAAGGCCAGAGAGAGTATCAGTGTGACAGCAAGGCTTAGAAAGGAGGAGACCCTTGTGATTTGTCCCAGGATGACCCCACATTGCTTTTCATGTTTTTCTGCTGCCTTGTTTCCAGAGGGATGAATCCCTGCAGCCATCAGCATTGCCATAAGCTTATCTGGGATTCTCCCCAAAATTGAGGGACTTGTGGCTATGGATCCAAAAGGTCAGTCCTGGGATCATTGGGTAGGGACACTGAATAACTCATAATCATTTGGAAGAATCAATTACAAATGTTCAGCTCTAGCAATTGGTTACACTTTCAGTGCTTGTGCTCTCTCTGTCCAAGTAAATGGCTAATAACTTAATTTAAAAAAGAACCAACCAAAAAAAATCCTGACATATCTAGGTCTCCCAAATCAGGGAGGCCCATGTGTGCAAGCATTGCAACCCCAAAGCTCAGTTCTGAAAGCTGCAGCACTGCTTGGTTAATGGGTATCCAAAGGGATAGGGAAGGGATTGATATGTTCACATATATTAAGTACAAGAGCTACATGCCTAGTAGATGAATGTGATTACTTAGCATTTCTTTTTCTGTGTTAGTGAAATTATGGGCTGCTGCTTTTTCATAGTAATTTGTCTGTGTCTAGCCAGTCATACAGTAGTCAAGGCAATGAAAATGAGGGAGTGGGATATTGCAGAGATCCTCATTATGATGCTGACATGCAGTGAAATGCATGTATCCAAGTACAACTCTCCTGTTAGACTGATCTTTGTCACTAATGGAAACCGGATGTACGTTGGAGGCATGTTCTCCTCTCCGATTGTACTAAAACCACCAAAAGAATACAGGAATATGTACTTGAGACTCAAAGTTCAAGGGACAAATGTTCACTGAGGTCAATGGTGTTAAAGTAGGGATGAATCTGTCCCTAATTTTGAATGTATAAAGTGGCAGTGGGACCACTGAGTATTATTGCTTTGCAAAGCTCTATATTTCTAAAAGCTTAGCATGGAAGGTATACAAAGCATGGACCTGACATGTCTGAACAAGTTAACTCTGATCCAAAACTAAGGGCATGGTTACACTTGCAGCTGTAGAGCGCTGGGAGTTAAACCAGCCTTCGGAGACCGTAGCGGGGAAAATGCTGCCGAGTGTTTACACTCTCAGCTGGAAGTGCACTGGTGTGGCCATATTAACAGCTCTTGCAATGCCACAAAGAGCAGTGCATTGTGATAGCTATCCTAGCGTTCAAGTGGCTGCAACATGCTTTTCAATTGCTGGGGGTGGGGTGGAGTGTGACAGGGAGTGTGTTGTGTGTATGGGGGGGAGAGAGAGAGGGTTTAGGGGGAGCTGAGAGTGTGTCAGCATGCTGTCTTGTAAGTTCAGAACCTCCTCCCCCGCACCTCTCTCACACATTCACAGAAAGCAACATTCCACACTAATGGCTTGCTTTGTTCCAGAGCAGATAAGCATGCCGGATGTCAGAAACAGAGCTTTGAAAGAGCATATCCGCATTCCTACAGCTGATTCCAAAACAATGACAAGAGTGGCCACTTCACTTAAAGGGACATTTCCGGAGGCTGATCAAAGCACAGTAATGCAACACCTCGTTCACACTGATCCTGGGGCATTTCAACTGAGGCGCAACAAGCGTTATGCTTCTTGTGGAGGTGGGTTACCAAGAACGCTCCAGCTGCAGAGTCCAGGCGCTCTAAGTGCCTTGCCAGTGTGGATGGGTCGGAAGTTAGGGCGCCTGGGGCTGCTTTAATGCGCTCTAACTTGCAAATGTAACCATGCCCTAACATACTAGCAGCCAATGATCAAAAGCTTTGGCCTTCAGCACTGATGTTTCCCTTCATGCCTTATCACCTATATGGCTGCTTAGGGCTAAATTCTACCCTTTGATGTGAAGGCAGGCACTCATCAATGTGTGTCTTGTAAAATCTACTCTGCTCTCCTATGCCATTGGATGGGACTTGAGAGAGCTGGGTTCTAATTCTGACAATGTTATGGGCTGCCTGTGTGATAGTGGGCAAGTCACTTAATCTCTCTGAGCCTCTGTAAAATAGAGATACCACTTTTCAACCTCTTAGGTGTGCTATGAGCTTAAATTCATTAATGTTTGTAGGGTGGACAGATATTATGCTGATAAGCACAATCGAAATAAAGGATACAACTACATTGCAAGTGAAGATGTGATTGTAACATGAGTAGGCATTCACACCTCCCTTTAATCTAGCCAATGCAGGCAACAATAGTAGTGAAGTCATGGTGGCATACAGTTTACCGCAGGCTACCCATCCCAGAAGGTTCCCAGGTTGCCCAACAGGCTTGTACTGGGGCAGCTAGCCCACGCTGAAAAACATGCCATCATGGAGGGATAGCTCAGTGGTTTGAGCATTGGTCTGCTAAACCTAGGGTTGTGAGTTCAATCCCTGAGGGGGCCATTTAGGGGTCTGGGGCAAAAATTGGTGATAGCTCCTGCTTTGAGCAGGGGGTTGGACTAGATGACCTCCTGAGGTCCCTTCCAACCCTGATATTCTATGTCTTCAGTCCTATTGTTACCTGCATTATAATCAGACCTTGCTTTGGTGGGAAGGTAAACAAACCAAATCCTGCTCCCTCCTTTATGGCTGTGGATGATCTCAGATGCAGCAACATCAGTGCAATATGCACCACGACTGAGCGAGCCTGTACAGGGCTATATCTCTTGCGTGCTGAGGAAAGCATGTTTCTCTGCTGTGGAATTTAGGGGCAGGGAATTCCATGTCCGGAGAAGATTCCCTTCATGACGGCTATCACTGACTTACTATTAGTACTGTGCAATGTGCAAATTTCTGGATACAGAGAATAATAATCTGTGACTACTAAATAATCCTTTGATTTCCAGGTAAATAATTTAGTGCCTACCTTCTCATAAGGCCTTTGTGGAACTTAGATGAGGTCTCAGGGTTTCTGCCTGTTGGCATGGCTTGTATTTCAAGCACAAAAAGCAGTTCCCTACCAAATTAGTAATGTTGTGATTGATCCGTGGTTGATACAGCACCTCTCATGTTCGTTGTTTGCACATCTCAGTTCCTAAATGACCCTCTTGGATCTTCTACAGCATTTCTTTTTGGAGGCTCATTGGAATTACCACCTTACTGCCCTTGAAAATGACCCCATCTATCACAGTAAGTTTATGTCTGCTTTTCCAATAGTCTTTTATAGTTGGACAGCAACTGCTTATTTCTTCAGGCTACCCTTTATCACTTCTTTAAAGATTCCCAACAATTCATCTTTCTATGTTTCCCCTGCAGCTCCACAGAGCCCCTAGCACTGGGACCTAGCATTACATTGCCACCAGCTTTAACCGCCACTTCCGCCACATACATGGGCTCACCCAGGGAGCTCCCTCTGCCAGTGGGAGGGGAAAGTTGGGTCCCGGTGTTAGGAGCTCTGCAAGGCTGCAGTGACAGCAAGGCAGCTCATTACCCTTGACCACCCTGTCCCCTTGCCCCTGCTGGCCCCGGCTCATCCTGATGGATTCAGTGCTGGGGAGCTCCATCCCCAAGGGCACCCCAGCTTTTCTCCTCATAATTCAAGCACTGGTGACAAGTAAGGTTTGAGAGTAGATGTGGGTGAGTAATTCAGATCACTACAACCTGGCCTAGACAGGATTTAAGGTTCTGGTTAATCCATTTTTTGCCGATATTCTAGGAACATAATTACAATTTACTGCTGAGCTTCTTTCTAGTATAACCAACAAATGGTAGGCAAAGTAGAGTTCAGACTAGTACTCCAACACTTTTCACAGTGGAATAGTAGTTAAAAAGAGACACTATACACCAGACTCTCATCTGCTTTGCATCTTCGGTAGCCATTTACCTCTGTGCAAAGTGGGTATGAAATGTTATCATTCTAACCTGGTAGATATTTTACACACACTCGGCACAGATGCAAAAAATTATACAAGATGCAAAGCAGTGGAGAGTCAGGTCCAATAGCTTGAGTTCCTGCCTTTGGCAGCTTCTGTTAATTCACAGTGCTCATGCTGTTGTCATCATGAATAGGTCGGAATATGAACAAGAGGCTGCTCGGCAGCTCTCCAACACGAGTTTCTACAAGCCATTACCCTATGATCCCACTGAGAGTTACCAAAAGCAACTACAGCATTTGCTCAAGAAACTTCCTGAAAAAGCACAAGATCAAATCCGCACAGACACACCCCTGGAACCCCGACCTGGGATATTCTATCTACTACCCAAGATCCATAAACCTGGAAATTCTGGGCGCCCCATCATCTCAGGCATTGGCACCCTGACAGCAGGATTGTCTGGCTATGTAGACTCCCTCCTCAGGCCCTACGCTACCAGCACTCCCAGCTACCTTCGAGACACCACTGACTTCCTGAGGAAACTCCATCGGTGATCTTCCTGATAACACCATCCTGGCTACTATGGATGTAGAAGCCCTCTACACCAACATTCCACACAAAGATGGACTACAAGCCGTCAAGAACACTATCCCCGATAATGTCACGGCTAACCTGGTGGCTGAACTTTGTGACTTTGTCCTTACCCATAACTATTTCACATTTGGGGACAATGTATACCTTCAGATCAGCGGCACTGCTATGGGTACCCGCATGGCCCCACAGTATGCCAACATTTTTATGGCTGATTTAGAACAACGCTTCCTCAGCTCTCGTCCCCTAAAGCCCCTACTCTACTTGCGCTATATTGATGACATCTTCATCATCTGGACCCATGGAAAAGAAGCCCTTGAGGAATTCCACCATGATTTCAACAATTTCCATCCCACCACCAACCTCAGCCTGGTCCAGTCCACACAAGAGATCCACTTCCTGGACACTACAGTGCTAATAAACAATGGTCACATAAACACCACCCTATACCGGAAACCTACTGACCGCTATTCCTACCTGCATGCCTCCAGCTTGCACCCTGACCACACCACACGATCCATCGTCTACAGCCAAGCTCTGCGATACAACCGCATTTGCTCCAACCCCTCAGACAGAGACAAACACCTACAAGATCTCTGTCAAGCTTTCTTACAACTACAATACCCACCTGCAGAAGTAAAGAAACAGATTGATAGAGCCAGAAGAGTTCCCAGAAGTTACCTACTACAGGACAGGCCTAACAAAGAAAATAACAGAACGCCACTAGCAGTCACCTTCAGCCCCCAACTAAAACCCCTCCAACGCATTATTAAGGATCTACAACCTATCCTAAAGGATGACCCAACACTCTCACAAGTCTTGGGAGACAGGCCAGTCCTTGCCTACAGACAGCCCCGCAACCTGAAGCAAATACTCACCAGCAACCACATACCACACAACAGAACCACTAACCCAGGAACTTATCCTTGCAACAAAGCCCGTTGCCAATTGTGCCCACATATCTATTCAGGGGACACCATCACAGGGCCTAATAACATCAGCCACACTATCAGAGGCTCGTTCACCTGCACATCCACCAATGTGATATATGCCATCATGTGCCAGCAATGCCCCTCTGCCATGTACATTGGTCAAACTGGACAGTCTCTACGTAAAAGAATAAATGGACACAAATCAGATGTCAAGAATTATAACATTCATAAACCAGTCGGAGAACACTTCAATCTCTCTGGTCACGCAATCACAGACATGAAGGTCGCTATCTTAAAACAAAAAAACTTCAAATCCAGACTCCAGCGAGAAACTGCTGAATTGGAATTCATTTGCAAATTGGATACTATTAATTTAGGCTTAAATAGAGACTGGGAGTGGCTAAGTCATTATGCAAGGTAGCCTGTTTCCTCTTGTTTTTTCCTACCCCCCCCCCCAGATGTTCTGGTTTAACTTGGATTTAAACTTGGAGAGTGGTCAGTTTAGATGAGCTATTACCAGCAGGAGAGTGAGTTTGTGTGTGTATGGGGGTGGGGGGGATGTGAGAAAACCTGGATTTATGCAGGAAATAGCCCGACTTGATTATGTAAAGAGTTGTCACTTTGGATGGGCTAGCACCAGCAGGAGAGTGAATTTGTGTGGGGGGGTGGAGGGTGAGAAAACCTAGATTTGTGCTGGAAATGGCCCACCTGATGATCACTTTAGATAAGCTATTACCAGCAGGACAGTGGGGTGGGAGGAGGTATTGTTTCATGATCTCTGTGTGTATATAAAGTCTGCTGCAGTTTCCACGGTATACATCTGATGAAGTGAGCTGTAGCTCACGAAAGCTCATGCTCAAATAAATTGGTTAGTCTCTAAGGTGCTACAAGTACTCCTTTTCTTTTTGCGAATACAGACTAACACGGCTGTTACTCTGAAACATGTTAATACTGTTACAGCTTTGCCTTTTGATATTTTTTCTTCTTTTTAATAATTATTATTAATGTAATTACCTTCCTTTCTAGTCTACCTCCTGTCCCAGCCTGACCTCATCACTAAAGAAAAAATTATAGGTTGCTACTGTACCTGTTAAAGAAAAGACCCATCTAAAGGAAAGCTTCAGAAAATCTAATGATTACAGTCCTGGATAGCAAAGTATAAAAAGGAAAAAAAATCAACCCTTCAGAGAAGCTAAAGGCCTAGTAACAATAACACAGCAAGGCTAAAGAGTGATTTATTAATTAATAACATTCTAAAAGCATTTTTATAATGATCCCCAAATGAAACAAAGTTCAATAATAAAATGCTTTGGAAATCCAAATAATTAAGATACCCATTTACTGCATGTAATTATCGTCCAGCTTTCAGAGCTGACCTTTCAGCCATTTTCTTCATTTAGGCTGGGATGATTGGCAGAGGGGAGAGTTTGTGATTATGATCCACTCATTTTACTGGATTGAAATATCCTATAAGGCATAAAACCCACAAGTACTACGATTAAGAGAGCAAAATAATGCACCATAGTGTAGTGCACTGTATACTAAATCAACATACAACATGCTCATTTTTTTAATGGATCCTGCAACCTTTACTTATCCGACAATTGGACGCTGTGAGCCAAATTGTCAGCTCCACTTTGTTTACTCTGCATCATGCAAGCAGCACACAATATACCCGCTACACCCAACTAGTAGAGCAATCCCCTTACATGGGGGAACTCCGCTGGCATAAGGTTTATGGAGAAGACGGAGCAATCCCGCCTCCTCTTCCATATATAGAGATGCAGGAGGCATAGCACTGAGGTGGAAGAGCTCAGCCTGCTATGTCTATCTTTCAATGGTGACCTTTACACCAGTGGCTTAAAATAGAGCAAGTCCCCAGCTGCTCTAACTTCCCCTGAGCCCAGCTGGCACTGGATCCGGGAGTCTTAACCAGCTTCCTGTGGCCCCCCGCTCCCATTCACTGAGGCATTGCTCAGGAAAGGTAAAGAATCCAGCCCCATGTCAGTTTAGTGTTAATCATGAATTTAGAATTAATGTTTTCTTAAGACTGTATTCCCAGAATCTTTTCAGAATATTCAGCAAGATTTGTTTGGGATGGGTTTTTTTTCTTTTCAGGAGTTGTGGTTAAAAAAAAAATTACTAACTTGAGTTTTGGAAGGTTGCATTAACAAATCTTTATACCACACCATCACATGTTCTCTCACTTGCTCTGTGCATGGTTGTTGGTGTCTTTATTTTATTGACTATTGTAATTTTTTCCCCATACCATATTGACATCTTGGGACCTTCCAGGGCTAGAAGTGAGTGCTGGTTCTTCAGGAAGGCAGAATCTCCCCTTTCCCATGGTATAAAGCTCCTATTTCCGGATTTGCGTGGGCACAAGAAAAGGCATGACATATTAATGTACAGTAAAGCTATTATTGGGATGGAGCTGAATCATACTCTAGCCTGGACCTCAGGCAGATAGAATTTTTGAAGTTGATCTTTTATTTTTAAATGGTGACTGTGTGAAGCTGCTTAAAAATTGGAACATAAGGAAAATCCCATGAAAAATGGATTAGTTGGCTAAAGGCGGGCGAGCTAGTCAAAGAGGCATAATAAATTAAGTGTTGCATGGTCCCACATCAAAGAACTATATGACAGAACCCTAATGCTGACCTGTCACATTGTTATATAACATATTATAAATGTATGAACAGAACATATTTGTGCAAGGTTTTGTTCAGCAGTGCATATTACACAGCTGATAATGCTTATCTTAAAGTTGTAATGCAAATATATCCAGTCAAAGTTTGCTCTGTGGCTTTGAATCAGTAAGAAATTCTGAGTACACAATCAGCTGTGCATTCTTTTGTTTGGTGTATAGTATGACTGGCAATTTTATCATCTTTTTTATTAAATTAGAAAAGTTGGAGGTAACATTTTATATTGTAGCATGATGTTCATTTCTGTGATGTGCACACAAGCATGATAGCATTGTTGAACCGACATGAAATGTGTTTAAAGAGGGGTGGTCCATTGTCTGGATGATAGTAGGCTCGTGCCTGGAGATGGTTATTGTTTTGCTTTTTAGCATTTGCACTTTGAGGAAGTACTTGAACAATGTTAATTATATTACCAAAAGTTTGTGTGTGCGCGTGCGTCAGTGCACATAAACATACAACAAATTATGTTAGGGAATGGTAAGGTTGCAAAGGCAAGCAATCAAAAGTTAGGAAAACCCAGAATTAAGGTTGTCCTTGCTGTGGAGTTTGCGTGAGGGCTTTTGTGCCACAAGAGGGTAGAGCGGAGAGTGTGGAAAGGACAGAAAAGCCTGAGGCAGACACTTCCATTCAGTATGTTTCCTAATACCCTGCTTTCTACTTTTGGCCCAGTCAATGGAGAATTTAGCTACCCAACTCACAAGTTTCTACTAAGCATGTTAAAACACCAATTTTTAGGGCTAATATGGTCAAATATGGGTCAAATACTTGGTCAAATATGGGTTGATCTTCATGGGCAGCAAAAATGCAGCTTCTTGACAACCTTCCTATCAAATTTCAATTTTATGCCTCAAAGCATAGGAGTGCTAAAAGAAAAACAATATAGTAAAGAATTTTTTAACGTGCGCAAAACAATGTATTTTCTTTTAACCTCATCCTTGGAAATGTCTGCACTATTTTTGCTGAAATTTTTCAAAAAAATTCACCATGGGGAAGACAACCTGGCATCAAAAATTTCAGATTGACAAAATTATAGGCAACTAAAAACAGTGTCTTATCATAGAAAATGATAGGCAACCTACTATGGGCATCTGTGCCACCTGTAATACACACACACACACACATATACTGTATATATAATATGGAATGAATGCATCCGATGAAGTGAGCTGTAGCTCACGAAAGCTTATACTCAAATAAATTGGTTAGTCTCTAAGGTGCCACAAGTACTCCTTTTCTTTAAACTGATATCATTGCAATTTTAAAATAGCTGAATCTCTCTCCGAAATTTTAAGTCCAGTGCTAGAGTACAGCTAGTCCATTTTGAAAATCACAAAACCCATAAAGAGTGTGAGACAATCAGATGTCTACTTTTTTTTCAGTGCTTTGCATTTTATAGTGATTAATCGTATGTTAGCATTTATATGAAATAAATAAAAAGTCCCATAGAAAATGATGTTTAACTTGAATTAATCAAATCCAAAGGTAGAAATTAACTTTATTTGGTATTTGGCATATTAATAACAAATCATTTACTATTCACTCTTTCATCAAGGAATAGTGCCAACCTTGCCACAGTTTTGTGTTTGCACTAGTAGATGATGTTAACTGATTTAACTCTAGGTCAAATTTGAGTTTAGACACGTTAGCTCCTTCACATGCTGCTTAATTAAGGAAATGAATCTTCCAGGTCTCTGCTGTGGCTGTTGAGCTATTCAGTGACAATGAAGCCACATTCCTTCTTGAAGTCCTGTTGTTCTGGGGCCCTTTACAGAAACATGTAATAGTGCGGGCCAAAATTTTCCACGCAAATCCATTTTCTGCTGAAAAATGCAGATTCTTACCAAAGCAGCTACTCCCGTTCCAGATTATGACAGACTACCCTCCCCCCGCCACCCCCAACCAAACCATCCGACCACCCACCCACTTTTTTCCAGAGCATTTTAAGCTTGGCAGCTCATGTCATCTCCAAACGCCGTTAGTGGATGCCACCTGTTGCTTCCCCTCTCTAAAGTATGTCTACACAGCCCGCAGCAGTAAACCTCCCACCCTAGGCCTACAGTTTCAGGCTAGCGGGGCTTGTGCTAGTGCTCTAAAATAGCTATGTAGACAGTTCTTTGAAGTCATGGCTGGAGCTCTGAAGCCTAAGATGGGGGGCAGGCTTCCGAGCCTGATCGCCAGTCTGAACCACCACTTCAAAGCGCTCTCTACACAGCTACATTTACAGCGTGAGCGTCAGCCCCAGTAGCCCAAGTCTGTGGACCCAGGCTGGGAGGCTTGCTTCTGTTCTCGGGACTGTGTAGACATACTTTACATCGAAGCTGCTACAGTCTCCTGGCTACAGTAACGCCTATAAAGCAGCCTGTGAAGAGGAAGATGGAAGGCCTCAGAGATGGGAAGACCAGTCAGATACCCAAAGAAACAGAGCCTGTGTGGAGATAGGGGATGAGGAACTTCTCACCATTTTGAGGGCTGTTGTGCACCCTCATAGGCCCCATTTGTGGCTACCAGCTTCATATTGGAGCTTTCTACTGTGTGTGAGAAGGCCACAAGGCTCATTATATTTATCCCCATCTGTTGATCAACTAAGGGGAGACCCCAGCCTGTACCCAGGGATATCAGAGGGGCACCGCTGGACCAAGCACCCCAGAGCACCAAGATCAGGATTTGGGGTCTTAATGTGAATAGAGAAAATGAAGAGTCTTTCTGTTTGTATTCTATTGTATTTTTGCAACAGAAAGCACATCCACAGCTGTGGGGATGCAGCTGCTATGCTGACCTATTGCATAGAAGAGTCTGCTCCCTTTCTGAATGTTGTACTTCCTCCCTCGGTAGGGGACCATGTAAATAGCCACCCAACATTGTCCCCTTACAGAGGCATCAGAGAGGGCTGTTGCTGTTTCCTGCTGGATTGGGCCACAAGAAAAGAAGGTTGCATGGAATGGCTGACACCTTTGAAAAACAGGAGTGTGTTTTCACATCTCTATCTCTTTTGCATACCTCGTGATATCTGAATTAAGTTTCATGACATATTAACACTCTGGAGCTGACTTAATATACTGTGTTGTATAATACATTATGCATGACTTTTGTGCTATTTATCAGTTGTGCTGTGGTTTCATCAGCCACTGTCCTAAAAATGTCTTTTCCCATGATACAAATCTTAAATAATATTGAAACCAAATTCTGTTGGCTGTATTTAATTTTGCATTCTTCATCCTATTACAGAATCTCTAATTTGCTAAAACTATTCATGTTTCAGCCATACAGCTTTCTTCTGTCTCTCCTCCACGTACTTGTCACAAAGTCCCTATTCCACATCTTTCATATTGCACATATTCCCCTAGTTTTGTTGTGACGTTGCACTCTATGTGATTTTATGCAAGTATGCTGATGAGTGTGAATATAATGTAACTAAAATATGCTTCATGCAAAAGGTCTCTTGTAAGGTATCATTAAAAGCTTATAATTTACTGAGTGTGGTCATCCTATTTGTATAAATCTATCACTCTTGTATCTGAAACTAGAAATATGAAATATAACTCTGAGGGCCTATTGTAATTATGCAAAGTGTGGTCCATTAATGGTGGTTTGGAATCTTGATGGCTCCCATCAACCAGGACAATTGACTGTGGATGGGTCTGTTTGTAGGCAGGTCTTCCTGTGAGTCAGGCTGGGAGGAATGAAGGCTTGGGGGGTCTTACAGTGACATGTGATCATGTCACCTGAACTGGAATCCATCTTTAACCTGGTGCTTTTCCATTGAGAAGGAGGGGGTGGGAACCCAGAGAGGGACAAAGGATTCCCACCTTATGCAAAAGAGATATAAGTGGCTGGAACAGAACAAAGTGAGGCAGCCATCATGAGGAATCCCCGAGCTACCACCTGAGCTGGAACAAGGGCTGTACCAGGGAAAAGGATTGTGCCCAGACTAGGAAGGTGTCCAATCTGTAAAGAAACTTATTGAAACATCTCTAAGAGTGAGATTTTATCTGTATTCAATTTTTATTACTGTACTAGACTTAGACTTGTGTGTTTTATTTTATTTTGCTTGGTAATTCACTTTGTTCTGTCTGTTACTACCTGGAACCACTTAAATCCTACTTTCTGTATTTAATAAAATCACTTTTTACTTATTAATTAACCCAGAGTATGTATTAATACCTGGGGGGGGGGAGCAGCTGTGCATATCTCTCTATCAGTGTTATAGAGGGAGAACAATTTATGAGTTTAAACGTATTTATTTGGGGTTTGGACCCCATTGGGAGTTGGGCATCTGAGTGTCAAGGACAGGAACACTTCTGTAAGCTGCTTTCAGGTAAGCCTACAGCTGTTAGGGGACGTGCTTCAGACCTGGGTCTGGGTTTGCAGCAGGCTAGCGGCTCTGGCTCAAACCAGGCAGGGCACTGAAGTCCGAAGCTGACAGGGCAGGAAAGCAGGAGCAGAAGTAGTCTTGGCACATCAGTTGGCAACCCCAGGGGGTTTCTGTGATCCAACCCATCACAGTAATTTTTGTTTGTAACATAAGAGGTATTAAGATTTGGGATAACTTTGTCTGGGCATAATGTGCAAAAGAACAGTGCTTAAACATTAACATTTCTAACAACAATGCACTACAAAGAAATGTTTTTTTTTTAAAAAAAAAACAACCCAAACGTGGTTTTCATTTTTGCACATTCACAGTTAAAGCTTCTAAATATAGTTAAGATGTAACTGCTTAAGGGTTTTTAACCAGTATTTTATCTAAAAGGTCATGAAATCTGTAAATTGGTCTGACATTGCATTGGCAAATATGCAGTTAGAGATTTACTGGTATTAATATAACTGGTCTTAAGATAACTTAAACCCATTCTTTTTTGAAAATTAGGATCTTGTAACATATTAATTATGGACATTTCCCCAGTAATATTTCTATGAATGTGGGATTTCCGCTTCTAATTCTCAGTAGTGTTAACAGGAGTTATGCATGTAAATCCCTAGTGTAAGAGTGAGAGAACAGAGTTCTCTGCAATTACTTAAGCTTCATTTTTATATAAACAATATGTACTGGGCTATTAGAGAGTAAGGGTATGTCTATACTTCAAACTGAGGATGTAATTCCCAGCTCAAGGAGACATACCTATACTATCTCTAGCACTCCACCACAGCATGAGCAGCAGGAGAGGATACTTGCCACCCAGGATGTACCTGTCTGAGAAGCTAGATGTACTCAGGCAACTAGCCTCTCCCACTACCATGGCTATGCTCTATTTTTAGCATGCTAGCCCAGTCAGAGCTAGTGCAGGTATGTCTGCTCGAGCAGGGAATTACACATTCAGCATGAGAATGTAGACATTCCCTAAGAAGAACCTGAGGGAGCTTAGGAAGTTATTTGGAAGAGTGCTTGGTGGTTCTGGAATAGAATCTCGCTGTATCTGTGCTGCATGTCTGTGTTTGCTAACAACATACAGAAATATTATAATAAATATATTCCTTAGAACTTCCTTTAGGTTTTTATTTTAAAAAGAAAAGAAAAAAAGTAGCATTCTTCTTTAAACTGAATGCAATGTTGGGATATCTTTTTTGTTTGTTTTTTTAAAGACCCGTTGCATTGAGGAATTCTTGTATGAAGTAAATAGAACCGTACAACTCGGAATAGCACAATCCTTTTTGCTCCTGGTATTTATCCTAATGGTAAATCAATTTTAGCACCAAAAATTGTCCTGGAAAAGTCATCCTATTAAATTAGCAGCATAAAAGCTCTTCGGAGAAGAGACTGTTTGTATGTGTTTGTACAACTCCTATCCTGATTGGGACCTTTGAGCACTAGTGTCATACAAATATCCAACAATAACTATAACGTCCATCCTATATTGATGTAAGAGCACAAGGAGAGAGGCTGTGTCTAAGTTCCTTCTCCCACCAGTTTTATACCAGTGTCACTGAAATCAGTGGAATGACTGCTGACTTATAGTGTCAAATGAAACTAGTTATTAGGCCCACGGTCTCCACGTTTCAGACATATTAATGTAATAGATTTAATAGATTTAAGGGTTGGAATGGATCATCATGATCATCTAGTCTGACTACCTGAATAACACAGGCTGGAGAATTTACTATGTGATTCCCATCCAGCCTGCTTGAACCACAGCATATTTTTTTGGAAAGACATTCTGTCCTTGATTTTAAAACCTCCAAATACTGGAAAATTTACAGCATCCCTTGATAATCTGTTCCAGTGCCTCATTACCTTTACTCTTAGAACTTTCATCTTTTTTCCAGTTTAAACTTTGCTGACGTCAGTGTCTAGCCATTGGATCTTGTTATCTTGTTAGCTACAATAGAACAGTTTCAACAGGAGAGGCTGAGGGAGCCTCACATCAGAATATCCCATAGCCAACTGGTTAGAGTACTTGCCTGAGAGGTGGCGGAGCCTTGTTCAAATTCCTTCTTCCCATCAGGGAAGGGGGGAACTTGGAGGGGGAACTTGAGCTGAGGGTCTCCCACATCTCAGGTGACCACCCTAACCCACTGGGAGGTCTGCCATGGACTCCTCCTCCTGCTCTTTTGTGTGAATGTGCTTGATGGGCCTTATCTGGTAGGCTTGCTCAGAGGCTTCCTACTGAACTGGGCCCCACATGCAACTTTGGTGACTGAATGCCTATCTTCCCCAATTTGTGAATTGCTCTGTGGTTTAGGCATCCATGCCCCCAGAGTGGGGCAGCAGCACACATGGCCAGAGGTACTTGGGAAATTTTCCGGCCACCGCTTAGGTGCTGAGTGAGTTTAGGCATCACAGAGTTCAGCAGAAAGAAAAGGAGGACTTGTGGCACCTTAGAGACTAACCAATTTATTTGAGCATAAGCTTTCGTGAGCTACAGCTCACTTCATCGGATGCATACTGTGGAAAATACAGAAGATGTTTTTATACAGACAAACCATGACAAAATGGGTGTTTATCACTTCAAAAGGTTTTCTCTCCCCCCACCCCACTCTCCTGCTAGTAATAGCTTATCTAAAGTGATCACTCTCCTTACAATGTGTATGATAATCAAGGTGGGCCGTTTCCAGCACAAATCCAGGTTTTCTCCCCACGCCCCTCCCCCCCACACACAAACCCATTCTCCTGTTTTGTGAATATCAGTGGAGCCTAAAACTGGGATTTACATCCTAACTCAGAGGTTTAGGAACCTATGTACTTTTGTGAATCTAGGCCTTTGATCCTAGAAGCATTACTTTGCATTTGGCTCTGTTAAAATCCATGATTGTGCCCAACTTACCAAGTGATCCAGATCACTCTGTATTACTGACCTGTCCACATACAAAGCAATCTGGATTGCTTGGTGAGTTGTGTGTAATCAAACAAACATTCATGTGTTGTACATGACCCAAACAATAAAAGGCATTATTGGTTAAAGCCAACCAAGAACTCAACCCAGAAATGAACTGAAAGCAGTACAGACTCTGGATCACTGCTGTCATATGTTTCAGATGATCCACTCTATTAAGTAAAGGGACAGCTAAATTCTACATAGATGTGTATTTCTTGCTGGTACCTTCTGTCTTAAGACTATCAGCTCTTTGGGGCAAGAAATCTATGCCTGTTCTGCTTGGAAAGAGAATAATATGCAGTAGATGTTACTAGAAGTAAGAATTAATAATAGCTTGATCTTGCAGTGATCTTTAGGGTGGTCCCACGTAAAGGGAAAGCAATCATTCTTGTGACAAAGGCATGGATAAATGTAATAAGGGCCCTTATGAACAGAAAAAGTCACAGTTTCCAAGTCAAACAAAAGAAAACAACAAATAAAACTCTTGCAGGCATCCCAGCCTGCTTTGCTGTTGTGAAAGGGCTAACGGAACTGTTCTCCATAGTCATATTAACAGAATACAAATAACTCCACAGTGAACATAAATCAAATTATAGAATTAGGTAGGAATTATGAGTCTTTCATATTATAAATCAATGACTTAAGCCTGGCAAGCAAACAAATCAATTCAAATAAAAAAGCCACGGGCTTTTCCTCGGAGAACCTAACGAGCTGACCCACCTCATCTGATTAATTGTTTCCCAGTCCTAGCCTGCAGCCCAGATTCAGACAAGGGGATATCTCTCTTTATTCATAGTTTCTCTCCTATCCTCCTTCTGCAGCACTATGCTGCTTTCTTTTGGGTCTTTCCTTCGTCTTCCCTTTGTGGATCATTTTGTTCTATGATAGGGAAAGAACAGAAAATAGAAAAAGATGCCAGCCACCTTAGAACAGACAGGAAAGAAAAAGGTGAAAAATTCATACTAGTGTCTGTGGAGAAACAATTTTGAAGGGACAGTGGTGAGGGGATGTACAAAGGAGATAACAATTTATGGAACTCTTCTTTCCAGGACACTATAACAAGCTCTGTAATATCTGAAGCCAAAGCCCAGATCAGGTGCTTACTTTACTCTGGCTATATTTAAAAGGCCTCCCTGGACACCCTCAAATCCCCAGTCTTCTTTCTTTATTAATTTGGGCTTGAATAGGGACTGGGAGTGGCTGGCTCATCACAAAAGCAGCTTTGCCTCTCCTGGAATTGACACCTCCTCATCTATTATTGGGAGTGGACTACATCCACCCTGATCGAATTGGCCCTGTCAACACTGGTTCTCCACTTGTGAGGTAACTCCCTTCTCTTCATGTGTCATTATATAATGGCGGCATCTGTAATTTTCACTCTATGCATCTGAAGAAGTGGTTTTTTACCCACGAAAGCTTATGCCCAAATAAATCTGTTAGTCTTTAAGGTGCCTCCAGACTCCTTGTTGTTCTGGGGGATACAGACTAACATGGCTACTCCCTGATACTAGTCCTCTTTGTAACTCTATTACTCTATGTATACACACAATGCAAACATTCATTGATAGTATCTAGAATGCACATAAGGTGTGTTAGAAACTGTTTTGGGTTCCAAGTAACATATACACCCAAATACACAGGTCAGCTTTTACCAGGCTACCACAGTACAAGTAACTCAAATGTCTTATGTGGGTCAAATCCTGAATTCTTTACTCAGCTCTTATCAGACAGACTTGATCAAACTCTCACTGTAGTAAAGGGCCACCGGATATGGCCTTTTATGAAGACCACCCATAGTGACAGTATAAATGTATATTTTATGCTGTCCAGATTAGAATGCATTACTGTTAAATGCATGGAGGCCAAGCACTGACACTTCTGTCATTCGTAACAACAGCGAAGAGCTGTAACTTGAGGCCCTTAAAGACTGCATACTACCCTTAATCATGAGTAAAGCAATTATGATGTCCTGTCCATAGTGATGGGTGTTTTGTTATTAGGAAGGGAGTTAATATGCTAATGAGACGATGTAAAGTTAGCATGAGAATGCAAATGTTTGGGTCAAACTTCTGAACATGTGAACTAGATGTTTCCAGAAGCATTGGCAGACTCTGAATGATCTATGTGGTGCATCTAGTTAAAGTCCCTTCTCTAATGAAAAACTGAGTCTTCCTGAGGCATAATTTAAATTGGGTAATTACATTCTGCCAACTTTAAATGCCTCCTGTAGTGCCCATTAGATAGGTTCACTTTTTCTCCTAAAAATACGACAAACAAACCCCATTGTTGCAGGCCCAGAATGCCTACTATGTTCCATCCAGACATGATTTCTGTATATATAGTCTACAAAACTCTTTCAAGACCAAACATGTTATATTAAAATGCAGTTGTTATTATCATTAGTACTGGTTACAAAAACTGAACTCTTCAAGAAATTTTAAACAGCAAGTATCCACAATGCTCATGAAGATATATAAACATTAACACAGTTTTGTTATTTTTTGTTGTTTTTTAATAACTAATATCTATTCATCAAGTAAAAAAACATGCTTTAAATCTTCATAAAGAACTCTACTTAAGGAGGAGATGTTAATAAGTAATCAAACAAAGAGCTCTGTTATAGAGATTAAATGCTCCCGTGTCTAAGTACAAAGTTCATGTTGCAAAGTGCAGCTGTTACTCTGCTCATAACCTTACAGCACCTTTAGAACCCTGGTTCAAAGTCTGTCTGTCTGCTTTCCTGTTACCAAGCTGACTAGGGCAAAGTCCAGGCCAGGTTCAAAGTTCAGTGTCTGAAGGCTTGCTGATTGTGTCTTTTGTGCAGAACTGACAAGTTTTAGATAAGCCATGAGCTGCTTATTTAAGATTATTAGTGCAAACAACTGAAAAGCTCCTATCTTATGTTCTTATACTTAAGGTTTGGTTACAGGAGTTAAATTTAAATGGGGCCACTTACTAATTTCAAAAAATATGCACATTATAATTGAGACTTTAAATAATATAGCCTACTTTAAATAATGCCTTTAAGGAATAGACCAGTAAAATAACACCTACGGGGAAATAAAGCCCATTTTAAATAAATCTCATTAGGGGAAAAATGAGCTAAAAGGATTAATTCTCTGTATGCAAAGAGATAGATTAGCACTGAAAGCTGACCTGTGAAAAATGGAGATGATCATTTATATGTTTTGTTTGTACCATAATAAAATGTGCTTTCATTTGTTAAACAAGACGGGGGTTGGAGGGTACATCAAGATACACTAATTTCTTACTTTCTTTTCTCCTTACAAGGCTTTGAATGGAGCTGACACCATGTGTCTGTTTGAGGAGGGCTGAATATAACTCCCTCCAAAGTCTGTCAGTGCTTCTGCTTTAACTGGCCAGTGGGGATCTGTGGCAACAGCAAAGACCATTCCACCACGTACTGGCTGTGAGCACGCTGCTTTTCTAGAGAGAGGACAAAGATTGATCCTCAGTCCAAATTTTGTGTGTGGCAGTTCCTTGTCACTACCACTGTCAGGGCGGTATAGTAAAATGCACACCATAAAACAATAAAGCCCTGAGAAATGAAACCCTAGTAAACAAAATGGTTATATTGATATATCTATTAGCAAATATATCTATTTCGCAAAATGAAAAGGAGTACTTGTGGCACCCTAGAGACTAACACATTTATTTGTTACTGTATGTGTTTGTGTATTCAATGCAAGCAGTCTTGTTAAATGGAAATGGCAGTGTTTATCAAAGGCTGCATAGCTCATATTTACTTTTAAAAACGTAACAAATACCTGTGAAGATCCAGTGTTTTCATGGCAGCTGCTGGCTCAGAGTTTCCTTCATGGTGGCTGCCATCTTTCCTGTCAAGGTACTGTTAAGAACTGAGATAGACAGAGACTCTCACATTGATTTCATATGGAAAAATGCTCCAACTTGAACCCATTTTAAAGTATACATTTTAACTTATGTTTAATTCTTCCATGTGGGTGTAAGTAGATTTGGTTGTTTAAAACTAGCTTTTTCTCTTTTTCTTCATAAGCAGGTGGAATCTATGAACAAGTTTGCCCTGTTCACTGATAGAACCCACGACCAGACCCCCAGGAAAACAGAGTTCCCCAGGAGCAAGGAGCACAGACTGCCAACAGCCCAACCAGGGACCCAGAATTGGGAGGCAAAGATCTAAATGTGGGTAAGGACAGCCAAAGTGGCAGTCCTGGTCAGAATTTAGAGCTATGCTTCCACTGGTAAAACTCCTGAAACAAGGCAGGAGCAGCACTACTCCCTGCCCTCCTCTGAGGCTAATCCCCTCTCTAGGGAGCAGTTTGGGTGCAGGGTGTGCACACAGAGATCTGAGAAAGCTGTACATCAAAGATACAACTTTTCTTGAGGACTTGTGTTCTTATGAAGAATTTTCCTTACCTGCACTTCCTCCCTCTCTCTCACACCTCTTCAAGGGCAAGGCCAGGAAAGAAGCTTCCCATCCAGCCAGCATCTCTCCCGATACTTTAATTCAAACGTCTCATTGACAATAACGAAGGAAGTTTCTCTGGCAGGAGTACTGAAAACTAACAAACAAGATTAGTACAAAATAGGATTGGCACACTGAAGTGAAGTAGCTTGTTCTATTACTCTTCTTGGGCATGGCTAAACTTGCAGATGTAGAGCACTGTGAGTTAAACCCGCCTTCATAGAGGCAGCAGGGAAAGCGCTGCAGTCTATCCACACTGACAGCTGACAGCACACTGGCGTGGCCACATTTGTGGCACTTGCAGTAGCATTGGGAGCGGTGCATTATGGGCAGCTATCCCAGCATGCAAGTGACTGCAACGTGCTTTTCAAATGGGGGTGGGGTGGGGTGGAGTGTGACAGGGAGTGTGTTGCGTGTATGTGGGGGGAGAGAGAGTGGGCTTTTGTGGTGCTGAGAGTGTGTCAGCATGCTGTCTTGTAAGTTCAGACTCCCTTTCTCCCCCCGCCTCTCACTCACTCAAAGCAAACAGTAAATGTTTGCTTTTTCTTGGAGCTGATAAGCACTGGGCTGTCAGAAATGGAGCTTTGAAAGGGCATTTCTGCATTCCTGCAGCCAATTTCACAACAATGACACGAGTGGCCACTTGACTTAAGGGAATTATAGGACATTTCCGGAGGCTGATCAGAGCGCAGTAAAGCAACAACACCTCGTTCACACTGGCGCCGTGGCTCTCCAGTGGGGGTGCAGCAAACATTATTCCACTCGCCGAGGTGGAGTACCAGCAGCGCTGTAGCCGCAGAGTCAGAGCACTCTACGTGCCTTGCCAATGTGGACGGGTAGTGAGCTAGTGCACCTGGGGCTCCATTATTGCGCTGTAACTTGCAAATGTACCCAAGTCCTTTGCTTGAGAAATCTTCTTTGTTGTTTTCAGTAAGATTTTCAAATTTGACCTCACCCATACCCCATACTGGAATTGGAGGGATAGACAGAGAGTATGGGCTTGTCTACAGAGACTTCTTTTGCCTTTTTAACTATGCTGGTATAGTTAAAGCAACACTGTTCCCCTCGCCCCCTCCAGAATGAATGTAGTTTTATTGGTAGAGAGGTGCTTATACTGGTATAGCTTATTACAGTTTGGGAAATTAAATACCTTATCCTGGTATAAGGCCCCTTTACATCTGTATAGTTGTGTATTCACTTGGGCATTTACCTGATATAACTATGTTGGCAAAAATCACTCTCCTAACCAAAATAATTATACTGATAAAACTTTAAGTGTAGACTAGGCTTTAGTGTGATAAAGTGGGAGTAATAAATCGGAGTAAAAGAGGCATATTATCTATATTTACTTACAATAGTGGATAACATTTTGTCTTTCAGTAAAAAAAAAAAGTTAATTTAAACAAAATGATATTTACACACAAACACTTTCATCCATGCATATACATACTTTTAAAACATATATTAAAATGTATCTAAAAGGAACATTCATATTTCAATGCTTTCCCCCAAATTAATGGAAGAGAGATTGTCTCCACTAGAGTTAGTCAGTTCCCAGGGAAGATGGTAGCTCTTTTTCCAAGATAATAAATTAAGATGCAACTGCCTATTGTGATGGGGCAAGGCCAGATGGCTATAGAAAAATAGTGGGAGATAGATATATTAGCTCCAGGCTAAACAAATCCCTGGTACTAGGTTAAGTGAAATGGAAGACACCTGGGGCCAATTAAGAACTTTCCAGAAGGCAAGGAAAATGCTAGGTTGATTGGGATACCTGAAGCCAATCAGGGGCTGGCTGAAGCTAGTTAAAAGCCTCCCAGCCAGTCAGGTGGGTGTGCATGTCAGGAGCTGTGGGAGGAAGTTGTGCTGTTGGAGAGGCTGAGTAGTACACACCATATCAGGCACAAGGAAGGAGGCCCTGAGGTAAGGGTGAAGTGGAGCTTGAGGAAGTGAGGGCTGCTGTGGGGGAAGTAGCCCAGGGAATTGTACATGTCATGTTTCTAAAAGGTCAGCTACCATAGCTGATACTATTAAGGTCCCTGGGCTGGAGCCTGGAGTAGAGGGTGGGCTCGGGCTCCCCTCCAGCCCCCCGCCACCTTTGCCCACTGATTCGTCACTGAGACTGGGAGACAACAGAAACTGTGCAAGGAAGGATAACTTCTCCTCACCTCCCTTGCTGGCTTATGATGAAAATGGCTCAGTAGACTGTGACCCTTGTCTCTAGAGAAAGAAGGGTTACGTGGAGGGTCACAGTGAGCCTCTGAGGCTAGCGAAATCTGCCAGGAAATGTGGAACCCACGGAGGCAAGGACAGAGCTTTGTCACACTATCCACAAGCAGGATTGTGACCTGAATATCTGATTTTTAATCCACATAATCAGAGGTCAGGTTTTCCCATTTTGCACTAGGTATTACAGTGTAATTTGACACGGCAGATTTTTATGACCAACGCCCTGATCCTGCAAAGAGATGCACTAGCATGGAACCTTTGCTCCTGCAGTGATCTTTTGACTACAACCAGACTCCATGCAGATGAATCCATATGCAGGAGCAGGGCCTTAGTTTGCAATACTTATGGAGATAGCACCTCATATTAAAGATGTAGCTTTCATAATAATCTTACTATGGAGACAATGGTTGCAGCACCATAGTTAAGGTTGAGTCAGAAGGTTTCAGTGTTCTCAGAGCTTTAAAACTATGGTTTCTAAAAACCTCAGTGTAATGGCAAAAACCAAAATGTAGAATCTAAACCTTGAGCAATATTTGAATATTTCATGGTGCTTTGATGAAAAACTGAATTGATACAGAGAGAATGATGAGAGTTCTAAAATCACCACATTTGGCAATTTTTCACAGGCTAGTCATCATCTTTGTGTGTCTGCCCTTTAATATTCTGGAATCCATCCTTTGTCTACAATGATGTTTCTCATGTGCTAATTGAGTTCATATCAGTTATGATTAGGTAGTATTTATCAACAGAACATTTGATAACTATGTAGCCATAACTTAATATTTGTGTGTCAAGCTCACCTGATGCATTAGATGACTGATCTACTGAAGTGAAGATAACCATCAAAGAGACAAAGAGAGACTTCAATAATAGTTCTAGCATTGTTGCTGTAACCATGTCAGTCCAAGGATATTAGAGAGAAAAGGCGGGTGAGGTAATATCTTTTATTGGACCAATTTCTGTTGGTGAAAAAGACCATAAAAAGTAGTTCTTGTTTGCTAATATTTCCTTGCTTACGTGGATTGAGTTTAGACTCTTAATGCTATCTTAATGT
The DNA here is from genome assembly GCF_965140235.1 of Caretta caretta. Lineage (NCBI taxonomy): Eukaryota > Metazoa > Chordata > Testudines > Cheloniidae > Caretta > Caretta caretta. The sequence goes on from NC_134206.1 coordinate 177,468,244, forward strand.
AAGACTTTTCTGTGTGTTTGAAATTCCTATGAATATGTAATTTTTTATGTTGAGTGTATTCTTAGATCAAAAATAGTGTAGGAAAAACTGTGGTACACCTAATTTCTCCATTGTAGATGTTTACTCTCTGTGCAAAATTTGAACCATAGTTCTTTGTTATTTATATGAAAAATGAGTCGTTCCCTGTATGGACAGAATGAGAACAAAAAGGGAAAAATTAGGTGCACTGTGATTTTGTCAGTTTGAGAAGCTGTAGGGACTCAACTCTGTTACTGTGGCTAAAATTATATTTGCTTGAGTAGAATGTGTATTGTACATAAAAGTTTATAAAGAATACATTTGAATTTAAAAAGGACTTAATATGACTTTATTCAAGTCAATCTCATATAGCACATAAGGTTAAATAATGTAATGTTAATGATGATAAACTATTTCATGTATTAGGTACACCTTGCTGAATGAGTGGGGGCACGATATAACACTTTGTTATCATAAGTAAGTAACATAACAAAAAAGACTTTTAAAAAGCAACTTGGTTTAAGTATAACCGGGTTGATTTGAACAGAACTGATCTGAAACCCAAGTGTTAGGTCAATGAGGTTTTGGTTTGTTTTTCAAAGTATCTATCCAATATTTGAAGCATGTGTTGTGTGCCTGGAATTTTGGCCTAAAATCTATGTTTTGTATGTGAGTAGATTTCTGTAGTCTGGAATATTATACTGATACAGGGCCAGACTGCTGTACCTTCACAGTACCTTATACCTCAAATAGTACCATTGAGATCAATAGTGGGGACTAGGGTATGGATGAATATGAGCTGGTTGAGGCTCAGTCTGGACAAGATAGATGTGATGCTGGGAGAAACATCTAGAAGAGATAGCAAAGATTATTTCTATCTCTAAATTTGAGGGTGTTCACCTGCCACTGGTAATCTGAGTTTATCACGGGTAGCCAACTGCTATGTTTCGAAGATCAAGTGGCAGTGATCAAAAAGGTATTTTACTCTTTACACCTTGCCAGATGATATGGCCTTTTGTTTTCATTGTAGATCTTGCTACCATCATCATTGCCTTTGTCAATTCAAGACAAGACAATTGCCATGAGTTCTAGATGGGGCTACATCTTAAAACTATTTGGAACCTGGAACTGGCACAGACTTCAGCCATCTCCTTGGTAAGTGGGAGTTCTTATGGAGATGGTACAAGGGATGAGCTGATTATAATACATTTTATTTTTGTAATTTTAAATAATTGGCAGAGTGCTCGGAGCCTGTGTATGGATGCTTTTAAAAAATATCAAAGTTTGGCCCACAGTACAGATGGAATTTAGAATAGAAGAGACTGTTTCTTCTTTTTTCACGTGAATATGCCTTATTCAGATAACTACAAATTTTAAAATGCACTGACCAAGATTAGATAGACTATTGCTTTCACTTTATTAGTCTCTATGGACCTAATCCTCCAAACACTGATGAGCATAAGTAACTCTGTTTCTGAGTTTTATCTGATTGAACTGAATGGTAACTCATGTGAGTAAAGGTACGTGTGTGTGTGTGTGTGTGCAGGACTGAGACCTAAGCTCTACAAGAAATAGCAGGGATCTGTCTGATACTATTTGTTTACCCCCTTTCAATACAGTAATGGGGTGTTTTGATTTTTTGTTTGGTTTTTAAGTTTTATTGTTGTTTCTGAACTCTGAATCTATTTGGATTTCTGGGCCTGCTGAGGGGTACACTGAAGAACTAAATGATGGCTGACTTGGCAACAGCAAAAAAAGGACATTTACTCAAATGCAATAAAGATAAGCAATAAGTTTCTGTGATGCATATAGTATATACCATGCTCTCTTGCCTGTTCTTTCTTCTCTCAGCAAAAACCCAACAACAGAGGAAAGAAAGAAAAAAAAGCACACGCAGCAATTTACCAAATTATTCATCCAGCTCACTTCCATCAAAATGTTCTAATATAGGCAGAGATATAATCCCAAAAACTTGGTGCATCCTTTCAGACCTACTTTTTAATTGTGGTGTTGGTGGCAGAGGGAAGATGATGACAAAGGGGCCTGATCTTGCAGTCCTTGCACATCTCCACCTCCCACTGAACTCACTTGGGGTTCTTTGTATGTGCAAACAGTACAGGATTGGGCCCACCATGTTTAAACCTTTACATTTTCCCAGATAAGTTTAGCAGATTCTACTGAGTCAGCATCAAACAGACAAGAAAGTAATGTGTGTCTAAATTCGCATTCTTTAAATAATAATGGTAACTATAAATAATAATGGTAATAATAATAAAGGGCAACAGATAGTGTTCAAATTTAAACTTCTTGTCCTCACCTGCAAGACCCTTCACAGCTCTGTGTCTCCCTATTTATATTCTCTCATCTCCAGTCACATGGGGCCCCCCCTTTTCATTCTTTTTTTACTGTCAATTTTAATGGCAGCAAAGTTACATTAACAGTGTCTGCTGCTGAAAATCCTACCCTACATTTATAATGCACCCGCTTCTGCAGTGGAGAGTTGGCACCAACCAGCACAATGAAAAGCAGTGCGTGTGTAGAGGGGGTAGAACTTTAGCCAAATAAACCAAGACAAACCTCTTTTCTTGCAAAAAGTGCCAGGGGATTGTTAATGATCAGACGGAGTAGAGAGGACCTTGGTTTTTAAAGCCCGCATCTGAAAAACCCTTGTGCAGTAAATTGAAGCAAACTGTAGTGAGGGTAGTAATATTTTTATGCTAATAAATGTGTCATAAGTAATTCATCAACAAGAAGGTTGAATATAGTCTGAAGGAAGTCAGATAATATTTTCCTTTCACATATAAATCGGCTGAAGTCAGAGCAAAAATCTTATTAAAGATTTATCAGGGTTTTTTTTGGAGGGTGTGTGGAAGAGATATCTGTATATTTAAATTTTATAATGCACCCATCTCTGTGGTATCTGAGTTAGCCTGTGCCATTTAGAATACAGCCCATGGTAAGAGGAGGTACAGGGGCACGCTGCCATCCGGGGAGCATCAGAAGGCACTCTGCCTCAGGGAGGTACAGTACTTACTAGAGCACTACTACACTCTATTGCTCTAATAAGATCAGCCAGTCTTGGTGGCTAATGTGAAGGTGGATGGAGCCATGGCCATGCTTCCTCCTTTTCCCCCCATGCATCTCTGGAGAAACAGGCAGTCCCTGTCCTTCACAGCATGCAGGAACTAGAATTCTGTCTGGCTCTTGCATAGGGCACATAAGAAGGGAGAACGCTTCCCCTGCTCACTGTGCACCTACATAATGGCCAGGCGGTCTCTGGCCTTCACACCCACTTTTGGTTGAAATCCTGTCCCCATTGACCTCAGTGGCAAAACTTCCAATTACACCAATGGGGCCAGAATTTCACCCTTTAATTTTTTGTTTCCAACCTCAGGAGCTACTGCAAATAACCTTCATCCTCTTCTGCTGTGTGCATCCAATAGTGTGGGTTAAAGTCCAGACTGACAATTTGGCACTGCTGTGCATAATTATACCATGAAACAGTCATCCAAAGGTCAGTGACTTGCCATAATTCTAGAAGTCTGAGCTGAGTGGAAAATAGATTTATTTGTTTTAATTTATTCTTGCTTTTAACAGATTTTGAAGGGGTGAGTTAGTAACCAAACCATTTTTATTTAAAAGTTGTTTCTTTGAATGTAGTGCTCATTAAAGATGCCAGATCAGCAACAGAGGATATGGAAGCCTTCTGTTTATCCATACGACAGGTACAGTACAGACAGGCATGTAGCCTTATACTTACAATATGACTTGGTGGTGAGGGATGGGGAAAATGGCTCATTTTCCATATCCATCTTGGAAAACTCTACTGCAACTGCCAATATTCTGAGCAAGTCTGGCATCTTGTATTTGCATGTTATTTGATTACATCTTTTTACATATGCGCAACTCTTTCTTATCCCAGGAGCTTTGTACAGTACAGCCTTTCCCACTCAGTCTGAGGTCCTCAGTGGAGTATTCTTGTCAGTTTACATTCTCCTCAAAACCATGTCTCTCAGAGTGATGGAACAGGGCTCCCTTCAAAACCCAGTTAGCTGATACTGCTACAAGACTGGCCACTGGCGTTGATACAGAAATGTGACACAATCTTTTAACCCAGAAACTGAGTGTGTGACCTCCAAAAACATTCTCTATCTCAGCTAATCTGGGAAGTGAAAAACTCAACCAAGTTCTCTCCCGTAGGAGCGCAAACTCCAGCCACAGGGCCATCAGGTCAGTTTTAATATTTTATTCTTTCATTTGGTCAATAATAAAATAACAAATGAGGTATGGACAGGCATACACCATCTGCAATACAAATGCTAATTTCTTAGTGCCAATACTTTTTGTGATGATTGTCAGAGATTTCTTTGTTTTCTGGACTTATTAACATTTTCCTTGATCACAACATATGACTTCTCCTTTATATTAGTTAAGTTGTGCATAATGGCATGTCTTCCATTGGGGAGATTATAGGTATATTTCAGCCTGAGCAGTGGATGAACAGATCTGTCAGTGTGTATAGAAATTTAAAAGTGCTGGCTACTCACCCAATGAGCTGTGCAGGTAAATACGATAATACTGGATGATTATGAACTTCCTTTTCAGAGGGTAAGCCATAAACATTACAGATGTACTATACACTTAGTCTCTTTTTTCCTCTTTAGGTTTATAATGACATTTCCCTACATGTGAAATAAAGACTATACAACATGCACTAACATCCAGAAAATAAAGTCAGTTGTCCTGTGGCTGAAACACACTAAACACAAAATAATAAGATTTAAAGTTAGAAGATATGAGCATAAAGGAAGTCATTGCAAGAAGAAAAAGTCTGAACTCAGGTGTGAAATGTATGTGAGAGGTTAGGTGGGGAAAGGGTCAGATTGCCTGGGCAGAAGATAATTGATGGACCAAAGGGTGTGAGGCCACATTCTAAAATAAGCAGCTGATAATTATTCAAACAGCTAGAGGATGATAGAGAACCGGATAGTGATATGGGTTTGGGAAGAAATAAGATTGTTAAACAAAATGAAAAAGAAAATAGAAAAATAACAGGATCTACTTATTCTACTTTAATTTCCTTATTAAATTATTGCTCATGAAGAATTTCATGATAAAGAAATTCAGGTCAGTATTAAAGGAGATTCACAGAGTTATTTGTTGAAAGACACAGTAATGTGCATAGTACACTCATGATAGACCTTAGGTGTCAAGACATCACTTTTCCCAATTGTTTTCCAATCTGCCATACTTCTGTTTCAAAACATATAAGTGATGACTGTCAATTCAGGAGGAAATGAAGAGTATTCCTAAACATGCATTAGAAGTTTCATAGAATCAGAGAAACGTAGGACTGGAAGGGACTTTGATAATTCATCTAGTCCAGTCCTCTGCACAGAGGCAGGACTAAATATTATCTAGAGCAGTGTTTCTCAACTTTTTTGATACTAGGGACTGGCTTGCTGCCTTCCTTGTTTAAACTGTTCTTAAAAACCTCTACTGACAGAAATTCCACAATCTCCCTAGGTAACTTGTTCCAGTGCTTAACCACCCTGACGGGAAGTTTTCTTCCTACTGTCTAACCTAAATCTCCCTTGCCAAAACTTAAGCCCATTGCTTCTTGTCCTGTCTGCAGTGGTTAAGGAGAACAATGATCCTTATAATCTTTTATGTACTTAAAAACGGTTATCATGTCCCCTCTTAGTCTTCTCTTCTCCAGACTAAACAAACCCATTTTTTCAATCTTTCCTTGGAGGTCATGTTTTCTAGATCTTTAATTATTGTTGTTGCTCTCCTCTGGACTTTCTCTAATTTGTCCACATCTTTCCCAAAGTGTGGTACCCAAAACTTGATACAGTACTCTAACTGAGGCCTTATCATTGTGAGTAGAGTGGAAGAATTATTTCTCCTGTCTTGCTTACAGCACTCCAGCTAATACATCACAGAGTGATATTCACTTTTTTTGCAACACTATTTCATTGTTGATGCATATTTAGTTTGTGATCCACTATAACCCCCAGATCCTTTTCTGCAGTGCTTCTTCCTAGGCAGTCATTTCTATTGTGTGTGTGTGTGTGTGTAACTGATTATTCCTTCTGAAGTGAAGTACTTTGCATTTGTCCTTATTGCATTTCATCCTGTTTATATCAGACCATTTTCTCCAGTTTCTCAAGAACATTTTGAATTCTAATCCTGTCCTCCAAAGGACTTGCAACCTCTCCCAGCTTGATATCATCCACAGACTTCATAAGTGTACTCTATGTCCTTATACAAATCATTGATGAAGCTATTGAATAGAAGCAGATGAAGGACAGATCCCTGCAGGACCGCACTCGATATGTCCTTCCAGCTTGATCATGAACCATTGATAACTACTTGAGTACAATAAATTTGTTACAGCCTGAAAGGGAACGACAACGTCACTTCATGTGACCATCTTCTGGGGAACTAGATATGTGGAGCTTCCCATTTTAGGGCTTAATGCAAGAGCCATTGATGTCAAAGGGCTTTAGCTCTGGCCTTTATAGAATTGTGCAAACATGCTTGCAAAATATCGCTCTCTTTTTACTGGCAGTGTCTCTTACTGGAGAACCCTCATGGGCTCATTTAAGATACTCTCCCATCCTTTGAACGAGACTAGCCCTGAATGGGGATGTTTCTAGGATTCCTCTAACAATGATCAGATGTGACTCCATATAGGGTCATTGTTAGACCCTGATCATTTTTAGAGGAATCCTAGAAACATCCCCATTCAGGGCTGATATAGCTATATATCAACTGATACAGATATTGGAAAAGGAAGTAAAGTATATTGCTGGGGCACTTTTCTCCCAGATCTGTCATGTATATAAATATCATTTCATCACTGTTTACTCAGACATCATTTAAGAGAAAGATATATTGAAATACTTAAAAAAAAAAACAGACTCAGATAATTTGGCATTTCATCAAAATGCTCCAATTTTAGAACTAGGATTCCATAGAAGAGGAGAGCCAAATTCTGACACCATTACTCAAGCTGAGCATCACCTAACTGCACCAAAAGCCTCACTGAAGTGACTGGAACTTTTGGGAAGTGAAATCCATGCAATATGACTAAGGGTATGCTGATTATTTGGCACTCGCAACTCAGGCCCATAGCTTTAAAGAACTTAAAGTGACCCTTACATCTGACCTTAAGATCATAGAGGAGTACTTCCAAAAGTGGTGGCTGAGACAAAATCCCAGCATATTGGTAGCCTTTACTTTCCACCTTGATAACAGAATCGCACAAAAACACTGGCGAGTTTTTCTGTGAAACTGCATTCTGACCCAAACCAGCATATCTCGGTGTCATTCTTGACTGCACACTGACCTTTCATGATCAGCTCAAGAAAGTAGCCTCTAAATCCAACACTCATATCAACATTATTCAAAAGTTAGCAGGAACAAGCTGGGGATTAACTGCCTCAGTGCTACTAACATTGGCCTTGGCCCTGATGTACTCAGTTGCGGAGTACTGTGCATTGGTGTAGACAAGAAGCTATCGTACCCAACCTGTGGATAGACAGCTGAATCAGACCATGACCAGGGACAGTGCCAGCCTCTTCCTGGTGGGGGGCTGAGGTGACCTAGAAAGAAATTTGGGAGGCTGCACCTCCCTACCAATGAGGTACCGCCCCTCTCCATGTCCCCACCCCTGCTCCTCCTAAATTCTGGCCCCACCTTCTCCTCACCCCCTTCCCCCCCCGAAGTCTTGCCCCCGGCCGTGGCTGTTCCTCAGCTCCCCACTGCCCTTTGTCTGCTTGCCATTGGTAACACCCACCAGGGCGGGGGGACCTGACTCTGGGGCCAGCAGAGCCCTTGGGGAGCAGCGACCGCCAGGGGCGGGGCCCAGAAGCCCAGGCCAGAGTAGGTCAGTGGGGAGCCCTGCACTCTCCACCTGTCCTGAGCAGTGTATCCTGGCAGGCAAGGACGTGGGCTGGGGTGCTCTCGGGCCCTCTGTCCCCTCGCCCAGGCTTATTCCTGAACTGCTGCTGATGGCAGTGATCCCACCTTCAGAGCTGGGTGTCTGGCCAGCAGCTGCCGCTTTCTCCACTCTGCCTTCAGAACTGGACAGCTGGACAGCAGTGGCAGCTATGGGGCGGGGGGGGGGAGGAGGGCTAAGACAAATTTTGCGTTGATTACAGCCCCTGCAAGCTCCCACTAGCGCCACCTCTGCACATGACCACCTCATGTCTCTGGATCTGGCCAGGGAATGGAAAAGTGTCTGGACCTCATCTACCATTCCAAACAAGAACATTATTATTGAGTCAACAAGCCACCCTCCTGGTTTCAACCTGCCATGCAGACTTTGGACCCCATTGAACCACATCATGGAAGATACAGCTACTTGATGCTGAAGAGGAAAATTTTCATGCAACTATGATGAAAACATCCAAACCATTGAACACTTCATAATGCAGTGCCCCAAATATGGATTCAAGGGTGAATTGGATGATATCCACAATATCACAGAGAAGGCCTTGAAATAGCTTATGGACCTACCACAACATTTATAGAATGTTGCTCTGCAGATGCCATATGCACATGTGAGAGAGAGTAAGGGTATCAGAATCTGGTCCCTAGAAATTAAAGAAAGAGGAAATGCAAGTCAGAAAGTCAGTCCCTTGCTAGAAGAATTGTTTCCTTCATTATAAGCCAAATTCTGATAGGTACGACCAAAAATGAGTAAACATAACTAAACAAATAGTCCTACTGACTACTCAGGGTAAGGTACGTCTAGTGAGAGTAAAGGAATCAGAATCTAGCCCTTTATTTGCTAGTGTTCGATGCACTCTAACTTTAGAGTTCTCAAGCAATGGAGCTTCTCTTACTTTCCTTCAGAGATTATTTTTTATACACTAATAGCTCTCTCCCTCTCTGTTTGAGGTAGTTTTTCTTGATATATTTCTCTCTCTTAAATCTTCTCCTTTACTTCTAGATATATCACCTTCTCCCACTCTGTAAGTAATCCTTCTCATTCCTTGCTGTTTACCCCTTAAGGCAATTCTCATGCCACCTACATGTACTTAGCTGGTACACAGCCAAACTATATATATTTAGCTGTTTTAATTTTACCTCGTAAATCAATCACTGGTTCTAAATCAGTTTGATTTTTTCTTAAAGCATCATTCAACATAAAAGCTGCATTAATTATGTGGTTTTAATGTATAAAAATGTTACATAATTAATTTTACTTTGAAAATTGTACAACTATGATTTTCTATAGTAGTAGATACAAGATGACAGCATTAATCAAAGCGCTGTTACTCTGAATTGCCACCAGTAAAGCAATGGGCTCTTAAATGTGCAATTATTATAGAAAGAAACTGTATTCCTTGAGCAGATTTATTCTTTTATCAAATACTTTTTCAAAAGTTTTCACTTTGTTTTGCATTGCTTCACATTAATGGTAAAAAGCAAACTAAATTCATTCACTAAAATAATTAATGTAAAGGGACACCATAAAGCATTTTTAAAAATAATTTTTTTTGTTTTGTTTTTCACTGTAATAATCTTTATAAAGTTTCAAAATTAGTCTCTCTACTGATTTAGCCCTTTTTCTGTTGGCAAGACACCCTTCTTTTCTTCCTGGGATTGGTGCAGAAATGGAATTAGTAGCAGAACCTAGAAGAAAATGGAATTTTCTTGTTCTGCATCAATCCCATTTTCTTCTAGGTTCTGCTACTAATTCCATTTTTGCACCAATCCCAATCCCACTTTACTGTAGGCATATCTACACTTATCTCCGGAGGGATCAATCCAGTGGGGGTTGATTTATCATGTCTAGTGAAGCACCAAGTTCTGACCACCAAGCACTCTCCTGTCGACTCTGGAACTCCACCAGAGCGAGAAGCGTTGGCAGAGCCGATGTTATTTGTAATTCAAGTAGCTGAAGTTGCGTAATTTAGATCGATCCGTGCCCCCCTCAGGGTAGACCAGGCCTGAGTCTAGAGACAAGACAGAAAAAAAGGGAGAAGAAAAGGCTGAGGAAAAGTTCTCCTGAGTTCTAGTCCAATGCCTTACCTGCAAAACAATGCTTTTTCCCTAATCTGTTTTTATCCTCTTATCCATTTAATCTATCCACTCATATCTGTTTTTGAGAAAATTCAGCACTGCAAATTTTCTATTGTAAACATATACTATGTTTAACTAGGAGCACTATGCGTAAGTCAGTGAGTGGGATTTACTGAAAGTTAAAATAGTGAACATTACTATTAGGAATGCAACTATCATTTTATACAATGGTGTTTGTAGCTGTGTCAGTTCCAGGATATTAGAGTGAGGTAATATCTTTTACTGGACCAACTTCTGTTGGTGAAAGAGTCAAGCTTTTTCAAGCTTACACTGAGCTCTTCTTCAGGTCTGCAAAACTTATTCAGAGTGTCACAGCTAAATACAAGAATGAACAGATTGTTTAGCATAAGTAATTAACACATATTTCAAGGGACTATTCAAGGTGAAATGGTTCATTAACACGTAGATACCACAGAATATGCTCATAGGAGAAAGTCCTGGATATATACCTTAATATACTCGAAACCGCCTTTGCTAAAGAAGGACACTTCACCAAAGAAGTTGATCATATCATGGTACAGGCCACCCAAATACCTTAAGTGAATCTGCTTCAATACAGAAATAAACCCCCCCCTCTGACTTCACACCTCTAGTTGTCACCTACCATCCCACACTGGAACGCATATGGGCCATTATCCAACAACTAACTCTATACTCGATGGGGACCTCAACCTGAAAAAAATATTTTCTGAACCCCTCTTCTGGCCTTCAGACAACCCCACACAACCTCTCCAAGCTCATCATCAGAAGCAAGCTCCCCACAGACCAGGACACACCATAGGCACCGACTTTCTAATGTGCCTGGGGTGCTCCCCCTAGCTCTGTCCCAGGTCCCGCTCCTACTGCACCCCTTCCCCCAAGGCCCCACCGCTGCCTCTTCCTACCTCCTTCCACCCCCTTTTCCCCCAGTGTCTTCTGCATGTCGCAGAACAGCTGATCCACAGCAAGTGGCAGGTGCTCGGGGGGCAGGGGGAGGCACTGATGGGGGGCTGTCAGTGGGTGCTAAGCATTTTTTTTCCATGGGTGCAGATGCAAAACTTGCTGGCATATTTCCACTGCTACAGTGATCAACACCCCTATTACACAACTTTCAAGGTCCCTGGGTCCTACACATGCCTATCACAATCTGTGCACTAATTGCCCCAATAGCAACTATGTGGTGAAACCAGACAATCACTACACCCTCAAATGAACTCACACAGAAAATGATAAACACAAAAATACCCTGTCACCTGTGGGTGAACACTTTTCACAAAATGATCACTCTATATCTGATCTATAAGTACTCATTCTCATGACACTTTCAAAAGACGAGCCTGGCATCTTAAATTCATAACTTTTCAGTCCATGATTTTTACTTTCTAGCATAAAGACACTGGATTTATGATTTATTATAACAAGCTATAACTTACTAACACCCCCCCCCACACACACACACACACCCCCACACACACTCCTGAGCTGTTTCTCCCTCCTCTTTAGTCCTTATGACTGAAGGGGCATTAATGAGCCACTTCACCTTGAACAGTCCCTTGAAATATGTGTTAACTACTCAAGTTAAACAATCTGTTCTACCTTGTATTTAGATGTGACACTCTGAGCATGGCTATGGCTACACTACAGCCTATGTCGGCAAAACTGGTGTCGCTCAGTGGTGTGACTATTCCACCCCTCAGAGTGGCATAAACGTTACACTAATATAAGCCCCGCTTGTCGGTGGGAGAGCTTCTCCCACCAACACAGCTTCTGCTACTAGCAGAGATGGTTTTATTATACTGACGGGAGAGCTCTCTCCAATCGGCACAGATTGTCTTCACTGCATGTGCTGCAATGGCACAGCTTCCTGGGTGCAGCTGTGCTGCTCTAAATGTAGCCATGCCCTTAGGTCTACTTAATTTTTTAGTGTAGACTTGCCCTAAAGGATATTACCTCACCCACCTTGTCTATCATTTTAAACAGAGAACAAGGATCAGCTACGCACTCACTACTGTCCTTTTATCATTCATCATGGGTGGCAGCCCTCATTGTTACATAACAGTGCATACGTAGAGCCAGATAACCCACTCCTGCTGAAAAACCCTGGGAGGGGAACTAAACGGGGAGGAAAACTCCCCAAATTCCCTCATGGAGTTTTCCCCACATCACTCTGTCAGGATGGGGAGGCTAATCCCCTGCGTGTGACATAGGGCCCGTACTCTGTGTGTCTTGTCTGTGTGTAGGGAGACGGCTAGGGAAGAGGATCTGGTGATCTAGGGCCAATACAGTCTCTGGGCCACTAACACCTCTCCATAGCTTCCTGTCAGTGTAGCTCCTACTGAACCATATTACCAGCTCTTTCTCATCAGCCTGCTAAATGGGGTGTTCCCCACTACAGAAAAGTATATGGGCCAGTGGTTCTATTCCCTTTTTCCCCCTGTTAGACAAACTGCTAAGGACTGGTAGGAGGGATGGTGTGCATCTCCTGTCCTGAACCTGCCATCCCCTTTCCTGGCCTGTTCAATTCCTGTCCCTTCCATTCACCCCAATGTGGGTCGCTCTAAAGGGTCTGGGTGGAGGCAATGACACCACTTTGGAGTGATTAATTTCCATCACCTTCTTTCTTCCATCTGAGGAGGTGGAGAATCACATTTAGACCAGGGAGTCAAGCTCATAACTCTACATCTTACCCCAGCCAGAAGTTTTACTATACAAAAGATTAAACCCATGGATTTTATTCAGTTGCTTTTGGTCACAGTATGCATATACATCAAAATTAAAACACTCACATAATTCACTGGTTTAGTAAAAGGTAATCCCCCTTTAATGTAAAATACAACCACTAAATGTTCTAATATAGCATACCTGCTATTTCACTGTGTATTTGTTTTAACTGAGGCTTACAACACAGTTGAATTTTACAGTACATGAAATTCAAAATCTGCTGCAGTTCCAAATTTATAAAATAACTTTTTACAGAATGTAGGCCTATTAATTTTACAGCCTAATTTCTGATTAGGTTTAACAGCACCTCTGACGAACTGCATAGAATCTACTCATTAAAAATGATGACTATTCAATTTCATCATTTTAAGTGTAATTAAACCCAGTATTGCCAAGTGTGGTAATATCCTAGAAAAAAAATGAACCAACATTACAAAAACAACCCACTTAGGTATTTCTGTGTGGGAATATTGCACTTGCCATTTGTGGCGCTGATCACAATATCTTAATGCATTAAAGATTCCGTGGGCCTGATCCAAAGCAATTGAAGTGAGTGGAAAGATCCCCTTTTGACTTTGGATCATGCTGACACAGGGATAACAGAAATCATTTTTATAGAACTATATAAAATCAATATTTTCACTGGCAACTATCAAATTTATAGAACTGGTTGGAAAAGTTTTGACAGAACCATTTTCCATTGGAAAATACAGCTCTGTTGAAAGAGAAATGCTTTGCGAAATTGCGCTGATTTGTGCCAAAATTTTATTTTGGAGAAAAACTGGGGTGGGGGGGGTTTGACAGTCTCTAAACATTCTGTTTTGATATTTTCAGAATAAAATGTTTCCATTTTTCATTTTGAAATGAGTTTTCATTTCAATGTTTTTCATTTTCTATTTTATATATTATAACATTTATAAAGTCATAATGGAAAAAACCATGTAGATTGATCTGAAATGAAAATGTGTTCAGAATTTTCCATCCCAGAGATTTTTGAAATTCTCAAGTTTAATTCCAATTTGAGAGAAAGACACATTTTGAAATCTCAAAATCCTTCACATAAAATTAGTCCTCCACACAGTTCTGTACATTTATGAGTGTGCATATATATATATAAGGCCTGATTATGAAGCCGTTGCTTGCCTGAATATTCCAGTCAATTTAACTTTAATAAGAATGGCAGGATTGCCACAGACTTTAGAGACAGGATCAGACCTTTATGCAGTACCTTAGTTATTCTCGTGTCATGGCAGCAGCAAAATTTGTTGCCAGTGGACTGTCTCAAGGGAGAAAATTGCCAGTAACTTCTCCCTGAGAATTAATCTAAAAATGCATCTCTGGCTGTCCAGCTGTTGGGATAATAATATGGTATGTTTCTGAAGAAAGGGGTCTGACTGAACTGTGTTGGTGGCACTAGAAGTCCCTGATGCCTGGTTCACTAAACAGAACTGGCAACTGACTCTGAAGATAAAAGTTCTTGACCTCTTTCCACGCTGGAGGAATGGAACTGAATTCCACTTATAAAAATATAAGGGAGGGAATAGCGTGATCTTGAATAACAGAGAAGCTTCCATGAAAGGCCTGCATGGAGGACAGGTCAGATGTGATACACCAGGGCTGAGTCTGGGGAATTTGTTGCGATTGGATAACATGTACATTTTCTACCACAAGGATGAAACAAAGTTTATCTGAAACTCCAGAGAAAAAACACATTATTCCCACTTAAGTGGTTAAAAACAAAGAATACAGATGTTTATTTTTACTCTTATAATTGACCTCCAAATAATGGCTACTGTAATTGATTTTCAAAGAGATTGGCACTCTGTCCTTTCTGGGGAAATGTATTTCATACAAGACATTTGTCATTTCTCTGTTATTTTAATTCACAATCTTATCCTTCATTCTTTTCCTTGTGCAAGCAAATAGTAACTGTACTTTTAACCTGAGACTTCAAAGGTAAAAATGTTGTAAAAGGGTCCACATTTCTTTCTGCTCTCAGATCTCAGCCAAAGTCTTTTATCACCAAAGATGCTCAAAGATTGGGGCAACTTCTTAAGAATTGGGTTACTACATAGAAGTCTATTGAATATCCATGTTCATATTCAACATGGACCAGAATGAATCTTAACATTCATAAGTACTTTAATTTAATCACTAATAACAATTAAAGTGATAGTCACTGCTTAAACTTTTTGCTTAGTACAATAAGACTCCTTCTCTCCCTCCATACTGTAGTTAATATTGTGTCGCTAAGAAAAAGTCTAGATTTTAGTGATTTTGAACTTTGCTGTAAAAAACTGTTCTTTTCAATCCAGAAATTAAAAGACAACAAAAGAAATATGCCATTTAAGTTACAGTATCAAAATACAACAAAATAGTTTTATATTTCTAAAATGAATTTTGTGTGTTCTTATTACTTAAAAGTAGCTTTCATTTTTTTAAGTGAAATTTTGTAGGGCACGATGTAAATTAGATACTTTCGATCTCTATCAATCTCTCTATGTGTACTTACAGTGTGGAAATCACTGGAATCAAAATGTGTTAATTTTCAGCATAACCCTGTCACGGGGTCCACAGACTAGTGCACTAGGGGCACCCCCTCCTGGCTGCTCAGGGTATTAGCTCCACTCACATCCAATGCCCCTTTCTGTCACTCATTCATGCAGCTTGGTGCCTCTCTCTCTCTGTAACTCTGGGTGCTCTCTCTTTGTGATTTGGCCCTCTGGCCAGGTCACTAAAGTCCTTTCCTTCTGGGGTAGGCAAGTCCTACTAGAATATCATCTTAGGCAGTCTGCTGCTCCAGTCTGGTCTGTACAACTTTTCCAGTGACTGGTAAGGGAACTCCAGGGCCACCCACTCTTCTGGGTTCAAGCCCAAGGACCCTACAACCACCAGCCAAGATCTGCACTGTCCCAAACCTTGCTACTGTTTCCCTGGGCTGCTCCTACTTTGCCTTTATCAGGATTTTTTCCCACCCTCCTCTGGATACACCCTTCCCTCAGGGCCAGAACCACAGGGCCTCTAATCTCCCCATAGTTTCTTCCTTTCCCATCTAAGCCTAGAAAGTGACTGCAGCCCCTTTCTGTTGCCAGCTTTGATTTTATCGTAGCCCTACCTGTTCCTTCTCAGCTGGGCTCAATTCCCAATCAGGAGTTGCTTGTCCAGTCTAATTTCCCTCTGAGGTGGCCTACCAAGTTAATTGGCCCTCTTCTCAGCCTCATTAACCCTTTTGAGGCTGATGTAGGGTAAACACCCTATCATAGCCCCCTGTAGGACCATATTCTAAACTTCAACTCCAGTGGGTTGTTGTTTCATAGTTTGTGTTTTTCTTCAGGAGTTTAAAGGAGCAGGAGGATTTGCTAGCCAGAGAAGTGCCATCTTTTAAAGAAAGGCCTACAGCAAACAGATTCTGAAAAGAGAGGAGTCTTGCAGAGTGTTCTGAATGAGACGAGACAGGAATTCATCTTGATTACCGGTGACTAAGGGTTCCCCAGGAGGGTGCCTCTCTCCATGAGAACCATCTTATGTATTGTCAGTTGTATCATATCTGTTGATTGCAATAGTGCTGGAGTTTTACAGAGAGAAAGATGGTCTTTTAGGTAGGTGGGGCCTATCCCATTAAAGCTTCTGAAGAGGAAGACCAGGACCATGAACTGGACCATTACAAAATAGAATCACAATTGTAAGCAGAGTACAGATGTGATGTGTTCTCATCCACCTGTTCTGCATAGAAGATATGTGTAATTGTGTGGTAGACCATCTGGACCTTCTCTGTGGCTTCTTCCATCAGCCTCAGGGAGTGAGCATTGCAGTAGTCCACCCTTGAAGAGGCAAAGACCTAGCTCTCTCTGATCTGGTCTTGGTGCATGAGAAATGGGTTTAGTCTTTTAACCAGCTGGAGATGGAACTGTTTTTTCTAGCCACTGCTATAACCTGAGCATCTGTGTGCATCTGAGAATCAAGCTGACTGCATAAGCCTGACTCACCATCATGCAACTTTGTCATAAGACTGATGTAATAAAATGGTTAACCAGGGATAAGACTACACACCTTCCAAGCTATCAGTTTCCTTGGATTCTATAAGATATTAAAAATACTTCCCCCTAGCCACCAGCATCGTGTCTGTCTTACTTGGGCTAAGCTTGAGCCAGTGCTTATTTCTTTCAGAGACTGAGATAACTGGGTAATGTCATGATCCGTTTCAAATGAGAATTCTGTGTATGGATGTGTATAGCTGATATTTGAAAAAATAAACACTAATTGAGTGAATGTTTGAAAATAGAGTCTTAGTGGTGTCTCCCAGGAGTCTGTACTGGGACCAGTCTTATTCAACATATTCATAAATGATCTGGGAAAAGTGGTAAACAGTGAGGTGGCAAAATTTGCAGATGACACAAAACAACTTAAGACAGTTAAGTCGCAGGCAGGCTGCAAAGAGGTACAAAAGGATCTCTCAAAACTGAGTAACTGGGTAACAAAATGGCAGATGAAATTAAATGTTGAAAAATGCAAAGTGATGCACATTAGAAAACATAATCCATATAATACATATAAAATGACAGGGTCTAAATTAGCTGTTACCACTCAAGAAAGAAATCTTGGAGTCTGTGGATAGTTCTCTGAAAACATCCACTCAATGTGCAGCGGCTGTCAAAAAATCAAACAGAACGTTGGGAATCATTAAGGAAGTAATAGATAATAAGACAGAAAATATCATACTGCCTCTATAAAAATCCAAGGGCACTATTTCTTGAATATTGCTTGCAGATGTGGTCGCCCCATCTCAAAAAAGATATACTGGAATTGGAAAAGTTTCAGAAAAGGGCAACCAAAATTATTAGGGGTCTGGAACAGCTTCGGTATGAGGAGAGCTTAATAAGACTGGGACTTTCCAGCTTGGAAAAGAGATGACTAAGGGATGGATATGACTGGTGTGGAGAAAGTAAATAAGGAAGTGTTATTTACTCCTTCTCATAACACAAGACCTAGGGGTCACCAAATGAAATCAATAGGCAGTAGGTTTAAAACAAACAAAAGGAAGTATTTTTTCACACAAAGCACAGTCAGTCTGTGGAACTCTTTGCCAGAGGATGTTGTGAAGGCCAAGACCATAATAGAGTTAAAAAAAGAACTAGATACGTTCATGGAGCATCAGTCCATCAATGGCTATTAGCCAGGATGGCCAGGGATGGTGTCCCTAGCCTCTGTTTGCCAGAAGCTGGGAATAGGTGACGGGATGGATCACTTGATGATTACCTGTTCTGTTCATTCCCTTTGGGGCACCTGGCATTGGCCACTGTCAGAAGACAGGATACTAGGCCAGATGGACCTTTGTCCGCTGACCCAGTATGGCCGCTGTTATGTTCTTATTTATGTGGAGTACTTTTCTCCAGAGGTTTTGACACACAGACAAGTTAATTTTCCCATTTTCCACAGAGACTCATGATTTTGGGTGCCCTCTGGTATAATCCTGGGCAATTGCCTGGATATCCAGAGAAAATGGTAAATTCAAAAGGAATTGGATGAGACACTCTAATCCCACCGTCTCCCCCAAAACAACTAACAAATCAACATTCCTGATCCCTAAGATCTCAGGCAGGTTGCTATTGTCTGTTTCTTTTCACATTTATTTAGGTACTTAAATACGAATTTGGGAGCCTTAAATTTTAATTTACATTAATTAAATTAAATGAAAGCCTTTAGGCACTTAAATTTTGGTCTACTTTATTTTCATAGAAAATAAATGTTAAATATATTATTTAAACCAACAAAATCAAGGAAAGTCAGTGCTGAGGGTGGAACACTCCTCAGCTCCATGCAACTGTAACTTAACACACCTTTTTGTAACTATATATTACAAACTTCATCAATCAATCAACAAGTCACGTGCCCTGTCTGGTGACACAACAAGGTGGACTGACAACTCTGTCACATATGGTAGTTTCTTTCATTCCATATGGTGTTAAATCACTTTGGCCCAGATTCTCATACCCTTACTCGCCTTGAATAGTACCTTACTTGGGAAGATTTCCCACTGATTTGATTAGGACTATCCAAAAGTTAAGGTGATAGGCAAGAGGAATTAGGGTATTGGAGAAACTGCCTATTTAAATCATTTATTTATTAATTTATTTATTTAGATTTATAATAGAGAGGCATGTTTACCCAAGGCTCTAGGTGCCCCTGCCATAAATTAAAAGAATCAAAATAAAATTAAACAGCAGCTTACCCCTGACAGCCAACAGAACCCAAACCCTGACAAAACATACAACTCCACGCAAAGACCCAGATCTAACCCACTTTCTTCAACAGCTAGCACATATGAGATGTATCTTGCAGTGCATCCTTAGGGTCAATGTGTGAAAAATGTACACAAAATATAGACTGCAGCTGAGAAAAAAATTGCGTAAAATAACAACTAATTTACCATATACAGAGCAAAAACTTATTCTGCAGTCATAGGGCATAAGAGCAGAAAGGTGCCTCCCGCTGTTCATATCATAGCTTTAAGAACTTAGAACAACGGTCATATAGGGCATAAGCCTGTTTTCATTGAAGTCAGTAGCAAAGTTCTCATTGACTTCAGTGGTGGCAGAATGTGACCCCTAATTAGTCTATCTTAATATAAAATCCAAGATACAACCAGCGCCCTCTCATGAAAGACTTTGTAGGTCATCAGCAATTATAGCTAACGTAGATCCCATGGGTAACAGATAACCAGTGTGTCGATGCCAAGATGTATAATGTATTTGTTTCTCTGCACAATATAGTGCCCTGGAAGCAGAATTGGGTATACAAGATGAAATATGATAAACAGTCTCATTGGCAGATCAGCAAGGCAGGCATTACTGTAATCTAGTCTAGGGAAGATAAAAGCATGAATGAGCAATATACAAAGCAAAATACTTTTATTTCAAGTAATAGGAGGCCTTAATCTTCTGAATGCAACACTAAAGGAGAGCTTGCAATCAAAAACCAAAACAAGGTTTTAACCAATGAACCTAAGCTGAATTTCACGGATGGGTTAAAAGTTCAAATGCCAGTCATAAACAACTCTGCTTTGTTTGATTTTAACTAAAGAAAATTGATGCTCATATAGGCTTTTATAGTCACCAACTTGTCAATATGGTAATAGCATAGTTTGAAATTGCACACATAGTTGACACATAGATCTGTGCCTTGTCGGCATAGAAATGAAAACCAATATCATACCAATGAATAATCCTGCATAAAGGCAGTTTACGAATGCTGAATAAGAGCAGAGCCAAAGTGGAACCCTGCGGAGCACAAGAAATAAGTGCACCAGCAAAAGGCCACAAATTACCTTTGGAAATATACTGCAGATAACTGTTGGATAAATATGATTCAAGCCAATTTAGGACTGTGGCAAACAGAAAGTCCCTCAGGCATTCAAGAAGAACATTGAGATCTAGCAAAATGAGAATGGATGGAGAATGAAAATCTGCCTTTAGGAATAGATTATTTCATTTATATTTTATTACGAATTTTAAACATACAAAGACAGAGCATATGGGATTTGATGCTACGCCCACTTAAAATCAATGGCTGCTGTGAAATGAGATTAGGCCCATGCAGACTAAAATATCGTTCATTTAGGGACATCTATTTTTTCCACTATCATTATAGATAAAATTATGTGCATGTTTCATCTCTTACTTATTATGGCGCCAGCTCAGAGATAACACTTCTATTTACTACTACTCCTCTACCTGCTGATATTCTGGTCTTTATCATGGGGCAAATTTGAAGAGTATTGTAGTGAGGGAAGAGGAGGAAAGTAAAGAGAAAAATCAGTCCCAACCCAAATTAAATGTGTTAAGTTTTTGATCTAATAGATTGTACCTGAATCCATAGACAAGATTATTTTCTGATCACTGAAAGCATATGTCTTTGGCAGGATCCTTTTCTTCTACCTAGTGTAAAGCTATAGGATGGTGTTTCTGCCCCAAAACAAAAGCAGGTGTGTTTAGAGTATCACGGTCATTAACAGAAATCTCTGAGGCCCACCACAATCAACAGCATAGATAGGCTGGATTTTTTTGCAATTAGAGTTTTCATAAAAATTTTGAATTTTGACAAAATAAAATCACAAAATATTTTCATGAAAATTTCCCCTTCAACCACCCATTTTTCAACCAGGAAGGGATCTAGTCGAAATTCTAAAGTTTTGATGATTTTTTGGTTCATATTTCAGTTAATGAAAAAAGAGGAAGGGGAATTTGCTATCTAGGAAGAACTCTTGTATGATCCAATGCGTAATTCTTCCCCTCCTTGCATCTGGGTGGTGCAAAATCTGGCCCTGGGGGAAGACAGCAGAATTTTCAGTGAGAGTGAGAATAGAAACAAAAAAGTATAAATTGTAGATAACAGAAGTCTTTGTGTTTCAGATAGTAATTTGTACAGTCTTTTAATCATGTGAGTGTAAGAAGAATTCACTCGTTGAATCATGTTGGAGCCTCTGCTTCTGAAAAAAGAGTGCAGTCCATTGTAATGAAGACCAATTAGCATGAAATTATAATTAATATTTACCTTGTCTCTTTCTTGTAAGAAATGAAGGAAACCTCCTAACAACTGGGGAGATAGTTCAAAAAACCATAAATATTTGTTGCAATAAAAACTGTGAATTTGCTTCAGTGGTATTTATGGACTCTTTCCCCAGCTTTCCTCAAACATTCATATAAGCAACTTTCTGTTTGTGGACCTAGAGACTGGTGGGAATACTCCTGCAGATTTTTTTTGTACACCAAAAGTGTTCATTTGGTGATTTTGAAGTTTTTTGCAGGCCTGGAAATCATCCAGTCAGGGAGAAGAAATAATATCATGTGATTTAAGTGATCAGTCAAACAGAATCTATAATTAATTACAAATGGCAAATAAGTGAAAAAATAGTTTGGGTGAATAGGTCATGAGCCATCCCTGAGCTGAAACATGTTAATTTAGGGACTGAAGCTAAGTGTGGTGAAGTCAATCAGCTCACAAATCATTTGTCAAATAATTCTGAACAATGAACAAATTAATAAGAGTTGGTCTTTTCATAAATAAATCACAAATAAAAAATGAATAATTATTTGTTGCAAACACATCATTCAGTTCTAAACTCTTCTATATCTCTTTGGCAACTAGACAGAGTCACCTGCCAAAGAAATAGAAGAAAGGTACTACTACTCTATGGGTATGTCTACACTATCTTTTTAAGTATGGAGGCATAGTTTGGGAGAATGATCCAAATCTTGCCGTCCTGCAAAATGAAGTTAGCTATAGCCCATACTGGAATAAAACCAAATTTGAAATCTCAAAATCCTCTGTGAAATGGAATTACCATATTCTGCCCAACTCTACAGTTAAACAACTCTCTGCCACTGAGGCTTCTGTGTAGTGGATGCCATTTGGGCAGCAATGTGTATATTTAGGAGTATGTTTGAAGAACTTTGACAGGAGGACTGTGTGCTGTGAATCCAAAACCCTGACTGTCTACTGAAAATGTTCTCAAGTGTGTTTTGTTTTATTTCATTATACATCAGACAGAAAAAAGCTGCAATCTTTACAAAATTAAATTTAGAAATTCTAGACACAGCCGCAACAGTTGAAGTTTATATTTGGAAATAAGTCACGTGCTTACTAAAGGGTTTTTAAAGCAAGAGTAATCTTGTGAAAGCAGTTCTTTGATAAGACAAACAGTATGAAAAATAGCAAGAGAAATTTCCCCACTCCTGTCAGAGGGACACACTCTGTATGAATATAACGGTTGCCTTCTGGTGAGTCAGACTACTATCCTGGTCCTGCCAGATTTATGTGATGTGCAAAATCACAGTCTTATGATCAACAATATCAAAGTCTGATTTGTCATGTATCTAACATTTACTAAGGCTATCTTCTCCTAATATAACTTGAATATTGAATGTTAATAAACCCACCGAGGGGTATTCCATTGGATCTGCTATCTATACCATGAATGTGATTATAAAATAAAAATAAATAAAATAACAAACGGGCAAACAAAAAAGCCACACATGGCCTATGTTGTCAGAAGTGCCTAGTGATAGTGGGTGCTTCAGTTTTTGGGTGTCTAATTTAAGGCAACTTGAAGTGTTCTGTGCTTCTGATTTTCAAAATGTTGAGTGCCCGACAATCTAAGGTAGCCAAAATCACTAGTTTTATGTATGTAGGGCCAGATTTTCTTAAGTATTCCGCACCCACAATTGGGACGATATTTCAGAAGAGCTCAGCTCTCATTTAGGTATCCAAATGATATGTCCAGATTTTCAAAAGTACTCTGTGCAGTCAGTGCATGCAGGGTTTATGGGAGGTGTCAGCAATATTCAGGTAATACTGCATCTTATCTTCACTTCTAGTCTGTTTTCCTGCATTTGTCAAAGTTATTAATTGTAGGCTTTTGAAAACAAAATGATCTGTCGTCATCCCCATTCATCACTGGACAGGAAAACCTTATAGGTCTTAGCTTCAGCACTCAGCAGGCTCTGAGGTTTTGACTCCCACAAAATCCTTGGGAGAAAGGATCTCTTACTTTTCCACTCACTAGTTCTTTTCTTAAGGTCACAAGGCCTGGTCCTACAGACAGAGATATTTTACCACTAATTATTATGGCCCAGTCTTCTGAGATTGCTAGGTGCACTCATTCTCAATTATTCAGTGAAACTGGGAGTGTTCTGCACACACATGAACAGGCCCTACTTACTTTTTCTCAGGTGTTCTTGGATCCTCACACTTAATAATTCTCAATTCTTTTTTTGAGGAAAAACAAGCAGGGATATTAAAACACCAAAACTTTAGTTACTTTAATCTTAAATTTACGAATATAAGTGTTCAAAAGTCAGTGGAGAGAAAATGATTGTCCATGCAGGGATCGGCAACCTTTGGCACATGGCCCGCCAGGGTAAGCCCCCTGGCGGGCCAGGCCAGTTTGTTTACCCGCTGTGTCCTCAGGTTTGGCTGATCGCAGCTCCCACTGGCCGGTTCGCTGCTCCAGGCCAATGGGGGCTGCGGGAAGTGGCCCAGGCTGAGGGATGTGCTGGCCAACGCTTCCCGCAGCCCCCATTGGTCTGGAGCAGTGAACCGTGGTCAGTGGGAGCTGCTATCGGCCGAACCTGCGGATGCAGCAGGTAAGCAAACAGGCCCGGCCCACCAGGGAGCTTACCCTGGCGGGCCGCGGGCCAAAGATTGCCGATCCCCAGTACATAGTAATAACTTGGCTGCATTGCACATATGTTATATTTTCTATTTCTGTTATTCCTTTAAAGGTGAACTGTCATATATAAATATATGTGTAGTTGAAGATATAACATAAAATATACACGATATGCAGCACAGCTGAGTAAACAGTATCATAACATTCTCATTTCCTGAGTCAGAGCACTTAAATTAGGAACATTTATATTCATGTATTTTCTTGATTTAATATGTAATTAACATAGGTATATGTTATGAAATATTTACTTTCGGCATAGTTTATTTTCAAAGTTGAACACAGAGAACAACACTTAGTTTGTCCTTTCAATTAATTCCTAATGTTAATGTCTCAAACTTTATTCTTTTTATCGTTGGGCACTGGCTGCCAGCTTTCCTTATGTATAATTTGTACATAGTGTTCATTTTATTTTAGAACATACAGTTTCAACAACATGGTTTGTCTCACTTAAGGACCAGTGCAAAGGGTTATCCAGATCAGATGATAGCCAGCCAACAAACTGATACTGTGAAACAATGGTGTTGTACTCTGATAACCACGAACTGTTTAGTCTGACAGAGGGCCAAATCCTTAGATTATTACTCAGTTTGTTCTCACTGATGTGAGTGACATCTTTGCCTGAGTAAACACTGAGGAAGACCAGGGTAAGGACAAAGTCCAACAAAGAATATGCATAGACTAAAGATGTTGCAGATGCAGTCATAAAAAACCGGAACATCTCCATATGTAGCAATACCATTAACCCGTGGATACCATGGTTTTTTTCACCCAGACTTTTATACCTGCTATACTGGTGCTCTCTGATGTCATCCCTGGAAGCAGTAACTCCAGACTATTTTGCTTCTGGGCATCACTTCACCCTATCAATAATGGTGATATGTCAGTGTATTATAACATCATTCTTGGAAATACATTTTTCAGGAATTTTTCGGAGAGTGACTGCAGTAGTTTTACAAGTACGGGATGTATTCCCATGGGTAAAGACAGAAAACAAGTATTTACTACCCGGATATGTTGAAATTATTTAAGCTTATTTCTAAGGGATAATTATTTAAGCTTAATCAAGTAATGTTTGTCCAGCTCTTTGTGATTCTTACATGAAAGGTGTTACGGGGCATGAAGTGTTATTATTTATTAATAAGGCTACGATTTAGTCATGGGTATTTTTAGTAAAAGTTATGGACAGGTCACAGTCAATAAACAAAAATTTATGGCCTGTGACCTGTCCATGACTTATACTATAAACATCCCTGATTAAAATTTGGAGGGGGGGCACCCTGGGAGACCTCTGCTTGTGAGGGAGCTGGGGCCTGCTGCTGGGGACGTCTGGAGGACCCACTGCTGGGGGGCTGCTAATAAGGGGGAGCTGGGGCGGCTCCAGCAGCTGAGGGCCGCTGAGCAGTGGCTGCTCTGGCTGGGACCACTGCTGGGGTCCACCGAGAGCGGCTGCTCTGGCTGTCCCCGGGACAGCTGTTCTGGCAGTCCCCGGGGCCAGCTGCCCAGGGCTGCCCCAGCAGCAGCCGGTGTGGCTGGCCCTGGGGCTGCTCCAGTAGCAGCTGGTGCGGCTCGCTGCAGGGCTGCCGGGGCTGGCTGCGGAGCTGCTCCAGCAGCGGCCGCTGTGGCTGTCCCCGGGGCCACCTGAGCAGCTGGCCCTGGAGCCAGTTGCTTGGGCAGCCCTGGGGTCAGCCACACTGGCCGCTGCAGAAGTACCTGGAGGTCATGGAAGTAACGGATTCCAAGACTTCCTTGACCTCTGTGACAAACACAGAGTACTATTAATTATTTCCTGACACAAAATATAAGGACGAAATGGTAGTTCCTACTTAGGATGTAGGCATGCACACACATGCTCATGCGCATGCACACACGCACATACACACACATACACAAACATGCAAATAAACACAAACAAGTCTTAGTGTGTGAATCAAAACAGATACAGGCATGGACAAAACCAACCACATGTTGCAAGGCATATGATGCCTCCATGAGTTTATAGGGTACAGCTGGCTTCACATGTTTTTGTAATTGAAAAGGCTATAACATTTAGGTCCTTGGGTTATTACTCTTAGATCAAAGAGTCATGATATGAAGTCTACTTTTTAATCATCCAGAGATTTCTGATAATGAAATAGTGAGAAATATATTTTTAGAATAGCCCATCCAGCTGAAAGAGAAATTCCAGAAACATGGAAGACTATGAAAACAAAAGAAAGAAGAAAGAAGAGAGTAAATATTGGCAGGGACTTGAGGTGCTGAGGGTACCTCTCGTGGAATGACTTTTCTAGATAATGTTTGTAAAAAGCATTTGGTCTGAAAAGCAATGCCAATACGAATGTTAAAAGAATTCACAGAACTTCTGTAAATACATAAAGAGTTTTATAATTTTTCGGAAATATAACTTGGTTCACTTTTTGAAGACATTTTGAAGTTCATTTTTTGAAGTAGTCTATAATGGCACACACTTTTGATATTTTTTTACTTAGGTTTGGTGACTCCCCTTTGCAAATACCCTTACATAAAGATCCAATTATCTTTCATTTGCAATTATTATAGACTTACTACTCACATGCACAAGGCAGTGTATGAACAATGGTATGTCTACACAGAAATTATCTCTCTGAACCAAATTCAGCCCCCAGTTACACCAGTGCAATTCCCACAGATTTAAGTTAATTATAGATATTACTACTGATTAGAAGATAGATTCTGATCTCCTTATTTGAGATATACAGATGACGAGCACTAGATAATCGTCATGTGTTGTTATTATTATTATGTATTATTATTTAGGCAAAACTCTCATTAAGTCAGTGATCCAATATATAAGATGTGTCAGTGTGATTTTCACCTGTGTACAGGCTGCAGTATTGGGTGATCTGATTTTCTAAGGGACCTTCCCAAAAGTGGATAATCTGACATATTGTATGAATTGAACTGGGCTGAATCAAGGATAGAATTTAATCATTTGTCCATGAACCTAACAAACTATTTTAGAATAAGAATTTTTGTGTAAATATATTTCTGTGAAGCCATCTAACTTCTCAAGCATGCCACAAGCACGGTTTAAAGCTAGGCTAGCCTAATCCTGCTCCAGTTGAAGCTCATGGGAGTTTGGAAGTTTTGTAAGATGCTTTTACAAATATACGGTCCATGTGGGAAAAGATGTTATCCATTTATGTATTTTATTTCAACATCAGACAGACAATCTTTTTCTAGTTGGAATTGTATTGTAGATTTGTTAACCATTTATGGAAGTAATTTTCCTAAGCATAAAGGTGATCAAATAGAAAGTTATGTATAAGTCAACAATTTTTAAACTGTTTTCACATAGCTAAATAGAAAGATCAAATTTGTACTTCAAGAATGTAAAAAATGCAATTACATTTTGATTTTCAAGGGGTTAGTAATACAGAGGCATGTTTGCTTTTGATCTATTTTGAAATTTCTGGTGAGAAATGTAATATGTAAGTAGAAATGGCTCACTGGCTTTGGCAAATATGAGTTTATACTTCACAAATGTTAAGCACAGTACCAACAACTTTCCAGTAAGTGCTTGTAATTCTGGGAAGCAATTCAACAGTAACTTCTGTAAATATATATGTCTTTCAAGAGCAATTCAAAAGTAGTCTGCTTTCTAGCTGTCATAAAAAGTCTTGGACTTGTAGATGATTTGACAATGAAGAAGCCCCCTAAAGCAAAAACTGAAAAAGTAGCCCTCTATCCTTCACATTGTCTATAATGAAAAAAATGTATTTAGATTATCTACTGCGTGTGTACATCACACATGCACACATGTACACTGTCTATGTTGGGGAAATGAACACGTATTTGACTTTAGTTGAAGACAAGCTATAGAAAGAACCAATAAATATATACAAATAGCTTGATAAAATCTGGCAGACTGATTCATTTTTTCATTATGGGCTAGATTCTTCCACCTTTATGCATATGGCGTAGTACCTTATTTGGCAGCGTCATTTGAACTGCCCAATGAGAACTCAGTGTGAGTAAGGATGTCAGAATCTAGCCCTGTATAAATATGATTTAAAATACTCAAAATAAACTGGTTTGTAAATGACAACACTACTTAATACAATCTCTGCTGACTGTGCCACATAAAAAGATGCTTTCCAAGCCCTGTTCATTTTATATTTTGCTAAAAGTCCTATTACAGAATATTTCAGATAAGCATTCTTACTATTGCTTGTTCACAGTTCCTCATTTTGTAGGTTCCTTCTCTATGCAAGACATTCCCTAAGGTTAAGAATGAAAAGGTAGCTACTACAGACATACTTGATTGAAATAGCTGGTAAATTGCTGCAGTAATGAGAAAATTCCCTTTCCTCTGGATAGTCCAACTGCTTAGCACTGAAGCATTTTTCAGATAAAGAATTTTAAAGAAATTAAAAATTAAAGAGAATTTCTTTAAAATCACAAAGGGCCTGCACCCATGGAAATTAGTGGCAAAACTCTCTTGCAATGTTAGGCAAGATCAAGCCATAACATTAGTTTATGCTTCATAATACAGAGACTGATTTTACCGGCATTCTGATGTGCAAATGCAATGATGCTTTAGAAAATACTGGTGCCTCTTAAAAAATGTGGTTAAAAACACAAGATGATGAAGTTCGCCAAATCTCTCATTGGCTTAAAAAAATAGGTCAATTAATACATTATTAGTTCTGCTAGTACACAATTCCTACATTCCAAAGTGCAAGAGATTTTGCTTAATATTTCAACATCCTGTTTCATTCATTAGTCTGTAGATTGAAATATTTGGCGTTAGCCATGTGCCCCTCTCTTTTGTTTTTTAAACTGGAATCCAGATGCTATTTGTATAGTTATATTATTAGATATGTCTGTTTATTTAAAAAAAAGTTTGAATATAGTCATTTGTTAGTTTCTTTGTGGTTTTTGTTTAAATGTGTATTTTTGGGTCTGTTTTATCTCTAGAATGTTTGCCTGTGTTTTTGATGGTTATTTGCTTGTATGTAGTTGTGAATGTATTGTTTTCTTTCCTCCTTTAATACTTTGTTTTTAAAAAGGCAAACATTGTGTTGATTTAGAAAAGGCAAGGATTACCATGTTTTTTGCTGTGTGCATAAAAATCTTAAAGTGTGCTGCAAAGTACTTATAAACCCATTTGTTATGTTTGCAGACTCTAAGCACAAGCACTCTGTTTGTATAGATAGGATGTGACCAAGGTCAGACATTTTGTGGTTTTGCACATATATAAAACAAATAAAGCAGCAGCATATCCCATATCTATCTTCAACTTTTTTCCAAGAACGGCACTAGAATACCTGTAGCAAGAGAAATTAGACATTAGATTGTAATTCCTTGGGGGGCAGGGAAAGTGTCTTCTTCACATAGGTTTGGACAGCACATCGCAAAATATTTGGTAGCCCTGAATAAGTTAAACACAAAGCTTTGCTCAGCCTTAGCGATGAGCGTTACTACCACAGTACCCCTTCACTGAAATATTTGAACTAAAGGCAAAGATTCAAGGCCAATAACAAGAGTTTCGTCTAGCAGTGAAAATGCTGGTTCAGTGGGCAGGACTTGGGAAAGGAAGGACGCAGTTCTAATCTCCTGCGCTCCCTTCATCACTATTGTCAACTCTGGAGAATTTACAGAGCAACTCACCATATTTGTTTTCTTTCCTTCAATCCCAGCTTCTGAAGCCATGTGATTGGAGAACCCCAAAGTCTCAAAACCAAGAAGGCAACGAGAAAGAACCCCAAGTTTATTATTTTCTAAAAACTCATTTGTTTTAACCAATCTGAGGGGGTTTGGGGGCCCTGGCTCCATGATTTTGGAGTGCTGGGGGTTGGCAGGACTGGCCCTTTCCAGTCTCACTCCCAGGGACGCCTTTCCTCTCTTTGGATGCTCGATTTCAGGCAAGATTTATTCCCTGGGAGCCATTTACCACCGTGTCCTATCATCTCCCTTACGCAAACAGAGCCAGCTTGCGTGGCAGCCCTGCTGAGCAGGAGGCAGGGGAAGTTCCCTTTCTCCGCCCCTCCCTCGCGGTGGCGGGAGGGGCCAGGAAAGGGTTAAGCAGAAACTTGGCAGAGGAGCTGAGCGGCATGGAGAGGGGAGGGACTGGGCTGCGCTCAGCTGGGTGGAGAGGGAGGGGAGGATGAAAGTCAGCCTCCCAGCCATTGCAGCAGAGCGAGCCAGGGCGGAGGGCGGGCAGCGAGCTGTGTGTGTGTGGATGCGCGCTGCCTGGCAGGGGAGGCTGCCCCGCTTGCCGTGCAGCCCAGGGAGGAGGCTCGCCCCCGGCCCCCACCCAGCAGCCCTCTGCCCTGGAAACGCTCCCCGGAGCCCGGCCCCAGCCAACGCGGCTCCGCGGGCGCCAGAGGGACGCGCAAGGCGCCTGCGGGCCGGAGGGGCGCCGGGCTGGCGGCAGGGGTGAGTGCCGGCACCGGCCCGCGGGGAGGGGGGCTGGCCCGGGGCTGGGGGTGGCCCCGCCGCGCGGGGAGGGAGGCGGCTGGGAACAATGCCGGGGTGGCCGCGGAGCGGGCGCTGCTGCTGGCTGGGCGGGGAGGGATTGTTTCCGGTGACACCTTCCTCCCCCCACCCCCCTTTCTAGCTGCCTGCCCAAGCCTCGGGCGGGTGAGGAAAGCGAAAAGTTTGGCCCAAAATTGCGGCTTTGGGCGTAGCTGGGAGCGTGGCAAAGTTTGTGGCCGCCGCCCCGCTTTTTCCTGCAACCTCCTTCCCCCCCCTCCGGCCTCTGCCTGGGTGCAGGGCTCCGGCAGCGCGAACTCCGTGCGCGGGGGCTGCACGTCCAGCAGCTCCCCGGGGCTGCGTGGCTGGGGGGCGGGGAAACAAGCCCTGGGATCTAGAAGCGTTAGACCAGGTCCCCCAACCCCGCTGTCTCCCCCCCCCCTCCATCGCCGCCTCTTGCTGCTTGCACGGCAGTAGGCAAGGCCATGCTTCCTTCTGCTTGCCCCTCTTGTTGTTCATTTCCCTCTCCCCGCCCCTTCCAAAGGCGCCCACAGTTTACTGTGGGTTAGGAATTCCCGCCGCCCCTCCCCACCGACCCCATCTGCTGTGTATGTTACACAACTCTTCTCCCACCCCCCCACCCCCGGCGCAAAAAGCTGCCTTCTCACCATTTACCTTCCATAACGTGCAGCCCCTGGGGGCATCTCTTTGCTTTTTAAGCTGAAGGTTTGTATTTCAGGACTTGTCACATATTTGGTGTCCCCAAAGCCCTTCAAGGTTGCCTTTTGTCCCCTACAAAATTATAGTGATTGAGGGTTTTCCTTACTTCTCTCAAATAGTAACAAAACTGAAACGTACAGAAATGTACTTTTGGGTCATAGGATAATAAATTAGACAAATAAATAAATTAGATAATAAATTAGACAATCAGACTTCCCTGATGTGCACTATACTATGTTGCAAAAAGAAAAGGAGGACTTGTGGCACCTTAGAGACTGACATATTTATTTGAGCATAAGCTTTCGTAGCTCACGAAAGCTTATGCTCAAATAAATGTGTTAGCTACGAAAGCTTATGCTCAAATAAATATGTTAGTTTCTAAGGTGCCACAAGTCCTCCTTTTCTTTTTGCAAATACAGACTAACAGGGCTGCTACTCTGAAACCTGTACTATGTTGTGTGGCTGTGTGGGGTACTCTTTGTCTCCCTTGAGTGTGGTGGTATGCATTATTATTATTATTTATTATTCTTTTTTAACTGAAAGCACCAGGGTGGTACTGGAAATCCTCGACACATGGAGATGATGTTCTAAGAACTGTGGAGTTTCTGACTTAGGGAATGATTCAGCGTTAGGGCAGCTGGTATGCAGTTAACTCGTTCTACTTATTACTCCTTTCACTCTTCTTGTGGCAAGATACCTTTTTCAAAAGAAAGTTCTATTTGAATTGTTTGATTCTGGGAATATTTTGTGGGTATTTGGGTGCTGTATTCAGTTGATGACACACATTCTATCAGATATATACATTTATTGAGTTTGTTCGCAAAGAATTGTAATACAGCACACAGAACTTGGTAAGGAAAAATGCAGTCACTTCTGAAAAGGGAGTGATCTGTCCTTGAATTTATGACACAAAGCCCACTTTTTTTAAAAATGTGCTCGAGTCAATTGCTGTCTTAAATGGTTGTTGGACTAGAGACTGGAATGTGACACATCAGTAAGCCATCTCACAAACAAAAGTTGTCAGAGGTGAGAATGTTTTGTGGTTAATCATCTGATTTAATGGCATTCAAGGGAAAACTTGCTGTAAAGTGAATTTTACAAACTTATTAAAACTGCAAATTTGCCAGAACTAGAGTTGACATCTCACGCAGTGAGCTCTCATGCAGAACACCTAAATTCAAAGCAAATACAAGAGTTCGCTGTCTGGCCCATTGCTGTGCTCTCAAACTTCTTGTTAACTTCTCAGCATTCTCTTGTACAGCCTGAGAGACAGAATTGAAATTGACATTTAACTGACAGGAGCGCTTGACTATAAGTTCAGCACACATACTTATGTGCAAGTTTTGGTTGTGCAAGAGATAAATAGTGAACAGGCATTCAATAGTGAATGGGAACTCCTGCCTTTCTCTTGGACTGGCCTGCAATCCTTTATTATTATCATTATCTAATGAGGGCGAGATCCCCTGGTACATGTTGTTTTAGAGCATGAGTGGACTAAATACAAAGTGAAGTCAAATGCACAATATAATTAAACTGGCAAACCCAGGTGAATTACTTTTCTAGTTGTCTGAAGGGTTACGTATAATTATGACACATACAATGTTTTCAGAGGGAAATTTCTGTGGGTTTTTTTCTTTTTTGGTTGAAGGTGACTTTTTTTTAAAAAAATCAACATTTGGAGAGAAACAGATTTGATTTATTATGGTACTAAAAACAGTACTAGGTAAAGAAGTATTGGTGATGAGTGTCTTCATTTAGTTAGCTTGAATGACTTATTTAAATGTTGACTGTTATATGTTGTATCTATCATTCTGCAAATGACACCAAGGCAAAAATTGATTTAAAACGAGAGGTTTACTAAAGGTCATCAGAGTTCAAACCTGAGTGAACAGAAATACTGATCTTATTTCCCTTTAGTTTCTGCTTAATATGGGATCTGTTAAAACAAAGACACATGCCTGCTAGATAATGGCTTATCATATTGTCCTTGCAGAGAAAATTTGTTCTCTTTTTGCATAAGTAATGTAGTCTGACAAAAGAAGGCTTCTAGAAATTTTAATACCAGGCCAAAATTAATACTGTCTTGCGTGACCTTCTCATAAACAACCTAAATGGAGCAACTGTAAGGTGGGTGCATAGCTTGGTTGGAAAATCATCCCCAGAGAGTAGTTACCAGTGGTTCACAGTCATGCTGGAAGGGCATACTGAGTGGGGTCCCGCAGGAATCCGTTCTGCATCTGGTTCTGTTAAATACCTTCATCAGTGATTTAGATAATGGCAGAGAGAGTACACGTATAAAGTTTGTAGAGCATACGAAACTGGGAGGGGTTGAAAATCTTTGGAGGATCGGATTAAACTTCAAAATGATCTGGAGAAATGATCTGGTGTAAATAGGACGAAATTCAATAAGAACAAATGCAAAGTACTCCACTTAAGAAGGAACAGTCAGTTGCACGCATACAAAATGGGAAATGACTACCTAGGAAGGAGCACTGCAGAAAGGGATCTGGGGGTTACAGTGGATCACAAGCTACCCGAGAGTCAATAGCGTAACACTGTTGCAAAAAAAGCAAACATAATTCTCGGATGTATTAGCAGGAATGTTGTAAGCAAGACACGGGAAGTAATTCTTCTGCTCTACTCTGCGCTGATGAGGCCTCAGCTGGAGTATTGTGTCCAGTTTTGAGTGCCACATTTTAGGAAGGATGTGGACAAATTGAAGAAAGTCCAGAGAATAGTAACACAAATGATTAAAGGTCTAGAAAACGTGTCCTATGAGAGAAAAAAAAAAAAAGGGTTTGTTTCTTCTGGACAAGAGAAGTCCGAGAGGCGACATAACCTTTTATGTACTTGAAAACTGTTACAAGAAGGAGGGAGGAAAACCTGTTCTCCTTAACCTCTGAGGGTAGGAGAAGAAGCAAAGGTCTTCAATTGCGGCAAGGATGGTTTATGTTGGACATTAGAAAAAGCTGTCTAACTGCCAGAGTGGTTATGCACTGGAATAAATTTCATAGGGAGGTTGTGGAATCTTCATAGTTTTGAGCTCCATTTGTATTCATATGTATATGAACATATGTCTAAATTTTCCCCAAGCAAGCCTATGGAACTGCATTTCACATAGTAGCCCTGCCCAGGAAACATGCAGTTGTGGTCGCTCCAATCTCAAATAAAATATATTGGAAGTGTTGATGGGGAAAGTATGGAGAAAGGCAACAAAAATGATTAGGGGGTATAGAACTACTTCCATTTGAGGACAGATTAAAAAGACTGGGGCTTTTCAGCTCAGAAAAGAGACTGGTAAGGGGGAATATGATAGGTCTATAAAATGATGACTGGTGTAAAGACAGTAAATAAGGAAGTGTTCTTTACCTCTTCACATAATACAAGAACCTTGGTTCATCCAAGGAAATTAATAGGCATCAGGATTAAAACAAAGAAAAGAAGGTACTTTGTCATACGACATACAGTCAACCTGTTGAACTCGTTGCCAGGAGATGTGAAGGCCAATATTATAACTGGGTTCAAAAAAGAATTAGGTAAGTTCGTGGAGGACAGGTCCATCAGTGGCTGTTTATTAGCCAAGATGGTCAGGGATGCAGCCCCATTCTCTGGGTGACCCTAGCCTCTGACTGCAGAAGCAGGGAGTGGATGACGGGGGATGGACTATTTGATGGTTGTCTGTTCTGTCCATTCCCTCTGAAGCACTTGGCTTTGGCTATTATTAGAAGACAAGATACTGGGCTAAATGAACCATTAGTCTGAACAGTATGGGTGTTCTTATGTAGGTGCTTGACTCCTCACTGAAGGACTATTACTGGGAAGTCATCAGGATTACGCTCTGAGGCTGTTGACTTTGAACTACTGACCTACCCCTATGGAACAGTTATTTTTCTACAGCTGGCTGGGGAGGCTGAAGTATTCCAGTTGCACACATAAGGAGACAAGAGACTTTAAAAGCAGAGTACTGCTCTGTCCAGGTGGGCTGACCATTGCCATGTGTAATAAGGACATATTAGATAGAGGGCAAGAGATGCTGAAATGCTCATAGACCTCTGCCTCACAGAAGAGGCGAGACCAGACATGGGGAAAGTGCAGCTCAGGACCTTTGATTGTTTTCAAAAATCTGTAAATCTCAAGTGCTTTAACAGTGAAGTTATGGTGGTTAAGATAGTCCTTTTGCTAAGCCTGTGTTCCATGCTGTCCTCCCACATTGTTCCCAAATGAGTTAGAGTAGAAGCCCTGAAAGCCCTAGCCTGAGTGGAGCTCTGGGGGAGTGTGTGTAAGCAACTGGGGGGCTTGAGAGCTGTGAGACACTGGTTTTGGAGTCTAGGATGGCTGGACTGTGGAGTTCCATGTTTCAAGGAAGGGCATCAGATCAGCTGTGAGCCTGGGGCTGTGCCTTACAGACCCAAAGCTGGGAATGTTGATCAGACTTTGGCCAGCTCCAGTTGACCTAGAAGCATGCGAGAGGCCACTTGCAACTGACTGATAATACAGAGAGGTACTGGGCCAGG
This sequence comes from Caretta caretta, assembly GCF_965140235.1. NCBI lineage: Eukaryota > Metazoa > Chordata > Testudines > Cheloniidae > Caretta > Caretta caretta. The sequence goes on from NC_134206.1 coordinate 177,503,974, forward strand.
TTGTAACCCTATCAACCGCTAATATTTTACAATCCTGAGACCAAGTGTCTAAATATAAATTAATCATTAATGACTGTGGGTTTAATAGGGAGTTATAGATGAGTGGAAAAATTACCTTTACTAGTTTCTAAGAGAACAGGTATAGTGTGAAATTTGAACAGGAGGGATAGAATATAAACCAACCAGAATAACTAAACAGATAGGAAAACTTTAATCAAGAAGGAAAAAACAAACACAAAGTTTGAGGCCAGTGTATGAAATATTTAGGGTTATATGAAGCTTTTGGTTTTAAAAACCAAAAATTTAAGGTCAAATTAAGACTTAGTTTCAGAAACTTTTTTATTGTACGTAACGCACATTTAATGATTACTTGATATTCCCTTAGTTTATTTGTTGTTGAAGGACATTTTGTTCTGTTTGAAAATACTGAATTTGAGAAGAACATCTTGAGATGGGGAGTCTGCGTTATATGTGAGAAGGAAAAAGTCCTTCCTTATATTCTCATATGTAAGAAGGTCCTTGCTACAAGAAGAAACTGAATGTAGCAACTGAAATTTCAAAGGAACGTCGTTGGTAGAGATGTATTTATTTATGGGAATCCCCACAGAAATATGGACAGAACTATGGTACTTGGATTCCAGGAAATTTGAGAGAATGATACGATTTGGTGTTTTGTTGCCCCTCTTTTGGGTACCAGGCATCTAGGCTTCCGGGTTAAGGAAGTAGGATGCAAGCTAAGGATTTGTAAACATGGCAAACTAGGAAGGAGAAAGAGGTTCTGTCTTGCCTCTGGCCAAAGAAAGAAAGAAACCTTGTCTTCCGTTAGGTCCCAACAACAATTTACATTCCAACCTATTTCTTTTATAAGGAGGGTGTTATTTAATTAGTGTGACCTTGAGAAAGACGACATGTTCTCAATTTTTATATGTATATTTTATTTCTAAATGTGTCTGTGTCTACAACAGAGGAAAAAGGAAAGGTTTTGTTCTAGACATAATCAGAATAAAGCCAGAAGCTGCCGCCTGTTTGGAAGAATGCCTGTCTTCTGTCGGAGATCAGTTCTTTGAAGTTGATCTTCCTGAACGCGCGCGCGCGCACACACGCAATCTTTCCTTGTGTGAAGTACTGTAGCCTAGTTTTCCTTAAACATATCTAGTTTGAGCAGGAGTGAAATTAAGTGAGATAAATGCATTTTATAAGCAAGTGCTTTGCTTTGTGTGTGGGGGTGTGTGTATTTGTTTGGTTTTTTGGCAAGGATTACATGAAACAAATAAGGGAAGATTTGGAAGGTTCCACAAAATATCTTATTGGATTTTTGTGTAAAAGTGTCTGGCCCATAGGAAGCACATAGTACTTCAGTTTCCTTTGACAACTGATTGGTACTAATGTTCCGTATTGTCTGTTTTTCAATGTCTATATTAAGGTTTGTGGCTACTACCCTTTTTAATTTCAGAGCTGAAGAAGAAATTGAAATGAACTTCTTTTGTGAATGAAGTGGGCTCCGATTCTCACAGAGATAGAAATGCATTTCTATCTGTGTTATCCCAAGTGGTTGCCATATTCAGATCTTTCATTTTTTCTTTTCAACCGCCCGTAATTTTAAAACAGTCAAACTTAGTATTCCTGCAGAAACTATACACAACCCATCTTCCAATTCAAGGAGTTGTTCTTCCTAAAGCTTTTATCAGAATTTTGGCAAGTGTAGGAATTTCTTCCATCTTTCCAGAAGTATCAAAATGGAATTGCTTGTGCCTTTCTCTCTAAACTTTTGTAAACTTGAAGCCTCTTGTACATCCTTGGAAAAAAATACAGCACAATACTTAGCCACTGGCTTTTCTTGAAGCCAGCAGTATGTTACGGCATCAAAACGGTTTGCAGTTACATAGAAAGCTTAGCTTCTTTTGCTAGTTTTGTTTTATTTTGGTATACAAGAAACTTTTGATGTGATGGTGATGGCAATACAGAAGAAGACTACTCAGATTTACAATAAAGAAAAAAAACTATTCAAGAAAACACCTTGCTGAGCGCTAAGATGGTCTCAAAAGACAAACATCCTCTAAAGAAGCATTGCTTCCGCCTCCTGTCTTACCCCCTTTCCTCAATTTGTGAGTCATAATAGTCTGTGAGAAAGGTGGATGTTGTTACTGTGACTACATTAATAAGAATTAGTATTTGATCAGATTTGTACTCACTTGTCTGTCCTCCTTGCACTTTTAAGTTAAAATGAAGTGAAAGACTCAGAACCCCTGTTTTTTAATGCTTTTTGGCAGCACAGGCTAAACCCACCATTTACTTATTAATTTTTTTATTGTGACTCCAATGATAGCCTAATCTCTCTTCCTAATTAAAACAAAAAATGGAGACTCGCTTCTGTTTAGCGAGGCCAAATAACTTTTTGTTTATTTGGAGAAGCATGGAAAAATATTACCTGCTTTTGCCCAAAAGATTTACAGTATGGTGGTCCTAATAGATCCATCATTCCCTATGGATTTGGGTGGCAGCAGTGGTCCAGAGGGCATCCAGTTTATTTGTAGCTGGATGCTTTGACTGCTCTTCTCTTGGTCGATGACCCTTGTGGCATCTATCTGCAACTTTATTGCTCCTGGTTAGATAGCACTGTTACAGCCATCTTTAGAATTCCTTGGAAGTTCATCTGGAAGCATGCTTCTGTTGGTGGACATTACAGCTGGGTGTCACTGCAATAGAAGGAACTACTGTGTACACACAGCACAGATGCTCTGGTTTCTACACTAGCTACTTGTTCGTTTCAAGGTGCATTGAAGGTGTAGGTGATAACCAGTTCCTATGGCTTTTAAAGGTAATCTCAGAGTAGTAGTTAAAATTGATTAAAACAGAAGATGCACACAGAGCCCTTTTGGTCTATTAAGGCATGTTGGTAGTGATAGTTGTGGGAGCAGCAGATTTAAAATTACCTATAATGTGTATCACTTTTTAATCAAAATTCTTAGTTGCTCTAGTGACAAGCACTATAGAAGTTCTTTATTAAAAAACCCCAAACCTGGTTTGGTCCACCTCTAAACTTGAGGGTTTTATCATGTGTCCATTTAAGGAATGGTAGTGAGGGAAGTAGTTACAAAAGTGCTTGAGGTGGATCGTGATCTCACTATCCACCAGCTTTTCATGCCCGTGGATTTGTTTTAAGTCAACAAATTTCTCCAAACTAAAAGTCTTTTGTGTGTGGTGGGTTTTTTGCCTGGTCTTTAGAATGTTTTGGGACATGCAATATGGTATATAAAGTAAAAGGTTCTGCTATGGACTGATATTTTCCTTGTTGCTATATTCATTTTAATAAGGGCACTTTTAGAAAACATGACCTCTGGTTATTTGTGCATATGAAATAAGTGTTAAGTCATAATCCTAGTATAGCAAGTCCAAGTTTAAAAAAAAAAAATCAAAGAGCTATTGTCTCTGAATCCAAAGTTCACTGTTTTACATGGATATTATAGTTTTTATGTTGAAGAAACACTGTCTGGGTAGTGGAGTAATACATTTTTCTGTATTTACTTCAAAAATGGTCCTGTCTGGGAGGTCTTACTTTCTGGAGTTCAAAGTTATGTTTATTTTGCTGACATAAGCCGTGCATTACGTGTAAATCTAACACACTCAGTGAAGCGTGTTAACTTTCCTAACAGTAAACCAATCCCTGGGTGCTGTGATAGAAGACTGTTATGCAGATACTCATGGTGTGTGTGTGTGTGTTTTTTTTTTTTTTTTTTGTCTTCAGATCGAGCATGGAATTGTTCAGGAGAACTAATGTACCCTTGGGCTCCTGAAGGATAGGCTTTCTGGGTTGGAACATTCTGAAGGTAAATCTTTTCTTTGGGTTAACTATCTTTGACGTCCGATGAAGTGAGCTGTAGCTCATGAAAGCTTATGCTCAAATAAATTTGTTAGTCTCTAAGGTGCCGCAAGTCCTCCTTTTCTTTTTATCTTGACAGTATCATTATTTAATTAAAAAAAAAAGTGTCCGTTGGATGACTCTCTACCATATACTTTTAATCTTAAAATGTCCTGTATAATTCTATCTATTTTTTTGAAGTTAAAACTCGCCAAAGCAAGAAATGGAGAAGTTTTTATACAATGTATACCCAAGAGGCAGAAATAATACATTTTGGATGTTGCATTTTTTTGGTGTGGAACTGGCTAGTGGGCCCTAAGATCTTCCAGACTTGTTTGGGAGGTCATTCTTGGACAGGGAGGGATCCTGTTTTCTCACATTATAAGACTGAGAGGGGAAATAAAATACAAATTTAAAAATGATTTTTTAACCTCCTATAAAATGAGCTCAACCCATAATATATGTAATACGAGACAGGTGAGCTTATATGGGAAGTGACTGGTATTTTAAAATGGTTAATGAATATTATCCTACTTATTGCAAATGGTTTGCAGACATTTAATGCAACTATCAGTTTGTCGATATATGCTAACTTTGTCTCCATTTCTCAAATTCTGTTTCCCTTTGGTATATTGGAATCATCCCTTTAGTCTTGTCCAAAGATTGCCTGCTTTATGGCCCAATGCTGAAAACACTTAAGCATGTGAATAACTTTAACCACTTGAATATTGAATTCAGTAGCAGTATTTGCAGAATAAGGCCATTAATGAGCATGAAGGAAAAATGAAATGATTGGGCAGGGAGTGGTTGCAGGGTAGTCTGTTTGTTTTATATTTAGTACTCTTAGGAGTGTTTACTTGGAAAGGACAATGTCAATGTCAAACCAACAAACAAAAAAGAAGCAGTAACAGAGCTGTACTCAGATTTTAAGACCACACTGAAAACTCAAAAGTACCTGGCTTATCAACTTCATAATTGTAATCAGTGTGGTTATAATGGATTCTTATTCTGATAAACCAATCCATGTACCACCTGACTGCAGCCCACATACTACCAGTAGTGGATGCACTACAGTTTGAGAACATCTGCACTAACACAGTATATTCAAGGATAATCACCAGAAAATCTGCATCATGTTGTTAAACTTTAGATACTTGAGTTTCAGAATCCATTCAGTATCTTTGATTTTTGCAGTAGCTAGCACAAGTGAAATCCAAATGTGGCTATCAGTCAGGATATATCTTCGCTTAGAATACTGCTGCTGTAGCACTTCAGTGTAGACACTCGCTACAGCGACAGGAGGGGTTCTTCTGTTACTAGTTAATCCACCTGCCTGAGTGGTGATAGCTTGATTAAGAAGAATGCTTCGGTAGACCTAGTCTATACCAGGGGTTAGTTTGGATTAACTGTCACCCAGGAGTGTGGATTTTTCACACCTCTGAGAGACATAGCTGGGTTGACCTGACTTCTTTGGTGTGGACCTGGTCTCAGTCCATGATTCTTTAGTTTGTTACATTTAACCACTCAGAAAAGTGTAGAGGATGATCTCTTGACTTGCTCTCGTATTTCTTGGTAATCTTGGCAACACAAGGTTGTTGAAAAGTTAGTTATGACTTTTGCTGATCTCAAAACCACCGAGTTATAAAATTTACTATTAAAATACATGGGTTTAAGTGGCCACTTTAAATTTATGAATTACTATTGTCAACAGCAGATGTTCCTTATGCTGTATTGTGCTTAATAGAACTGTGGCTTTTGTGGAAATGAGTATTTGAATATATCACAAGTGGGTTGAAGGTTTTGTTCAAAGAGCTGTGCTTATCTTTTCTTTTTTTTAAGAAAGTGGTTGGTTGTGCAACACAAAAATATATTTCCTTCATGGGTTCTAAAAGTCTGAATTGTAAATAAATGTTGTGCATTAAGTATATCAACTTGTCAAAAAAAGGTAGCTATTTGATAAACTTGAGGGAATATTTATTACCTGTTTATGCACAGCATATATCCTGATATGTTTAAAATTGCTTTTTCTCTGCCCATGCAGACCAATACAAATTTTGAGTAGGTGACCACATTCTGTATTGTGGTACAAACAGTCTTGTTATGGATGGTTTTTGTATTCAGCCTATTTCAATGCACAAGCTTGCATTACAAGTTGTTACAAACGGTTGTGCTGTATTCTGCCCTGAAACTACCTCTTGCATTAGAATCAGACATTTGTTCTTGTCGTTGGAATTGTTTTTTTGGATATCAGAGTTCTAGATCATTAGGGCAATTCCCAGAAGATCTTCTGAGTTCTTAAGCAAAAGTAATTTGCGTGTGGTAGGGAAGTACCAATCATCCTGCATACCAGAACAGATTTATTCCTTAAAGCAAGAGCTTTCAACCTGTGGGCTACAAGTTATGCTACTAAATAAGAAAGGTGTCTATTCCCCTATTGCTAAAAGAGGGGTGAGCCCCAGATACATCTCAATCCTCTTTCCCACAACAGACCATCAAGGAATGTGACATGGAAAAGGTTGAGAATCCCTACCTTAAAGATATTGCAAGTGAATCATTTAAGGCTAGAGTCTACCAGTTGGGGTGAGTAGTATCTTACTCTGCAAGTAGTACAACAGATATCACTGAGGCCATTGAAGGAGGAAAGTATTACCCAATGTGAGCAAGGACGGACAGAACATTTGCCGTCAGTGAGGAGAAATTGACATCTTAAAAATAAAATAGTGATTTGTTTTACAGGCTTCAGTGATCATCCATACAATAATTTACCATCAGAGTGTATTATGCAGTTTAAAAAAAAAAAGCGTAGAATGGGCAGTTTGAGGAAGGATGGAGGGCGAGAGCAAACATTGCAGTATTTTTTTTTTAAAAGTGATTTAGTGACCCTTTTTTGTTCTAGGGAGCATACTATACTTCATTACAGAAGAAAAAGAAACTGTATTTTTCTGTGAATGCGGGTTAGTGTTTTTAGTTAGTGGTTATGCAGTACCTTCTAGGATTTAACCCTTACATCACTGCCATTTTCCATTTTGCCTGCTAAATGAATTTGATGATATGATGTCTATAACCTTCGGGTTAAGAAAAATGACCCTTATGCTTTCAGTAGCTTGGCATTTAATATTTTACAGCAAAGTTTTTAGTTTAACATATGTGAACTTGTACTGGATAGGGTTAATAGGCTAGAACAAAAGGTCAAAGCATAAGGCATTAGGCTTAATTAAGGGAGAGCAGGAGTGGCAGGAGTATGTGACAGTTAAATGGGTTTCCCACAGACTAATGTCGGTTACAGTGCAACCATGCCTCAATTTAAGTGGGTTATTTTGTGCAAAGGGCAACAGTGATTAGCAGTTTGACATGCCAGACATTTCTAGCCAATCCCATCTGTTTTAGAGGTTAAGAAAGCACACCTTTATGAGCTGATGGATTGAATTGTGTGCCTGTCTGGTAAAGATTAGAAGTCCAAGGCCAGTGCAGTAAATGTCAGTTGCTGAATATTGTACTTTCTTGGTGGTTCTTTGTTTTAACTGTAAAGTGTTTTGTAATAGGTATAACTGCTATTATAGTGTTATAAACATTGACTATAGAACAAGAAAAAAACTGCAGAGATTCTGAAGCAGGTGTCTTGAATTGAAATAGGTCAGGGTGTGGGCACATTTGTTTTTAAGTTTTATTTTAAACCTTGAGCTGTAATGCTTGTTCATTGTATAAAATCTTTTATATGAGTTACTTTGTTTTGACATGTGGTGCATGATTTTTCTTCACAACCATCACTTTTTTTTAAAATGTATTTGTCCAGTGGTTAATTGTCTCAGTAATAATCTTTCAGACACAAATTAAGCTGAATGTAAGGAGGTTCTCTACATTTAAAAATGTCTGACTTCACACTTAACTTCATAATACTCCCCTAAACCTCTCCACTTTGTTACTTGACCAGAATATAGATAGATAGCATGTGTGTGTTGTCGTTTTTTCTTTTTTGCTATTACATTGCCTGCTCCTGTGGATCGCTTTCCCAACTGTGTCATAAGTCTGTTTACGAGCCTAAAATAAAATGAATGGTACAATAAGTCTGATTGTTTCTTGTCATCTTTATGACTTTCTGAAGTCAGGAAAGTAACATCACTATTGATATAAAACTATTAAATTGAGGCAATAAAAGTATTTTTGATGTTCAGAGTTCATACATAGTGAAAAGTGGTTATCCTTCTTTAAAGTCACGCAGAGATCAGGTTATGCTGTAAGATATGACATCAGCCCAAATGACATGTGGGTAGCTTCAAAACCAATGTAAAGCATGCTTTATACAAATAAGCACCCCACATTAAATCATTGACTATGAATGAGAGTCACGGTAACTTGCTGGTAGCTTTAATAATTTCTTAAAGGGAAATAATACAATGAAATAACTTTCTCTGTTTGATTAAGACTACCCTGGCTTAAAGTAAATGAATACTTAAAGTTTTGAGTTTTTAACTGGTTCCATTCCCTCAATTCCAGCTATGGTAGTTATGGCTGTACAAAAAAGGGAAACTAAATCACAGTATACATCCATTAATGCTCTGACTCTATCTGTTACAAAATTAGTCCATTTCCTAAAATTTTAGTTTCTAGCATCCCACAAACTAGTATAATTTTCTTACTGTTGTTCAGGTGGGGGGAAAGGGGGTGAATAAAATATTACTGATACATACCAATCTCTATTAATCTTGTGGAACTGTGTTCAGAGTATCTTTGGGGCATTTATAACTGATATGTAAAATGAGTTTTGCTTTATCACATACAAGGTGTCCTCATCTTAACTGAAATTGTGGTACCCCCTTCATTTTTTTTTGAGGGAGAAATTCTTTCCTTTGACTTTTGGTTGAAAAACATGGAGATATTTTCACTGTCTTTTTTTAAGAGGGGTAAGACAGCATCATTATCTTGCAGTTATTTCAGCTCCATGTTACTGAATTGGGTGTATTCAGCATCTTGTTCTCCGTGGAATATCTATTGAAATTATTTGGATCTCATACATATTTACATGGAAAAAGCATCTTGCCCTTCTCTGTGGGGAGAGAGAAGGTGAACAAGCATAAATTTTATAATACTCATTGCTTCACTTGTACTAAATCATTCTTAAATTGCAGAAGGTTGGCTTGAGAGTTGTGTAAAAGTGCTTGGCTAGTAAACTAAGGCTGTATGGAGACATCTAATTTACTACTAAAAACCATTGTCAGCTTCAGGGAATTGATGTGCGGTTGCTAGATCTCAAATGCAATACTTGAGATTTTTATATTCTCACATTTTGTAAAATTTAAAATGCTTCTATAAAAGACAATTGTAATTGTGCTACATTTCAGGTAATTTTATTGCTATTGATCACACCTAACACATTATTCAGTGCAAATATGATTGGGAATGGGATGGACTTGGTATCAGTCTTCTGCTGGTCCACAGAATAACATACTCTGTTCATACTACTTAGTGGTCACTGTTACAATCTTTACGATGCTGTTTGTATGTAATTTTGGTATTTCCTATAGTAAGTATAGCACAAATACTGTAGTAAATTGAATTAGGTAAAATAGAAAAGATGTTAATGACAACGACTGTGCTGGATATTTTCTCTCCTTCAACCTCAGGGGTGACATATTGGGCCCCATTGAAGTCAATAGTAAAACTCCCTCTGATAGGATTTCACTCCTAAACCTAACATCACTTATGTGATCCATGAGCTACAATGGCATGAAGGTAATACAGTGCCTTTTCCTACTGCCTACATTACGAAATAAATCAGTGCAAAACATTCCCATTTCATATAACTGAAAATAGTGATGTGGTGTTGGTAACAATCACAGCACATTTGGCAACCAACATCATCTTGCTCTTAATATTCTCTGTGCTCTCAATTAGAACGTTATAAAATATTCATCTTGCTTACATTGGTCGTTACGCATTAAAAGCAATTTTAATTGTCCAGTGTCTCCCTTTTTGAATCCGATCTAAAAATTGGAAATATGGTGTTATACAGTTCAGCTTTTTAAAACGTTGTTCCTTACATGTAATTGATGAAAAGGCAGGCGCTTGTTGATATCATGGGCCCTAAATAATTGGTGAGAAGAGACTGCCACAGCCTGTTTGAGTAAACTGCCCCATGTGTGTATCTCTTCATTTTACTTTTTCCATACTCTATGACCTTGCAGTAATTGACTTCAGTCTGGAACAATTTCAAAGTCATGTAAATGTAATTAAGGTATTGCTTATCATTTTGCAGAGTTCAGAGGCAAGCTTATTGGCTAGAAAGGTTTGTTTACTTAAAATGGAAGGTCAAGCTAAAGTTAAACTTTTTTTGCATAAAATGGTAATATTTTGTAATATTTTTATTTAGCTGCTAGAGAACGTAATGTTTGGAAAAGCAAATAGTTTTATTTGACCTCAGGGTGTTTGCTGAAGCTTGCTTTATTGAAGAAATTTATTTCCATTCCACAGCATTTGTGGTATGTTGTCTTCATCTCCCATCCTCCAAAGAACTCTCCATTAAAGCTAGTGTCTTATGTCTCCACCTATCAGTACTGAAGGAAGTTCAAAAACAGCCAGTCATAATTAGTATAAATAGTCTAGTTAGCCCACTCTCTTCCTCTTTTTCTCCTCTCCTCTCCTGGTGCTTGGATGTCAGGTTTTGGTAATCAAATAACCTCTTTTTTATGTCTTTTCCTCTCAGTCTAAGCAGAAAAGACAAGGAAAAATATAAAAACAGTTAAGTTACATAATTTAGTGACTTAATTCCCTTTCTCTTTCAGTCAACCCTCTGTTTCTTGGTCAGAGTAAGAAAAATGGCAGCTTCTTAGGCTTATTTCCCTTTCTTTTCTAGTCTGTTTGGTTTAAATACATTCAGTTCTTTCACTTAGTCTTTTGGACTTGCTCATCAGTGCCACCCTAAGGATGAGTAGAGATTGCTTGAAGTCCTCTTGGCACTGGGGAAACTGATTACTTTCCAGGAACCACTGCAGAGATGGATGCTGGCTTCCCCCTTAGCCATTCGTTCAGTTTGGACTCTGGGCCTAACTCTCCACTGCCTTGCACCCTGTGTAGTCATTTACACCCAACCAGCGTGAGTTCAAAAACATTACCAAATCAGGATGGCAGCATTTTACAGTCCCTTTGCATTCAGTAGGCACAGGTTAAAATGATAACGCAAGGTATGAGGCATTGGAGAATCAGGCCCGTTGTCTCTAGAACTCAAGTTATCCTTGGAGTACAATATCAAAAATGAAAGCTTGTCGTGACCTTTTTGGTGGAGCTCTTGAACACGGATGCCATTATTTTCTTGCTCTCAAACCTTTCTATGAAGTAATTTCACAGGGTGTTATTTTGGAGAGCCCTGTTTCCATTTTTGAAGCCACCTTTCTAGGGACCCTTAGTGCCAAGAGATGTGATATGACCATTTCCCTCTTCTTCAAAGCAGCCTTATGAAGGCCTTGTCCTTGCATCTCCTTCTGTTCCATCTGCTAAATGTAGGACGTGGCTTAACTATTTCACAAAGGGGCATACTCTTGCTTTCTCAGATTTCAATGGATTAGTTTGTTTTGACACTAAACTTGAGCCATAGAGCAGGAGCTAACATATATGATGACCCAAAAAGCTTAGTCTCAGGCTATAATGATAGGGGGCTGAACCAGGTGTGTTACTCTGGTACTTGGCCCAAAAAACAGGGATGTCTTTTGATCCTGACTTCTGAATCATAAAATAATTGAATAACTTTATGGGGGGGGGGAAGGCTAGACTCTTATCTATTGCATTTATGCTTATGCTTTGTAAGTCTTTTCCCCATATGCCTGGGGCAAGGTCAAGATTCTAGGTCATGGGCTTATTCACAGGAACCCACAACCTGTCCCTGACTTTTACTAAAAATACCCTGGGAGTGTGTGGATGAAAAACATAGCGTGGCCAGGGCTTGAAGCTGTTCTAGCCCCGCTGCTGCTCCTGTGGCTGGGGCTGACTGCTGCTGCTCCAGCCCCAGGGAGGCTGACCCAACCCCAGCTGTTGCTCCTGTGAGCTACAGGGCTGGCTGCCGGGCTGCTGCTCTAGGGCTGGCCACTGCTCTGGCAGCCTCAGGACTGGCCCAGTAGATGTCATGGAGATCCTGTAAAGTCACGGAATGTGTGACAGAATCATGTCCTTAACTATGATTCACAATTCTGATAGTTTTCAGATCTGCCGGGTCTTCCCAAATCTCTAGCTTCGGGGCTCCATTTTTCACCACAACCCTTCTCTACTGAATCATCCTCATGGGATGAGGGACTGCTTATTGAGATGGAGTCACTCTTAATAGGCACATGAGTGTTTCAGATAGTGGACAATTTTCTGACTGCTTAGGGTCATATTTTTAACGTGGTACAAAAGACGGAATTCCTAATCCTCTTCATGCTCCCTGTGGTTTGTTTAGGATTTATAATTGAGACAATGTTTTGGGTTAGCAGACTGAAGTTTCACATGGGAAGAGTGCACTACTGCAGCCAACATATTCAGGGCCTTGACTATGCAAACACTGACTGTGTTTTGCCTTTATCTGAGTAAACTTCAGCATTAAAATAGCTGTGTGAGTCCAAGCTTCTTCAATCGCCCCTCATATGCCTTTGGGAAAACTGTTGCTTTGGAGCTTAACTTTCCTGGAGAAATCGGCATGCGCGCATCACAATTAGATACCAAGAGCACTGAAACTCTTCGCATTTCAGCTACATGACTCTTTTTTGGACATCAAAGGAAATTGTTGCTGTGCTTGTAAAAAGCGATTCAGAGCCTTAAGTCTCTCTTACTTGTTGGATTAAGGATTGTGTGAATTTAACATACAAGCACTTTTGCCTGTCTGCTTCCTAAAGGTTATTTGTTGGCAAGGTGAAGTTGAGTCATAATATTGCCACTTCTGGGGCTGCTATTTTGAGCTAATCCTTGTTAGTTTATCAGTTATACTAACTGGACCTGCTGTTGTCTGAGGTGTTTTGGCAGAAAAATGCTTCAAGAGGCTACAAGAAAGTAAGCCCATTTCTGTTACAGGGCCTGATCCAATTCCTATCAAAGTTTGTGGGAAACTTAAGTTAATTTTAGTGGGCTTTAGATCAAATCCTTAAAGAAGGACTCATCACAGCTACTTTTTCAAAAGAAACTTCCTTTCTAGAAAAGCGGGGGGAGGGCAATATGGCAAGGAAGTATGATTTACCTGTAGTTTGTGTTGTCCCATTTTTTCTCCTACCCCGTTCTCCTGTGTATCTCCAAACATTAACCTCTTTTCAAATGTTAACCTGAATTTCTTTCAGTACTGAATGAGAAGGAAGTAGGTGGGGCTAATTCATATCCTCAGAGACCATTCTTGCTTCCTGGGAAGTGGAAAAACATCATAATAGCAGTGCTGCTTCCTTTAGAGGAGGAAGAACAGGACTCTCTGATCATTACAGGAAATCTGTTTTAAGGTTGATACAGGTGAAACACTTCGGCAGAAATCAATGATCATGCAAATAGAAGCATTTCTCTCTCTGCCTTTTGCTATTAAAGCAATGTTTCGAAACATGCGGGAGAAAGTGGATCTGCAGGACAGAGAAGAGGAACGTGGGGAAAAAACTGTGACTCTGGATTCACCTTTGTCCGACTTAAAAAGATGCTTGAAAGTCATCAATGTCCATTTTGCTGCCCTTTCTGTGACTGTGGGAGAGTAGTTAGCACATGTGAGCTGCAAGGTCCTCTGTTTCTCCCACATGACTTAATTCAGCCATGAGATCCCGTCCCGCTTTGGGTAGCGTGTCTAACTGTTAGAGACTGAGGAGAAACTTTCAAGGAGAGAAAAAAAGCACCTCCCTCCCCCACCTCTCCTTAAAAGAGAACATGCTCTGGAGGAGTTAGTGAACTCTATTAAGCTGTGGTGAACTGTAGCAAGAGGTGCCTTTGTTAGTGTTTCAGAAAAGAGACATAAAATGCAGAAGTGCCACTGTATGGTAGTTGCTGTGTTCCAGTATGAATTTATAGAGTGGGGAGAAGCTAAGAGAAAGGAATGGGATGGTATATTTTACTGGTGATGGGACTGGTAATTTGAAATGCACTGACTGTCTCCCTCAGCTTTAATGGATGAGGATTAATTTTTCAGTTCTTGGACAGCTATCCTGGTATCCCAGGGATGAAGATTCAAGCACATAACAATTTTTTCTCAAATCCTAATTTAGATTCTATATTTAAAACCTCTATCAAATGACCACATGCATGCTCATTAGGGAGAATTAGGGCATACTGCCACCTCATCCCATATTTGAAACTGTAGCGATAGTAAAGCTGACTTTGTGGAAACTTCAGAAAAACTTAACATGATGTTTGTCATTGCTCTTCATAGAGTATGAGGTATATTATTTTTATGGTTTTCATATAGTTTTCTAACGAGTAAGAGAATAGACCTCTTCAGGATTACAGAGGTCATTTAGCATAGATAAACTACTTGGCACTTTTGAAACAATTCTGCCAAAAGGAGTTTGTGTTTGAAGGCATTTCATGATTTGATGGATTAAATTAATTTTGTGTTTTTCAGAGATTCTTGAGAAACAAATACTTTACTTTCCAGGACAGTATTTTTTCAGAATGTACAGCTTGGTGTATCTGTTAAAATAAAGCTAGTTCCTCCCTCCCCACCTTTTTATCTAAAGATCTTGTCAGTTACTAATATATAGTTTCTATGAAACTATAATTTATGTAGCTAAGGGCCAGATTCTTGGTGGGTGTAAATTAGCATCGCTTCATTGACTTCAGTTGACCTATAAAGGCACTGTCTATGTCCTTATTTATTCAAGAGTATTCCTACATCATATTCTGGTGCTTTTTTTTTTTTTTATTTCCAAGTGAGGCACCTAAATGGGGAAGAACATTGTATTGTCATGTCTGTCATTTTCAGGTTTTTTTCTCCCCTGCTCACCTCATTCATAAGAGGGTTATGAGATGTATTTTTTTGGCATGTATGTATGAATGTATGTATATGTATGGCAGCAGGTTTTTGAAAATCACTTGTATTTGCCAGATGTGCTGTTCAGTCTTCAGAATTTGCTTATGTGTTTGGTTTGCATTAAGGAAAGGGTGGAGGGAAAATAAGTGAAAAATCAAGAACAATTTTAAATGCAGTTGTGTAATGGCTTTGTGGGGCTAGCATAGCAACCAGCAGGCAACTTGCCAGAAGGCAGCACGTGTTTTCATGCTGTTAGAACAGGGGTTTTCAAACTTCATTGCACTGTGACCCCCTTCTGACAACAAAAATTACTGCGTGACCCCAGGAGGGAGGACTGAAGCCTGAGCCTACTCAAACCCTGCACAGGGGCAGGGGGTGGCTGATTCCAAAGCCTGGTGGGGCCAAAACTGAAGCCCAAGGGCTTCTGCCCCAGGTGGGGAGCCTGTAACTGAGCCCCGCCATGCAGGGCTGAAGCCCTGGGGCTTGGGCTTTGGCCTCGGCTGGTGAGGCTCGGGCTTTGGCCCCAGGCCACTGCAAGTCTAATGCCAGCCCTGGTGTCCCACTTTGGGGTCCCAACCCACAGTTTTGAGAACTGCTGTATTAGACTGATACTAAGGACTTTGACCATTCATGTGAGCTATGAGGTCCATTCCCTCAGTATAAGTCAGTATACTACACTATTTTCTAGATCTGGATCTTCAAATGATGTAAATCTGCATAACACCCTTGAAGTCAGTGGAGCTTCATGATTTACACCAGCTGAGCATCTATCCCCTGTATTTAATTTGAAGTATTCGTTGTGTATTTTTTAATTTACTGAAACACATTGGTCTTGGTGGTGCTGACTTATAAAAAGGAATAACATAAACAACTGGTCTACTGAGGGGCACTTATTACTGCTGTCACAGGAACATAAATGTGGGAGAAAAGTATGTTCCTGTGAGAGCAAGTGTTTTATTAAGGCAAGAGATTGTTTTGGTGAACTGTTTCAGTGTATTATAAAATAGACAGGTGTTCCTGCCTAGTAGTGGAGTAATGAGGTTAGAAGTAATGCCTTGGGGTAAAATATGGCTCTCTCAAGTTGGGTGTACTTGGAGACAGAGTGGTTCAGTGTGTCCCTTCTGTCTCCTTTCCCACAAGCAGGAGTGAATCATAACACTGCTTTCTGTGCTGAGTGCCTGGGGAGCTGCTGCACTGAACACACACTACACATCCAGGATGTGAAAAGCTGGCATCATCTGCCTGGGAACCTCTGTCTGAAATCAAAGGGACTCGACTTGCTCATGTTCTTAGGCGCTTTACTGAATTGGGACAATCATGCTTCCTTGTGTGCTGCAGATACTCCAGTCTACACTCCAGTGGCAGTTCTAAGTTCTCCCGAGACATAATTTGCTCCTCTGCCATTTTTTGTGATGTAGATAAGTGTATATATATGTTCAGTTGTACCTTACAAGGTGGGACAATTTACAGATTATTCAGTGTGAATAAGAGCGTCTGAATCTGTCGCTTTTATATACATCTTAAGACACGTTAGCAAAATTGAACATTCTAGCTAGTTGTATGCCACTGTCATTATGGAGTGGATCAAATGAAGCTTATTTGTGCCATCACTGAGTAGTCTCTTTTAATAAGATGTACAATACTAACACAACTCTGCTTCTATAAATGCAGTGTAAAATGAATGTATGCAGCAACAATTTCTCTTCTGATTCATATGTACTCACCACAGGCTTTTAAGTACAGCACCTTTTTGTGATAAATTGAGGTGTGTGTTTAAAGATTATATACAGACAGGCTTTGATGTTTAAAACTGCCACCTTTTTGAGCTATATCAATTTTAAACATTTTTCAACACTGGTCAAAGCATCGTAGGTTGAAGTATATTCACTAGGGAGAAAACTGGCACCAACTTTAGATCCTTAATATCCTAAAGCCTACGGTATGTTTGTTCTGTTGCAGGGCTGTTGTCAAGACTGGTTAACCTAGCCTTAGACCTACTAGCTTATGGGTATAGACAGATATGTTCACAATTTCTCCTGTTTCTAAAATCTGCTTTAACAATACCTCTTTTTGTGTGTGTGCGTGTGCGCAAGGTAGCTATATATACAGAATGGTGCCTTCTGTGACAGCAATCGTGTAATGGCATGAATACAGTAGGAAGATATGGGTCTCAGCCAGCATGTACTGCTTGGGTCTTGTGCACATGGTTGACTTTCTTTCCTTGCTGGATTTGGCATCTATTTTAATGTAAAATAGTTGGATATGAACACTTTGGAAAAATTTGAGGCTGACTGACTTCATTTCTTCCTTGCTTTCATGAATGGTGTCAACAGACACAATAGGAAAATCTGCAGCATGGGATTTGAGCTAGTTCCAGAAGACAATCTAAGGGAGAGACTTCAGAACATATTGGAGCACTTCTGTGTGTATACGTGTGTGTGTGTGTGCGCGCGGGGGGAGGAGATGAATCCTGGAAAGACTCACTTCATTTTGATCTCTGAAACAGACAGGTATCCCTCTCAATTTGGGATGCAGTATTGAATAAATGAGGGCCGGGGACACACTGTAATAACGAGGGATACACAGATGTATATATCTGAGGAAAATGGAACACTCCTTTTTCTTTAAATTTAACAATACACTTCCTATTTTAAATTATTATTTAGTATTATAGTAGTTTCAGGCCCGCCGACAGCAATTCTGAGCCCCAGGGCCATCCCTTATGGGATGCGGGTCCCGTGGCAGAAGTGACAAATTCATCACTTCTGGGACTGACTGCGTTGGCCAATCGCACCAGCCCGTGGGGCCGTGAGTGGTTGTTACCCCGCGTGTGCCTAGGAGCCCTGCAGCCTGCCTGGGCGGTTTAAAAGGGCCCAGGGCTCCCAGTCACCACCAACAGTGGCTGGGGGTCCTGGGCCCTTTTAAACTGCCCAGCCCCTGGGCAGTTTTTTCCCCCTTTGCTCCACCCTGTCAGCGGGTCTGAGTATGTGCTGTACAAACTCATAGTAGAAAAGAGTCCCTGCTCTAAAGAGTGTATAGTCCAAACAAACAAGAAAGGGAAAAGAGGAGGGGGTGTGTAGTAGTGGTATTCCTATTATACAGATGTGAAACTGAGGCACAGAGAGCTATTAAGTGATTTGCCCATGGTCCAGTGGCAACACTGTGAATTGAACCCAGATCTCCAGAGTCCCAGTCAAGTATCTTGACCACAGGAACAGATTTCCTCTTTATGCAGAGTTCATGATTTGACAGCTTCACATGCTAACAACATGCAGGGTCAGAAGTTACTTAGTAGAGTACAGGGGAATAGAACCAGAGGAACTGGGTTGAAATTAGCAAAAAGGAATATTTAAGCGAAAATATTGGTGTCTTCCTAACAGTGCACTCCATGATACTCTGGATTAGATGCCAAGGAAAAGTGGCTGAAGCCTTTCCTAAGGGGTAGATAAGACTAGATGAGACCATATGTTAGACAGTACACTCCAGGAATTTTCTTCATTAGATGCAAAATAGAATAAAGGGTATTTTTCTTTTCTAATTTCCAAGAATATGAAGTGAACCAGGTAACCTTGGGTTTAAATTAAGGAAACAAAGACATTTTCTCTAGTTGGTTTCTAAATATAGGGTTGTGTGCTACTTTAATTTTACACTTGTCTATACCTTAGACTCCTTTACATGTAAGCAGAGCGGGTGTAAATAGGAGTCTAAAGTGGCATAAGCGGGGAGAGGTCTGATTTGTGCCAGTGTACTAGTCATTTCTGACTTTGACTCAAAATGTCAAGCAAACTGAATAATGTGAAATTAAAACTTTTGCCTGTTTTGGCAGACTCTCTACATTTGCAGAGGAAAGTTTGAAAGCTATGACTGAGTCATTTTCTGAATTAGGAATGACCTCCCAGGAGGCATGAGAGGAGTGACTCCTTGGCTATAATCAGCTGGCCTTTTTTTTTTTTTTTTTTTGGACCCTTGAAGGGTGAGCCTGCAGACCAGATCACCGAGAGCAGCAGCAGGAAAAGAAAAAGCAGGTTCTTATAAATGAAGGAATACTCTTTTCTTAAAAGAGAGCTGGCTACCTCAATGTTATGAACAGTTGTGTTTTTTCTTTCCCTTGCCCCTCTTTTGCTGCTGGGTTTTATTTCAGCTGCTTGCAGGGGACTAATTAATCGCAAAGGAGTGGGGGAGAGGAAATCCTCAAGAATTTAGGTGAAATGGGACCAGAGCCACCCGGAGAATATTTGCAGTTCATGCTCTTGTAAAAACCCTAATCTAGCCTATGGTTGTTCTTATTGGAAGTTTAGTTCAGGAGCCAGGCATGTAGAACTTGGGAAGTAGGACAAAATTTTATTTGTAGAAATTAAATCTGTATAGAAGTAGTCACTACAGTTAACACTTAGACCCAACTTTTAATTTAATTATTGTTGTATTAAAATGGAAATCTAAAAAGTGTTGTAGCACTTAACGAAGGATTATTTTGAATTACATAAATTCTTTAAAAAAAAAACATATACAGTAATATATACTAAGTTCCAAAACACTGGAAAAATGTTCTGAAATTTTTAGCTATTTAAAAAAGTAACTATCACAGCCATTTCATAACCTCCCCGCCCCCCCCCCCCAGTATTAGAAGGCACCAATCCATGTTATAGACTGTAAGACCCGTTTTTGTTTTTTTTTAAAGCTCTCCTTGTTAGAATTTCTGTCTAGTATATTGAGTTGTTTTATAAACAAGCCTTGGCAAAAGCAAGCTTGTCCGCTGTTTGTTTTTGTTTTTTGAGTAATTATTAAAATGCTCTGGACATAACTTAAAACTCTTTAGTCAATATAGTTTAATTTGCCTAGAAATACCAACATCAAGTTCTTTGACAAGTGGTTTAAAAGGTTGTCTAACTGTACTATAAGTACTGGAAATACTTTCATATTTTCTGCTGAAATGCTGCTTTGTAAATTGTTGCAGCAATACTCAGTGAATCTGAACAAAAATCCTTATTCCTCTTACAACAGTACAACATAAGAAATACTATTCTCCCCCCCCCCCCTCCTTTTGTGGTACAAGAACACCCATGACACACACATTGGTGCTAAACAAGGGAACTGGCCATTTCATCAGAACCTTGGACTAAAGACCGAGGTTCATTGCAGATTACTGTATTGTGTAAGTATATGAACAAATACACAACAAAACAGAAAAAAAAAATCACAGAATGTATATCGTAAACTTTATTTTGCAGATAGTTTTAACTAAAACCTTCAAAGTAAATTGTAAGGTAAATATTATTTTCAAAAAGGGAAATTATAGTTAAGAGGATCCATTACAGCATCTCCGATTGAAACTGCTCAGAGGTGGTAAAATTCACCCTACACTAGCTGTGAAAAGATTTAATATGGGCCTGAAGGGCCAATTAACTTGCCACCTTGCACCTGGAGTGTGGGCCAAAAATAAAGATAAAGCCCAGCTGGGCGAGAGCACGGTTTGTTTCCATAAAGAGCTCTGTGAGCTTTGTTGTGGGGAGGAAAACCTGAGGAGTGGAGATTAGGAGTTCCTGCTCCCTGAAAAGCAGCCTAAAAGAAAGTTGAGAAGGAGAAAGGGGCAATGATGGGACAGGCTTCTCCAGGGGTAAGACCTACCAGGAAACTGCCTGAACCCCTCAGTGGGGGAGGAATGGGCCAGACCCTGCATTGTGGGGTGGATTGAGGCATGGGACCGTCTGAAGGTGCGCCCCTGCTGCTTTGACGAGATGGCTGCCAACTGAGCCCAGCTGGACTAGAGGTTTGGTTTTTGTGTATTTTTGTTGGACTCTGATAAAAGACTCCTCCTGGAGGGGGAGTACTCTGAAGTTGTCTGGGTGGAGTAGGCCAGAGGACAGTGGTGGGGAACTGAGGCACAGCTGCCCCAATGCCACATCTGGCCACAAGGGTTCATATTAAGACATCAGCCTAGCACAAGTTGGGGGGGGGGGGGGGGGGGAAGCCACCAGGCTTTTTTTATGCTAATTAGAAACTGTGAATTAGTAAGGTTATGCTATAGCTTACACAGCTTTCTTGTTAGAGGGAGAGACTGAGACTCACCTCCTTACTTACAATAATAATCTGAGAGCATATGAGTGAAAAGTGTGTATGTTTAAATTGAGGAATATGATGGAGTGTATTGCAGGTATAGTATTTTTGTGACCAATTGTGGGTGACGTACTATTTCTGTTTGAATACTTTATCTTGCATTACTTGGAAGCCAAGACAGTCTAAATGACAGTAGGGTTTTTGTTTTTGTTTTTTTCTTTTTTATTTTATGGAAACTGATATTTTAGTTGCCTTCTGGTGTCTGTTTGCTTATTTAAAAAAGCAACATTTGACACCAGCAAGTATGTATTAAGTGTCAGATTGTAAATTAGTCTCTCTCTCTCTCTCCTATTTTTAATACTTGTTTAGTAGCTCAACCTTTTTTGATTATTTATATCAGATGCTAGACCTTAGGATCTCTGTATTGCATAAACAAATAATATTAAAACATGACAGATGTCTTTGGAACGAACATTGTACAGTGCTGCTGGTTTCACAGATGACCAAAATGGACATATCAACAGGCGCTTTCAGATCTGTTGAATTACTGCTCTTAAATATGATTCACTTTTCAAATTGACAAAAATAATCTGAATATTTTTGCTTAGTAGTTTTTCCAACTTTAAACATGTTTACAAATGTACTTTTATTGAAATATGTCAATTTCATGATTATAAATTGGTTTTTAAAACTGTTATATTCAAAATTATATATCAACTGATTTTCAATAACGCTGTTTTGAGGCAAGTATAGCAATCAGTTTGTACTGGATATTTGTTCAGTGTTAGTTGCTCAGGCTAATATATAGAACCACTGCAAGGAAAAAAAAATTGTTTTATAGTAATACAAATGGGCCCTCAACAATAGTGGTGTTGCAAGGAACTTCTGATATTACGTTTACACCATAATATAGCTATATGTAATATTGAAAGTGATTTCCTGGCATTTGGACATGGGAAAAGCAGTAGGCTGCAACCAAACTTAAATGTAAGGAAAAATACTGATTGTTTTGGAAACCTTCCTTTTGTTATTGAGTAATCTTTTACTCTTTAATTATTAATCCAATCAATCAATCAATCTCTCTCTCTCCTTTAAAATGCTCTTTCATGCTGCGAAGTCTCAAGAGTTTGAAGCTTCCCAATATTTGTTCTGATATCATTGGGCAATTGATTGATACAGCCAGAATTCCAAGAATACTTGCTTATTTTCTTCACAAGAACACATTCCGTGGCTTGCCATTCTGCTGTGACTATTGGCAGGAGTTGCAGGGGAAGATGTAATTGTATGAATAAACTAGCTCTCAGGATTTTTCCAGGAGCTCTCTTGAGAGTGAGTTTTGAGGCTTTCTTACAATTCTCTGTACTTAATTTGACCCAGATTCTGCCAGACTTATTCAGTGAGTGACCCCTTTTCGAATCACTGGGAATCCTGGGAAAATAATCCAGTACAAACAGTGATATTGGAATCTGGCCCTCTGTCACTTATCAGCCCAAGTCTAGGAATGGGGTTCATTAACTTTGAATTCTTTCATTTTTGCATTCGAAGAACGCTATTGTTTGTCTTACATAACTGTTAGAGAGTTTATTCCTTCACTCTCCCACTTCCCTGGTCCTTCTCACATGAACAGAGAGCAACAATACCCGAAGTCCGAAGGTGCAAACAATTCGATGTTTATTGGGGTGAACTTCCAGCAAGCTTACATACAAGTTCCTTTTCCTTATTTCCGAATCCCAACTTACTTCCTGTTTGCCCCTAATTTATATAGTAATATTTTTAGCTATACCTTAACCAATCATTCTACTAAAATTTAACTAACCAATCCTAACATATTGTAACATGATTATGTAACCAATTATATCCCACCACCTTAATTAGTTTACACCCAGCAAAATTAATTATACAGCAGACAGGAACAATCACAGAACCAGACAGAGATTATACAGACAAACAATAGCAAAGTGGGAACTATAATGGCAAGACAATACAGAAGTGAGGATTTCGCATCCCAGTATTGATAAGTGAGTTCTTGCCAGACAGTATGCTATCAAACTAAGTTTTCTTTTACATTTTCTAGGCACTTCCCTTTCTCTGGAGCTGATAAGCACTATCGGGACAGGATTGTATTCCTAACAGCCCAATAGCACCTTCTTTCCATGTGACTACTTTGGAATGTGAGGATGTGACCGGTCGCTTCCCAGCTTATGGCTGCCTCTGTCGCTTAGCCAAAGGCCTTAGCCTAAGAACGGGGCCCCAGACTGTCACAGTAAGAGAAGGACCTTACATTGGCAGACAGTGATTTTGATTCTTTCTTTTATACCTCTAACTAGCCAAGTGATAAAAATACGCCTAAATTCTTAAAATACAGGCCTTTACAGACAGGCCTGAATATCTATATCCTAACAATAACCAATTTTCAATTTTTTTTATCTACGCTTTCCTTTCTGCACAAGATTAAGTTGTTCTGAGGTATCTCTGGTATCGTCTGGATATTTTGGGCTTCCTTCAACCCCTTTCATGCTGGTATTTGCTCAAACAATGATGACAGCCTTAAAATACCCATTTGTTGGTTTCTCCCTCAAGATCTTTGCACTTCCTTGTGTGCTGCCCAGCTCTTAAATAATCCATCAAGCCACTTCCTTCTCCTCTCAGATCCTCCTGCAAGACTTTTTGGTGTGATGACACTAACAAAACAGCCTTGCAACAATGGTTACCCTGTATAGCAGTCGGGGAGCGCTGATTTTATTTATTGAAAAAAGAAATTAACTTACAGGCTCAGGGTTTCAAATGATCTCATCCTTCTCTGGAGAGAAGGAATTGCCCCAAACCATTCTCTGTCAGATGGAGCTCCAGTGAGTGGGATTCTGAAACACTTTTAGTGATCTGTCTGGTGGAAGATTGAGGCAATTTGGCTTGTTCTTCTGTCAATATGAAGGCAACCTGCAGCTCTAGGTCTCATTTGCTTCAGAGCCAGATACTGCGAAGGGTGAGTCCATGCACTGTGTAGACAAAATTGGTATGTGGTGAAACTGAAGATGCAGGTACTACTAGGAGGTTGGAGGAAAGGCTGTTTGGAGTGTAGTAGGGTGGTTTCTGCACCTGTAACTGAGGGTGTTTCATTTCACCTTTTTGCCTCAAGACTTCTGCACTCTGGGGTTGCTCTTGAACACCTTTCTGCTTCTGTAATTCCAGGGGTGTCCATGTCTAAGAATTTGCCTTATTCAATTTTCATTAGGCCAACTGTTTTCTTTAGGATATGGACTTTACTACAGCCCTTTGTGCCTTTTGTAACTTCCACATTGGACTACAGAAATATGGTATTCTGAGAAGTCTTCAAGCTTAGCCTCGAAGTTTGACTAAGGGCTTGTCTATGCTTACCGTGCTGCAGCTACGGCTCTTAGTGAAGATGCTACCTATGCCAGTTGGAGAGTTTCTCCCATTGTTGTAGGTACGTTGACAGGAGAAGCCCTCCTGTTGATGTTGCACTGTCTACTCGGGGTTAGATCTGTATAACTATGTCTCATGGTATGGATTTTCTACACCTCAGAGTGACATAGTTATACCGACATAAGTTTGTAGCATAGATCAGGGTTCATGAAGAATGCAGCTGCCTGCCTCTTAAGTGGAGTTGTGTGATGTAAACATACAACTGCGGTTCTTCAACTGCTGCACTGGCTTCCTATCTGGTTCTGGGTGCTATTGGCCTTGGTCACTGCAGCCCGACATGGCTTTGACTCAGGCTGAACGAGTGGGCTGCCATTTTGATCCAGCATGAAAATTAATGTTGGTTGGGATGTTCGACCTGAATTGCCCTAGATTTTAATGTCAAGTAGCCTTTGGCAGGAAGTTCTCTGAAGGACTTTTGAATCTGGAAAGAGCTCCACAACTTGGCCTGACAGAGTCAGTTTGCTGACAGGGTGCAATGCCGGGCCCATCTCATTTCTTTGCCTAAAGAGATGAGGAATTGTTCTAGGGCTTGTTCGTTTCCTCTTTTTGCCTCTACAAAGAGGCAGGTTTGCATGGGTTTTTAGTTTCTAAATTTTGGATCTGAGCCGTTTGGGACAACACATAAAATCATAGAATACCAGGTTGGAAGGGATCTCAGGAGGTCATCTAGTCCAACCCCCTGCTCAAAGCAGGACCAATTTTTGCCCGAGATCCCAAATGGCCCCCTCAAGGATTGAACTCACAACCCTGGGTTTAGCAGGCCAGTGCTCATACCACTGAGCTATCCCTCCCCCCCCCCCAACTAAAAATCCAACACAGGGAGGGGGAGAAACAAAAAGGGAGAAATGTGTGGTATGATGTGGTATTTTTCTTTAATGTACGTGTGTTAAAACGAAAGCGACTTTTCTTTGGATAGAAGGGTGAATTTTATTACTACATGTATTTGGCTCATAGAGTTCAAGGTAAGAAGGGACCATCATGATCCTCTAGTCTGACCTCCTGCACATTGCAGCCCACAGAACGTCACCCACACTCTGGCTGAGTTCCTGAAGTCCTCACATCATGTTACAGAAAATCCACCATTTACCCTAGTTTAAACCTGCAAGTGACCTGTGCTGCAGAGGAAGGCAACCCCCCCTACCCCCCCAGGGTTTCTGTCAATCTGACCCAGGGAATATTCCTTCCCAACCTCAGATATGGCAATCAGTTAGACCCTGCGCATATGGGCAAGATCCACCAGCCAGACACCTGGGAAAGAATTCTCTGTAGTAACTCAGAGCCGACCTCATCGAGTGTCCCATCTCTGGCTGTTAGAGATATTTGCTGCTGGCAGTCACAGATGGACTACATGCCACTGTAGCTACTTTCATTAGACCAGCAGTTCTCAAACTGTAGGTTGTGACCCTGTTTTAATGGGGTTGCCAGGGCTGGCTTAAACTTGCTGGGGTCTGGGGCCTAGCCCAAGCCCAAGGGCTTGAGCCCTGGGTGGCGTGGCTTAGGTTGCAGGCCCCCTATCTGGGGTTGAAGCCCTTGGGCTTCAGCTTAGAGACCCCCGCCCAGGGCGGTGGAATTTGACTTTGGCCCCCCACCCAGGGCGGTGGGTCTTGGGTGGGCTCAGGCTTCGGTCCCCCCCTCCTGGGGTCATTTTGTAATTTTTGTTGTCAGACGGGGATCACGGTGCAATGAAGTTTGAGAACCCCTGCATTATACCATTTTCTCAGTCTTGAAGCCAGTTAGTTTTTTTGCCTCCACTGCTCCTCTTGGAAAGCTGTTCCAGAACTTGACTTCTCTGATGGTTAGAAACCTTCATCTAATTTCAAGCCTAAACTTGTTGATGGCCAGTTTATATCCATTTGTTCTTATGTCCACGTTGGCATGTAGCTTAAATAACTCCTTTCCTTTCCTGGTATTTATCCCTCTGATGTATTTATAGAGAGCAAACTTCTCTCCCCTCAGCCTTCTTTGGTTAGGCTAAACAAGCCAAGCTGTTTGTCTCTTCTCATAAGGTAGGTTTTCCATTCCTCTGATCATCCTCCTAGTCCTTCTCTACACCTGTTCCAGTTTGAATTCATCTTTCTTAAACATGGGAGAGCAGAATTGCACACAGTATTCCAGATGAGGTCTCACCGTGCCTTGTATAATGGTACCAACACTACTTTTTCGAGTGATTGCTCATGTGTATTCCACAATAGGTGTGCGTGCTCGCCACATGCATCGGTGTCAGAAGTTTTTCCTCTAGCAGTACGGAGCGGCCCCCCATGACCCCTGGTGTGGTATAAGAGAGAGCTGCATGCTTCCCCCCACCCTCAGTTCCTTCTTGCCGACAGTGAAGGTGCATTGGAACTGCCCTGCTCCATCTTTGCTGTAGCTCGTCCCCAGAATTGTTCGTTCGTTCTTTCGTTTATTCGTTCAGCGTTAGTACCTGTAGTTAGTTAGCTGTTTAATTAGTTCGTGAGCCCGGGCCAGGGCATGCCCTGCACCCCGGGGTTTAAGTCGTGTGGCTCTTGTAGGCGTTCTATGCCAAGAAGTGACCCCCATACAAACTGTTTGTGCTGCTTGGGAGAAACCCATATCAGTGAAAGGTGCAAGATTTGCAAGTTGTTTAAGCCTCGGACCAAAAGAGAAAGGGACATTAAGCTCTGGGCCATCCTGATGGAGTAGGCACTAACCCTGACCCTGACTCCGACCCCAGCACGCTGCTCCAAACCAGCACCGCAGCGTCAATACACAGTGACCCTCCAGTGTCATCGACTAATTGGCACTGCTCCCCATCCAAGTCTGGGATGGAGGCTAGGTCCATATTGGGCTGTCCTCGATCCCCATTGGGCCCCAGGCTTCCGACTCACGTTGAGTGGAGTAGCCTGGCCCCTTCGAAACAGGCCTCTCTGGATGTCCAGATGCCGTCCACGCCTGAAGCCCTCCAGACAGCCCGGGACATTATGTCCATGCCTGTGCCTGGAGTGCCACTGATGTTGGCCCTGTGCTCCAGAGGTAAGCCGCCGCTGGGATCTCTGCAGTCGCCTGCGGCCCAGTACCGGTCTCTGTCGAGGGAACTTTCTTGACGCCGATCACCGCCCAGCGATCACTCGGGGCAGAGTCCAGGTGGATTGCTCTTGACGCTGACCAGAGTGTCTGGCTGGGTTCTGTCCGGCCGGGACTCGCGGCACCGCTTGTCCTCAAGGAGCAAATATTGGTGGGGCCACGGCAGGCCTCGTCTCGGAGAGAGTACCACGGTCAGTCACAGTGCGGTCGTCGACGCCGTTCCTGCTCCAAGTCTCCGCTAAGACATCGCAGCCCCGGGCGTCGATCGCCGGCGTCTTGACCTCCAGTTTACTTCCTCCCCACCCAACCATCCCCCCCATCCCTCTTGGGGGGACCCCTCTCATGAAGCTCTGCTTGAGCAGGAGGTGGGGCAGCTCCTAGGACTAGCAGCAATAGAGATGGTTCCTGAGGAGTTCATGGGCAAGGGGTATTACTCCTGTTATTTCCTTATCCCGAAGGCCAAAGGGGGGCTCAGGCCCATCCTGGACCTCTGAAGTCTGAACCAGTATATGGTGAAGCTCAAGTTCCTCATGGTCTCCCTGGATCCCGGGGCCTGGTATGCTGCCCTTGATCTACAGGATGCATACTTCCTCACATAGTTGAGGGGGCACAGGTGCTTCCTCCCATTTCGTGCTGGTACCGAATCATTACCAATTCAGTGTTCTCCCATTTGGTCTGTCAACTGCCCCCAGGGTGTTTACAAAATGCATGTCGGTGGTAGCAGCCTACCTCAGACGGCGGGGGGTCGAGATATTTCCCTATCTGGACGATTGTCTGGTCAAAGGTTTACCACCTGCAACAGGGAGGTGCAACACCTGTTGGTAAACAACACCAAGTCCACATTAGTCCCAGTCCAATGCATAGAGTTTATCGGGGCTCTCCTGGACGCAGTGTCGGCCAGGGCGCCTCTCCTGCCAGACAGATTCGAGACCCTGAAAGGTCTTATCGACTTGATCACAAGGTTTCAGGTGACGACAACCAGAGTTTGCCTGCAACTCTTGGGTCACATGTTGGCGTGCACATACGTGGTCCGTCACGCCACTCGGGGTGAGGCCCCTCCAGCTCTGGTTGGCCTCGAAGTTCTCCCAGGCCACAGACAGGATGGACAAGGTCCGCACTGTGCCGGACTCTGTGATCACCTCCCTGTGATGGTGGTCCGCCCCAAACAACATGCTCCAACGGGTCCCATTCAGGGACAGGGCCCCATCGTTGGAGCTGGTGTCCGATGCATCGGACCTGGGTTGGGGGTCCCATGTGGGGAACTTTCAGACCCAAGGCCTGTGCTTGCCTCAAGACCTGACCCTATATATAAATGTCAAGGAGCTCAGGGAGGTGCGGCTGGCGTTCATGGCCTTCCGCTCGCACCTGGAGGGCAAGGTAGTAAGGGTCCTCATGGACAACATGGCCTCTATGTTCAAAATCAACAGGCAAGGCAGGGCCCGATCCTCTGCCCTCTGCCACGAAGTCCTCAGGCGGTGGAACTTCTGTATGATCCACGACATCCACCTGAAGGCCTTCCACCTACCGGGCGCCCGGAACAGGAGGGCAGATTGCTTGAGCAGGGACTTTTCCTCACAACACGAGTGGTCCCTCCACCTGGAAGTGGCCCACCGGCTCTTCGAAGGTGGGGAACTCCCCAGGTGGACCTATTTGCGACTCAGCAGAACTGGCGTTGCCCCCGGTTCTGCTCCAGGGAAGGCCTAGGGAGGGGCGCTGTCTTGGAGCGCTGCCTTTCTCATGTCCTTGTCAGGCCGGCTTCTCTATGCCTTTTCCCCCATTCCCTCTAATCAGCAGGGTCCTAGAGAAGATAAAGATGGACAAGGCCTGGGTCCTCCTGATTGCCCTGGCGTGGCCCAGGTAGCATTAGTACGGGACCCTCGCAGGCGTGGTGGTAGCTCCTCCATGGCGTTTGCTGCTCCACCCGGACCCACTCTCTCAGGACCAGGGCCGCTTCCTCCATCCCAGCCTCACGGTGCTTCACCTCACGGCGTGGCTGCTCAGTGGTTAGGCGAAGAGGAAAGGACATGCTTAGAACAGGTTCAACACGTCCTCCTCAAAAGTAGATGACCCTCCACTTGCCGTGCTTATTTGGAGAAGTGGTCCCGGTTCTCTAGGTGGGTGGCGGACCAGGGTGTCTCCCCAGTGGCCGTCCTGATCCAGCTTATCCTTGATTATCCCCTCCATCTGAGGGCCCAGGGCCTG
Source organism: Caretta caretta (assembly GCF_965140235.1). Classification (NCBI taxonomy): domain Eukaryota; kingdom Metazoa; phylum Chordata; order Testudines; family Cheloniidae; genus Caretta; species Caretta caretta. The sequence continues at coordinate 177,533,529 of NC_134206.1, forward strand.
GCGCCCTCGTCCGTCAAGGTGCACCTGGCGGCCATATCGGCCTTCCATCCACCAGTGCAAGGTCACACGGTATTTTTCCATGCTGTGACTGGCCGGTTCCTTAAGGGTTTGGATCATCTTTTTCCATATTCTAGACCCCTAGTCCCGCAGACCTAAACCTGCTGGGGTCTGGGGCTCCTGTTTGAACCACTGGCCACGTGCTCCTGGTCTCTCCTCTTGTGGAAGGTGGCCTTCCTGGTTGCAATCATGTTGGCCAGGCGGGTCTTGGAGCTCAGGGCCCTGACTTCTGAGCTGCCGTACACGGTATTTCATACGGATAAGGTCCAGCTCTGCCCACACCCTGCGTTCCTCCGAAAGGTGGTGTCCGCCTACCACATGGGTCAGGACATTTTTCTACTAGTTCTCTGCCCCAAGCCTTTACGCATCCAGTGAGGAGCGCCATCTCCACACGCTCGATGTGCGGCGGACTCTGGCTTTCTACCTCGAGTGGACCAAACCATTCAGAAAGTCCTTGCAACTGTTCATCGCCTCAACTGAGTGCGTGAGGGGTCAGCCGATTTCCACTCAGTGGCTTTCTAATCGGATCACTTCGTGCATCTGCTCCTGCTATGAGCTGCCGGGTGTCCCTCCGCCATCCATTGTCAGGGCACACTCGACTCGGGCACAGGCCTCGTCGGCTGCCTTCGTGGCCCATGTCCCCTTCCAGGACATTTGTAGGGCCACCACATGGTCTTCAGTTCACACTTTCACCTCACACTATGTGATCGTCCCTCAAACCAGGGATGACACCAGGTTTGGCAGGGCTGTCCTCCATCCTGGGAATTTGTGAACTCCTACCCACCTCCAAAAGAAATAGCTTGGAATCACCCATTGTGGAATACACCATGAGCAATCACTCAAAGAAGAAAAGACAGTTACCTTTTCTGTAACTGGTGTTCTTTGAGATGTTGCTCATGTCTATTCCACATCCCATCCTCCTTCCCCTCTGTTGGAGTTGTCTGGCAAGAAGGAACTGAGGGTGGGGGGAGCGTGGAGCTCCCCCTATCCCGAGCCAGGCAGGCGCCTCTCCAGGGATCGCGGGGGGCACTGCCCTCCTCTTCTCCCCCTCCCCCCCAACGGGTGCAGCTAGGGCAAAAACTTCCGGCACACGTAGCGAGCATGCACACCTATTGTGGAATAGACATGAGCAACACATCTCGAAGAACAGCAGTTACGGAAAAGGTAACTGTCTTTTCCCTGCCTCTACTGGAAATACATTGCCTGATGCACCATAGGACTTCATTAACCTTTTCCATTGCCTCATCACATTAGTGGCTCATAGTCATCCTGTGATCAATCCATACATCTAAGTCTTTCTCCTTCTCTGTCTCCTCTAATGGGTATGTGCCCAGTTAATAGAAAAAATTCTTGTTGTTAGTGCAAAGTCATGTATTTAGGGACTATTAAATTTTATCCCATTTCTTATTACTCTAGTTTACAAGTTTGTCCAGATCATCTTGTATGATATTCTGGTCCTCCTCCGTCTTGGCAAAACCTCCCAACTTTGTATCATCTGAAAAAGTTATTAGCATGCTCCTGCTTCTTGTGCCAAAGTCAGTAATAAAAATGTTAAATAAGATTGGTCCCAAGACTGATCCCTGAGGAACTCCACTCATAACCTCTCCATCCCGAGAGTTCACCTTTCAGTTTGACCCATTTGTAGTTGCCCCTTTAACCAGTTCTTTATCCACCTTTCAATTCTCCTATTAATCCCAATGTTCTCCAATCAATTAATAGTTTCCCATATGGAACTGTATCAAATGCCTTACTGAAATCCAGGTAGATTAGATCTACTGCATTTTCTTTGTCTAAAAAATCAGTTATCTTCTCAAAGAAAGAGATCGGATTGGTCTGACATGATCTACCTTTTGTAAAATCATGTTGTGTTTTATCCTAGCTACCATTCAACTTTATCTTCTTAACTATTTTCTCTCTCAAAATTTGTTCCAAGACATTGCATACAATTGAGGTCAAACTAACAGGCCTGTAGCTTCCTGGGTCACTCCTCCTCCTTCTCCTCCCCCCCCCCACCACCCTTTTTCATAACAATAGGAGCTATATTAGCAATTCTTGGATGTTCTAAGTTTACAGATTCATAGAAACCATTGCTGTTGGGCTGCAACTTCATGTGCCAGTTCCTTCAATATTCTTGAATGGAGATTATCCAGGCCCCCCAGTTTAGTCCCATTAAACTGATTGAGTCTGACTTCCACCTTGGGTGTGGTAATTTCTACTTCCATGTCCCCATTAGCCACCCCGCCGCTAACTTTAAGCTCTTAATTGCCTCAGTTTTGAATAAGTCTAAAGTAATTTGTTTAGGTGTTGGGTCATGCCTAGATTAGCTTTAATCTCCACCCCATCCTCAGTGCTTAACAAGGAAAGTAGAGGGGCCACTTTCTTTTTATTTGTATGGCTATAGAACTTTTTTTACTATCGGTTTTAATTCCCTTTGCAAGAGTCCAGCTCTGCCTGGCTATTGGCCGTTCTCACTTTATGCCTGCACTTTCTGACCTCCAAGAAGTAACTTGCCTTTCTGATCCATCTCATCATCCATTCCTTGTAGGCTTTCTTTTAATCACCTGTTTGAGATGCTTGCTCATCTAGGTTGGTCTGCAACCCTTCCCTACAATTTTTTTTCCCCTTGCTTGGGACTCAGGCAAGTAATTTCAAAAAAGTAATTTCAAGCCGCCGCCGCCGCCTCATTCAGATCCTTGAATTTTTTCAATTCAGTCCACTTCCCTAACTAATGCCCTTAATTTTTTCAAGTTAGCCCTTTTGAAAGCAAGGACCCTAGTTCTAGATATATTTGTCTTTATCCTTCCATTTAGTTTGAACTGAATTAGCTCATGATGACTCAAACCAAGGTTATTCCCTACAACCAGTTCTTCTGAGGTCCTCACTACTACTCACCAATACCAGATCTAAAATGCCATCACCTCTTGTTGGTTTAGTGACTGATTTGTTTGGTGAAGAAATCTGTCGGTGATCACAGCCAGGAAAATCTGAGCCCTACTATTATTAGTAGCTCTTCTCCTGTAATCTATATCAAAGTTTCCCATAATCACACAACTCCCAGTAGTTTTTATTTCACTAAAAACGTTAGAGGTGGCTATCCATATCCAAATCCAGATCTGGGGGTCTGTAGCATACCCTAAGCACTAGCCTGAAGAACCTCTATTAGCTTTCTTCCCCAAAGTGATTTTGACCCAAGCAGACTGTTATCCATTCCATCACTTCTAATTTCTTTAGTCTGCCTCATCCTTCATACCTTTAAAATTGCTGTCTGGGAGGTAAGGTGATGGAGTAGCATTGTATATGATCAGTTCAAATTTACATCCCCACAGTATTTTCTTTTTCAGCTTTGTGTGAGAGACTAAGGTTGCATGTGAGTCCTTGAGAGACACCTTCCTGCTGGGAAAGGAGGACTTTCAAACCATTAAAATATCTCCAGCTTCCTGAAAATTTAAGTAGCCTCCCCCGTTGGCTGAAAAGAATGTAATAGGCCTAAGTTGGAACTGAGGCCTGGTCTACACCTAAAATTTAGATCAACCTAGCTACATCACTCAGAGATGTGAAAAACTAACACCTTAATATAGTTAAGCTACTGTAAGCCCTGGTATAGACTCTGCTGGGTCAATGGAAGAATTAGTCAGAGAATAAAATGCTGCTTTGTTTAAGTCCCAGGAGCTTGTATCATCTTTAGAAAAATCAGTAAAGTCTGGGGAATGTTAGTAGTAATAAAAATGTTACATTTGAGTCGTAGCTGACACAATCTACTGAAGGTTTGTTGTGTCCTTGTGGGAACCTCCTCAATGTTACTGAAAACATACATAGACAATTTTTTTCTTTTAATTATTTCACTTATGTTTTGCTGATTTCCTTTGTACTAGCTCATGTAATACTATATAGAACTACACCTTTACCCCGATATAACGCAACCTGATATAACGCGGGTTTGCATACAACGCAGTAAAGCTCCGACACGCTGCTCTGAGCAGCGTGTTAAGGGTGCCGGGCCGGGGCCGAGGGGTTGGATAAGGGGCAGAGGGTCTAGGGAGCAGTCATGGGCTCCCCTGACCAGGGTCTGGGAGGCAGGAGCAGTGGGGGGCACTTTTGGGGGTCCCGCAGTCCCAGAGTGGCCCGGGAGATTAGTGGGAGGCTGGGAGCAGCCCACTCCGCTTCCCTAGCCCCGGCCCCAGCCCCATCACTCGGGGGAGGGGGCTTGGGGGAAGAGATTCCCTCCCCCCCCAAACTCACCAACAGCGATGGAAGCGGAGCAGCCCGGCCCCAGCCCGCTCCACTCCACCAGCTCCCAGCCGTGGCGCTCCACTTCCCACCACAGGTGAGTGCAGGACCTTTTCCCCAGCACCTCCTCCCGCTCTCCCCCCGACACGGCTGGGGCCGGGGCAATGAAAGCGGTGTGGGCTGGGGCCGCGTTGCTCCGCTTCCCGCTGCTGGTGAGTGCTGGGCAGGGGGTGTAGATAGGAGTCGGAGCAGACAGGGAGCAGCGGGGATGGGGTCCTAGGGGTGATTAGGGACGGGGGTCTCTGGAGGGGGAGGTCAGGGAACAAGGAACAGGGAGGGCCAAAGCAAATTCAATATAATGCAGTCTCACCTATAATGTGGTGAGATTTTTTTTGTTGTCTCTCAAGGATCGTGTTATATTGGGGTAGAGGTGTAGTTGGAATGGTAGTGAAAGTATGTAATTAAACCCTTTCATAATTAAACTAAGCCCCAACAAAGTTCAAGTAACATTGGCAGCCAGATTTTTATCTGGTAAAACAAGGCAATTCAGAGTTAACCTCAACTCTGTGCTTTTGGAATTTTAAGACCTAATGGTATACTAAATCATTAGTTCTCAAGCAAGGAGCTCTTTATCAAATTATTTGCCAAAATTCAGGACTCACCCATATTTAATATAAATGTTCTGCTCGGCTTCTTCTGATCTTCAGCCTTACTGGTGTTGCAATAGGAGCTTGGGCTATGGCTGCTATAGCACTGGAGTTGCAAGTGCCAAGTGACCTGGGGCAAATAAATTTAGACCAGCTTACAAAATGTTGAGCACGGGGTTTACGCCTGGTGCCACTGAGAAGAGTGAATGACTTGAGGGGAAAAGGTGGCTAGGTTGCTTCAACAAATGATCATGCAAAGTGCTGTGTGCTCTGGCCTGCCCTGACATGCATTTGATATGCCCCATTCCCTGATGGGGGAGTAGAGAAGCTAGCCTACCAAAAGCAGGTGGAGCTAGGGTTGCAGATCTTGGCCCTCAAAGTGTGTGTGTGTGTGTGTGTGTGGTTGGGGGAAATGGCATATTGGGTGTATTGTTACAGCATGGCTGCATTCTCTATTATATAACAGTATTTCAATTTGCTGTCTCTTAATTGCTCCTGCCTTTTTACCTTCTCTCTCCCTGCACTTCGCTTTCTTTCTTCATTTATTTTCTGGGTCTCTTTTTCACTTAATCTCTTTGGTCTATCTTCCCTCATGTTCTTTCAGTCCCTCGCTGTTTCCTTTCTGTCTTTTCCTTCCTCCTCCTGCTCTGTTTTAATTTAGCCACCAATCCCCATCCTCCATCTCTCCATCCTTTCTAGTACTTCACTTTTCTGATCAATCTATCATACCTCTGTTCCCCTGCATCTCCTCCAAAATCCATTCAGATCCAGCCTCTGCTCAGGACCAGCCCTCTTGGAAATTACTGGGAATATGATGGCACCTTTTGAGAGCACAAGCCACCCTCCTGAGGCTGTCTGAGGTTAGCACAAAAATGGAGGGTATAAACATGGCTGCTTGATGTGTGTTGTCAAAAAGACTGATAGAATGGCCTCCCAGCCTTGACTCCTTTCATGCAGCTCATTGCAAGGACAAAGGGGAGGAAGCTAGCTGGGGAACTTTCCTCTTTCTCCCAGCACAGAACAGGCAGAGGTGAGGATTTAAACTGAGATTGGCTCAGAAGCACAGAGGGAGCTATAGGACTGGGGCAGAAGACCCCGGTTTAGGAACCCTTGGTTTAAATTCTTCAGTTTGGCGATAACTACACACTTGTCTGATGGGTTTGCTGTAAGGATAGAGGCTAGACGTGCTTCTGCAGATCCTTGCTTTTTGGAATTAAAATTAGATCCGTGTGTGTGTTTTGTGAGATTAATCTTTTTAACAATTGCAGTATAATACACTGTGTACATAACCGCTCCCCTCAATGCAAAAGTTTTGGTAGTTTTTTTTTTTTAAGTTTAATATTAAAGATCTGACTTGCACTGACAAAAAGCAAAGCAATTATTAAAGTCCATCGTTAACTCAAAAAGTAATCTAAATGTCTCTGAACTCATGTAAACTCTGCTTCAGTCACCTTCCATGGTAGCTGATACCACGTTTATTACCTTTAGCATGAAAAAGTTTTGCCTAATTTACACATTTACATGGAGTTTGTCATCAGTTTGTTTTTTTTTCCTCTCACCAGGAAAGAGAAGACTTTAAAAGTGATCTAGTAGCTTTTCAAAATTATTCAATGTCTCCTCCTTTCTTCCCCTCACCCCGCCCCCATTACATTTTCCTGAGATCAGGTATCCTCCTTGTTCTATGTCAAAGGGCTTGTCTACTCTGGGGACATGTAGGAAACTGAATCCAAAACAACTAGAGATGTGAATTTAAAGTAGATCGAACTGCATTAAACCCCTGTGTGGGTACACACATTCAGAATTAAAGTGGCCTTAATAATGTTTCACTTAATTCACAGAAGTGAATTAATTAAATTTAAACCGAATTCATCTTTTGGTTGGTTTACCCCCGACCTACAGCTTTGTGTGTGTAAACCCACACCCAGAATTGGCTAAATTATGGTTTTGCCTATGTGTTGTTCTATGTCGAGGTTCTCAACCTTTTCCTTTGAGGCCCCGCAAACATGCTATAACAACTCCATGGCCCAGAAGAGCCACGGTAACTGGTTTTTCTGTATATAGCAGCCAGGGCTAGCATTAAGGGTAGCAAGCAGGGCAATTGCCCAGGGTCCCATGCCATAGGAGGCATCGTGAAGCTAAGTTGCTCAGGCTTCTGCTTCAGCCCCAGCCCCAGGTGATGGGGATCAGGGCTCCACGCTTCAGCCCTATGCAGTGGGACTTCAGCTTTCTGCTCTGGGCCTTAGCAAGTCTAACACTGGTCCTGCTTGGTGGACCCCCCTAGGGTGATCAGATGTCCCAATTTTATAGGGACAGCCCTGATATTTGGGGCTTTTTCTTATATAGGTGCCTATTACCCCTCACCCTGTCCCAATTTTTCACATTTGCTGCTGCCTGGTCATCCTAACCCCCTGAAACCTGCTTGCAGCCCCCCAGGGGGCCCCAGACCCCTGGTTGAGAAGCACTGTCCTATGTGTTTTTCATGCTTGCTTTTACATAAACTAGGAGCCTGATCCTGAACATAACTCCCTATAGAACTCCCCTTGAACTCTGGGGGAGGATAAATACTCCTTAAACCAATCACTTTTCAACTGATTGAGTCTTGTAAATTCCAACATTAACACAGTCCTCCTTGGAATTGCTGAACTTTCTTATAAGAAGGCTAATTGTCTCCCAATATGCAATCAGGGATGATATTGCTTTATAACATGTTATTCAAGAGGCAAAAACATTGATGGGGATACTATCAAGGATGCTAGGTCCCAAATTTGACTAACTGTAACTTTTCTTATCACTGTCTTGCAAAGTTCAGGTAAATGGTCAAGTTTGTCCTAGATAGTGTTTGTTTTTCAACATTTATTTTTGTGGAGGTGGGGGAAAGGTAAGTTATGAGCAGCCATGAACAACCCTTGACGTCAACAAATGGTAAAGCAAAACAGGCTGCTGCAACGACTGTGTCTAGTATGCTGTCTATGGCATCTTTCTTTTTGAAACACTACACGGGGTGTTCTGAGGGGTCCAGGATTGAAGCCTGAGTAGGGGGTAACAGCTGGTGAGATGGGATCAGTGAGGACACACATTGCCTGTGCGGTTGGGAGCAATCTTCAGGAAAGTTTAATACACTTCTTAACAACTCCACTGTCCCCTGTTACATGAGTCTCATGGACAAGTGTAGAATGGAAAGATCAGGCTAGCCTAGCATGAGTCTAATAAAGCCACACCGCTGCAGGCCCTGAAACCAGACTGAAGACACATTGCCTGGGTTGTCATGTGCCTCCAGGGGACCACTGAGACCTGTGATGCTTGGGAGCTGAACTCCCTGCTTCTTTGGTAGAAGGGGCAAATCACCTACTGAAAGTAGGAAACTTGGAGGTGTACATGACAATATAGCCACTCCTGCTGCTGTTCTCATGGGGCTAGGTGATGTGAGCTGCCATATAAGTAAGTGTGCGTGTGTATAAATAAAAAGTATAGCTTAATAGTATTCCTTTAACATGCGCAACATTGCTTTATGTATTAAGAAAACAAGAAACGTTTAGTAATAGAGAGACTAGCAGGATTAGAAAAATTAGGGTGAATAATTTTTTTGATGTGTAAGTAGGTGTTTTCACTGTAGCTATGGCAAAATTCTGGTCAACACAATTTGTATTGGAGTGGTAAACTTTTATGCCAATTTTGCAACGTTGATATAAACTTATTTTGTAAGTGTTCCATGTTGTCATAGTCTTCCAGTTTTTAGCATGAGTTTAGTTCTCATTGCACATCTGGTAGCTCATCTTCAAAGAAATTTTCTGGGCTAGCATTACTTTATATTGCAATTTCTAAACAAATACTCTCCAGTTGCTTATCCGTTAGAGCCTTCCTGTTCTTTGAAATGGTTCTTGTTCTTATGTTCTTCTTTGCATTACTTGACTTCACATTCTCCACTTAAGAAATGGGAGAATACCAGTATTTCATATGCTTAATAGTATTGTTTTTGTTGGCATTACGTAGTTATTTGCTTTTTAAGTGTTTTTGGGCTCAATCCTGTAAGCCCTTTCTCATGTAAAATTGAACCCAATGGTATTGATTTGAGTAGCGTTGTTCATGATCAAGCCCTATCCCTGTTCTGTATTATGGTTGCTTGGAATTTTTATTGAAATGGTTAGGTCTTAGCTTATCATTGGTAGGCATGTTTGGAAATATAGAGAAGATCGGAATTCTGACTTTGGCACATCCATTTTATTAACATGAAGACTTCCTGACCTCAATTGAATTAATGTAACTAGAAAAATTTGTTGTGAAGAAAATCTTCTCACTGCATTTGTAAAGAGTTTACTACTAAAACAAAAAATAATTTTTATCTTTTTGATCAGATAAGTAACAATAAAAGGAATAAATCTACCAAAAGAGCTTAAGATGACCATGTTAAGTTCTCTGGATACCCTAGGACTAGTAATATTATAGTACAATCTTTCTGCCTTTTTTTGTTCTAATTTTGAAAGAATCAAAGGTGTATGTTCTACATGTTAAGATGAGCTATAATAAAACATACATGGAAAATGTGGCAGCAATCCAAGGACATTAGTATGCATGCCTCCATCTAGCTGGATGGCAGCTAGCATTCATTCTCAACTTTCTGGTGAGTTCTAAGCAGTCAGCTTGGCTGGCATACGATCTCAGTGAACTGTACCTAATTTGAAGGATAAAAATTTGAATTTAAGGCCTTCAGTATACCAACTGAGAGAATTGGTTTATGAATATAAAACATGCAGTATAAGGTTTTTGTAGAAATAGTTTCTGGACACTACTTCCTCAAAGTTAGGGATATTTTGAATTTTATATTTGTCATGTTCAGGCACAAGGTCCACATTTTTGCAATAGATATATTATAGAAATTAAGAATGGGAAAGACTTGCTAGATTTTTATCTAGCAGTTATAACTGACTTTTTGGTTAAGTTTTTAGTTTTGGAATATCTATTAGTGCTTTTCCTTCATTTTTGCTTTTCCATCATTAGAGGCTTCAGATTTGTTTACTAATATGAGTAATTCTTTATAAATCTGTTAGGCTTTTATGCATGGTTTCTTTATCCTCCTTACTCTCACCCCCCCCCCTTTCCATTTTAATGGGCATGATCCTGAGAGACCCATTATTTAACCAAGAGTTGAAGCCTTTTCAGGGTCAGGCTTAATATTGGTCCAACTATTTTGTGGTATACAAGTTAAATGTACAGAATGGCAATTGCCAGGATCCATTTTCTATATCTTTTTGAAGATAATACTACATTTACTTTCTCTCAGTACTGTACCTCCTGATCAGCCATGATTTCTCAAAACTAATTCAGAGGGGCAATAAGATAGTGAAACAACAGAGTGATATTTTACCGCTTCTCTTGATGTGACTAGTGTTGTTCTACAAACCATTTCTTCCATTATTAATTATGTAATGCAAAACATTGAATATTTTTGAGTGAGATTTTTTTTAATATTAGTATGGGTTTAATGCATACTTGGGAGTAGCAGAGGAAGGACTGATGTATCTGTCATGACTTTAATTTAGCCAGCTTTCCTGCAGTCGTATTTCTTTTAGTTTTTTTTATGCCTGTGTTAATTATTGAATATTAGTCAACCATAAATGAAAGTAATTTGAACGTGACAGACTCCTGTAAATATTGTTAAATCAGTATGTACCAAAAGCACATTCAGCTGTTCTTCACTGCTGAGTCAGTAGTTGAATCTTTCCCTGGTTCTCTGGAGGTGGCTGGTGTACAGCTTCGTGAGCCAGGGGAGTAAGGGGTAAGCTGTGCCCCCCCAGGGTGGTGATTGGCATTTCATCATTGCCAATGGTAATCCGCCAGTCAGGAAAGAAGGTTCCTGCTTGTAGCTTTCTGAACAGTCCTGTATTCTTATAAATGCATACATCATGCATCTTCTCTGACCAGCCAACATTGATGTCAGTGAAGTGTCCCTGGTGGTTCACCAGCGCTTGCTTAACCATAGAAAAGCGGTCTTTTTTCTTTTGATGCACTATGTGACAAGGTGGTCTGGTGCTAAGAAGGGGTGTGTGTGCCATGTATTGTTCCACCACAATTTGGGACCCCTCTTGCTGCAAATCCATCCATTATGTCCTATATTTTGCTGAGAATCACAGTCCTCTGTAGCAGGAAACAATTAATGGCCCTACACACTTGCATTACATTGGCCCCCCATAGTGGATTTTCCAACTCCAAAATGATTTTCCATTGACCAGCAGCAATCTAGCAAGTTTCCACAGTGTGATCTCTGTAGTTGATTCCACTTGCTTCACCACTGTCAGTGCAGCTTTCATTGTGGTCCCCGTGCTGGAGGATTGGGGCAAGCTCAGCACCAGAACCAGGAATGTCGCCTTGCATATCTGAAGCTTTTCAGTCACCACTCATCATCCTATGCCTGCATTACGATGCAATCCCACCTGTCAGTGCTCGTTTCTTGGGCCCTGAAGTGACTTTCCACCATCTGCAGCCACCCAGTGAGCAGCACCATCAATTATGAATTGATTCTTGCTATGTTCCACAGCAATCTGCCCTCTTGGAAATTGTTACATTCACCACGTTTCTTCTTGTGGCTCTTCAAGTACCAGAGAATCGTGTGTTCTGTGCTTGCAACACTCCTGACAACAGTGCAGAACCATGCAGGCTCCATGCTTCTGTCGGAGATGGCAGACAGTGACAAGTCTCATGCGGGTTTGTTAGTTTTTGCTCCTGTGAAAATCTCATGTGCTAGAGATTGCATTATGTGGTGGAGAAAATTACAGTCCCAGTCACCCCTGCACGACTTAGTTCTGCCCACCATGCATTGCCAATACCTCCCAAAAGACAATGCACTGGACAGTGGCGAGTTGCACACTGGGATGCCTATCCGTGGTGTGCCGCACTGTACATTTAAACAAGCACTCCTTGTGAGCATGTGCACCACGATATAGAAGGAACCAAGTATGCATGTGCAGAAGTGATCTATGAATTGTGGTGGCTTTATGCTGACATAACTTGCGTTGGGAAAAGTTGTAGTGTGGATATGCTATAACACCCCATATAGACAAGCCCTAAAGTGTTTCCTACAGATGGCTATGCTTCTATTACTAATCAGTGTGATGCAAGACAGCAGTAGTGCATTCGAAGAGCTGGGTATTGCAATCCTCAAAGAAGGAAAAACTACCGTATATACTCGTTCATAAGCCGAATATTTTTGGTTTAAAAAAAAAAGTGACATATCAAAGAGTGGGGGTCGGCTTATAAACGGGTCTACCCCAAAATTTGATTTTAAACTCTATGAAATCATTGAACACCTAATACGTTGTCATTTTGTTTACCTGGAGCGTCTCATGGCATGGAGCCCTTCAGTTCCCTGTGGCCACGGTTTGCCATTCCCAGCCAATGGGAGCTGAGGGGCTCCATGCCTGCGGACACTCCAGGTAAACAAAACGTCCCGACCCGTCAGCAGCTTACCCTGATGGGCTAGGAGCCAAAGTTTGCCAACCCCTGAAATATAGGATCAGCTTATGAAAGAGTCATGCAGTTTTTACTATTTTTACCTATCCATCTTTGGCGGGGGGGGGGGGGTTGGCTTATAAACGAATGGGCTAATGAACGAGTATATATGGTATACTAAATTTAATCTTGCTGGCAATACTAATGACCTCCTAATAGGTTTTTTCCTTCTGTAATATATATGCTTTGATGATCTTCAGGACATGCTGCAAGGCCCACTGTAAAACTGTAACCATCTAAAGCAGTGGTTCCCAACCTTTCTTGTGGGAATAGCATATTGCTATTCCCAGAAGACTGTGGCGGACGCTGGACACCCCGCCGCCGAAATGCTGCCGCTGAGAAGCGGCAGCGGCAAGAAGCGTCGCCGCCAAAATGCCGCCGGGGAATGGCAATGTTTCTCGGTGGCATTTCGGCAGTGGGGTGTCCTGTAGGCACACACAAATGCCCCAGCGGGCACCATGGCGCCCCCCGGGCACAGTGTTGGGGACCCCTGATGTAAAGGGAGTGAACTCTTCCTTATGTTTGCCCAAACGAAAGGGGAAAAGATTTGTTTGATGTTGAAGGATGTTTTTGCTGTGGCTGACATATCGGAGGAACATGAAAACAGTTAGTCCTTGCAAAAATATCTACCTAATAGCATCATCTTCACTGCTTACAGGGATTATTTGCTGCTTGCTGATCTACTGTAAAATTAAAGTTTATATGATGGTCAGCTCACACATCTTAAAATGTTTTTCTCATTCTTGAACTTCATTGGCAATAGAGCAGTGAAGTTCTTCACAACTTGATGAATTTTCTCACTGACCGAGACTATCCCTTGAACGGTAGATGTCTGTCCTATCGCTGTAATCTGTTACTGAATACAAAATTGTGTAAGTTTCTTGAAGGTTTTAGTTACAGCACTTGAAAAAATGTCCTGAGCTTTAAGGAAGTTGTGCCAATTGCTATTTGAAGTGGGTTGTTTAGTCCAGAACAATGTCTGCATGTATTGTGGGGTGTGGTGTGGGTGGTTGTTTGTTTTTAAATCCTAACAGTTTCAGAAAATAATTTGTAATCACAAGTGTGCAACTCTTCTAGTAATACTTCTTCATACACACAGCTTTAGTGAAAGGTTAAAGAAAATATGACTTAAGAATGTTATTTTGAGATTATTCTTTATAAACCTTTTATTTTGGGGTTGAGGATCTACTTAACAGGGGTGGGCAAACTACAGGTCGCATCTAGCCCATCAGGCCTTTTAATTTGGTCCTCAAGCTCCCATCGGGGAGAGGGGTCAGGGTTGGTGGCTTGCTGCCTGTCTCCCGGAAGCAGCGGCATGTCCCACTCCAGCTCCAACATGTAGTGGCAGCCAGGGGGCTCTCCACACGCTGCACCCACCCCAAGTGCCGCCCCCGCAGCTCCCATTGGCCACTGCTCAGGCAGTCCCAGGGACAGCCCTGAGGAGCACCGGAGCAATGGTCTCGGAGGCTGCCCCGGGGCCAGCTGCACCAGCTGCTGCTCAGGCGGCTGGCTCCAGGGAAGCACCTGGTGCTGTGCCTTCACATAGGAACTGTTGGGGGGGGCATGCCACTGCTTCTAGGAGCTGCAGGGGTAGCGCCTCTGGACGGGGCAGCGCACAGAGCCGCCTGGCTGCACCTCCGCATAGGAACGACATGGTGCTGCTTCCAGGAGCTGCTTGAGGTAAGCACTGCCCTGAGTTGAGTGCATGCCCCCGCTCCCCCTCGCACATACTCCAGCCCTGAACCCCCTTCCGAACTCCTCAGTCCCAGCCTGAAGCACCCTCCTGCACCCCAAACCCCTCATCTGCAGCCCCATACTAGAGCCCACACCCCCAGCCAGAGTTCTCACACCCCCTCCCCGGCACCTCAACCCCCTCCCATGCCTTGAATTCCTCACTTCTGGCCCTACCCCAAAGCCCACACTCCAACCCCCAATTTCATGAGCATTCATACAATTCATACAATTTTTATACCCAGATGTGGCCCTCAGGTGAAAAAGTTTGCCCACCCCTATACTATAACAATGGTTGAACATCTTTGAGCAACTGTACCAGCTTGGTAGAGAAGACCTCAGATCTAGTAGGCAGCACCTAGTATGTCCCATTTAGTTCCCTAATTTGTATATAGCTTGGGCTGCTATAAATCTTTGTAAGACAAATACTTGAAGTAGTCCGATGTGTATTGTAAGCTAGAATATATGTCACTGAATAGGAGGTGGACAGCAGCAATGCAAGAAAGCCTAGAGTGGGGCTAATCATCAATGCCATGACCCCCTCTTCCATTGTAATCAATTGTAACCTTTCAACTAACTGACTGCACTGAGAGTTGGATTGAGTCCTAACTACCAGCTCCTGCTCCCACTAAGATTCTCAATTATGTGAATGGGAGGAGGATTGGATTGGATATGGTATGGAGTGGAGGCTACATTTCCAGAACTAAGGTGAATATTAGATAAGTAACCACTTGTGTGTTTTGTGTTTTAAGGTTGAATGAAGATGCCTAATAACGTTAAAATTCTTAGCTGTAGTTGGCTATGTGTAAGGCTGTGATTCTGTCATGGATTCCATGACTTTCCATGACCCCTGAGACTTTCACAGCTGCAATGGCCAGTTCAGCTGGTCCCAGGGCTGCCAGAGCAACTGGCCCCAGGGCCAGCTACTCAGGCACCCCGCGGCCAGCCACTCCAGACACTGCTCAGGCAGTCCTGGGGTGGCTGGCCCTGGGGAGTGCCTGAGTAACGGGTGCTCCCCGGGGCCAGTAGTCCCGGGACGAAGCAGGGGTCCCCGGGGCCTTGGAGCAGGTGTGGCTGGAGGCAATCAGCCAGTGCAGGGTCTAGCAGTCAGCCCCAGGAGCTGCTAAGTTCTAGTCAGGGGTATTTATAGAGTAAAAGTCATGGCCAGGTCACTGGCTGTGAATTTTTGTTTATTGCCTATGACCTGTCCATGACTTTTACTAAAAATACCTGTGACTAAATCTTAGCCTTAGCTGTGTGCAGTTTAAATAATTTGGGTGTGAGATCCACTGACTCAGTATCGAGCTAACTAAGGACAAAGTTGCATGGCGGAATCAAGCCAAAAGCCCTTGAAACTTGCTTCAAACGGTTCAAAGTGCAAAATCAATAAAATAGGGGCAAGACCTTTTGCCTTTTAGATGCACTTTGGCACACTCTGCAAGAAAGAAGTTCATAATTTTGTTGAGTAAAAGCCATCGGCTGTCTGGAGATGAGCACTGGCACTACAAGCTTAAATTATTATATAATACAGGAATAGGAATGGCTAAAGATGAACTGAAGCGCATTTGAGGGAAAAATGACACCTGAATTCCCTAATGAATATTGTCACCAGGAATCACAGTAAACTCTTCAGTTGCCCTTTGGCACCTCTGTTGTTACTCCCATGCTTACCATACGCTGGACCTGTGGCATCGGTATTGCTGTTGATCGTTCCTGGAGCTGTGCACTCATGATTTATTGATTCACTATGCCTGTCCGGTTCTCAAGACTCTTACTTCTTATCCTAAAGGACATAGAATACCAAATTTAAAAAAATACATAAAACGGTCACCCACCAAACATTTCCAGTCTTTGCATTTCATGACTAAATAATTTTATCTCCATTCTGTATTCACTGGGCTTCTCTGTATTTTGCACAGGGACTATCTAGGGGGAATACATTACAGAAAGAAATCAAGTTACTTGGTTTTCAAAGGCAATTGCAAAGTATTGTAAAGACAACCATAGTAGACATAGTGAATGTTCAGGATTTAATGTTCCAGTTTGATAGATTCCCCGTTATAGTGATTATAGTGACACTAGTGTCCCACTGTATGGTGGGTATATGAGTAATAACAGCATGTCAGGTGTCCTCAGGGTAGCAATTTATTTCGGTCTTTTTAAAATGTAAGCTTGGGTAATGCAATTTAAGAAATTACTTTTCTTCAAGTTTCTGATATTCATTTGGGCAGTCAGGTACTGCTAAAACTATTTTTGATAGTTAATATTTAACAATCAGATGTTGGGTTTTTCTTTCCCAAAACCAGATCTTCTCTGTTACAAGGAGTGTGAGTGTGTGGGGGAGTGACAGAATTTTTTATTTTTTTTTTAAATGGGAGAGACATCTATCATAGAGACTTGCAAGGTTTCATATTGCGAGACTTGCTGAGCAAGGCCTCATACAAGGGGCTGCAGGGGAGAGCAGAGCAAACACAATTTTAAAAGATGTTTTTCAATATTTCTTTAAAAAAAGTTTAGACATCTCTTTCTTAGATTTTTTTTTTTTTTTTTAAAAGTGCATCTCTGCTGTGCACACAGCCAGAAAGCTATGCTTGTGAATATTTACAATGACCATGGGGAGAAACCCTTGACAGGTGGTGGTGCTTTTGTATTTTACTAACGTAAACCAGTGAAGCTATGTGAAGAATCTGCATTAAGGGTTAAGGCCCTGGTTTAGCAAAACACTCAAGCACTTGCTTAACTGTAAGCTAGTAAGTCCTCATTGACACTTGTGGGAGTGCTCACGTACATACAGGTGCAAATGCCTAAGTCCTTGTATGAACTGGAAACACATTCATTAATGTGTGCAAAGCTGCTATGATCATGAGGCCTGTGTAAGTAATTGTGAGGTCCATGTGTCTGTCTAATCAGCCAGTAAAGCCCTAAAAATGGTGATGCTAACTGTGGAGATGTAGCAACATGTGTAAGAAATGATTCAATTGAATATATCTCACCAGGGGGACACCATGAAAGCCCCAAGTGCAAATTTAAATCTGCCCTCTTCTGGCAAAACGCCTTTTTGGAGGTGGTTGGTGCAGTGGTTCTCAACCTATTTACCATTGTGGGCTACGTCCTGTACTACCTGTATGGCCCTGAGGATGTCACATGGGCCGCAGCACTGTGCTGATTGGGCTGCAAGCAGCTCATGGGCTGCAGGTTGAGACCCGCTGGTGCAGACCCATGGGGCTCAGTAGGGGCCATGATTCAAACAGTCTGTACATTTCTACTAACACTCTACCACCACCACCCCTCCACAAAAAAGGGTGGAGGGATGAGGGGCTACAAAAGCACATGGATGTTATCCAAAGACTTTAGCCCAGATAAGTTGCTTGTTTTAAATTGTTACGCTAAAGTCCAAATTCTGCTGTTTCTGTTAAAAATGCTTTTTCTTTTTCTATCTATTTCAAGTGGTTCACAACTATCTTTACAACTTTTAATCAATAATGCTCTGTTTACTAAAAACAAATTCAAGCTTAAAGCAGCAACAATAACTGACATTACCTCTATTACTAAGGATTATGTGCATCCTCATAGTAGCTATTAAGTGTTTATTAGAAGTTTACTGTAAAAGCTTTCTGTGCTCATGCAGCTAAATAAGCTTGGTCTCTTATCCTTCAGTCATTTTTGGAGGTGTTTTGTTTCTATTGTCTGTAAGGCACATAATTAGAAAAGCTGATTTTTCTTTTTTGTAAAGCAAACCCCACCCCACCAAATTTATCACTGTTGTCTGCATTATGACTTTTAAAACCTGTGAAAGGATGTTTGATAGTGAGCAGCATGATGTGTGGCTGTTGTCTTTGTGGAAGACTAATATGCAGTGCTGAACTATGATAGTAAGAACAGTGTTTGAGACTGCACAGTGCAACAGGATCCATGTCATGGTCATAGTACAATTTTTAAATTGTTCATTTTTTGATAAGGCGGATCTCAAATGAGAGTGTGCAGTGGCTTACAAAGGGGAACTTTAGCTTTTGTAGATTTAATTCTGTAGTTGGTAGAGTTCCAATTGAGAGGAGGATAAATTGTGATGAGAGTTCCACAATCCCGATCTCCTTTTTGGTTGATTAACTGGGGTGGGGGGAGAAAGGGGAGGGTGTTCATGTGTGTATTATAGACAGCACACACAATCATCAATGTTTAAAGAATGTTAAATGGCTGCAAAATCAAGAACTCAGCCATTAGAAAATGCCAGAATTAAGGATGATGCATGGATACACAATGATAGTCTTGCCTAATATCACAAAGCAGATCGAGGTGGGGGGAAGAACCAAGTGGATCAACAGAATCATACTTTCTGGAACAAGGTGTTCCTCTGCAGAGACAAAGCATGACAGATTTTAGGCCCAGTGACCGATTGCCTGACTTGGTACAGTTGTGATGGATAAATGTATCTGTATGGTTGAATTCCATGCATATGGGTGTAGAGTGCCACACCATACCTCTTGGTATGTGCATGTAGGTGCTGTATGTGTATGTAGGCATTCCACCTCTTGTTTGATGTTCTAAAGACATTCCGATTTTGGACGTTCTCACTGGAGTGCTAAAACTCCAGAATGAAGCTATTAACTTGCATTTTGTTTTCTGGCTCCTGGGTTTGGCATGACTACATTCTCTCTCAAACTTGGCAGCATCTGTTGCCTGACTTAAAAGCTTTCATTGCGTCTTTAACGCACCCTGTTCAGCCAGGTCATTGCAACACATTTTTGTTTTTGTTTTGAGGAGCTTCACAACACTTGGTGGCGATAGTCAGGGAACTAGTAACATTTCTGCCTCCACCGTGTGTAGTTCAATTACATGAAGGAAAAATTTGGGAGGCCACTTATGCTGCACTACATTTCACTGCATACTTATGGTATAAAAGGCATCATAGTACTTTCTTCTAGAGGGACTTATAATACATAGACTTAAGGGATTCTCTCCTAGTCCCTGCCTAATGAATGTTAAAATAGAAAGATTACTAAAAAATGAAGTGTAGAAAACAGTCTTGCAATGGCAATGAGATAGATTTAGACTTGATGACGCAGTAGTTCTTTTTCACCTGTGTTTGCTGCCTGTGTGTTCTTCTAATGCACAAAGGACACAGAAGGAGTTAATGCAGAAATTCAGTGGGCCTAATCCTTGGCTCTGGGCAAGCTGTGCTTTCTGCAGGGCCCTAAATGGGGAAGGGTTGCAAAGACAATCTTATGCCACCATTTATTCCCCAATCTGGCCACAGTCACATGTCTGGGAAGTGCTCATGCCCAACTGCCAGTGATCCTTAGGGGCTCCTCTGACAGCAATGAATATAGTGGCACTTCACCCAAACAAAATAAGTACATTTGAAACTTGGGAGATCTATGAGGTGTTTCACACTGTGTAGCTTCCCTCTGTGGTGATAAATGTTGACAGTTCCTTCATATTTATCTGAAAACAGACTGTTGAAGTAGGCTGTTTTGTGAGAAGAGTTGTCATTCACAGGAGTGACCAATTGAGCCCATTTTAGCAGTAGATGGGTAGTGCTGTAACAGTTGTGATAGAATTGCCAAAGCAATATTATCTTTTCAGTAAACTTAAATATCTTTCTTGTCTATAGTAGAGCCAAGTACTTTAAAAGACAATGTACAATAGCAGATTAAATTAAACTGTAAGTGCACAGCCGGTGAAGAACTGGAGCACCCTCTGCTGGTGTTAGTGGGCTCCTTTTCCAGTTCTCCTTCCCCAAGGACTTGTCTGGCCTATATGTTGTAAATGTTAAAAGGCATTTCTAAAGTGTCATGGTGATTTCTCACAACTACGATGAGTCTGTTTTTGACCCAGCTTTACTTGTAATTTCCTACAACAGTTGTATTGTTACTGTTGACCAAATCAGCCATTGTAATGTGAGGTAGGTTATGTGGCTAAGCCATTTTTTTTCCATTTACATACACCAAAGTCCAGGTAGTTTTCTATCCGCTGATACAGAAAGCTGCCTTTTATTTATTTATTTTTTTTGGGTACCTAGAACATTTTTATTTCTTCAGATAAAAAATGAAGTAGAGGATTCTGTGCAGAAACACATCTCTGAATAATATGCTTCTTTTTAGTAAGAGTGTTGATAGTTCTTAAATGACACTGACAAATTCACTTGGTGAATACAACTCCTATTTGTCAACCAATTGAAGGGAGCCATCAGCCAGATAGCCTGGTGAAACTGAGGCAGGCTGACTGTTCTTGTCTACTCCAAGTACACTTCCCAGCTCTACCAGGCTCGTCACATGTAGACATCCCCTACTTGAGTGATTCCTTACTACCTTGCAAGTCCTTAAGTCTTAATCAGCCTTTCCCTGTATGTACTCAAATGCACAAGGTGGCTGAGAAGAAAAACATTTTTGTTGCATGCAGTTCACCTACTACCCACCTCCACCGTCCTTGTGGAAGGGGGCCTCTTTTCCCACTGTAAGAGAATCAGGCCCTTCATGACTATATAGGGTTGCCAGATTCTGAGGTGCTGAGCACCCTCTGCTCCCATTGAATTCTTAAGATTGGGCCCAGAGAGAATAAGATTGTTACTGCAGTGTCCTGTAATAAATATAAGAGCAGCAGAAAAATAACATAGTTCAGGTTTAAGGAGGGGGGAGGGGAATGCTGTGTAGTGGGGTTGCTGAATATTCACTGTTAATAACCGTACCATCCTTAGTGCATGCTTGCTTACATAATTTTGAAGGAATGCAGCTGGTTAAACTGTGTGCATCTGTTGCTTATTAAACTGTCTTTAGAATGCCTACACTACGTTGCCTTCTGCATGAGAAGGGTTAAGAGGAGACAATATTCTGTCAAAGACCTTGGTTTTAATTTTGCCTCTCACACTGGCACAGATCCTGCTAAGAGCAGCCCAGATTAGTACGGAAAACCTTTGAAGAGATTTAAGATGTCCTTCAGCCAGTTTGAAGGTTTTGTCTTGCAAATCCAGTACAAGGGCGCCTGCAGGCATCTCGACCCTTGCTGTGCTGCTGATGCAGCTCAAGGTCACACTAACCCGCCCTGTGACATTCAACAACAAAATTATGCGGTGAAACTGCTTCAGCATTCAGCCAGCCAACCAACAACTTCCTCAGTTCCTCACTAAAGGAAGAAGTGTTCCTTTCTGTTTTTTGGCTTCGTGGATTTTTGCTGTAGGAAATAATCCAGGATTTCTGGTGTGTGTGATGACAAGGTCATTTCTTAATTAGAACACATGTAAAGAACAAAGCTAAATGGCTTCAAAACAGCTTTGTAGTTGATGGAGAGGATTTAAATTATTTAAAGAGAGAGTCACCCAAGTATGATGGAAACTGAATTCTAAAGACATTAACTCTTTCACTGCGCTGCGATTTCCATGTGTTACTCAAAAAGAAATGTCAAACTTCATGAGAAATATTCTAATTGCTATTAAATGAACATTATCCATCTATTTACAAATAAGACAATAATGTGCATATAATGATGATCTGTATCTGAACTATAAAAGTCAGGGAACTTATTTTCTTTTTACCCTGAAATGCTACTCACGGCTATAGAACAAGAGTATAAAACTTTTTCTGAAAGATCAGTGAATTCATTCCTGCTGCTGTATTATTCTTTTAACTGGTTCTCAGTGTATGTATATAAATGTTTTGACTTTTTGTGTTCAAAACTGTTAACTTAAGAAATTTGGACTAGTTCCCCTACCACTGAAAAATATTATGAAGGAGAAGCCCTGTGGAAGATATATTTGAGAGGAGGGAGAGAGTGCTCATTTGTAATATAAAAAAGAGCTAACTGCAGTTAAACTTAAAACTCAATTTTTTTGCACAATACATAACATGTCTTGGAATAGGAATTTTTTATTGGATTTTGTGTTTGGTCCAAAATACGTGTGCAAAATACTGATTCAGTACTGTTAACAGTGTGCTGGGGTGCTTTATATTAGTCATCAATATTTTTTCTGTCCTTTTTTTCTTTCTTCCTCCCTTCCTTTACCCCCTACTCTTTTTCCTTTTGACCGTAGGGTAGGAAATAGCCCAAAAATTTACTATAATGCTGTTGTAATAGACTTGAGAGGAGGAGAAGGAAAGGATGAGTATTTAGTGTCCTGTAGAGCCTGGCTTTCATGCACAGCTGCAAATTGCTGTCCTCTTAAACCACGAACTTAAGTTAGTTAGGCAGTTTACCAACTTTTTAAAAATATTATACATGAGGCAAGAAATTTTTTGCCAACAAACATGGAGTAACGTGACTGATAGCATTCTTTGTGCTTATACACAGTTGCTGCCTCAAGGAGAACTGAAATAAGGAGAAATATTTCCCCCTTAATCTGAAGTGTAACACAGTTGTTGACACTTCAAATAGAGATTTAAGGGCTTTCAAATGTAAATGAAATAACACATGGAGGATTTATAATTTGGATTGTTGTTCTGGTCTTTCTGGACAAACCTCCTCAATGTAGAATGTCAGATGCTGTGAACATTAAATGTCAGGCTGAAATTAACTCTTAGTATAGATAAATTGTGCTTGCTCTTGGTGGGGACCTCCCTATGAGAAGTGAAACTCGGCCTTTGCCCAGATGAAAGGGTAAGAGTAGGAAATGCAACTTCTTTTCTTCTTGGGTTCCCTCCCCTCCCCCACCGCATTCTGCACTTGCTCTATGGCAGCAGGCATGTAAGAATAAAATGATGGAGGAAAACAGACTTCATGCAAGAAAAACGGATAGAAGAAAACTGATACACTGTGTAAAATCTGTACATTCTTGCCCTTGCCTGGGGTGTAGTATGCCCTTAACATTATGTGAGACCTAAGCTCACCTGCTAGTAACTTCTAATTTACTGTCCTAATTCATCGATTTGTTATCACTAATTGTACTTCATTTACTTCTGTGTAGTTTCCAGTACCTAAAGGGTTGAAAGGTTGCTGTAATTGGCACCCGCAGCTGCTCTTTCTTTTGACAGGGGATAATTTTGCAGCCTATGCTTTGTGTGACAGCTGCCTAATTGGGCATTCTCCCCTTGTAGCAAGCCTGCCTCCTCCAGCCTCCCTGCTGACAAATGGTGGTGGATTATAGATGAGGACATGCTGACCCATTCGACCTTGCTGAGACTGCGGGGAGGGGCCTCCTGCTACTTGAGGGAAGCTTTGGGTCATTTAAAGGACAAGGTCATGAGCCAGGTGGGGAAATGACATGATATCACATGACAATAGCCTCATGACACGGTCAGTATGTCAAGGACAAACTCATCTGTATTGATTATGCTTCTCTTTTTTTATATCTCATTGAAGCCACTGATGTTTCAAAAGTATTTTGCTAATTTTAAAGGTGGTAAAGTACCAAATGGTAACATCAGAGTTGTGTTTGAGTATTTTTACATTTATTTCTTCTTAATACAGATCCCACAGGAGAAGCAATATTCGTTAAGCCGTGTTAATAATGTTTTATAGTGGTGGCCTTGATGTATTTTATAAATGTGCGTACATACTCGGTTTTACTGCTAAAGAAATACCAAAAAGCAAATGCAGCTAGGCAAAATTAAAGGGGAAATAAACTGCTGTTAAATTTTAACATTTCTCTTCCCAGACTTTGTATGGTGATGATTCAGTAATTTACAATGTGCGGATGTGCACACCCACGTATTTATAATAAAAATATTTGTTTATATATGTGTTCATATCATGTAGTGGTAAAATATTATAATAGTTTAAAAGAAAGGAAGGAAAGTAAAATAAACGAATGTTTAAAGGAGAACTTTTAAAGTAGCTTTAGGGCTATGTGACTAAGGTAATGCCATGCCCATTTTAAGGGAGTAATGCAATATCCAACTATGCCAGCCAATAAAAACCTATTAAATGATTTTGAAAATATGTTATGAGTACTGCTGACAATATTTGAGAGCATCTGGATGTTACTTTGCTATGCTAATAAACTTCAAGGTAAATGAACAGCTTGTTTGACTTTTGCAATGTTAGACAAAAGTGAAATTCTTATTCTTACATAGATAGATTGATTATGCTAAAAATTAAAGATAAATAGTTTAGAAAGAAAATTCCCCCAAAGTACATTAAATGTGTGTTAAACTTAATGGCATAATTCCATTTTATCGTCTTCAGAACAGTTTGCCATATACATTTTGTTTCTGAAACAGTCAGCCTTTCACTACAGAGAGCAGGGTTCACTAGTTCTCATTTCAAGGAAAACAAAATTGTTGTTGGATGCTCTTATGTCTAAATCTCATCAGTTCACCAGGATGTAATTTTACTCCCCTGAAGTAAAAAGCCGTCAGTGGTAAAGTGTGATGAATAGTTCACTCAAGTAGACGCGTCCGTGTGCATGTTTAATTCTGACCTTGCTATGCATGTGTTTAGCGCCTCTCAGTGCCTGAGTCAAGCCTGGTGGAGGTTTAATCCTGTGCCCTTGTACACGTATACTTGATTAGTAGTTGTGGTTATCTCAGCAGAAGACATTCCGCCCTCTTCCTTGTATTGGTCGGGACCCAGGCACTGGGGAGTCAAGTCGAAGGAGAAAGAAAAGAGATTTTTACATTAGCATTCTATGAAAGCCTTACTGTCTGCAGAACAAATTGATTGCTACAGTGTACCTGTGCTTGGCAATACTGCTGTGAAAGAAAGGTATGGTTGTAATCTGTTTTATTGTATTACGTATTGTGACACTCCAGGCATATTTAACATTCAGCTCTTTCTGTGGCACATGCTGTAAGCTTAAGTAAAGAACAAGAAATGAATGAATGAAAGTTTGAGAGCATTGAGTCTGCAGCTTTGTTTACTACAATCAACTAAGCCCATTCTAATAAGACAAATTTGCTGTGTACTTCACTGGTAACATAACCAGATTGATAACAAAAACTCACATATAGCGCTGAGTGACACAAATCTGTGTCACTGGTTGCAACATGCCTGCACAGATGCAATTCCAGGTTGAGGTTTTTTTAATATCCGAATGAATGGGGAAAAATCTAAGATGTGACTGTTGATTTGTTGTTCTAGTTAACTGCTGAGTATGGGTTCTCTTCCCCCCCCCCCCTTTTATTGAACTGGCCCAATGTATTGGTGCTGCAGAGAGAGGAAAAGCAAGAGGAATATATTATAGGGTATATGATACTGTTTAATATTATACTAGAGCGAGGCTTAGGAAAAAGTCTTGTGTAGTATTTGTGCTCTGTAGTTTATTTTCATTTGCATAGACATTTGTACCTTTTTTTTTTTTTTTTTAAATGTAGGTTAGTGCTGTTCATTTGCTATGTCAGTTACAGACTTTACCTAGTTGATTCTCTGGGTGTGGGTTTTTTTTGTTTGTTTTTTTTAGATGCTGTGCTGATGTCAATTGTATGTTTGATGGGAAGTGTAGAACAATCTCTTAATAAGATTCAGGCTGCTTCATATTGAGCTGTACTCAGTGCTCCATTCTTAACATTGCTGAAGTTGTTATATTAGTGATTGTTTGGATGTTTGCTTGTGGCCACATTTGAAGTATTTCTGCCCTTGTAATGCAAACAGTCTCAACCAGTTAAGTTTAGGACAGGTGGAAGACTTGTCCAGGACATTTAAATCTTGATGCAAACCCAATCTAATAACTTGATGGGGAAATGAAAATCTATCTTTGCTGATTTTTTTTTTTTATCACTAGATACAAGTTATCAGAGAGAGGCTTTTAAAACTGTCCCTCTACACGTTGTTCCAGTAGATGACGACAAGTAAACAATCTGCTTTAAGGAAACCAGGGACTTAAAAGATGCCAAATGCTGAAGTATTGACATGCATTACAATAGTTACTTTCATCATATGGCCTTGTAGATTTAAGATTAACACTTTTATAGATGTGCAATATGTTTATACAAGAGTACCCTTGAGTTTATATTTTACAGCTTGCAAAGAGTGTGAACGTAGCCTTATGGGTGTAAGTTATTTATCATATAGACCCTTTTGAAAACTAAAAATTTCTTCAAGAGGCATGGACCTAGTGGCAATATGATGTGATGGTTTGTAATTAAGTGTGATGGTTTGTATTTAAGTAACACATAATGAAATTAAAACTATTTAGTCTAAACTAATTTATACAAGGAAAGTACTCTGTGAATGGGATGTTCTCTTTCCCAGCACCTTTTGTAGTCAATTTAAAGCAATAAAAAACATGTTTTGTAATAAAATAAAAAAACAGTTACACAGGTTCTTTATATTCAAACCATAAGTTAAAAGAAACTGACCAAATTTACAAGAGTTTTAAAAAATCAATATTTAATTACTACAACACCTTAGAATTGGTTAATTCTTTCTTAAAGCTTATTCCATTCTGCAATGACTTTTAGCAATTTTTAACCAGTTATTGAAAAGCTGTTTTGCTTTGAGTTTGGAGGAATACATTTGTTAGACAAATACAGGGCAATAATACAGTATTTCAATGCAAATAACTTTCCTTCATAAATAAATCAACCTATGACTTTAAATAAATGATAGAGGAAAAGAAAATTTCAGATTAAAATCATGTCAGACCTTGAAAACTCTACCAGCAAAGATTTTTCTGACTATTCCAAATATATGTATAATTTATTTTATTTTATTTTTGGATAAGCACTGCTTTTGGTATAGTATATATTCTGTGTTCAAGAGGAAGGAAGATGTTTTTGTTTTTTAAAGGCAAAAGCTTCCTTAGTGTTCATCACTTTTCATGCTAAATGACTTGTCATGGGATCCAGAACAATCTGTATGCTTAGGATGGGGTGTGGATTTGTTTTTTAATTGGAATGTAGGACTAAATCTATAGAATTTAAACTTTCGATGTACAATATAATATGTTAATATGTTTGAAAGCTATTTCCTTTTGCTGTTAATGTGGTGGGAAAACTTGGCCTGGAATGGATTTTGTGACTGTATCTTTTGCATCTGGGTTTTTTAAATCAAAGTGCTGATTTTACTGACTTTACAGATTGCCAAGATCCGTAGTGAGTCCAGTGTGGACCTATCTAGTATAGCCTGCCCTTCAGATACATAAAGATATCTTTTAAAAATATGCAGAGTTGCCTGTAAATGCAGTATTAAATCATGGAAATGGAAGGGAGAGGTTTACAGTTCATGCATCTTCCAACGAGTGTTATGCATGCCCAAGTCAAGATTCAGAGGAACAGCCGTGTTAGTCTGTATTCGCAAAAAGAAAAGGAGTACTTGTGGCACCTTAGAGACTAACCAATTTATTTGAGCATGAGCTTTCGTGAGCCACAGCTCACTTCATCAGATGTGTACCGTGGAAACTGCAGCAGACTTTATATACACACATATATATAAAGTATATAAAGTCTATATAAAGTATATATATGTATATAAAGTCTGCTGCAGTTTCCACGGTACACATCTGATGAAGTGAGCTGTGGCTCACGAAAGCTCATGCTCAAATAAATTGGTTAGTCTCTAAGGTGCCACAAGTACTCCTTTTCTTTTTGCAAGTCAAGATTGTGAAACTTCTGTTCCCCATTTCCATCCCTTTCCCTTCTGTTACCATGTTTCAGCACAAAGAACAGAGGAAGTTGACCTGTTGCATAACTTTCCTAAGCAAACGGAAATGTGTGTAAACAATTAATATAATCTTGTTGTTGTGTCTGCAGCTGCTCAATTCACATTAATGCTAGAGGCAGTTGTGTAATTAATGTCCCCATGTACTGAACTGAGACTATTGCTAAAACTCTTTGGGGGAATTGTTGCATCTATTATGCTGGGTAATTCTTCCCTGAAAAATACAGGTGTTACTAATATTCTCTATTTTGAAACCTAGGGCCAGATTTTTAAGGCATGTAGGTGCCTAACTCCCACTGCAATTAATTCTCATATTGTTTGCCTTATTTCAAATTGTTGGATGCTGTATCCATTCTGAATTAACTAACTTTAGTTTAAACATAAAATTTATCATATTTGATCATGCAGTATGATCTGGATGGTGGGGAGCAAGCCTGGGGTCCTCTCTCATTTTATGGACTTAAACACACAAAATTTCTTAGTGTAGATTATCTGCAGGCTTTAGAGTTGCCAATTTTTGGTAGAACATATTCCTGGAGGTTTCATCACATGACATAATATTTAATTTCTGAGACTCCAGGACAATCCTGGAGAGTTGGCAACAGTAGCAGGCTTTTATGACAGTGGTAAAAACAACTGAGCTTTGTCTATACTTGTAGTTC
Source organism: Caretta caretta (assembly GCF_965140235.1). Taxonomy (NCBI): domain Eukaryota; kingdom Metazoa; phylum Chordata; order Testudines; family Cheloniidae; genus Caretta; species Caretta caretta. The sequence goes on from NC_134206.1 coordinate 177,561,880, forward strand.
CTGTGTTGCCCCACTGCTAAAAAATGATACATTTTCTAGTGTAGACAAGGCCACATTGTGTAAATGGCCACAGACGCCTATGTTTGTATTTGTCTTTGTTTATGTATTATTATGAAAGCATTTGCAAATCTAGAAATAGCTTATTCTCTAAGTAGTAATTTTGGTGCTTAAAGGATGCAAAAGTTCCAAACTATTATTTTTTTTTTTCTTCACTCTCAATGTGCTTTTCTTCCATTTGAGCCATAATAAGTAATGACCGATAGCAGAACCAAAGTCTGGGGCTTCCCCTTCTCCCCTCCCATTCCGAAGTTTCTTCTGGTATTTGCTTTTTTTAAACCAGTGGCGTGCACTTGGTGCATTCCTTTCTAAATGTTTTCTTTCATTAAAGCGATAAAAGCCATGTAAGGGGCCTACAAATTCTACTTGTAAAGGGGTCCAGCAACAGAGACATTAAAACACTCTTCAGAAAATGCCACACTTTTTTTTTTTCAAGACCAAACAAGAATGTTTGTGTCGTTGAAGCCTGTTTTACCAATTTCTTTATCCATAGGTGAAGTTTTGCTAGAGTTTAATAAAACACACATTTAAAAAAGTTAATATTGTTTGATTAAAAAATACAAATTCTTTCTATGCTTTGGCTTCCGCGATACCCATGGGATGATTAATTTCTGAAAGTTAGATTCTGCTGCCCAGTCACAGAGTAGTATCTTTTTTCTCCCTGCTATCAGCCCCAGTGAAAATGGGCTCCTTACAGAGTGAGATACAACTTTGTGTGAGGAAGTGTTCCAGAACCTGGATCTGAATTAGCAAAGCTGTTAAATGTGAAGGAAAAAAATCAGGTAGTCTTATCATCTGGCTTCTTCAGATCAGGTCCCTTTCCACTATGGCCCATCAAGGCCTCCCCCATCTGCTTCTCCTCTGCCTAATCAAGCCACTCCCAGAAGCACTCCAGGTGATCCAGATCAAGTGGCGAGTAGAAGCCGTATGACCAATTTAAAAAAAAATGGATTTTTGTGGGAGGGAGCAACAAGTAACGTGTGTGTGTGTGTGAGAGAGAGAGATTTATTCCAAAACTACAGGGATTCATTGCGTTTAGAAATTAGTCGGTATTGATACATAGTTCAGTAGGACTATGTGGAGCAAGACAGTGGACCAATGACTAGCTTCAAAATTCTGTCTTCTGAAGCTGTACTGCTGTCCCATCAGCTCTCACAAGCCAGGAAGGCTTTGGGCCAGGTCCTTGCTTGGCCCCGCTGAGCCAGGGTGGGAGAATCTCTGAGGGAAAATTAGGGTGCTGCAGGAAGTAGTGTCCCTGCCCCAGGATGTGGCCAATTCAGTATTGGACCAGTTGCCCTGTGTAGAGTTGTGCAGTATGCTACTGCTGCATATGCTGTCTGATGTGTAAAACCTAGATCTGGACTATATTTGGTCATTAAAGACCCCCCATTGTTTATTGTCAGATCAGGATATTTATTATAATGTCCTGGGTCTATTCCAAGTTATGTAACTGCAGTCTCCCCCTGCAATCCTGGATAGATGAGGAGATAAACTGTTATACACTATTTTCTGATACTAAACAGATGTGACGTTTTCACCCCGTATGCACCTATCAGTGGGGAGGAAGGATAGTCTTGTAATTAAAGTGCTTGACTGAAACTCAGTAGATCTGTGTCCCGTTCCCAAGTCTGCAACAGAGGTCATGGGTGACCTTGGGCCGGTCGTTTTAATCTTCCTCTATCTCAGTTCCCCACCTGTAAAGTGGAGATAATAGCACTGCCCGACCTCAAAGGGTAGTTGTGGTGATATGTTCAGTGATGTTTGTGAAGCACTCTGATACTGCTATGATGAGGACCATGTGTGTAGCTATTACTGTTTTTTTGGTTTATTGGTAGTATCTGGAGACCCCAATCAGGGATCAAGCCCAGACGGTCAGACTTTGTACAAATAAATTACAAAAAGACATTCCCTTGCTCACAGAGCCTACAATTTAAATATATGATGCAAGCTAACCAGCTAATACAACACACTTAAGATAAGTGCATAAGATAAGAGTAAAACAATTGTGATCAGTGTCATAAGCAACGATCACAGCAGGGTTGTTTTGTTTTTGGCTTTCTTTTGCAGAGAAAGAAACATACTGTATTATTGTCAAAATCTTTTTCTCATAGTTAAGGCTTTCGGGCATCACTTCACCTAAGTGGAGGAAAGTAACATCTTTTTTCATGCCTCTTGTGCGTTCAGTTGAAGAGAAGTAGACTGCTAAGAATGTTCGAATTAATCTAGAGAATTTTTCTCAGTGTGTATGTTTACTCCTGTGGCTATCATTTGGCAAAGAAAATAATTTCATGGAAGAGTTGCGTGAAACTGCACTGGATGAACATTTTTTATAAATAGTAAGTAGAGGCTATCCTATAAAGTTGAAGTTCCTTCTGTGTCCCACCATGGGATAACTTGAGAATAATGGAATCTGTTGTTTGCAGTTCTGTATTTACATGTGCAGTTTCTCTGGTTGTGTCATCTGAGATGTATCACTGAGATTAAAGGTGGCTGAACCAACTTCACATGAAAAAAACTAACTAGATAAAATTTGATCAAAATGGGCAGCAACTAATCACACAGTAGAGGAGAGAAGGAAAGGATTTACTGAAGAAGGGATTTATTGGCGTCACTAGATTTGTACAATGCTTATTTGCATATCCCAGTGCATCAATTTTATCATTCTTAGGGTTTGTTCTGGGAAGATTAACTTCAGTACAACTTCCTTTCTTTTGATCATTTCATGCTATTAATGGCCACTACATATTACTGCACCCGGCAAGTGGCTCATTGTCCAGATGAGTTGGAACATTTTATCTATCCTCCCCATCAATGAAATCCTCTTTACAATAGTGGAGAAGGGAATCCTATACTATGAAGAGAGAGCCCAAAAACCATGCTGGTATTTCCTTATATCATCGACAAATCCTCCTTGAATATCTCCAGGGGCTTCATATCGTAGTGCATCAGTTTCAGGTTTCTTATCCTAGTTTACAGTATAAGCTCCACATAATTTTGCTTCCACTTACATCTTTGCCCTCACATTACACATGCTTCTTGCTGCTCCATCTTCTTCTCCTTCCTCCACTCATGACTTCATGCTCTTTATCACACTTTCCCATATACGTGGAATAGTATCTCTTCTCTCATCTTCTAGTACCTTTTCTTCCTTCGTTCAAATGCCTCTTTGAAACCTATCATGTAAGGAAAACCCTCCTCCCATCTTCCCTACTGCCAGACTGTTTATTTCCTGAACTGTTGTCCCCATGACTTGTCTTAGTTTGTAAGCTCTTTGGAGCTGGAGACATATCTGTGTTCTGTAATGTGCTGTGTGAATTTATGGTGCTACAAAAAATTATTATAGTAATAATTAATGCCATTCTCTAGGGCTAGAGATCATTTGCAACACAGTTGTTCAAGGCAAATGTCAAAGGCAGAGAGACTTCTTCACATAAATCTGCCAGCATAAGAAAAGCCCAGGAGTACTTGCAGCAACTCTTGGTACACCAAATTGTTCAGCTTCAGAGAGGCTGTGACTGAAACACTGCCTATATGAGCTAGGAGAGGAATACCAAGTCAACTTTGGGGGGGGGGGGGAGGGGGAAAGCCAGGCTTCCCCTCTTTTCTCTTCTCCCCCTCCCCCCACTACAGGTAGAGAAGAACAAAGTTTTATTTTAAAGCTTCTTTTGCTCCCATAGCAAAAAGAGGGTCATTATAGCACATCCGGTTGAGTGACCACCTAGGGTCCTGCTTCCTGCATTACAGTGGGCCAGGTTCTGATCCCAGTTTTATATTGGAGTCAGTTCAGAGAAATAGAATTTATTTTAGTGGTGTTACGCTGGGGTAAATCTGTAGTAAATGAGGTCAGAATTGGAGCCAATGGCGGCTGCCTTCTCTCACTCAAAAAAAGTGGTGGAGTGGGGACTCCATTGAGTTAAAAGCCTTTTGTTTTGAGCCAGAAAGGTTAGTTCTGTTTATAGGATGATTAAGAGGCATATTGCAAAGCCTTCTCTATTACATTGAACCAGGGCCTAGTTTATATTTAACTAGATCCCTAGGGTGATTTCCTTTCTCTTCCTTTAAATCTCTCCTCAAAATTCACTTCTTTTTTTTCATCTATAATCTCCACTTTGGCACCATTTGCTCTCATGATTGTTTTAAAAATTATATCAAACAACCCACTCTCAAAATAAAGTTCCTCTATAAGCAGTGTTTCCTTTCTTCCTCTAGCCTCTCCTCTGTTTGTAATCTCAGGAGTGAAAGTAAATTGGAATCGGAGGGGGAAATCTCAGAGGGAGAAATTTCACTATATTTTTAATAGCACTAACCAAAGAGGAGGGGAGAGATCTAATCCCCTTTATGTTAACCCCCCAGGGCATTTTCCTCTCCTCATCAACACTCACCATGTTCTGTTGCCCTTCTCATTGCGTTATCAGTTTTAGTTTGTTGGGTTTTGGGAGGAAGGAACCATATGTGGCTTTTTATGTGTCTATGAAGCACTTTCTATCACTCTGCTGTTTTTTAAACAATAAATAACATGTTCTCTCCAGATCCTTTCTTTGCAATAGGAAGGGACAAAAATCAGTCTATTCTAGGGGCTAGTCTTGTTCATGGACTTCATTTAATTATCAGAGGTCAGTCTGACAATATAGGTATGCGAGGTGCCTCACAGACACAAATTTGTTCTGAAATGTTAACAGTCTAAATGTATACATGACATGATGAGGGAGGGCAGCAAACAGTAAGGAAGGACAGGCAAGGAAGGACAAGCAATGTGTTAACACGTAGACTCATTTTCATCATTTTGGTTCAGTTGTGTGTTTCATTTGACTCATTTCTCTTGGGTATTGTGGGAAGGATATGAATGGGGAGAACACAGTGGCTTGGCAGGCTAGTCTTAGGAGGCCATCCTTGTGCAAGGAGGGAGCATGTCATGGAAATTCTTGTAGGAGAGGTTTCTGTTGCAATGAAGTTGGCATTGGTGAAGCAAAGTGGGTGTAGGGAGAGGGCTGCGATAAGAGATGAAGTCATATATGTCAGTGGGCCAGAGTTACCCAGGCCCAGAAAGCTATTAAAGCAAGACATTAAAACTTGCTATGGTGGACCGGGGAAGCCAGTAAAGGGAATAAGAGTGTGTGGTGAGGTGAGATGTGATCAGAGCAAATGGTAAGAGATAAATTTAGCAGCTGCATTTGGGATGTGCTAGGGGAGGGCCCTGATGATACCAGTGAGGCCAGAGAAGAGCAGGTTGCGGTAACTTAGGCCATGCCTATGCTAGTTAGCTTGCAGTGGCACGCTGTACAGATGCAGCTGTGCCGCTGTAAGATCTCTCATGTAGCCACTCTGTGCTGATGGGAGAGAGCGCTCCCATCGACATAATAGCTACTACTACTCGTGGAGGTGGTTTTATGTTGGCAGAAGAGGCTCTCCAGCAGACATAACGCTCTGCACACGATCACTTATGCCAGCGAAACTTACGTCAGTCAGGGTGGTAGTGGTGGGGTTTTTTTGTTTGTTCACACCCCGAGCAACATGAGTTTTGCTGACATTGGTGGTGGTGTAGACATGGCCTCAATCGGTAGGTGATAAAGGCATGCATAAAAGTCTTAACTATGGGGAAAAAACAGGATTCCATCTTGGAGATGGATAAAGAAATGTCAAGTTAAGGAACAACCTGGACATGTGGCAGGGGATGGAGGAGTTGAAGATGACCCTCTGGTGATGAGTAGGTGACACTGGCTAGTAGTGATAATAAACAGTGACAGAGAAAGAAGTAGGGACAAACAGGTAGGGTTTATCTTCACTGCCTCTCGTACTGAGCGTTCTGACTTTGATCTCATGAATGGACCACTTATACATCCAAATTAACCGGGCATGGGGGATTCTCTTCTAGTTAGTTATTGACACCTCAGTAAGGGCTAGGAAAGGTTCCCTTTCATTGAGCTAATACAAAATTAACAGAATTTCTTTCTCACTACTATAGAAATAATGGATGTTTCCTGTCCTGTCTTCACTTTCTACTTTTCTGATTTAGTTTGTTTTTTGTTCTAAAATGGATTTGACAAAGGTCCAGGGCTGTCTCCTTCAACATAGGAGTTTCTGCCATCAGGGTTCTGAAGAAAAAGTATGTTTCCTTCTCCTCCTTCTTCCTTGTTTTCTCAAGCAATGAGTGGTAACTTGATCCACTTCAGAGGTTTAGTCTTTGTCACTTTTGTACAAGGAGGGATCGGATGATAGTTCAAAGACTGAAATGGGATGAGAAGTGACCTTCGTTTCCTTAGAACACCAGAGTGCCAATGAGTACTAATAATTGTATTGTTGTGTTTTGGGGGCATGGACAGGTGCTCGTTAGGAACTGAACTGAGGATTTTTTTTGCAATACACAATTTTTTTTTCTGACTGTAGGTGTAACTAGCCACCTTCGGCACCCGTTTGATTGGACTGTACTTTGCCTGTCCAATATGAAGTGTATTTGTAATGACTCTGTTCTGTGAGCTTGGCTCTGGTTCTATAAGGCATGTTCTGTAACTGCATTAGCCCGAAAAGGGTTCTGCCTCCATTTGTATAGTAGTGAAACCATTCTCTTTTGAAAGGCATTGAAGGCAATCAACACAATAGTGAAACCTTCTGTGAAACCTCATAATAGCATCCACTAGTCACCTGTAGTCAGTGGAAGCGGGACCGAAATCCATTTATTAGTTTCATGTTCGTATTTTTGTAAGGAAAGTGAGACAAAAAGAAACAACAATTAGCATAATTCAGTAAGAGAACACCTGTATGTATGAAAGTTATCCATGTATCAGTACCATTGCATTACAGTGTATTGACTTAAAAACCTGAAGTCTCTCCACAATGGCGTGTTGACTTGGGAAACACCCATCATATGCACATTAAAAGAAAGGTGACTGTATCAAAAAGGACCTGGAGCAAGACCTTTGAGCCACGCTGGATCTCGGCACTGACAGATTAAGCTGGAAGTAAGATGCAGTCAGTTAGGCTGGGTGAGAGAGATGTGATTATGTTATACTGTAGGTAGTAATTTTATGCTTCATAATGCAAAGAAGTTGTGTGGTTTTTTTTAATTAAGTAAATTGCATTTATTTTTGTATCTTGGACCCTCTTATTTGTACTCTGCCTACTAATATCTGCTGGGATGACTCCTAACATTCCACATCACTGTACAGCTTTCAGTCAGCCTTTTACAAAGAAAATAACTTTGGGTGTGTATACACAGCGCCAAAAAAAACACAAAAAAAACCATGGCAGCTGAGTAGGGCTTGCTTTACAGGACTAAAAATAGCAGTGTAGATGTTCAGGCTCAGGTCTGAAACCTGGGGAGGGGGCAGGGTCTCACCGCCTGGACTCTAGCCCAAGACTGAACATCTACACTGCTGTTTTTAGCACCTTTGCGTGAGCCCTACTCAATTGACCGGGACTCTGATACTCATTGTCATGGTGGGTTGTTTTGGTTTTGGTTTTGGTTGGGGGTGTGTGTGTGTTTGTGTGTGTGTTGAATTTTATATGCAAATGTCCCTTCACCCACCCCCGCCCTCATTCACTCCAGATGGGGTAAGGAAGTGTGAATTATTGTCCTGAGGTCCAGAACTGACACATTTTGGTCTTAAATGGTCATTGAGTTTAAGATTTTAGGAATAATAGTAAGTGCTAGACCCACCTATACCATTACATTCAGGAGCTCACATTCCAGGATTTGAAGTATTATATACATTTGTTTCTTGGTCCCAATGGTTCATGAGATACCATAGCTTAAAAATATGACATGATTCACGTGAAAGATTTTTTGTTTTTTTTGTTTGTAAACCCTCATGGTATTAAAAACAAAAACCCTCACTGCAAGGCCTGAACATCATAAACTAAGGCAATGTGGTCAGATAGGTGGAGTGCTACAAATATAGTACCCATAAAACATTTTAAAACTTTATTTAAAAAAAAGAGGGAGGGGACTAAAGCAGTTTAAAACGTGGCATAAACAAAATAATTGAGAGCATATTATGGAATAAAGGTTTTATTGGCAGTGTTTGAGATGCCTGAATTACAAGTGACTTATGCAGGTCACCCCAAATGAGTGCCAGTAAAAGCTTTATACTAACACACATCATCCTATTTATAGAGCTAGATGTCTGTCTATATATAAACTGCTCCCAATCATGTCTAGGTTGACATCAAGTGAGCTGTATATGTGTTGGGTCGAAAGAAAAGCACAAGCTATACTCTTCCTCAAGCAGTTACGCATTATGAAAGCATCTGCACCCATCTCTCTCTCCATTTAAAAAAGTAAATGTCACATGACTTTGTTGCACAAGGCAATGTGTCTTTTTTATTTTTGTCTTTAAGTGTCAAAAGGTATGTCTATGAATGTGACCTATAAGCTAAATATTCTTTTGTTTGTTTTTTAAGCATTGAGAACGTAGAGGTTGGTGGATGGATGAATCGGTAGATGACTTTCATGGCTAACTATTTTCAGCAGTTTTAATAAGTTGCTACTGTGTTTAATCTGCTTATTGGCTCAACACTCAGCATTAAGGAGGCTGTCACAGTACAGCAGTATTGACATGGTTATGAAGAAGGTTATTGTGATTGTGTTCTACATAGACCTTGTGTTTAGTTACTCGCTTGTTTCATAGTGAGATATGTGGCGAATGCAGTTCATGGAGATGGATGTGCAAGTGGCAGGACTTCAGTGTGTGCAACTAAGCAGACTATCATTTTAATGTAGGTTTAGATTGTGGCATGGAAAAAAGTCCTGTCTCACAAGCGAAGACCCTTGCACCCATGTGGAGACCCATAGAAGTCAGTGGAATTCCAGACTGAAACAGGATATTAGATCTTTTTGAATCTTGACTGTTGGATTTTTTTCCCCCAATGTTGGGCTTTAATGTATGTTGATTGACGGTTGTAGTTAGTGGAAAATGGTGGTAGAAGGCACTCTCCCCCTTTTTTTGTTCAACATAAATTGTTCTTCCTCAGTTTTGTTGTTAATTTTCCTCATAACGGTCCATATCAGATAAAACAGGCATACGGTATTGGTCTACAAAGATGGGGAACATCTTTTTGAAAATACAGCGTACGGAATGAATAAAATGTAGTGTTTCACTTGTAAGTTGACTTAAAAAACAAAACAAAAAACCAGGAGCTTTGAACAAATGCCAGCTGTTACATCAGTCCTGTTTTGTAATCTTTCTTGCTGATCTGTGACCTTGACCTTGTACTTGTACTTGTTTGTATGTCAAATCTATTTTAGGGATGGACAAACCGTAGTTCAGTTTAATAGGCTTTATATTCCAACCTCACAGGATGTCCCACTGCAATATAAAAATTAAAGGAAGTTATTCCATTTCGGGTTTTTTCCTGACCGCTTATAGTCTTAAAATCATACCTTTGAAACTTGGTATGATTGACACAATAATAGGTTTTTGTTTGTTTGTTGTTTTTTTTTTTGTGTAATCTGGAAGATATTTTCTAGACAGTGCATGCTTTTTGTTAGTCTTAAGAAAGCTAAAACGCTTCAAAAAAATTTTTTTTGTCTGTTTGATGATTGGATTCCCCTCTTTCCAGTAGAAGATGGTCTTTGTTACATACAAAACCTCTACAGCTCCCGAACATATTGGTTTGTTTTTGTTGTTACTTAAGTTTTGTATACGGCTAAGTTTTATGTTGGTTTTCAGATAGATGATACTTGTTCAATGTCCATTTAGACCCCCCAGTTCAGAAGTCCATCTCTATTCAGCAAAGTACTTGAGCATATGCTTAACTTTAGTATGTACTTAAATGGGACTTAAGCACATGCTTAAGTGCTTTGCAGGATTGAGGCTTTGGAACAAATGACTTTTGTTGTATGTACAGTGAAATTGTTGGAATGGTGGTGATCACCCGCTAATCCTATTAACAAGCAGTGGTAGCCAAAAATTGTTGTTTGTGGGATTCTAATTAGCAAAATGTTGCCTTGACTTTTTTTTTTACTTTGGGGGGAATGTTTTATGTATGCACAACCATAAACTTTTTTCAGAGATCAGTAAGTCCCTATATACTTTTTTGTTGTTTTATATAGTTTTAAATGAGTCCGAGTACCTGTCTGAACTTTCTTGACATTTAATGGAACAATCAGTGAAGATAAATAGCCTTTTCTTGTTGCTTTGCAATTATTTTCTTGTTTTAGCATTCATGAAAGACCGATATAAAACATCCTGGTAAGAGCTATTTCCACAACTTTGTGACAGCATATCATCTTTTTGCTTAAAATGCTTGTCATTTTTATCAACATAAAATTTGAGGAATTACTTTAGAGTATGTCCTTGTGTTGAGCATTTACGATAGTTAAGCCCCAGCATCTTTCCCCACCCCTTCAATCATAGCTTTGTGGCAGTGAATATAGAATAACATTCTCTATTCATGTTAAAGTAGTGATTCAACTACTCGAAAAACATTCTGATGCTATAGCTAGCTTGTGTTCATAAGTGAGGAGGTTGCAGCCTAGTTTTTGATGTTTTGAATATTATTTATTTATTTATTTGATGTATTCATGTACAATATGTGTTACTTTTAAACTGTGCAAATAATATTTAGGATTCATGTTATGAGCACTTCTCACAGTCATTCTTGCACAGTTATGGTGGAGTTGCCATACCGTTCCTTACTGTATGTTGTTAGTCTCTGAAATATTTCCCGCTTAGTTTTATATGGCGTTGGCTTTCAGGTTGCATCTTTATTTCCAGTAAATAATATGACTTCTCTGGAGAAAAATCAATTTTACTTTGTAGTAGAGATTTTCTGCTAATGCAAATAGTTCCTGTCCCACTTGACAGAAATTGTACAAGGTCTTCTCCATGCTAAGCCATTTGTGGTTTGAGAAACTAATAGTACCAGTTAACATGGGGGCCATTGTTTAAAGATGGTGGTACGATATTGCAGTGGATTTTTCATTTTATCATGGTGGTAAAAGACAGGATCACTGAATTCTGCCCTATCTTGTTCCCATTAGTATGAAATGATGGCTTGTTTGTTTTTATTGTTCTAATCTGTTTTGAGGAAAACATTCAAGAAAATGACCCACATCAGAACATTAGTCTCAAAGTGGATGAACTGGTGTCACACTACCTTGGTTACTAAGCATTGTGTGCCTTGATGCACATGCATTTGATGATGATGATTTAAAGAAAAAGAAAGAAAAACCTACAGCGGGAGGTTACTTTTCAATGTGAATGTCACCAACCATTTAAAGCTATTCCAGCAATTCCAGTAGTGCTACTGAGAATTGTAAAACTTCCTGCAATAGAGAAATTGGCCACTATCTTTCTACAGCAGGTATGAGGTCAGAGTTCTGTGGAAACACATCATCTGTGAGTATTGATCAAACCTCAATGGCATGACTGTCCTGAGGAGAATATTGATTTCTTCACTGTATATGAATGAAGTTTCATTCTTTGGGTGTTGGCAAGTAAAATGCTGAATTGGTAATTAGTTGTCACAAGTTTAAGGACAATAAGAATCTGGTGAGATTTTTTTTTTAATTTAAATTTAAAATTAAATAAGTATCGAATAGGATTGGAAAAAAACAACCTCTCCATCCCTTTTTCGCCATCAGTCTTGTATTCAAGTGTGAATTAGACAGTTCCACTTTCAGCTGTCAGTCAAAATGATCAGTTGCATATTTCACTGTCGAGATTTGGTTTTCTATTTCCCTGCCGCCCCCGTGACCTCTTCTGTATTTTTCGGTATTCTTCAGTATGTTCTTCCTTACTTTTTCTTTTTTCTCCAATAGAAGCAGGTTGCTGACAGGGACAGTTCTAGGTGTCAAACACTCAATCCGACTTTGTGACTTAAATTATAGGTAGGGCTATTTCCCTTGACTGCCAGAATAATGGACAAGAGACTTTGCAAACGTATCAATTTCTAGATTAGAACATTACAGGTTAGAAGATCCGAGATTACTTGTATGGGCTTACTTTTCTTTAAATAGCCAGGCATAGGGTGACAATTGTGTTTATAAAATATAATAAAATGCATATTATTTAAACTACATATTATTTTCTTTATTTATACCTATGGCTAAGGGGTTTTAAGAGGTCCTGTGATACTTGTGTGTTGTTAAAGATGCTAAATTTAAACATATAGAAGAAGAGTACCTGATTCCACCAGTAGTATTTCCAAGGGGAAAGAATTGACTTTCTGAATGTGGAAGGCTTGTGACAGAAACTTTCTCTGATTTAATTTGTCTGTAGTTAGATGTGAGAGTTGTACTAGTCAGCAACTCTGTAGGTTTATTCAAAATTTATAATAAATTCCTACTGCTTATCCTTCCAACTGAATTTCAGTCAAATCCTCCCCCACCCCATAGAAAGCCTTGGGAAAACAAATGAATGTAGGGCAATTTCCTAATGTCACTAACTCCAGGCTCTGAATGATCCATTGTGGGAAGTGAGTGCCAAAACTGAGAATCCATCCCTTCCTAACAAACTGCTCCCATTTAAGCCAGGCTGTCGTTAGGTAGGACACCTGAGCTTATCACAGCTGTCATGATATCAGAAGGAGAAAGCCAGGACCCAGACAGTCTGGGACTTGGTAGGTCAAAACCAATGCCTCAGACTTTGCTCAGGTTTCAGAGTAACAGCCGTGTTAGTCTGTATTCGCAAAAAGAAAAGGAGTACTTGTGGCACCGTAGAGACTAACCAATTTATTTGAGCATGAGCTTTCGTGAGCTACAGCTCACTTCATCGGATGCATACCGTGGAAACTGCAGCAGACATTATATACACACAGAGATCATGAAACAATACCTCCTCCCACCCCACTGTCCTGCTGGTAATAGCTTATCTAAAGTGATCATCAAGTTGGGCCATTTCCAGCACAAATCCAGGTTTTCTCACCCTCCACCCCCCCACACACAAACTCACTCTCCTGCTGGTAATAGCCCATCCAAAGTGACAACTCTCTTCACAATGTGTATGATAATCAAGGTGGGCCATTTCCTGCACAAATCCAGGTTCTCTCACCCCCCTCCAAAAACCACACACACAAACTCACTCTCCTGCTGGTAATAGCTCATCCAAAGTGACCACTCTCCCTACAATGTGCATGATAATCAAGGTGGGCCATTTCCAGCACAAATCCAGGTTTTCTCACCCCCCTCCAAAAACCACACACACTTTGTTGCCAGCATGGATTGCAGGCAACAACTAAATGCTTCTAAGGTGTAGCCCCACATAGGGTGCCTTTCAGTAATATGTTGTAAAGAGGATAAAAATTTGGATAACTGCTGATGAGGTCAGCAGCAGCGTAATTCACAGGTTCTAGTATGTGCCATCCCTCAGCATTTCCAGAACCTTAACTGGGTCAAGTTCACGCAGAGAAGACACTCTCTTTTATTGCCCCAGAGTGACAACTGTGCTGCAGCAGAGAGAGACAGGTTGGTCTAGTTGTTATCTGCAAAATAATTTGGAATTGTCTCCATAAGAAAACGCTCTATTCTGTTGCAAGATGCAGCAGAATAGAAGTTCTGACATCCACAGATTTCTGGATGTTGTGTTGGAAGTGAAGAGATAGGTAGAACCTAGAAAGGTTCAGAAATAGTCTGATTTAGTTTAGTGTGAGTATGACTTTGTTTTAAAAGTGTGTGTGTGAGAGAGAGAGACTGTATGTTAACTAAAAATTGGCTTAAATGTATGAACTGTACGTTTATATATGTGTAACTTGGTGAATAAGGTGGATTTGCCTCACCCAAGGATGACACACATGTATTCTCTAGGTTTGTGGATAGATGAACTATCCATTTAAACAGGTTTGAGATGGGTCAGTATTTTAATGGTGCAGGAGACACTAGAAGTGTTTCTTTCAGGAGATACAATTCACCTCAGAAAAGTGCTATGTCCCAGCAGTATATTTTGTGATGCAGGCAGGGCTTGGAATCAGCTGGTTTGTGGTAGTACCAGGTATTGGCACCTCTCTCAGGCAGCTACCAAGGTTTCCAGAAACTCCATTTTCAACTTAAAAAAAAAAATCTTCTGGCTTTTATGATTGTGAAGAAAACTTCAAAAATGTTGACCATGTAATTAATGCAAATATGTCTACCTGAGTCTGCAGAGAGCCTAGAACAATAGAGGTGTGAACTGTGCCAGTCATCTCAGTGAGGTGTCCATGGATGATAATTGATTTAAATGTTAACTGTTTCATTCCTCATCTCAGAAGAAAGAGAAGGACCATCACAGATCTGCACAATTAGTCTACTGTGAATGAATGAAGTCTCACTTTGGTACCAGAAGTAAATGACATTTGAGAGATACTACCACTTATCTTTTCACTGGTTGTAAAGAAGCCAAGCCTAAAGAGCCCAGTGTTGCTCAGAGAGCTGTATGTTCATATTTTGAACCTCTCCACAAACTGTTGCTTGTAAGGTCTTTCCTTTTGATGGTTCACACAGGTGGAGATAAATTTGTGGACAGTGTTTGGGAGAATACCACCCCCCACACACACTCACACTCTCACTCACACAATTTGACCCCTGGGTGCAGGAGATATATTAATTCGGATGAAATGTAAAATCAGGGTCTTGACAGCTGTGGCTATTAAAGACCACAATGCTAGTCAAAAGGTATCTAATATACATGGTGTATCCTGTTGAGCTCTATAACTTGAGAAATACCATAAGGTATTGTAATAAATGAGGAAAATTAGTGTGTATATAATGTATACAGACCTGATGTTGCATTAACCTGTGGTCTGACCACAGTTCTCCCTTTTATCTTTACGCTGACTGGTTTCTGGTTCTTTTTCCTATCTATCCTGGTCCTTCTTCCTGCCCCCACAGCACCCTCCCTATACATGCCTGCCCAGGCTTCTCACTCATTATGCAGAAGCACTCATATAGCTTTCCACCCTCTCTACCACCACCCCAGAGACAGGCAGGCTGTGGAAATGTAGGCCTGCCCCTTTCTATATTACATGTCCTCCCAGAGCTCCTTATTGCCAGGGAAGTGACCCACTTGTGGATCCCTGGACTCCTAGAATTTCTCTGTGAAACTTGGGGGAAGGAGAGAGAGACATTGTCTCCTGGGAATCTGATCAAACTTGTCGTATGGGAGGAGGGGAAATTTTGTGAGGAGGCCTATGTTCTGCTTCATCCGCCAGAGCAGTCATCCTTGTGCTGTTTCTCAGGTGTTGGGTTACTGCTACTGAATTTGATTGAACAGTCTGTCACTTTTGTTCTCACTGGCAAGAACATTTGTTGTGTTAGCCAGGAGTTTTGTGTTCATGTCAATTTTGTGTGACTGAAATATTGAACTGTTCACATGCTGTGATGAAATGGTACATTTTGACGACTCCTTGAGCAAGGATGTCCTCCAATCTGGAATTAGTTTTCTTGAGGATTATTTTAATTGATTATAAAGAACTAATGTGAGTATCTGGCCTGGTGTGTTCTAGTGTTTGAATACGGAAATATGCATGTGAGGGTACGGGGTTGGAGGGGGGAAGAGAAAGAGAAACCTATTCTACTCCCTTTTATGTTCAATAGCTTTTTTTGTTATCAATATCAAGACTGTTTATGGGTTGATTTTAAATTAAAATGTGTTACGGTCCAAATTAATTTCAAGAACTGTGTGTAGCTTAATTTCGTGTACCAGCCAGTTGTCAAACCTTCTCTTATACAGTATGATCTTAGCATTATGAATTAATTCAACAAAACAAAGAGGAGAAGGTTTTATTCCTCTTCCACCATTTTGTCACCAGAGGGTTCTCCCAGTGATACATATATAACACATAATGGCTTATCCCTTTTCTAGACTATGGATAATGATGATGTCTTATCGTTCAAGAATTCAAAGAGGCAAGTCTGAGCATGTCTATAAAGTCGTCCTACAAGCTGTCTAATATTTGCATGTTGCTACGATAAGGAAGGTGTTAAAGCAACCCACCTTCATTAAGCGGTTTCTGTGTTCTTGATGATCAATTCCTAATCCCCTTCTTTACTTCCTCATCCTTATTTATTTAAATTCACCTCTGTTGCTTCACATCTTTATTTCATTGTTACTTCATATTGAAAAGAAAAACAAAAGCATTTGAAGGTGGTGAGCCTGGTTCTTCACTTGCATCCTTATGCAGTCATTTACATCTGCACAAAGTGAGTCCAAACCAAAATGGTAGTATTTTGAAAACATTTTGCAGAAGTGTAAATTACTGCATCATGCATAAAGTCACAGAGAATCAGGCCATGTATTGCCAGTAATGGTGGGGCACCCATCCAGTCCTGTGCAAAACGTACTGTTCAGGAAAGACTGGTGGGTACAGCATTGGACTAGGACTCCTAAATTCTTTTCCCAGTCCTGCCACTTGCCTGTTGTGTGATCTTGGGTAAGTCTATTCACCTTTCTGCAACTCTCCTTTTAGATAGGTAGGAATGTTGGTCTGGTGGCTAAAACACTGGACTAGGATTTAAGAGACCTGGGTTCATATCTGGCTCAGCCAAGCTTCCTGTATGGCCTTTAGCAAGTCAGGTTAATTCACCTGTGCCTCAGCTAATTCATCCATACTTCAGAGTTGTTATGAAGACAAAATCCATGAATGATTGTGAGGTGCTCCAATGCTAAGGTGATATGGCCATATAAGTAGGCAGATAGATGAGAAATTGTTTCAGAGTAACAGCCGTGTTAGTCTGTATTCGCAAAAAGAAAAGGAGTACTTGTGGCACCTTAGAGACTAACCAATTTATTTGAGCATGAGCTTTCGTGAGCTACAGCTCACTTCATCGGATGCATACCGTGGAAACTGCAGCAGACTTTATATATACACAGAGAATATGAAACAATACCTCCTCCCACCCCACTGTCCTGCTGGTAATAGCTTATCTAAAGTGGTCATCAGGTGGGCCATTTCCAGCACAAATCCAGGTTTTCTCACCCTCCACCCCCCCACACAAATTCACTCTCCTGCTGGTGCTAGCCCATCCAAAGTGACAACTCTTTACATAATCAAGTCGGGCTATTTCCTGCACAAATCCAGGTTTTCTCACATCCCCCCCACCCCCATACACACACAAACTCACTCTCCTGCTGGTAATAGCTCATCCAAACTGGCCACTCTCCAAGTTTAAATCCAAGTTAAACCAGAACATCTGGGGGGGGTAGGGGTAGGAAAAAACAAGAGGAAACAGGCTACCTTGCATAATGACTTAGCCACTCCCAGTCTCTATTTAAGCCTAAATTAATAGTATCCAATTTGCAAATGAATTCCAATTCAGCAGTTTCTCGCTGGAGTCTGGATTTGAAGTTTTTTTGTTTTAAGATAGCGACCTTCATGTCTGTGATTGCGTGGCCAGAGAGATTGAAGTGTTCTCCGACTGGTTTATGAATGTTATAATTCTTGACATCTGATTTGTGTCCATTTATTCTTTTACGTAGAGACTGTCCAGTTTGACCAATGTACATGGCAGAGGGGCATTGCTGGCACATGATGGCATATATCACATTGGTGGATGTGCAGGTGAACGAGCCTCTGATAGTGTGGCTGATGTTATTAGGCCCTGTGATGGTGTCCCCTGAATAGATATATGGGCACAATTGCAACAAAGCCCGTTGCCAATTGTGCCCACATATCTATTCAGGGGACACCATCACAGGGCCTAATAACATCAGCCACACTATCAGAGGCTCGTTCACCTGCACATCCACCAATGTGATATATGCCATCATGTGCCAGCAATGCCCCTCTGCCATGTACATTGGTCAAACTGGACAGTCTCTACGTAAAAGAATAAATGGACACAAATCAGATGTCAAGAATTATAACATTCATAAACCAGTCGTAGAACACTTCAATCTCTCTGGTCCCGCAATCACAGACATGAAGGTCGCTATCTTAAAACAAAAAAACTTCAAATCCAGACTCCAGCGAGAAACTGCTGAATTGGAATTCATTTGCAAATTGGATACTATTAATTTAGGCTTAAATAGAGACTGGGAGTGGCTAAGTCATTATGCAAGGTAGCCTGTTTCCTCTTGTTTTTTCCACCCCTCCCCCCCGCCCCCCAGATGTTCTGGTTTAACTTGGATTTAAACTTGGAGAGTGGTCAGTTTGGATGAGCTATTACCAGCAGGAGAGTGAGTTTGTGTGTGTATGGGGGTGGGGGGGATGTGAGAGAACCAGGATTTGTGCAGGAAATAGCCCGACTTGATTATGTAAAGAGTTGTCACTTTGGATGGGCTAGCACCAGCAGGAGAGTGAATTTGTGTGGGGGGGTGGAGGGTGAGAAAACCTGGATTTGTGCTGGAAATGGCCCACCTGATGATCACTTTAGATAAGCTATTACCAGCAGGACAGTGGGGTGGGAGGAGGTATTGTTTCATATTCTCTGTGTATATATAAAGTCTGCTGCAGTTTCCACGGTATGCATCCGATGAAGTGAGCTGTAGCTCACGAAAGCTCATGCTCAAATAAATTGGTTAGTCTCTAAGGTGCCACAAGTACTCCTTTGCTTTATGAGAAATTGTGTTGTTTTTTTGCAAATGGGAGTCTAGCACAGCAGGACACTGAGGAACTAGAAGTTTTCGGTTTTGGGGTGGGGTGGGGCGCTAAGAAAGGTATGTCATAGATCCAGCTGATTGCTGCCCAAACTGACCCTTATAACCAGCAAGATTTTGAGGTTAATTGCACCTTCTATAGTTTTCCTTCCGAGGGTCCTGTCTGTTACTTTTTGCTAAATTGGTCTATTTGTGTGTTCCAAGGAATTGCATTTGAGTCCAGAATTGGAAAGTGCAGTGGCCTGTGACCACATTAACTTGCTCTTTTCCCATCCATAGTTTGGATACCCACCCTCTTTATGAGAATTCCTGTAAGGATACTTCCAGCCATTGCAGATTTTTCTAGATTTATACTCCTCTGAGACATAGTAGAGGTGGAGAGGAGAGATCTCCATGTTACCCAGGCAAAGAATTCCAAGGAAGCACTATGAGAACAAATTTGACTACCCCTGAACAGGAGTAGCCCTTCAACTGGGATGATCTAGTCCAATATAATTTACTTTCATTCTCTACCCCTTAGAAATTGTTAGTTTAAAATGCAATTCTGAGATAGTGATGATACTACAGTAGTTGCTAAAATGTCTGAATAGAAAAATCAGGAATTAATTCTGGATTTGATTCATTGGACTGGAGATGCAATGTGCACATAGTGAACTAAATAGGAGAATGACAATTCTTTATGGTCTCAGATTAGGTTTTAAACTGGTGTTTAGAAATAGATTCATTCTTACAACTTTTCATTGTTTTAATGGGGTCTTGAAAGTTCCTTTGTCTCTAAAGTAGTGGTTTAACTTTTGAAAAGATGTTCTCAGAAGATTAATTACCTTTGGCTTCAGTGGTATCTTGTTATCAAAAGAGCCTAAAAGTATGTTTTAGTCACTTGATTTTATTTTCCCATCTTTTGAAATCACCAAAAGTATAGTCTCTGGTAGCAAATCTGTTGACACCTGAAAGTTATTGCTATGGTTCAGGGTAGGTGTACCTTTGTCCCCACCAACCAGTCTCCCCTAGGCACACTTTTCAAGTGACAGTCCCAGCACCTCCTCTTCTCAGAGTGGAATCCTACAATTCACCCCTCTTGTATACTGCTGCTTCAACTTACAGCACCTCTGTTTACCAACAGTTTTTCCTTAGCAGATCCAAGTAGGTTTACCCATTGCTTTTAAACTTTAGTCCTATCTAAAGTTTACCATTCCCTTCAAGATTTAGACAGGCTTAGCTACTCCCATGGACCTTCCTCCCTGCTTCTGAGGACTGGGATTCCCTCTGCTTTTCTGCAGCCTCTCCCTTTTCAGCTTCAGGGCTAAGACTTTTAACACCCCTCTCCTCTCTCCCCCCCTCCCCCCTTTGTTTCGTTTTCCCCACTTGGATTTCTCTTTCCACCCCACCCCTTTCCTTGGGTTACTAGCCAACCTGTTGACCAGAGCATAGTGGGGTTAAGAGGTCAAAGTAATTGACACCTGTTCTGTTTGTTAAGCACAGGTGATTGGGCTATCTACAGCCCTTGATTTGGTTTCTGCAGATATGCAAAAACTACTCAGAACTGAGTTAACCCTTTTCACCCCTGTAGCCGATAGCATGATAGTAATCAAATAGAGGTGCACATCATATTCATAAAAAATAATGTGGATAATGGCATTATACCCAAGAGATAGTGAATTAATCTTTTGGATCTTGTTGCAATGGAAAGTATTATATTTTTAGTTCAGAGACAATACAATTGGTCTGCTTATCTGAATATTTGCTTAATTTATCCATTAGTTTGTCATAATATTTAACTACAGTATCTAACTCTAGAGGTGCATATATGTTAAGGATCCATTTCAGTAAGGTTACTGGTTTGTTCAAGGATAAACACATTCCTGAAGGTTTCTTTATTGTTTTCTACCTTTACCTCTTACAATCCTGCCTTTCTCTTTGCTGCTGTACGAAGCTTCTGTAATACTGTGTATTAATAACTTTATATATAATTATGAACTTTAAAAGAACTTTGTAAATCTCTCAACCCATATCTCCGATGTGTGTATCAATGCTGCTGATCTACCTTTGTGTATTAAATCTAAACCTGATCTCAATTTCCACATAGCCATAGTATTGAGCAGAGTGGAACAAAAATACGTGAGACAAAGAGGCCTTTGAAATCTGCAGTTTGGAGACAAATACCTTTTAGATCCAGACCCAAAAAAGGCAACTAGCTACTCTGCTTCCCATCAGAAATATGAAAAGTGTATTTCATCCTCTGCACCTGACTTCGAGACCCAGCTTAACTCTCTTGACAGATTAGCTCAGCACATTTTATCTGTTATAAAAACATACACAGTGATGTACAATATTACATAATAACTTTCTTCACTTGCCCCAATTAATTGCCTTATTAAAAGAGCTGGTGAAGTCCTCATTCCTCATACTTCTATGTATTTTTTTCAGATTTAATCTTTAGCAAATGGCCACTTTGATCAATGTATCAGTTTCTCTAAATTATCAATTTCTCCTGCTGTGAGTAATTTTAAAAAAAATCACTTCTTGTGCAGTTTCTATGAGTAAACTAAACTGTCTACTATCACAGAGCTCTTATGCACCTGAGGGATTTGCATAAATACAATGTCTTTGTTCAGTTACTCAGAGCTGGAGAGATTTGATTTAAATCAAGAATTGGCATAAAACATTAGCTAAAGTATTTAATTTAAAAGTTACCTGCAAAGGATTTCTTCAATGTTGCACTTTATTAGTTTGTATGATATCTGAAGAAGGTTTAAAAATATTTGGGTTTCCTCCCCCCATCCCCCCATTTGTGTATGGGGTTTTTGTTTTTTCATCTCAAAAATATCAAGAACGTGTAGTCTTGTTTTCTCTGGTTTTGCTTAAGGTCCTCTTAAACAGATTAGAATATGCTTATTGTAAATTCTGATACCTTTATTTGGGGGCTGGGGGGAATGCAGAAATTTTAACAAAGGCCTTTCTCCAAAATGTTAACAATTAACAAAAACATCCTCAACTTTCACTCGCTTGATTTTGGCAATGACATTTCATTCATTCATTCATCATAGAACCTTTCCAAGGCAAACAAAATCTGGATTCCTCCTTTTCTAATAATACCTTAAGTTTTACACTGTTCAGGTCATTTGTCCTGAAATACCAAAGCAGGGCTAACTTGGATTATCATAAGTCTTTAGGAATAGTTGGACTTGTGTGTTTAAACCATTCAAGGATGAGTACAATTTTTCTAGTTGTAAAAGAAGTAAAATTATTTCTAAAAAGAATCCTCTTAGGCCAAATGCTGCCTTCAGAGTCTTCTGTGGACTCCTGATTCTCTTCTGAAATGTGCAAACACAGCAGGAGTAAACCATTTTTTCTCCCTGAATACACAGCATACCCAAATATTTGAAGAAATTAGCTTCCCACAGGGTGATCCACTGTGAGTCCTTTCTTGCCTTAAGTGCAAACCACACCCCCTCTAGGTAGTCTTCACCACCACCATGCTTTATTATACTGTTCCAGCAGGCCACCGCCTGTAGTGCTATTTGCATATTTACAAGTCCTAGCCAGCTCCTCCACTTGCTTCTGGGAAAGGGAACAGTCTTAGCTGCAGCCAACTCTACCTTCCTTCAGGCTCTCAGCGCCTCCTCCTTTCAGGGCTTCCTTCCTCCTTGTTTATCATGCTGGGGTTGCTTCCCCCTCTAATTAGCCCTTCAGCTGTATCTTCGCTTTTAACTGATCCTCTAATTAGGTCCCAGTTAGTTTTATATTGATGGGAATTTGAGTGACAGGGTTCTGAGTCGGCTCCTGACTCAGCACATCTATTACACAGCCTTAGTTTATTAGCATTGCATTTGCCAACTACTTGATGTTCCCATTAGGAACCCTGATTTTCAGGGACTGCTGATTTTAATTCACACTGAGGTGATATTTGGCAAGAGTCTGCCCCGGGGCTCATTGTTTGGGAGAAGCTGTAACATAGTAAACAGCATTTAGTTAGATGAATACAAACGTAGCATACTTATTTAGTACTCCTTTTCTTTTTGCGAATATAGACTAACACGGCTGCTACTCTGAAACCTTCTTTAGGTCTTGTTCATATCCTTGACTAAACGTAGAAACAACTGTAGTTAGATCTGTTATAAAGTATGGGTAGTGTGTGTCTGTATCTCTGAGAGCAAAGCTGAGACTTCAGTAATCTTTAGATGACTTTAGACTTGATGATATTCTAAAAATGCTGGTGTGTAATTTTTTTATGACAGATTTGTAGGGATTCATTATACTGCTTGAAATATGAAAACTGAGGATTTGCACAGCCTGAGTATATAGGTTACAAAAAGTATGCATTTTTAACTGTTCTACTGACATTTCTAGAACTGTGGTGTCCCTTTAACCTATGTCTGTATCTCTTGGGTGTAATTCTGGTCACAGTGTAATCAACAGCAAACCTCGTTCTTTAAACTTGAATTCACACTGCATTTATAGGAAGTCATAGAGCCTGATCAGTCTTCCGCTTACAACAGTTGACTTGCATTTGTTGAGCATTTGAGTTGTACGCTGGTATAACTTGAGAGAATAATCAGGCCTGTGCAGTGATCCCAACTGTTGCATTGTCCATACAGTAGCCATTCCCTTGGTGACCAGACTAATACAGTTAAGAACGGTAGACCTAAGAGGTTACTGAAAATGTCTCCCCTGATTCCAGTGCAAGTGCCGTTGCTGGGATTTCCAGAGAAGAATTTTATGATCTTCTACTTTCACTGATGAAAGAATCAAATAGGCTTCTCTACATATTCAAATCAAGCTGAGAAATCAAGGGACACTTCCCTGGAAATTAATATAAAAGTAAAATGCCTCCAAATATCCATGCATGCAGAACTTGACCCCAGCCGCTTTTCTATTCCACCTCCAGTGTGACTGCTGCTAGTTGGGAGCAGTGAGGGGAGGTATTGAGAAGAGTGTAGTTATCAGTATTCAGTGCAATGCAGGGATCTGTTGTGTTGTGCCCATTGATAATGGGAGGGGTGATATGCACCTCATGATCAGGCTTCTCAAACTGTGGTACGTGAGCTTGATGTTTCGTCTCTTTATTTAACAATATTTTTTTTAAGAAGATGGTACTTGAACCAGTAAAGTTTGGGAGCCACAGCTCAGATTTCTGCTAGTTGGAGGGAGGCAGAGAATTGGCCACATGGATATTTAAGTATATGATGGATGTTAATGAAAGACTGAGGCAGACTATTTAGCATCAGGGAAAGGAGGGAAAGGATATTTAATTGGCACCTGGTCTGGGATGACAGCGATTATTTTATTTTATTTTTTTTACTTTTAAATCTCCAGTGTGTCATCTGTCTGCCGGGCAAACATGTAAAAAATGAAGCTACCTATTTAAAAACAAAAACAAACAAAAAATCCAATATAGATTCAAAATGAAGGCTGTTAAGGTTAAGGCTTCCTTCTTCTGCCACTGATCCTCATTAAGAGTTAGTTTTATGTCCTAATTTGACGGTGTGCAGGATATTCTGTGTTAGCTTTATTTGCTAAAAATAATAGAACTATGAAATATATGCCAACTTAATTTTTTTAAACTGTGAAGTTTTGAAATACATTGGGATTTTCCTTTGTGCTACTTTTTTTGTTTTGTGCCATAGAGTGCATACTTAGAGGTGTATTCATGACCCTGTCTAATACCTGGGCACATGAGGGTTTGTGTTTCCTCTACATTTTCATTCTCTAGGGTAATTTCAGGGATTTGCTTTATTTTAGGTGTAGGCTTTATATACTTTTTAGTTTTTTATTTAATTTGGCTATTTATTACATGTGTTGCTAGTTACCTGCAATGATCTAGGAAATGGGACCTTACTTTTTTTTTTTTAAATGTCCTGTGCCATTTGAGTGTGTCTTATGTTCTAGATCTCTCCCTTGTATCTTTCCTGATCATTTTTATTTATCTTTGCTCTAGGAATTTGACATGCATGATGGAGGTGAAAAAGGATGAAAAACAAGCTGCTGTCCTGGACAAAGGTGAAGAAGATGAATGTTTAGTAGAACTTCATTACATTGGAACCATGTTCTAAGTAATTCTTCTAGACATCTTTCATAAATATTTTATATATCTACAGAGACTGATATGACTGAAAATTTGGCTCTTAAGCAATATATGCTGGAAGAAGCCTGCATGGAACGTAACATTTGTTTTAGTTCAGATTATGTGAAAAAATTATAGACTTCTACCTATTATTTATTAACCTTGCATCTCAATTCAGCCACACCAAACTCTAGTCTTTAAAGTGAATAGAAGCAGAGCCTTTGTGGATATTTTTATTGAACATGACTCATGGAGAAGAGCCTGGCTCTGAGATGCACCAGGATTCTGTTGTTCTAACTTACCTAGAGGGATTACTAATGCATCAGGCAGCGGGAGGCTCAGGTACTGCAGTTGACAAAAAGCCTACTGGGCATAGTGGAGAGGATCAAAACTTTAAGATTTCTGGAAATATATTTCCCAACTGTCAAAGTAATGGTCCAGTTCTTAACACACATACATATCAGGGATCTGGCATGTTGCATCTCAAAAAAGCAAGACTATTACAGTCTTCTGAAGACTGGAATGCAGCAAAGAGAAGGCGGTTGTCTGATTCCATTGTGGATTTGAATGGAAAAAAAGAAGCTTTGTTAGCTGGCATGGTTGAAAATGTGCCTAAAGGCAAACAGGATAGCACACTACTTGCCTCTTTGCTTCAGTCGTTCAGCTCTAGGCTGCAGAGTGTTGCTCTGTCACAACAGATTAGGCAGAGCCTCAAGGAGCAAGGGTATTCCCTCAGCCATGATTCTTTACAAGTGGAGAAAGATGTAAGGTGCTATGGTGTTGCAACTAGTCGCTTGAAGACTCTGCTGAAGAAAAGAAAAGCAAAAGATCAAAAGCTGGACACCACTCTGCCTGATGTAACAACGAACCTGCCTAAAGAGAGGTTTATAGAATCTCCACATACAGGGCAGAATGGACCCAAGGTGATGAATGAGCCTCTGTCATGTGCTGCAAGATTACAAGCAGTTGCAAGCATGGTAGAGAAAAGATCTAGTCCTACTGCTTCTCCTAAACCCAGCGTAGCTTGTAGTCAGCTAGCTTTACTTCTTTCAAGTGAAGCTCATTTGCAGCAGTATTCCAGGGAACATGCTTTAAAAGCACAAAATGCAAATCAGGTAGCAAGCGAGAGACTTGCTGCTATGGCGAGATTACAAGAAAGTGCCCAGAAAGACCCTGGCCATTTCAGTCTGTCAAAAGGAATGCCAAGCCATTTTAATGGTCAAATGAGATCATCAGCAAAAACAATAACTAGCCAGAGCAATATGGCACCATTTCAGAGCCCCATTGGAATCGTTCATTCTCCTCCCAAAAATGTAGGATACAAAAATACGTTGGAAAGAAACCATTTAAAACCATCTCCCAGCAACAGTTTGCTGTTACATCTTCTTAAAAGTCAGAATGCAACTAAACAAACAAAAGGGCATGAGCAGAATGAGAGGCCGGGTATTTTTGAGGACAGTAGCACACCAACTACTGTGGATGAGTATTCAGACAACAATCCTAGTTTTACAGAAGATGACAGCAGTGACGATGAAAGTTCCCATTCTAACTGTCTTCCTATAGATTTATCTTTCAAACAGAGGACAGACAAACAAGATTCTGGACAGCCTGCTTCTATAGATAATCTGAGTCGGCCATTGTTTCATAATTGGGATCCAAAAATTCCATGTCTAGATAACAACAGTATGGAGAATAAAGAAGATAAAGACACTACTAAAGGTTCTAAACTGAATCCACATCAGAAAGTAACACTGCTTCAGTTATTACTTGGGCATAAGAGTGAAGATAAAGAGAAAAATACAGACTCTCAGGGACCACACAGTACAGCTGATGTGGCAACATTTACTGTACAAACTGGTAAGAGGACTCCTGTGACAGAAAGTTCCAGTGCAAATCGAAGAACTCCATTAAGCACTCCACCTTTGCTTATTTCTACAAAAGCAGACTCTCCTATAAATCTCTCCCACCAATCTTCTCTAACAGTCAAACATAATTCTCCACCATATGCTTGCAGCGTCCAGCCAGAGAGGTTAATGAATCCAGCATCTAAACATTTGATAGATCTTACAAAAAATAAAGAACTTAAAGGAACTAAAATGAACAGAAATGAAAGTGCACAAAATTCTGCAGCTTTCAGTGCCAGCAAGCTGTTGCAGAACTTAGCTCAATGTGGAATGCAGACTTCCATGTCAGGTGAAGAGCAAAGAACGAGCAAACAGCTGCTAACAGTAAATACAGATAAACCTATAGGGTTGATTGATAGATTGAATAGTCCTTTGCTCACAAATGTATCAGGTAAATTTGAAGAAAACAACAAAATATTCAATTGTCATCCTACACCCACTGAACAAGGACTTCCTAGTTCAGAAATAGAAAATCTCCTTGAAAGACGCACTGTCCTTCAGTTGCTTCTGGGAACCCCCAATAAAGGTAAAAGTGAAAAGAAAGAGAGGATGCTTTTAAAAGATGAAAGCTCACAAGAACAGGTGGATAAGGCTTTGAGTGAGCAAATATTGACTGTGAAAATAAAAACTGAACCTTGTGAAGAATCAGATGTTCCTCATAATCCAAATGCACAGCCAATAAGAGAGAGTAAGGGTAACACATTTCAAGGAATAGCTTGTTCAGTGCAGAGAAACACAGGTGCCTCTCCGGCATCTGAGGACTTGAAACCTGAGCCTCTTTCACATGAAGATTTTTCTTTTTCAAAAAATGGCTTGTTAAGTCGATTGCTGAGACAGAATCAAGATAGTTACCCCGTTGATGATCTGGACAGAAGTCACAGAAATAGTGAACTGACACTTCTAGACTCAAAGAGCCTTTGCACCATTCCTAAGAAGAGGAAATTTCATACTGAGCCTTCAGAAAGTCCATTAAAAAAGGTAAAAAGTAATGTGACTGATGCTTCAAACAATCACATGTCTCCTGCAGAGACATTGTATCGGCCTTTGCTTAACCAGCAAGAGCTGAAATTTAACAGAAGCGATCTTGAATTTAAATATACTGCAGGTCATGGTTCAAATAATGAAAGTGAAAATAGGAGTTGGTCTAGAGATAGTAAAGGCTTTAATGTGTTGAAACAACTGCTTCTCTCAGAAAACTCTGAGAGAGATTTTTCACAGCATAGGAATAATGCAGTGACAGAGGGCAAGAAGAAAGGAAACAAAAATAATGTAGCAAATAATAAACCCGAATGTAGCATTTCCTCAATAAATGCATTAATGGGAAATCCTGTGCAACCAAACAGTTGTGTAGATCACAGGACATTTCAGTACCCAGTAGCAGTGAAGAGTCCTGCTAGTTCCCCCTTCTCTGAACATTTGGGATGTACAGTATCTAGACCTGAATCTGACCAATTTAGTGTTTGCCCCATACCCAGTGAAAAAGGCCCCATCAGATGGGTTATCACAGGAATGGACAAGGGTGAATATGAAAAAGACTCCCCAAGACTAACCAAAACCAATCCAATATTGTATTACATGTTACAGAAAGGAGGCAATTCTGTTAATAGCCAAGAAGCACATGATAAGGACATTTGGAGTGAACCTTCATTTACGGAAAATTCAACTCCTGTTACAATAAAGGAGGAGTTATTACCTGACACAGAACCTAAAATTCCTTTTCATAATTTAAGAAGCCCTTACAATAGCCATATGGGGAATAAGAGCTCCCATCAACACAATGTGAATGGAGAAGTGTATGGACTCTTGGAAAAGGTGCTAACAATCAAAAAAGAACCTGAGTGAAATATACAGCCAACACAATGAGTTTATAGTCAATGAGTTTGAATCTGTGTTAATAAAATAAAAAAAAAAAAGTATGAACTGGAATACTGTATAAATTGAGCATGATTTGAGAAAAGCATGGTCTTATTGAATCATATTTTCATTTGAGAAACTTTGTTTTTCTGGTGATATTTAAAAACATGTAGATATGTTTGCTTTACCGTAGATAGTCACAAGGAAACTGTAAGAGTTATAAGCTGTACAAGACACAATTCTGTATGCATCAAAGTAAGTTATGAATAGTCTGTGACTGAAGTCTTATTTGGAACAACAGGTATTTAGGTATAAAATAAAGTAAGCATACAGCCAAGGTGGTGGTAATGCATTCTGCTGCATTTCATTCTTTCCACGTAGTATATTCCCTTTTTTTGGCGGTTTAAGCATAGAGACAGTGTAACCTTTGATATGTGTTTAATACGTTTTGTGAAACTTTAAGAATTTTTTTTAAGAAATGGAACAGTCCATCCAGGGTAGTAGTAGAGTAGAGTTAGTAATCTGTCAGTGTTTAATTAATCAAATGCACTGAAATGTAATTTTTAGTGCTTCCAAATTTTGTGTTCTTATTATTTAATTATTTTTGTGATTATCCCCGAATCATGGTGTGGTGGGGTTTTTTTTTTCCCCCCTTCCACTTGCTTTTGACTAGAACATTCTGCAGATCCCGGAGTAGTAGTCATATAAAATAGGGGTTATGATTAAAGATTGTTTTCTAGGTTTTCCTAGCATTTTATATAAAAAGCAGATTTTCATCAACACTGTTTTTAAAAAAAAAAAAAAAAAAAGTCTTTTTTGGTCCACTTTTACCTGTTGCTTCCCCTGTCTTAAGCCAAGTCAACAGTCAATATTAAAGGGGTGGGAGGAGGTATTGTTTCATGGTCTCTGTGTATATAATGTCTTCTGCAGTTTCCACAGTATGCATCCAATGAAGTGAGCTGTAGCTCACGAACGCTTATGCTCAAATAAATTGGTTAGTCTCTAAGGTGCCACAAGTCCTCCTTTTCTTTTTGCGAATACAGACTAACACGGCTGTTACTCTGAAACCAGTCAATATTAAGTTGACCCAATTATGTGTCTCAGGGGTGTGACAATTCCACACCCTTTGAGCAACACAGTTAAGATGACTTGACCTCCAGTGTAGACAGGGCTAAGTCAGAGGAAGAATTCTTCCATCAATTTAGCTACCGCCTCTCACTGATGGGAGAACCCCTCCTGTCAGTGTAGGATGTGTCTATAATGCAGTTGTGCCACTAGGAGTTTAAATGCAGACGTATAAAGGGAAGGTAAAAAAGGCATCTTATAATTTTGGAATAAACAGACCCGTCTTCTGTGGCCAGAAAACTGCCATTGATACCAGTTTGTGAAACACATAAGCAAAATGTTTTTTCAGCACCATGTTGCTTCCTGTTAAAAGAACAGTTACGGTATTTATAGAACACATATTCCATATTTCAGTGGAAATTGTGAGATAGTGGTGGAAAACATGGTGGGTCTTCCTGTAACTGCATATTCTGCAAATATTTATTACTCTGTGAGCAGCTGATCTGTGGTTAATACACTGGCCTTTCATCCCTGAAAACCTAGATTCAGAACAATTTGTTAGGTGTCACTGTGTGTGTGAAAATAAGATTGGTGGTTTTGTTCTATTCCATAGTGAATATCATCTCAGAAATGGCCTGTCACCTCTGTTCCCCTGCCTCCACCCAACATTTTGTAATGTTGGCAGCATTTTTTCAAAATCAGCCTTGGACTGTAGTAGTGGAGAGTTGTAGGTCAAAGCTGAGATACATTGAAAGCGTTGTGGGAAAAGCTGAGCAGCACGCTTTTCTAGTGGCACACATGAATGCCAAGAAGCACCAAACATTCATTGAAAAATGCAAAGAATTACCTCCCCCCACTCCTCCAAAACAAAAGTAACTGTATTAATAACCATAAGTATTGCTGAACCTAATTTATCCAATACTGGATCATGTTCTCAATAGCTGCTTATTTCATTGAAAATTCCCTATGTTATGAACAAAATCCTGATACTATCTAGATAATCAAAGTTGTAGTGTGTTAGGGAACACAAATATTTAACAGTGCCCTATACAAAACATCCCACAAGGTATAGAGATTTATAGAGGGAATAAAAAATACATTTTTATGTTGTCTAGGCAAAGCTTAATATATGCTTGAGCTGTATGAAGGAGATATGTATTTTAAAACTTTCACATGAGTCTAATATTATTTTAAACTTCATTATCACTAGCCTGACTTCAGCTATGCAGTAAATTACAAAAAAAAAAAAGGTTTTTTTGTTTGTCTTTCATAGTTAGCATTTATAATAAGTGGCCTGCTAACAAATGTCATAGAAATTAACAAGGTAAACTATATTTTAGATTATTTCCATTGGAGTTGAATCTTTTTATATGAATCAGCCTGACATAAATATTAGAAAAAGACGGCATTTTGTTCCATCCATGAAACATGTCTCTTAGAGTCTTAAGTGATCATTTTTCTTGAAATTACATGTATATAGCTATGAAACATAGAATAATAGATGGTCACTAGAATAAACACAATGATGTAGTTTACTTGAGGAGCACTGCGTACTTCATACACAGTAGGAGGCAGCTTGAATGTGAGTGAAGTAGATGTGATTGGAAAACTTCTGTCATAACAAAATTCTGATGAAAAATGGGGGAACATCAGACTTCGCTGTCTTCTAACCAACCCTAGCAAGAAGTGAGACAGAATCCCCTAGGGGGTGCTTACCTTGTATTTATTCTATGGTAGTCTATTGTTATTTATAATATATAGTTTTTAAACTTGTTTTCTAAAGCTTATGTGACATTTAAGTTAAAATGTTAACTGTTTTAACCGTTAACAATTTAGCTTTCCTTTTAGATGAGGTTAATGAAAGAGAACTAAAATTCTAAGACATCAGTAAATTACAATACAGCATAATATAATTTTAGAACATGTTGATAGAAAAATCTCACCCATGGCAGAATTTGCAATGATCAGTAAGACCCTAGAAAAGAGGTGAGGGCACTCTTCTGGCACACAGTTCCTGCTAAACTGGTTACTTAATACTGTTTGGTTAGCCACTGGTGGATGGGGCAAAACTATTGTTCACTTTAGCTTCCCAAATACCAATGTGATTCTTGCCTAGCAACGAAAATTTTAAAGCCTGGTTTGCCCCTATCCATATTGGCAAGCTGAAACCAATTGGAAAGGGTTTAGCTGAACCTAAAAGGCCTGATAGCCCTCTCTGTTAGCTCTCACCCAGGAGTTACAGGGGAGGAGATCACTAAAATTCTTCTTATGGGTTTCTCTTCCTAATTGTTCCATCAAACAGCATGCAGGGGCAGGGTTTGCTTCACCAGCAATGGATTCTGAAGGATCAGTGATAGACTAAGATCATCCATACAGAGGCCTTGTGTTTCTGTGTTTCTGCACTTTCTCACAGCTCTATCCTTAGTAATCCTCAGCCCCATGACTAGTAGACCCTTTCTTCCAAGGCGTACGCAGTTGGTGGCTTTCTCCACTACCACTCCTCAAATAGAGGGTTCCCAATTGTGGGAGTGGGGGACAAAAGTGGGAGAGGAAGTGGTTGGGGTTGCAACTTGACCCTTATTCTTCAGACCTGCATGGAAGGAGCTTAAATTATCATACTATGGATGAGAATAGTAGTCTAGGAGGGGGTTGTAGGTTTGGTGAATACTGCTGTGGGACCTGACTAACAAAATCCAGGTTTGCAGCACCATGGAGGAAGAGGGGCTTGCACTGCAGCTAGATAAGAGTGTAGAATATTCATGTAGAATATGATAGCTGGGGTGGAGAGAGCCGAGAATTGCACTAAGTCTCAATGGGAAATGAGGTATGGAGGACTGAGGGCAGAATTGCTATTTCTGGTTTCTCTTCTGCCTCAGTTTTAGAAGCATAAACTGCTAAGGTGCATGTGACCATAGAAAGAATAAAGGTTAGGGCGGCTTCCACTGATATGACTAAACCATCATTTCAGGTGAAACAGTTTATGAAGATCAGAAGATTGAAATGGAATTCAGCCATATTTTTCACTTGTTTTAGCCATCTATTGTTTATAACACTTTAAAATGTTTAATTTACGATTAAAAAAAAAAGATATGAATGATTTAAAATTTCCCTGCTAAATTTGTCAGTAAAAGAGTATTACAGCTCTCATTGACGTCTGTGAAATATTACCAGTTTGTTCTCTGCAGCATTTTACAGAGGAGTAAACTGGTAAGTATATATTATATATATTTATATATGTAAATAAATTGATTTGTTAAACATATAATATGTTGAAATTGGTTTTTAAAAGGTGATGTAAATAGTGGTTTCCTTATGAAAAATACATATTTTGTATTCTAATGGAAAGGAAAAAACCTTCTAATCTTGTTTTTGGTTATGTATATTCCATGTATAAGTGTAAATATGATCACATAGATTTAAAAACTTTTGCATGTAAGTATACAGTTGCAAGTCTGGAAGAATGTATAGAAAATACCTTTTATTTAAAGTTGTGATTACCTTCTGCATGAAAAGTGCATGGGGGACCCTGTGCATTGGCAAAAATGTCTTAAAGTCAGGTCAGTTCATCAAAACACACAACAGTATTCCATTTCTGGACATGACTTCTGTTGTGGTATTTTAGCTTTGTGAAAGAATGTGCTTCAAATCAAAAGGGTCTTGAAAAAAACCTCAAAAGTACTTTTAAAGCATAAAGAACTCACACAATTGTAATCGGTCATATACGTTTTGAACTCTATTTTAAATAATTGAAATATTGTACCAGGAGTATTTCACCATTTTAAAACAATGGAATGACAGTTCTCATTGCCATACATAAGAATTCTGGGGTTTACTGCAACCAAGTTTGTTGTGATGTGTTTTCAGTAATATAACTGGTCTCATTTTTTATTAGAAATTAATTTCTTCATGTGACGTCACAAACCTGTACATACTGCAGAGTGAAGTTTTTTTTAAATCTTTCAGTGTTTACTTCCTGCAGAAAATTTGAATAAATGAGAAAAATGCATTGTGTTGATGGTTTTTAAATCTACTTTACTATGTGTCCTTTCTGTTTTTGAGTCTTCGTGGTCCAGTAGCACCACACTAGTAATGTAAACTTTCATCAGCCAAAAGTAACTGCAGGATTTCAAGGACCCCACATTTTCTTCAACAAAATATGCAGTAAGAAACCAATGAAAATTGGTGGAAATGAGTTAGTAAAACAGATAAGATTCTCAGCCTAAGATTCAACATAATTTTTAATTCTGATATGTGTAAATGTCCTCCGTAATTGTTACTGTGAACAGCAATAACTGAGGGGTGCAGAAGATTGTGTTCCACCACAGAATTTTAAGCAAGTACTAGAAGAACTTGTTCTTAAACGTACTGTATGTGGAGTTGCACAACTGCAGGAAAGTAATTCAGATTCAGTTTTAATTGATTATACACTTTCCTTGTCTGCACTGCCAGACAGGATGATAAATATCTGTTCATAAGATTCTGTCAGGAAACTTCATCTGGAAAGTATGACGCGATGGGGCGGGACAGATCCTTCTTCCATTGAAGTTGATACAAAACTCCATAGATTACAGTGCGGTCAGGCCCTTATTTCATGTAACGCCTTCTTGTTCTGAAGGATCCCAAAGCGCTTTGGTACCCCCTCAGAGCTTCACTGGAGTCAGTAGTGTTACCAGGACATTAATTGAGCAGGTAGATAATTTTGCTGGCAAATTATGTGACCCTAATTGCAAATTTTTTTTTCAATTTTTGGAGTCTCTACAAGAAAATCTTAATTTCTTTGTACAATAACTTCTCTGGGGTTAAACACACGAAACAAAAGGTGTCTGATGTTGAAGTAGGAAGAAACTGGAGATCAATAGGATTCTGAATGGGCATAGGTAGTCTATGCAGAGCTCTGTTGCTGGTTTGAACAAACATTTGGACTTGCTGAACAAAATGCTGCTAGCACTCGGTGATCAAAGAGAATATCTTTGATAATATCTACACCCCTACAAGTTTTCTCTTCCCTCCAAACACTTTTATCACACTGAACACTCCCACAGGGCTGTTTGTTTCTGGTAAAATATGCTCACCTTAAACCAGGCAGCAAGACCAAGGTTTTTCTATGTGAAACTGTGATTCATTCAAGCTAAATGGTGGGGGAAAGCAAGTAGGGGCAGGATGTGGCCCTTCTTGTTGTTCTGACACTGACTGAGGCATCGGGGGGGGGGGAGTCTGTAGGGGTAATATCCATCACTAACCTGTTTGTTTTTGACCATTATAAAAGTGTATCCCTTTGAAACAGTATTTAGAAGGTACAGTGTCAGGGCACAGAAGGTTTCCATGCTTGTTAATTCTCATACCACCAGCGAGAAAGCACAGTATGGACAGCGCCTGCTGCATCCAGCACCTGGTCGGCCATTGAGACTTTGGGTACCTTCAATTCATAGCTATTATTTCCAAATTTCTGAGTGGTTCCATGAGAAAAATAACTTTTCTAAATGCTAAACTAAAACTTCCCGGCAATTGTGCCCATTAAATAAGCTTTACGCTACAATTTGTGATCAAAGTTAGTATTCTTGGAGTATATGCTTCCAGCGTGAGTCACAGAATGAAGGGTGGTGATGGGAGTCCTTGGGATTGGGGGTACATCAGTCACCGTTCACTCTGAGGTGTTAGTTAATTTTTCGTCTGCTCTGATCTAATTATTTTGAACAGTTCCACAGAAAACCCCACAGGTGGTGATCACACCTAGTACTACTACTCAGGAAATTCTATGCCAGAAAAAAAGTGCGCAAAATATTTTAAATTTCTGCAAATTCTATTTGTCAATAAATAAACCTCATCCCCCTTCACCCAGACCTGGGAGGGGTGCGGGGGAAGCTGAAGGGTGATCTCCCACCTCTGTGCAGCCAGTGGTCTGTGCTCCCAACAGCCATGCTGGAGCCCCCCCGCTCCGCCCAGGACATGGGCTTAGTGGTGGGGCTTCACCCAACCCTGATACAGTGCAAGATCCAGGTCTGCCCCGGAAACGCCTTTGGGGCCCTGCCCTTCCGCACCAGGTGTGGATAGGCAGGCCAAGCCTGCCAGATCCAAGTGTGTGGAAGGGATCCAGGTGTGGGGTGAGAGGGTTCCATGTGGGGCAGTCGGGGTGTGGGTGGCTCAGTGTGGGGTTTGGGTGCAGGATGGGGGTATCTGGATGCATTGGGGCTCGTTGGGGGGATTCCAGGTTCAGGGGCAAGGGGACTCGGGGGCAGGGGGGTGTCCAGGTGAAAGTGTTTGGGGCTCAGCAGGAGGGTCTGGGTGTAGGGGATTAGTGGGGGCAGATAGGGGTGCTGGGGGAATGGGGCATGGTGAATGGGGGTCCAGATGCTGCTGGTTGGGGGTCTGGGTGCAGAGGGCTCATCAGGGTGGGGGTTGGAGTGCGGGTCTGGTTGAAGGGGGATGGGGTTTGGGGGGGGGTTTCCACAGCAGGAAGTGAGACTCAATGGGGTGGGGGTTCAAGTGTGGGGACCTCAGTGGGGGGGGATTTGGGTGTGGTAAGGACCGGATACATAGGGGAGCAGCTCCCCATATTATGATTCTTTCCCTCATGGCTGAGGCGTGATGGGGGTGGGAGGTGTGTGTGCAGAGCTCTCTGGTGAAACCAGGGAGGTTTCTGGGGGTGGGTCTGACCTGGGCCTGGCTGCTCTTTTTAGGGGAAGAGCAAGTCCCATCCGCCCCAGCCAGGACTAGCATCTGAGCCTGGTACAGGGTGGGAGCCACCAGACGGGGCATCCTCAGCCCTGCCTTTTTCCCCTGCAGTGATTTACCTCTCCACCAGCTGCTCCAGGTGCCCAAAATGACACATCTGCATTGCTGGGGAGGAGCACATGACCACTTTTGCGGCGTACCTTTGTTTTCCCTTCAGAAAGTCATTTTTCTGCAGGGAAGCAAAGAAATCTGTGGGGGACATGAATTCTGCACATGCGTAGTTGTGCAAAATTCCCCCAGGAGCATAGTACTCATGTATGGCCTCTGGGACATTCAGGTATCTGTCCTATTTATGTGGTTTCCTGATATTTGCCTGCCTGGGTCTCTGTGCCCACAGGAAGGTGACAGTCTCCAAGTTGTCAGCTTTTACAAATCATACTAGGACAGAGAGAGTGAGATGTGAACTTAGCATGGTGGCTGGAACGGTTTGTCCCGACACAAGCAGTCTTTGAAGCGTCATGACACACAAAGGTATTGCTTAGGATCTTGTGTATTTAGGAAACTTCCTGTTTTCATATTCCCTTTTTGCAACGTCAGCACAGAAAGCTGCTGTAAGTATAAGATATATATTTATTTTTTTAAAGGAGTGGGCTTTTTCTGTCTCTTCACGGACAGATGTGCTTTTTGTAATGCCTTACTATATCACAGGTGACACAGGAGAGAAGCAGTGAAGTGTCCTTCCGTTGGTGGTAGGAAGTGGCAATTCTGAAGTTGGCAGCCTGGTAATGCACAGAAACTACAGCACTAGACTATGCTTTTTGAAAATCCCAGTGACCTGAGAACTCAGGATTAGACTGCGTGCCTACCCAGTTTGGAGGAAGAAGAGTGAAAATATTTTAAAAGTATAGGTACCATCCATATTCTGCTCTTAAAAGTCCCTTTGTTTTCTGAGAATCCCATAATAGCCTTTCCCATCTTCTGCAAATAGCCCAGCATGTGATTTCCCCAGATCACACAGGAAATCTGTTGCAAAGCCGAGAAGAGAAGACTGATTTCCTGAGTACTTGTGCAGTGCCTTTAACTATATGACCATCCTTCATCTTTGTGCGTGGATGCAAAATGAGTAGTTGGTGGTGCAACCACTCAGATCTAGGCCCACCTTTAATTTTGCAGGTACCATTTGTGCCCCAGATTACACAAATTAGCAGTAACTGAACTGAGATTTCATACCATCTCACCATAATTTGGTGCTGACCTAGCATTACCCCCCTCCAGATTCACAGCCATGACTTTGACTTTCTCATACAGAGGGGCTCTGGAGCCACAGGACAACATGCTGCAGTGTCATTGCTTCGCCATGTCGGCTACATTTCAAGGGGCTTTTTTGTCCCCCTTTGCTCTTCTATTCAGTGTAGCAACTTGGGAGTATCTGGCCCTTAGTGTTTGAATTAATACTTCATAATATTAAAGAACTAGCAACAGCCGGGAAGCCCGGGTAAAACTAAAACTCAGCGGGCCAGCTCCTCTGCTCATGCGAAGTCAATGGAATTTACCCTGGTTTACACCAGCTGAAGAACCATCCACAGGTAAAAAATCCCTCAGTACTAAAAACTGGTTTATTTGTAAATAAGTTTGGAAACCTAAAAGGATTTGGGTCAGGTAATCCCTGCAGGTGGTGGTGTCTGTTTTATCCCAGTCAAAGCCAACTCAGACGTTACTTTTTCCTCCACTCCTCTTGCTTTGAGTCCTCTCATCTAATTTTATAACTGTGTGGAAACCTGACCATACCACCTGAAGGGTAAAGAAAAAACATATTGTAATATAGTTTTTGTTGGACAAAAAAATGGTAGGGGAATGTTTCTTCGGAAAGGTACTGCATTATGCATGACTGCATGCCATACCTAGCATTCTCCAGCTGTAAGTATTAACCTAAGGCACTGTGATATGGCTGCCCACTGAGAAGAGAGGAGGTGACCTATAGCTGGGTCTGACCCTAGTATCTGTTTATATTTCTGGAAGCTGCATAGCAGGGCAGAAAGAAAGGAGTGTGGAGTGCAAATCCACACTTTTCTTAAACCAATGTTATCTTTTTTTTTTTACAAAGGCCACTGGATAAAAAGTATTAGCTCAAGGAGAGAACATCAGAAAGGACATAAGACAAATAAGAGAGAGGTGTGGTATTTTCTTTTTGAAGTCTACATCATTGATCAGAGATGAACTTAGAAGTTAGGGGAAACATGGAAGAAGATACAGGAAAAAAGCGCTCCTCAGTCAGTGGAGAGGACAACGGAAAGTGCTTAGTTTGGTGCCTTGTGCTAAAAGGGAAGAAATCAGAAGCAATGTTGACAAACATAAATTAGAGTAGGTTCAGACTTTTCCTGTGCTGCTCATAGCCTCCCATCTGGAAATCTAGCAATTGCAGGGCTTGCTGAAACTCAAATGTTTTCTTAATATTGTTTACTAGTTGTATTACCATAGTGCCTAGGATTCCCAGTCATGGAACAGGACCCTAGGGTGCTAGGCACTGTAATATTATTCAGTTGTGTTTTGAGTACATATTGAATACACAAACAAGAAGCTTTAGGGTAAAATCCTGACCCCTGAAGAAATAATTATCCGTGAAGAGGCAGCAGTACCCGCACTGAATACACTCTTTAAAGGGTTGCCTGAAGTATAGGTAATTCACAACAGAACTTTCATTATTGTGTTTTCTCTTTATCTGCTTGGCATTTGGAAACTTTATTCATTGTGGTAGAATTGCACTACTTTATTTTTTCTTCATCTCCCTCTGTCAGTGTATTGCAGAGGCATTGCTGTCTCTCCCTCTTCCTTCTGGTATACCAGATCTCCTGCTGTTTGTTTTATTTTTACAGTTTATGAAGTGTTACGCAAAATAGAACAGACAACTAATTAGTACTTTAGGTAAAGTGACTCCTTGCTCAGAACTGCTCCATACCTCTCATTGCATTTCCTCCCCTTGCATCATCCGACAAATGCATGTGTAAGTAGAGGCGCCTGTCTACTGTGCTCTAAAGGTCAACAAACACTCTGAGCCTACACAAATAAAATTTGGCTTGTGAGCCATCACATGGTTCCCTAGCACACCTGTAACACACAACCTATTTACACACAAAATGGCTGCTGAAGTAGACCGGCATTTGCACCATTATTCTGAGCGAAGCTAACCATCCTGGGGTCCTCCCTGGTGCCTGTCTTCACTGATGCATTGCCATGGTTGATGGTAAGAGTTGGTATAATCCTAATGGCATTGGAGTCTGATCACTGTCTAGTTAGATGCTACTAGAAGAGCTTTACGTGTACAAATAGCTTTTCACAGACCTATCATTGCATATCATTTTACAAGCATCAACAACGCCATTGTTCAACTCCTTTAACAGCAAGGGTATTGCAGAAGGAGACTTCCTATGAGCGTGCCATCTGCTGGCCAAAAACAGATGTCTGTGCACTGGTGCCTAGGAGGTACGGTTGCAGCCAAACTCTGATTTGGGAACACCCTGGTGTATGACCTGGTGTCCAACAAACCTTGGCAGAAAGAAAAAGGTTGGGGCCTAAAGGTGCAATAGAATAAGGCCCAGGAACAGTAATGGGCTAGGGATGAATGAAGACTTCTTAGAGCTCACTGTTCAGCACAGTCAGCTATGCTGTTGCCCACTGTTAAGGATGATGAAGGGAGAAGACAAACAATGACTCCAATCCACTACATGGAATGAGGAGCCAGATCAGGAGCTTGGCAAAGACCATGCTGGGAGTGTGGGACCTCCTGAGCAGTCCCAAGATCAAGAGACAGTGACTCTGCTGGTTTGAGATGAGGAAGAATTGGGTGATGAGGTTATCTACATGCTCTCTAGGCTGAGTATGTAGCTTTTTATTGCTATACAAACAGACGAGCTGGTTAAGCAGGCTCTGGTGCTGCAAAAAGAGTTTTCAGGGATCAAATGAATGTGGATAGTATTGTCTTGAAACTGGCAGATGCAACCTCACATGAGGGCAGTGGTCCCTGTTCACACCTGCCTCCACCGCTATTGCACGAGTGGCAGCTGTTGATCCCCTCCCTACCCACATGTATCATTTCTCTTAGCAACTCCCTCCTCGTAAGCAGCATGGGGTTCTGTTGCCAGGGAAGGTGGAAGTGCCTGGTACACAGTACAATGACTGGCTGAGCCCTTCTTGGAATGGGGGACCGGTAAGGGAAATAATATAAAGTCAAACAGAAACCACAATATAAATATGTACACGGAGGAGTTTTTTAGTGCCAAAAACTGAGTGCTGTGGCCTAGGTATCACTATGAGACACATCCTGACTCCTGCTAAAGCTGTTTTTACCATTCTGGCACAAAGCCACATTACAACCAATTTACCCATAGGAGGAAGAATGGTCCAGTTGTGAGGGCACTCGTTTGGGACCTGGGAGACCCTGGTTCAGTTGCTGTCTCTGCCACAGACTTCCTGTGTTATCATGCGCAAGTCACAGCCTCCCTGTGCCTTACTTTCCCACCTGTAAAAGGGGGATAATAGCACTTCTCTGGTTCACAGGGGTGTCAGGGAGGTTAAATCAATTGCAGCTTATGAGGTACTCAGATTCTATATTCATGGGGTCCATAAATAACTCAGCTAGATAACAAAACAACTTGCTCTTCTACATCTGAATGAGGCCTGCTATACCAAAGCCAGCAAATTTGACCTTTTAAAATATTTAGACTAGATAAACCAACAACCTGTGGGGTGGGGGAATCCCAGGGTCACATTGCTGCTATGCGCTGGCAATCCCCAGATGACTAAACTGACTTCAGCAAGTAAGGAACCACAGAGCAAAAGAGAAACTCCAGAATTCTGGCCTCTTCTGCTTGCTGTCTCTGCATCTGTTACCTGATCATCTCTCTGCAATGCTGGCCCTATATTGGTCATCTTGCCTGCAGTCAGACAGTGTGACTGGATTTAAAAAAAAAAAATACTGTTGAGAGGAAATATTTTTAAAACATAAAACAATTAAATAAAATGAATTAAACAAGCTGGTTAAAAAAAACAAACTGGGGATGGCTATAAGGAAGAAGAAGGTGAAGTGTGAGAGGAAAGGGTTCTCCTCATTGGGGAATAAATTAAAATGGGGTCAAAGTGCTATTTTAAATTTTGACCTGGACCCTGTACAAACTGACTGCAGCCCTGATGATCACACAGCAGGTCTAATCCCTAGTTGGTTTGGGAATCCTCATGCCCCCGTATAGTGGAAATGCTCTATTTCTACTGTGCTAGTGGGAACCTGGTGAGGATTTCTTTCTTTCCTCAGTATGTTTTCCTCAGCCCTTTTACTTAGGCTTTGTTCCAGTTTTCAGGATTACAGTATA
This sequence comes from Caretta caretta, assembly GCF_965140235.1. NCBI lineage: Eukaryota > Metazoa > Chordata > Testudines > Cheloniidae > Caretta > Caretta caretta. The sequence continues at coordinate 177,603,365 of NC_134206.1, forward strand.
TTTTTAGTCCTCTGTTTATCATCTGTGATATACTAATAGATAAAACAGGGCAAGCTAAACATGGGGCTTCCATCTAATACAGCCTCTTTTTACTTTTGTTGGATTAAGGCAGGACACTAAAACGATGTTTTTATTTTCTGAGATTATTTTTAGGGTTTAAAAAAGAAAGCTTGCTATGAAGAAAGTGAAAGTGCAGAACCTTTAAGAGACTGATTGTGTCCCCAGCTAACCTAGAACGGTCTGAAGTGTGTGAATTTATGTGGAAGGAATTTTTGTACACTGCAATATAATTTGTCTTTAAAGTCCATCATAAAAAGTTCAACATGTTACAAAGAGAGAAAAATGTGTGTACATGCACATCAGAGATCAGAACAATGACTCTTATCAAAAAGGAAAAATTCAGTAAGAAAATGGACAGCAGAACAGCAGACGTTTAAACCAGCAGTTGTGTAGAGTAAGTACTCTTGCAGGCTATAGCAGTTTTTTATTGAGTACCATCAGTGTGATTGGTGCCATACAAAAATATAAGGAGACATGCTTCAAGGAATTTGCAGCCTATTACAAACACAGAACAGTTCAGGCACATACAGTACATTAAGTGCTGGTACAACTTAGAGGTGGTGAAGGAATCTAGTAGAGGTCATTGTCAAAAGTTATTGTGAAAGAAACAAGTTAAAGGGGGAAAGTCACTGGAGGTGAAATTCTTTTGAAGGCTTAATTGGAACTTAAATGGTGGACAGAGGCCTGGGACTGACCCCTCTGCAGGGGAGGAATTTCATTCTTGGAGTATGAGAAGAGAGATGTCCCATCTGTAGAGCAGGTTTGATGAAGGGAGACTGGAAAGAGAGAGGAGTTTAGAATCAATTGCCCATTAAAGTGATGAGGGGGGTTTTATGATAGAATCTGAAAAGAAATGCCTTAGAGAGAGAGATCTGGATGGAACAACACAAGTAATAGAGCATTCATCATATAAAGAAATGTACGAGCAAGAAACTGAATAATGAAACCTGAGAAGAATAAACTGAGTGAGTGGGTGAAAGAGCAAGAGGAGGTGAGAGAAATAGGGTGGAATAAGTTCAGAGGCAGCTTTGTAAAGTTAGTGAGCGATTATGAATGTGATTTGAAGTTAAGTTGGAAACAAAGGAAGATGATGGTGGTCTGATCCTTTGGATTAGTCTGACCAGAACATTTGGTACCCTATGCAATTCAGAAAACAGGGATTTATAAAATCATAAAAGGTAGAGTACACACAGTGAAACCAGCAGAAAAGAGATTTTTCAATTAAAAAGGAGTTCAGTATATATTCCCAGACAAGGGCATTTGCTAGTGTCAGCATACCACAGCTTTCTGGGTATACGTGTATATATACATAGCATATATACAAAACTTTCTTGGGGGAAGAGGGGGAGAGAAGTTATTGATTGAATTGCCCTTGAGATTTAAAAAAAAAAAGAGAAAATAAATTCCAGCTAGGTTTGTAAAACACAAACACCTCGGACTATAGTTTGGGATCTCTAGTAAAAAGTTGTGTTGCTAGAAGCTGACATTTGAGTCCAATGGGAGAGAGAAACCACAGAGATTCAAAGGAAATGTAGAGCTGTGTCCTAGATATTGTGGTCTAGGGTATCATGTAATGTCTGGATACAAGCAGCTTGTTAGTCCCGAGTGCTCTCTCCCTCAACCTCTACCACTCCTTTCAAAACCTGCAGCAACACTGCTCAGCTGTTACGTTTTTGTTTGAGGCTGGACCCTGAATATCAGCCAGAAAGGTAGAGTGCATCTGGATCTCCAAATGAGCAAGAGCTATGTAAAAATGAGCAGGCCTCTGTGGAGGAGGATGCATAGGCGTCAGGCACCATCTTGTTTGCCTTCTTTAACTGTCAGAGGAGCACAACCTTGTATGTGCAGCAGCGATGCATGCAATTCAATCCTGGCCCTTACTTTGTCAAAAAAGACAGCTGGCAATGTAGTCTTCTCTGAGCAAGTAAAAAAAAAATAGCACTGGACTTTGCCTTAAGACAAACGTCTTTTGCGGAATTTACCATGAAAACTACCTGTAGGAGAGGGGAAAGAGACTGAAATTATGGGTGATATGGCTATTGTGAAGAAAGAAGCTTGGGACCACCAGGTTTTTAGGCTGACTTTGAATTACACAGTAGATGATCTTGAAATGTATTCCTGAAAGTCTACTATAGATGTTGTATGAATACCTGAAGGCGTCAGTCTTGTTTTGATGCAGTTCAGCATAGGAACTCCTTAGTTTCCTAGTATTGCTATGTGCTCTTCAGGGCTTCAGACCTTCAGTGGGGCTCAAAATCTATAGATGGGAGGCTGATTAATCCTTTAAGAGATGGGGACTTCACCATTTCCCTTGGTAGTTTGTTTAAAGTCTTCAAATCAAGACTGCATGCCTTTGTGGAAGACGTGCTTTAGTCAGGATTAAATTCTATGGTCTGTGTTATTCAGGTCAGACTAGATCTAGTGATCCTTTCTGGCCTCAAAGCCCATGAAACTGTGAACGCTCAGACCTTTTCATTTCCCTGCTGAAAGGAAATGCTCTCACTCGGCTATGATTTTTGTTTTTACTGGGTGAGACAGTCAGGGTCCAGAAACACAAGGCAAGAACAGGGGAGCTTGAACCCCAAAGAATAGGGTTGGCAATTTTGGTTGGAGGTATTCCTGGAGGTTTCCTCATATGACATAATCTCTAATTAAAGATTAATCTGCAATTCCTGGAGACTCCAGGGCAATCCTGGAGGGTTGGCAACCCTACCAAAGAATGAGTCATCAAATCAACAGATTGCATACAATGTTGTTGTACTATAGAATGTACCCAGTAAGATCATCTATGAAAGCTTATGTTCAAACGTGATAATCAGTGTGTACACACACTGATTTTATGTAAATAGAGAACTGTGCTCATAAACTTCTGTTCCACCTCATAGCAGGGAGACCTCCCAAGCCAGGTGTTTACACAAAACAGGACTCAAGTAATGATCCATTGCACAACCCGGGGGGAGACGGGCCATTAGAGTTAATGGAAAGATATTGAGGCAACTGGGAATTTCCCCCACTCTGAATAACCACGAGCCACCATGACAGAAAGGGTGGGGGAAACGCTTTGAAAAGGAGGTTTGAGACTGAAGCTATCATCCAGAAACTGAGCGGGAAGCTTCGTGAATGCTGGATCCCTCCTACTGTTAGTAGGTATGCTGGGGAACAGTTCAAAGGCAATAGGTAACTTACATTAGAAGAGGGAATTTATCTAATACTTAAGTGTAAAGCCTGAGATTGCATATTTGTTTGTATTCTCTGTAACATATGTTTGCTCTTCCTATTTCATCTTTCAATCTGTGGGTTTTCTGTTAAATACATTGTTTATTTTTACCCATGTAGGTCTCTAGTGTGCAAACTGTGTGGAATGTGTGTGCCAAAGTGAGCTGATAACTGAGGGGCTGGTTTCACACCTTCAGGTGTAATGAACCATGGGGGAAAAATCCAAGTGTCTGATAATTAGGAACTTGGGCAGGATGGATTTGGTGAGATGTGGAAAGGTGGTTAGGGAGGAAGGGAGTAACTAGGCTGCTGGAAGCAAGTCGAGACATTGTGCTTGTGGGCAGGCTTCTGGTGTTAGGGATCTGAACAAAAGCTGCACAGCATAAAGACTCTCAAGGTGCAGGGCAGGCGGTAACAAACTCCTTAATGGTCTGGGTGGCTCCCAGAAGGTCACACGTTGTGTAACTAACTAAAAACTGGCCTTACACAATAGCAGTAGCTTTTATACTTTGCAGACAAACTTCGCTGCTTTTCTGAGAGACTGCTCACAAACTCCTTTATTTATAGTCACTCATACTGAAAAACAGTGCAGCTGGCGATATAACTTGGTCAGATCATGCACTGGTCTTTCGAGGCCTGCTCTTGTACACTGACGTCAATAGGCGTTTACCATTGGCTTCAGTGCAGGATGAGGCCCTATATCTCTTAGCTCAGCAGCTCACAGCCTCTGCAGATTATATATGTATCTTTACTAAAATATACAGTATTTTTTGTCAAAATTAAAGGAGACAGTTAAAACATTTTAGATTGAATTATATGCAAGATATATATATTCACACCTCCTTTGGGAAATGCTCAAAGTGACCTTTGAAGTGAATGTCTCCTTTGCATCAACTTGGCAAAACTGTTTCGGGCAATGTTCACAGATCTGAAACACAAATTTGCACTTTGAAAAAAGTGCCAAAGTGAACTGCTGCCCTGCCATGTTACAAGAGTTTATTACTCTTAGGGGAAAGCTTAATAGTCTGTTAACTGAGAGAAGGCAGAAGATCTTCTACACGTGACTGTGCCGAATTATTAGGCAAATGGTAATAAAGTGAGTAAATGTCAGCTTGCATGTTAGAGTAAAATCTTGCAAAATACGATCATTGCTTATTTGTGTGGCACCTACAGTGTTTTCGGGGTTGTACAGAACTCAGAAATATAGTTTCTGCTGCTAAGAGCTTATGGTGATAAAAACAGTTTACTACAGATGAGGGGATATCTAATGTTTCAGTGGGTTTTACAAGCAGTTCTACATTTCAGTGTACGCTCGCACAAGAAAACAGTAAAACTTTTTTTAACAAATATAGTTCAACTGCCAGCACTGAAGGGAGGGGAGAGTTCCAGTACGTCAGCTCCAATCCTGCAAGCTTCCCTGCACAGACAGGCCACTGAGCCCAGGTGGGAAAGCTTGCAATGTTGGGGCCTCAAAGTCAGATCTCCCCATCAGAGATATGACAAGCTACCCAAAATCTCCCTGCTGGTAAATGATCGGTCCAGATGGCTAGATCTGACTGAACACTAGCAGACTTTTAAAGATACTGCACACCTTTTGCCAACGTAGGTGTTTGGCTTTTAAGTTTTATTTACTGATTATTATTGGCACTTTTATTAACAATGGTGTAATTTTTCAAAGGTGCTGCGTAATATTGGCTCCAGTTGAATTCAGTGGGAGTTGTAGTGGAAAGTGCAGTTAGGGTATGATCCAAAGCCCATTGAAGCCATCTTCAGTTGGTTCTGTATCAGATCCTAAATTCCCAGGTACATTCGTCTCTATCAAATACTGCTATCAAAACTCCAAAGAGCGGCTTCTCCAGTCCACTAGTTGCTTAAACCATCAGAGAATTCTTGAGACAATTCACTTCCTTTAGAAGTAACGTGCCCTGGCGTAGAACTGGCAAAGGCAGCAGAACTCTCGCCCCTAGCAAAATGCCGATTTGCGAAAACCAAAACTTTTCATGGAAACATATTGTTTGAAATTTTTGGCTAGAAGATTTCTCTGATCCAGAAGAGGATTCAGAGAGGAGCAAAAGAGACCCTAGAATAGCCTAGTGGCTATCGTACTCACCTGGGATGTGAGAGATCCATGGGCAAGATCTAAGTCAGGCAGAGCAGGGTTACTAACACTCTAGCTGACTGCCTTAATCTCTGGGGGGGTGCAGGTGAGAGAGAGAGGGTGTTTGGTCCCAATTTGGACTGAAAACAAATTTCAAAGCCTCAATTTGTTTTCTGCCCAACCCTAGTGAGAATTAATTAATGCAGCCCGATAGAAATTTGCAAAGACCACATGAACTCTTCTTGAGCTATCACTGTGTGGTGGTACATTGCTGGGCTCTGTTTGGCTTCTTCTTCTTTAGCTGTTCGTTTGTCATTTGGTACAAGTATAAAGGGAAATGTGTGCATAACTTCCTTACTTTGCTCTCAGTTGTGCCTTTAAAGTTACTGACTTGCTTGCGGGGAAAGGGATGTGATTGTCAGCTGTAGAGGGGCCAGGGCCCTGCCTCCCTCTATCTCCTCCCCCACTCGCTTTGGCAGCATAATCGAAGAGCAGCCCTTGTATGCAGAGGGCTCAAAGGTGCAAATACTTGGGGTCCCTTCCCCTCTCTCGTGAACATGCCAAGGGCCTGACTGCAATCTGGCTCTTCCCAAATGAGCTCATTCTACTTGCATTACTTTGTTTGTTAGTTTTCTGCACCTATTATTCTTAATGGAAATATGTATATATAATTTCTGCTTCAGTCTTCCCCTGTGTAATTAAAAGTGTGATGCTTAAAATACAAACTGACCTTGTGATGTGTGTTTATACAACTTCCACTTGCTTTGCTATGCTCTTGAAATACAATTAGAGCCTTGAAACACTGTCATTTCTCTGGAAATAGATTCTGTCCCTACCACTCAGACTACCCACTATCCATCAAAGAGTCAATGGCGGTACTAGACATTGGAGTTTAGTATTTTCTTTGCAGTTTCGTTTTATTTACAAAAACTGTATAGTATCACGTGCAGAAGGAATCCTTGCAGGAAACCGCTTCTTTGGCTTACAGCACCCAGGGCACTCTGTCATCCTGCTCCCCCACCCCCAGAATGTCTCTGCAGCCTTCTTCCAGTGTCAGCCTCTGTGCTTTCAGCTACTCCCTTTTTTTTTTCTGGTGTCTCTTGTTCCTTGTGTGTCTTTTTCTGTATGTTCTCTTCTCTCTCCCCCCTCTTCCTCATGCCCCAAACACTAGGTCACAGTATCTCCACCACTGCATATTAGTCTTCTGGGGGCAGACTCCATGAGGGTTTCTTTCAGGTGTGGTCCCTTTAACCGTCTCTTACAACAGACTGGAATAAGGGACTCATTCACACATCAGCTCAAAGAGATTTTACCTTATCCCAGAACAAGATTCCTCCCAGCATGTACCAGTGTTGTTGCACAGGGTAGTCAGTTCAATTGGTGGCACGTTTGTTTTATTTCTCCCTCTAGATGGCATGCTAACTAAAGATAAAAACAGACTGAGCAGGCAAGCCCAGCTGGGCTTCCTCTAGTGGTGGGCTGCAGCATGACAGATGTGCCTGCCTCAGTTTCCACTTTCTTGCAGAGTCCCCAGTGACTGCACCCAAACTCTCCACACACATACATAGTCCTTACAGGGGTAACTTAAAACCAAAGTCCAATGCATGAAAATCATAACAAAAGTCCTACCCCCATAATCCGGAATTCCCCAGCACAGTCCAAACAATATGTTGTCTTCCAAGTCCCAACAGTCCCTCAAAGCACCAGGTACAGCTCCAGCATCTCTCACCATGCCTCATTCCAGGCTCTTCAGCTGGGGGGTACTTCATCCTGTTTCCTGCCTAGGTATGGTTCCAGCTCCGGAGATACTCAACAGGCTCACCCCATCATCATTCCTCAGTCATCTGACAGGTAGGGGATTCCCAGTGTCAGGGGAGAGGTGTCAGCCACACACTTCTGCACAAACACCCACCCTTCCTCCTGTGGAGGAAGGGGGCCCAGCATTAATCCCCAAACTAAGCACCACCCTTAACAATAGAATACCTCTTTTATCTAACCTGGGCAAAGTCAGGAGTAGACCTAGGTCAGGATCCGTAGCTGGAGTTACACAGACTCCCTGATACAGCACACACACCCCTGGCCTGGAAAATAACTCCTTTCAAAGGGAGCAAACAATGGCCTGAATTCTGCAAGGGTCTGCTGACATGGGACTCATTGCAGGACCAGGGCCAAAGCATGCTTGATTTCTGTTTCACAAGAATGTGTAGTGGTCTGTGGGAGCTATGCTTTGAAAGATCAAACCTATTGTCTAATATCCCATTTTTCTCTAATTTGCGGTGCTGAGAGGCCCGTGGGAAGTTCCTCTGGTGGCTTCTTCAATGCCTGCAAATTCTCATAATTTTTAAAGCAAAAAAGCTGAAGCCTAAAGGGGCAACATGACATTAGTGTGGAAGGTTATGTGTTCTAATAATGCTTTTTCTCCACTTATAATTCCCTAGTACATTTTTATTATACAGTGCAGCTTTGCAATGTTTCCATAGATGACATGGAGTGTATCAAATGAAATTATTTTAGAGGGTGAACTTAAACTGTTAAGACAAAAAAATTGAGCATTACACTTGCTAATGCTTTCAGGTCCCACATTTTTATACCTAGGTAAAACATGCTAAGCAATGAGTGATTAAGCAATAAAACTCACTAAGCAATGAGTGATTTTTATGAACCATATAAGGCCTGATTCTAAACTCACTACACTAGTATAAATTAGGTGTCTCTCTACAGAACCAGTGTAAATTAGATTATGCCCATGCACAAGTCCCATGGCACTGATGCTGCAATCAGAGCCCCATGGACATACCCTTGCTCGTCTCTGAAGTCCTACTGAAGACAATTGAGCTCCATTCAGATGTTATTGTGAGTAGGCTAATTGTAGGATCAGAGCCTTTTTCATTGTATAGGTTTAAATCAATACATTCCCATTTTTCTATCTAATAGGTCCAGAGAAAGTGATTTTTAAGGATTTGTGTGGATTTCTGCATTGTAGAGTCTAGAAAGTGTTTAAGCTTTTTGACCATCTGCTATATTTCATTTTGTTTATACAGCACCTAACACAATGGGGCTCCTGACTGGAGATGCTACTGAAATAATAATAATAATCCCCATCCAATGAATTAATATTGCTTCTCTTTTCCACTCTCTTGGGCTCTTCTGTGAAGTGTGGGAAATTCCCTGTCTAAAGAGTACTTAGCCGAATGTAAGGGTCATGCGTCCAAGTTTGGCTGCATCTATGTTTCAATCAGGCTCTCATCTGTTTTTAAGACAAGCAAATGCTTACAATGCAGACTACCATCTTCACTTTTTTTGCTTTCTTTGTCAGACACGACCCATGGATGGTACAAAGTTATTTACCTGGTATTTCAACATTTCCCAAGAATGGATCCCCCAGATCTCTCCACCATTTTTATGCCTCCCTGAAGCTCACTGCAGGCTTGCAGCTGACACTTACAAATGGAAAATAGATATGCCAAACAGCTGCTTAACAGAAAAGCAAACAAAGGCTCTAGGAAGAGGCACAGAGGCCGTGACTATAAATCTCCTCGGAGGAAAAATAGAAAATAAAAAAGAAAAGGAAAATAGATATGCCTAAGAAGGAATGGTGATGTAGCAACTGCCCTGAGTATAGTGAATGTCGAGCATTCAGGCAAAGGCGTAGAAAGCCCATCCGCTTGGCAGAAGTGTTCCAGCAAAGCAATGGGCTTTGGATCAGAGTGGATAAATATCACAATGTAAGAAAAAATGATAAATCAATTTTTAAAATTTGAATCAGATTTTTCTCTTACTTGTTGCTAATTCTTTACTTTCTTTCCATTTTATAGTCTCAAGTTGGGAAAGATGTTTTGTGCCTGTTTCTTTAAATAGTTTCCTAAGTGTGAGTAGAATTTCAGATTTTACAAATCTTATTTTCTACTAAAACATTTGCAATTAAAATTCTCATCTATGCTGAAAAAGACAAGTCCTGAGCCTGGACAACACAAACTCAAACACAAAATTGATGTTTGTTTATTAGATTTAAAATAAAACAGACACCTCTTCAAAGCACTAGGAGCGCTAACATCATTAATTATACAATCAATGCAATTAAGGGTTGTAGGCCTGGTTTAACATGAGTAATTGGACAGGGGCAAGGCCTCATTTCTTGGGAGACCGGATTAGGGAGGAAAATGAATCAGCTGTCTGGAAAAAGGGTATGTCTACACAGCAGCTGAATGCATCTCCCACGAGAGTATGGACCCAGAGCATCAGGTAGGTTTGTACTTGTGGAGCTAGGCTAGGTCCCACCACTCATCCCGCAGTGCCCATACTGTTACTTTTTGCTCACTAGCTCGAAGAGAGCTAGCACATATCTGACTCCCCGAGTTGGAAGGCACACTCCTGCTGCAGTATAGACATAACCCTAAATTAAACCACAGCAGCATTAAACAAATCAGTTCCACAGTATCTCAGCCAGCCAGCTAGCCCTTTCATCATCTAGGAAGCACAACCTCCGCCCTCTCCAAAAGCCCTATCAAACAGCTGTCTTTTGCAACAGGCCCAGAAAGTCATCAAATTCAGGCTGTATCACACCCAGGTAGGGAGCAAATTCTAGTGTCCTAGAGCTCACACACTGTGCCAGCCACTCCCTATCTTTTATAGTGAAGGGGATACAGTTTAAGTGCCGCAGCTCACCACAGCTGTGGCAGGATGGCAGGGGGTGAGGGCTCTGGGTCTCTCAGGATTTGATAACCAAATATTCTGTGCTATATTGGCAACCAACACCACTCTCCAATATATTGAGCATCCACAAGTCAAGAAAATTGAAATGCTTCAACCAGGCTATTCACCTGCATCAGGGTTTACAGTTTGAAGTCAACAGGATTTGTGATTAGAAATCACTTAGGTGAAGGGAAAAAAAATCTCATTTTCTGATTCAAAATTTTTTTTGAAAATGCCCTCCTCAGATATCATATAACTTTAGCCTATTTTTCAAAATGTCAGCTTGTGTGTATAAAGAGTTCACAATGTCTTTGTAAATGTATTGAAAGGCTAGATAACTTTTCACTGTTGACATGGGACCCATTTTATTCTGACGTTAAAAAATATTTTTACACCACTCAGAGAAGTTTTTAATAAACCTACAATTTTAGCCTTCTTAGGCTATAACCATGCTTATTTTAGCTGGACTATTAATGTCAGTAATGCTAGCTACCTGCTTAAGGGTTTTCTGGGACAGGGCAAGTCAAGTTTAAGCTACTTTACTGGTAGTGGCATTAAAATATATAATTTACTTATCTATTAGAATTTAAAGTTGCCATAGCACAAATTTTCAAATTAGTTCGACAAAGCCTCAACCTGATTTCTGTCCAAGATATTTTTAAAATATCAAGGGATTTAAATGAATGATACAAAATGTCTTGGTTTTAAGTTGCTCCACCCTGTTCTATATCAGGCCTACAGTGAGAGAAAAAATTCCAGTCCTGGGCACACGTGAACAACCGGTGAAGTACAGGTGCAAAATATCCACACAAACTTAGGGTTTACTGTAGATTGAGGAAAGAGACCAGTCTTGGGCTTTCCTGTGAGGAGCTGGTGCTAGGCAAGAGGGAGATGCCACAGAGAGTCAGAATACTAATTCTGATAGCCTATCTGCCTCTGCCACATTTTGTTAACTGCACTATATGACGATACATGCCAAGGAAAGGGTGTCTCCTGGAAGCATGCAAAACATGGCTATGGGAGGATGCAGGACATGCCACCTGATTTTATTAAAATTATTCATTATAGTTCTAGGTACCATCCTGTGGTCTGGACAACTAGGCCACACAAAATACCAACTAATAGGAAAGGACTGCATATAAATATAACCACCCCAGCCCTCAGCCTGCTCCCTCCTCAACAGCCTGAGAAAAGAGAGAGACGGCTTTGTAGAACTCCTGAAAGGTTGAGAAATACAGATTCTGACAGACCAAGGGAGGTGTGATTTCCAAAATGGAGAACTCCTCACAGAAAATGCCCTGCCAGTGGAGTCTTCCCATTTATCTAAGTTAGAGCATCTCAGATGAGTTCAGCAGTGGCAGTATCTCATGGAGAGTGGAGGTGAAGGCTTTATAGATTAAAACCCAGTACCTTGAATTCCACCCAGAAGATTACTGGAAGCCAAGGCAGATCTTTTAGTCCTGCTCTAGTGTGCTCCCATTGTGTAACTCCACTTAATAAGCTGGCCACAGCATTCAGCATTAGTTCTGAATGGTCTCAAGGTACCATGTAGAGCGCTTGACAGCAAGGGTTCTCAACGTTTTTCTTTCTGAGGCCCCCCAGACATGCTGTGAAAGCTTCACAGCCCACCTGTGCCGCCACAACTGGTTTTCTGCAGAGAAAAGCCAGGGCCGGCATTAAGGGGTAGCAAGCAGGATAGTTGCCTGGGGCCCCATGCCACAGGGAGCACTGTGTAGCTAAGTTGCTCAGGCTTCTGCTTCAGCTCCAGTTGGTGGAACTCAGGGCCCCGGGCTTCGGCCCCATACGATGGGGCTTTGGCTTTCTGCCCTGGGCTCCAGCAAGTCTAATTCTGGTCCTGCTTGGAAGGCCTCCTGAAACCTGCTTGCAGCCCTCCAGGGGTGACTAAGGAATGAATAATTGTGGCAAGGTGAGAAAAGGCTTGTCTTGCCAGGTGGAGATGAAAAAAAAGTGCTCTGATCACAAGCTGTTCCTGGGGCATTCAGGACCAGCCCAGCATCTACCAGCATTCCAGAGTTGCTCACCTCTTTTACAAATAGTGGTTTCGCTCCCTCAATGCAGGGGATCAGAAACAAGTTCTGCCAACTAATCTGTGTACTCCCCCCCGCCCCCCAGCACAGAGATTATCTCAGTCTTATTTAGATTAAGTGACAACCAGCTAACTCTGACCTTAGCCCCAGATTCATTTAGGCGCTAAAGGCTGTCTACATGGAGCAGTGATGCGCGCTATGGGGTTTGTGTGTGTTTTCTAAAGTTCATTGACCTGTTGTGCATTCACTGGTCCATGCAGACCTTGGTGGTGTGCACTAAAAGTTCCCTAGTGCACTTTAACATATTACTGTTTCAAACAGCACTACGTTAAGGTGCACTAAGGAACTTTTAGCATGCATCACTAGGGTCTACATGGACCAGTTGGTACACAACATGTTAGTGCACTTTAGAAATCGACCCCCTCCAGCGCATTGCCACACCAGATAGACAAGCCCTGCGTAATTTATTCTCCTGCTCTGGCTGGGTCAGATATGATGGAGTCGTAGAATTGCCATCTGTATAAATGCACTGCAGCCAATGTTACCTCATTAATCTTCCCATGCTTTGAACAAGAAGAAATCACCAACTAATACTACCAGTGTAGTTTCTACGCCATACCAGGTTGGCCAGGATCAAGGTAATTTGAAGAATCAAGAATCTGCCAAAATTGCCGGACATCAAACTTCTCCACAACAGGCCCTGAAATGGGACACAAATTGACAGCCAGTTTGTCAAGGTCAAGAGTTGGCTTCTTGAGCATGGGCCACAACATCTTATTTAAGAATTGTAGAGAAATGCTGATAATCTCAATGACCAATGGAGTCAGTACTTGGCCAGTAAGTAAGGACAAGGCTCCCACTCAGACTAGCACAAAGCAGTCTAAGCACCTCCATAAACTCAGTGAATGATATAGGCTGAAACTCAACATAGTATGTCCTCTTAAGACATTGATCTTTTTCCATAACAGTCTGTAGCAAAGCCCAAATCTAAACAACTTTGTCTGCAAAGTAACATGAAAATTCCTTGCAAGAAAACTCGTGATAGCAGCTGGCATAATTCATAGAATAGAAGAGTCAAGAGACTGGGTTCACTCAGATTCTGCTTTGCCCCTGAGAAACTGAACAAGTACGTTAAAACAGAACATTTCTATTTCCTCACCAGGACTGAAATGTTTGCTGGGCTGAAAGAAGCCATATTTTTTAGCAAATTAAATGTGTTGGCAGGATTTTGGCAGATTCCCTTGGATGCGGAAAGCTCCTAGGTTTGCATTTTGAATGTGCTATTTGGCAGATATTCTTGAGGTTTCCTGTTGGAATATGTCTGGCAGTGGCAATAGCTGTGGATGCTAGACGGCCTCTCGGCGTGAAAGTGTACATTGGTGACACCCTAATCTGAGGCAGCAGAGCACAATCAGGAATGCTGGTGCAAAGCAGTGGAGAGTGTGAGAAAGAATCTTGCATTTGAACAAAGCCCAGGGTCAATTTCCAACAATGGAAACCATCTGCTTAGGAGAGAAATCAACAACAAAGCCAATTATGCATGATACTCCTAAGATTGGGACAATATTGAACATGCAGGTTGTGATGTCTCAGGTCTAGAGCCATCCTGGCTTCTACCCAATGTCTTTTGAAATGTAGTGGGTTGAGAAGCTTTTAAGACTGTTGCTCCTCTAAGGCACCACCCAAGGGAGACCTGATTGGAGGATCGCCTGGCTACACTGTTGGTCCAGCCACGCTATTTAAGCGAGAAGGTGGCACAGGAAGTTTGTCTGAGTGACAAGGTGATTTCCTGTTGTGGCTGTATGGGAACCTGCTTGTGCCTGCCTCCTGCATCCACCCTTGTTCCTGATTCTTGCTCGGCTGCTGCCCCACCCTACCTTTGCTCTTGTTCCTACCATGCTCCTGCTCTGTGCTTGAGCCTTGCCTTTTCTCTAGTTCCTGCCCTTTTACCTTGCCTCCAGTCATCAGTTACCAGTCCTGGCTCTGACCTCAGCCATCATGTCTCCTCAACCGACTCTGGCAGTTAGTATTTGACCTTGGCTGTGACCCTCAGCTTCGATTCCTGGTTCTCACTCTGGCTTGACCCCTGGCGCTGGTAATTGGCAGTTGATTCTGGTGCTGACTGTTGGCTTTGTTACCCAACTTGGACTCCTGCTCTGACTACTAGGCAAGACTGCCTACATCCCAGCCCCTAACACAGATAAAAAGGAAAATAAGAGATAAATTCAGACCCACAGAGTTCATACCCAACTTTGCAGCAGGAACAAGATGCTGAAGAAGTCTGCACATTTATAAAAACATGGGCATTACCTAAGGCCACTACTTTCCAGTACATCCAGAAAGCTGTTAAAACAGCTAAAAGTCTGAGACTTGTTGCTGCTGTAATAACATAGAAAGATGAGGTTAAATCACTATATTTGTTAGAATTTGTTCAGTCAGGGAAAAAAATAAATTAAAAAAAGGGTTAAGCTGCAACAGGAAGTTTTAAACATCCAATATGTAATAACAGCCACTGGAGTCAGTGGGAAATGACCCATTTTGTGATGGAAGTATTTGCTTTATGAGACTGTGAACTATGTCTCAGACTGGGGCCAGGAAATAAAAGTTAGGTTTTGCCAGCACTCCAATGTGTCAGATCCTTATTATACCACACATCCTGTGGGATGCTGTGCAGTGCCACACTTCCTGTTGGCTCTCTTATGCCCGTTGACAGGTACCAATTGCAGAGACAGCGAATACAGCCTGCCTGGTTTGCGGTAGAACCAGTGGTATGTTCATTAAAATGCCTCAGGGCTTGTCTACCTGTTGTGGTAATGCACTCTACAGGAGTGTGATTTCTAAAGCACAGTAATGTGTTGTACTTGAATTGGTCCATTTAGACCCAGCTGATGGTCTAAAGGATTCCTCAGTTCCTTAATGTAGTACTGTTTCAAACAGCACCATGTTAAAGCGTACCAGCAGGGTCTATCTAAAGAGACCAATTAATGTGCAACCCATTAGTGTGCTTTAGAATTCCCACCCACCATAGAATGCATTACCCTACCACGTAGGCAAAGTCTCAGCCATCTTTAAAATGACAAAGGTGGGGAGCTGAAGGATGAATAGGTGTCTGAGAGCCCTGGTTTGGACTGTGCCTTCCAGAGTTGTTCCTAAGGCGGTGCAAAAATGTGGCAGAATGCAGGGCTTTGGAGCGGAGCCCAGAGCTGGAGCGCGGAGCAGCTCCGGAGCAGTGGAGCTGCAGGTTTTTGCCTGGAGCTGGAGTGGAGCCGGAGCACAGCTCCAAAGCCCTGGCAGAATGGTCCAGTGTCTATCAGTTACAATCTATCCTGGTAGCAATCAGAAAACCATGCAGTAGGATCACTACTTCCTGACATGGATCTAATGCTATTAGTAAAAATAGATTTGTTAATATTAACAATTACTACTCAAAAGCAGCAACATTTACTGATGCTGGCAATGGTGACTTTATTGGTTTGTTTTTAAAAAGGAGCTGTATTTTGTTTCATAAAGAAAATAAAGCTAGGTTTCTGGCATGACAGAGAAATTTTCAGCTCCAAACAAGGAGATCAATTAAACAAAAGCAGGACAAAGTGGCACTATGTAGCCAGCTAGAGGCCTTAATCATTCCTGATAGCGCAGGGAATCATATACAGACTTTCACAGTGAATGACTCAGGTTGGTATTTAAATTTATTTGAAAAGAAATCAACCTCAAAATATAACAAGACTGGTGCAGTTTTCTAGGTTAGCTCTGCCGTATTTAGTGAGCTTCATTACATATTCAATGACATAAAACCAGGTGGCAGTTGACACACTAAACCAGTCTAAGCAGGTCACAGTCTGCTCCAATGTCAATCATTTGCCTAAGGTCAGGAAGTAAAACTAGGCCATGACTTCGTTTGTAAAAACATCAGACTTGTTTCTTATTAGTTATGTTCAACTCTTGCGTTAAAATGAGCTGGTCACACAACTCTGGCACACACAGTGTGATTCAGAGTATTTCTTAGACTGAATGCAAAGACAAGATTTGGCTGCTGCCCTCAGAGATGTTTGCCTCTCCATTATTGGTTGTTGAAAGAATGCACCCAATAAGATTATTAGCTGACATTGCCTCCCCTCTCCCTCCATTAAAAATCATTTCAAATTTCAGTGCAGCTCTCTTAAATTAATTTATGTTGAAGGAATACATAGCAAAAGAACAAATTTCCTAGGCCAAATCCTCAGCTGGTGTAAATTAGCATAACTCTATTGACTTCAATTCAGCTATGCCAATTTACACCAGCTGAGGATCTGCCACCTCTATTTTCAAAAATAGTTTACAGTAACGTGACTAATTGCTGGAATGAAACTTTCCTATAAAAGTGACACCTGCAGGAACCACCTTAAAGGGACAACCGGTGAACAAATAGTCTTGCTAAAGAATTACATTTCTGTGGAACAGGTTCACAGATTTAATAGATGTTCACTCTATAGACAGAACTTAATTGTACAAATCATACCAGTTTCATCCTCCTGGTTTCCTTTTTCCAGGAAAAAAAACAACAAAACTCCTTTGAGAAGGAGCCACTGTAGCCTGAAGCACTGAGAGTACATCTACACTACAATAAAACACCTGCAGCCAGCCCAGGTCAGCTGACTTGTGCTTGCGGGACTCAAGCTGCAGGGCTATAAAATAGCAGTGCAGACATCTGGCTGGAGCCCCAGCAGTCTGGCTGGAGCCCCCTCCCCTCCTCACGGAGTCTCAGATGCCAGATTCCAGCCCCAGCCTGAACATCGACACTTCAGTTTTCTGGCCCTGTAGCCTGAGTCAGCTGACACAGGGCAGCTGCGGGTGTTCGATTGCAATGTAGACATAAAGTGAGATGCAACTATGGCATTTTGCTTTGCTTGCAACTCCCCACTCAATTACAAGAGCTAGAAATGAAAAGCAAGGGGTTTGACTGTCTTCTCACACTAAAGAATGGGGTTACGTGGATGTGAAAGCAATGATAAGTGAGATGAAAATCAGGCCCAAGAGCTTTCAGTGTGAACTTGGCAAAGGCCTGCTCCCTTTTCCTTTACTGTTGTTCCACTTAAATTGGGTGACACCTAATCATTTCTGACTCTAAGGGTAGTTAACCTCTGGAATAGGCTTCTAAGGGAGGTTGTGGGATCCCCATCACTGCAGGTTTTTAAAAACAGGTTGAACAAACAGGGATGGTCTAGGTTTACTTGGTCCTACCACAGCACAGGGGGCTGGACAAGATGACTTCTTGAAGTCTCTTGCAGCCCTACATTTCTATGAGTCTATGTCACTGATGCTTTCACCAGAGAGTTGAAATATTTTGGTAAGTAAAATATAGACAGCCACTGAATGAAGTGGAAATTCATTACAATCCTTTTAGATAAAAAGCTAAGGAACCATGATCACACGTCTTTTTATTCAGAATCATATTCCAGTTTTTAATCCCAGGCAGCTGTGTGGATCATCAACATTCCTAAAGGATCAGCAGTAAATTCAGTTACTGAGAAATGTTTCACCTGACAGAGAAAAGCTGAGTGGTGTGCATTACACGATTAGATGTTTGTTTATTGATTTCTGAGGAGTTATCTTATTATAGTTTTTTAATCCTACTAAGGCTTGCCTCACAGTTGTCTGAGAAAAACGTTGCGCTCATAAGGATCCCCTTCATCAAAGGAGCAACTTACTTGGGATTATGGTGAGTGGAGAGATTTAATATCTTGGATTTTTCATTACTTGAAATCTGAGATTAAAAATTGATTTGAGTCAAAATTAAATTGGCTTAAATCTACTCCCTTTTGAAAGAACCGAGAAAGGGAGAAAAAATCTGAAATTCAACCAAAATTTGTAGTATAGAATTCTCTGGAGCTTTGATGTGAAAGTTTTGCAAAGTAAGAACCACATTTTTCAAACTGCTGTGGGATAAAGTGGGGTTTAATGGTATCTTCCATCACTACTGTCCATGTCAGAGTTCTGTGTGCCTCAGTAAAGTGAGTAGTGGAAACAATTTCATTAATGACTGTAAAGTGCTTTGAGAGCTTCAGATAGAGGGCTCTGTAGAAATGCCAAATGCTGCTATCATTATTAAGCAGACAGAACTCCATTGGCTTCAGTGGATTTGCTGCTGTGATGTATGTAGCTGGTAGCTTCGATGGCAGATTGTTTTCTCATGCTGTGCCTTTAAATGTTGCAGGCATTTGCTTACCTACAGTTGCCATTTTGTGGAGGATAAATGATGCAGGATGTTAGAGGTGGCTCACATTGTGCAATCTAACAGAGAGATTACTTTTTAGACATTTTTGTTTTATTTCCCTTTAATTTAAACAGACAGACAAACAAACATTCAGGTTACCTGAATGGCTGGGTTTTTTGGGTGGAAAAACCTAAGAGCATCCATTCACACCAGTGGCTGAATTTGACCCCAAGTCTTTTCACCTTGGGCAGTAGCTTATTCTTCTTACATCCACCGTGGTGATACAACCACCGGATGAGTTTACTGCACCATGGGAAGAAGTGGCTGTATCCACAGAACTGAGGCAGTTTAAAGCTGTGTAAACAGGTTGGCCTTAGGGTAAAATTCCTGACTCATAATCTGTGGCTCTGGGAGGCGCAAATCAGAGTGAAACCACAGCAATTGTACTGCATAGGGGGGTGGGCAGGAAGTGGAGAGACTAGGATGGGGAACTGTGGAAGTGGGTTTCTGGGTAGGATGCAGGAGTGTTGTTGGGGACTTGGCCAGGAGATACATGAACTGTGCAGATGGACTTGCCACAAACCAAGCACTAGGTGGGAATGGAGGGGCAGACTGTAATGGACTATGACTATTGCTAAAGTACTGAGTGGTTTTGGGAGCCGGGCGGATGTGTTGAGATTGCCTGTGGATTTTAGGGAGGATTCTGTGTTGCCTAATATCTGTGTGGGTTTCATGCAAAGCACCTCTAATCAGGCTTTGCATAGAGGATGTGAATTATTGCTCAAACATTTTAACAGAATCTTGAATGTGTGTTGAGAATAATTGCTTATAAAGTGCTATTGAATGGGATGAAACAACATTTCCCACACTCTCCAAAACTGGTTTTAAATTGTGCAGACATGTTTTATTCTCCTAAATCCAGCTGTAAGAAAGCCCTTATACTTCTCTATTTCAACAGTGCTAAATATATGCTTGAGAATGACTACAAGTTCTTCAGAAAAAATACATGACTCCCATAAAAGGAAATTTACATTTAGTAATTGTATCAATATACTCTGCTTTTGCAAAACATTGCAGTGCTAAAATCTGTGCAATACAGTGCTAATACTCTTCATTAACTGGTTATATAAACTTACAAAAAAATTGTTGTGTTTTTACACTCCTAAATAAATTTCCAAAAGAGGCAGACGTTGGTTCTGGGAATATACAATGGGGGCAGTGAATCAGAATTCAAATAATTGCCTGAGTAGAGTGGTTGATGAATCATTTCTCTTTATTTCCTTTGGAGAAACCCTTCTCAGCAGTGCAAGGTTATATACTTTGGGATCATAGAGTAATTGTATCCCCAGAGCATATCAGTTCAGTTTATATGCAGAGCATCCTGGCATGTGTCATATGAATTCACTGGTCAAATGCTATCTAGTAGTGGCCTGCTTTAGCTTGGGTTACAATTGTGCAGCAAGTTCAAAACAGTGATCTTTGTTTTCATTTATAATTGATGGGTAGCACCATCTTTCATTGCTAGCCATAGGTTACCAAATCTTTACCATGAAATCATACAGGTTTTGCAAATTTTATTTATATTGGTAATAGATATACCACTTTAATTAGCTCTGAAAATGCCCTGCTGTGTCACATTTGCTGAAGACTATAGAAATTAATAATTTATTTCCATAGGACTCTCGGGAAGTGGGTGATCTTTTACTGTTTACATCAGCAAAGTTTATTCAGTAAAACTGAGTCCTCTAACTCTTTGTCATTGCAGTTCAGTGTAGGTATTGAGAACTGTGGGAAGTTTTCCTGGAATCTTTAATAAAAACTGAGTTTCATTAACAGAATGTCTCAAACTCTCTTTGCATCATTAGACTTACGGTACATACCTTATTGTGTTACGTGCATTTTCGATATTCAGCAATACTGACTAGGATGTAATGGAGGTTCACCTGCATATTTATTTTTTGAGATCACAGAATATTCAATCGGAGGTAGAGAATGCCTATTAAGTTATCTAGGGCCTGATCCAAAGCCCACTGAAGTCATTGGGCATGTTTGTGTTAGACGCAGTCAACAGCAACAAACATAACTCAATTGTTTTTGGTTGGTTGTTTCAACCAACATGAAAATTCAATATGTGATTAATCAAAGAGAACTGGGTGTCTATGATAGACTAAATAAGAAGCAAATGGCATCAAAAGCATATCTAGAAAGGAAGTTACTCATAGGACATTCAAGAACTTGTTCAATTACAGATCTGCATCTGTTTTGGGGAAATAAGAGAGGATTATGCCATAAGTGGATCATGGTAGGTCTGAGCATTTTCCTTCATTAACATCAGTTTCTGGAACTCTGGCAAATTAGTATGCTTGGAGGTCAGAGGATCAAATTGTGCATTCGGCCATTGGCCCACATAGGAAGCAGCAAGAAGGCATAGCACTCCTGTAGGACACCAGGAGGAGTCTTGTTTTAGGGAGGTATTGCTCCTCCTTGAGCAGCTCAGTGCTCAGAGGTATTGCCTGTACCCTTTAGTGCCTCTGGCCTACTCTCCAAGCCAGGCCAAACTGGACGACAAATGGACCAACCTGTCCTCTTTGGGGTCTTCAGATTTCATAAACAAAGTAAATGGATCTGTATAGATTTACTCCAGCAAAGGATCTGGGGCTCTGTTTTAAGAAACATACAAGATAATGACATTGGTGAGTCTCCCTTACTAAATGACCCATCTTTGCATGCTTTGAAAGTATCTCAGGATCTTTAAGACTGTTAATGTTTATAAGAACACCTTCCATGTGTGCTATCTGCATAGATCGTCTTAAAATATTATTTGTCAACAAATGTATTTTAAGGTGTTTCACACTATTTGTATGTGTATTCTCTGGGAGCCAAACATTTAATCATAGCCCATTGATTTCAGTGGAATGGTAATGTATGTTTACAGACACCCCTTAACCTCTTTAGTCTCTCAGTGTAGTCTACTTCAGACAATTGTAAAAATTAGTTTAACTGTAGATATTTAATGTCTCTTAAACCTCATTATGGAGGTGAGCATTGTGTTGTAATCATTGACATCTGTTGTTTACTCTGTTTTCCTTTATGCTAGACTTTCACTTTTAGAAGTCCTGAGTTCAAATTTGCTTTAGCTCACAAGTAAAGTTGACTGTGGGTTTTGCTGTAATCAGTAATCAATATCTGTTTAGAAAACGGGAAGTACTGGATCACTCAGAGATTTGCAATGGCAGAGCTGTGTGGGGAAGTTCTCTCTGCTATTATACTTGGCCCTAGTCAGTGGTATTAACTTTATATTTTGAGCACCCAAATTCACCTTTTTTTTTTTTTTTTGGTAAAGTCAGCTGGTATTTTCTACCTGCATTTTTCTGTCATTCAGAATGTTGTATGGCTATTTTATGTCGTTGCAGTCAAGTTCCCTTGAGGTGTTTTTTTTTTAACCTTGCTTCTGACATATTTTTATATACTAGAATGTATATTTTTCTTCTAAAAAATTGTGAAGTTTATCTTTTCATTGCTTGCCCACAGCAATTCTGGTAGAGACCAAGCAGCAGGTTGCGTGGAGGAGAACAGCAAGTGACAGTTGTTGAGATGTAGAAAAAGTGCATCATGCTTTTGCTTGAAATATGGAACAAGGCTACTCTAAAGTGAATGTACAGCTAGGTGCTCACCTGTGTCTATACTGAGGCACACATCCCTCTACAGAGAATGTACTTTGAGACAAACGGAAGGTGATATAATAGGCTGAGTCTTAACTTCAGGAGTGAACTCAATGGGAAAAATTCCAGTGACTTCAATACCGTCAGGATTTAACCCCAGATACATATTCTGGGATGATACATAGTTTCTTTATCCTTTCATTGTGCATTCCATTTCCTAAATTTCTCTTTTTCAGTATCTTATTTTTTAGCTACAGTATTCTGTGTGTTTCACTAGAGCAAGGACCATCATCCAATAGGACAGGATAATATAATCAAGCTAGTTCAATAAAAGATCATGTATTTGGGGGCTGGAACAAATACTTTATAGAGTGCTCTAGATTATTATTTATTTATTTTTAGCAAAACTAGCCATATAATATTTGACAAATGCAACTTGCATTTAGATAACCCCAACAAGGCTGTTTAATATCCTGGCTCGTATACACCTTTGGAATACATCTGTTGATCCAGACATTTTTGGTATTGATCTTATAGTGGACCACAGGATTTAATATTTCAGTGCCTCTTGATAGCCTGGCTGTTTTCTGGTACCATATGTAGGCCAGAAAAATAGACACATTTTAAGAGCAGTTTGATTGCTTACTCAGCGTGATATGATCCCTCTGAATACTGCTGGGGAAGCAGTTAGGTTTGGGTTTTTTTGTTTTTAAGTAAATGTGGTTAGAGTGTACTGGCCTTTGCTGGAGGGATGGTCTATTGGGGAAACTGGGGGTAACAATGATCAGCAAAGGTCAGTAGAGTTGGCTGGGGAGAAAAGGCAAAATTGTTGGTGAAAATTTTCCCCAGATTTTCACCTGCTCTGGGATTTGGTCTGCTTAATTAAGGGAAATGAAAATGGATGGAGACCTCTTAGAGACTTTAAATTCCCCTTGCCTCTGGACCTTATTCTGTGCAAGTTTCCAACTGGAATAAATCTGTTTACCTTAACTAATGTGTGTGTCTGATTTCATTTTCAGGACTATGCCTTGGATCGTCACAATGGATCAGACCTGCTCAGGAGGGTGCTGTCAGGCAGATTGTTTTGATTTTTTTTTAATTAACATTCACCATTCCACTTTAAATAGATAGTTCTAATTGTCTAATGCCACTCACTCCCTGTTGGCAATTCTTATTATTAGATGAAAATATTCTGTTGCTTCACATCCCATTGATTTCAGTGTCCAAAAGATCAGTCCCTAACACTCTGCCATCAATGCAGAGACTAAATGGGTAGCTATATTTTAAGTGGAGTGGCAGATTAATGGTCTGTCTTGTATTTTTCTTCTTGATGTTTATTGACTAGTTGTTTTTTATTGTGCTGGTTAAGCACCCACACAAAATAAACCAGTTGTTTTTATTTACAAACCAAATGTTGACAACATTTTTTAAAATTGCATTCCTTTAGCAATTCCTCTTGCAACTAACAATTAAAAGTCCTATTTATGGTAGCTAGGAATGGACTTTGCAATCTCACCTCATTTCCAATTGTTAAGTTGGAGGGGCTACTCCTGCAGATACCTTTCAACCTACAAGACTTCAGGAGTGAACTCAAAGGGAAAAATTCCAGTGAGTTCAATACCATCAGGATTTAACCCAGATCCATATTCTGGGATGATACATAGTTTCTTTATCCTTTCATTGTGCATGCCATTTCCTAAATTTCTCTTTTTCAGTATCTTATTTTTTAGCTACAATATTCTGTGTGTGTTTCACTAGAGCAAGGACCATCCTCCAATAGGAGAGGATAATAATCACTTTACCACTAAAGGCACTATTAGCCTGATGCAAAGCACGTGGAAGTTAATGGAAATACTCCCATTGAGGACTCCTGTTTAGTTCAAGTAATCCAATCCTGCAATACAGGGAAAAATCAGATTCCAGGTTCTTAATTGCAGAACTCTGTAGCATTGTAGCTATATTGCTCTTTGAACCAAAATAGCTTTGCATACAACGGTGTTTGCTGAGGATGTCACATTTGCATTTATGAAAGCATATCTTGTCTTATCGCTGGTTTTACTTGCTGCAAGTTGCTCACATTGTAGCTAATCAGTGGCATAACAGTAATAGCTCAACTAGCAGAAATGGAAAAATACAAGCTAGGGAGAGGACACGATCATGGAAGAGCATCCACTGCAAAACTGTACCAGAAGGTGGATCAGACCAGACCTGGGTTAAGTCAGAATAATGAATGATGTATCTAAGAAATTGATTAGTCTGGCAGAGAGGAAATAAAGCCTGCAAGTATATTGCCCAAAAGATTAATAGTATTTTGTCAATTATTTAAATATATACTATGCTTGATCTTGTCAAATATAGTCAATAAATCAAGAAGTAATAATGAGAGAGTATCCTGGAATCCAGCTACAATATTAAAGCCTTTACATTGCCTTACAAAGACTGACAGACCTAACACTTTCTAAACCAAAATGGACTTTGTAAATAAATAAACGTAATGAACTGTAGCAAAAACACTGAGAAAGGGTTCAGAGAAGCTAAATACAGAAGTTCAGAGGTAGATCACTAGCTGGAAAAGTCCCCAAGGAAGAAGTAGGAATGCTTTTAAGGGTGGGGAAAAAGAGCGATAACCATTTTCAGTTGAGGCTCAACTGGCAAGGTTACAAAAGAGCATTAAGGACGGCTGTGATAACAGAGCCTAAATGCTGAAAACATGTTTTTTTTTTTAAATCAGTACATGAATGAATGAAAAAAATAAATATCTGGCACTTCATATGTCTGGTAAATGCAAATCAGTGACTTCTGGATTATCTCTCCACTCATTCTGTTATGAATTATGTATGCATACGGTGATGCCATTGTCATGTAGGGAAGGCAACCAAATATTACTAATTTTTATCTCAGCTGGAAAAGGCATAGGGTCTAAAGGGATGAACCTCCTTATCAAATGCATCCATCCTCCCTTTCTTGCCTTAAGTGTACAGTAGGTGACACAGTTCTTTCTTATTCCTGTAAAAGGATTGAAGGATTTAAAGGCTAAAATCTACCGTGGACATGTGGGGATTTAAAGAAGGCACTTTCTTATTTGTAACACTGCCAAAAGAATATTGTGATGCCTTGGAAACATTGTTAGGTATTGATCTGAAAAATGATGGCACATACTCAGACCTAGTGAAAGGAATGGAGTCAGATTACCCAAATTTGTTTTAAAGACTTCAGTCATATATCAATTCAGCATAAGAGTTTTTGCATATCTGAACAAATCAGGTGTCTTGCCCTTGTTGTTATAACAAACTGATCGTGAACCGTGAATGCTTAGTTTTTTGTATGATCTGTTTTTAAAAACAGTCATCTTTATAGTTTTTTAAATGACACACACATTTCCTCTTTTATATTTCATTCCTTTACTGTTCACTGATTGTTTTCTCCAAGGCACATTTACTGTGATTTTTAAGTTTAAACGAACGATCATTAGTGTCACAGATGATGACAGCCTTGGAATTAGTCACAGGGCTTCTCATGTGTTCCTTCTATTGTGCGTACGTGGATCTTTTCCTTTCTATGGCTCATGCTGCGTAACCTGCTTTCTCTCCTGAGCTACGTGTGCAGCAATCCTTGTCTTTGTCTGCTACATGCACAGTAATCTCCTGCTAACGCAATAGCACACACTAAGAGACTGATCCCTGTCACCTCCAAGATCAAGTGGCTTCCTGCATAATGCCACATGATGGGAGATTACATGATTAAAATGTATTTCAGACTCAGAACAGTTTTCTTGCTGTTTGTAAACCATTCAAGCCCTTCCCCTGAAGTCTGTGACATCATCTAAATCCCTCACTGGGACTACAACCTTATGCTCAGTTAGGCAGCATGTCTTTGTTCTTTGTTTTCTCCTTCTGCAGGTTTGCTGGTGATGTACATGCACTCTCACTGGCCATCGTTTCCCTTGTATGGTATCTTCTTAGCTCACCTGAGGAAAACCTTTTGCACTTACCTTCAGGGTTCTCAAAGCCCTTCGCAAACATGAATTAACACTCCTTTGATACAGATGATTGACTCTCATTTTATTTATTTTTATAAGTATCTTTATTAAGTTTGCATGTATGGTAATTAAAATCATTTAAGCAAAACAAAAATTGGCAAATAAAGCACAGCAAATTAATACAATACCATTTGCAAATATGCAATACATATGTGGTTCTCTACAGGTTAAAAATATCTAGGTGATGGTCAAATAAACTTAAGTACTGAGAAGTTTCAGAGTAACAGCCGTGTTAGTCTGTATTCGCAAAAAGAAAAGGAGTACTTGTGGCACCTTAGAGACTAACCAATTTATTTGAGCATAACCTTTCGTGAGCTACAGCTCACTTCATCGGATGCATACTGTGGAAACTGCAGAAGACATTATATACACAGAGACCATGAAACAATACTTCCTCCCACCCCACTCTCCTGCTGGTAATAGCCCATCCAAAGTGACCACTCTCTTTACAATGTGTATGATAATCAAGGCGGGCCATTTCCAGCACAAATCCAGATTCCCCCCCCCCCCTTTATCCAAAAACCACACACACAAACTTACTCTCCTGCTGGTAATAGCTTATCCAAAGTGACCACTCTCCTTACAATGTGCATGATAATCAAGGTGGGCCATTTCCAGCACAAATCCGGGTTTTCTCACCCCCCCACACACACAAACTCACTCTCCTGCCAGCAGGAGAGTGAGTTTGTGGGGAGGGGTGGGGGGGGGGTGAGAAAACCTGGATTTGTGCTGGAAATGGCCCACCTTGATTATCATGCACATTGTAGGGAGAGTGGTCACTTTGGATAAGCTATTACCAGCAGGAGAGTGAGTTTGTGTGTGTGTTTTTTGGAAAAAGGGGTTGGGGGTGAGAACCTGGATTTGCGCTGGAAATGGCCCAACTTGATTATCATACACATTGTAAAGAGAGTGGTCACTTTGGATGGGCTATTACCAGCAGGAGAGTGAGTTTGGGGGGGGGAGGGGGCGGAGGGTGAGAAAACCGGGATTTGTGCTGGAAATGGCCCAACTTGATTATCATACACATTGTAAGGAGAGTGATCACTTCAGATAAGCTATTACCAGCAGGAGAGTGGGGTGGGAGGAGGTATTGTTTCATGGTCTCTGTGTATATAATGTCTTCTGCAGTTTCCACAGTATGCATCCGATGAAGTGAGCTGTAGCTCACGAAAGCTTATGCTCAAATAAATTGGTTAGTCTCTAAGGTGCCACAAGTCCTCCTTTTCTTTTTAAGTAGTGAGGTATGCCACATTAGATATTACAATGATTCTTATTTTTGTGTGATAAGTTTTTTTTTCTCCTCAGATTTTCTTCTCACTGGATACCAGAGTAGGGGCAAAAGAATATTACAAGCTTCCAAAATTCAGTATCAGAACAACTGTACACACTTCACAGTCGAGGACACAAGAATAATACCATTTGGCTTCCACGTGAAATCCTGGATGTTCATTCTTACTGAAGCAGAATGATTTAGATGAGAGAGCACTGGACTGGGACTCAGGAGACCTGGGGTCTGTTTCCTGCTGTGCTACACATCTGCTATGTGACTTCGGGAGTGTTGCTTTGCCACTTTGAACCTCAGTTTCCCCACCGATAAAGTGATGATAATAGTACTTAACTTTCTTAATAAAGTGATATTAGGTGTAAATGTAATAATATAGACTTAGAATACTTATCTTTTCACAATGAGCTAAGTGTTCTTGTTATATATGACGGGGTGTCATGCATTTTTCTTGCGGAATCATTCTGCTTTACAGTAACCACATTCAATAGTCTTTTCCCAAAGCCATTAAAACTATGGCTATGGAGATAGTGGAGTGATTCCCAGCTTGAGCATACATACTTGTGCTAGCTCTTATCAAGTTAGTGCGCTAAAAATAGTAGTATGGCCATGGTAGCATGAGCAGCAGCAGCAAGCAGCAGCAGCATGGGCTAGCCATGCTGATTACAAACCTACCAAGACTCCATGGGCACGTATGTGGGGCGGCGAGCCCGTGCCACCATTCTCCGCTGCCCGTGCTTCCTGGCTACGCTGCTATTTTTAGCACACTGGCTTGGTGAGAGTGTGTCTAGTCAAGCCGGGAATCACACCCCTAGCTCCAAGTGGAGACGTAGCCAATGATTCTTCACTTTTTACTACTCAGTAGGATATTTCCAGTGGAGCTGTAGTTTTTGTGCCTTTAACCATTCCTCGATTGATTAGAAATAGAATAGCCTTCCATTGCAGAGCTATTCTGTGCTTCGCTAGGAGGAGTGCAATATAGATAGATTTCTATTTGTGTTTGACTCTGCATCTTGTGTGAAGGTCATTAATGATATGGAGTAGGCATAGTTTTGGATCACCTGGGTTAAGCTTTGTTATCCAGGAAATGTGCTTAATAATTGCTTGTCAATAGGGTGCCTCAGAGACACTGCTATACCACATATGTGAGTGCCAGTTTCTGTTTGGCACTCAACTGAGAAATCAGGTGACGTTACAAGGGATGGTGTAGATTCTTTGTGGGACTTTGTAAAAAGTTATGCAGCGTTTTTAATGTTATAAAGTTGAATGCTAGAACAAGAGTGTCTGTGATTTTTTGAGCCTAAGTCCCATTTTTAAAAGTGATTTAGGCACTTAAGAGCTTCAATCTCATGGAAAATCAATAGGAGATAGGCTCTTGAGTCTTCCAAATTATTAGTCCTTCCAAATTACTTGGGTGCTTTTGAAAATTGTACCCCATACCACTTCCCCCTGTCATTATTTCCCAGTATCTAAGTCCATCATCCATCTACCTTTACTTCTAGAATCTGGTTTAGAAATAGTCTTATTGATCCAAGATAATGCATGTTTGTTGTACAGGGAGAAAATGAATGTATTTTCAACTACAGAATCATTTGTTTTGTTAAATTTAGGTTTTAAAGATGTAATAGTGTATTTGGATGTAGTGTAAATAATTTATCCTAAGTGGTTATCAGAGGGGGATCAAAAGTATAGAACTCTTTCTGCACTCTTCCTATAATTATAATTTTACTTTGCTGTTGCTTAAAAGCTATCTAGCCAAAAGACAATTATTCCTTTTCTGATACATAGCTATAAATAATTGAAGATCCTATCCTTTTAAAGACTGAGAGAGGTTAGCAGATTGAGCTGCGTTTAGATGTGCATATGATGTGTTAAAGCTTTTGCCCAGGCTTCCTTGTAAGTTTGTTCATATATCCTAGGGTGGAGATATAAATCAGAAGCATTTAAAGAGCATCATATAGTGAAATCTCAGTGATGAGGGTTTGTTCTGTTTACAGGCAGGTATAGACTGGGATCGTGGCAGGATCTAGCTTATTGGAGCTGTACTAAGTATAGTTGAAAGTTGGGAAGGACTAAGAGCCCGTTCACCATTCAGTGATGAGTATTACTGTCTTGAGCATTTAGCTGTACCATATGTGAAAACCTGGCTATCCGATCCTCTTAAAATAGGCTTTGGGTGGGTCCGCTAGAAATATTAGCAAAACGTAACAGGACCAGATTTCCTGGTCTGCTAAGATTACCAGTTGCCACATGAGCTAGTGCTGGCATTCATTGGGCTCTTTTCATTATGGAGACTTTTAATCATAAATTCGTTCAGAAAGTAGATGTTCCCAGTTGGCACTTACTCCCCTTTGGAAAGCCCCAAAGTCCTATGTTATATTTTTCTTCATTTTAGATGGCAAAAATTGACCCAGAGAGTGAGGCGGGGGAGGAAGCAGGAGGGGGGGAGAGAGAGAGAGAGGTTAAGTGATTGGCTTCAGGTCACACAAGAAGTATGTGTCAGAGAATCTATCTCCAAACTCCCACTCCAAAGCTATCCCTCCTTTTTGTCTCCATTATAGAAGGTGCTTTTCAGCATTTTATCTGGCTCAGTGGTGTTCGGTAGTACAGCATGCTGGACATGAAAGGAACCTAAGTTCAAAACCTACTTTGAGATTCTAGCTCTCCATTCTAGAGGTCCATTGATTAACTTTTGGTAGTGTTACACACGGAATTTGAACTGCATTGTTCTAAGAGCCTAATCCGGAAGCCACTGAATTCAGAGTAAAGGCTCCCATTAACTTCACTGGGCATTCGACTGAGCCTTGTGTGCCCCTGTGATTCAGAAGTGGATCGAAATTTTTCAATCTTTGAAAATAAAAAAAAAAAACCTGCTACAAAAATGACACTTTTTTAAATGGGGTTTTGAAATTTTTCAGGATTTCAGTGACACTTTTCAATCAGCTCCACTCAGTTTTTCTAGAAGATTTGGCACATATATATTTTTGGTGCATGGGGAATGAGAAGTAAGTACTCAGTTGGTGGGAAGAGAAGCTAAATGCCTCTGGATTAAAGGTGGAGATTTAATGTCAGGAGACCCCATATATGACCAAAAAATGTAAATTATAATTGCAGTTTTAAAGTGGTCGATACTTGGATTTGGGGTAAAATTGACTTAGGAGCCTGAGTCTCATTTTCAAAAAGATTTTAGGCATTTTAGGAGCCTAAGCCTAAATCAATAAGATTTAGGCTTCTAAGTGCCTAACAGACAGATTGTCCAAGGTAGTTAGGTCTCTAAAGGTGCAGATAGTGGAATTTTCAAAAGCACCTAGGTGTCTATCACCATCTTTAGACACCTAAACACCTTTAAAAATCTGTCCTGAAGTAACTTTTGAAAATGGGACATAAGTGCTTTTGAAAATGTTACTCAATAACTGCAAAATATATATTTTTTAATTGTTGCAATGTAGCAGTCACTATAACTTTACGGTTTTCTTAGTATTAAGAATACGACTAATACTGCAGTGCGATGGAGTGTGCTACTCCTATAAGGGTCAATCAGGAACTCACAGCCTGGGTATAATGAAGGAGGCTCCCTGCTCCACCTAAGACTCCTCTATTAAAACAGAAAGAGGAAGCTGTCTATGGGGCCAGAGACTAGAAGCTACACAACTAGCAAGGGGAGGTGATCTTTGGCCAGCTCCCTGAAGGTAAAGCCTTTGAACTGTTGTTCAAGTGCTCCTTTCATGGCACTTCATTAAAGGGAGTCATACTTACGTTAATTAGTGTGCTTGGCTTCCTCTTGCCCTGGTCTGAACAAGCAAATTTGTTGACGCCCAGTTGAGGAAAAGTAAGGCAAGGCATAGCCCCAGTGCCACTCCTGGCCACAAGGGAGTGTATGGGGTGGCCCACCTCTTTACATGCAGTAATGTTAATTAATTAGAGAAAGCAATTGTAAGTATTTTAATGTAGGCTGCAGTACTTTCTCAGTTCAGACCATATACAAATATTTATAACTGAATCGTCTTAATGAATAAGACAACAGTGTTCATGGATCACGTAACCAAATATGCCAGGTGCGTCAAAGACTTAGGTAATTGCCAAGAAGAGGTTTTTGTGTAACTCTTAATCTTTAAATCAAAATTGGCATGAAGAGTAAATTAATGTTGAATTACAATGGAATTCCTATGCAGGTGTATGACATCCAAATTAATACCAAATGAGCCGCTCATGATTAATGTTAGTATGATGAACACCAAAGGAATTAATAAAGATTAGACCAATTATTATAAAGTGTCACCCAAAAGAAAGTTATTTGTAAGGAATGATGTAGTGTATGAAAAAAAAATCACAATACCCAAGTCCCCACTCCACTCCCCCAAAAGGCATGTTAACAGAATGATAAAGAGCTGAGTGAAATTGGAAAACTCACACTGAAGTGTTCTGGTCCGATCTTTTCTGGCAATCCGTGCATCTCCATTGCTCTGTGGATATTCTGTGTAACTTGACTGATACATGTGCTATATACAATATTATGCACAACCAACATTTGGAGAATGTGGGCCTGTGACAAGGCAGGCTCCTTTCCCACCCTGGCATCCCTTACAAACAATCTTAGATGTGTCTTGCTTGTCAGTATCTCTGTGCGTTTTATTAATGTTACCACCACCAAGTCTCTTTCACAATACCTGTGCAGCACCTCTGCCTGCAGTGTCCTTCAACCCTCAGCCCTTTCTCCAGGAAGAGGAAAATATCTCACCAGCCGGCGACCTAGCTTTTCGTGGGCTCTGCTAGCCCCTCCTCACTGTGCTTTTAACTAGCCTCCCCAGCCGGTGGGAAAATTAGCTCCTTAGCTTATCAACCTCCAGTCTGTTTAAGCAATTAAGTACTCTCCTCCATTAGGCCTTTCCTGATGGAGCTAATTAATGCTTAAGTGACCAGAGTACTGGGTCAGCTACTGGCTCCCAGCACTCTGTCACAGGGCCACAAGGGGCCTTTTCCCAAGGAATGTCCATAGTTTATAGATAAGGATTAATACATTCACATACGCTCTGAAATCCAGGTTAACTTTAACCATAAACTCAGGAGAAGTGGGAAAATATGCAGACCAGCTTCCTGCCCCTCTTTATTTTTGTTTGTTATAGGAAAACAAAATGCCTTGAATCTAGTTCTAGGATCTCTCTCTGTGTCTCTGTCTGTCTCTCTCTCAGAGGTGGATTGATTATAAATATCACAGATGATTCTTTTTAAATGTTAGCCTGAAATATTCTTGTAATTTACTAAGTCATATGAGAGACAGCTGACTGGATAAAGGGGCAAAACAGATTTTTTTTTTTTCAGCCAAAAGTACATACATGTATATGATGGAAAAGTTGACCAATGCTTAATCACAAGGGAGCTAGCGTGACTAGAATCTAGTATGGATTTCATCTTTATGATTCATTTGGAATTAATTGCAATAGCATGCTGTTTAAATACCTGAACTCTGAAATTTATAGTAAATTTATTCAATTGTTTTGTCAAAGAATATTTTGACTCATAAAGCTCAGAAATAAATTACCTGTTGGAAAGAGCCAAAAAATTAGTGGTTCAGAGGTGGCAAGGAAAAGAAAGAAGCACAGATCCTGCAAACACATATTCACAAGTTTAACTTTACTCACAGGAGTAGTCCAGTTGAAGGGACTGTCAGAAGCTGAAGTTTTTAATCGTGTATGCTAGCGTCTGCAGGATGGGTTCTGTGGTGAAAAAAATCTTAATAAACTATGAGCTACTGGCTCCCAGTAAACTATGAGCAGGGGAAGAGAGTGCACAGCGGTATCATTACGGAAATAACTGTGAAATATTATTTTATCAAGTTAATAAGGACCCTCATTCAGAAAAGCATTTCTATTAAGACAAATACTTAAGCACGTGTTTAAATGCTTTCTTGAATTGGAACACACTTAAGCATGTGCTTAAGTGCTTCCCTCAGTTGGGCCCAAAGTTAATAGTAATAATATAGTATCACCAGTGTGCTATAAGTGTCTGGGTCACAAGAAACATATGAAGAAACATATGTATGGTGGTGTAAGAGAAAACGAAGCTAATAATAAATTGTATGATCATAAAACTTATGGGTCCTTGTCAAGGACTGGATCCCCTTGTACTAGGCATTGTAAAAACATAGAACAAAAAGACAGTCTTGAAGAGCTTACTGTCTAAATACACAAGACACAGTGTAGAGGAAGGGGTAGAACACACAGCAAAATGAACAATGTGATAGCACAGGGATCGGCAACCTTTGGCCCGCAGCCCACCAGGGTAAGCCCCCTGCTGGGCTGGGCCAGTTTGTTTTCCTGCCGCGTCCACAGGTTTGGCTGATCGGAGCTTTCACTGGCCGTGGTTTGCCACTCCAGGCCAACGGGGGCTGCAGGAAGCGGCTCAGGCTGAGGGATGTGCTGGCCACTGCTTCCCACAGCCCCTATTGGCTTGGAGAGGTGAACTGAGGCCAGTGGGAGCTGCCATCAGCTGAACCTGCAGAAGTGGCAGGTAAACAAACTGGCCCAGCCCACCAAGGGGCTTACCCTGGTGGGCTGTGTGCCAAAGGTTGCCGATCCCTGAGATAGTGGCAAACATGATGTTAGTTCCATTCTTTTTTCTTTTGCTTAGGAGGGGATCAGCTAAGGCAAAGGGAGAGAGGACATTGAAGAGGAGGAGAGTAGGTCTATGTCTACACTACTGCCTGTGTCGGCAAAACTTATGTCACTCAGGTGCGAATATTCCACCCCTTCCCCAGTGACATAAATTACACCAACATAAGCACTAGTGTGCAAAGCACAATGTCAGCAGGACAGCTTCTCCCACTGACATAGCTTATGCTGCTTGCTGGGGTGTGTGTTTTCTTAATGCGGATGGCATAGTGCGTCTACACTAGCGCTGTACGTATGGACGTGGCCTAGGAGGAGTGATGCTGAGGTGACGAGACTGAGAGGGTTGGTGAAAACAGCCAATCAACAAAGGGCAGAGGAATACAGTCAAAACTCTAGAAAGTTCTCCAAAGGACCAAAGGTCCTTGCCCCTTCTGGCTGGAGTCTCTTGGGGTATGTCTACACTGAAGCTGGAAGTGTGTCTCCCAGGCCAGGACAGAGAGACATAGGCTAGCTCTACTCAAGCTAGCACACTAAAAACACCAGTGTGGACATTTAGGCACAGGCAATGGCACAGGTTAGCCACCCAAGTTTGTACCCAGAGGGCCGGGGGATTATACTTGCATGGCTAACCCATGCTGCTACCCAGGCCTCAATGTCCACATGTCATAGTCACAGTAAAATTGCCCTCCATGGGGTCTCCTCGGTAAGCACCACCATTGTATATCACTAACGCCTATATATGCATAAGCATGGGAAAGGATTTTGGGAGGGGTTGAAGGTGTGAGTGTGGAGCAAAAGGTTCCTTTGCAGGTTGTGAGAGGCCGAAGGGGGAGGAAGGGAATGGGTTAACTCGACGCTCCAGCTAGGTCCGAAGATAAGATGCTGACTCCAGCCCAAGGCCACAGCACACAACCGACTCTCAGCTGCCTGCCAAGAAAGACGGGGGCCTGGATGCCAACCCCGACCAGCCATGAGAAAGGAGGATTCAGCTGAACAGAACTGCAGGGGCTGCGAAAACCAGTGAGACAGTGAAGGCCAGCAAGTGGGAAAACAACAGTCTCACGTCCCTGAAGCCAGCGTGTTTTGGGGAAAGCTGGGGAAGCCGTGGAAAGCTGGCTTGGACTGATAGAAAGAGCACGGGGGACAGAGGTCCCTGAACAAAATGCCCCCAAAAGACCCTAGGACTGAAAACCCTCCTGAGAGCTGAAGCAAATCCGAGATCAACAGCGGATCCTGGATGGCCTGTGCAGAGGACAGAACTCTTGTCCACCCTTCCCCCTCTTCTTCTGACATTACACCCAGGTTTGGCCAGCCTCAGGTTGTGCATGTGTGAGTATGAAAGTGGGTTAGGGCCCAGGCACTAACGCTTTCTTTCTTCCCCTGAGTGACATGGGGAGCACCTAGCACTCACCGCTGTTATTTTATTAATAAAGCTTTAAAATTTAGTTACTTGGTGTGCTCCTTCATCTCCTCCCCTAACTATCCTGAGGCCTCAGCCTGATCACCTGATGCCTCAGGCAGATTGGTAACCTAAATCTGTCACATACACTGGTATTTCTAGTGCACTAACTTGAAACTTCAGTATAGCTAGAGCATGTCTGTGTACCCAGAGGCATACTGCCAGCTGCAGTGTAGATATACCCTGGCTGGCTCCTCTGCAACTTTCTCCCAAGTCCACATGGTGGTGGTGGGGGGGGGGGAGGGCAAACACCATCTAGATCCTAATTCCCCTAGCACATGGAATGGTCTCCCTTGCACTGTTCTGGGTCTAGGTGCATACTAGGAGGAGGAGTGGCTCTAGCTGGGCCCTATTTTCCCCTTCCTCGTTGCTGCAATCCCTGCGTTGGCTGTCTCTGCCACTAGCTAGTAGCACTGTGTGGTTGGAGCATGGTGACAGGATACCAGGGGGTTATATTGATACAAGTGAAGGAACAATTACTGATTCATAGTCTCCTGGATATTCCAGGACATAGCATTTCATCCAGTCACTCCTATACTGAGCCCAATAACTTGTGTATGACTAAAGCATACCTTCCAGAAGGGCATCCATCATTCTCTGATTTTTTTTCTATCAAAGCCTTAGGGAAGAATTTAAAGTCCAAGTCCTGCAGTCTGATGTGGGCAGATTGCTGCACTCATGCAGAGCCCTATTGACTACAATGGGACTCTGTGCCGGCATAGGGGTCCATGAAAATGGATCACATTGTAAGATCACAGTCTAAATTTGTGAAGGGTAATTTATAGTCCTGGGGAAACACAGCCAGAAACAAACTGAGACTGGCATTGAGCCCCACATAGCATTCATACTCTCAGTAACACAGCAACCTCTACATTTGTAAATATGAGCTCTACATATGGTGTTTGATCCTGATCACAATGGGAACTACAATGGTGAAAGAGCATAAAGTACAACAAGCTGAATTAATAATAAAGAGGAACAGGAATAAAGACCACAGTCCAATTGTACTATTATTGTAATATATTTTAAACATCATTTTTAAAAGCATAACTAAATATTAAACATAATAACAATAATTAATAATAATCCCTTACTTCTGCAATATCAACATTCCAAACAGTTGTGCGACTAATTTGCAATTAGGCTACACTGACCAAATTAAGTACTCTTTAGACTGCAATATCTACAGACTGCAATATCTTTAAATACGTTTGTTCAAAATTATCTGACATATTATTACTTGAATACGTTAAAATTCATGTGTGTTTTCTGCAAGTTTTTGAAGGTCAGTGTTCATTATTGAAGCCATGTTTGGTTAAGTGTAATTAGTAAATTGCACGGTACTGCTTTTGTTCCCTGATTGGCCAGCTGCTTCTTACATGAAATACACATGCCTGTGTGAGTTTGAAAATTGTTTACCACAAAAATTCATGCCATTAAAACTTGATTGCCCAAATATTTGTAAGAAGTGAACTCAAAAGAACCCAACTGTGACTGGAGCAAATTTATTTAAAAATTTGAAGTCTAAGGGTATGTCTATACTACGAAATCAGGTCGAATTTACAGAAGTCGTTTTTTTAGAAATCGGTTTTATATATTCAAGTGTGTGTGTCCCCACAGAAAATGCTCTAAGTGCATTAAGTGCATTAACTCTGCGGAGTGCTTCCACAGTACCGAGACTAGCGTCGACTTCCGGAGTGTTGCACTGTGGGTGGCTATCCCACAGTTCCCGCAGTTTCCGCTGCCCATTGGAATTCTGGGTTGAGATCCCAATGCCTGATGGGGCTAAAACATTGTCGCGGGTGGTTCTGGGTACATATCGTCAGGCCCCCCCCGTTCCCTCCCTCCCTCCCTCCGTGAAAGCAAGGGCAGACAATCGTTTTGCGCCTTTTTTCCTGAGTTACCTGTGCAGACGCCATACCACGGCAAGCATGGAGCCCGCTCAGGTAACCGTCACCCTATGTCTCCTGGGTGCTGGCAGACGTGGTACTGCATTGCTACACAGTAGTAGCAACCCATTGCCTTGTGGCAGCAGATGGTACAGTACGACTGGTAGCCGTCCTCGTCATGTCCAAGGTGCTCCATGGAGCGCCTGGGCAGACATGGGCGCAGGGACTAAATTTGGAGTGACTCGACCCGGTCATTCTCTTTAGTCCTGCAGTCAGTCCTATTGAACCGTCTTATGGTGAGCAGGCAGGCAATACGGATTGCTAGCAGTCCTATTACATCATCTTCTGCCGGGCAGCCATGAGATGTGGATGGCTTGCAGTCCTTCTGCACCGTCTGCTGCCAGTCAAAGATGTAAAAGATAGATGGAGTGGATCAAAACAAGAAATAGACCAGATTTGTTTTGTACTCATTTGCTTCTCCCCCTCCCACATCTAGGGGACTCATTCCTCTAGGTCACACTGCAGTCACTCACAGAGAAGGTGCAGCAAGGTAAATCTAGCCATGTATCAATCAGAGGCCAGACTAACCTCATTGTTCCAATAAGAACAATAACTTAGGTGCACCATTTCTTATTGGAACCCTCTGTGAAGTCCTGCCTGAAATACTCCTTGATGTAAAGCCACCCCCTTTGTTGATTTTAGCTCCCTGAAGCCAACCCTGTAAGCCATGTTGTCAGTCGCCCCTCCCTCCATCAGAGCAATGGCAGACAATCGTTCCGCGCCTTTTCTCTGTGTGGACGCCATACCAAGGCAAGCATGGAGGCCGCTTAGCTCACTTTGGCAATTAGGAGCACATTAAATACCACACGTATTATCTAGCAGTATATGCAGCACCAGAACCTGGCAGAGCGATACTGGGCGAGGAGCCGACATCAGCGCGGTCACATGAGTAATCAGGACATGGACACAGATTTCTCTCAAAGCATGGGCCCTGCCAATGCATGCATCATGGTGCTAATGGGGCAGGTTCATGCTGTGGAATGCCGATTCTGGGCTCGGGAAACAAGCACAGACTGGTGGGACTGCATAGTGTTGCAGGTCTGGGACGATTCCCAGTGGCTGTGAAACTTTCAAATGCGTAGGGACACTTTCATGGAACTTTGTGACTTGCTTTCCCCTGCCCTGAAGCGCATGCAAGATGAGAGCAGCCCTCACAGTTTAGAAGCGAGTGGCGATAGTCCTGTGGAAGCTTGCAACGTCAGACAGCTACTGGTCAGTTGGGAATCAATTTGGAGTGGGCAAATCTACTGTTGGAGCTGCTGTGATGCAAGTAGCCCACGCAATCAAAGATCTGATATCAAGGGTAGTGACCCTGGGAAATGTGCAGGTCATAGTGGATGGCTTTGCTGCAATGGGATTCCCTAACTGTGGTGGGGCCACAGACGGAACTCATATCCCTATCTTGGCACCGGAGCACCAAGTCGGCGAGTACATAAACCGCAAGGGGTACTTTTCAATAATGCTGCAAGCACTGGTGGATCACAAGGGACATTTCACCAACATCAATGTGGGATGGCTGGGAAAGGTACATGATGCTCGCATCTTCAGGAACTCTGGTCTGTTTCAAAAGCTGCAGGAAGGGACTTTATTCCCAGACCAGAAAATAACTGTTGGGGATGTTGAAATGCCTATAGTTATCCTTGGGGACCCAGCCTACCCCTTAATGCCATGGCTTATGAAGCCGTACGCAGGCAGCCTGGACAGTAGTCAGGAGCTGTTCAACTACAGGCTGAGCAAGTGCAGAATGGTGGTAGAATGTGCATTTGGACGTTTAAAGGCACGCTGGCGCAGTTTACTGACTCACTTAGACCTCAGCGAAACCAATATTCCCACTGTTATTACTGCTTGCTGTGTGCTCCACAATATCTGTGAGAGTAAGGGGGAGACGTTTATGGCAGGGTGGGAGGTTGAGGCAAATCACCTGGCTGCTGGTTACGCGCAGCCAGACACCAAGGCGGTTAGAAGAGCACAGGAGGGCGTGGTATGCATCAGAGAAGCTTTGAAAACCAGTTTCATGACTGGCCAGGCTACGGTGTGAAAGTTCTCTTTGTTTCTCCTTGATGAAACCCCCCGCCCCTTGGTTCACTCTACTTCCCTGCAAGCTAACCACCCTCCCCTCTTCCCTTTAATCATTGCTTGCAGAGGCAATAAAGTCATTGTTGCTTCACATTCATGCATTCTTTATTCATTCATCACACAAATGGGGAGATGACTACCAAGGTAGCCCAGGAGGGGTAGTGGAGGAGGGAAGGAAAATGCCACACAGCACTTTAAAATTTTACAACTTTAAAATTTATTGAATGCCAGCCTTCCTTTTTTTGGGCAATCCTCTGTGGCAGAGTGGCTGGTTGGCCGGTGGCCCCCCCACCGCGTTCTTGGGCGTCTGGGTGTGGAGGCTATGGAGCTTGGGGAGGAGGGCGGTTAGTTACACAGGGGCTGTAGTGGCAATCTGTGCTCCAGCTGCCTTTGCTGCAGCTCAACCATACACTGGAGCATACTGGTTTGGTCCTCCAGCAGCCTCAGCATTGAATCCTGCCTCCTCTCATCATGCTGCCGCCACATTTGAGCTTCAGCCCTCTCTTCAGCCAGCTACTTACTCTCTTCAACCTGCCACTTACTCTCTTCAGCCCGCCACCTCTCCTCCTGGTCATTTTGTGCTTTCCTGCACTCTGACATTATTTGCCTCCACGCATTCATCTGTGCTCTGTCAGTGTGGGAGGACTGCATGAGCTCAGAAAACATTTCATCACGAGTGCGTTTTTTTTCTTTCTAATCTTCACTAGCCTCTGGGAAGGAGAAGATCTTGTGATCACTGAAACACATGCAGCTGGTGGAGAAAAAAAAAAGGGACAGCGGTATTTAAAAAGACACATTTTATAAAACAGTGGCTACACTTTTTCAGGGTAAACCTTGCTGTTAACATTACATACATAGCACATGTGTTTTCATTACAAGGTCACATTTTGCCTCCCCCTACCGCGTGGCTACCCCCTCAACCCTCCCCGTGGCTAACAGCGGGGAACATTTCTGTTCAGCCACAGGTAAACAGCCCAACAGGAACAGGCTCCTCTGAGTGTCCCCTGAAGAAAAGCACCCTATTTCAACCAGGTGACCATGAATGATATCTCACTCTCCTGAGGATAACACAGAGAGATAAAGAACGGATGTTGTTTGAACTCCAGCAAACATACACTGCAATGCTTTGTTGTACAATGATTCCCGAGTACGTGTTACTGGCCTGGAGTGGTAAAGCGTCCTACCATGGAGGACGCAATAAGGCTGCCCTCCCCAGAAACCTTTTGCAAAGGCTTTGGGAGTACATCCAGGAAAGCTGCGAATGCCAGGGCAAAGTAATCCTTTCACATGCTTGCTTTTAAACTATGTATAGTATTTTAAAAGGTACACTCACCGGAGGTCCCTTCTCCGCCTGCCGGGTCCAGGAGGCAGCCTTGGGTGGGTTCGGGGGGGTACTGGCTCCAGGTCCAGGGTGAGAAACAGTTCCTGGCTGTCGGAAAAACCGGTTTCTCCGCTTGCTTGCTGTGAGCTATCTACAACCTCATCATCATCATCATCATCATCATTCTTCTTCTTCGTCCCCAAAACTTGCTTCCGTGTTGCCTCCATCTCCATTGAAGGAGTCAAACAACACGGCTGGGGTAGTGGTGGCTGAACCCCCTAAAATGGCATGTAGCTCATCATAGAAGCAGCATGTTTGGGGCTCTGACCCGGAGCGGCCGTTCGCCTCTCTGGTTTTCTGGTAGGCTTGCCTCAGATCCTTAAGTTTCACGTGGCACTGCTTCGGGTCCATGTTATGGCCTCTATCCTTCATGCCCTGGGAGATTTTGACAAAGGTTTTGGCATTTCGAAAACTGGAACGGAGTTCTGATAGCACGGATTCCTCTCCCCATACAGCGATCAGATCCCGTACCTCCTGTTCAGTCCATGCTGGAGCTCTTTTGCGATTCTGGGACTCCATCATGGTCACCTCTGCTGATGAGCTCTGCATGGTCACCTGCAGCTTGCCACGCTGGCCAAACAGGAAATGAGATTAAAAAGTTTGCGGTTCTTTTCCTGTCTACCTGGCCAGTGCATCTGAGTTGAGAGTGTTGTCCAGAGCGGCCACAATGGAGCACTCTGGGATAGCTCCCGGAGGCCAATACTGTCGAATTGTGTCCACAGTACCCCAAATTCGACCCGGCAAGGCCGATTTAAGCGCTAATCCACTTGTCAGGAGTGGAGTAAGGAAATCGATTTTAAGAGCCCTTTAAGTCGAAATAAAGGGCTTCATCGTGTGGATGGCTGCAGGTTTACATCGATTTAACGCTGCTAAATTCAACCTAAAGTCCTAGTGTAGACCAGGGCTTAGGCCCTGATCCACCAAACCACTTAGTCTAGGCTTAATGTAAACCACATGAGTAGTTCCACTCATTTCAATAGATAAATACATTTTTAGTGCTTTCTGGATTGAGGACCTATTATCTACTGAAAATGGATACAATCTGATCAGTTGGTATATTGTGTGTGTCTTTATTAAACTGTAGTCATTGCTAGAATTGGAATTGTGATCCTGTGGGAAATTCCAGTATTTTGACATTTGTTTTTTGTCCTCATTGGGATGAAAACAGTCAAAATTCTGAAATTTTTGGTGGAATGGAGAACAAAAAATTTGGATTCAGAAATGTTGAAATGGTTCATTTTGACATTTTAGATCAAAATAAAATATCTAGATATTCCCAAATCAAAACATTTCATGCTAGCTCAGTTTACCATTAATCTACCTCTGCCTAGGCTGCCACAGTGTCTCATGGGAATTGTTCTTTGGGTGTCTCATGCCCCCATTCTCATCTATGGGCTGGGTTCCCTAGTCAGACTATGTCTCCCATGATAAGCCATGCTCATATGCCTCCCATGATGTACTGCAAAAGCTAAGAAAGGAGACTGCAGTGCATCATGGGAGTTTGAAACATTTCAGCAAAATCAAAATTTTCCTATTGAAAAACAATTGTGATGAAAAATTCCCAACCAGCTCTAGTTGCCATTGTTTGAAGGCACAGCATGAACTATGGCTTTCAATATAGAATTCATGCCGAAGATAGTCTGTTACAACAGCAGACAATGGCAACACATGGGCAGTGGCATGATAGACCACTCTTAAACACTGTATACCTCTGGAGAAGAAAGTAGAAGAGTGTTACAATCACACTTTAAGAAAAAATTTGCCTGTGATTTTCAAAGCCAGTATTTAGCTATTAAAAAGTATTTAGCTATAAAAATGTTTATTTCCCTAAATGACTATGAAAATCTCAATTTTAAAAGTTTAAAAACATATTAAGTTACAGAATCATTTGGAAGCATGTATTTTAATACCAAGAGAAAGGCACTTTCTAGGATGCATCTCTAAAAATTAAATATTTCTCTAAAAATGATGAACAGAGGAAGTGTTCCCAGAGGCATCTGACTGTAGAGGCGGCTGAAAACAATAGCTGATTGGGCAGTATTTTTGAAGACTGCCATAGAACCTGTGTATTATACAGTGCTCAGCAATGAAATGGTTTGATTTTAAACCGTCAAATGGCTGTGGATTTCCTTTCCAACTCACCACATCCACTGACCTTTGTAAAGACTGTTCTTTGTAAGCCTTTGAGATAGAGAACACACAGTATGTTGTGTTCCGTGTCATGTCAGTCATTATTCTTTCTTTGACATTACTTGCGTTCTTAAGTCAATATGTTCCAGATTAATGAGGCATTTGTTCTCAATCAAGAAGCTATTTAAGAATACACTTTTAATTTTAATGAGTTTTGTATGATTAATTATTTCCACATGACTTGCTCATATTTTTGGATAGTCAAAAGATGCAGGGTTTTTTTTTCATTGACTAGTGCCCAAATCTTGTGAATGTCGATGGTGGTTATGACCCAGTAATTCATGGAAGTGAATTGTCTTCAGACAAGGTTGTAAGAAATTTGCCTGTAACATTTTGCTGTGGTAACTTTCAATATTTATTGGTTGGTTGTAATGGAAAGAAATTGGTTGACACACAAGTGTGTTACAAAAATGTGGATTAAGTTGATTTATGTGTTTAAGAAGACTCCTTGTTTTACAAATAATCATCATCTCACAGTTGCTTGCCTCTGTACAAGAAAATGTACAGATTTCGTCGCTGTTCCTTACTTTACCTTTTGGTTTAATAAGTCTGTTCTTTTAAGTGAACTATCCCTTTAGAGGGAACTTTGTATGCTTGAATGTCCATGCCATCCAAAAGATGGGCCAAATTGTCCCCTATGTGAGTGTTCTCTACATAGGGGAGAGCAAAAGCCATGTGTTTTCATTTGCAAAATTTGTCTCAGATTGTTTCATCTGGCGCAGCATTCCCCATCCAGTCCCCCCTCGCACGATCCTAGCTGAAAGAACAAAGGGATCAGTCCTTAGAAGCAATGGATCTCAGGGGTCCATCTGGAGACCAATGCCTCATAACTCTTCTTCTTACTTAGTCCCATGGGGACACAGCTTTTACAGGTGCTGCCATGAACTCTACTGGTGGCTGTTACCTCAGATTCTGCCCTTGTGGGGCGGGAGCTAATAAAGGAAGGGGAGATTCTGTCCCTCAAAATGTGAGCTAATGTAAGCCAGAGTCTGAATGAGTTCTCCCCTGTCATCTAGTGACAAACTGAGGGAAAAGACTTCAGGTGCAGACCGTATTGCATAGACATGCCTATTCTGCTTAGGTGTTCAGCAGATGGAGTTGCTTGGCCAAAGTGATCAATTTTGGCTGTTTTGGGTTACAGTTCATTTTAAAATACAAGTAACTGAAATACTTCTCTGATGGATTGTATTTACTGAGGGACAACCTATCAGAAATTCTCAATAATTGAGGG
Source organism: Caretta caretta (assembly GCF_965140235.1). NCBI lineage: Eukaryota > Metazoa > Chordata > Testudines > Cheloniidae > Caretta > Caretta caretta. Next base: position 177,647,549 of record NC_134206.1, read on the forward strand.
ACAGTCTACATCAGTGGTGGGTAACCCACAGCCTGTGGGCAATGCGGCCATCAGAGTAATCTGCTGGCAGGCCACGAGACAATTTGTTTATACTGACCGTCCGCAGGCACGGCCGCCCACAGCTCCCAGTGGCCACGGTTCACTGTTCCCGGCCAATGGGAGCTGCAGGAAGCCGCGGGCTGCAGGGACTTGCTGGCTGCCGCTTCTCGTAGCTCCCATTGGCTGGGAATGGTGAACTGCGGCCACTGGGAGCTGCAGGCAGCTGTGCCTGCGGACAGTCAGTGTAAACAAACTGTCTCATGGCCTGCCAGCAGATTACCCTGACAGGCTGTGTGCAGCCCTTGGGTCGCAGGTTGCTCAACGCTGGTCTACGTTCATTGCTATATTTGCTTTCCACAAGCTACTCTTAGTATAACTTTTTATCAGTGATGTACCCAAATATTTGGATGCTACTATTTTAACTGTATCACTACATTTATTAACCTTAATTTGGGATATTGCAGATTATGTAGTATATGTATTTTATGACTTTTAAACCAAACTTTGTACTTCTGGATAATTTAAGCATTATACCCAGATGTATAGACACTCTTTCCTTAACCTGTGTATTAGATCATTTTAACATTAGGTTTAATAAAAAATAAATAAATTTGAATGCAAGGTTAATGACATGCTGTTATCCTTATTGTATGAATAAAGGGCAGCAGAACTGTACTTAGCTTGCCCTTACAGAGAGTGGGTCGCTAAACAGAAGCTCACTTGCTAACCAGGGGGCAGGGATGCCAAATCCAAGTGAAAATGAGAGGAGGTGGGTACAGGTGTTACTTCCTAATGTTGTGGATTCTGCTTGAAGAGTCCTGGGCACTATTTAACAGTCCCCTATTCTCCCCTCTCCAGTGATTAAAGACAGAGCTGATTGGAGGCAACTGAGAGTCCTTGTTTCTGTTCAGTGATTACTGGAGGCTAAGCCTTAGATCTGGTATGGGAATAGTGTTGCAGGGAAATACAATGAAGAAGCAGCAGCATGGAGGTTCCCTGCTACCCAGTGGAATCACATGAGTGCATCTCTGAACTCTGGTATTCACTAAGGACAACTAACTGCTGCAGGGGAGGCAAATGGGGGTGGTGTGTTTAAAGGAACTTTCATTCATCAGACTTCCACGCTGCAAGGTGGGAAACTGAGGCAAAGGACACTGCCCAGTGTACTGTGAGGTTGGTGGTTGCCCATGATTACATGCTTTTTGAATTGTTGTGGTGGTGTTTTCCCAAATTAATGCTGGGTTCCCTTTCCCTTTTAATAAAAGTTTTCTTTTGTTATACACAGACTCAGTGCTGGTGAGTAAGGAAGCGTTGCCTCTTAAAGGTGCCCTGTGGTGGTGTTAGTTTTTCCAGATTAATGGATAGGTGCTTGAGCCAGTTCTGTTTTGTATTGTTAAGAGGAACCCCAGTTTAGAGATTCAATCCAGCCCTTGTTACTGCCAACTCCACCTGGCAGAAGGTTACACTAGATGTGAGGTCAACATTAACTTACTTGATAGCTTACATGAGATTGGCTGTCCTCTCTCATCTCTGGCCCACTCCTTTCCCCACTAACCCCTTCACGACAGAGAGGTTTCACATTGGTTATCCACATAAAGATTTAGGGTATAGAGAAAGGGGTGGATGGCTCTGCAGATATGGCCATCTCCCCTTTCGGATCCTGTTTGCCTGCATGTGCCAGACTTTTATCCTTTCATATGAAGACTGACAGGATCATCTGACGATATGATTATTCATTTTATTAAGTGGCTATCATCTATTAAAATAGTAATTATATGAATGTTACAGTAAAAGACCTCAAAGTGCTTGTTAGAGCTGCCTGTAGTTAGTGGTTATCTACTGGTTTCTGACTGAAACTTCATAAGTTTTATTTTAAATGTACTGTGGACATTAAAATACAATGTAGCTGGTTTTCATGGCTGTTTGCATTTTAGACTGACAGTGACAGCATTATGAGGAAGGAGCTATTTGTGTAAAGGAGTCCATTAGGCCTAATTTAGGGGCTATGCAAATCAAATCAGGTGGTATCAGTGAATAGCTTTTTGTAACATTTAACACTGCAATAGACTCCATGTCCTCTCTTCTCTTCCTCCCCTCACCCAAATGCATTGTGGGAAGATGTCCCTCCAGAAATGCAGTCAGACTACTTTGAATGTTCCTGGTATCTAAGGTGGCAATACGTTCCTGCAGGGCATAACAGGGCGGTGTCAGTGAAGTTTATAATAAAGGTGCCCAAGTGGCATATAAAAGATTCAGCAGATATTTAAAGGGGGGATCTCTGCTGAAACAAACCATAACACTTTAAAAATTGCAAAGAGCATGAAGATACCAAAGAAATTCACAAATGTGATGTGCCACTCATTGTAGAAAATAACTTTATAGTTGCTTGGATAGAGGCCAAATTCTGCTCGTAGCTGCCATTGAATTGAGAGCGTGCACGTGAAAGTGAGATGAAAATTTGGCTTACTGTGATCATAATGGGGATGGGTAAAGAAACTATTTGAAGACCTGTTATGATGGGCTATACAAACCACACACTGGGCCCAAAGGGGTTAAAAGACAATACTGGCCCCAGGCAGCCCTGCTGCTCTAGACCTGCTAAGTATGCTGTGACTGGAGGAGCAGGGTAAAAGGAGCTCAGAAGCCCAGACAAAGGGCAGTAGATAGGCTGTAGGAAAGAGGAATCTTTCTCCAGGAAGCCAGGCAGAAGAATGAGCTGAGAGGGGTCCACACAGCGGGTAAGGACCCTAAACATCTCTTCTCTAACTACCCCCTTGCAGAGTTCTTGCAGGGCCCTGTTTCTTTGGACTTTTTTGGTTGTAAGGTGATTCACTGTTTTGGACTATAGGGACATTGCATCAGAGTGAATGGATCTATATGTAGGAAGTAGCCAGGGAAGCAACTTAGATTCACTGCAGGGGGGACCCTGCCAGTGTCACTTTCCACAGGGTCCTGGGCTGGGACACAGTGCTGAGGGAGGGCCCAGATCCCTGTACAACACCCCTTTAAGGGGTGGGCAAACTACAGCCATTGGATCCGGCCCATGTGATTGCCACCCCTGTGGTGCCGCGGGCCCTGTGCCGGTCCTGGAAGGGGCTGGCACCATGTCCCTGCAGCCTCTGGTCGGGGGGGGCAGAGAGCTCCATGCGAAGCCTGAACCCCTCCTGCACCCCGCACCCCAACTCCCTGCCCTGAGCCCCCTGCTGCACCCCTCCTGCACCCGAACCCCATGCCCTGAGTCCCCTGCTTCACCTCGCACCCCCCCTGTACTCCAACCCCCTTCCCTGAGCCCCCTCGTACACTCCACACCCCTCGTCTGCCCCAACCCTTTCCCGCACACTGCACCCCCCCACACACCCTGCACTCCCTCCCACACCCCAACCCCCTGCCCTGGCCCTGCATGCAATTTCCCCACCCAGATGTGACCCTCGGGCCAAAAACTCAGGCCCAGCCCTGGCCTCGACCCAGATATGGGAAGAAAACTGAAAATCCCCAGCTTAAGGTCAGGATCAAGGGGCTAGAAATCAAGAGCTCTGATCACTTGGTAACCTGGCCCTCCAAGCCCTTTATCACACCTGTATTTGAACTTTGTAGCTAAAATCCACTAGAAATTTTCACTACTAAAAAAAGAAAATCTCCAAGCATATACAGAACATGCAAATTACTTCATGAATGAAGTTTTTTTTTATATAACAGGTCTAAATAACAAGTTGATTTCATAGCTCGAGGTTAGAATACAACAGAAGTCTGTTTAAGTGAGGGTGTTGCGTGAAAGGGCTATGGTATGGAAAAATTATGATGAAAGACAATGGTGCATATGTAGAAGTTGAGATCGGGTATATCGGTGTTAGGGAAGCAAAGACTAATTACAGAGTGGTTATTGTTGCACTGAAGGATCTACAAAAGCAGACTCCCTTTAAAATGATGATTTTAAGAGAGGGAGCTCCTCCAGTAATACGAAGTTATGCTCCCTATTACAACATACAGAAATATTTTGTCAAAATCAGATATAAACTTTATTTGCTCCATGTAGATATCCATTAACATACTGAACTTGTTGTGTGTGGGTACGTATTTGAATTTGAACCATGTTTGCTGAGAAAAGTCACATGGGAGTAGTTACATGATATTTTTTTGAAAAATGGTCAATAAGCCTACTTCCAGTTCTAATGAACCAGCAGACCCCAGACAGACCTGTGCATAAGTCTGTTCAACACAAACGTGTCCTATGAGAACTCTGTAAGAATCAACTATGATGAAAATTGGATTAATGTGCATCTCCCTACACCCACCAAAATCTCCATTCACAACAAAATAAAATCTTCTGCATCCTTCTCCACTCAACACACTCAGATTCCAATCAACCAACCCCTGTAGGGAAAACCTGAGTGAATAAATAGTGATCTAAAGCTCAAAACTTCTGGTTCTGTTCAACCAAGTGAGGCTGTGGTGTAAACTCTAGATGTTCTTTTTTATTGAAAATGCCCTGTCATTGGATCCATCAATTTTAACCAGGGAGCTGTTAGTTTGAGTACCTCACTTGATCTCAGCCTCTACTATATCACATGGGGTAGTTTCTGAGTTATGTACCCAACATATCCAAAATAAGGTTTTATCAGTCAAAACCAACACCTTGAACTTCATCAGTCACAGAGCACGAATGTAATATGTTCCCAGTGTGAGCTAAATATTTAGACGAACAAAGGTCATACTGAGTTAGACAACTGCATTATTCTTTGTTTGTACTGACAACTGTAACTGTAATCTGTGTTAAACTAGACAAATGATCAATTAACGTGTATTTCTTCCCAATGTCCCTTGGATAATGAATTGTTAAACTAAATTTAGACCAGAAAAATGAAAAAATCATTGCCCTGTGATTCCAGAACAAAGACTCTTAACCAAGGAAATTGGTGCAATTGGGTTATAAAAGTAGAGCAGCAGAAACCAAAAATGCTGACATGACAGAAAATTAAATTATTATTAGTTTTTTCTAAGAAGGCACAATATTAGGAAATTTACAATCTCCAGGAAATGTGCTGGTCTCCAAGGATGTCTTGCATGTCCTCATTAACATTTCATTAACATAATACAAGGTAAACATGTGAAGCTCATACATTTGCATTCGGAGACTCTAGGTTTGCTCAGATATCAAACTTGAGGACTGTGAAACCAGATAGGCAAAAACTGAAGAAAATGTTTGAATCAATTCTTAAAAAGTGAATTCTGAAAAAATACCTCTGCTACTGATAGCAGAAATGACATTGCTTTTCAGCAAGATGGCTTCCATCACAAGACTCATAACCAAAACTAGAATTAAAAAAGAATGGTGGGCCAAATTCATTGCTGATGTTATTCCATTTACTTCAGTGATGTCAATCTGACTTCAATGGATTTACACCAGGGATTAATTGGGCCTTTATTTATCATTCTTTTGACTTTTCAAAGTACCTCTTATTATTATCTATCAGCAAGAGGCCTGACAGTAGAGAAGATTTAATTGATTATCACTTCAGGTCCCCACCTTCTCTCTGGTATATTATGTGGTGATGGTAAAGAATCAAAGTCCTCTTCTTTTACACTGTACAAGAAACTTTATTAGAATAAAGAAAACAGTATTGTTCCTAATGCTACTCTGTTTTTGTTAATGCTTCAATGTAAAGCACTGTCTAGAACCTTCCTTGCTGCCCCATTCCTGGTTGGTATCTTGCTACAGACTTACAGAAATAATGCATGTACACTTACACACTGTTTCTCAGATGTTGTAGTTGATACTTGAATCAGGATCCTCCTGTCAGGGCCAGGACATGGGCAGCCTGTATGCACAGGTCAGTTACCAAGTTGTGGTTAGGAGACAATGGATGTGGGGTTGAGCTGTGTCAGGATACCAGGAAGTCAGGGTCAGGTGCCAAGTTGCAGACCGGAAGCAAGTGGAAGAGCTGGGGATGAGGTGGGGTCAGGAGCTGGAGTCTGGGGTTCACAGCAAGGCAAAGTCTGGAGCTGAAGCAAGCAGGCACGTGTTGTTCAGACAGCTCCCTGTGATGGCTTGCTGGTTTATATACCAGCATGAGCCACTCAGTGAACCACAGGAGCTGCCTACTCAGGCAGGGCTGGGCAGTACTTCCTGCACCATCTAGCTTCACAGGGCTCCCCAGCAGAAACCCTGCCTGAGCTTCTGATGGAAGTGTTGGCAGCCTAGAACTGCCATGGTTCTAGTCACACAAGTTCTTACTTAATCCTCCCTCACCACAACTCCTTGTGGAGGTGCCAGTTCAGGCTTGTCAGGATGAGTCCTACATAACTCTGTCACCAGGTCGGGGGTGTGTACATGGGAAGCAGGTTCCCAGGTGTGCTCTTCAGAGCTATTGCCTGCCCAGTCCATGAGATAGCACAAGTGGCCACACGTCCATTGGGAATCGAGGATGGAATGCACTTCTTAGTCCTCATGACCCTGGATTTCAACCAGTGGAGACGGGGGTGTGGTTTAGTCAGGGCAGGGATTCTCAGTATAGGGCTTTAGATGGGAAATATGAAATATTGCTTGTATTTTGGGGGACTGTGGAAGTTGTAGTTTAAAGGTAACTGGCTTGCTCTGCTGCCATATCTGGAAGAGTCCCAGGAACTGGTGGTCCAGTTTCCGGGAGGGTCAACTAAGCTGGAGTTGCTTTGCAGTGAGCTGTGCCTTCTGGCCTGCTGGGAACACTGGAGCTTCCTGTCATTGATGTCTCTTGTAAGCCACCTTCACGTCTTTTAGGTGGTTCTTGAGCTCCTCCTGGATGAGATGGATCTGTTGGACTCAGTCGGTGCTGGCTGGGTTCTGGGTAACACCGGGTAGAACTTGTAATTCACAAAGAAGGGGCTCCAACCTGGAAAGGCATGGTCAGCATGGTTATAAGTAAACTGCATACAACAGGAGTGTGGACCAGTTATCCTGGTGATAGTTCACAGAACATCTCAGGTATTGTTCCTATAATTGGTTCACCCTTTCAGTTTGTCCATCTGTTTGGGGGTAGTATGTGGTGGAGGTGGATAGATGGATGTCCTGTACCCAGAGCACTTCACACCAAAAGTGAGAGGTAAACTGTAGGCCTCAGTCTGAAATTATGTTGTCTGAAATCTGTGAAGATGAACCACGGTTTGCACCAGCATTGTGTAGTAGTCTCAGCACAGGGCTGGTGAGTGCAGGAGATGAAATGAGCCATTTTAATAAGACGGTCCATGACCATTAAGACCCTACTGTGTGTCCATTGGATTCTGAGAGTTCCATAATGAAGTCAAGGGGGATGACCAAGGCCTAGCTGGAGTCTCCAGGGGAACTCGGGTGCCAAGGGCTCTAAGGTGCCAAGGGCATCTTGGTGCAGTAGGTGAACAAGGCCCACCTTAACTGCATTTGGTTCAAAGTTCAGGCCTTGCAGAGGTACTCAAGGTTCTTATTGTTGGTAAGGACCTGCTCCAAGTGCAAAGCTCCCCAAGGTGGTGATGCCATTCTTCAAAAGCAGTTTTGATGACAAGTAGCATTTTGTCCACTATTTCTGTGGGGGTGAGTCTTTGAGAGTAGTATGCAAAAGGGTGTATAATGACTGAAGACTGAGTTTCTGCAAGAGTACTGGCCTGAAGGCCACTTTGGATACATCCATGTAGATGATCAAGTATTGGTCCAGGATGTCCCTCAACATGCTTACAAAAGTTGAAATGTTGCAGGTGCATTGATTAAGCCAAACAGCATTACTAGGTATTCAAAATGCCCATATTGGGTACAAAAAGCCAGTCTTTCATTTGTCCCCAAGCCTTATGTGCACTAGATTGTATGCTCCCTGACGATCTAGTTTAGTGATGATCCTGGCACTCAACAGGTGGTCCAACAATTCCAGGATGAGGTGCAGGTGGTATTGGTTATCATTCAGTGCATAATAGTTTATAAAGAGGCATACTGACACACTTTGTTTTTCACACAAAGAGGACTGGTGCTCCTGCTGGAGTTGAGTGGCCAAATGAAGCCCTTCTATGAGATTTTCCTGGATAAACATGCACAGTGCCTCCAGCTCTGGTTCAGATGTGTATATCCATCCATAGTGTTTATTGGACAGTGGGGGTAGTGAATCCATATTTTCCTTTAAAACACATCTAGGTAATCTTGGTACTTATTGGGGAGGCCAGGATTCTGGTCTGGAGCCTCCCCCTTCTGGTTATCCCCCACTGTCTGGGGCCTTACTTTCCAGGGTCTTATCTGGGGCTCTGAGTGTGGATCACTGAGGGAGGAATTGGTTGACTTGTTGGAGGCAAGATTTCTGGCAATATTTGCAGAGGAAGCTAATGCTCTTCTACTGCAAGAAAATACATGGGTCTTGCTGCTCCAATCAAGGATTGCCAATAATTACTGGAAAAAATGGTGAGTGGATCACATCAAAGCATATTATTTCCTGGTACCCTTCCACTACAGCCTCTAGGGGGATGGTATCTTGAGTCACCAGTCCCAATAATAGGAGCAACCCTTTAATAGTCTCTACTGGGTCTGGCATGGGTTTTGGCTAGAAAGGGATCAGAAGGGTTTGAGCTGCCTTGGCGCCTATAAAGTTGGTAGCAGCCCTGGAGTCTATCATCATCAGTTGCCTTCTGGAAGAGCTACAATCTCAGTGGCAATAGGAAATGTGGGGAGCCCTTCTGGTTTCTGGGTTGGATTCTACTTGGGGGTAGTTCTAGAACATAGAACTCTGGGGATGCCCAGGCTGTATCCCCCTATTGGATTTCAGCTGGTTTGTGTCTAGACCTCTTTCAAGCTGGGCAGGAGGCAAGGGTGCATCCTACAATAAAAACAGATTCAACTATCATCAGCATGTCAGCATTTGTTCTCCTTTGGGGTCAGACGTCTGCAATCCAGGTCCAGCATAGCTTCAGGACTTGTTCTATAGGCTTTGGTGTAATGGGTGGACATAAGGGTATTGGATTATCCCTTCTTTTCTTCTTCTGGTCATGGAGCCAAGAGTCAATGCACAGGGCAAGATCAATAAAGGTCTCTAGGTAGGAGGGCTTTTCATTGTGGGCTACCTCATCTTTTAGCTCCTCACTGAGTCCCCACCAGAACTGGTGTAGGAAATGGCAAGCCCTTGCCCTCGGTGAAGCTCCAGGAGAGCAGCCTCCACAGAGTGGATGCGATGTGGGTTGTCAAAGATCATCAAGAAGGCTTGCAGGAAGACGTCTGAGCAAGACAGCATTGGGCTGTTCTGCTCCAACAGGGAGAAACTTAGTTGAGTGTTTTACCAGCGAGGGGGGTTGACTACTAGTTTCACCTTTGTCTGGTCTATGGGGTGCTTTCTGTGGTGGAGCAGGAAGAGCAGCTTGCATTGGTTCAAGTACCCCCAGTGTCAGAACTGTGGGGACAGAGGGATAGCATAGGGTCTATGCTTCGGCAGCGAGCTGCATCACTTGGGCCTGTGACCAGGCTAACTTCTTGGATAGGGTCTGTACTTGGGTCTGTAGCATGAGGTTCTCTGCCTGCCAATGGGTGACTGCAGGTCCCAGGCCCTCGGGGGCCCATTGATTGGAGGGAAGCCCACCTCTTCCATCTTCTATGGAGAGGTGGGATGTGGGGAGCCGAAGGGTCTGAGAAAACTCTCAAGACTGGGCTGTGGGTAGCCTCAGTGGGTAGTGCTCAGGTCAGTTACCAAGTTGCATTCAGGAGACAAGTAGCGGAGTTGGTGTCAAGTTGAGTCAGTATGCCAGGAAGTCAGGATCAGGCACCAAGCTGCAGACAGAAGGCAGTAGCAAAGTCGGGGTCAAACTTGGGTCAGAAGCCGGAGTCTGGGGTTTTCAGCAAGGCATGATCTGGAGTGGAAGGAAGCAAGCAGTCTATGTTGTGGCTCAGACAGCTCCCTGTGATGACTTCCTGAATTATACACTGGTATGGGCCAATCAGTTGGGTTGTGGGGAGCCACCACTCAGAACCTCCTGAGTGGTACTTCTTCAGTGGCTAGCTTCATAGGGTCTCCCAGACAAAACCCAATGTGACACATGGCCGGAGAGGGTTAAGCATCCTGCAGGCAGATTCAACCTTTAGGGACATAATCATGGATAACTGTTTGTGTTTTTGTGTGTTTACATATATATTGTTAGAGGTTAACAATGTAATCAAACAGTCCCTGTCTATGCTGTATTCCGTTAATTCAGAGATCAAAAGGAAATTTTAACATTTAAATGAACTGTAAACATAGTGATATCACTGTATTCATCTCTCTTTAAAATGTATAGAAAATCACCTGTGAATGGAGGGAAACAGGCAATTGCCTTATGTTAATCCCTGTAGCTAATTACCATGATGCTTAGGAAATAGGTCTACTTCAAAGTCTCATGATTGCCTATGGTTTACCTAAGGACTCTGAGCTGTCAAAAGAAGGCCTGGAACTGTATAAAAACCCTTGGATCCTGATCCTTTTTATCTCAGATCTGCTTGATGCTTTATGCAGGGGAAGCTTGAGTCATAAGACTCCAGTCCCATATGGATCACCCTGAATATGAACATTGGGCTATAACCTCTGGACTAATTCTGAAAGAACTCTTTGCAACTACAGAGCTCACCATCTCTATTATAAATCTGATCTTAGAACTGTACTCAAGTCTGTATGTATACTGATCTTTTAACCAATACTCTCTCTCTCTTTTCTTTTTTAATAAATTTTAGTTTAGTTAATAAGGATGGGCTGTAAGCGTGTATTTGGGTAAGAGCTGAAATATTCATTAACCTGGAAGCTAATGTGTCTGATCCTTTGGGATTGGTAGAATTTACTGAAAATCTTATTCATCATGTAAGTAATTCTCATCATATCTGATTTGGGTGTCTGGGTGGAGGCCTGAGGCTGGGTTGCTTTAAGGGAACTGTGTTGTTGGCTTCTGGGTAACCAGTAAGGTATAATAGAAACTGTCTGAGGCTGGCTTGGTAAATCTAAGTATTGGGATATCCACCAGCTTTGGGGATTGTCTGCCCCATTCTTTGCAGTTTGCCCAAATTAAGTAACTTCAGCATGGCTCCCCTGGGACTCTGATCACACCCATCTTGAGCTTCTGGTGGCAATGTGGAAATGTCAGCAGCCCAGGACCCCCATTCTCCTAAGTACTAGTCCTGCAGGTTCTTATGCTGCCTAATCTGTAGGTAACCTGTCTACCAGGTGAACTGAAAGGAGCATCTGTTTGACAAATGCACCAGGAATTGTACGCAGCTTGCTTTACAGTTACCTGGATTATTGGTTTAAGCAAAATAAGTGGAGACTTAAAGACTTCTATACCTTGTCTACCCTTGGAACTTTCACACTCTTTGTCTAGCACCACTAGACACACTAGTGTGAAGCAAACACATGATGTGTCATGATGAAACCATATACAGCTGGTAAGTGTCTCTAGATTTCACATCAGTAGTTTAACACTCTTTTAAGAGCAATCAGTTCATTCAACTTCTTTATGTTCTTCTCAACTAAAGTGTGTGGTATAAATACTTTGCAAATCTTGGCTAATTGTAATTTCTACAGAACCCAACAAAACTATTGCTTGAAGGTGTAAATAAGATTGTTACTCTTCAGAGACAGGTTAAACAGGGAAGTGGTAAGAAAACCTGTGACTGATTTACACTTGATGCTTCCACCATTGATGCTACTAATGGGGCCGCATTGGTGCCAGGTAAACAGTACAAAAAGTCCTAGTAAAGACAATACCCTTCCTCCCATGAATACTTACTTGGGGAAAAGACATTGCCAGTGAAAAGTAGGACAAATTCACAAATGCAGTTTGTTGCTGTTTAACAGATATATTTGGCCTTAGGGACGCATGTGGCTGCATTACTCTTCCAAAGTTCAAACTGAAGAGAAAATAGATTTTGACAATCACTTCAGATGTAAGTGATAACAGATCAAAGGACTTCCTTTTACTTCAGTATTTTCATCATTATGGAACTGAATCACTTTGGACTTTAGCTTGTGTTTGAAATCTTTACCTTTATAATAATTGAACTCTTTAAATGTAGCTCAGAGAACAAAGGTTTCTCTTTTACAGTTAAACTTTTAACCCTTCAGGTTGAATTGGTGGAGACTAGAGAAAAATCCACTGTGTTTTCACTGAACTTTTTACCCTTTGAAAAAAACAGAACAAGTTTAAAGTTCATAGAGTGAGAAAGAGGTCTCTACTGGGGATTACTGGTATTATTAACTTCCTGACCTCAGACAATTAAAAGGGAAGAGTGGAGGCAGTGTAGACTTTGACTCAACTTTGAACTTTTAACCTCTTGAGTAAAGTATTTAGTGTGGAAGGGGTATACACAGTAAACTCTCTCATTATCAACTTTCTTTAGACCTTGGACACACAAAATGTCACCAGTCATAATGTTAGGCCAAAGTTATACTTTGTTTTTTATGCTTCATTTCTATAGGTGTAACCGTTAAAACTGAAGGGAAGTATTGTTTAAGTAGAAATAATAAAGGCCACTATTTTCTAGGAAGTGGAACATACAGTAGGCAGACAAAAGGGAGAAGGAATCTTGAATCAGTCAGACTCTGCATTAGAGTTTAGTAATTCAAACTATGTTGCATTTTACCTCTGAGCAAAATTTTCTGTACAAAATAGAAGTATTTTATCTCTTTATTCAACAGCTTCACTGGGTTTTACTTCCTCAAGCATTAAACATGGTAATTCTCAGATGTCCAAGAGATTATAGATTTATTGACTAGGAAATAATCAGACAGGCAACATCAATAATTATAAATCACCTTTTCATATAGCTATGACTTCACAAGAGGAAGAAATAAAATGCCATTGGGATTGAGGAATACTTGGGAAAATATTTCATATATGATATGCTTATCTCAATTAGACAAAGATTCAGCTTTGGTAAACGCTGGCCGAGATGCTACTTACAATGAAATATTCTAGAGTACTCTGTGGGAAGCAGTAAAGGGTGTATTTAAACTAGCAATAGTGTTATTTGGGTGGAAATTACATTAGGCACTGTCAGGGGCTCACAACTTAATCCAGACCCAGATCGTTGCCCTCAGCTGATTCAGTTAATGAATCTGGCCTACTGAGGGGCTAAAGACTCCAGGAGGATATTCTTAAACCCTGCAGCAGGGCTGGGTTCCTGGCTGCTCAGTAGCATCTGTAGCTATGTTTCTGGTTCTGCTTCCTGTCCCTTGTTCCTAGCTCTGACTCTTAGTTTCCTTCCCCTGGCTCCCTGTTCCTGGTTTCCATTCCTGGCTCCTGCCATTCTCCATCTGATACTCTGGCTCCAATCCTTGGCTCCTCATTCCTTTCTCTCAGCTTTGGTTCACTCCATGGGCTTGGTGATTCGGCTCCTGATTCAGTGTCTGGCCACAAGGCCTGTTCACCTCTGCTTCAACCAGTAGGCCAGCCTCCTACCATGTCATTAGGCAAGACAGTTCATGGCCTGGTCTTTACAAACACATAAAGGTATCTATAAAACAGCTTATCTGAAAAGGAATATAAAGAAGCTGGAATGAATGAATAATTGATGCTCTTAGGAGAGAGCTGCAAAACACTGAGGTGAAATCTAGAGTGAGTGACTTCCACTACACGTTTACAGCATGAGAAATGTAGGAAGGCAGATAAGCTACTAGTCTTCCAGTTCAGAAAGGAACGATAAGTAAGCACTAAATGCTATCACCATGCCAGAGTAGATGCCATCTTGGAGAAATTTCTTCTGTTCAGTTTAGAAGCTCTTCTGCATTAAGAATTAATTGTAACATCCATGTTTTTTTAGTTTAGACATAGAAACACAATAAAAAGGAAGCAGATGTACTAGAGCATGAAATTGCTGTAGTAGGATTATTAGAAGATTAAAAAGAAGAAAAGTTTCTTGGTTGGTTGGATGTCCCAGTAAGTATTGATGGATGCAACTCAAAAACTTGGAATTAGGAAGCTCATTTGAACCCCTTAAGTAATGCTGATTGAATACTGAAAAAAATGTGCAAAGGTAATCTAAGTAAATGGGTTGACTTTGGTATTATTCATAGGATCATATTTCTTATTCAGAAGTATGTAGTTAACCAATGGGTATTTGTGAAAAGATTATTGAATCCCACAAGTTTTTCAAATTTTAGCACAAATGCTTACTCATCTGAAAAATAACACCAGAATTAAATGATTCTCTATTTATTGGTAGTTATTTGTTGTTATTTTATGGTTTAAAATCACTGTCATCCAAACAGGGAGTTCAGAGAATGTAGCCTTCATTACAAATCACACACACAATATACTGAATAGTCAGTGTATACAATTGGCTGAAGGTTGATCATCGAAACTGTTTGATAAATGCTTAACAAATTAATAGCTATAAAACTTGATTTACAAACAGAAAAAGGACTACCTTTGTAATTAGTATTATTCACAACCACTGATTTGACCACCACTGCTTCTTGAAAATGGGGCCAGAAATATCACAGGAAAAGGCTTTTATCAAAGAATGCTGATGTTTCCACTTCCAGACATGGTAAGAGAAACAGCCTTTGTCATAACTCATGATTAAGGTTATGTTTTAGTCACGGGTATTTTTAGTAAAAGTCATGGACAGGTCATAGGCAGTAACAAAAATTCATGGCCCATGACCTGTCCAGGACTTGTTCTATATACCCCTAACTAAAACTGGGTGCTCGGGGGGAGGGGCGGCTTGCCTGGGGGCACCCAGGGGCACTGCAGCTGCTCTGGGGTGGGGGTGGGACCCCCGCTGCTGCTGGGGTGGGGTGAGGAGGTTGGCGGGGCTGGAAGGCTCCCTACCAGGCTCCACACAGCTCCCCGGAAGCAGCAACATGTCCCTCAGCTCCTAGGCAGAGGCATGACCGGGGGGCTCCTCGGGCTGTGCCCACTCTGCAGGGAATGACACAGCAATGGGAGCTGTGGGGATGGTGAGCTGTAGGGGTGGTGCCAGTGGGCAGAGGCAGCGCACAGAGCTGCCTCGCCATGCCTCTGCCTAGGGGCTCAGGGAGGGACATGTCACCACTTCTGGGGAGCCCCTCCCCCCATCAGGTAAGCACCGCCCAGAGCCCTAACCCCCCTCCCATGCTCTAACGCCTTGCCTCAGCCCAGAGCCTCCTCCCACACCCAAACTTCTGCTGCTGCTGGGGGTGTGCGGGCAGCAGCCCAAGACTGCCCCAGCAGCAGCCGGTGTGGCTAGTTCAGGGGCTGCCCGAGCTGTTCAGGCGGCCCCCAGGCCAGCTGCATCAACTGCTGCAGAAGTCACAGAGGTCCCGGAAAGTCACGGAATCCATGACCTCCGTGACAGACTTGCAGCCTTACTCGTGATACTTGTCTCTTCAGAAACTGGAAGAGAAAACAGTTTGTCTCAATATTTGGGTTTGGTTCAAGTTTAGTACTTCAAAGGTGTGAAAATTCTGGGCTGGGGTGGTTATTTTTCTGAATTAGTTTGCTAATTCCTATCAGCATAGTTGCTATGACGATGGGTATTGGATAAGAAGCTCAATCGGGCATCCATATCAGACATGCTCTTAAATCTAACTCTTGGTAAGGTTCCCTCTGGGTATGTTTAATGTGAATACTTTCCCAAGATGTGATGCTGAGTAATGAGAAAAAAGATTATACTGAAGCTTGATTTATGTGTGGCTTAAGTTTTTCCTCTTCAGGCACTGGAAAACTGGACATTTTTCTTTTGATATATTTTGTAGAGATCTAAATGCTGTTAATAAAAAATGGTGACAATCTGAATATTGTTACTATGTTATGGTCTAACATGTAATTATAATTGTCCAGGTGCTCCATTGTAGTGCTTCTGTAATTATACCAGCATAATCTGGACCTAAAGCTGGTTTAAGTGGTCTAGCAGAAAAAAGGGGTGTGAACAAAGGGAAAGTGCCTCTGCTAACCCAGTACTTGGCTGTATTTTTGGCCTCTTGTATCTGTTTAAAGCGCAACCTCAGGTTTTACTTGCTCTGTACAGTGGGACCACCCTGCACAAAGCAGCAGCAGGCTCAATCTTTCCTACCATGATCATAAAAGCCTCCTTTGCACAGCACTGCCTCTAAACACTATTCAGCCACAACCCAGGATGTTCACTAAAGTTCTTAGGAAACGTGAAAAATGTAAATCATGCTCTTCTATGCTGATCCAGTGTGTTTTGTTATGTTTTTGTACCACCCAAGGAGCCTGACCAATGGCAGTGCTCTTGGCTGGTGAAAGAAGGCTCTTGTCTATCCTCCATATCCAAATGAATGGTGTGGTTCAAGCAGGAGTGTCTTTTCTGCCCAGGAAAGTAATTCATCATCTTTTGATTTTTTTAAAAATTGGTTTGGAAATTGAGATAGGAAGCGTGGAAAACAAGTATAGTGACCTGGAAAAATCATATCTCAGTAGTATTTATGTGGGCCGGCCAACTGACATAAAGTCTAGCTCATTCATCTTGTTCAAGGCTTCACATTCTGTGAGGCTGTGCTCGGGAAGATCTCTCTTGTGGAGAGGATGCAGGAGAGGCATTGGAGGGAACTGGAGGCCAGCTCTAGGCTCAGGAAAGCTGTGGTGTGTGGTGCCAGCATTCAGCACTCCCCATATCCCCTAACCTGTGGTGTTGCCAATCAGCTACTGAATGGAGATTTTGGACCAGATCCTCAGCCACTGTATGACAGTAGAAGGCTGCCCTGGAAAACTGTATTCTATCCCTGCCTCTGCCATAGCGTTCCTAAGTGATGCTGGGCAAGTGACTTACAGTAAACTGGTTATTAATTGTGTATCCCACATTTTCAGGGTGCCTGACTTCAGATCTTGGGGTCTGATCTGCAAAAGTGCTGAGCACTTAGTTGCAACTTAAGTCAATGGGAATATATAACCTACAGTATAATACTAAGGGACTCTCAAAAATCAGGTCTTCAGTGTTTCAAATTGGGCATCTAAAATTAGTGGTGCAAAGTTTGAAACGCCAAAGACCTGATTTTTTCAGAGCTTGTGCTCAAATAAATTTGTTCGTCTCTAAGGTGCCACAAGTACTCCTTTTCTTTTTATTAATGTTTGTGAAGCACTCAGATGTTATAGTGATGAACACCAGAGAAAAGTGCATGAAGAAATTAATATTTATGCCTTCAGAGCAGGATTTGAATAGTGTGCGGTAAATAAGGCCGAGGTCCACAGAGCGAAGAGGAAAATAAAATATTGAATAGTTGTTCATTGAGTGGACTTTTTCAAGCCTGTGCATTTAATGATGCAGGGGTCTTGTGACAAAAAATAGTATGTGATCCAGTAATTAAAGACTGTATCATAACTAGGGCTGCATGTTTGTCATGGAGGTCGTGGAAGTCATTGATTCTGTGACTTTCCACAACCTCTGTGACTTCTGTGGGGGCCAGTGTGGCTGACCCCAGGTCTGCCTAAGCAGCTGGCTCTAAGGCCAGTTGCTCAGAAGGCTCCGGTGACAGCCACACCAGCCACTGCTGGAGTGGCTCTGCAGCCAGCTGCTGGGATGGCCCTGAAGCCAGCTCCACCAGCTGGAGTGGCCCCGGGCCCAGCTGCATGGGCCACTGCTCAGACAGCCCCAGGCAGCCAGCCCTAGGGACCACCTGAGCAGTGGCCAGTGTGGCTGGCCCTGGGGACCACCTGAGCAGCAGTCCCTGGGCAGCTGGTGCCATGGCTGGCCTTGGCACCCCCCAGAATCCCCCCCAAGCAGCGACCCCCTTAAGATTTAGTCAGGGGAATTTATAGTATAAGTCATGGAATTTTCCATTCCAGGCTCTGAAGTGACATGCACTCTAGTGGGCACAGACTCTCTTGCCCCTTCCCCCCAAGTATGACCTCTTCCATCCCATTCATGGTGTAGGCAAAAGATAAACCTCGCTGACACAAAGAATATGATCCTGCCAAATTTCAAGTCTCTCTTCCAAAACATGGAAGCACTATATCTTCTCAAAGAAAAGATTATCAGAGATTTTTAATATGAGCAAAACAATGTATTCATAAATGATCTGGAGAAAGGGGTAAACAGCGAGGTGGCAAAGTTTGCAGATGATACTAAACTGCTCAAGATAGTTAAGACCAAAGCAGACTGTGAAGAACTTCAAAAAGATCTCATAAAACTAAGTGATTGGGCAACAAAATGGCAAATTAAATTTAATGTGGATAAATGTAAAGTAATGCACATTGGAAAAAATAACCCTAACTATACATACAATATGATAGGTGCTAATTTAGCTACAACTAATCAGGAGAAAGATCTTGGAGTCATCGTGGATAGTTCTCTGAAGACGTCCACGCAGTGTGCAGTGGCAGTCAAAAAAGCAAATAGGATGTTAGGAATAATTGAAAAAGGGATAGAGAATAAGATGGAGAATATCTTATTGCCCTTATATAAATCCATGATATGTCCACATCTTGAATACTGCATACAGATGTGGTCCCCTCATCTCAAAAAAGATATACTGGCATTAGAAAAAGTTCAGAAAAGGGCAACTAAAATGATTAGGGGTTTGGAACGGGTCCCATATGAGGAGAGATTAAAGAGGCTAGGACTTTTCAGCTTGGAAAGGAGGAGACAAAGGGGGGATATGATAGAGGTATAGAAAATCATGAGTGGTATGGAGAAAGTGAATAAGGAAAAGTGATTTACTTGTTCCCATAATATAAGAACTAGGGGCCACCAAATGAAATTAATGGGCAGCAGGTTTAAAACAAATAAAAGGAAGTTTTTCTTCACTCAGCGCATAGTCAACCTGCGGAACTCCTTGCCTGAGGAGGTTGTGAAGGCTAGGACTAGAACAGGGTTTAAAAGAGAACTGGATAAATTCATGGAGGTTAAGTCCATTAATGGCTATTAGCCAGGATGGGTAAGGAATGGTGTCCCTAGCCTCTGTTTGTCAGAGGGTGGAGATGGAGGGCAGGAGAGAGATCACTAGATCATTACCTGTTAGGTTCACTCTCTCTGGGGCACCTGGCATTGGCCACTGTTGGTAGACAGGATACTGGACTGGATGGACTTTTGGTCTGACCCCGTATGGCCATTCTTATGTTCTTATGTTGTTTTTCCCTATTTCCCATTTCCTCATTCTCGGAAATGGCTGAATAGTTTTGCTAACATTTTTCAAAAACTTTCAGCCTGTGGCAGACAGCCAGCATAGAAAATTTCAGTCAGAACAGTTAAAGTTATAAGCAGCTGAAAACAGGGTCTTCTAATGAAACATGTTAGGCTACCTCAGTAATGGGCAGTGCTATTAGCTCTGCTACTATATCTTGTCCATACACTTTTTTATATATACATGTTTATATAGTATATATGTATGTATTGCAGAGCTACGTATATGAGAGAGTAGGTTGCAGATCAGTCCCTTAGGTCCTGAGCCAGGAAAGCACCGAGGCACCTGCTTTACATGCTGGAAGTTAAACATATGCTTAAGCACTTGTGCTGAATAGGGGTGCTTTCCTGTGTTAGATTCTAAGAGAGCCCCTCTTGCCCTGTGCACAATTGTGACTGATGGGATAAGCTGGTGATCTTCTTCAGATATCCCCTAGATTTCAGTGTCTGTAGCTTAGTACTGGGCATTCTCAGGGGCTTTACCAGCTCTAGTTAATCCTCACAACCACCTTGTGACAATGGTAAATAACGTTGGGGCAGGACTGCATTGTCTTCTCTAGCTGGGCAGTGCACAGTATATTACGGGTTTCAGAGTAACAGCCGTGTTAGTCTGTATTCGCAAAAAGAAAAGGAGTACTTGTGGCACCTTAGAGACTAACCAATTTATTTGAGCATAAGCTTTCGTGAGCTACAGCATGAAGTGAGCTGTAGCTCACGAAAGCTTATGCTCAAATAAATTGGTTAGTCTCTAAGGTGCCACAAGTACTCCTTTTCTTTTTCAGGATATTACGGGCGCTACTGTGATACTGTACTAGTAATATATTACAGAGCCTACCACATACGCTATGTAGGCTATGGCTGGAGAAAACCCTCTTTCCTTGACCCCTCATGGGAAGTGGTATTTTCTCGTCAGTAATGGATGACATCTTACTCTCCCTCCACTGGATAAATTACTGTACTGTATAAATGAGAGAACTTGGTAAGGCGTAGAAATACTGTATTTCTCATTCTCATGTCACTATTTCTTTCCTTATTAGTCAAAATAAGGTATTCCTTCCTCTCAGCAATGGGACTTGTTACAGAATATGAAGATCAAAGTATGTTCTTGCCTCATGCATCATCACTAATAAAAGACAGATAACAGAAAATATTACTCATGATTCTGGCTAAAAACACATGAAGCAGAAAGAACATAGTTTGCCTTCTTTTTTCAAATACATTAATTTGAGCCTGTATGCTGTGAATCATTTTTTAAAAAAGTGTCCTGGCTATAAATTAAAAAATTACTGAATGGAAGTTATGGAGGAGATGAAATATGCCTAACCTGGGGTTCATTTTTACAAAATAGCTTTATGCTCCTGAGTCACTCGGAACACCATATTGTTTGCTGCTTGCGGTACAGATAAGTACACAGCATCTTTCATCCAAAGGAATTCTTTTCCTCTTACATACGTCAATCTATCCACTAAGTGGGGCACTGGAATTTTTTCTTTTTCAGATGAGAAACAGGATCTTGCATATTAGTTTTACACTGAGCATCCTGAAAAATCTTCCAATGTGCCTCTTTCCTTGCTAGCTTGGGGACATACAGTGCTTGGGGACATATTCCCAAAACTTAGTATGGAGAATTCACAAATAATATTTAAAGAGTTATAGCAGTAAATGTCAAGGTTTTTTTAGGGCAACCACTATGTCTGGAATCGGCAGTGGTATAGGTTGATGTTTTCAAAGTATTTCAAGGAATTGTACTTCTTTGAAAATCTCAACCACAGCCTTTGTTACTGGCCTGAATGTTGTCATACCACTGCTCCAGTAGCACTTAACAGGACTTGTGGGTCCTCAGCATCTTTTCTAACGAGGCCCTATCTTTAATTTTTTCCATATTCTAGAAAAGTTAAATCAGACAAAACATTGGTCTTAATTTTCTAGTTTCTTTACACTTACCAGAAGCTCTGTTCAAAAGGCAGAATTAGACTTGTCTCTGTTGCAGACTTGCTACAATTAATTTATAAAATCTATATATTTATATAGTTACCCTCTTACAGAGGATTGCACAGGACTTAAATTATGTTATTTAAATGAAAGGGGAAAATTTAAGGGAGTAGTAAATTTCATAACGTCTCTGGATTTAAGTAAATTGATGTGAGCTTTTGAAAATCAGAGGAGATAGCATGGTCCAACAGTGAGTATAAGGAAACTGGATTCCATTGTAGACTGTGCCCTAGGCATGATGTATCTCAGCTTCTCCTTGTGTGAAATTTGGGGTTTATCCTTCTTAGTAAAGCACTTTCCGATCTATGGAAGAAAATCACTCTAAGTGCTAATTATTAGTATATAAGTCTTCAGAAAATTATCAATTGATAGACATAACATACACACACACATATATATATATATGATGTTTCAAAATGTTCTTATTTACAATTATGCTGTCCCATATAAGAATAAAAACCACACATTTAATTTCTATCACTGACATATTTAATGTAAACATTCTCCTGAGGAGGGAGAAGAAAATAATAATACAAAAAAGCCACAGGGGGAATGATTTGTTAATACCATGTTAAGCCTGCCTTTTCTTCCTCATATTCATGGACAAAGCATAGTATGTTTCCAGATCTCAAGTACATTGGCATCTTCTTCGGTTAGGGTAGCAAATCCTGATCCATAAAGTTCACAGTAGCACAGAAACCTCTTCCAGGAATCTGAAGCCTCCCTACTGTTAAGTTCAATGTTGTCCTCATCAGGAGTGTCACTACAATGGACTGAAGTTATTGTAAAGAATATCAGAGGACACTGACATAATCAGGTCAGCTTGAAATGCTTAAACAAGAGGGGGGTAGGGGAGGGAATGCCTAAAGAGAAGTGTATATCTCTTTGTCCTATACCTGGAAAACATGAATTGTAAAGCTTTTACTCTCACCTGTTTGTGTGGCATTTTTCTTCCCTTTTGTCTGTGAGGCAACATTTTCTGCACTGCAGCTTGACAGGCACAAGGGCATTTCAAACTGTCACTTGGTTCTTAGGCAAATCTTCCCTTTCGTGCAGTTATTATGGAAGGCAGATTTCCTTAGCAGGCTGCTTAGTGGCTCGGTACCCCCTATTGTGGACTGTCTGGCTGAGAGGAGAGGATTCTCTTTGCTTAGGTGTGCTTTGGGAGAAGGGAAGAACTGGAACTTGAAGGAATGCTGTACATTGCAGCATCAGCATCCAGAAAGCATGTACCGCTCCAGATTGGAAAACTGCTTGGAATTTGGTATTTCCATCTTCTGTCCCTACAGAAACATTTACAAGTAAACCATTTAAAAGGGTTCATGCCAAGCCCAACCTGAATAGAACCACACAATATAGAATACAATTACATTTATTTGTACCTGGAGAAGACAAATACAGAATGGAAACTTGGACAGATCATCCATCAGACTTCTGCAAAAACATAGGCTCAAAACTTCATTCCACTTAGATGGCTTGGGAAAAGTGATACAAAATGGTCATATTAAATGGAGAAATCTCTCAGCAAGTTTGACTGTAGGGATAACAGAGCTAGAGTATGTAATATTGACAATATGACCATACTTTTAGCAAATATTAGTTGGTAAGGGTTCCTATGGGCTTGCATACTCATTACTACAATATGCAGCTGTGTTCATTTGTAGATATTTAACCACATGGCAAAGGGAAATGATCAGTTCTACACTACACATTTTGTCAATATGTTGCCACTACTGATGGGCAACAAATTCATTCTTTGAAGGTGAATTTTTCCCCATATGGAGGACCAGAACAAGGCTGGTGTACCAATTAAGTCCCAAAGAAGCCCTCAAAATTGGCTAATTCACCCACAGAAAATGGAAGGGAGCTAGGGATGAGTGTGAAAAAGCACATTTGTTTCATTAACCTCTGTATTTTGTATGAACTGCAGCAAAGCCAGCTCAAGCTGTCAGCTTGTGAGAGCTCACAAGTTAAATGAAGCTGGGCTAGCAGTACTGGGATGGCAGACCTCTAAGGAAAATCCAAGAGGTGTAAGCAGTGTTTATGGTGATTCATTTAGGTGCTGTCAGTCTTCCCTTTGAATCACTACTGAGCCAACTCCCCTTGTGGTGTTAAAGAGCTCTGTACTGCTCCAGTAGCTTTTGTGGATGAGGCATGAAAATGATGATTCACTAAAATCCCATGATGCTTTTGGCAAGAGCATGGGTATTTATTAACCTCTTTTCTGGCTAAATTCCACTGTGGGCAATTTGTGTATTCTGCCTACTTATACTCCCCTGGCAGTTTCAAATTAATATGGTATTCTTCTTTATTCTGTGCCCAAAGCCTTTGTCTAGTGTTGCAGTGTGCTGTTAAAGGCTGCCATGCTTTGCCCCAGGGCTGCATTTCAGTCTTAGGCAAAGAGATACCTACTATATCTACTATATAGTTTGTACAATAAGCTTGCAAAACCCTTTGTAGATTCAGCTGGATAAAAAGCACTGTGCAACTGTAAGATCTCCATTCTTGTTTTACTAAAGAGATGTCAAAATACATATTCCAGCATGTAACTGTCCAATGTAAAGAGTCTTGGTTTGTATGTTACTGAGCTTTGTGAAAAAAACAAAAATCCCCTCAGTGCTAGGCAAAAGATTATTATGGCATTCGGTAATTTTAAAAAAACAACAAAACCAAACCAAAATATCACTTTTATTTACATTCTTGCTGTACATAAGGTCAGCCTCCCCTACAAGAGAATGGGCCAAATCCATCCCTTCTCTGACTCCACTGACTCCAGCAGAGCTACATCAGGGATGACTTTGGCTCAACAAGTCAGTAGAATAGCTTAATCTTGACTTCACATTACAGAATAAACAAAAGTATCATGGGTGTAGTCTAGTTTCGCTTGCAGTTGGTGGGAGTTTTGTCACTGACCTTAACCAGAGCAGGCATCGACTGTTTCTTTTTATTAATGCTATTTAATTTCAACATTTAATAAAAAATCTCTAAACCATAATATCTCAAAGGATGTTAATCACTGGGAGAAAAAACAATCAGGATAGCAATACATTTCATAGTTTAAACACATGATTTTCATTGCACTTCACTGCTCTGACCAAAATATAGACCCGTGCCACAAACACA
Organism: Caretta caretta; assembly: GCF_965140235.1. Lineage (NCBI taxonomy): Eukaryota > Metazoa > Chordata > Testudines > Cheloniidae > Caretta > Caretta caretta. The sequence goes on from NC_134206.1 coordinate 177,671,757, forward strand.
TCTAATTTATCAGTTCCTTTCTAAGGCCATCCTATTATCACCTCTTCACTAGTAGTTCTATTCCTTGCACTTTCTCCCACCATCCTTCTCCTAATCCCATACACGCTCTTCTTAACTTTCACTGAGGCCATGTCTACATTAAGTTTTGCTGCTTTAATTCTACTGCCCAACCTCCCCCCAGCAAAGAAACTCTTACATCAATTACAGTCTTATCCAGTTAAGTGAATCACTTTATACTGGTGTAACTGGAATGTACCAGTATATTAGGGCTTTTACCAGAATAACCATGTTGGCAAAAAGTCATCACCCCTAACCATCAAAGTAAAATTTTAAGTGTAGACCAGACATGTGGGAAAGTTGCAGTGGGGGAGGTTTAGGTTGGATATTAGGAAAAACTTTTTCACTAGGAGGGTGGTGAAACACTGGAATGCATTACCTAGGGAGGTGGTAGAATCTCCTTCCTTAGAAGTTTTTAAGGTCAGGCTTGACAAAGCCCTGGCTGGGATGATTTAATTGGGGATTGGTCCTGCTTTGAGCAGGGGGTTGGACTAGATGACCTCCTGAGGTCCCTTCCAACCCTGATATTCTATGATTCTGTGAAATAGCAAGAAATGAGGGAACTCTGTGACACTTCTCAAAGAGGGGGAAATAATTTGTAAATGCCTTCCGTGCAAACCAAAATCCACACTACCAAACTTTCTTCTTCCTTACAAATTCCCCATGAAGTACAGTATTCACCCCCGTCACACAATCAACTCTCTCCCCATCTCACTAATTAACCATAGCTCCACAAGATTAATGTTGACATGTAGCCATTGGACATCTTAAGTCAAGCAGAAAACCAATCCTAGTATTTTTCTTAAAATATTTGTTTTGCTTTCTTAGGCAAGTAGATTTAGTTTAAAAATTACTAACTAACTCTTCCCTCTGGAGAAAAATCTATACTGGCCTGTGGTCTCGAGACTGCTCTTGTTTTAACAAGACACAACGGCAAAGCAAATGAAAAAAAATCTGGGCCTCATTTAGATCCAGGCTGAATTGCACAGCTCTGACAGTGCAAAGGGCCCCGATTTCATCTCCAGAGCATGTCCATCATTTGCACTGAATGAGGCAGAGGGTCCAGTGGAAAAAATAGTATGTGATTATGTCATTAAAGACTGTGTCATAATGAATACACATAAGGGGGCTGAATCGGGGTTGCACAAGCCAGCTTTAACTCTGGCACTTCTGAAGTTTTGAGAGTTTGACTTTGCAACCTTAATATTGCTTTTAACTAGTTATACGTGTGTAATATAATAAATACAGGATACACTGGGTGAAATCCCCCTGGTGCCCAGGGCTTGTGCAAAGACCTTATGTTCCACTGTGAGGTTGTGGAGTGGGGGCTGCACAGGGAGACATCTGCACCACTGTGTGGCAGTGTGATGGGACAAACTAGGCCCAGAGGCCCCCTGCTGAAGGCCTCGGGGTTCGGTCACACTCCTCCCAGGAAAGAAGCAGTGGAGAAGTCCTCCAAGCAGACTACAATGACGGTAGGAGCAGCCAATCAGAGCACAGGAGGGTCCTATAGAAAGGAGCTGCAGAGCCAAAGACAGGAAGTTCCTTGCTGGAGATAGAGGAATACACATGGTGCTCCTGGCTGGCCACAGGCAACTGCAGCACCATGGATAGCTCGGTGCTAGTATGGACCAGGGGAGTGAGGAAGAGCTCCTGGTTGTCTGCTGGGCCGGAGCTTGGAAGAGCCCTGACCTCAGGGTAAGGCATTGGTGAAGGCTGCAGCCACAAGAAAATGGTCCAAGGAGCTTAGACAGTTTTGCTAAAGGAACATGGTGGTGCCTGGCTACTATATTTAGGATCCCTGGGCTGGGACCTGGAATAGTGGACTGCCCCCCGCCCCCATAGGCCAGTAGGGAAGGGCCTACAATTGGACAGTAGTAAACCACCAGAAGGGTACTGAACTGTTAGGAGGCCCAGCTGGAGAGCTGGGACCAGAACAGATTAAGAGGACGAAACCATTGCCTCCAGATAGGAAGCCCTGGGAGTATGGCCTGACACCTGGGCTGGGACTGTCTAAAGACACACCTGACCAGAAGGGGGAAGTCGTTTCCATACTGTTACAGGCACAATGCAGTGAGGGGAATGGACCAATACCTCCATATTTACATGTCTGTAACAATCCTCCAGCCCCATGCAAGCTGTGTGGAGGCCCTGGGTACACTATTTCAGCCCATAAGGTGCAACAGTAGTTGCTGGCGGCATTGTTGCAGGCAGGTACCTGCTAGTTTGTATCATGAAGAGACCCTAGCCAGTTGTTGTAGGCATGATTCGAGAAATCTTTCCATTGACCTAAAGTATTTCATTTTGGGGAGTTACTGTAATGATCTGGGGACTCTTTCTGGACAATTTACAAATTATGACCACTGTAGGTATTGTTACCAAGAAGAAAACCAGTTTGATTGTGGGGCCAGTTGTCTTCTCTGTCCTTTCAACTCCATGCTGGAACAAAATTCCAACAGGGGTATGGGCAAAGGCCTAACAATAGAAATAATTTAACATGCATTTTCAATCATTGAAATGTAATTGCTATAGACAATATGTTGGCTCCCAACCGGGAAAACTGATTTAGCAGAGGCGAGGTTGCCTGACAACAAAGTTGCTTGCCTGAGGCCTCTGGTCACCTATTGAGGCTGACAAGGGAATCAGCTGACAGAAGATAATGGAAGATTATGAAAAATGGGAGAGCTGATCTATTCCGGGCCATTTTTTCTCTGCCTCAGGAAGAGCAACCAAACATCTAATTTTCATCTACCTCAAGAAGAAGGAGAAACAATTCAACATGAAAGGGCCTGATGAGGCAGAGGGCTTCATCTACCTAAACACATGGTTCCTTGTGGCCTTCCTCCACTTGACTCCTCCTGGCTCCTCCTACTCCAGCTTAGCGCAATCCCTCCTGGAATCCCTTTGTTGGATCCCTTGTGTCTCCCCCTCTTTGGCGTGATCCCTCATTGCTCTTCCTTTCCTCCTCTCTATGATCGCTTGGGGATTCCTCTCCTCTAGGCATCATCCCTCATGGCTCCTTTTCCTCCTCCTCAGCATGATCCTTCATGGCTTCTTCTGCTACTCATTGTCCCTGTGAGCCTTCCTGTTTTTTCCTTGTCCAGAATAACTCATAGATTTCCTCCTCCCCATGATCACTCTTGCCAACTCTGCCTCCATCCAATTCCTTGTGGTGGCTTCTCTGACTCTTCAAAATCCCTCATGCATCCATGTGCTCAATGTGATTTCTTGGGGAGCTGATCTTCTGTGCAACCCCACATGGATTCTCCTTCTCTGCCCTATTCCTCATGGTTCTTCCTACTCCCATATGCAGTCCCTTTCGGAGACTTCTCCTCACAATCCCTCTCACTCCCCTCTTCACTATCCCTGTCTTCTCTCCTCTCATACCTGCCTCTGCAGACCCCATGTAGTTTTTGAATGAACTTGCACCAGCTCTCCCCAAGCTCACCTACTTCTGGTGCTCCCAGAGGTCAGAATGTTATGGAACTGCCAGATTGCAATTGGGCACGAGCTCCTGATATAACAGCATTTTTACATCATCTGCCGTGATGAATTATGTGAGGGCCCCAACAGGGATCCCACTGGTCTTGAACACCTCCTCTTTCCCATTGCTTCAGTCAGTGCACGTTTAATCTTTGTAATATTGCAAAACACAGGATGGATGGGGCTCAATGAATGAGGCAGCTGCTCAATGGTATTTTTCTGTCCTCATCTTTCTGATCCCACAGAGATTGGATTGAACAGACTAGACTGTGAGGCTCTATCCCTTATTTCCTGTTCACCATTCAACCCTGGATTTGGTACAGAATTTTGGGAGCATTGTACAACTGAGGGACACTCTTTCCCTTCTCTCCCATCTGAGGGGGAAACATTTCCTCCCCTGTCAGCACTGATACATTGGTAGCCCAAGGCAGGGAGCTTAGTTTTTAACTCCCAAACCATTTGTGTCCCTGATGTAGCTGGTGTATCTCCTAATGAAATTAATACCTTCCTGTAAAGGGACCCATTCATTCCAGATGCACTTATAGTTGGTCTGTGGAATTAGAATGGGGAGCCACATGAGGAGAAAGCTGTTGGTTACTCACGTAGTGGCTGTCTGCCTGTCTATCTCTCTCTGTGACTTGGAGTGCTCCCTCTTTGTGACTCAGCCCTTCAAACAGGTGACTCTATATTCCCCACCTTATGGGGTAACAAAGTCCCACCAGACAAGCTGCCTGGATGCTGTTTCAGGCAGTCATCCATCCCAATTCTCCAGGTCCTGTGTCACATTGCCAGTAGCTGGTAGGGGAACCCTGCCCTTCCACTACTCCAGGTTCCAGCCTAGGTCTATGACTAGAAACCTTAGGTCTGCTCAATCTCAGACCTGTTGCTGTTTCCCTGGGCTCCTTCAAACTCCACTTCTCTATCTCCTTAGCTATCTCTGGGTTCATCCCAGGAGCTTCCTCTGCCCCTGCTGGCTACTTCATCCCTCTAGGCCTTTTGTAAGACTTCCTAGTCCAGGACAGAACCCCAGGATTTACTCTCTCCTTGGATCACCTCCTTGTCCCTAGCCAGCTCCCTTTCCCTCTAGGTAGTGACTGTAGACCACCTCTCTGCAGCCCTCTTGCTCTCACTGTCTGGATTTATATTCCTATCCTAGATCCTCCCTCAGTGGGGTTTCATCTGCCATTAGGCCTTATCAAGTCCTGGTTCCCTTCCAGGTGCAGCATCTGGCCCATATTAACCCACTCAGGGCTTGTGTGTGGACATCCCATCACACTTCCCCAGAGGGAGTTCTCTACTGCCAGAGACTTCAAAGTCCATCCTATGTAAATATTACATAGGAAAAACTACATTAAAAGAATATTAAGAATATCTGACTGCTCTTAAGTTTGGAAGGTTAAGTACTCAAAAGTTAGGAAATGTGAATCCTTAATGCATACACAAGATTGCCAAATTAAGATAGTCTTTAATTACATGGTCATACATTTTTTTTTCCAGAGGACCCATTTCTCAGAGGATGAATCAAGATTGTGTAGTCAAGGAGGCTATTGCCAACTTCATTTGTGGCAGAAGTCTGAAGGAGTACTAGATTAAGTAAAAATCTGACTCCCTCTTGGTACTGCTAAGGATTGAAAGAAGTTTGGCAGTTGGGTAGAAAATCTATAGCCCCTCCTCTTTCAGTGACACCCTTTCCCCAGAACAGTACATTAGTGTCTGGAGGAGTTGAGAGGAACCTTCTGGAGTAGGATCTCCCAGACCCAGGGTTTCAGGTACTCTTGGTATCCATTCCTTTCCATGTGGGGGTAACAGTGCTGACCTTCACAAAACTGCATTCATTAGAAATTCCCCATAGGTGGGGTTGAGAAAAATGCTCACAACAGGTCTCCTTGCTGCAGGTGATGAAAAATAAGTGGTTAGGAGCCCCACAAGGAAGGAGCTGCTGCTGAGACCCTCCATCCAGATAGAGAATGATCCTGATTTTTCTCTCTCCTGAGGGGCGGTTTCACTTTGTACAATTTCTCACATACTTGAGGTGTAGCGGTGACTCTGAATCCCCCATGCTGTGCAGCAGGAAGGCTTTGTGAAGACACCTGATCTAACCTATTTACTTCTGTTCAGTAGCAACATGGCAAGAAAGTCGTCTTTTTATTGTGTGGGCTGGGATGGCTTCACCACAGGCTGGAACCTTCAGTGCACCAGAGTATGTCCAGTGGTAACTAAGGTAATCTGACTGAGCAGTGTTGAGGACACACTTTATCTGGGGGTTGCAACAGGATGGCATTGCATTTGGTCCATGCAATGGCCAGAAAAAATAGTAACACGTTTCTTCCTGATGTTCAGCTAATAGTAGCATGAATGACCTCCGCTCCTCCCAGCAGATCATTAAGTCCCAGAAAATTCCCTTTGTCTCCATCATTATTGCTTAATTATTTTCAGCTCTGTAATCCAAATTTGCAGTTTGACTCTCTGTTGATTCTAGCTGGTGTATCATAACCTTTACAGAACATGAAATGATATGCAGCCTTGACTCTCCTGCATGGTGAATAGGGCCTTCTTCTAAGCTTACAACACCAAGAAATAATAACCTGCCATTATTTTCCAGAAATTCTGGACCTGAACATTTAACATTACACTGATTTCATTCCCCTCCCTCCCACGCACCCTCTAATCTCTTTTAAAATTGCCAATGTTTATAACTCCAGACTGAATAATAAAAGTCCTATTTTGCAGCCAAATTATTATTCTTTAGGATGTTGGCAAAGTATGTTTTTCTTTAAGCATAACTCCGCAATGTGGCAAAACACTGCTTGTGTGGGTGTACATAAAACTGCCTGTAACAATAAATATACACCTAAAGGGGAAAAAGATAATAAAAAGCTTGTTATGATATCAAAGATATAACAAGAGTCAATGCCTGGAAATTGAACCTGGACAAATTCAAGGTGCAAATTGTTGAGTGAGGGTAACTAACCAGTGAAAGAAGGTATAAAGGGATGTGATGGATCCCCTTTTTAAAATAAAGATTGGATAGCTTTCTAAAAGATATTGTCTACTTCAACTAGAATTTATTGGGTTTGATGGAGGAATCATTAAGTGATATGTTGGGGTCTGTGTTGTGCAAAAGGTCAGACTAAATGCCCATAATGGCCCTGTCTGGCCTTAAGATGTATGAATCCATGAAAAAAAGATTGCTAGATAATGGCAGAGGTATATATGTCATAGTGGTGATATGGCACCATAGAATATCAGTAATACTGGAAACCTAACACTACAAAACTTAAATCTGTTTCAAAACTTTTAGGCCCCATGGACATGGGACATCTTCAAAAAATTCCCCACCCCATTACTACCACTAATTCAGCTTCACCTGCGTTACCAACTGTGGGAGTCATAGTATACACAATACCAGATCTCATCACTTGTGCCATCTAACTGTTCAGATTAGGTGTAAGCAATGAAGAGCTACAACAGCCATATATCACCTCAGGATTCTCCCATGCAGTAGGGAACTTCAAGAGGCTGGATCTACTTGTTGTTTGAACCACGAGAGCATGTATGTCTGGCCTACTGTTAGGGCAAGAAACAGGACAATACTGTTAAAAATAGTGTCCTGAAGTTGTCAGTCAACACAGATAAGCTCTCAAATTATCTTTTAAATAATTGGACTAGATTCTGCTCTCATTTACACTGTTTTCAGTGGCGTAACTTCTGCATAACACAAATGCAGATGCAATCAGAATGACTCAAAGGATATAAAGGAAAATTCAGTATTAAATGGACATTCTGCTTTTCTCCATGTCTTAGCCTGTGAGTGCTAGAAAAAACACTCTTCCAGCAAGTAATCTGATCAGATACATTTAATTCCGGTCTGCTGTTTATGCATCCAAACTGAATGCTTTTATTAAGGTAATTACTACATATGGCCTCGACCTGCATTACTGTTGGATTTAGAAACTTCCAAGTAAGTCAATAGAAGATATTTTGGTACACAAGAAATGCAGGATCAGGCCCACATATAGGTAAAAATATGACAAAATGTAAAGAAATTGTAACTGCCCCTCCCTGCACTCCCAGCATAGAAAATGATGAGTTTTTCCTAGGATCAAAGACAAATATCACACAATAATAATGTGAGAATACCAAATCCAGGAAAAAGGAGCCTCCTTTCTAGAAACAAGGCTAAAAATCACAGCTATAAGGAGGGAATTATACTGACATGATCTGAGCAGACAAAGGGAGTTCATTTTGTGACACATTTTGAGGAACATCCAGGGACATTTCTTGTGCCAAGTAGGGTTCACAGTTCAGTGAAAATTCCATCTTCTCCAGAGCATTAACTAGGGGAGGCAATGTGGTTTAGTAACTAGAAGAGCGAACAAAGGTGGTCCAGGGTTCAACTGCAGATAATTGTGCATAGAATTAGATGAACATCACTTATTGAAACCATGTTTAGTATTCTCCTCTAGCGGCTGGTCCACCTGCAAATAAGTTTACTACTGTCACTAACAGAGTTGCTCCTTTAATTCACCTGGTAAAGATCTATGATATAGGGCTGCATGTCCTAGATTCAAACCCTGCTGATCATCTGTACAAACTAGGGCAGGCATGTATATTTATTACTGTATGTCAAACAGCAAGATAGACTGGGATAGTAGAGCCCCTGTTCATGCCGTAAGCATGTTTTCTGACAGTGGGGAAATGATTCAGATTCAGACTGCTCAGTAATGGGCAAAGCTACCATAACAATTGTGTATTTGCAGTCTTCAGTGTAAAAGAATGTGTTGGCAAATAAAAATAAGCTAGTTGTATTTGCTTTTTATATTAGGAGGAAACCTTCTGTTCCCTCACTTAAACTGCAGCAGTTCCTGTCGGGGTTCTGATTAGAGAGAGGACTCTCAGAAGAAACAATCCAATAGGACACAAATTAGATCAAATATCCATAACAGAGATTCTTAGACTCTAACAGATTAGAGATCATTAGAAAGGATTATTAGATCATCTAGTCTGACCTCCTGTATCTCACAGGCCATTAAATTTCACTCAATTACCCTCTGTATTGAGCCTAATAATTTTTTGGGCTAAAACATCTCTTCCAGAAAGGCATCCAGTCCTGATCTGAGGATATCAAAAGATGGAGAATCTATCACTTCCCTTGGTTGCCTGTTTCAGTGGTTAATCACCCTCACTGTTAAAAATTTGTCCCCTATTTCTCATTTGAATTTGTCTGGTTTCAGCTTCCAGCCACTGGTTCTTGTTATGCATTTCTCCACTATATTAAAGACCCCTTTAATACCTGGTATTTTTATTTCTGAAGGCATGAATCCCGCTCAGTCTTCTTTTTGACAAGCTAAACAGATTGAGCTCTTTAAGTCTTGCACTGGAAGACTTTTCCCTATACTCCAGCAATTTTGTGGCTCTTTTTGGCATTCTCTCCAATTTTTCAACATCCCTTTTAAAATGTGGGCACCAGCACTGTAAGCAGTATTCCGGCACTAGTCTCACCAGTGCTCTACATACAGAGGTAAAAGAACCTCCATATTCCTACTCACCACTCCTCTGTTTATATGTCCAAAGACAGCATTAGCCCTTCCTGACACAGCATTGCACTGGACCCATATGTTGAACTACTTTTCAACAATGACTGCTAACATCTTTTCAGAGTCACTGCTTTCCAGGATATAGTTCCCCCATTCTGTAGGTGTGGCCTTATTCCTCTATCCTAAGGAATGGACTAATTGCTTAAAGTTATCACAGCTTTTATGCATTATATATCCGGGTGTATATCAAAAGAAATACCAATGTAGTGACTAGTTCTTCTGAGTATAGCATTGGTGAGTTATTATTATATAACATAAGCTTGTTCTTGCTAAGTGGTATGGATGATGTAATTTGCATCATTATGGTAAAGTACAGCTTCTGTGCATTTGACTTTCTAAATCTTCTTAGAGAACTCCAGAATAGGCTGTTCGTCATATGTTTATTTAAACTGGTCCTTATGTAGGTTCTATAGAAGAATAGCTATTATAGTCATGTAGATTAATTTGTCTTGTATGGGATATGTAACACATTGCACGTTAGGGCCTAATCCTGCAAACCCTTGTGAGTATGGGTTTTGCAGGACAGTGCGCTTATTTTGCATTGTGTCTTCATACAAACTATAGCCAAAAATGCTCTTGAGAAGAAAATATTGCCTTCTGATCTTTCCATCTTCTGCTCTAAATCCCAAACTGCAGTTTGACAGCTGCAAGTAGTTAATATAGGAATCCGTTATATGATTTTTACATGTACATAATAACACAATATTATTTAATTAGTTTTCTTATTTCTACAAATTTGCCTGAGAATAATACCTATATACCTTCCTTTTTCCTTTTCAAATTACAAAAGTCTGAGTTATTATGAAAACTGTATTCATTCTTTGTATTTTGCATAGGCATTTGACCTTGAATTCATGTATAATCCAAGCAATGTATTTAGGAATTGCTGCCAAGGTCTGGGTTTATTCCCTACAATTACAATTTTCTTTGCTGATATTAACTGTAGAGCCATCTATATCGATAGTCATTGAGGCTTTTCTTCACAAGGACTAAAATTCATCCTTCGTGTAACTCTGTTTAAGCCAATGGATGTAGTTGCCCCATTAACTTTAGCCTGAGATAAAGTCAAGGGCAAAAGGATATTTTTATGCAAAGTAGCATCAGTAGAGATACACTTCTAATCACTGAGGATTAGAAGGAGGATATCCTTGTTCTCATAGCATCTTCATGCCGTTTTCTCTCTCAGTTTTTAACAGAAGAGTATAAGGATTTTTTCCCTCCCATTCTCAGAGGAAATTGCAGTTTTATCTGTTATTGTGAAGTGATGTTATTGGAAATGCAAAAATATTTCCTGAATCTTACTATTTTTGAAAAGCAATTCTAGTTGAAAAGCAATTTCACATACTGCCCACAGGTAGAATGGTAGACTGTATGTTAACTTGTAAATGTTGCTGCTCCAGCTTGAAATACTATATTAATCTTTTGTGAATGACCTATATGTTTAAAAGGACAAGAAGACCAAAATTCCTGTATTTTTATGGTTAACTCCTGCTCATCTTACTCATATGAGTAGATTCCCTAGACATCAGTGAGACCACTTGTACATGTAGGGGAGCAGAGTTTCTTCTGGATGTCTTATATTTGTCTGCTCTTAAATTTCTTTGTACACTAAAATATTGTAATGCTGTTTGCCATAAAGTTTTCTCTGCTTAATTACACTCATCTGAGTTTTACTATCACTCTGAAACTACAAAGAATTTCCCCAATAAAATGTTTAATTGCCAATATTTTTATTGATCTCATCCCTGAAACTTAGAGATGCCTGCGAAAGGCTATGTGTTTATTCCATTTTTTCTTAAGACATTTTTTGTTCTTAACAGTAAATATATTGTACTGCACATACATATAAGAGTATGTTGTCCTTTCATTCATAAAGAATTGCTGTTCATCATTATATTTAATTATAATGTTCTGAACTGAAATACATAGCCATTGGGAATATGAGTATTGATTAAAAACTAGGTTATGCTTCTGTTTAGTCTGTGGAAAGCTTCCCCCCACCCTCAATTACTGTGTGTAGGAGAGGTCAATCTAATTGCATTGCCAAACTAGGTTAAGAGAGAGTATTTATATTACTGAATTGCATGGTCGTCATATCTTATTCAGAGGCAAAGAGAACTGAGGGTTTTTTCTCTCTAAATAGAGTACTTTAAGAGACTGTTCCTGGCATATAAGGTATCTTCATATTGTTTTCAAATTTAAATTGATCTTTGTAAAACACTTTTAAACAGTAGGCCATTTAAAGTAACAAGCAGATTGCTTACCTTCTATTTTAGGACCTATATTACTTGCACACCCCAAACTTGCCTTTAAGTAACATTGAAAGTCATTGGGGCTTAGATCCTCCAATTTCCATTGATTTCAGTGGAAGTTAGGCACCTAAATACTTTTGAGGCCCTGAAAGTTTCAAGTGCACAAGGAATGAAGAAGGGGGCAAATAATGTGGATTTAATGGAAGGAGATATCTTACTGGTTGACATAGTTAAGGTGGTGCAGCAACCTATATAATTGCATCTGACAGCACTGTGACACCATTCTGAGTACCTCCTACGAGGAATGAGTGGTCTCAATTGCCATTGAGCTCAGTGGGCAATGGGAGCAATTTGTACATTGCGTGGATGGGCCCTACACAATGTCTGGTTTTGTTTTGTGTTACATTCTGTGTGAGGGTCATTGCAGAGAGAAAATTAATTATAAAAATATGATTACACTAGTCTAAGAATAAAAAATATATTCAGGGTTGGATTTTCCAAAGCTCTCAGTGCTGGCCTTATTCCAGTCCGCACTGAAGTTAACGGTAAAACTCCTGTTGACTTTTATGGGAGCAGAGTTAGGCCTGCACTGAGTGCTTTTGAAAATCCTTCCATATTCATATTTGCATTGTTATGCAGATATACATTTCTGCATAACTGACATGTCCATGGATTTTATGTCAAAATGTAAAATGTATTTGCCTAATGAAAAGCATTACTATGTCTCAGAAGTGCCCCTATATACGCACACTGATAGGAACACTTGGCCTTTGACTTTTGGCTCAGAACATATCTGGGACAGGTGGGTATCTAGAATATCCACATGCAGGGCCACACAGAGGTTTGTGGGAGCCTTGGGGAAAATCTGAAGCTCAGCCCTTCCCCCCCTTCCTAAAAAACCAAGGGTGCAAAAATGTTGAGGGAAGGTTTGAGGGATGCTGCAATCTCACATGCCAGATTGCAATGTCACACACTCAAATTTGGCTCAGATGCTGGTCATGAGGTCACAATGTCGCTTGGTTTGAGGGCCCTCTCAAATAAGGAGCTTGGGGAAAACTTCCCTCCACCCTGGGTGGCCCTGTCCACATGCCATAATATCTTCTGGGAAATATACATTACAATAAAGACATGAAATAAAATAGCTATTTTGTTTACAAGTGCTCAGCTAGTGCTGGTTCTATGGTAGCCACTTGAAGGGAGGGACAAAATAAAATTGTGAAAAATGTGTCCTTCTCCTCTTTGAAAAATTCAGAAATTTGAACATTTCCAACCATCTCTTGTAGTATGCCTAAACACTAAACTAAATTACACGTTAGAATATTTGTAATAATAATAATTGTCAAGAAATGCTGAGTATTACATTACAACAGCAAGGTATTAACTTCATTTACAATATATATTTATGGAATGAGTAGACTGAGGGACCTGCTTATGTAGAAGATAACAGCAAAACTCCCATATACCTAGGACTAGATTGTGCCAGTAGAAAGGTGACACATCCCCTTTAAATGCAGTAGGACCCAAGACCACCCAACCCCTGTTCCAAGTCATGGCCCCTTTAAGAACAGGTGTTCATGGGATCAGCAGGCCAACCTAGGAATGGGGTCCAGGTGCCTCAGTCAGGTGACTATAATGGTAAAAGACTGCACTGAGCTCAGTCACTGGAGTCTTTCTGGGTTTAGAGCAGAAGGCTAAAGAATCCTGCCAGAAATGAAGCATAGCCCCAGACAGGAGGGCTCTAGTTACCCTATTTGGGGGTGGGGATAAGGAATTGGAGCCCAAGACTGAGGGTTAGGGAGACACTTCAGAGAGGGAAATGCAAGTAAAGAGAGAGTCCAGAAAGAGGAGCCCTTGGAATCAGTACTCTATAGCAGAGCACAAGGACAGCCAGGAAGGCTGATGGTTTAGGAAACCATGGGAAGGAGGAACGGGGGTGGGGGGCAGACAACCTGGCTACTCTAGGAATCCCAGGGCTTGGTAGCCCATAGAAGCGGGTGGATGTGGGTTCCCTCTCTGTTGCCAGTTAGTGAGATGAGGCAGTGACCCTGCATATAAAGGGATGTCAGGATTGATTATAATCTGGGAGGGCTGACAATTGAGTTTGGGAAGGAAGAGCTGTGATTGAGGCAGAAAAATGAGAGAAGAAATACAGACCTGCTTGAAGGAAGGGCTGTGCCTGGGGTGGAAAGTTGTTGTTTATATTTGGATGTTAATAGCCTTAAAGGAGTGGATTTTTTGTGACTCAGCAGTGGGAGGAAGCCACCTGCATATAGGAGCTGTGCTAGAGGCTGGGAGAGTTACTACATCCATTGGTGATCTTCCAGAAAACACCATCCTGGCCACTATGGATGTAGAAGCCCTCTACACCAACATAACACACAAAGATAGACTACAAGCCATCAGGAACAGTATCCCCGATAATGGCACTGCTATGAGTACCCACATGGCCCCACAGTATGCCAACATTTTTATGGCTGACTTAGAACAACGCTTCCTCAGCTCTCGTCCCCTAATGTCCCTACTCTACTTGCGCTACATTGATGACACCTTCATCATCTGGAACCCCTCAGACAGAGACAAACACCTACAAGTTCTCTATCAAGCATTCTTACAACTACAATACCCACCTGCTGAATTGAAGAAACAGATTGACAGAGCCAGAAGAGTACTCTAGAAGTTACCTACTACAGGACAGGCCCAACAAAGAAAGTAACAGAACACCATTAGCCGTCGCTTCAGTCCCCAACTAAAACCTCTCCAGCACATCATCAAGGATCTACAACCTATCCTGAAGGATGACCCATCACTCTCACAGATCTTGGGAGACAGGCCAGTCCTTGCCTACAGACAGCCCCCCAACCTGAAGCAAATACTCACCAGCAACCACACAACAGAACCAATAACCCAGGAACTTATCCTTGCAACAAAGCCCGTTGCCAACTGTGCCCACATATCTATTCAGGGGACACCATCACAGGGCCTTATAACATCAGCCACACTATCAGAGGCTCGTTCACCTGCACATCTACCAATGTGATATATGCCATCATGTGCCAGCAATGCCCCTCTGCCATGTAGATTGGCCAAACCGGACAGTCTCTACGTAAAAGAATAAATGGACACAAATCAGATCTCAAGAATTATAACATTCAAAAACCAGCCGGAGAACACTTCAATCTCTCTGTTCACTCGATTACAGACCTAAAAGTCGCAATTCTTCAACAAAAAAACTTCAGAAACAAACTCCAGCGAGAGAATACTGAATTGGAATTAATTTGCAAACTGGACACCATTCAATTAGGCTTGAATATAGACTGGGAGTGGATGTGTCATTACACAAAGTAAAACTATTTCCCCATGCTTATTTTTTCCCACTACTGTTACTCACATCTTTTTGTCAACTGTTGGAAATGGGCCATCCTGATTATCACTACAAAAGGTTTTTTTCTCCTGCTGATAATAGCTCACCTTAACTGATCAGTCTCATTATAGTGGGTATGGCAACACCCATTTTTTCATGTTCTCTGTGTATATATATATCTTCCTACTGTATTTTCCACTGCATGCATCTGATGAAGTGGGCTTTAGCCCATGAAAGCTTATGCTCAAATAAATTTGTTAGTCTCTAAGGTGCCACAAGTACTCCTCGTTTATATTCATACTGAGGATAAAAAACTATATATATTTTCTGTTAACAAATTTGCCATTAATATTGTATTGGTCTGAAGTATTTCCAGAGTTTGTATCATCCAAAGGGGAATCTAGAAAATTTTCTCTGATGCCATGTGATAGGGTGTTTGCCCCACACTAGCCTAGAAGGGGCTAAATGAGGCTGAGAAGGAGCCAGTTAACTGGATAGGCAACAGCTGAGGGGAAATAAATGGCCTAAGTAATCTTCTGAATGATGATGGAGCCCGGCTGAGAAGGAACAGGTGGGGCTAGTATAAAGCTGGGAAACTGGCAGCAGGAGGGGCTGCAGTGAGGGAGCCTGCAGACCCTCTTTACAGGGAGAGGGAAGGAAGGAAACCTAGGGGAAGAGAGTATAGGAAAAAGCTCAGGAAAAGGGCAGCAAGGTTTAAGATGGTGCAGACCTTGACTTCTGATTCAATATTCCCTGAGCTTGAATCCAGAGTTGAGGGCCTGGGGTCTCCTACCAGCCACTGGTGAAGTGGCACCATCTGGGAAGTGAATGGGAAGACTGCTTGAGACAGTTTGTGTGGAAAGACTTTGATACACGGGAAGGTGGGGACTATGGTGACATGGTTAGAGGGCCAAGCCACAAAGAGAGTGCCCCTTGAGTCGTAGACAGGTAAGAGAGAGAGGCAATGGCTGCAGAGCAACTAGTGATAGAAAGGGGAGTTGGACCTAGAAAGAGTTAATCCCCAGAGCAAACAGGAGGAGGCACCATAGCGGTGGGTGGTAGCCTGTGATATGCCAATAAAATAACTACTTAATTCTCTACAGAGTTCTTGATTTTTTGCAAAAGTGTGGGTAGGATTTTCAAAACTGCTTAAGTGAGTTAGGCTTCTCTGAAAATTTTATCCTCTGAAAATTTTAACCACAAGGACTAGCTTTCCTGTGTTAGTTTTAGACTGTGGGTTATAAGCAGAAGTCCCAATCATGCAAGTCAATGAGGCTCTATGTGGATCCTGGGGTCTGCCCCATGGAACTTGTGGCTAGTTTGGGCCTAGTTTGGGTCCATCTTTGGTTTCAGGCATTAAGACTGCAATTCAACAAGGAACTTAACCACCATGCTTAAAGATTATGCATCTTGCTGAATTGGAGTACAGTAGCTGGTACCCTTTGCCAGTTGTGATTCTTTTTCTAAGCACTTCAATATATCCCTCATCTCAGTGTTACACAGTCTAAGTGTCCTGTTGTTCTGAAAATGCCTTATTAGTGATCCTGAAAATAATTGCATATTGGTAACTATTTTTCATGGTTATTTCTACATCCTTCTTTACTTCCAACTGAGAACCTCTGTAGTTGCTATGTTACATACTCGACTTTACTGGTATCCTGCAATGTTCTACAACACTCGTTTTTTATCTTGTTTGAAAATATATCTTAACTAAAGAAATAACATTTCTGTTCCTTTTTTAGTGATGTAAAGCAGAGCTGATAAACCAAGGAACTTTGTGCAGTACTATCTTTTTATCTAGACTCCATCTCTTCTGGATCAAGTTTCCTTTCAGGTGTCTTACGCAGTTCATTGGTGCACAATGGAAAATTATGTTGCCATATAGCCTTATTTTCTCCTCTTAAATTTATTACCCTTACTAGGAATCAAATGTGCATTAGCTGTTAGACATTTTTGCTATCAGTATCTAATTCATGTGTTTCCAGAGGTTTCCAAGTCTTTTGTTATTCAGTCTGGCTTGTGGTAATAATAATAGCCATTTTCTTTAAGAAACGATTATCTGGTGAATAGCCAACACAGTCATTACTGCACAGAACTATGAAGAAACATATTTGTTTCTGTTGAAGGCATTTCTGATACATTAAATAATCACTACCAAGTCCCAGATGCTTCTACTCAATATGATGGCCACAAAATACTTGCATCCATTATTCTGAAAAATCCTGGCACTGTAGTTTATCCTCAATATATCTGGTCAAACTCACTTGGTATTTGAATCTGTGGACGTAGCTGTGCTGCACTTATCTTGTATTGCATTGTCCCTCAAACAGGAGCCAGGCATCAAGATGAATTTTTTCAGTCTTCATAAAGCAAGCTGAGGCAATCTCTGGGGAAACCAAACTACATCTCTCAAAGACACTTCTGAAGTATCATAGATATTAGTCTTTCAGCACTTGTATTGAAATACTCTTGTGTTATTGCTTCACTTGGGACAGATTTTCTTTCTTGGCTGAGCTTCTTCACTGCAGTACCACAAGAGCCCATCTGAAAGTTCTTTTATTTCTGGTGAAAGCTGACTTGTTCCTACTTACTATTTGCTATTGCCACAAACCCAGAGGCTGCTTATTTTAGTTTTTATTTTAGTCCTGGGGTGTGGAATAAGCCATCATAGCCATTTCTTCCCTGCTGTGCTTGGTTTTCTAATTTAGCTAATTAAAGTTTCTTGATTTAATTTACCATATGCAAGTTGTCATGTCCCAGGCTTTATCCTAATATCTGTTGATTCTGCTTTAGGTAAAGCATTCATAAAACTCTCAGGAGTCACTCATCTGGAGATCTGATATGTTCACAATGAACTTGGGTCCCTTTAAAAAAAAAACCAGAGCATTGTGGTTAAAAGTAAGGGGGGAATTCAGGATGTTACTGTATATATGTTTGTTCACCAAGCTCTGAGTAAACAGCTTATTGTTTAAGCCCTGCCCCCAAACTTATTTCTGACACAACAGTTACATAAGGGCATATGGGTTGGTGCACCAAATACTTGTCCTTAACAAATTCTGGTGGAGCCTCCTCATGCCATCTTGTGTGCAATTCATAAACTGCATCCTGGGTTGTTCACTTTCAAGTCCAACTTCAAAACTGCCCGATTATTGCAGCTACTAATCCTTGCTAATTCTTCCTGCTTTTTCACTGCTAATTATTTGAACAAAGTACAAGTCCTTTCAAGCTAACAGTGAAGAGATGATGCTCTTCTTCCCCCACCTCTCCATTAAATTTCCTTTCTCAGTTGTTGAGTTATTTCCAACTAGTCTTCCTAACACCATCTTCCCCTAGATGGTTTCCCTTCAAAACTGGCTTGTTTCTGAATAGGTTAATTAACCAAATAAGATCAGCAGGTGATTCCCCCTCTCCCACCCCCAGTGTGCTGAGGCTGGAAGTGTGGGGCACCACAAGCACTCCTTGTTCTTTTTACTGATCCAGACTAACACAGCTACCACTCTGAATGCTAAAGAAAGTCTGTCAGTCTTTGGCTGTGTCAGAACTCTTATCAGCTACTGACAAAGGCAATGTTGAAGCTTTTTGTCAGATCTGTTCTTCAGAATCTCCATCAGTTCCTCTAGCCTCTTCTGAGCTACCCAGATTTGGCAGTGTTCCTTTTAATATTTCATGTCCCTTGACTTGTCTGGTCTTGAATCTTGTCCATTTCTTGGCAAGTTTCATTTTAAATATCTTGTAGCTGTTTTTCATGCTGCTGTTCCCTGTTTCAGGCCTTTGGGGTGAAAATAATATCAAAACAATATTTCCTCTCAAGCAGTGGGCTGGTTTTGATTTGTCGCTATTTCAACCTTCATCTAGTGCCTGAGATATTTTCACTGCATATTGTAGGTTGCATCATAAATGTACATGGTGCTTAAGGGAGGGCTAGTCCTGCAGCTGGTGTAAATCTGGATAGAACCATTGACAATCATCTGGCTCAAGTTCTTTGCCCAGAAAAGCATTTGAATTTGGGGTATAAGTGGATATGCTTTTATACTGTCTATTATCACTGCTGCTGCTTGTCAAATGGGGGTTGAGAGAATATTGTGAGAGGGGAACAGTTGGAGAATACCCTCCTCTGCCGCTAATCAGCCCCCGGCTCCTCTGGTTCATCTGCTGTCTACACTGATAGACAAAGGGTTTAAATAAGGCTGACTCTATTGTAATATTTCCACCTTTGTCTCTGAAATCCTTTTTTCTCGAGTAGGTGGCATGACCTAACATCCTTCCTTAAGTCTATCGAGCTGTCAGCTCACCAGCTTTAACTAGGCTTTGTTAGTCTTCCCTTCACTGCAGCTTGATTGTGAAATGTTTCTTATGCTCAGTAGCCAGGTTGTCTGACAATGGTTGTAGTTTAGGCAGTGTGGCTTGTATGCATTTCATTCAATTTGGGAGGAAAAAATGGAGAACAGTCGGGGTTCTACTCTATACAAATATTATGTTCTATTTACTGTAATAAAAATGATTGAATTATCATAACAAGCTCAGATATCTACCCTTTGCCAAGAATCCAGTTTTTGCTTAAGAAGTCTGTCATGAATTGCCTTGCCTCGTCATTGAAGATTACCATTATAAGTATACTTGGCCCTGCCTCTGCACAGGGGGCTGGACTAGATGTCCTGTCCAGGTCCCTTCCAGCCAAACACTTCTGATTCTCTAAACTTCTGTCTATGCTTCCTTTTTAATCAATCAGCCTCATGCCTCTTTTCCCTTCTACAACTGAAGAGTGCTTGATTCGGAGGAGGAGAAAGAAGAGGTCTAGGAAGGACCTGTTCAGCGAGCTCCTACAAGTCAGTGCTGTACTGGACCATGAACAAAGGGCTTGGAGGACGAATATGACTGACAGGCTCAGCATGACAAGTAGAGGGAAGTGCACCAGGCTAGAATGAGTCTTCTCAAGCAGCAAACCTAAATGCTGCAGACCCTGGTTGACCAACAGGCTCAAAAATCCTTGACTTTCCCACCCTTTGTAGTCCTTGAAAAACTACATGGTTACTGCTTCCTACAGCCCTCAACATACCATGTGGGATAACAGGCTGCATCCCTACCCTTACTACTCAATGATGGGACAGTAAGAAAAAACACAGCTTTACAGTCACTGACCTGAGAACTACAGTTAGTGACTATGTAGCCACAGCAAACTACATCTGTGCACTGAAATGGACAAATGTTTGCTGCCTTTCCAATTCTGAAGTTCTACTCGGTTAATTTAGGTGAAAAATTTGTATTAGAGTGTCTGGTTTTTTAATGTTGTTTCTGCACTGTCTCCCCCAGCCAATACAATTCTAGTGTTGGAGAATAAACTTATCTTTATTCATTCACGGTACATATTACAGAAAGGATAACAATACTCAAAGCAAACTGTATTTATAATTGTAAAGCAAGCATCACATAATTCATAGCTTTCAAAAAACATCCACTCATATTTATAAAGGTACAATAAGCTCTACATCATTCTTAGCAGCACCCTAAGCTTTTGGTCCAGCCAACAGTCAAAAACAGCACATTAATGTGGTTGACCATTTAAAGTGCTTTTTCAAAGTTTTCCTCACCCACGTAGCTCCACAATTGGTTCTTGTAATGGCCCTTGTGTCTCTCCATTCATCTTCAGCAGATAGCTGCTCTGCCTCTCATGCAGTGGCAGGTTTTCCCACTTTGCCTCACTGCTATTATGTAGGACACGACAGACAGCTATAATCATGGGGACAGGAGGGTTTGGCTGTTGGGGGAAAAGGGAGGAGGGCTTGTCTACACTGCACAGTAATGTGCTATGTGGTTATGAGACAATGCTATGTTAATACACAATAGGTAACTTTTAGTGAATGCTGGCAGGGTTTAGACAGGTCTGTTAGTGTGCAAGATGTTGGTGCTCTTTAGAAATCACACCCTGTAGAGTGTATTGCTGGGCTGTGTAGACAAGCCCTTAGTTTCATATTAATTCCTCTCTCCATGTTCCCAGTAAACCTCTGGCTACTTTTTGGTTGCCCTCCTATACAGGGGCCGTTAGTAAATATGTGTAGGAAGCTAAGGATAATTGTGTAGCTGAGGTGACTTTAGGCCTACGCTCACTGCAGTACAAGCGTCTCAGGGTATCATAGAATATCAGGGTTGGAAGGGACCTCAGGAGGTCATCTAGTCCAACCCACTGCTCAAAGCAGGACCAATCCCCAATTTTTGCCCCAGGTTCCTAAATGGCCCCCTCAAGATTAAACTCACCCCCCCCACAGATTAAACTCTGGGTTTAGCAGGCCAATTCTCAGACCACTGAGCTATCCCTCCCCTATTTCCAGTTCAAATAGACATACCCACCCTACCCAACCAGAGTAGAATCCCAGCTCAGACCCTAGGTACATACTTGGGGCAGCTAATTCATTGCACCACCGGTAGTTACACTTCTAGTTTTAGCATGCTAGCTGGATCAGAGCTAGTGCAGGCATGTCCAGAGGTGCTGACTTCCCCAGTTAGCAGGGGATACTCAACTCCCGCTCTGCCCCAGGCCTTGCCCCTACTCCATCCCTTCGCCCTGCCTCTTCCTGCCCCACCATACCTCTTCCCGCCCCCTCCACCCACCTCTTCCTGCCCCCGCTCCTCCCCCTCCCCCATAGCACCTCATACACGCTACTGAGGTGCTGGGAAGAAGGGGGAGGAGCTGACCGGCGGGGCTACTGGTGGGTGGAAGGGCTGGAGGGGGAGAAGGAGGAGCTGATCGGCGGGGCTACTGGTGGGTGGAAGGGCTGGAGGGGGAGAAGGAGGAGCTGATCCACAGGGCTGCTGGTGGGTGGAAGGGCTGGAGGGGGAGAAGGAGGAGCTGATCCACAGGGCTGCTGGTGCGTGGAAGGGCTGGAGGGGGAGAAGGAGGAGCTGATCTGCAGGGCTGATGGTGGGTGCTGAGCACCCATTATTTTTTTCTGTGGGTGCTCCAGCCTGGGAGCACCCACAGAGTTGGCACCTATGGGCATGTCTATTCACACTGGAAAGTACATCTTTCCACTCCACTGTAGACACAGCCTCAGACGCCACATGGATCTGATGTGTATGTGGGGGGAAGTGCTGACATAAGGCGGGATGCTCATTGGGATCCTTCGTGTAGGGAAAGATGGCAACACTAAACTGGAATGTCCATCGAGGCTCATATGTCTCTCTAATACAGTGGTTCTCAACCAGGGGTGTGCATATCCCTGGGGGTACGCAGAGTTCTTCCAGGGGGTACAGCAACTCACCCAGATAGTTGCCTAGTTTTACAACAGACTATACATAAAGCACTAGCAAAGTCAGTACAAACTAAAATTTCATACAGACAATGACTTGTTTATACTGCTCTATATACTATACCCTGAAATGTAAGTACAATATTTATATTTCGATTGATTTATTTTAGAGGGGGCCCAGGTTTCTAGGGACAGTGGACTGACTTATTCAAGATCACAGGGGAAGTCTGCGACAGAGCAAGGAATTTAATGTAGATATGTTACATGCTGGGCTAGTGTCCTAACCAATGGGAAATTCTTCCTTGTAATTTTAACAATTGCCATCAGGGCTTCCCCAAGATTTGGGCCGATAATGAGAGCCAGTTCAGCTGGCTGGCAGCGCCTTTGGGGCGGGGGGCAGGGGATGATGGCAAAATGTTTTGCCACCCTGACCAAATGTATAAATAAATAAACACCAATAAAATAAGAATTCCAAGACCAGCCCTTTCCTGACATCTTCCTCCAAAGCTACCTGTATCACCTCCTAAGATGAGCAGGAGCATTTTGCAGTTCTCTTTTCCTCTTGTCTTTATCCAATTAAAATGGGAGTTGATGTGTGTTGAGTGAGGTGGGGAATGGAAAGGGCTTAAGGGGAATGTCAGTGCCACATAAATCTGGTGTCCCTGTGGCACAACTGATGTCTGACAGGCTGCATAGGATTTGGGGCCTTACTCCTCATTTTTCACAGGAGATACAATTATTCATTCATTACAGAAAACTAGATGCATCTACTTTTGTAAATGTATCTGTTATAGCATTAAAACATTTCTAAACTACAGCAGATCTCATTTTGCAGCCATTCTAATCCCCAGCCTCTGTCTGTATTGAGTATGACAATAGGAGATATGGAAACGTCTTTTGTATTTGGCTTTGAAAGACTTTGATCAATAGGTTCCTTAACCATCAGTCCTACACATCAGGATTTTCACATGTTTGTTTTCCACGTGTGATTTACTTCAAGAGGTTTCAAATCTGTTCTTGGTATACTTTCTGACCTCGACTTTTGAACATCAAGGCCAAGCATTCAATCATTACCACATAAGTTCATACTCTTGACATACCACTAGTAATTGATCTCATCTCTCTATTATTATGTTAAGCCTATATGGATTTAGAAGGACGAAATCCTTCCTAATTAACCTCAACTTTTTGATAAGATTACACTCAAGATTGACATTGGCAGTTCACAATATATCTAGATTTTAAGGAACACTTTATAAACTGTCAAGCTAGGGATTCAGACTTATTATAGAAATAGATTTTAAAACCCATCTATAAAATGCTGCAAACAAAAAAGAGTCTATAAGCAATTATAGCAATCATGGAGGATATGTTAAATAGAATCCCAGTAGGAACAGCTCTTGAATAAATAGCAAAGAATACGGAAGCACCCAAATGATAGATTATGGTTCATTGCATTTAATGTAAATTAAACTACAATGTAAATCAAAATACAAATACATAAATTAAACTAATGTAAATCAAAATACAAAATGAAAATCTCAGATAAAAATAAATGATGTTGAATGTAAGGGGGAAGACTGTGAGTGACTTTGAAATACTGATAGGATTCTTCTCTGCGTCTGTAAGGGCTGATCCTGAAGACATTAGGAATGGAAGGCACTCCGCACTTTGCAGGGTCGGGCTCTTAGGGCCAGATCTTCCACTGGTGTAAACTGGCATAGCGCCATTGACGTCAAGGAGGGATAATTTAGCACAAAGTGGATGGATCAATGCCAGTTCACACCTGCTGACAATCTGGCCCTAAACGCATTACTCAAATGACAATCCAATATATCCCTCAATGAATGTATGCTATTATTGTTCTGAGTAACTACAGCGCTGAAGGTATGAATGAGAGGGGGCTGTCCAGTTACTACACACATACAGTGTCAGATTGCTGTATGTCTTTATACTTAGCTCCCACAAAATGGAAAAGTGCTATTAGGAATGTGCCTAAAATACTTGAAACTTTGATATGATGTAGAAAAGGGGCTACAGGCACCAGGTGAAATAAACTGGATGGACACTTTTGCAACTGACTGTAAAAGAGGTACACCATCTAAACAGGAATAGTGATGAGGCTTGTTTTGTGAAAGGGAAGGGAAGTGAGATCAATTTCTTGACGGAGAAAGAGAAAGCGATGCGGACCAAATGGACATTTTAATGTAGTGCAATATTTCTATTTTAGATTGATTATTCTGACCTCCTTCATTTTATCTAAGTATGGTGCAGTAAATTGTTTTCTTCTGTGGCACTACTGGGGTTAGAACAAGGACTGGCAATCAGTAGGGCTGGCACTGACCGTCCCAGAAACGGCAGTAGTTAGTTTGTGAGTGGAGGAAGCAGATATTTAAAACTTTGTCTACGTAGACGATAAGCAGAGCTGTTGATGGACAGTATTTGCAACATTACGGTCATATATTAGTGGACCTAAGGGGATCAGATACCATCTCTTCATTTCTGTTGCACTGGTAATTATATATGACAGTCTTATCATACAGTTTTATCAACATTTTGAAAATATGTCACGGACATGGTGATATGACATGAATCCATTAGTTCTACATTATATTAGTGAAAACAAAATGTTTAATGCAGCACAAATGATTGCTCTGTAACTCAAAAATGTGGAGTGAAAAAATGGCTAAGAGTAATTAAAATTAAGTTTTACAACATATTGTAATTTACTAAAACAAACAAAACTTGCTGATTCCAAAATCCTATAATATATATAATGATTTTTTATATTTATTTAGAAAGTTTTAACAGATTTACAAATCATTGTCTTGTAAATATGAGGCAAAATAACAATAATTACAACAGTGAGCTTTGTTTAGAGAAACATTATACAGAAATATAGTAATCAGAGCTCTCTATTTAACTATGTTTCCATTTTACAGAGTGAGACTCTTCACACCCCCGAGGACATGTTGTTTCTAGTGATTTTATTAAACTAAGTGAAATGTCTGATTATACATTTATCTAATGAGGCATGTCTATTAAATGCCAATATTAAAAAACAAAAAAACAAACAAAAATGGTCTCATTGCCAGATTCTCTGTCTATTAAACTACTTATATGGTCCCCCTTCATTGTAGTGTCTGGGTGCTTTGTGTGCTCTTTTAGCAAATGCTGGTTTTTGCTATTACAGCCAAAATTAATTTAGTTTAGAAAACTAAGTACGTCGCTTTAGTGAACTATAAATCAATAGGAATAGGATTATGGGAAACCCATTCTCCTGGAAATACACATATATATTTTATCTTCTTGAGTGCATAGCTCAATAACCAATGATGTCAACCCCTGCTCCTGAGTCTTATTTCTCATCAGATTCAAACTCCTCAAAGTTCTGTGCATTAATACCCCTGCCTCCCTCTTGGCTCTTACTATTCATGAAGAGCCAGATTTTGATACTCTTTCTCACATTGAGTATTCCCCCTTCCTTCTTGAGTATTCCCATTGATTTCAACATGCCAGATTGTGTTGCCTTTACCAATATTGGATAGCACCTTACACATTGATGAGTCCCACTAAGGGTAAGGTACTATTCATTGTGAACAAGGATGTAGCAGACTGACCTAGCAAGACTGTTTAAGGAATAAGGTACTACTTGTGTGACTGAGAGTATGCCTATGCTGCAATTAAACACCTGTGTCTGGCCTGTGTCAGCTGACTTGGGCTTGAGATAAGTGGATGTTTAACTGTGGTGTAGACGTTCGGGATCAGGCTGGAGCCCAACCTGTGGGACCCTCACTTTGTTCCAGAGCCGAGCCTCCAGTCTGAGCCCGAACATATACAATGCAATTAAACAGCCCCTTAGCCTGAGTCCTGTAAGCCTGAGTCAGCTGACATACAACCTGGCCTTTAACTTGCACACTAGGCTCTGCCATCTCACCTCACAGACCCCTTCATCTTCTCCTGCTTGTGCTTCTTTGCCTTTGTTCATGTTCCTACTTCCACCTGGAACAGCCTCCCTCTTCCTGCCCAGCTTCTCCTTACGGTCCCTACTAAAATCTCATTCCTGTCCGATCACCTTCTACAACTGTCTGCCCTGATCTGCCATGCTTTGCTCTGGTCTCATTCCCCATTCAAAATGTTCCAGGATTAGTTGGATGGAAGCCATAGCACACTTAGTTTGCATTTCTGCTGCATCCCTTATCCCTGTCTTCTTTCTTTTTTGTTGTTCTTTTTTTTTTTTTGTCTTCACAGTGCAAACTCTTCAGAGCAGACTCTGCCCTGTTATATGCCTATACTGTACCTTTACACTATGGGGCTGACTTTCAGTAGTGGCAAGCATCAATAATGGGAGTTGTAGATGCTTTGCAACTTTAGAAAATCAAGCCCAACATAAATAAATAATGAACAAAATCCTGAGTTCCTTACTCAGTGGGAGTGTTTCCCTTAAAAAAGACTTGAGTATTTAGTTCATTGACTTCAATGGCAAATCCCAATCCCAATGCAGAAGTGCTGTGTAAAGAACAGCTATTAAATTATACATTATTTTATCTATATTTCTTTCTTCCATGAAGCTTTGCTCCTGTTGTATGAGGGTATCAGGCTTTAGGACCTTGTGTAGAGATGCAGAGTTATTTTGCTGACTTGCTTTGGTATCAAGACCTGCTGAATCTCATTAGCTCTAACGCAGGAAAATAAAAGGCTATTTCTCATTTTCAAATGAGAGAAGAACAGGTCAGTCGCAGGGGAAGCACTAGATATAAAGAGTTTGGGAGGATATTTGGGCTAAGGTCAATGTGGAACTGTTTTCAAGTACACTGTCTTGGGCCTTTTTTTCTTAAGTCTCTGGAGCAACACAGCAATGAAAAACTCCAGCAGTGGGGTGAGTTTGGATAGGAACCTATTGTGTGTTTACACTGTATGGGGAAAGGGCAAGGACTTTACTTGTTTACAAAGTCCAGAGCTAGACATAAATTGCAGTGCTAGACATAAACAAAGTTATTAATCATGATAGAGAAATATAGCCTAGACAACCCTACTCTAAGGTATGGTTGGAAAAATGTAGTCAAAGAGTAGTTATCAGTGGTTCACAATCAAGCTAAAAATGCATATTGAGTGGGATCTTGCAGGGATTTGTCCTGTGTCCAGTTCTATTTAATAGCTTCATCAATTATTTGGAAAATGGCATACAGAATACACGTACAAAATTTGCAGATGATATCAACCTGGTAGGGATTGCAAGCACTTTGGAGGACAGGATTAGAATTTCAAAATGATCTCGCCAAACTGGAGAAATGGTCTGAAATAAATAGGATGAAAATCAATAAGGGCAAAAGCAAAGTTCTGTACTTAGAAAGGAATAATCAATTGCACAAATACAAAATGGGAAATGACTGCATAGGCAAGGGTACTACAGAAAAGGATCTGGGGGTTACAGCGGATCACAAACTACATCTGAGTCAACAATGTAATACTGTTGCAAAAAAAGTGAACATTGCTCTGGGATCTTTTAGCAGGAGTGTTGTAAGCAAGACAATAGAAGTAATTACTCCACTCTACTCAGCACTGATAAGGCCTCTGCTGGAATATTGTATTCAGTTCTGGGCACCACACTTCATGAAAGATGAGGACAAACTGAAGAAAATCCAGAGGAGGTGACAAAAATGTGTAAAGGTCTACAAAACATGACCTAAGCGGAAAGAGTACAAAAATTGGGTTTAGTCCGGAGAAGAGAAGACTGGGGAAGCAGGAGGGACATAATAGTCTTCAAGTACTTGAAAGGTTGTTATGAGGAGGAAAGTGATAAATTGTACTCCTTAATCACTGAGGATAGAACAAGAAGCACTGGACCTAAATTGCAACAAGGGAGATTTAGGATAGGCATTAGGAAAAACTTCCTAAATGTCAGGGTAATTAGGCACTGGAACAAATTAGCTAGGGAGGTTGTGGAATCTCCATCACTGGAGGTTTTTAAGAACAGTTTAGACAAACACCTGTTGGGGATGGTCTAGATAATACTTAGTCCTGCCTCAGTGCAGAGAACCTGTAAAGTTCCCTTCCACTCTTACATTTCTATGATTCTGTGTTTATTATGGTAGTGCCTAAGGGCCAGCCAAGAATGGGCCGCATTGTGCTAGGTGTCGTATTCTCTGTGGAATATCACTTTGTGTCACAGTCTGAAAGTTTGAATTTTTTGTTAGTAAGCACAGTTATGTAGTGTTAGGTAATTGCACCAAGTTCAGTATTATCAGCCTATTTTCTATTACAGAGAGAAGTGAGAGGAACACAGCAGTATTTTCCCCCATCTTTTTGAAATTAATTGGATCATCTCCAGATATTTCAATGATAGGTGTGGATGGAACTGGAAATTCTTCAGAAATAATGTGTACGAGCTGACTGTGGCTACACTTAGCTGACACATATTCAAAACATTTGACATGTTGGCATCAACTACTGATTTCTTTCAATGGATGGATTATTGTGGTATCTTTAAGATGACTGTTCTACCCGGTTGATGTCTCCTGTGGATGTGCCCGTTTGACCTCCAAAGGGAATAGCTTGTAAACAGTTATAAGAACTTTCCTAGATTTGTTTAGCAGAGCCAAGAGGTCCACCAATAGCCTAGTCAGTGTTACAGATCTCTTCTAGTATAGACCTACTAAATGTTCTATATATAAAATTGCACTTTTGGACTTCCCATCTGGGTGGATATTTGGTGAAAGGTTTTTGAAGTGTTCAGATGTGGAGGATTATTTTGCAAAGTCTCTGTCTTTGAGCAATGTCCTTGTTTTTGTTTCTTTAATCAGCTTCTTACTATAATTTGGAAAAACCATAAGATTTGATGTGGGGATAAAGCAACCATAAGGTTTTGACTCAGACATCTTTCTTTTATCTCTTTTGTCTTTTGAATAATTCATCTCCTTCTACAGTTACAGGCCCTGTCTTCCAGGGTGGGTTGTTAAAAGGGCAGTAAGTGTTGCAAAAGATTTACTTGAAAAATAATACATGATACTGGGCCCAATTAGAAAACATGCAACATTTTAGGTATCTTTAGACAAAGTGTTTCTTTCCATCGCTGTTTATGAAAGAGAACAAAATTGCTGTTTCATATCCATTTTGGTATTTGATATATAAGACATCTCAAAGGAAATTTACATCAACTTATTATGACTTTATACCTCCCCTGTCAAATAATGGCCTTGAGCATGGAAAAGAGACCTGAGAAAGAATTTGACAGAGAAGGAATAGAGCCAAGCAATTAATAATATTTATAACACTTCCTACATGGAATAACCTGTGATAAGCTTTTTTTTCTTACTTTGCATACATTCACTGCAACTTAGTACATGAAGTCAGTCCAAATATGTGTATGAAAGAAATGTGGAAAGGACTTTGGGTTATAACTTACATGTTTAACATTTTTGGAGTGCAGGAAGTAATAAAGAATCAATATAATTTAAAGTGACCCAGGAATTCTTGTGTTAGTTGATTTTTAGCACTTGGGCAAATATTGGTAACTTTTTTTTCTAAAAGGAGGCATGTTTGCTTAAATAAGCTAATACTACAGAAAAAGAAATGTACAAAAGCTTTGACTACTACAGAATGAGATCCTTGATCAAAAGAATTAAATGAAGTGAGTTTTATTTATATGTATAATTTTCTAGCAAATATATAATTGATTAATGTTCCCACATAATAATGAAAAAAGTTATGTAATAGGAAAAGCTACAATTCAGGAGAATATCCCCAATTCTTTGACTTTGGTGTTTGATATGTATGTGTCAGAGCTTAGTTGGCTCTCTGAAGGAGTCAGGGACCCAGCCTACCTCTAATAGGCTCCACAAAGGGTAATGAGGCAACTCAGATTCACTTGGGAGTAGTTAACTTACTGAGCAACTCAGTTAAATAGGTAGGGAAGCAACTGGACATGATAAAAGGTTTAGGATCTCACTTAGAGGGAACACTCTGGAAGAGAAAGGCAGCTGGTAGAAGGATTGCAGAGAGAAGATTCCTCCAGCAGACTGGTGAGATGCTGTCTCAAAAGCCAACACTCGTAAGAAGGAGAAGCTAGGGAAGCCTACACAGGAGGAAGCTCAGTGACTGGAAAGGAATTGAGCAGGATGGGTTCTGGCTGTTTCAAGCCAGGGCCTTGAGCTGGAACCCAGTGGAGTGGGTGGGCTTGGTTTCCCCTATCTACTCCAGACAAGGCCTTACGAGAAGGCTTAAACGCAGGGTACCTTCGGCTGTGTAGCCCCCACAACAGTTACGCAAATTCCAACTGCCCATTATCCTGAAGGGGACTATTAAGTACCTGGCCAGAGGACTGGATGATGAACTTGATGAGTGTGGCAGCATGAGGGGATGGAATCAGATAGTGTAGCCTCACATCCTGCAACAAGGAGGTATTAACAGACAAAAGCCTCACATTACAATATGACTACTGAGACAGGTTCTAAATATCATGGGAAGGTTATAGACAAACATGTGCTTAGACCTTGAAGCTTACCAGGTGCTGAGCTTCTCCTGAGAAGGAGCCATGGGCCAGAACTTTAAGGGTGTTTAAGTGCCTAAAGATACAGATAGGCACCGAGTAGCTTCTAAAAAAATCTTACTAGGCAGCTAACTCCCAAACTAGGCACTTTCTATGGGGCTCCTTGTTAAGTAAAGTGCTACTTAGCAAAAGGCAACGGGAATATGGCACTAAGAATGGAATGTCTGATATGCAAAGTTGACATGCCATCTGAGATTACTGAATGAAGATGTGGTTTAGGGTGACGTTTCATACAGGTGAGGCTACTTATTTGTTAATTTGTAGTTCAGACAGAACACCTTAAGGAACATGCACTGGAGGGCACTTTGGCTGCCATTTTATTGGTTGCAGCAAGTGCTGTGCGGTCCCAGCTGTTACTCTATGAAACATGCATTGTAAAACTTATTTGATGTTATTGATTCTTCTGTGAACTTGGCTGCCCCATCAATAAAGGGTGGGGGAAAGAAGTAAAATAAAATAGGTGTCCTTGCTTCATCAAGTAACCTGAACAGTCTTGGGAAACAGCCCAGTACAAGAGCGGCAGCAGAGTTAAAGCTGTAACGTTGTTAGTATACTAATTTCAATAGCATTTGAATGAGGAGTCCATGCATCTCTGCTAGTCCACTGCACCTGCTGTGCAGCTGCTGTTTGGTTATGTTCCCCTGGAATAATAGGGTATACATATGGGATTCAGCAGCATAGCAGTTGTTAGAGCCAAACATATAGTACCTGAGTTTAAAAGCCACTTTAAAAAATGGATCTATCTTTAGAAACTTTTTTTCATACTATTACACAGAATTGGTAGGTTCCTTAGGCACAATAAGGCTTGTGGAAACTGATCTGAGGCTGGTCACAGTATGATTAGAACTGGTTCGTTCACTTCTGCAGGGAATCCACAATGAAGCAGAGAACCTTTCTGTGCTTCTCTTCACGATCCTGGTGGCCTACAAGATAAGGTCTGGCTGGATCCAGACATATGGAAAGCAGCCCCTTGGAGGGTATCTCTCTCCATGCTGCTTCTCTATTCACCCCCATCACCTGGTAGCACAGCTTCAATGGGAATGATGCTTCCACTGGCTGAGTACTCCACAGCTGAAAGTAGCAAGTTTGGAAGGTGCTATCGAGAAGTTCAGTGTTTTCTGAGGTAGTATTAACTACTGAGGGGCTGGACAGGGCTGTTGAAAGATGCTGATCCCCAGCCTCTTTCCCACAGCCATTCCTGATGAAGCTTGATTCCCATGGTGTTTATGTGCAGTGATTTCTGTGAGGCCAGGTGAAGGAATTATGATGCCTTTTGGAAATACACTTCCTCTTCTGTGCTCCTTCAAATTGGATCCATGAGACTTTTATCGCCTCTGCCCCTCTTGGTAGAGGCAAAAATATGCCTCATTGCATCTTGGATGTAACAGAAAGCATGTTAAAGATGGGAATTACTCCTCTCTATATATCTTAAATAATTGGAGTTGAAATCCTCACTCAGATGCATGCATATGGCTCTTGTCAACTTCAGGGAGTGTTTCACATGCAACCAAAAGCAAAATTTGGCCCTTGAATGAATAGATCATAATATGATTTAGAAAAAAATTGTCTGGAAATTACTAGGCAGCTACATCCAATCCAATGCAATCAGCCAAATGCTATCTCACATGAGTCCCAGACAGCCAAACAGCAAGGTATTGGCCCTCATGCCTCTCAGCCCAAGATCTGTACTTAATAAATGCTTCATCGCCCCCATCTTACTGTCAGTGGTTCACCCAGAGCTGGATTACCCAATAGGCAGACTAAGCACGTGCTTAGGGCACCAGCAAGGCAGGGGGCACCAAAAAAATTGAGATTTCATTTTTGAAAATGAGATGTGTGTCTCCCACAGATGGAAAAACAGTTGAACGATTTATAACATTCCTCAATTTGAAAAGCCACACTGGTGAAGAAATGGCAAATCAAGTACTGCATTATCTGTGCCAAGTTTGCAAAATAGATTTCTCAAAGTGCAGAGGTCAATCTTATGACAACGTTGCCAACGTGTCAGGGTGTTATCAAGGAATGCAGAAGAAGCTTTTAGAACAGAACAAATATGCCATCTTCATACCATGTTCTGCACACTCTCTCAATCTTGTTGACCGCAGTGCTGTTGATTGTCTGGTGGCAGTAAGTTTTTTCTCAACAGTCCAGTTATTTTATCATTTTTCTCTGCCTCAGCACACTGATGGGCAGTTCTTAAAACATATCTGGGCAATGATCATGCGTTGAAATCTAATACTAATACTAATATTTCTAATGACAGGTTTCAGAGGAACAGCCGTGTTAGTCTGTATTCGCAAAAAGAAAAGGAGTACTTGTGGCACCTTAGAGACTAACCAATTTATTTGAGCATGAGCTTTCGTGAGCTACAGCTCACTTCACTGATGAAGTGAGCTGTAGCTCACGAAAGCTCATGCTCAAATAAATTGGTTAGTCTCTAAGGTGCCACAAGTACTCCTTTTCTTTTTGCGAATATTTCTAATGTTTCTCATACTCGCTGGGAGGCACGTGCAGTGGCAACAAGTGCAATTCTGGAGTCCTGCTCAAAGATTGTGGATGCATTAGAAAGTAGAGCTGAAGACCAATCACAAAAGGGAGAAACTATACGAGAGGCAGAAAACATTGCAAACAAGATGCGAGAACTAGAGTTTGTATTCATGTTGACCATGTGGAATGAAATTTTACAACACTTTTACCACACAAGTCAAGCTCTCCAAGAAAAAGAATTGGATTTGAAAACATGTGCAGACCTCTGTCAATCATTAGCAGACCACTTACACACTTTGAGGAATGATTTCGAAAGATATGAAGACATATCAAAAGATATCTTGCCTGATACTAACTACAAAGAAGCCCAGTCCCACAAGTGAATCAGGAAAAAAACAAGCAAATGATAGCAGTGCAACAGAAACAGCATTGAATCCTAGAGACAAATTTTGCGTATCTACTTACTACGCTATAATTGGTACACTTGAAGCTCATATGAAGAGGAGAGGTGAAGTGTACAAAGATGTATCAAGTAGATTTTCTTTTCTAAATGATATGGACTTATCTGACAAACAATATTCACAAGGTTCCCGAAAGCTAGTTGACTCATACCCTGTTGACTTGAACATGAATCTCTGTGTAGAAGTATGGCAGTTCCACTGTTATATGCATGCAAAGTTTAATGAAACAGGAAAAATGAAATTCAGTCACACTGATCTTCATGACACAGTATTGAAAGACGGAATACAATGTGTATTTGCAAATGTAGCGATCACACTACGTATTTTTCTAACATTGATTATTACTAACTGCTCCGCAGAACACTCTTTTTCTCAACTGAAAAGAATAAAAAACCCTCAGAGAACAACGTGTCAGGACAGACTTGATTCTCTTTCCCTATTGTGTATGGAAGCAGACATGCTTTGTCGAGTCAGCTTTGATGAATTTATCCAGAATTTTTAAATCAAAAAATCTAGAAAGAAGCTATTTTAATTTCAGCATACATGTAAGTTTTGTGTCATTTCAAAAAATAAAATTTTATTTTACGGTATAGTATTGTTTTTATTTTGAATTACATATCGGGGGGGCACCATAATCTTTTCAGTGCTTAGGGCCTCTAAAGGTCTTAATCCATCCCTGGTTCACCCTACCTGGTGTGCAGCACAGAAAAGTGACTGTCAAGACACTGAAAGCCTAGTGCGAGCTTGCCTCATTTCCCCAGGTCACTGTATTAACTGCAGACTTGTGGAGAGTAACTCTGGGGGCAAAGTCACCCTTCTACTTGCTTTCAGACTCAGACAGGAAAATTCAATTGAAACCAAATTCCGTTTTTCCACTAATTATGTGAGTTCTAAGACTAACCTGAGCATCCTGCCTGTCTATAAAACACCAAGGACCCAGGTCCTCTTGAAAGACCTGATAGGGATGCCATCTGAAATAGTGATGAAGTTCACAAGACTCATGGCCTTGGGAGACTTCAGCATCCACACACATGCCTTTGATACAATAGCTCCAGCCCCTTAACCAAATTCTCCACCTTAGATTTTTTTCAAAGGCATTCTCTAGCTCCAAACATGCAACAAGGTACTCTGCCGTGGATCCTCAGTTTCCTGGTATCCTGCATGTGGATGTAAGATATGCAAGAACTTTTCCTATTTTAGTCAAATGCTGCCTCCTTCAGGCACAGATAAGCACTCTTCCCTAAGGAAAGAAGGCATTCTACCAGGGACTGCTCCAAGTCGGGTAGCTTGGTCTTTCCCTGAACACTCTTGGGAATTGCCAGATTCTAAAACTTATAAAATTTACTTCTTCTAATCAATAATCATTACAAAAAAACAAGACTAGGCAAAGCATCTGTAATCCTGGTAGTACTATGTTAGTATTTCAGACTGTACTTCCTTTGTCATCTTTATGAACCTATCTACAGACCTGGAAGCACTGAGTTTTTTAACTGTCTTTTTCACCAAGATCCCCATCAATCACACGGATCTTAACAGACTTCATTTTACGGTCTAGAACCTGAGAGTCTGAGCCTTCAGCAACATGGATATTCCTGGGAAGTGGTCAGCTTTCTAAAAAATCTTAAACCTTCCATAACCAGAACATACAAGAATATATGA
Organism: Caretta caretta; assembly: GCF_965140235.1. Classification (NCBI taxonomy): domain Eukaryota; kingdom Metazoa; phylum Chordata; order Testudines; family Cheloniidae; genus Caretta; species Caretta caretta. The sequence goes on from NC_134206.1 coordinate 177,706,906, forward strand.
GGGATTTGTTCCACTGTTACAAAGTCTATTCCGAATGTTTGTAAGACAGAGTCATCAACTTCTAAATGGTGGCCTCTAAGGATATGTCTACACTGCATTGTAAACCTAGGTCTCTGGGATCCAGGATAAGGAATCAGTGTCTCCTAGCACAGTGGTTCTCAAAGCCGGTCCGCTGCTTGTGCAGGGAAAGCCCCTGGCAGGCCGGACTGGACCGGACCGGTTTGTTTACCTGCCGTGTCCACAGGTTCAGCTGATTGCGGCTCCCAGTGGCCACGGTTTGCCACTCCAGGCCAATGGGTGCTGTGGGAAGGGCGGCCAGCATGTCCCTTGGCCCGAGCCTCTTCCCGCAGCCCCCATTGGCCTGGAGTGGTGAACCGCGGGCATTGGGAGCCTCGATCAGCCGAACCTGCGGACGTGGCTGGTAAACAAACTGGTCCAGCCTGGCAGGAGCTTTCCCTGAACAAGCAGCGGACCGGCTTTGAGAACCACTGTCCTAGCATCTGCTTGTGTCCACACTGCATTTTAAATCTGGGCTTACTGGTGCTGGACCTGGGTCTCACAGCCATGCTAACGTGTCCATACTGCACTATACAGACCTTCTGAGTTGGATTGATGGCTTGAGCTGTGTCCACACTGCAAAATGACAGGGCTTGGACCCAAATCACAGTGGGACTCAGACTTGGACTCACCCGTTCCCCTTAGTTGGGACCTAGAACCTGGGTTCTGAGTGCTTGCTGACATGAGTCAGACTGATTTGTGTGTGGATGTAGCGGGGTTTGGGTTTAGTGTGGAATGTAGACATACCCAAAGAGATTAAGTCTTGGTTAAAGATTAAATCCTCTGATCTCAGGGTTATTAATCCAAAATTTCTGGTATCGCTCTTTGTCTATCATCTTCTGTTCTGCATATCCGTAACACAAGAGATATATGTATGCCCTCACACAATCTCCTCTAATGGAAACAGCAGTGTATTTGTTTTTTACTCCTTCCTCTAGCATCAACTACAGAAGTAAATGAGTTGGGAGCATCATCATTTAAAGAACCTGATCTTCAATCCTCCTTTAGAGGGCTTGATACTGCATCCACTGAAGTAACTGGAAAGCTCCTGCTGTCTTCACTGATAGCAACAGTCACTATGTGCAAATCCTGAATTTGTAAAAAGCCAAAATAGAAGACTTCTGATTCAACCACTGTGTTTCTTTACTTTTGCTCTAAGCCCAAATATCATTAAAAATCAAATGGGCTTTAAAATCTACCTGTACTGGGCCAAAGATTAGTGAAAGTCACATACCTTACTCTTCCTACATGAAGATCTTATAAAATACTTAGGTATCCAATATTAATTCTGTCAATGGATCAGATCAAACACATACCAAGCATAAAAAATATACTATAAGATATCTCTTGGAGGCAGCCAAATGCATTGTGCAAGGGGTTGCTCCAAGTCAGGGGCTGAGAAGCAGACAGATTTGCAGTTCTTTTACCAATGCTGTAAGACTGTCACCTTCTCAGCTGAAACTGCTTTGGGTGCTTCTTGCTGCTCTTGATCTAACTTAAACAAGCAAATAAAAATGCCTTTAAACATATGGATAAAGTACAGTTTCCATATTTGTTTCTCTTTCAAGGATTTATGTTGCCTTGAATTTTATGTTTACTTCTTCTCAGTGAAGTGGTTCTTACGGCTTTTTATTTCTGATAGTAATGTTCAGATCAGTGTCTACCCATGTAAAGATTTTAAAAAATTCCTTACCAGTTGTTTTAACTTATAACAGAGGGCCTCCTATGCTCTGGACAGATCACTTTAATCTAGAGAGTTCCTGATAAAATTAAATTCTATAAATTTATATTCTACAATGATTTTTATGAATGTTTTCTACTAGTTTATGTAGGTTCAGCTTTAGAGGATGTCTCTTGGGGTCAGTATGAAGAGTGGCAACAGGGGGAGTTAGAACTCAAAGAAGGAAGGAAAGAATAAGATTCCTCCATTGTGGAACGAGCAAGAATAATGACCTGTGAATAATGTCCAGGCTGGTAGAAGCCTGCCATTATGAGAAATAAAAATTACAGTTAACTTTTCTCTTTCCTGGGTAAACACTTGTGTAAATAAAGACCCACTGGTTGCCTCTGATAATCTCAGCCCTTTCCACCAGATAATTTACAGGCAGCACCCTCCTGAAATGGGCTGTCATAACTTCGCAGGCTATTCTGGCAGTTAGCCGAGCATCTTGTTGGTAATTCCTCTCAGGTAGTGACCTTGGTAGGTTACAGAAGCATGCTATACTGACTTTATTAAGGTGTGCCCTTTATTGAGAATATGTTTAGTGCATGTGTTGGGTCTCTAATTAAAATGTTAAAATATGGTTCCAGGAGGAAGTTTAACAGACTATTATCTTTCCTACAATGAAGGAGGAGAGCACTAGTACTCTCTGAGTGAAGTGACTGTACATGTGGCATTTCGGTGTTGCATATTTAAAATATTCTCCACTAGAAACTTGTATATTAAGGGCTAGATTATACTACAGTAGCATTTGTCTGAGTGCTGTGTTGGAATAGCAAGCTATCACTTTAAGAGTGCGGTGGAGGTCCTGCTGGCAGGCAAGAGGACTCTGTGCCAAAGCACAAGATCTGAATCAAACAGGAAAGAACCAGCCTAGAAAATGGTGGGGTGAGTTGTGCCTCTCTGCCTTGAGGAGCAGGTTCTTTGTCTCACTCTGTTTTTGGATTCTTGTATGTTCTGATTCTGAATTCTAAGCAATAAAGCAGCTTTACATTACAACCTTCCAGCAAGTATATTTGTTTTCATCTAAATCCTGTGTACACCATGACTGTAATAGCACTGCTCTTCAGAGGATCAGACAAGAGAACAAATTTGAGTCACATTTCACCCTCTGCTCCCACCTTATTCCCTTCCAAGAGTAAGTTACTTCACCCCTTTTTGTAGAGTAGCTTACCTCACCGAGCTTGGCCAGCTGCTCTGGCTGGTGAGTGAGGGGAGGTGGAGCCAAAGGGGTTTCCCATATCTCCACCCACTTGTGACGTAGGGAGCTAACAGGCAAGTAGCCATTACGTGCCCCAAAATGGCTGCAGGGACAATGTGAGCAGGGACCAGCAAAAAGCCTTACTTCCCTCTATTGCTCTGTGTAGACAAGTGAGAATTGTGACAATCTAGCCTGAAATGTATTCAGTTTTTAAGCCAAAGCAAGATATTTTTTTTTTCTGTCTGCCAGCTCAGTCTGGTATCTGAAACCCAAGCTGTTGATGCTGCTTCACTCTTAATTGTTGGTGTGAATCAGAAGTTGTCATGTTAGTGCTGCATAAGGTGAGAATACATCTTGCACAGCCACATGACGGCATTCTGGCTAAGCAGTGTGGAGAGTAGAAAACTATTGGTTTGTTAGTAGAACTAGTGTGAAATTACATTTTTTTTTTTGGCTTTGTACTATTTTTCCCCACTGACTTTTATGGAAAAGATTCATACTAATGAAAATCACATTAACTTTTAAGCACCTTAGCATTCTCCAGTCCATCAGCCACATACATGTTCAGATTGGGGGGGCGGGGCGCAGCAGCAGTGAAGCTGTCAATGGTCTCCAAAGTTTAGGCCAAATTTTTCAGAAATGTGAGATACCTAGGCCTGGGTTTTGGAGGTGCTGATGCCAATGGATGCCCATCACTTTGAAAATCATATTCTAGATGTCTCATGTTGCTCTCCCACAAACTGGGAGACCCCCAAATTAGTGAACACTCTGTGCACCTACCCCAAATGTGTCAATCCAAAAAACCTCTTAGGCTTAGATTTATATAGACCTTTATAAATTTAGCCTTGAAGACTCTTTTCTTCCCAAGGTGGTTGGTGTTTGGCAAAAGGTCTCTTACTTTCCTCTGCTTAGTTCTTCGTTACCCTTTGTGGAGGGCTTCCAACACTATATTGGCTAGTGGGTGTCCTACAGCATCCTTCCTGTTGGTGCTATTAAAACACTCATACTTAAACTGATGTTACAGGAATCATTACTTTCTGTTGAGAGTTGTACTTCTGTGTAGTATAGGTATGCCCCAGGCAATACACTTCACCAGTCATCCAGGAATTCAGAAACCTCCTGTAACACCCTTTTTAAAGCAGGTTACAGATCCCTCTTCTTCCTGGATTCCATCCAGAACAAGGACATTTTGGGACTTACAATACACAGAATTCCTCTGTTCTCAGCACAGTACAGTGTGGTGCTGGACCACTAACCTGCCTTAAGCCAGGACCAGCATTCTCTGTTAAACCTTCCAATAAAGCAAGTTGATGGTCACATGCAGGAAGCATGAAATGCTCCTCCAGGAAATTTTGTTGTTTGTTTTATTTTTCCTCCCCCAAGGGAATCTTTTGAGACCCTCCAAAATTTTGAAACCCCACTCTGCCCTTGTGTTCTCCATCTTACCAGGCCCTCTACTGGGGTAGTCAACTATTTTTTGTTAAGGTTCAAATTTCTTGGTCAAGGTGTAGTCAAGGTCCAGATGCCAGAGAAAATAATAAGTAAATAAGATTTCAGGGTCTGTTCAAAAACATCCAGTGGTCCGGATTTGGCCCATGGTCTGCCTATTGACGGCCCCTGCCCTATGTTATGATGATCATCCCTCTGACTGAAAAATGTTCAGTGACTCTCTCCAGAACTCATTAAATTTAAAAGAGCCAGAGAGGCAATTGCCAGACAACATATGTTTCTCTCTTTCTTTTGAGGCTGTTATTTTTGCAGTCTCCTCATTAGAGCTGGGTGAAATTTTTCAGATAAATAGTTTATTTGACTGAAACTATTCACAAATTTGGGTTAAGTTTGACAACTTTTTGTTTTTCAATGACACTTGGTTTTGAAATTTTGGCAGGATTTAATTTTTTTTAAAGGGGGTGAAGAACAGTCACTTTTCATTCAGCCTGAAATGATATTTTTTCTATTTAATTGAGAACCCTCCTACACCCTTCCCCCTGCATTCTGTTTTGGGTCAGCCCGAAACTAAGTGTTTCTCTCTCCCTCGTCAATTTTTCAGTTTGGCCACCAAACCAAATACTGTAATTAATTATTCACTCAGGTCTACTTCTCATCCTCTACCAGCCTAGGAACAAAGAGTAGACCTAAGTCCCAAATCCTAATGAGCACTCCCATGCCCTAATGATTTGAACTGTCACTAGACTGGCAGGCCAAACATCTCCTGGATATTTTCTGGGATGGGGACCTGATTGTGTCAGGCTTTACATAGTTAGGGGTTTGATTTGGGGCTTTTTTACCAAAAAACCCAACCCCAAACCATTTTTAATTTACAAAGCTATCACTGATTTTAGAGCACAATTCAGTCAAATTACCAAATGTAACTGGGTATGTTTCTGAATAAAGGAAACCAGTAAATTTTCAGTGATTTCACCAGCAACATTATTCCCAGTTTTTTGTCAGTAAATTTATCAGCTGTGGCTTGAAACACAAATAGAGAAGATTAATTGAAGGCTAGGCAGTCATAGAGGAGTGCAGTTGTTACAGCTACATTAAACACTGCAGCTGCTACACATTTTTAAAGATTAATAAGAACTCTGTCTTTCTGCCATGAGTGACCATCCACCCCATCTTTCTGTTAAAAATCCTGCAAACACTATATATTTTTACATGTGCATTTTAGTAGCAGAAACAGTTGGCAGCTCTTGTTTTGAGAAATTAAGCTGCTCTTTCATGAGGGAACCCCAGAGTGCATTGAGCTGCAGAGCTGCAACTAAGCATTTTAGCTCCCAGAGCAAACAAGCATTTTTGCACCCCCTACAGTTTTGTTCTTGTTGTTGTTGTTGTTTTTTCCAATCCCCGTGGCTTTGCACCTCTGGGCAGCAGCCCCATCCTGGTTACAGCCCTGTTGAGCTGTTGTTAAAGCTCATGAAAGTAAAGATTTGAAAATATCTCACTCAATTTTGTTGAATTAAAGTGACTTATATTTAAAGGAACCAAAGTGGAACAAGCCATTTGCCCCCCAAAATAGGCCAACACTAAGAATTTGGGGTAGAATCTACATATTGGGCCTACTAACCCCAAGAAGCTGGAGGAAGAGTGGGCAAATTGATCACACTTAGAAGACCCAAGAGGCAAAAGGGCTTTTAGCCAGCCTAGTAAAGTCCCAGAAAAAGATAGCATGCTATTTAAATCCTCTTTCTGACCCACAAGGTAGGAAGCAGCCTTGGCCTTTTAGTGGAAGTATTTATTTGAGGAGACAAATAAGTGGCATATATTGAGGACTGTGGTGGCATTGCAAGCTATCACTTCAAGGTCGCGGGAGGAAGGGGTATTCCTGGTCCTGTGTGCAGGCTAGGGGGCTCTGTAGGGAAGTAGTAGTTAGTGTGTGGGCTGCAGCCATCCTGCCTAAAGTAGGTGGGGTGAGTTGCATCTCTTTGTTTTAGGGAGCAGCCTGCTTTGTGTGAGTACATTTTGGGTTTATTATTTTGAATCCAAGTGATCAAGTAGTGTTACGTTGTGTTTCAACCTTCTAACAAGAATGTTTGGGTTTTTTATCTAACTTCTGTGTGTATGCTGCAAACATAACAAAAGGGACATGGTCTGTTGGGAGGAGGTAAGGCAGTGTGGTTTTGGGAGGAACTTCTAATAGGTTCAGGAATTTATAAACTTTGGATAAACATTCAAGGTGATCTCCAAGCCAGTGGTAGTTCATGCAACACTACTTATACAATGGATCAAATCTTGCAGTCCTTACTCAGTCAGCACTCCTATTGATTTTGCTGGGAATTTGGACTGTAGGGTTCAGCTCCACGTAAACTAAATACAGAAGTGAACTTAGCCTGTCTTACTGGGGCAGGGAACAATCAGTGATAGGCTAAATCCAGTGGGGAGGAAGGGAAGGGAGGGAATTGGAAAGTATTACTGCAGCATTCTGTTAACTTTTGGGAAGGTGCATCTCTGTCACTAATGAAAGAGGGCTGCTGGGAATGCTAAGATATGTGAGGCACAGGGCATTTCTATGGGGATTTTGTCTTTTTATGTTTCCTTGCTGTTCTCACATACATAGGTGAGCAGGGATTTGCTGCTGCTTTGCTTTTTTCTTGGCTCAGGCTTGTTTTTAATTCAATATTTGTCAGGGCACATAGCCCTCAGGACAGGAACCTCTCTCAAAATTTGAAATGAACAGAGCAAGAACAAGTCAGGGAACAAGAGAAAAATTTTCTCTAACATCATAGAGGGTGTGGAGCAGGCAGTGCTCCATGGAGAAGCCCAAATGGGAGATAGTAATGGAGAGTTATATTTCTGAGGAAGAAGTTCCCAGATGTGGTCTGTGGAGCATTTGCTGATCACATGATGCTGGTTCCACCCTCCTCACCTGTTCTTTCAGCTGTTAAATTACATTAATATCAGGAAGCATTACTCTTTCTTTTACTTTTCAATGCAAGTGATTGCTGTAGTTGTGACAGAGGTGCTGTGTGATCTCCAACGGAGAAGAGGTGCTCCATGCAGCTTTGAATGGCAGAGATGGTATTTCTGATAAGGTGTCATACACTCTATGATAAAAGTTTGGGAACCTCTGTAACAAGGGAAACTAAGGGGGCATCAGAGAAGACACTAGCTTTGAGGAGAGTGCCAGAGTAGCTGAGAGACCCCCAAAGCCCAGGAGAAACAGAGAAATACTGATCCTGGACCAGGAGATGCACTGGGAAGAAACAGTCCTGGATGACTTGGAAGAGGGGATCTCTGTGGACACACACATAGCCAAAAGGGAGGTTGATTAGTTTGGGAAGAGTTGGAAGATTATTGGAGCAGTAGGGGTGAGCTGAAGAAAGCAACCAATTCATTCACTGTAGAAGCTAACTAGGAAGGAAGGAGATGAGTTTATAGCAGCCCAGGATGAGTGTGATGTGACTTGGAGAGAGATATGCCTTGAGTGTAAGGGAAATTGACCTAAAGCATGCCTGTTGGAGCTGAGAGACAAGATTGGAGAGTCCTTTGGATGAGGACTGGAACTGCTGGGGTTAGGTTTGAGGGGGAGCTTACACCTATTTACAATAGCTAGGAGTGCAGCCAATCTAGAGGGCTAGGAGCGTTGTGATTAAAATATGAAAGGGGCTTAGAGATGGAGAGAGTGAAAAACATAGGAAGGCTCTGAGAAGATCATGGCGAGACCTGATTTTTTTTTTTTCATACCACAACCCTCATCTGTGCAACAAGTACAGGAGGTGTGAAGAGGATGCGGCCAGGACATTCCTATGCCATCCTGATATCTGACTGCCATAAATTCCTATGTAGCTGTTGACAGACATTGAGATTCAGCATGGCCCTCAGGTGAGCCAACTTGGTGCTGTTTGCCCAAGAGTCAAGCAAATGCATAGGAACTTAAAGGTACCTTTGCACACCCCAAGCAGCCAGAGAGCTCTTTAGCTGCAGCTCAGGATCTGGGCCTTGGCCTTATATTTTATATTCTCCAGGCTGTTTCTTGTTTGCATCACTTATTAAAATGCTAATCTCTTCCCATTAAACCATTGCCCATCACTGCCCAAGTTAAAGCTGGAAAAATTCAAATTGGAAATAAATCACAAATGTTTAACAGCGAGGGTGATTAACCACTGAAACAAACTACCAAGGGAAGTGATGGAGTCTCAGTCTCTTGATGGCTTCAAATCAAGGCTGGATGCCATTTTGGAAGATATACTCTAGTCCAGCACAAGTTGTTGGCTCAATACAGATGTAACTGGGTGAAATCCTATGGCTTGTGTTATAAAGAAGATCAGACTAGATGATCTAACGGTCCCTTCTGGCTTTAAATCTATGAATATGAACCTCCTGCAGCTCCGTGCACACGTGTCTACTGTACAGATTGTTTTCAGTAACCCTAAAGTGATTGCTTGTTTCTGTTATTTAAGATATTTAATAAAATGTCCTGTCCTTCATACTTTTGGTTATTGAAGGGATTTAAAACTCTTAAATGTTGGGGGAGGGGGACCAAAATGTTGCCACTCTAAATTTCTCCTCAAATCTCCTGTTGACTGTAGGTGGCAGTGTCCTACAGTTTTAATCTTTCAGACTGCTACATGTTGCCCAGGATGAGTCAAATGGCAGCATGTGTGGTCGTAAACGATGCATGTGAACAGGTAGGGTGAAGGGAGACAGAGAAAGGTCTTGAACGGTGGGTCCATCATACAAGTGTTCTTTGTGTTGAGCTTCCACTGAAGTTCATGGGAGTTCTGCACATGGAGCTTTTTCTAGGCATGAAATTGTATTTCTATCTTTACTAGATGCTCAGGAGTAAAAACTGGTAATATGGTGAATCGTGATTTCTGCAAATTATGGGCACACCCCAAACTGACACTAGCAATTTATTTGAAGAGCTTCATGATTTATCTTCACAATCTAAAACAAATTCCATTCCACCAGATTTCTAATTGAATTGAAGTATTATCATTGGTTTATGCACAACTCCCAGTGACAACATTCAGTAAAGCTCAGAAAATACTGATACAATGGTGATTGGGAAGGGGGGGAGGACCTCTCTGTGAATGTTTGTTTGTTCACATTTTTAAGTGAATTTGGTGCACCATGCCCGTTCAGAGCTCACTTTTCACAGACATTGAAGCAAATGAGTTCCCTGGCAGGAAGGTTTGCAACTACAGGTCAGACTTGCAAGTATACTGGTCTGTAGTTGCAAGTATTCACACCAAAAATTTGATACTGAGGATGAGACTGTGAACTCTTTACTCATTTTGGTGAATAGTTCAGTGGGACAATACAGGTGAGTAACTGCTGCCCTCTGGGAGTAAGGGATTTTCCGACTAAATGAAAATAGAAACACAGAGAGAAACTTGGGACAAATCCTTAGCTGGTGTAAATCATCATCGCTCCATTGAAATCATTGAGCTTACTCCTATTTACAGTAGATGAGCATCTGGCCCAATGTTTTGTCAAACACTGACACTGAAAATAATAACCCAAAGGAAAGCTAGCAGATTAGTAGCTCTGACAGAGAGTAATAGAGCTGGAAGAATAATTCAGAATGAATAATGTATGTGCTAAACGTTTCTTTTTTCTGTTCATTACTTTGTGAGTTGTCTGCTGAACAGATCACAACTTTCTCAAATGCATTCCTTATTTTAAATTATTTGCCAGATTGTTTCTGTAAATAATTCACAGCCTGTAGCTCATTTGCAAGCAGCACATTGCAAACACATCCTGTTCCATGAACAGATGAGTGTGTTTCCTAGAGCACGACTGTAAATCCCCTTCCCTCACAGGGACTACTCAGGTGAGTAACTGCTCACCAACACAAGTAAGAGATGTACATTAATTAATGGACTTGATCAACAGGTAACTTTTCTGAGGCCCCACTAATTGTAGCTTTTTTCACAGTGAAGAAGAGGGGAAGGGAAGGAAATTCAGCTGAAGCTGGGGAAATTAGCCAGTGACAGGCTTGCAGGAAGTTCTAGGAGGAGTTTTCCCAGCCAGGGATAGGGGAGCAGCACCTGGGAGCCCAAAAATAACTAGGAAAAAAAGGAGAGAAGAAGTCTCCTCCCAAGTATCCCCATTCTCCCATCTCTCACCAGAGGGCAATGAGTTTCAATGCCTATTTTTTTAGGGCCTGATCTTGCCCCACTGAAGTCAATTGAAGCTTTACCGTTGACTTCAGTGGATGCAGGATCAAACCTTTAGAGATGATGGTGGCTGGTGTTCTATAAAAACCTCACTTAGCTTGATGCAGCAGACCTGATTCTTCTCACACTTACAGCAGTTTGACATGAATAGTTATTACTGATTTACATCAGTATAAGTGAGAAGAATCAGACCCAATATCTCCAAACAGTTGTGGTGGCTGATTTTAGAGCTAAGACATACTGGTACATCAGTGGAATCTCTGCAAGGCAGTATGCAGCCTACTCACTCACGGACTGCAAAAGGAGTGATGGTGCATAGCCCTACCTCTGAACCTGGGGCCCTCTGCCACAGCAGCCAGACCCAGCCCTTCCTAATAAGGTGATGTCAATCTGATGAAAGACAAGATTTCTGTCAATGATAACAGAGAATTTGAAGACCATGTCTGAAATCTGGGGTGTGATTCTCCAGCCCCTTCTCACATGAGTAAAGGTTGGAGAAATAGGACTTTAGCTTCTGAGATCCCTTCCAACCCTGATATTCTATGATAAAATTTTTGGTGTGGTCTACTGTACTGTCTAGCCCACTCCATTTTTACTCTATTTTTTTCTGTCTATTTTCACTCCATGCATCTGAAGCAATGGGGTTTTTACCCACGAAAGCTTATGCTGAAATAAATTTGTTAGTCTTTAAGGTGCCACCGGACTCCTTGTTGTCTAGCCGAGTGGTTCTCAACCTATTACCACTGTGGGCTGCATTTGCAGCTCTCTGCATTATGTGGGCCACAACCGCACAATATGTGTATTATTACCTGTATGACCCTGAAATGTCACATGGTCCACAGCTATGTGCTGATTGGGCTGCAAGCAGCCCATGCCTAGCCAGTCACATCAGCAGGGAAAACACAATTTAATCAGGCTCTAGAGCTTGTTTTAAAACATGGCGGAAGCAGAAACACAGCCATTCCCCCTCGCAAAAGAGATGACCCCTGCTTGCTTTCACAGCTATGCTACAGATCAAACATATAAATATAAGATTTATAATACCTTTATTTGATTTTTTTTTAAAACCCAAGCTGGATGATCTCATAATATGAGTGGTACAGTGACAAGTGTGTACTGACAAGTCAGCCCTTAACAAGTGAAGATTAATGTGTCATTCTAAAACTAGGCTATTATGTGTGCTGCTTATACAAAAGAAGTATTAAAAATGGAAAAAACTGGCTGCCAGCCAAAGCGCTGATGACACACACAATACTGAAATAAATAGCTGATGATGCACAAAGTGCTGAAAGATATGTTTATTCCAGCACCGCATCATCATCATCATGTTTATTTCAATGCTTTGGAACTGTTCAGTCAGTAACAGAACATCAATTGATAGGGGGAAATTCTGCCTATCCCATCCATCCCGCCCTTTGTAGTTTAAAAAACAAACAAACAAAAAACCCCCCAAAAACCAAAACCCCAGTATATTTGTATACTGTACTGAGAAATGTGCTAACTCCTGTAGACATTATTTGAGCAAAACTCACTTCCAAAATAGTCTGCACAGCCAGATGCCAGGAAGTAGTGTTAGAATTAATAAGACTTAAACAACTAATCAGCATTAAAATCTTTCTCCACATTCTTTTTAGAACACCTTCCACGCCGGGATCTCAAAACAGCCATTTCAAGTATCCTAAACTTGTAAATTTTTAGAGGGTTTAATTTATTTGCATACAAAGTGGACAAAATTATCAGATTGACCCATACATTGATACTGCTATGGCAAAGCCATATTGCTTATACATATATTGTTAAACACCTGTGTCTGGCCTATATAATATTCGCTTCTCTCATCACTAAAATTCAGCCACTTTTGGAGCCAACAGCCAATGCACAGTAACATGACACAACAATATAGAACAGGAAGCGAAGACATAAGGGAGAATCCAGTTATAACTGCATTGGGCATGTGGTTGGACTGCATGTGGCTGGACTGCATGCAACTACCTGAATTGGAATTTGCCAAAGACACTGCAGTCAAATCCTCAAGTGGTGTGAAAATTGCCATTGGATCTTTGATGACCACAAATGGTCAGGACCTTGTCTCTGATCTGAAATGGGATGAGAATAACACCCACAATCATTATTTTAAAAATGTGCAGGTGAGGGGGAGAGGGTGTACATTGTAATGACATCTGTGCACTCCTTTGAGAAGGTCCCATGCTCACCTTTCTCTCTATGGACAAATGGGCTCAGAGTGTTGCGGAAGCAATGCACACTTATCTCTGGAGCCTGGAAGGTAATGCCTTGCTTTTGAAAGACCTCATCTGGACATTGCTCAAGGTGGCACTGACAGACTTCAGAGGGGAATCACATCTAATCCTTTGTGGCTGCTGGGTGGGATATCAGGATGGAAGTTGGTTGAGGATGGTGAGGGAAAGCTTGTGGGGGAGGGAATCACATTCCTTTTAGTGTGGTGGTATTGTCATCACATCTTCTTAATGAAAATTGTGTGGAAGGGTCACTGAAAATCAGGTTAACCATATGTCAAGTGCAGGGTTTGTTAAGGATTGTAAATCAATTACAGAATAGATTTTTAGAATTCCATTGAAGAAAGTAATGAACGACATTTCAATAGAGAGAAAGTAATCTCAGATAAGCAACGGCTACAGTCAGCTTGGAAGTATGCTGAAGAGGTTTGAGAGGGGAAGTACAAGTGATGCAAAAACGCAGAAGAGGCACACGAAGGTGAAGTCTATTGTTTATGGCATTGAAGATTTCTTCAGCAGGCTTTCTGCAGGGGAATGCATGAAGGATTGGACCCAGTAAAAGTAAATTCCAAGACTGAACATGTTGGGGGTAAAGAACTATTTAGGAGAAAAAAGCAGACAAAACTACTCCAACAACACTCCAAGCCCCAAAACAAATAAATTGTAGTAAATTCAAGAATGTTCAAGGAGTCATCATCAGTAGACAAATAGTCTTTTTTTAAAAAAATGCCCCCATAGAATGGACAGCCAGAAGCTTGCAGACGGGATGTGGTTAAATTTTAACTCTCCTCCAAATCTAAAGGAGAAAGAGAGGGATGCCTTAACTTCTCTCCTAGATAAATCTTGATGGTGTCTTTCCCATTGCAAAATGAACTATTAACAAACTAATCATTCTGGCTGGCTTTCCCAATTCACTTGGGTGTGACACTTGTGCTCTTGGTTAAAATGAATAAAGAGGATTTTTAAAAAAAACAAAGAGCAGGATTATAGCATCAGTATGCAAATGGTGTGTTGCTTCAATATCATTACCAGGGTGTCCTGGATTCCAGACATCATGCATCTATAGGAATTTTTTCTATGTTCATACATGTATATTGGGACTGAATTAACTGTTGGCATTAGCAGGTGCTTATTAAACCAGTGGTGTATTTTGCCCTGGGTTTCTATAGGTCATGGCAAGGAAATAAAATCAGTGACACAATAATGCACAGTATCTTTCACCTTTTGCATATGTGCCTTCAGATAAAGAGCAAACCATTGCTGGGCTCGGTCTAGTTTTCACAACTCAAAGCCCTTGCAGAATTTCTAATGTGCAGAGGGAATGTGGTGAAATGGAGGTAGAATAGGCAGTTGCCTAGAGAAGTAAAAATGTTTATGGCCAGACCAGGATATCCTTACTTTTGCTGAGTAGCATCTTTCTCCATATGCAATCCCATTATCTTCAGTGGGCCTAAACACAGGGTAAGAGGTGCTACACAGAAAGAGGTAGGATAGCAGAATCTGGCCCTTAGTGACTGTCGGTTGGCAGTTAGCTAATAGACAGTAGAGCTGTTACTCTGGGACTCAAAAGACTTGGCTCCATTTCCCTGCTCCCTCTCAGATTTCCGTGTCATCCGGCATAAGTCACTTAGTATATCTATGCCTCAGTTTCCCTGATGTACAATGCAGATAATAGCACTTTGCTACTCCACAGGGTTGTGGTAAGGAGAGAGACATTAAAAACTGGGGTGGGGAGGAGCTTGGATAATATGGTAAGAGGCTATGTAAGTACCATAGATAGGTAGATGCCACTTGGCACCTCGGAAAACCTTAGGTAATAGAGAGACAAGGTGGTGCGGTAATATCTTTTATTGGACCAACTCTTGCTGGTGAGAGCTCTTGAGCTAAAACAGAACTCTTCAGGTTTGGGAAAGGTACTCTGAGTATCACGGCTACATTGAAGGTGGAACAGAGAGAGAGTTAATACGTTGCAAGAGACCATTTAAATTGAAGTGGGCCGTTAACATCTCCACAGTCACAGGACAAAAAAAAGGGTTAGTGGGTTACAGTGTCTTTATTAATCCATGTTTTTTGGTGTCTAGTAGTGTTATGAACTTAAGCTCCCAGGCTCATCTTTTGAAGATGTTGTGCAGATTTCCTTTGAGGAGGAGCACTAAGAGATCAGCTGTAGAGTGATCAATTTATAAAAAGCATTCACCCACAGGTTTTTCTCTTTTTGTCATTTTTCCATGTGAGCGTGCAAGTGTAGTGAGTGTCTTGTTAACTCATAGTTCTTGTTGGGGCACTTAGTGCACCGGAGGAGGTACTCCACATGTTGTGATAAGCATGTGTGGAATCAGGGTTTCCAATTATGGTTGGATGTATTCCTGGAGGTTTCATCACATGACATAATCTTTAATTAAAGATTAATCTTTAATTCCTGGAGACTCCAGGACAATCGTGGAGCACTGGCAACCCTATGTGGGACCCATGGATCTTGAAAGGTGTGTTGCTGTAGGTATCTTGGATAGATAATACAGAGAAACTATTGGTAGGGAAGACTAGATGTGTCCTAGTTCGTCTATGGAAGTAAAATAAAGGATTCTACAGCCAGCACTGCTTGACTCTGATTTTCTTGGATTAAATCAGATTAACCCACTGTGGACTGCAGCCTCAGATCCAGACTTTCATTTCTTCTTATCTATCCAAAATGTGTGTAGCTCTTTCTTGAGCTGATTTGAGGTGTTGCTTCATTTGGTGCCTGCAACTGTGTGTACAGTCGCTGGCAGAGAAGGTGTTAAAGGAAGAGCCCGAGTTGTCTGTCCTGAGTGCAGCTGTGGGGAATTCATTCCCCTCTAGATGCTAGGAGAGATGTGTTGTAGGGAGATGATTTGAGATTAGCAATGAGTTTTAAATCAGGAGGATCTTTAAGAAGAAAAGGATCTCTGAGAGGTGAACTTCAGGGAGAGGGATTTCCTCTTTCTTTCTTGCGGTTGGTTTATGTGAGATACATTTTTAGATTTTTACTGTGGACTTCACACAAGCCTGTTGTGCTTATGTTTTGACTCCTAAGCAGAGACGGACACATTTATTTTTCTGCTTTACCCGTAAGAACTCTCCAAGGGTCTGCCTGTGTGTGAAGAATCTTTTCTTGCTCTGAGCCATGTCTCAGAGTTTGCTTACAGTCATTTTGCTCTATATTTCAAGCAGTTTATTGGTAATGTCCATCATGTCCTACGAGGTCTGAAACCACAAACCTATCACTACTACTAGGTCTTGTGACTTTCCTCCTCACACAATATGTTCATCTCAGCCCCATCAAATCTCAATTGATTTTGGATAACCCCCTCCTTATCTATCCATCTCTCATTCTGTTAGGTAGTTGCAATCTCCAACAGCTTGTCAGTAGGAACAATCTGTTCCCATCTCTCAAGTGACTTGCACTTCTCAAGGAGATAGCCCTCATAGGCTCCTTAACTTGAGCTAGAAAGGGCAAGTCTGATTAACCTTTCATCAGAACTGTAATTCACAAAACCCTGAATCATTTTGGTTGTTCTCTGTGACATTTACTTAATCTTCCATGTCTCCCCTAGTGTATGGTGACCACCACTGCCTTTAGTAGGTTCAACGTGATTTAATTAATGCAGTCAATATTTTGCTCTCTTAGGTAAAGTAGAAAACATACACTGTGGCGTGTATTGGGGGGCAGAGCGGGGAGAGATTAGTTGCATGATTGTTTTTCCATTCTGCCCACAATAAGCACTACAGGTAACTTTGGTTATCAGAATTTAATGGGGGATAGAATAATTTTGCGTGACTAAAAATTCTCTCAAATGTCCAAAGTCTAACTGTATTCAGTAGACACTCTTGTTTCACATGGGAAACATGACTCTTGTAGCAGGACTAATTCACAGATAGGCTAAGCTCAGTGTTTCCCCAGTCAAACCAATTCTCTTCCTCTCAGGTGTACTGAAGATGGATAATGGATGACATGGTGTGGATATGAAGGCTTGACAGAAGGAAGTTTGCTATTTTCAAATGTAGCATCTTATTACCAAGACAATAATGTCTGGAGCTGAGCATAATTTAGAAATTGTACAGGTTTTCCTACATTAATTTCCATCCTATCATGTATTACCTCTAACACCCCGACACTAGGTCTTCATCTCTAATGATCAATGGCTTCAAGCAATGCCTCATTCGGATAGTACAGTAATTGTGATCAAGACATAAGTTCATTACATACTAGATTTAGAGCAACAAACTCATTTCACCTATGACCTAAACTGAATATGAACCCACCTACTCTTAAGTGAAATGCTGATGTATAAGCCCATTGCCTAGGGATTTACAATGCACATTTTCAGAGCTTTAGTTGGAGTTTTAGATTTGAAACTCTGGAATTAGTTACTTGGAGAGCTGGTCAAAATGTTTTTGGAACTGTTTTCCATTGAAAAATACATTTTTTTCAAAAGTGAAAAGTTTAACAGAAACCTGTTGATTTTAACAAAGTTTTTGATTAGAAAAAAGTAGGAAATAAAATGTTTGGCACTTTGAATAAAATATAAACATTACATTTAATAATATATCATTTTAAAGGTTGAAAAAAATTATTAAACATTCTGATGCTCCTGAATCAAAAATTTTCAGAATTTTTGTTTCACAGGAAATTTCAAAATTTTAGCTTTTCGTTCTGATGCTGAACTCTTTTTCTCAAAAATGTTGAAATTTCTGATGGAAGGAAATTCCAGTTGCCAATCAGCTCTAGATACTTGGTTAGCTTTCTATGCATAGTGCTGAAAATTAACCTCTTATCATTAGGTGTTTGTCAGTGTATTTTAGGAAAGAGAGACCTTTTGTTTCAGTAAGTGGAAAGCCCATATGAAAGTGAAGCAACTAGTTGTGACTTTTTCAAACCTCCCTCCCCACGTGCTCAAGGCAAATATATGCTAGTCAGGCCTAGAAATACCTAATTCATATTTCTCAGTTAAAAACTTTTAATGCCCATGATTTGCTTCTTGCTTTCATTAGAAATCATACACATGCGACTCTCATGTTGGGCAAACAAAACAATAGAGGCCTCTCAAATGCATTTCCTTAATGTTCAATACATTTACTATTTTAATAGAAATAGCCGTTGATCATGTATTTGCTTTATGGAGTTTCACTGCATATTTAAAATTGACATATTTGAGCACTTCACATTTATATGTTCATTGGGTCTATTCACTGAATAGGGCAAATAATCATTATATTTCACTGGCATGCTGGGTTTTAATTCATTTAACATTTTAATCTTTCATCAGTTTTTCATTTAAGAGGATTTTTCTGTATATACAGGATTTGTATAAATCTGTGTGCAGTAAATTTATTCTTTTAACAGTTTTATTCTTTCATCAGAAATTCATTTAAATGGATTCCACTGTATATCACATCCACTTCCAGTGCAGCTTTAGGTCAGGCTGTAATTGATGCAAAAGCAATCAGGTATTTAAAAAGATAGGAAATATCTGAAATTGAAGAGAGTTCCAAAAGCATGCCATTGTAAGGGCATGACATTCTTCAGATAAGAGAGGGGATCCAAAGCCTCACATGTTTGATCATTTGAATTTTTACTAAATTCAGGATCTACACTGACAAGCCTGGCACCTTTAAGGCAAAATTAAAGGGACATCATCAAATTAAAAGAACATATGACCATGTGAAAATGTACCTGCTGTTACAAGTATCCCCTAAAATGACTAGCACAGAAGGATTAAGGAAAAATATTTACTTCTATATTTTCAGTTTGTGTACCTTGTGGATTTGACAGCACTTTGGGTACAGTCAGCTTCGCTATTTTGTTGATAGTAGGTTGCGTCTCTGTCATGCATTGGTCTGGATTGGACCTCTCCTGCATGCTCTTCTCTAGACCCCGCAAAAGGACATTTACCAATAACAGCAGCAGAAAATAATGCTGCTGAAGAGGCCACAGACAAGACAACGTATACAGAGCAAAGAGAGGAGGGTTTGGAGAATTTTGGATGCAGTTCTCAAGCGTTCCCAAAACACAGGAAGGAAACAGAAAAAGACCTTATAGAAGTGAGTGTTCTGCTTTTTTTTTTTTTAAATGCCTTGAACACTATTTACAGGATGCTGTAACAGAAAACTGTTTTTTTAAAATAGTCAATTAAAAGAGAGTCAAATTAAGGGTCCTTTCAACTGTCAGAACTGAGGCCTTAAGTGCAAGTTAAAACATGGATATTTTTTATCTTGTTTTAAAATAGATATCCGCTAAATATTATGTTCTCTTTATTTTTTTAAAAAATGCTACTATGCTGGGACCTTGAAAGTCAAAATTTGGGCAAAGGGACATTTTTATAGCTGAGGTATCAATCCCTGCCAATATAGGTTTAGAATATAAATGGTGATTTAATTTCAACAATATACTTTGGTGAGCAATACCACCATAATAAGGATAGTTGGTCAGATTCACAAAAAGATAGACTGGGGGGACACGGGTGTTGGTTGGTTGTATTTTAACTAAAAATAAAAATGATTCTTTTATTTTTTTAAATGTATTGAAGAGTTTTCGTTATTACCAAATTCTATGTATTGAAAACCAACATTCAGTGTTAATAATGTGAAATCACATCAGTTATGCACAATTTCAAGTGACTGCATACGCTTTGTGCAATGATCTGAGGGTTGATAGCACATGCTTTGAAGGCCAGAGCCATGGGTGTGGTCAGAAAGATCATATCAAAGGAGTAAAGGTAAAATAGATATGTTGAGCTAGACCGTGGACTGTTCTCTTTAATACCTGAATGCACCTATTTGAAAATCTGAAATAAAGCCTACTCTGTCTGGCTGCATCTAATACCTCTTTATCCTCTTTTCCTTCCTACTCACTTACAGCAGTTCTCAGGTGTGTCTACTATCTTGACACATTTTCACATTGATCCTGATCTCTAGTGATAGCTGTCCACATCTTTCTTAGCTGTCCCTGCAGGCATGTTTCAGTAGCTTTTCCTGACTTCCTCAGTTCTGAAAGGCCCCTTGTTACCCTTTCTGTTTAATTTCTCCTTTCTCTCCAGGGGTCTCTCTTCTGTTCTGGATTCTGTCTTTACACACACAAACTTGTGAGGGAGTAAGTGTGCCTTGTGAGATGCTATAGACACTCAGTCCCCTGGCATGCGCCTCACAGATATCCAAACAGGAATTAATGCTTCTCTAGACCATGTTAACTGAAACTTGGGTCCCCTGCAGCTCCCCAGGCTCGGCCAGTCTGAAGGTCCAATCTCCTCATTTTCTGTGCCCCCCCCCCCCGTGCAAACTACACATGCAGCATCCAAAAGAAACTCCACACAGAGTTTCCTGAGTCCCCTGTTTCCTTCCTGCAGAAGAATACAATGTGGCCGAAGGTGACAGAGTGAAAAAGAAGAGATTATACTCCTTTAGGCTATGAAGTAACTGTCTGGGAAGTAAAGAGACAGTTAGCTGTGACAAATTAGCCAGCAAGAAAAATAAAATAGCTATTTTAAAGTCTTGTGGGATCATGTAATCTAATTGGTGAAGAGGCTTTGTAGTTCCTATATATGCATTCATTAGGAAATGATAATGGTCACTTTTTTTAAAGTCTGATTCCTTAGATGACTAAATAATGTTTGCACAGAAATCTAGTTCTTCCTACACAGAATAAAGACGTTAAGGTTACACCTGTATTTGCAGTATTACCTAATCTATTTAAGACAAACTGGAAAGTTTTTAATAGCGCCCACTGCATATGGATTGAAAGCCTCTTTAATGGCAACCAGATTGTAGCTTTCATACCAAACCAGTTTAAAAAAAGATTTGATGCATAGCTAAGAATTACTGTACCCTAGTGAAATTATATTTGTTCAAGCCTTGACCATTTTAGGCCAGATTCTGCCATACTCATCAATGTTGAGTAATACCCTACTTCATAAGTAGCCTGTCAGCATAGGTCTGGGGGTCACAGTTGTGCCTTTGATAAGCAAAAGCAACACTCTGTACCTTTGTGAAATTCATTTACTTTTATTGTCATTTCATTTCCTATGCAAAACATATTTGATAATATGCAGGAAGTAGTTAGGGTTACTATCTTGACTGACCAGTATGGAACATATTTTCCTGGAAGAAAATTAGCCCATAAACTGTGCTATGTAGGATCTTAAGTAGCAAGGGTTCTCTATTTTCTTGTGTAGTATTTCTATACTTTAACTCTGATGGATCTAAGATGCAATATGTATTACCAAGCAGAATTAGAGCAAAAATATAAGCAATAGAAGAAAATTATGCATTATTTCATACTTGCAACTCTATTGCTTGATGTCAGGTTATCTGTACATAGTCCAGTAATCTGCTTCTCAAACTGTCCTTAAATAGTGCATCCAATGTAAACTATTCTAAAAACAAAAGCAAAAACAAAAAACCAAAAAACCACACACACTCGTGAAAGATTAAAGGCTAATGGGGGCCAGTAGGGAGAACCCAAATCTTCAAAAAAATGCCACCTCCGAATAGTTGGTACAAAGGAAATGTTATACAGGTCTAATTTTAAGATCAATATGATCTAAATTTATCCTTGTAATTTTCTCTAATGTGGAATTTATTTTCTTAAATAAGTTTTCTGTCTTGCTTACACACTGACTCAGCTTGTTCCTACATAAAAGGGCAAGTACAACCATTTTCTTTTAAAATATAGGCCATTATAACAATTAGTTACCAGACTGCAAAGGAACTTGAAGGTTCCACAGTCTGAACAGAGCTGGAACAATACTTAATTTGAACATTTATTAATATTTTGGTTGGTCTTGCCAGCAAGGTAAGGATGAAATGTTAATTTACAGAACAAGTGGGAGTAGGGTTGCCAATCCTCCAGGATTGTGCTGGGTCTCCAGGAATTAAAGATTAATCTTTAATTAAAGATTATGTCATGTGATTAAAACCTCCAGGAATATGTCCAGCCAAAATTGGCAGCCCTAAGTGGGAGAGGGGATTTCTGTGATTTTTGGTTTTATATCTTCTAGAATAAATCAGACCATTTATTCCTTCAAATTAAAATACATATTTCTTGCAAATTAACAGTTCAGAGCAATCTGCATTTAACCTGATGGTGAGTGCTTCCTTTCCCCTTCTAAGAGGGTGCAGTGTCTATCATTTCACTGCTTTGAAAGTTCTAGCCTTAGTCTGATGTGATGTCACCATATGTCAGGGAGCTGGTTCCTTCAGCTTGCTGCACTCAATTTGTTCTTGACAACAAAGAAATTTGATTTTTATAATGAGGCGTAAATCATAGGCAAGGGTTGCCTATAATGGATTTCAGGAAAGTCAGGAGCAGAAGTGCAGTCATTTACATCAATGCTAGCTTATAATAGAGAGCTTCAGAGTAAAGGATACATACTCAATGGAGGGGGAATTCAGAGAAACACTGCATTGCTGGATATCATTTATACAACTAGGATATATGAAAGCTCCCATTGCTCTCATCTTCACCCACTGTAGTGTCACTGAGGCATGAGGGTATTGCATACTGAAATGCAGCTCAGCCCAGAGTCTGGATGAAAAGGGAATGATGAAGTAGGTGCAGGATGTCTCACTCTTCAGTACCCTGAGCTACATATTGGTTCCATTTAATTGTACCTTTAAATGAATTTGATTGAATGCGGGGGGGGGGGGGGAGGAGGGGAGAATGAATTATAAATAATGCTTGGAAAAGCTAAAAATACAGCTGATAGAACCTACCATCACAAACAGGAAAAGCCTATCAAAATATATTGGGATGTTTACACATCACTTTCCCTGCGGTGGATTAGCAGGCAGAAGGAAATCTTAAAACCACAGGGGAAAGGTTTAAATAGGATGAAGCAAAGATTAATGAATGATTAACAGTAATTTCACAAAGGTGGAGGGTAAGCCGCTCATTGTTCAGAATCTCACAAATGTGTTTTGAACGATTAACTAAATTTACTTGGCAAAAGTTTAATTAGGAATGCCACTAATTAACTGCAGTTATGCCTACCCTGATGCCGGGGAAGCATAGTATTAACTAGCTCCAAGAAATTCAATTCTTCTTCAGTGCACTTGAGGCTATACTTTTTGAGACTCAGCCCCATAGTGGGGAGGGGAGTTGGAAAGACAACATCCAAGCAGGAGCTCCTGGGGGCATTGTGGCAGGTACAATTCCTTTTGAGGGCTCTGGGGGTGTACATACCAAAGCTGCTTCTGCTGCAGCTTTCTATAGGGGCAACATGCTTCACTCACATGTACAACCAGCTCTGCTAGCCAGTTTGGCAGTGGGTAGGGCCATGGTTCCGCCTGCTTTGGTGAGGCTAGAGATTCTGCTCTCCTCAGATGTGAATGTGATTAGCACCCCATTTGGACTGGATTGTGTCTGGCCCCTTCACATGAACTCAAGACAGGAAATGCTCCTTTTACCTTATCCCTTTTGGGTCCTACCCCAGCCTGCTGCTCTTGTGCATCCAGGCAGGCCTACATGTAATCTGTCAGGGGCTGGTCTCGCTAATGTTTTCATGTGCAGTCTACTTCTTTAGAATTCTCTGTCCAACATGAGTACTGCAATTATGATACCCGTCAAGCACATTCATTCAAACTGCTGACACATGTAGTTTAATAACACTCTTTAAAAGAGAAAACAGTCATGTGATCATTTATACATAGAGCTGGTAGGAAAATAAGTATTTTCCACAAAATTCCTCATTAAAAGTATTTTGTGGGTTTTTTTAACGAAAAACTTATCAGAAAATTTTTCTTTAGAAGACAAAATCTAGGTCAAAATAAAAATGCCTGCCAGCTTTTCATATAATGCACTGCATAGTTTCAGAACCAATTTATGGTCATCTGTATGCTGTGTATCAGTGGTAAGGTCACAGTGATGTAGTATACAAACCCCACATACAGCATGGAAGGGATTAAGGCTAAGGCTATTTTGGGCTAGAGTAGCCCTGGCCTTCCTGCAAATAATGTTGGGTCTGGAGGAGTTAAAAGGAGGGAACTCCACTCAGATGGGGGCAATCCTGTGAAGGGAATGGGCTGTTGTGTCCCCTAGTTTCCAGAGACGTCTGTTAGCTAACAGAGCCTCTGTCCTCGCATAAAGGAGAATACGGATACCTTGGACTAAGTAGGGAAAAGAAACTTAGACTTACACTGGAGAGCCAGTGGATCCTGGGGTGTACTGTGATACTTCCAAGGCCTTCTGAAGTAAGAGAGGCCACCTGCAGGCTTGCTTTCTTTTCCTTTATGTTTTTTATTTAACCCTGTTTGCTGTCCCTGGACTGCTTTGTTTGTTTCACCTGGGAGTCTGAGAGGGAAAGAAACAGCCAAAGAGCTTCAGCTGGAAGACTGAGCACCAGCCCTGCTAGACTGACACACCCCTCAGCAGGAGTAATTGGACTTGCCTGCTTTCACTCCCACATAGCTCCTGAAGGGGGCGCTCTGCCAAAGATAGATTGATGACAGTTACACTCTGATAAGAATGCAAAGGGGAAAAGCTCTGATGCTACAGAGGTGTCTCTTTATTTCATGACATTCCATTCAGGTTTTGCTTAGATGTAAATTACCATTCCCCTTTTTTTCCTCTTTGCCTGCCTCAGAAGAAATGTGGCAGCTTGCCAAAATAACTGAACATTAGCATCCTAAAGAGCTGAGCCCATTATGCTGCCAGAGCAGCAGCAACAGCAAAGACTACACTGAGACTATCAGGAGCAGACATACCGTCTGAGAGGTTGGGAGAGAAAGGTGGCCCCCAATAATTCTTCCGCTGCCTGGACCAGCACAGCCCCCACAGCTGGGTAAGGCATGTTCCTTACGTTTTGTGGCGGTAGGGGAGAGAGAGCCAGACACCCCCCAGCACACAGCTCTAGTGGTGCTTGTATCAGATGCGTATTCACAAGGGGGTCGATTGATGGTTGTGTGGACAATCTGAACTCTGACATTTCCTAACTGTCAAGTGCTTGACTTTGCAACCTTAATATCTTTTAACATATTTTTGTATACAATTTTAATTTAGACTACACAGAATAGTTAAATCAATCACAGTCATGTAGGTGCCAATTTTTGTGCAGCTGCATGTGTGACTTTTCTTATCAGTGAGAATAAGTTATTTCCCACTCAGGTTCTCTTCACTCAACACCTGGCCCGAACTGCACACTAGGAGCAGGTGGGGTGGGGGAGAAGAAGGCAGGATCCTATTCTTTGGCGTCCTCAGAAACAGATGTGTGATGGCAGGGGTCGGAGAAGGATAACAGGGTAGAGTTTGGGCCATCAGGGGCCTGGGGGGAGGGGCAGAAAGCTGGAGAGAGCCAGAGGCAGTCTGTGGGAATGGGGGAGCTGGTGGGAAGAAAACTGTCGGTGGAGTGAATGAGGGTAGGTAGTCAGGGAGGCGTTATGCTGAAGGGGGCAGAGACTATTCAGGACCTGGCCAAGGGGGCTCAAGTCATAAAAAGGACTAGACGAATGCAGAATTGGGCATGGTGACATGAAGGAGGAGGGAAGCAGGTTGGTATAGCTCCCCAACTTGCTAC
This sequence comes from Caretta caretta, assembly GCF_965140235.1. Lineage (NCBI taxonomy): Eukaryota > Metazoa > Chordata > Testudines > Cheloniidae > Caretta > Caretta caretta. Next base: position 177,732,285 of record NC_134206.1, read on the forward strand.
AAGGGGATGCTAACCTAGAAAGTCCTCCTTATTCCAATGAGTGTCATGTGATATGCAGGATACTTGACAGCCCTGATTCCTTATTTCCTCAAATCCCATACATATGGCCTTACCATGCTGCTAATTTTTCAGCAGCCTGCCCTATGCCTTCAGTGAGCAACTTATTTCTGTGCTTCCTTGTCAAAACTGATCATTTGGTAAAAAACTCAGATGTATCAACTTCAAACTCCCATTTGTCTATTCATCTTATGGTGCACGCATATGACCTGTGATTTGTGGCTTTCCAGGTGTTATCCCAGCAACCATCAATTCCAATCAGAATCCCCTAATATCAGTGTTAAAAATTAAACTAGGTACCCTTATACTTTATTTCTTTGCAAATATAGATTTTTTTAAAAAAGTTAATAATGGTGGGGGTTTTTTGTTCAAACTATAAAGTGAAGATACTGTAAATCATATAATTGTGATTCCTTTATGTGAAGCTCTTCTAGAGTCAACGAGCCCTATTTTCAAATGCGGGTACTTAAAGTAAGGTGGCCAACTCTGAGATTTGATACCCCTTGGCTAGTATACTATTTAGGTTTTTGTACTGTGCTCCACACCATTATATTGGAGTGCCTTTCAGACTTAAATACAAGCATAATGATTAACACCCGTCAAGTGGAGTTCCTCTCCACTCCTTGGGAAAGAGATTGCATGTTCTCTTTGAGTAGCTGAGCTGCTCAGTTGTTGTTTGGAAGGCAAGTTTGAAGAAGTGTGCTCTGTATTTGGAGTAGGAAAATGGTGAGGTTTGAAGCACTTTGTAATTCCTGTGGGAGTGAGTCCCACAGTCTTGGGACAGCCCTCCAGGAAGCTTTATCTCTGTCATGAACTTATGAGCTTCGCCTTTGCAGTAGACAATTTGGTTGTGTCTGAAGCTATGTTTACACTACGATTTATGTCGCTCAGGGATGTGAACAAGCCACCCCCGAGCAACATAAGTGACACCGACCTAAGCACCAGTGTGAATAGCACTATGTTGGTGGGTGAGCTTCTCACACCCACATAGCTACTGCTGCTCATTGAGGGTGGATTAATTAAGCTCTCTCCCATCAGCTTAGAGTGGTTACACTAGACAGCTTACAGCAGCGCAGCTGCATCGGTTCAGCTACGCCCCCGTAAACTTTCCAGTATAGCCATAGCCTGAGGAGCAGAATTGTCAAGGTCTCAGAGTGATTTTAAATGAGCATAAATTGCATTGCTTTAATCCAGTTGGGTGGTGACAAAGACATGCATTACTGAGGCTAGGCCATCACCAGCAAGGATGAGACAGTCTTCTAGCTAGCTACAGGTGGTAGAACTAACAGATGCTGTTATGTGTGAGCTTAGTGAAGAATATCTTGTCTGGTGGAGTGTTCTGATGATTTGTGGGTACATGGCATAGACTGGTGAAGGTTGCATGGTGGCTGCAAACCCTTCAAAGGATCTTCCTCTGCATATAACTCCATGTTGTTAGGATTTAACTTTAAGCAGGGGTTCCTCAGCCATACAGTGACCTCAGTGATGCACTGGGCTGGCTGGCTGGCTTTTTGCAGTGCTGTTGTAGGTTATATTTGATAACTGGCTCCTATAGCATTTTTACACAGATGTTGGGAAATGCCACTGTAAACAACACTTTATATCCGCCAAATGTACCTGTGCTTGATCTCATACCCATAGAAGTCAATGGGAGTCATTCTGTGGCCATCAGTTAATATTGGATCAGTCCCCTTATCCTTAGTGGTAGAACCACAGGCAAGATACATATATGACAAACCATGAAGAAATCCAGTGGAAAATCCAGGCTTCACTCACAGACAGAAAAGATCAGAAATGAGCCCTAAATGTGATTAAACAAGTTAATGGAGAAAATACACCAAGTGAACGTAATCTGCAACATGAAAGCTGAATTCAAGTCGAAGACAAAGGTGATAGGACATTGAAGGTACAATTAAAAGATTGCCTTCAGTTATATTTGTCAGTGTCTATTCCTGCATAAAAGTGGCTTGCAATTAATGGAAGATTAAAATTGAGTTAAACCTTGACACTGTGCATTGCCGATTTTCTGTAAACAAAGTAATTAGTTTGGCTTAGTTCTGTATTCTGAGCAACCTTTATGAAGCTCTGTTTTTGCACAAATCACCATCCATCTTTTAAATTCAGCAGTTTTATTTGGCCTGGCTTTCTCAAACATTTTACTTTTTTTACAGAGATTAAAAAAATATACTGTGGAGGAAAATTATCTAAGCTTTGAAAACATGAAATGATGTCTGCAGCAGTGCTCTGGAATGTAGTAATTCACTCTGCCAGCTCTGAAGCACAGATGGGAGAGTATAGAAAGAGGATTAAAACTGCTTTCCATATCCTAAACTTTATCAGGGATAACACAGAAAACTGTGTCATTCATTACTCCCTGGGGAGTTCTTAAGTGTTAACAATTTATCTCGTTTATACATTATAAAAGCTAGAAAGTGTTAGCAATCACAGACTGCAACTGAAATGAAAGTCATAAGTTGCATTGCAAGCGTTTTACTTGTACAATTCCAAACAAAGAGCACAAACAGACTTTCCCACCTGACAATATGACTTCCAATAAATCTAGCAGCATGGACCCAAAAGGTGTTGGAAGAAAAGAGTTTAGGAAACATTTTCATTTACACAATACTGTAACAATATATTTAATGTATGTTTTAGAACCTTGGTTTATCAGTGTTGGTTTTTGTTGCACAAAAAATAAAGAACAACAATAAGGGATTTGTAGAATATCCTATCATCCTTAGTTTGTGTGCATATAGCTTGCTTAACATTACAGGTAATTTCACAGGTGTGAATTTAAGGTGTGATCCAAACCCCATTTGAATCAAAGGGAAGATACCTGTTGATTTCAGTGGGCTTTGGGTCAGGTCAATAGAGAGATCTAGAAACCAAAACGATTGGGGAAAAAGAAATTACAGCCAACGTCTGCTTTGAATTCCTTGTTCCACCTTCATTTTTGTCCTAACTTGTACATTTTAATATTTTTCTAGATGATTCTATCTAATCTCTATATTTAGGTTTTGAAGTTTTTCAACCTCGCTAATTTTGCTTTGAGTCTTAGGTTTGTATGAATCCAAAGTGATAATGAAAAACTCAGACGAAGCTGTTAAGTTTAGTCTGATTTATAATGAAACTGGTGAGTGGAGGCAGTTCTATCTATGGTATGACTATGTTTTGTAAATTTTGCAATGAAACCCAGCAATACCACATGGAATTTAATAAGGAAAAATGTCAAAAGTTCCATAGGAATGAAATAGGGTTCTATAGATATTACTCTAAAAATGGGCATGGTTTAATGGAGAAGGTGCTCCTTTTTACAGATTTTTTAAACCAAGCTATAGCATGTAATAGAGAAGTATATCCTTGCTGTTGAATTCTATAAAGTGGCTTAAAAATACTATGGAAGCTATTCTCAGTCAAATTCTGTAGGATTTTTACATACAGATGATACATGCTAGCTTTGGGAGAATTTTATACTGTAACCAGACAGCAAATACACTCTGTTGGTTTTTGCCTCATTTCAAGTTCCATTGCAAATGATTGGTGCCAGATCTGCTTCTCACGGCTAACTCCTGTCCTGTTCACCTTTGCCATGTCCTGGTTCTAGAGACAGTTGAATCCAGCCCGCCCTCAACTGGTAGGACTAATACAAAATTAATGTATAGGATATCTTCTGTAGACTAGGCATATACAATTGGATATTTGCCATAATACATGGAACAGTAATTTTTGGCACTTATATTGTGTTGTTGTTTTTTATTTATTTTTTATTGTGTTGATCTCTATAGGCCCTTTACAATTAACTAAGCCTCAAGACACTGCATGTGAGATGATTCTGTACCCATTTTACACACGGTTAAGGTGATTGACAGTGGGGGTGTGGTCCTAATTTTTAAGTGTCCATTAACTTTAGGTGGCTTAATTTGGGGGTTTCCAGTTTGAGGCGCCTTCTAATAACTTGAAGTTGAGCACACAAACTTAGTGAACACTTTTTAAAAAAATTGAGGTCTAAATGCTTGTCCAGTGTCACCCAATGAATCAGTATGAGCTAGAATAAACCCAAGTGCTGTAATAGCCAGTCCTCTGCACTAAGCTATACTTGCCTCCTCATACTGCCCTTTCAGTCTTTAAAATTCTCAGAACAAAAACTCCTCTTCTATGTCATGTGCATCACTGGCCTCCCACCCTGTATTGTTCTTCCCAGATTTGCCCCTGGATGGTTGTATCCATGTGTGGCTCTCCCCTGTTGTACATGGGGTGAAGGGTAATCAGCCAACTGCATTGTACCCTCGTCCCTGTGCCTAATTCCAACACTCAGGAAGGGAGCTCTGCTTCTCTTGCGCAAGTGCCAGAAGGAGGTAGGTACTAGGCAGCTGGGGACAGGGCAGGAGGGACCCACAGCATCCCCTCCTCTGATTCCCCAGAGCACAAACAGAAAACATATCAGCCAATTAAAAACGATAATGAAAAAAACAAATTATACATATTAAAATAATATGCAGCACAAAATTATCCCCCTTCCCTCTTCTAGTGGAGCATTCAACTTGGTCCAGTGCTTAGGGACACTAGTTAAGGACTTGGAAGAGCTCTGTTCAAGGTCCCACTCAGCTACAAACTCCCTGTGTAACTTTGGCCAAGTCACTTAACCTCTCTGTGCCTCAGTTCCCCATCTCTAAAATGGGGATAATAGCACTTCACAGAGGGGGTTGTGAGGCTAAATATATTTTGAGTATGAGGTAGATAAGTACCTGAAATGGATTGTTTTTCCTGCTTTTAACAGAATCATCTTTAAACTCCTGGTTATATGCTATTCTTTGGGATGTGGATAACTCTGCTTCTGTAACACTCAACCAATATGTATGAATTTCATTAGTCCATTCTTGGTCTATGTGTGGAAGTTGGGAAGTTATTTTGGGACATTCCTATCTATACAGACAGTGTTTTCTTTTATGTGTTATTATAGTAACAGGTTTTCAGACCACATCTGGATTCAATAGATCTAGGGGAAATCTTGGCAGGTCCTTGGTTATCCTGGATAAAAATGTCATTGATTCCATGAACCCTACTTTGAAGAAATACAGTGATATAAGAGCAGAGGGGTGTGTCCTTCTTTGATGTGAAAATCTTTGATCTATGCTGTCTCAGCTGTCTGCAACTCTTTCAGATCTCTGGATGCCAGTCACAGTTCTCCTTCAAGTCACCTTATTTTTCCCCCTCTCTCCCTGAGTTAAACAAAGTCAGGGCATCTAGGTACAAGCTGCTGCGCAAACTTAGAAATAGCTATGCACAATCCCCTACGCCATCCATAACTCACTAGAACTATAACCATTACTTGTCGAATGAACCTTTTCTAGCAAAAGCAGAAGGATGCTGTGTTTTCAGGAACAGGTCTTTGACTGCATCTTCCACTTTCCAAGTTTTCCAGAATGCACTCTTGAGGAAATCATAGTAGTTTTGCAAAGTAAGTATTACAATATCTGCTGAAAACTGGTAAAAGTTTCAGGAATTGGCATTTCCAAAACAGCATGTTAAGATGGATTTTAAACAACTAATAGTTACTCTTCTGAGACAATTTGGCAGTCTAATGTGCCTTGAGAACTAATCTACAGCTAGGAAGCTTGTTCTCCATCTAAATAAATATGTACTGGTTTTCTGCCAAGGTCATTCTAGGACTACAGATGGCATCAACTCTAGCAGCTGGATAAGCCCTTGTTTGGTGAGAATGTTCAGATACTGACAGGTTTCAGAGTAGCAGCCATGTTAGTCTGTATTCGCAAAAAGAAAAGGCGTACTTGTGGCACCTTAGAACTAACCAATTTATTTGAGCATAAGCTTTCGTGAGCTACAGCTCACTTCATCAGATGCATAAAGTGGAAAATACAGTGAGGAGATTTATATACACACAGACCATGAAAAAATACACATTGTAAGGAGAGTGATCACTTAAGATGAGCTATTACCAGCAGGAGAGTGGGTTGGGGGGAGATTTTACTGGTATCTGATCACCAGAATAAAACTTTTGGCTCTCCCATGTCATTTTAGAATAACACCATATCCTCTGTGTGTTCCCTGTGATGTTTCCTGGAAAAAAAATAGTCATCTTTCCCTTCGTCTAAGCCTCTTGTGCACAGATAACTCCCCCAATAAAGGCCAGTGAGTTCTCAAGAAGAAAGATATTGGTGGTCAAATTCTGCAGAGACATGCAGTGGGGTAAGTGGGGTAAGAAGGAATATGAAAAGTAAAAAAAAATGACTGCAAGAAGTAATACATACAATAAAGTGAAAGTGCACATTCAGTTAGACAAAGAGGAGGGAGAGGGTGCTGGAGCAGAAAAAAGGGTCATGGCTAGCTGAAAAAGGAGGACATCTCAATCTGGTAACTCCACTATTCCCATGCAGATGGAATATAAATGGCTCAAAAATAATGAAGCTCTCCTCTCTTTTGAAATGTACAAGTGCCCTAAAAGTCATCTACATAGTTGTAGATACAGGGTGAGATGCCTTAGGAGGAAGGCTTTGTGTGATCGAATGGCAACTACATACACTTGAACACACTGACTAGTGTCTCTAAGGTGCCACAAGTACTCCTTTTCTTTTTGTGAATACAGACTAACACGGCTGCTACTCTGAAACCTGTCACTGCCCTCTAGTGGCTCGCTAAAAGAAGAAATATATTTTCGATTCCAGAAACATAGTTTCAGATATTACCAAAACCTGTATCAATTTAGAATCAGTTTGATCAAAATGCCATTGCTTTGCAAGATGTACTCAGTGATTCATCTTAGAAGATGCGGAGAATAACTCATCAGCAACATGAAGATCATCTAAAACTGCTGTGGCCTAAGGATATTGTAACTTGTGCTAAGAGAACAAGGGGACGTGTTTCCCTTTCTCCATCCCTTTTGGGTGTGGTACCATTGAAACCGGTGGGGCTGCATTCTAAGCTGATGTGAATCAGAATTAGTCCCTAGCTAACGCCTTTGTGTTGATTTCCATCAGCTGAGGATTTTTTTCTCCATTTACATCTTGGTTTTTTGTGACTGTTTCTTTTGGAAGCGTTGCTCTACAAATTAAAGAGGAAAGTAAGGCTGGGGTGATGCCTAGAATAACAGCATATATGAGAAATAAATCAAGTTAATTATTCACAGAAAATCCTCTCACCACTTAAATGAGAAACTTAAAAAGTTAGTACAGAAGAACTGCATCCTTCATTTTGACTTACATAAGTAAACACGGTAAGACTCATACAATATTGATGTGAAAATTAAAACTCTAGTTAGGAATTCACAAATCAAAATATAAGGTTTGATTCTACTCTCACTTAACTGCTGTGATATCATTGGCTTTGATAGATACTCCTGATTCTCACAAGTGTGAGAGTAGAGTTGGGGCCCAAGAGCATAATAGTGTGCTCCTTAATGGGAAGAGGAGAACTTTGAGTCTTATTTTCACTGATGTCAGCATTTGGGGTGGGACTGGGTGGGCTTGACAACAGATGGCAGACACAGGTTATTTTTTTTTAAAAATAACCTGTTTCTCCTCAAATTATGCACATCTTCAAAAATGTGCCATATTTCTAATAAATGTTAGAGAAATCACAAACTAGACTTGATGGTGATGGGCTTGATTCAGTAATGGGCTTGATCCAAAACCCTAGACTCCTGTTGATTTTCAATTGGCTTTGGATCAGGCTCTAAATGAAGAGATGGACTAACAAGCCCTTAACGTATCTTCTTATATATAAAAGTAGATGTAAGCTTTCTTGCAAAGTGAATTGGAAAACCTGTGTAAGCCTTTCAAAACTCAAAATTCTGTTTGTTTTTTTAAAATGCTTTCTTGAGACCTTCATGGCTGCAGGCTGAGAAGGCAGAGTTGATTTTTTCAGAGCTGTCTCAGTCTGTGTCTGTTTAATAAAACTGTCGTCTTAACACCGGGGGAGTGGGGAGCCAAAATGCCATCAAAAGAAAAAGGGAATGGGGGGGAGGCGTATCCAAACTTTAAGTTTGTATGGAAAATGTTTGCAAAGCTGGCTGATTCTCCTGAATTTGCCAATCCATTACACAACAATAATACATGGACTGTGTGATGAAGAATACTAAATAGTAAGTACAGAAATCAATTCTGTTTAGTGAGGATTCAAATCCCTTTGAGTCTTTAAATTTTTTGTAAGGTTTTACGGAGGTGGGGGGTTGACATCTCTTCTATAAATGCACAAAACTACTGAGCATAGGGGATTTATTTAACCAGAAAACTTACATTATTGAGATTAGACATCTCGTTTTCAAGGTGCTCCTGGAAGATAATGACTTCCTTCCCCATAATTCACTGTAGACATCATTTTTGTCTGGTAGTGTATAAATGGGCCTGAAGGTGGAAGTTAGCAGTTTTCACTCTGTATTGCAAAACAGAATAAGGTAGCATTAAAAAAAGGGGGGGCCCAGTTACTGTGGATTTCAATTGTTTTGTGGGCAGACAATTTAGTCAATTAACTTTATTTATGAAATTTACACTTTTCCTGTTGCTGGGCTCTGATTGGATGATGGTCACCTCGATTATGAGGATGACATCGACAATCATCATTTGTACTAATGGGTATACTCCATAGACCAACTGGGGAAGAGCAACATTTACTGCACTGGCCGCAGAGCCATTTGCCTGGTTGTGTAGCTTGAGCTGCAGTTTGTTTCTACACCTGGTGTTGTGATTCCAGCTGCTCCATGTGATTCTTGTCAAAGTCGAGGCCAGCCACCCTGACAGTCTGGGGTCATGCAACTTGATCAATCGCCAGTTGCTCAAAGGTCGAGTCAGAAATGTTTGTTTTGCGCAGATTTTGTTTCACAGTCTCGCTGAAGATTTCATCTGCACTCCCTGCTTACAATTGCCAGAGCTAAATTCAGAATATAAGACTTGTTTTGATAGTTGAGTCTCAGGCATTCAAATTACATGGCCATTTAGTTCCTGTTGCTGGGGCTCTGATCTACTGTGTGGAGTTCCCGCTCGAGAACCTGAAAAGCACCCTTATGACTGTCACTGTGATAATCCAGCTAATATGCCAATTTAGTGTTGTGTTATGTGGGGAGAAAGGATATGATCACAGAATCATAAAATATAGAGAAGGGACATTAAGAGGTCATCAAGTCCAGACCTCCCTACGGAGGCAGGACCAAGTAAACCTAGATCACTCCTTACAGGTATTTGTCCAACCTGTTCTTAAAAACGTCCAGTGATGAGGATTCCACAACCTCCCTTGCAAGCCTTTTCTAAAACTTAACTACCTTTATACTCAAAAAGGCTTTCCTAATATCTGACTTAAATCTCTCTTGCTACAGATTAAACTCATTGCTTCTTGTCCGTGGACGTGGAGAACAATTGAGCACCATCCTCTTTATATCGGCCCCTTAATGTATTTGAAGTTGATCAGATCCCATCTCAGTCTTTTTTTTTCCCCTCAAGACTAAACATGCCCAGATTTTTACCTTTTCCTCACAGGTCAGGTTTTCTAAACCTTTTCTCATTTTTGTTGCTCTCCTCTGGACTCTTTCCAATTCGTCTGCAGTGCTCCAACTGAGTATGATGTTTCATAGGGGAGTTAATTGAATTTTGATATGTTTGTGTAACTTCTGGATTATATTTGATTTCAGAGTAACTGATTGGTCTGTTTGTTTATTGGTGTCTCTTAAAGGGAGCATTTTTGAGCCACCTAATATGCTCACACACGGGAGGAAAGGGAGGTCAGGTGCTTCCATTCTCTGCTCTGTGGACTACCTGCATCGCTAGTCTGTGCCAGGAGCAGAGCAAATACCACTGGGTTGCTACTAGCCCCATCATGTAGATGTGTGGAGAGTGGATGGAATCCTGGCTTTGGCCCCAAATCCAGCAGTCAGTGCTGCAGAGTCAGTATGGAGAGGGAAATTACCTGTACCAGGGAAAGTCTGGCATAGTTTATTGGACCCACGGAATGAGGGAAAATTAGGGACTGAATTGTGATTCTGAGGGCAGGTGTACACTTAAAACGCTGCAGTGACTCAGCTTCAGTGAAGACACTATTATGCCAACAGGAGAGCTTCTCCTGTCAGCATAGCTACTGCCTCTCATGAAGGTGGATTAACGAGGTCGATGGGAGAAGCCCTTCCACCAACATAGCACTCTCCACATCGTGAGCTAGGTCAGTATAACTTTGTCACTCAGGGGTGACACTCAGGATGTTCTATGCCCCCGAGCGACGTAGTTATACTGATGGATATTTGTAGTATAGACCTGGCCTGAGTCCCAGCTTGACCTTGACCACCTCCTGAGGTTGCATAGGCTACATGTTGCCCCTTACTCAGGGCAGATTGCAGGGTCCAAATGTAGCCCTAAAAATGCCAAGGATGCCTAGAGGTTTGGATGAGAAATCTTTTATTGTACAGGAGTAGAAACTTACTACAAACCCAATAAAGTACATTAATTGAGAGAAGCTGTTCTGAGTCATGGTGAGAGCAATGAAAGACTCACATTTCTTCAAAGTCTCTGTTCCCTCTGGGGAAAGACACTTAGACACAGAATAAAGAAAGAGAGAAGGAGAAAAAAGCAAAAAAAAAAATCCATTTTTTTTCTTTTCTCACTCATATACAACTAGTAACCTCTCTCACTCCACTAGGTTCTCAGAATGAATCTAAATGCACGCTGCCATATTATGCACCTTTTGATTTATGGTTGTTATTGGTTTTTTTGTTTGCAACAATGTTTCCCCTCTTTTTTCTTAAAAGTCAAGTAGCCCACTTCCCCCATCCTACATGAGTCTAGTCTGCTGCATGTTCACACACCAGCAGGGTAGCTTCTCGAGCAGCAACAACAGTGTAAGTGCTCAAAACTTCCTCCTTCTTCCTGAAGCCCATCTTGCTTAAATTAAAATGAGCTGTAATATATAGAGAGAAACAGTGCAGTGAATTCACGTAATTTAGCTGATGTAAACAGAATGACCACAAAAACAGTTGCAGAACCCAAGTCACAAACACACAACGTTTACATCATAGCTTATTTTCATCTGATATCTACAGTATGGAAGAAAGAGTATGAAAAGTTTGAAATGGTGTTAGCTAAAGACCCAAATGTTTCAGTGCTTATCCAGTTTATCCTAAATGCTATGGTCTACCAGACTGGGTTCAAAAGGAAAGATTTTCAAAAGATTTCTCTCACAGTATTTTGGCCTGTACTCTAATGTGTTGCGGGGTACAGCTCAGAATGCCATGTCTGTCTATGCTTCTCATCACAGGCAAGTGGTCAGGGGTCATATCATCCTTATTTTTTCCTGAAGTCTGAGCATGGATTTTTGGCCCTTCTGTTTTTGGTACTAGAGCAGGGGTGGGCAAACTACAGGCTGGATCCGGCCTGCCAGTCATTTTAATCCAGCCCTCAATCTCCCGCTGGGGAGCAGGGTCTGGGGCTTGCCCTGCTCCGGTGCTCCAGCCGGGGAGCAGGGTCAGGGGCTGCTCCACGCAGCTCCCGGAATCAGCAGCATGGCCCCACTCCAGCTGGGAAGCAGGGTCGGGGGCCGTTCCACATGGCTCCTGGAAGCTGCAGCATGGCCCCCTCTGGCTCCTACGTGCTCCAATGGACCCCTCCGGTGCTCCAATGGGAGCTGCAGGGGCAGTGCCTGCCGATGGTGCAGCGTGCAGAGCTGCCTGGCTGCATCTCCACATAGGAGCCAGAGAAGGAACATGCCGCTGTGTCCGGGAGCCACTTGAGGTAAACACCACCCGGAGCCTGCACCCCCTCCCAGGCCCCAACCCACTGCCCCATCCCTGATCTCCCTCCTGCCCTCCGAACCCCTCGATCTCAGTCCACAGCACCCTCCTACATCCCAAACTCCTCATTCCCAGCCTGCACCCCCAGCCGGAGCCCTCACCCCACCCCCATTCCCCAGCCCCAGCCCGGAGCCCCCTCCCGCACCCTGAACTCCTCATTTCTGGCCCCACCCTGGAGCCTGCACCCCCAACTAGAGCCCTCACCCCCTCCCGCACCCCAACCCCAATTTTGTGAGCATGAATGGCCCGCCATACAATTTCTATTTCCAGATGTGGCCCTCAGGCCACAATGTTTGTCCACACCTGTCCTAGAGAGAACCCAGAAGTATGGAGGTGGATGTAGGAGTGGGAGTTGGAGCAAAAAAAGTTAAATGAACTTTAGCAAAAAAATTGAGTTTGGGAGACAAGGTTCAAGAGTTTTCTATTTTATGAAGACTGGTTTGCATATTCTTAATGTAGAGTGTGGTTTTGCTGCTCTGACATATTTTTGCTGCTAATCACTCTCATTTCCCCATACCTACTATGGAAAAGCACAATATTTTCCTCCTGTCACTCTTTCTAATTAAATTTGATCTGCTAGGTTCTTTTTAGTTTTTGCAACCCCAAATTCTTTGTCAAAATAACTTTGTCCAGTGGTATCTAAGCAGGCCTGCTGATGATTTCACCTATACTACTCATCCTAACACACCACTATTGGCCTATTCTGGCTCATCATAATAATCATAGAAGCTAGTTCACAGCAATAGGCACTTCGGCCCTGGAGTCCTATAGATCATGAGACCTATAGTCTAGACCTACCATCAGATAATGACTCTTGCAGCTCATCAGATCAATGAATTAGCATATCTCTCAAATTTTGTCTTTTTTCCTAATAAGGGCATCCTAATATATTATGAATTCACAAATCTAGAATAGCAAGTTCAAGGTCTCAGTCCTTCTTTTCAAGGTGCTCAACAGCCTGCACCCAGCATATATCAAAGATCCCCTAAAGCTCTGGGATAAAGACTGTGACCAACAGCTCTGCTCCTCAAGCACAGTAGGACTTCCTGCCATAAGGGTACAACTCATCTGTGCAAGAACAGAACTTCTTCTTCAAGGAGTGTCCCTGTGGGTGCTCCACTTTAGGCATCTTGGCACCCTGTGCTTGTAATCAGAGATTTGTAGTAGCAGAGCCTCGGTTAGCTGCGCATGCGCGGCAGCCGTCTCGCACCGCTCCTAGTGGCCACTTAGTGCACGCAGCCAACCGCCCCCTCAGTTCCTTCTCTACCGTCTTAGGAATGAGTCAAAGCAACAGCAGCACTCATATATCTCATAGATTGCTTATATTTCCATATTTATTTATCCTTTTTGCTGGTTTTCTTCCGTTTTCCCATCCTTATTTACCCATTTAAAGAAAATGATTTGTTTGCCCCCCCCGCCACCAGCAGGTCTCTGCCAACCGTGACTGAACTATGACCGGTTTCAGAGTAACAGCCGTGTTAGTCTGTATTTGCAAAAAGAAAAGGAGTACTTGTGGCACCTTAGAGACTAACCAATTTATTTGAACATAAGCTTTCGTGAGCTACAGCTCACTTCATCGGATGCATACTGTGGAAACTGCAGAAGACATTATATACACAGAGACCATGAAACAATACCTCCTCCCACCCCACTCTCCTGCTGGTAATAGCTTATCTAAAGTGATCACTCTCCTTACAATGTGCATGATAATCAAGGTGGGCCATTTCCAGCACAAATCCAGGTTTTCTCACCCTCCGCCCCCCCACACACACAAACTCACTCTCCTGCTGGTAATAGCCCATCCAAAGTGACCACTCTCTTTACAATGTGTATGATAATCAAGGTAGGCCATTTCCAGCACAAATCCAGGTTTTCTCACACACCCCCTTTTTTTTTCAAAACCCACACACACAAACTCACTATCCTGCTGTTAATAGCTTATCCAAAGTGACCACTCTCCTTACAATGTGTATGATAATCAAGGTGGGCCGTTTCCAGCATAAATCCAAGTTTAACCAGAAAGTCGGGGGGTGGGGGGGTAGGAAAAAACAAGGGGAAATAGGCTACCTTGCATAATGACTTAGCCACTCCCAGTCTCTATTTAAGCCTAAATTAATAGTATCCAATTTGCAAATGAATTCCAATTCAGCAGTTTCTCGCTGGAGTCTGGATTTGAAGTTTTGTGTTTTAAGATAGCGACCTTCATGTCTGTAATTGCGTGACCAGAGAGATTGAAGTGTTCTCCGACTGGTTTATGAATGTTATAATTCTTGACATCTGATTTGTGTCCATTTATTCTTTTACGTAGAGACTGTCCAGTTTGACCAATGTACATGGCAGAGGGGCATTGCTGGCACATGATGGCATATATCACATTGGTGGATGTGCAGGTGAATGAGCCTCTGATAGTGTGGCTGATGTTATTAGGCCCTGTGATGGCGTCCCCTGAATAGATATGTGGGCACTGTTGGCAACGGGCTTTGTTGCAAGGATAAGTTCCTGGGTTAGTGGTTCTGTTGTGTGGTATGTGGTTGTTGGTGAGTATTTGCTTCAGGTTGGGGGTTGTCTGTAGGCAAGGACTGGCCTGTCCTCCAAGATTTGTGAGAGTGTTGGGTCATCCTTCAGGATAGGTTGTAGATCCTTAATAATGCGTTGGAGGGGTTTTAGTTGGGGGCTGAAGGTGACGGCTAGTGGCGTTCTGTTATTTTCTTTGTCAGGCCTGTCCTGTAGTAGGTAACTTCTGGGAACTCTTCTGGCTCTATCAATCTGTTTCTTGACTTCCGCAGGTGGGTATTGTAGTTGTAAGAATGCTTGATAGAGATCTTGTAGGTGTTTGTCTCTGTCTGAGGGGTTGGAGCAAATGTGGTTGTATCGCAGAGCTTGGCTGTAGACAATGGATCGTGTGGTGTGGTCAGGGTGAAAGCTGGAGGCACGTAGGTAGGAATAGCGGTCAGTAGGTTTCCGGTATAGGGTGGTGTGTATGTGACCATTGTTTATTAGCACTGTAGTGTCAAGGAAGTGGATCTCTTGTGTGGACTGGACCAGGCTGAGGTTGGTGGTGGGATGGAAATTGTTGAAATCATGGTGGAATTCCTCAAGGTCTTCTTTTCCATGGGTCCAGATGATGAAGATGTCATCAATATAGCGCAAGTAGAGTAGGGGCTTTAGGGGACGAGAGCTGAGGAAGCGTTGTTCTAAATCAGCCATAAAAATGTTGGCATACTGTGGGGCCATGCGGGTACCCATAGAAGTGCCGCTGATCTGAAGGTATACATTGTCCCCAAATGTAAAATAGTTATGGGTAAGGACAAAGTCAGAAAGTTCAGCCACCAGGTTAGCCGTGACATTATCGGGGATAGTGTTCTTGACGGCTTGTAGTCCATCTTTGTGTGGAATGTTGGTGTAGAGGGCTTCTACATCCATAGTAGCCAGGATGGT
Source organism: Caretta caretta (assembly GCF_965140235.1). Lineage (NCBI taxonomy): Eukaryota > Metazoa > Chordata > Testudines > Cheloniidae > Caretta > Caretta caretta. Next base: position 177,747,562 of record NC_134206.1, read on the forward strand.
GTTATCAGGAAGATCACCGATGGATTGTAGTTTCCTCAGGAAGTCAGTGGTGTCTCGAAGGTAGCTGGGAGTGCTGGTAGCGTCGGGCCTGAGGAGGGAGTCTACATAGCCAGACAATCCTGCTGTCAGGGTGCCAATGCCTGAGATGATGGGGCGCCCAGGATTTCCAGGTTTATGGATCTTAGGTAGTAGATAGAATATCCCAGGTCGGGGTTCCAGGGGTGTGTCTGTGCGGATTTGATCTTGTGCTTTTTCAGGAAGTTTCTTGAGCAAATGCTGTAGTTGCTTTTGGTAACTCTCAGTGGGATCATAGGGTAATAGCTTGTAGAAAGTGGTATTGGAGAGCTGCTGAGCAGCCTCTTTTTCATATTCCGACCTATTCATGATGACAACAGCACCTCCTTTTTGATTATGATGTCAGAGTTGTTTCTGAGGCTGTGGATGGCATTGTGTTCTGCACGGCTGAGGTTATGGGGCAAGTGATGCTGCTTTTCCACAATTTCAGCCCGTGCACATTGGCGGAAGCATTCTATGTAGAAGTCCAGTCTGCTGTTTCGACCTTCAGGAGGAGTCCACCTAGAATCCTTCTTTTTGTAGTGTTGGTAGGGAGGCCTCTGTGGATTAGTATGTTGTTCAGAGGTATTTTGGAAATATTCCTTGAGTCGGAGATGTCGAAAATAGGATTCTAGGTCACCACAGAACTGTATCATGTTCGTGGGGGTGGAGGGGCAGAAGGAGAGGCCCCGAGATAGGACAGCTTCTTCTGCTGGGCTGAGAGTATAGTTGGATAGGTTAACAATATTGCTGGGTGGGTTGAGGGAACCATTGCTGTGGCCCCTTGTGGCATGTAGTAGTTTAGAAAGTTTAGTGTCCTTTTTCTTTTGTAGAGAAGCAAAGTGTGCATTGTAAATGGCTTGTCTAGTTTTAGTAAATTCCAGCCACGAGGAAGTTTATGTGGAAGGTTGTTTTTTTATGAGAGTATCCAGTTCTGAGAGCTCATTCTTAATCTTTCCCTGTTTGCTGTAGAGGATGTTGATCAGATGATTCCGCAGTTTCTTTGAGAGTGTGTGGCACAAGCTGTCAGCATAGTCTGTGTGGTATGTAGATTGTAATGGATTTTTTACCTTCAGTCCTTTTGGTATGATGTCCATCTGTTTGCATTTGGAAAGGAAGATGATGTCTGTCTGTATCCGTACAAGTTTTTATCTATACAAGTTTTTATCTGTACAAGTTTGTATCTGTACAAGTCTCTACGTAAAAAAATAAATGGACACAAATCAGATGTCAAGAATTATAACATTCATAAACCAGTCGGAGAACACTTCAATCTCTCTGGTCACGCAATTACAGACATGAAGGTCGCTATCTTAAAACAAAAAAACTTCAAATCCAGACTCCAGCGAGAAACTGCTGAATTGGAATTCATTTGCAAATTGGATACTATTAATTTAGGCTTAAATAGAGACTGGGAGTGGCTAAGTCATTATGCAAGGTAGCCTATTTCCCCTTGTTTTTTCCTAACCCACCCCCCGACGTTCTGGTTAAACTTGGATTTATGCTGGAAATGGCCCACCTTGATTATCATACACATTGTAAGGAGAGTGGTCAGTTTGGATGAGCTATTACCAGCAGGAGAGTGAGTTTGTGTGTGTATGGGGGGGTGGGGTGAGAAAACCTGGATTTGTGCTGGAAATGACCCACCTTGATTATCATGCACATTGTAGGGAGAGTGGTCACTTTGGATAAGCTATTACGAGCAGGAGAGTGAGTTTGTGTGTGTGTATTTTGGGGGCGGAAGGTGAGAAAACCTGGATTTGTGCTGGAAATGGCCCACCTTGATTATCATACACATTGTAAGGAGAGTGATCACTTTAGATAAGCTATTACCAGCAGGAGAGTGGGGTGGGAGGAGGTATTGTTTCATGGTCTCTGTGTATATAATGTCTTCTGCAGTTTCCACAGTATGCATCCGATGAAGTGAGCTGTAGCTCACGAAAGCTTATGCTCAGATAAATTGGTTAGTCTCTAAGGTGCCACAAGTACTCCTTTTCTTTTTGCGAACTATGACCATTTCTATAGATCTGGACCTCCTCAGGCATGCCTGGTTCTCCTGCCTTTAAATGTTGCCTGACCTGCAGGCTATCTATTCCTATATCGGATGGTCGTGCTCAGTGCATCAGCTGTCTCAGGGAAACCCATATACCACAGAAGCATCCACATGGTAAGAAATTATCTGCCAGGACATTGAAAGCCCCGGGCCTTCCCCGGGGGAGCAGTCTCCTGGCGATAAATCTGCCCCGGTACCAACGGCACCGAGAACCTCAGACCGAGGGGCACCGGAAACATCCAGTACCAAGATGTCCCAAGGAGCCAAAGCACCGACACGTCCGGCTCTCACTCAGGTGCATGAGCTAAAGCTAAGCTCCCTAGTTTGGCACTGACAGTGCCAAAGAACACCTCGGCACCAGCTAGTGTAATGGTGCCACTTGCTGCATATACACAGCCTCACAAGACCTCAGCACCGTCAGAGCATACTATGCTGCCCTCCACGGCACTGAGCTTCCTGGTACTGCAACCCTTTATCAGACAGGCGGACCTGGCAATCTCCTCCATGCTGGGAACACACCTCTTTGGCACCGACGGTACCCCAGTCACCCCAGGACCGAGCCAAATAGGCACTCCTAGTGGATCTGGACCTCCACTATCTAATGATGAGGATGAAGAGGATGATTCAGGTCTTTATACCCCTCATCATTCCTCCCCGAAACCAGGACCCTCTCACCAACAACCACCTATGCAAGGGCACAGCTGGCAGGCACAACCATGGATACAATCACCCGTTGTTACGCCACCCAATTGGCCATACTGGGACCCGTTGGCAATCTATAGAGCCCAAAATCTTAATCCCCCTAGCCCACTAGCATCAAGGGCCACCCAGTCCCCTTCACCCATGCACCCACCACCATCAGAGGCCAGGAGGAAGAGGGAGAGGAGCCGGAAGAGGCTCCTGAAGGTGACACACTGCCATCCACCCATATTTCATCCTCGTCCCCTGATGAAACAATTATGCCACCACCTCCCACCACAGAAGATGATTTCAAGTCCTTCCATGACTTATTCAAAAGAGTTGCAGAATCCCTGGTCATCTCTTTAGCAGAGCTGCCAAAGACCCAGCACAAACTTACTGACATCCTGCAGGCATTCCCATCAGCAAAGATAGCTCTGCCCATTAACGCTGCTCTCATGGATCCTGTAAAGATAATATGGCAGACACTGGCCACTTTCCCACCCTCCTGTAAATGCTCGGACAGAAAATATTATGTACCTGCAAAAGGGGCTGAGTTCTTATTTACTCACTTGGCTCTAAATTCACTGGTCATAGAGGCAGTAAACCAAAGCGGAAAACAGCACCAGTCAAAAACCACCCCTTATGACAAAGACTGGGAAAGGCTTGATCTCTTCGGATGCAAAGCTTATTCCTCACTGCAATTTCATATAGCAAACTACTCTGCTCTGTTGGTGAAATACACCTACAACTTGTTTAATAAAATGACATCCTTTATTGAACAAATGCTGAAGGAGTCAAGGGAACAATACAAAGCTACCGTTGCAGAGGGCTCCTTAATTGCCAAAATAGCACTGCAGGCCTCCTTTGATTCTGCTGACACGGCAGCTCGTTCTATCGCCATATCCATGGTCATGTCTCAAGCACCATGGCTCCACCTCTCTGGATTTCCTAGAGAAGTACAAACCACAGTTGAGGACCTGCCCTTTGAGGGACAAAAACTATTTTGGAAACCACAGGTGCATCCCTACATACCTTTAAAGGACTCGAGGACTGCCTTGAAGACCTTCAGTATTTATGTCCCCCCCAAACAAGAAAAAACAGGGCAGATTTTATACCCAAAGATTCCGTCCCGCCCCATACTCCCAACCCCAGAGACAATACGATTAATGCTGCAAGCGAGGTACAGGCAGAACCAGGATCAACCTGCCTCATCTCAACCTTCAACCTATCAATTGTTTTGAAGTATTGGTCGAGGGCTCAAGACCTCTATCTTCTCCCAGGCCGAATTATCAGATGACCTCCAGATTATTTGGAGACCGCCTGCTACCACACTACCCAGTCTGGAACAACATCACTACAGACAAATGGGTGCTGGAAATCATCCAGAAGGGTTAATCTATCCCATTTATTTCTTATCCCCTTCCCACACATCTTCCCCATCTTTCTTCAGGGACCCCTCTCATGAGACCTTGTTGCAGCAGGAAATAATCATCTCCTGCCAGTAGGAGCTGTGGAAATAGTACCACTCCAACACAGGGGAAGAGGGTTTTCTTCCCATTATTTTCTCACACAGAAAAAGAACGGGGACTGGAGACCCATTCTGGACCTATGCAAACTCAACACATTTGTAAGGACGCAGCGCTTCAAAATGGTTACCCTGGCAACCATAATTCCAGCATTAGAGAAAGGAGATTGGCACTCGTCCCTCGACCCACAGGATACCTACTTTCACGTCACCATTCATCCAGCACACCTCCTCCTCCGCCTCCTCCCCTGAGCACCCCGTGTCCCCGCTCCTCCACCTCCTCCCAGCACTTGCCGCCACCAAACAGCTGTAGCAAGCTCTGGGAGGGATGCGGGAGGAGCGGGAACGTGGCATGCTAAGGGGAGGAGGTGGGGAAGAGGCGAGGCCGGGGTGGGGATTTGGGAAAGGAGTTGGAATAGGGGCAGGGAGGGGGCAGAGTTGGGGCGGGGCAGGGGTGGAGGCAGGGCGGGGCTGGGGATAGGGGGAGGTCAAGCACCCGCCGTTGCCAGTAGGTGTCAGCACCTATGTGCCCAAGGTCACCCAGCAAACCACTGACTGGGCCAGGAATTGGGTACAAGTCTTTTGAGTCACAATCCAGTGCTCTGTGTGCTACAGTGTACTGTCTTGTATGCCTGTATATATGTAAATATGTAGATTAAGTGCCAGTAGATGGCACTCAAGAATATGCAGCATTGTTCCTCACTTTTGTAGTACATGTCTTGTTGTGCTCTGCAAGGGGCTTCTAGTGTGTAGCTCTTTACATGCACCTGTTAATTTTCCTCAGTTTCTAATGTTTAAAAAAAAACATGCAGGAAAAACCAATCAACCAACCTAGGGTGGTTAATGGGAAGCCTTCCCAACCCTCTTTATGCATCACAAAGAAGCAAAAAGACCTTTTTGGGTCTGTCTTTTTGTTTTTGGAGGGGTTTGTAGTAGAAATTCAACTGTGAAATGTGTTGATCCACCAACTTTTGCAGCATAGAAAACTCACAGGGGACAGAATTAAACTGCAAAGAAGTGACCTAGACAGATATAGGTGGTCAGGGCTATGGGCAATGAGAGGGAAGTCTGGCATTTACAAATATAAAGTTTTCCCAATTCCACTCCCCCCCCCCATCAAATTAAAGTAAATTTCATCTTGTCTCTTTGTTACTGTCAGATTATTACTTGTTCATATAACCAAGCACTATAGTTGTCATTGGGGAGATGTGGAATGAGGGCTAGTAGGTTGGGAGGGAACAAGGTCCACAAGAGAATCTAATCTTAAATGATTCATACTAGGAAACAGTTTGAGAGCCATTGGGCTAGTTTCCTTCTTTCTTCCTTATTTTGCTGGAAGTCAGGTCAGTACCAACATGTACTATTATAACTGAACTTCTCAAGTCAGTGGCACTATGTGAATTTACACCAGTTCGTGATATGGGCCATTGTCTTTCTCTCCTGTAAGATCACTCCTCCTCACCATTCTCTGTCATGGTGGACAGCACCAGTATCCCCTGTGACAAAGTTCCTGCTCTACCTTGGTGAGTCTTGCGCTTATTGGCAGATTTGCTCGCCTTGGAGCTTCATGGCAGCCCTCAGCTTGGCTGTTTTTCTGAACCCACAGTCCAGGTTGATTCCTCCTGTGTCTGACCAGGAGTTGGGAAGATTTGGGGGGAACCCGGGCCCGCCCTCTACTCCAGGTTCCAGCCCAGGGCCCTGTGGAATGCAGCTGTCTAGTGTGCCTCCTGGAACAGCTGTGCGACAGCTACTACTCCCTGGGCTACTTCCCCATGGCCTCCTCCCAACACCTTCTTTATCCTCACCATAGCACCTTCCTCCGGGTGTCTGATAATGCTTGTACACCTCAGTCCTCCAACAGTCCGCGTTCTCACTCTCAGCTCCTAGTGCCTCTTGCTCCCAGCTCCTCACACCATACCACAAACTGAAGTGAGCTCCTTTTTAAAACCCAGGTCCCCTGATTAGCCTGCCTTAATTGATTCTAGCAGCTTCTTGATTGGCTGCAGGTGTTCTAATCAGCCTGTCTTAATTGTTTCCAGAAGGTTCCTGATTGTTCTGGAACCTTCCCTGTTACCTTACCAGGGAAAAGGGACCTACTTAGCCTGGGGCTAATATATCTGCCTTCTGTTACTCTCCTATAGCCATCTGGCCCGACCCTGTCACACCCCCTAGTCACACAATCCATAACCAGAGTCCTTGACTCAGCCCTCTTTGACTTCCTCACTTCTAGTATTTTCTAATGGCAAAACTGATTATTTCAGTCTTAGTCTGCAACATCAAATTGTTGACATGTTGGATTGCTCTTGGGAACTTATTCCTTTGTATGTAGGTAAGAAATCAATTTCTTCTGAGTGATCCAATTCAAAATGAGAATAAATCTAGGCCCAGATTGCAAAGATAGGTTCCCAAATTTATGCACTTTTTATATTTAGGTCCCTAAATCTGAATTTAAGTATCCAACTTCAGACACCTACATTCAGAATTGTGGACTGCAGTGTGTAAATAACTGATATGTCAATTCACTGGCTGAATCAAAAGGGGAAAAAATGGTTTTGTGCTGAACAGAACACTTAGTTTGACCTGAAATAAAATTTTGTATTTTTAATGTTTTTAACCTTTTTTCTAATTACATAAAATGAAGTAAAATTCTAAATGAAAAGACATTTTGTTTAGAAAATGTCAGAACAAAACTTTTCAACTTGGGGGCTATTTTCCCCCAATTTTATTTATTTAGTCCAAAACAATTTGAGAAATTCAACTTTAATTCATGAAAAGTTTGTCAACATGAATCTGAATTTTTTGGCCAAAACAACTTTTGGCTGAAAAATTTTATGCTGCTGTAGTCCACAGTAGTAAAGATGGCTGTTATTCTACCATTTTTTTGTATACAAAATAAACATTTTTGTAAAATTCCTGTTCTGAACTTTGTTTGCAGTGTTATTGTAGCCATGTTGGTCCCAAGATATTAGAGAGACAAGGTGGGTGAGGTAATATCCTTTATTGGACCAACTTCTGTTGGTGAAAGAGACAAGCTTTTGAGCTTACACAGAGCTCTTCTTCACATATTACGTCATCCACCTTGTCTCTCTTGTTGTATACTTGTCAAATAAATGAAGTAAATCCAGCATGCTTGCCTTTGAGTTCTTCATGTATTCTACTGCTTTTAGACAGAAGAAGCTTTATTTCCATTATGATGATAAACTAGATGGTAACAACAACCTGTAAAAGACTGTATTTTCCTAGTCCATCATAATCAGTCATGCCATGCTTTTGTTTTGTTGGTAAACATTGTTCATTAATTTGGGAACAGTGTGTGCAGGCAAGCCTGTCTCATTTGATAATGGGATCTGAATCCAGTGGATTATTGCAGGGGATTTTATCTTGCTGTAATCTCCAGGGTGAAATGTACAAACAGCTGGGAGGACAAGAAGGAGCATTGTGCGTCTGGAATTCCTTGAAACATTATTTTGGAGTGCTGGAGTTGAGCATCATATCAAAATGAATCTTTTCTGTTTTTCATTGGTAAGTCTACTTGCATTTTATATCTATTATTTGTTACTATATTACTGGTTTTGTAAACTGAACCGACACATGATCAGAACGAGGACAGATTAAAGTTATTGCGTAGAGCACTGTACATGGCATGTATCATAGAAAAAGCCCACTTAGGTGTGTGTGTATAAAAAGCTGAAGATAGGGAAATATGATTCAATTAAAATAAAATGTAAAGTAAATAAAAGTAGACATTTGGGAGCTTTCGAGGACACACTGCGTGCTGCCTATGATATATGTGAAACTTTGCAGTTTAGAAACTGAACTATTACATGTGGCAAATTTGACTCCAAAAAACTTTGGATGTTTCCTATTTGTATCTCAATTACAAAATAAATTAATGCTGTAATTTATTCTGTTGTTTCTGAGATGCTTCAAGGATACTGAGACCCATATTTGCTTGCTTATGAAGTACCACAAAACTTTTTCTAGCATGTTTCCCATTAGCAGAGCATTGTCAGTGCACAATCTGAGGCCCTAAATTAGTCATATGGCTGCGTTCACTCAAGGATATAGAAGTTGATTTAAGTCCTTTCCCCCCTTCTCATGCCTGTGGAGAACTGGTCAGAGTTAACAGATAGAATCAGATTTGCAAAATCTATGGAGACTCCTTCTCTTTTCAGTGGTTTATCTTCCAGCGCCAAGACTGTATATTAATAGTGACAAATTTGTGTATTTGCTATAGTTCTATAGTACACTACACCTGTCTACCAGTTTGTCTTCTCCTTTCCAGATATTTTAGTGTATGCGCAGAAAGAAAGAAAAAAATATTTTAAAGTGTATATGGTGCTTATAGTACAAGCATTAATGGTTCCATTTGTGTAAATTGTGGTTCCTTTTTGTTAAAGCTACTTCACTGCAGAATGCCCAGCATTGTTCAGTTTAAGGATTTATTTCTGCTTTGGGATTTTGAAAATAAAATGCAGCAGATTTTCAGGGCTTTTCTTCCCAGAGCCCCCTCAATGAACAGTAATAACTCTGTCAGAACCCAGTGATGCTTTTGGTCCCAGTTTAATATGAATAACTTTTCTGTTGGTCAAATTTAACACCTAAATGTATGTGCAAAATGGCAGTTTGGCCATCAAAGAAGCTTGAATTTGTGGCATTATGTAGGACTGTAACTGGCACAGTTACACCAGTCTTTTATCGTTACATTAGAGCAGTAGCTTGCGTTTGATGAAGTCCAGCTGTTAAGAAACTAAACTACCACGTGTTGTTGTCAGATGTAAACCAGGTGCACAGCCAAAAAGATGGGACTGTGTGGGTAAAGAGTGGAAGACCCAGTTTTTCCCCCAATTAAAATGACTTCCCCAACTAGTGCTGCTCTCATTGTGACTGAAACAGAAAATGCAATATAGCCTTCTTATGTGTGAAAGTCAGTGTTGCTATAGCTTCTTTATGAAATAGTTCATCTTGTTTAAAGTTTGATTCTAAGAAGTTGATCTACATTCTTTGCAGGGTCTCTATATGAGCTATTCTGAATACTGAGATAATCCTTTGAATAGTTGGCAAAACATCTTTGATTATATCAAAAACTGCATTCAGACAATGTATTGGTCACTAATCCAGATATGCCACTTCATAAAAACCAGGTCCATGTGCACTCATCCCTACTTGTCTGATGAAGTGCAATTCTTTGCTAAAATGGGATTGTCTGTCTTGAAAGTGGGTTATTGGTACAAATATGTCTGCTTCGCCGCTTATACCCCAGCATTCAACTGAGTTTTGAAATGGAATATGGCAGTGTGGCAATTGTAGAAAGAAAAGGGCAGTGGCAAATGGAGTTAAGTTGTCAGGAAGAGACAAGTTTTCTCTCATGAGTCAAGGGGAAAATATGATTAAAGAATAGATTGGATGGGATTTTTAATGTTCCTTTTAAAAACTGAAGAAGCATCTTGCTGCATCACCACAAGACATATGTCATAATGTGGGATTTGTACAGCATTTCACAAAGGTGCTCCCTCTTTTCAGATTTGTTGGTTTGTTGGGTTTTTTTGTGCTAGAATAGCAAAAAATGCTTTTTTTAAAAAAACGGAGGGTTGACAGATTCTGATGTTGTACAGATTGGTGACTTCCAAAGCTTTGTTTAAAAAAAAACCTCATCTAAGTGGTCAAGCTTCTGGCAAACTGGGCACTGGTGGAAGGGGTGGGAATAATTCCAATCAATAGCTGCCTTCCCTCTCCCCATGAACTCACGGTTTTAGAGGATAACAGGAGGCACTACTTCCATATCAATGGGAGAAAGCTCTGACGTCAGAAAAATTAATTTTAGTAGCTTACCTAATAAATCACAGAATCCTGCAAAGTTGAGGAATAGTTAGACTTTGGGAGGTCTTGTCTTTGCAACAAAGCCCGTTGCCAACTGTGTCCACATATCTATTCAGGGGACACCATCATAGGGCCTAATTAGAAGGATCTAAACTACTACATGCCACAAGGGGCCACCTCTGAACAGCATACTAACCCACAGCATACTAACCCTTGATCGTTCACCTGCACATCTACCAATGTGATATGTGCCAGCAATGCCCCTCTGCCATGTACATTGGCCAAACCAGACAGTCTCTAGGTAAAAGAATAAATGGACACAAATCAGACGTCAAGAATTATAACATTCAAAAACCAGTCGGAGAACACTTCAATCTCTCTGGTCACTCAATTACAGACCTAAAAGTCGCAATTCTTAAAAAAAAAAAACAAAAAAAAAAACCCTTCAAAAACAGACCCAATGAGAGACTGCTGAATTGGAATTAATTTGCAAACTGGATACCACTACTTTCAGCTTGAATAAAGACTGGGAGTGGATGGGTCATTACACAAAGTAAAACTATTTCTCCATGTTTATTTCCCCCTCTACTGTTCCTCACATGTTCCTGTCAACTGCTGTAAATGGCCTACCTTGATTATGACTACAAAAGTTTTTTTTTTTCTCTCCTGCTGGTAATAGCTCACCTTAAGTGATCACTCTGGTTACAGTGTGTATGGTAACACCCATTGTTTCATGTTCTCTATGTATATAAATCTCCGCACTGTATTTTCCACTGAATGCATCCGATGAAGTGAGCTGTAGCTCACGAAAGCTTATGCTCAAATAAATTGGTTAGTCTCTAAGGTTCCACAAGTCCTCCTTTTCTTTTTGCGGATACAGGCCAACACGGCTGCTCCTCTGAAATACATCCTTTATGTCACAGACAGCAGCAGGAGTTAATGGGCAGGGAAGTGTCAAGAGGATCAGCTAATCTTCCTCTCCATAGCCCTGGTGTGGAGGGCACACATTAGGGCTGCCATGGCAGCTGCAGAATAGTTCTGCAGCCTGCCCTCCCATCCACAGGCATGGCCAGGCGAGCTATTCAGGCTGGGCACTGCACTGAGAATTTAAGCCAAATCAGATCCCTTACATGTCTGCTTCTATGTTCCGTATGGTAGCCAGTTAGCAGTAAGTTTTGCTGGTGAAACCTAAAGTTAAATAGAGTGGGGCAGTTTAATCATCTTGGTGATTTTTCAGAAACATAGAACTAGTTTTGCATATTATATCACACTTTGATTTGGAGAGGCAGAAGGCTGATAACATCATATCCAAATTATTGCATTTGTTCATCCTTTTATAACCTGAAACGTTTTGCAAACAGACCAAGGTTCCTATATGATAGACAAAGTGAAAATGAATATTACCATTATAAAGTGATGCGACTAATATGCTGCTAATTAAATTAAGTAAAGCTTCAGTACAGTGAAGTAAGAGAGTTTATGGGTAACAGAAATGCCCTAAACATGTAAATGCCTGTGTTAATATTGTGATGTGTTTAGAAATGAGTTGAATTTAAAAACACTTCTTTCTGCATGGTAGAACCCCTTGAAAGAGTCAAAGGGACTTCTCCAGCAGACTGGAATAGTTTGTTGTCCTTCAGTGCATTGTCCTTCTCATTCACTCCTTGTTCTCATTAGTTGAATTTTGGCCAGCCACTGCACAGGAGCCTATGATTAAACCAAGAGTTGGACAACGAATGGACAGCCCTGCTGGACACTTTTGTTTTTGTTGTTGTTGTTGCATCCGCCCATACTGTGGTGATGGGTGTCATGTGAAAAGTAAAGAATCGCAGAAAATGTCACTCCTGATACTGAACAAGGATCTTTCTTGATGTAAACCCCAGAGCTAGAAGGCTCAGTAAATCTCTCTGCCCCCCCCATAGGAGAAATGAGAAATGCTGGCTATGACAGGTTTAATGGACATATAAGAATTTCTCCCCAGTGCAACTCTGCACAGAGTTTTATGTTATTTGGTCTTGGTTTGTGTTCTGTTTTTTGGAAGTGATATTAAATGGTGCATATAAATGTATTTATGGAAGAGGGGAGAAATTTGACAGGTTATAGCCTGGAGAAAGTAGGTCACCCTGAACTGACCAGTAGTGAACTCTAATTAGGTTGTGAGCTCAAATTCAGCAAAAGGAGTAGGTCCTTACTTGGATTCTAGTAAGGCTCCTGGATTCTAGAAATTCTACACCCTGTTTGGAATTGATTCAGTGGGACTGGACCTATTAGCAGCTGAGCTAGTGAAGTTAACTCTGTGGATCCTGATAAGTCTGTCGTAGAACTGATGCAGCTGATTTTGCTGAACCTGGAGAGAGGCATAAGAGAGCCTGGTGGAGATGACTTTTTGGAACCAGATCTGGAAGCCCTAGATCAAAGTGGAACCCAGTGCTGTGGACTTGGACTGGAGTAGACAGTGAGGAGAGTTACCTCCTGATGCCCACTTGACCTCCAACTGAGACAATACAGATTTGTGTGTGAGTGAGGATTATGTTCTGAATAAGACCTCTGGGTTCCAAACAAGGCATGTAAAGGAAGCCATGGGATTGGCCATGCCCCTTGTAATTTCCTTTTACTGTGTAAACAGATGCTTATCTTGTTTTTCTAAATAAAAACAATTGGCGGCTTCATGTACCCAAGGCTGCCCAGGTGCTTGTGAGTGGGAAGAACCACATCCAAAAGTAACCAAGGGGGTTAAAATTTATCCTGGGAACGGATAAGATTTAGGTGGGGGCTTGAGCCAATCACTTTATTTTAGAAAGTATCTTTATACAGCATTGAACCTGGCCCTTAGTACTGCTAATGACACCTGGCAGAACATCACCTAGACTAAGGAAAACAGTATTATCTCTAAAGCTACTCAGCCTTTGTCTGCATCACTACAGAGCTTCTGTCTAGAATCTTCCCCTCTCCTCCTCACTGGCTTCCCGCTACAGATTATTGAAAGAAAAATTACACATATCCTTATAATCACACATCATGAAATGTTTGTATATAGGGTTTGGGGTGCGGACAGATAGAATCCTTGCTGCTTTTCCTCACCTTGTGTGCTCACAGGGCTGGTCACATCCTAGTCCTAGCTGGGTTGTATGTCTTGCAGGGTCCTTATTCCAGTGGCAGTTTGTATCATGCCAGATGTTCTAACCTCAAATTTTCAGGCTCTATTAGAATTACTGTGGTTTAGAGAGGAAAAACTGTTTCTTTCTGAAATAGATACTTTTAAAAATCATTTATTTTAATACAAGCAGAGTGTGAATGATTTCTGTGTATTCCAGAATCAGATTTCCTTAACCCCAGAAGAGTTCATTTTCCTTTTAGTATGGACTTTTAAAAAACTATACTGCAATCTAACCAGTGTGCAGTCAGCTCTTTGTAGCAGTCCTCCTGCTTAGAAAACCCAGCCCTGTTATACAGACAAAACAGTTCTAATGCTGGCAAGGGACAAGCTCAGGTGAACTCATTTGCCCTTTAAGCCCACTACTAGCTTTTAGGAATGTAGCAAGCACATGTTGTTCTACTTAAGCCGTGTGCTACATTCCCAGAATTTATTAACTCATTAGTTCCTGGAATAGAATACTATGTAAAACATAAAGATAACCAAGTATTTATATGTTTAAAAGATGCTCCCTTAACTTTTAGCTTTGCTTTTCAAGGATGTATTGGCATGAGGCTATTAATGTTCAGTAGATAAGCACAGTACTTCTGACCTATGTGGATGCAAAGAATAATTCACTTGGCTTTGAACTGATGTATTACCAGCCAATAAAATTGTTCTTCTAATCCCAGGCAGACTTTACCTAAGGCTCAACATGCTTTCTAGTTCCAATCTGTAAAGCTTCTAAACATTAGCAATATGGCTTCAAATAACCTTCCCAGGGCCGGTCTTACCTAAAATGGCACCCTGGGTGAGGCTGGGGGTGGCGTTTGTCTGGGGACGGAGCTGGGGGCGGTGCGGGCCAAGAGGTGGATTGGAGGTGCAGGCAGAGCAGGGAGTGGAGGTGGACCATGGCTCTGAGGTGAACAGGACTTGGGGGGTGGAGCCGGGCAGGGGGCTGTTATTGTGACACATTCCTGATGGTGCACCCTCCTGACCACGGTGCCCTGGGTTGTTGCTTACGTCAACCACCCCTAAGGCTGGTCCTGAACCTTCTTTTTGTATCAGAAGAATAAATGCTGTGATATAGTAATATCCAAGTTTATTTCATAATATTGGTGTTAAAACTATGAATTAGTTATTCGGGGCCAAATTCTACTACCCTTAGTCAATTTATTCCTTGATTAATTCAAATCAGTGGGACAATTCATGGAGTAAATTTCTACTCAACATGAGTAAGGGTGACAGAAACGAAGCCCTAGGAAAATTGTACTGGAATAATCCGATGTAACCACTGTGAGGCAACGTGTTTTCAGAAAGGACCTTGTGTCTGACTACTGTTATGACTATACATAGTTTTGACTGTGAAATGTAACATTTCACTATGGCTGCAGTGCAGAGGAGACAGGAGGATTGAATACAGCCCTATGAAAAACCAGAGCTCAGCTTCAGTGTGTGCACCACTCCCGACTTGCCTTCCTGGAAGAATTCTCTATAATAACTGCTGCTGTAGACCACAACAGGCCACAACTGACCTGGAGATCCAAGGTGGGTGAGGTAATATCTCTTATCAGACCAACTTCTGTTGGTGATAGAGACAAGCTTTCAAACTACACAGGGAAAGGTACTCCCAGTATCACAGCAAAATTCATTACTCTGCTAGACACTAACAATCACGGCCTGAACGGAGACGCTGGATTTATGGCTTAATTACAACAATCTGTAACCCACTAACCCCCTTCTTTTTTTGTCTTATGACTGCAGAAATGTTAACAGGCCACTCTGCCTTGAATGGTCCCTTGCAATATGTGCTAAATACTTATGCTAAACAATCTCTTCCGCCTTGCATTTTGCTGTGATTATCGGAGTACTTTTCCCAGACCTGAAAAAGAGCTCTATGGGTATGTCTGTACAGCAGTGGTTCTCAAACTTTTGTATTGGTGACCCCTTTCACACAGCAAACTACGAGTGCTACTCCCCCCACCCGGCCATAAAATTAAAAACAATTTTTTTTTTATATTTAACACTATTATAAATAGTGGAGGCGAAGCAGGGCTTAGGGTTTGAGGCTGACAGCTCGCGATCCCCCAGGTAATAACCTTGTGACACCCTGAGGGTTGTGAACCCCTGACTTGGGGTGATGGGGCTTGAGCTGCAGGGCTGTTTCATTGCTGGGTAGACTTCTGGGCTTGGGCTGGAGCCCAGGCTATAGACACGTGCAAGGTAGGAGGGTCCCAGAGCCTGGGCCCCAGCCTGAGCTTGGAAGTCCACACAGCAATGAAACAGCCCCACAGCCCAAGCACTGCAAGCCTTTGCTTTGCTGTGTAGACATATCCTCAGTGGCTCGAAAGCTTGACTCTCTCTCACCAATAGAAGTTGATTCAATAAAAGATATTACCTCACCCACCTTGTCTCTTTAGTCTTCTGGGACCAACACAGCTACAACTACACTGCATACTAGAGATCCAAGGATGTCTCAACTTGCTCAAAATGTTTAGAAGGAATAAATGAAAGCAACCTCAGCAGGCACCAGTGCAGGTCACCTTAACTTCTGAGCAGGGAAAGACTAGATTGCCCACCACTAGAATGACAAAGCGCTGAAGGGTTGATTGTTAGAATGTCTAGATTCCTAAAAGTCTATGGAACAAAAAAAGAACACAGAGAGATGGCAGATGGAATAATGGCATTGAAGGCAGCAATTTCACAATGTCTTATCTGAAACAAAATCAGAATGATGTAAAAACAGGTCTACTGTAAAAAAGTGTGTTAGTAATTGCTATCAGAGAAACTGGAGATTGATGAAAAAGAGCGCTAGCCTACTCTGATAGAGAGAAGATCCCTGGCAAGAATCCCTGGCAAGAACAAGCCAGTGAACAAGAACAATGAATATACTATGATCCTCATAGCATTGAACTTGCAATAGTCATAGGTCATTTTTAACTTCTGAAAAAAGGTGTTGTCCATAAGGAGGTCAAGTGTAATTTCCGGACTGGAGGCCTATTGTTCTGTTAAGACAAAAATATTCATTGTTGAAAATATGAAGACTTTAATTTTATTTTCAATGAAGTGGACAGCCGTTTGTAACAATATTTGGTTATATCTAGAACAATAACATGCCATTGAGACATAGCTAACTGCCTTGCTTTGGAGTACACTGGGAAATCTGACCATTGGACTGTGGAAGCAGAAGACTTATGTTTCAGACTTTCATATTTGTAAAGGGATGTAAGGATAGCTACATACTGTTGTTGTTTTTATCTTGTTAGGTTTGGCTTACTGTTGAAAGTTCATTTTTTGATCATTTGATTGTGACTGAATAATCACAGATACATCTGTTGGCAATTTTCATCTTCATTGTGTGTGTATGAAACCTTGCAGTACTTACTCAAAGGAACAGAGTTCACATTCTTAAGAGCGAGAGAAGTATTTGGTTTTGCCAACTCTTACAATTTTGTTGTTGACTCTCAGCTATTGGATGTTTATCTTAAAGCTCTACATCCTGGTATCATGGGATTTTGCGACAATCTCAATTTATATTCAAAACCAAAAATGTGTCTAGCCTTGATAGTTTCAGAAATAAGCTTGAAAATGTGAAATCTAAAGGCTCAAAAGTCAGGATGCAAATATATGTTTTTAAAAAAAATCTTACGGTTTTTAAGCCAACCTCATGGTTTTCTGGGGGTCTGACCTATGATTGTTGAATGCTTGGGGTTTGCAAGGTACAGAAAAGGGCAACAAAAATTATTAGGGGTATGGAACAGCTTCCATATGAGGAGAGATTAAGAAGACTGAGACTTTTCAGCTCAGAAAAGACACGACTAACGGGGTTGGTGGTGGTGGTGGTGGGGATATGATATAGACCACTATAAAATCATGATTGGTGTGGAGAAAGTAATAATGAAGTGTTATTTACTCCTACTCATAACACAAGAACTAGGGGTCACCAAATGAAATTAAAAGGCAGCAGGTTTAAAACAAACAAAAGGAAGTATTTCTTCACATAACGTATAGTCAACCTGTGAAACTCTTTGCCGGAGGATGTTGTGAAGGCCAAGACTATAACAGGGTTCAAAAAAGAACTAGGTAAGTTCATGGATGATAGGTCCATCAATGGCTATGAGCCAGGATGGGCAGGGATGGTGTCCCTAGCCTCTGTTTGCCAGAAGCTGGGAATGGTGACAGTGGATGGATCACTTGGTGATTACCTGGTCTGTTCATTCCCTCTGGGGCACTTGGCATTGGCCACTGTGAGAAGACAGGATACTGGGCTAGATGGAGGTTTGGTCTGACCCAGTATGGCTGTTTTTATGTTGAATGCTTGGGCTTGGCAATACATTTTATTTTTCCCTTCAAGGAAAGCACTTAGCCTTCTTCAGTAAAGGCCTATATCAGAATCCCCTTCCCTCTGTCTTTGTTCGCCGCTCTTTTCCAACAAATGAAAGAGAAATCTTTGCTTTTTTAAAATTCAGTATAATGGTTATTGATCCTTTTAAAATGGGAATTTCTGCTCAACCCTTTGCTTCATTTCCAGCTATGGAACCTGGTATTCAGTTTCCACGGTGTCATGATCTGGGAAGCAAGTTCCAGCGTCCAGACATCATTTATTTTAAATTTGTTTATATATGCCACAAAAAAAAAAAAAAAGTAATGGAAGTTTTGAAAGATGGTGTTCACCCTGGAGAAGCTCTGTGCTTTCACTGTATTTTATCCATCGTAAAAGCTTCTGGCTTTCTTTTTCTGAGTGCATGTGTATAAATGCACAGCTAATGATATGTGCATCTCTGTATTTCAGGAAGGATCCATGGACAGCTTGTATGAACCAGTCCAAGAGCACAAAGACCCCAATGAGACCATTAGCATTAGCAGCAGAGCTAGCACTCCACTGAGCCCCTATGTGAAATGTGGACCTCCAGACAGATCTCTGTCTTTGGTGAGTGAAAATAAGTGAAGTGCCCCATGCACTTTCCTCCAGACCATTATTTTTCTTGTCTGAGCTTTCCAACAGAGCCAGCGTTGTTGTCTCAGCCTCAAATTTTACATATCTACACTCCTTGGAACCTACCAACATCCTACTAAGGTTTTTCTCAGACCTTCGTGCTTGCGAGATAGATGAAATGAGTGCTGTCCAGTCTTACAAATAGGACCCTAAAAACAGGTCCTGGGCTCTGTAGCACTTTGGACATGATCCAAATCCATTGAAGTCAATGGGAGTTCTTCCAGGGATGTCAATGAGCCCTTTATAATTAAGTATCCATTATATAGAAGGACATACAATATAACCACAGACTAAAACCATATAAGAAGAGAGATTGAGAGGGGTCTATGGAAAAATTATTTTATGGGCAAAGTATGTGATTCCCATTTAGTAGTAAAAATAATTAAAGGTGGGGAAGGAATTATATGGTAAAATGAAAGGATTCACTGTATAATTAAAATGGAGAGCAGGAAGTTGAGCAAAAAAGGATTCCCTAAAAGGATGCTAAAGGAGGAAAAAAAAACAAATATTAACCCATTAACAAGGCTATATTTCTAACATACAGCATATTAATATATGTACATTGGAATGAGTATGGATTCATAAAAAGATCACGTGTGAGAAGTTTGCTAGAATCTTTGAGTTTTCTACTGTGTATTTCCAAAAGCACAGATCACCAGTGAACTAGGGAACAGACTGTAGCAGTATTTGGATTTCAATATAAGAATCACATGGTTAGAGTTGTTTTACTTTCCATTACATTTCCAGTACAAAATTTCCATTAAAAAGCCAATGGAAAATGACTTAATGGAGATTTTCACACACACACACAATCTGTTTTCATTAGCATCTTCCAGGTTTTCCAAAACCCTAAAAAATAAATAAATAATAAACCTGAAGAAAAATTTGAGCAAAAACGGAAAAAAAAGTTAAAATTTTTGTAGGGGGGAAATAATTTCTCAACCAGCTTTACGTATGGTACATTGATTTGCAAAGTCAGAAATGTTGGTATGTTAAGGAAGTCTTTTGGGATTGCAAATTAGCATGAGGTATAAATAACAAGAGAAAACTAATACAACCTAAGACTTTGGCATAGCAGAGAGGAGAGAGATAATAATAACAAAGTTGGAATTAGGCTCACTATTTACATGCCTTATGAAAGATGTGCCTTCTAAAATAGCTGCATTTATTAATGCTGTGAATCGGAAGACAGAAAATAGAACAGAGTGGAAAAAAATTCAGGTTCTCTTTGTGTAAGATTAGTGATTTTTATAGTTAAGCGTAGGAAAGAATCAGGTTAATATTCCTACTCTTGCGTTGTGGATAGAGTAGTTGTTTCTCTCCACCCCAAAGGTAGCTCCATTTTGGACAGGTTGACTAGTTAGTAAAGCATTCTTGGGTACACTAGGGATGAAAGACATGAGGTAAATGTAAACTGTTGCTATATATTTATTATGAATAAAATCAGGGTGACTGTAACCAGAGGCTTTCTGAAATTCAGCAAAGCCACCAAATCTATTACCAGACCTGGATTATTTCTCCAATAAGCGCACATGCAGTAAACTATTTGCACAATGCTTGGCTGTAAGATTAAAATAAAATATGTTGACTGTGTCCAGTATGAATCAACAGATGTTATTTTCAAACTGTGCATGACATTAGTATGAATATATTTCAGCTGCCTCTTGAAATTCAGGTCACTGTGCCACTGTGTGTGGCCAAGATTGAAGTCACAACAAAGGGTAGCCAAACAAGGGACATGATCCCGCAAAGAGTTAATCCTGCATGTATCCTACCTACCATTTGACAGTGGATTAGCATGGAAATTTGCAAGACTGGGCCTGAGGTTAGCAGTGATCTACGAATTGTGGAGACAGATTGGCCAGACTTAGTCTGTGGACCTAAGGTTAGCATTGCAGTAGGCAGTCTTCTCCACCCCCACCCACCTGGATCCATCTTCCATTCTTCTTCTCTTCTTTCTTGTTATCAATCTCAGCCCAGACTCTCTTCTAATTAAAATGAATTAGTGGTACTTTTCTCCCTTCATCCTGGCTTCTTCCAAAGACATTTGCATTGCATCTGGTGATTATGTGAAGGCAGAATGGCTCCAGTTTCACAGAGGGTCAACACCAGAAAATGCAGAAGGAGGTTGTTTACTGATAAAATCCATGACTCAATACCTTTTTAATCATTATAAGGGCCACAGGCTACTTGGAGCCTTAGTCCTGTTTTCCCACCTGACCAGCTGAGAGTCACCCCATCCCACTCCAGCTAGGGGATGCCAGCAGCAGTCAAAGAAGATTTAACCACATAATGACTCAAAGAGGAACCATTCCCTAACTGACTATCCAGTCTACCAACAAGTCATCATGCTTCCTGTACAACCAACCACTCGACCATCAGAGGCTGTGAGATGATGCAGCTTGTTGTTGTTTGTATTCCAGCAGTGCCCAGAGGCCTAACCAAGTTTTGGGTTTGATAGCGCTAGGCACTGTACAAAGCTAAAGTAAGAGACAGTCCCTGCCTCGTGGGTTAAAAACACAAAACAAAGGGTTGGAGAAGGACATAACACATCAACAGAGGGAACAAGAGGGATTGTTTGCAAGTGCCAAGTATAGCTCATGATTATTTTTTAAATAATTTGGGGGTGGATTTTAGAGGTTTGGATATTTTGATTATATTTGTACGAATTTAGTATTTAGGGCAGGAAAGGTGAGGAAGGAAGGCATGAAGCGATTAGCTAACAGGAAAGGTAAAGGAAGGCAGGGGAAGCATGGCTGCAAGCAGAAGCCATAGAAACAGATAGGGTGTTTTGGTGTTTGTGCGGGAGGGGACACCTAGGTAATGCCACAGGTATCATTGAGAAAGGCAGCAATTTTTCAGTGACCATCTTGTTAAAATTTGGGAGTACATTCCTTGCTAGGGACTGTAATGCAGAAGATGGGTGGAACTTAATTGTACAGAGGAATTTTCCTTTGCAAAGGGAGGCTTAGGTTTATCCAGACTTTCCATATCAGTGAAGCCTGGCACTGGTGAATATGGTGTCATTCTTTCCGCTGCTCTTTGTTTCTTATAAAGTGCCTTTTTTTAAGAGTAAAAGTAGACTTGCATGTGTTTTTATAACCTATGGCAATTGAGAAAAGCCTTTACATTTCTGCTTTAAAAAGGAGTCCTTGAAATGTAAACACACTAAATAAATTGTTTGGATTTTTTTTCTTTCCCAAATAATATGTTGCCTTTTTTAATCCTTCAAGGTTGGTGTATTATTGGTATAATATATCATCAGGGCTATGACAAACATTTCTACTTAGTATTAATGTGTTTTGGTAATCTCTCCTTTCCTGCCTAACAATGCTCTCCCAATCATAAACACTATCTATCTGTGGCTTTGCAAAATAAATTGTGTTTAGAAAATCCACTCAAAGAATAAAGAGAAGTCAGAGCTGCTTTTGTGCAAGGAGGGAGAGTGCTGCTTTCATTTAGGGTTTATGCCAGCATAAACCTTTGCATAAGTACCTTGTGGCCAAAAATCTACTGGGTGATGACACTGCAAAGCAGATTTACTTATGCTGGTGGAGGGGTATAAGGGATCAGTACTATCTGTACAAAGGACAGTGCTGGTTTGACAGATGGAGTGGCCAGAGCACTAAGAAGTGCGTTTTTGCAATTCCTCCTGTTGGCAGAGCTCCTGTGGAGCCCTGACGCAAATTAAAGCTGCTTCTACTCCTGGTGAATGGAACGTAGTAGTGGTATCCTCACCATCACAGGTGAATTACCTTTGAGGTGAACAGGGCTTGGCAGGCACAAGGAGGTATAATTTACACATCCCTCTGGCAGTTCTGCTGAATTTGACCCAAAGTGTTTCTTTCACTGTTCTTTTGATTTCATTTATCTTCCCAGGAGATTCATTAGACAGCACGCCTGTAGTAATATGTATATATTCATATAAAAATGCCATACAGATTATGAAGGACCTGATCTTTTGAGGTACGGAGCTCCCATGAAATGAAAGCAGTTAAAGGAACTCAACTTCTCACAGGATTGGACCCTAAGTTAGCTATTTGGGTGCTCTGTGCACATGTCCAGAAGAAGCATACCCGTGAGGTAAGATGCTGAGCATCCAGATGTTACAATTAAGTTTCCACTTTTGGCCTCTGAATGCAACAAGTGTGGTGTTTGAGAGTAATAACACCTTTTGAATATTATAGGACCCTGTCCATGGAGTCTGCCTATGAAAATAATATAGTTATGAAGGTCTGTTTTTATTCCCAATACCCAATGTCCTTCTACTATTATTAATTTATATTGTATAGGACAGTGTTTCCTTAACATTTTCAGGTTGGCAACCCCTTATTTGAGGTAAACTCTTTTTTTGACCTTCTTATGTTTTCTATATAAGTCAGAATAAAAAATGTATCAAAGATAACAATAAGCAGAAACATAACCTACATGTGTTTTGAGAAGTTGATGGAGAATACTTGTTCTTGAAGAGTAAGGGTGTATGCGGGGAAGAGGGGATCGAAATTTTCTTTGCTTTAGATTGGAAAAACATTTTCAATGCCCCATTGGTTGAGAAACACTGCTATCAGATAACATTACCACTGTACATAAGTGAAAACAGATCCCTGGAGACTGAAATCCTCTGTGTATGCCCAAAACAGATGGGCACAGAATAGAAACCTTTTATCTGAAAAAGGCGCAGAAATCAATTGACATTACGGAGTACAGCAAAGGTAAGAATGCAAGCTTCCCCTATCTACCCTGTCAATGCACTTCAGGCTTGACCAGATGGAACCACTTCTATCACTAAGGTCATATCTACTCTAGAAAATGTTTAAATGTGATTGTGAAACATAGCTGTAGTCTAACCAGAGAAGAATCTAATTAATCAGATTCTAATAAACTGAGTATAATACTGTTGATTTATGCGCATGACCAGCAAAAATAATATGTACACAAGAGAACCAAGTTTTAGATGAGGCTTTATCTGCCAGTGTCTGCAAATAAATGGTTCTTTAAGACGGCTCTGGCATTTTATTTTTCGCCTCTACGGAAAAGAGAAAAAAAATTTGGTCACAACTATGTTACATAACCCTCTTTAAACATGATTATTCTTGTAATGTAATAATATTTCTGTCTCCATGTTCATTCAGTCTTTTCCCCCTCACCTGAGCCTGTTAGCCATGGTGCTAATTAGTGACAACCATGCTAATGTTTTTGGTCATACTGATACTTATGTTCTAGGAGCTGGACTTCGCAAAGCAAATTCAAAATTAAAATTACTTTTCTTCATAGGTTTGTGCCCACCTATAACATTGTAACATGTATGATATATAAACTCTTAATGTAATGAGGACACCTAACAGAGCTTATCCACTAGGTGGTACATCTATAGAGACAGTCACAACATCAAACTCTGTATTGAAACATTACAAAAGCACAAGAGTGAGAATTAAAGGATAGTGTGACAGTTGAACCTCTTCTGCCTTTTTCTCTTTCTCCCCTCCTCCCCCTTGATTCGGTGGGATTAAATCAGGCTGTCTTCATTATTTGACTAAATGAAAATAATCAACCTTCCTGACATAAAACTTTTGACTGAGCCAGACTAGAGAAACAGATGGGATTTACAGTTCATGTCCATTAGAAAATCCAAGATTTTAATCTGCAGAAATTGCACCAAAACATTGTGCACATTGCTTAGTGGGGTTTTTACAGCACACATAGATTCTCCACAAAAATCCATGCACAACGGTAATCAGAATAATCCACCATTTCAGCCCTCACCCACCCTTGTCACATGTTTCAGTTTCCCTAAATGGAATATTTTAGAGCTGATTCACTTATGTTTCACCTCATTAAAATTCGGCATAGATAAAAATGCTGCTATATCAGTTAAAAAATTGCATAGTCACCAGGTATTAATGAGACATTTAAACAGCTTGTTGTGGGGGTTATTTTGTTTTGTTTTTTAAGGAATATTCAGTTCAGTAGTTAGCATCCAGCCATTATTTTTAGTTGTGTCACTGTGTTGGCTGCAGAATCAACATGGTTATTTATAAAATAGTCTCTGGAAATGGAAACTGAGATTAGTGATGACGATTTAGCTGTAAGGCCTGTGGAAAAAATGCAGCTAAGGCCTATGTGCTATGTGTAATCTTATTTGCTATTTCTAGCATGTGAGTTACTCATCTTGCAATTTATATGCAGCCATTAAGATTATTAACTGAGCCCATTTGTACTTCCCCCCCATTTTAAATTACATCACTCAGTTCCATTCTACGGGGTGCTCCCCTAAGCTTGATAACTTCTGAGCATTTTTACATCTCTAGTGCTTTGTTTCAGGAGTCCATCTTTATTCAGCAATGCAGGTGCTTAACTGCATTGCTGAATAGGGAGGGACTTGTGCATGTGCTTAAGTGCTGTGCTGAACTGGGGCCTAGCAGAGCCCACATTATGTGTTATCCCTGCATGAACCTTCTTAAAAAGAGACGACCTGGAGTCAAAGTGTTTCTATTTGAGGGACCACCTCTCTCCGTACATTGCCATACTGCTGCAGCTGTGGCCAGAAGAAGAGCTCCATCTTGATGCCCTTCACTTTAAAAGACGGGGGGTGGTGGTAGAGCATTCTCCCTTTTTTCTCTTTTGTATAAAGCTAAATACATTTAAAAAGTCACCTGAACCTTGTAAGAGTTAACTCCCCTCCCCCCCCCCCGCCGTTTTTAAACACTGCATAATTCTTTTCTTGTGGGAGTCTTGTCTGCCATAATAAGTGTTATGATTGTAGTTGTGCTGCCACATTCTGCCCCAGATGTGGATCTGTTGTGGCAAAACTTGTGGAGTTCCTCTGCTAATTGAAGCCACGTACGTGGTGTTTCAGGGGAAAGAGTTAGGGGCATATACCCATGCTTGCTTCCTTTGCAAACTTCTAAAGACCTACCCAGCCTGTGAAGCATTCTGACTAGAATGCTCCCACATGGTTCTGTGTTTGTTTTGTATTGTGTTATGCTCCGTTGTACCTGCTGTGTCTTTCAACTGTAAGTTTGTCAGGGGAATGGCCTGCTAACTGTGCGGCTCTCTTCGCCGACTGCACAGCTCTGGGCGCTGCAGCAATAAGGAACTAAAAGTTGTTTCAGTGTTATTTTGCATGTGTATGAATGGCAAAGGTGAAGGGGGCCTGAATGTCACTTACTGAGTTTCTTTTTCAGAAATGGTATCTGGCCACTGATGGGTAACTGAGGTTAAAGTGGGAGGGGATCATAATGGGTATCTTATCAGTAGGACCCTACCAAATTCACAGCCCGCTTTGGTCAATTTCATGCTCATGGGATTTTTAAAATGGTAAATTTCGTGATTTCATCTATTTAAATGGGAAATTTCACAGTGTTGTAATTCTAGGGGTCCTGACTGAGAAAGGAGTTGTGGGGGTTTCCAATGTTATTGTAGGGGGGGGTTGTGATACTGCTACCCTTACTTCTGTGCTGCTCCTGGTGGCGGCGCTGCCTTCAGAGCTGGGCAGCTGGAGAGCGGCAACTGCTGGCCGGGAGCCCAGCTCTGAAGGCAGCAACGCAGAAGTGGCATGGTCTGGTATTGCCACTCTTACTTCTGTGCTGCTGGTGGCAGGGCGCTGCCTTCAGAGTTGGGTGTCTGGCCAACAGCCACCACTCTCCAGCCATTCAGCTCTGAAGGCAGCACAGAAGTAAGGGTGGCAATACTGCAACCCCCCTAAAATAACCTTGCAATCCCCATGCAACTCCGTTTTGGGTCAGAACCCCCAATTTGAGAAATGCTGGTTTCCCCCATGAAATCTGTATAGTATAGGGTAAAAGCCCACAAAAGACCAAATTTCAGGGTCCGTGACGCATTTTTCACGGCCGAGAATTTGGTAGGGCCCTACTTATTAGTGATGAATCTGTTGTTCCGTATTACCAGTACCTTCTATAGCTTAGTGTCTTACTGTCATACCTGATCAGCTGATTTATTTCTTAAGCCCTTTGAGAATGTTTTCATCACAAAGACTTTTTTCATATATTTTCTGTCAGCTCGCAATCGCCAAGAATCTCTAGAGTTCCACAAGTTCGTCAGCTACTGACCATGATATGATAGACTGCCCAGTATATCAGAAAAGTGCCAAATAACTTATCAGCCTTTCAGAATTATTGCCAGAAAACTCACAATTTATCATTATACCTTCGTTAATCTGCAATATTATAATTGGCATTGGATTTCAGAGGCATTAGGGAGAGAGCTAGTTGCCTAAACAGATCACCACTCTCATCACAACTCCAGAGGAATCAAGCTGTGCCAGGTGTTTGTTAACTAGTAAGCATCAGAGGAACCCCCCTTTTTAAAAATTCAGTGGTTATAGTGTCCTCCTTTCAGAATTATTTAATGAAAGCATGTAAGAAAGGGCTTTATTCATAAAAAAATGCTTTGAGGTCATGTGTGCGAGGAATTTATGTAGAAAACTCAGGGAGGATTGTACTCACTGGCCATGAAGATTTCAGCATTTACAGGAATACACATTACAGCTTTTTTATAATACTGATTTAATTTATATAGTAAATAAAAATATAATATCTGCCTCAAATTTTTATCTTCAAATTTGTTTGTTTGATTTTAAATGAGACTCTGTTTTGAAAAGGGACTGTAAAAGTGACACCACGCAGTTTCCTACAGGCTCTCTCAAAGACTTCTCCATTGTATTTGCTTCATTTGCAAGTGAAAATATGCTGTTTCTAATTGCCAACCCTGCAAACTCTGGAATCTGAAAATCAAGTTATGTTCTTTGTGCCTCATATATCACCAATAATAAAGATTCTGCAATTAGAATATAGCCAGAAATCTTGCTCATGTGCTGGTGAGAATCCAGCTCCCTTCCACAGCTGCATTGATTTTGCAGTGCAAACAATAATTATTTATTTTTGTTCCTAAAGTAAGCCAGTCTGACTCAGCCATGACAAGAAACAGGTCTGTTCAGTAAGTTGGTGCAATTTTTACATGGTCTTTTTCAGACCACTACCATACTTTAAGATAAGTTAAGAACCAGACTGACCATATCACAATCAATGGCAAATGGTGACGCTCACTGACAGATGTGAAGTGAGAAGGGGTGCAGATGTTGGCAGTGACCACCACCTTGTGACAGCCTCCATCAAGCTAAAACTGAGACGTGTGGGTCCACCAAACAAGGGACATAGACGTTATGATATTGACAAGCTAAAGTCCCCTGAAATACAGAAAGCCTTTGTTCTGCAGTTAAAGAACAGGTTTCAAGCACTTGCAGACCTTGATGAAGAGAAGGGGAATGCGGATGAAGTGGGACAAAGTAACAGCAATTTATAAACAGAGCAGTGAAGCCTAGCTTCAGGCAGAAGAGAAAGAAGGAGTGGATTACACCCAGCACATGGAACACCACAGAAACCAGACGAGCCCTGAAGAAAAAAGTTTTAGACACAAAATCCCAGAAGCTAAAGGACAAATACGAGCAGTATAGCAAGGCAAACCGGGAGGTCAAATGCCTTATGAGAGCAGATACAACCGCATTTGCTCCAACCCCTCAGACAGAGACAAACACCTACAAGATCTCTGTCAAGCTTTCTTACAACTACAATACCCACCTGCGGAAGTAAAGAAACAGATTGATAGAGCCAGAAGAGTTCCCAGAAGTTACCTACTACAGGACAGGCCTGACAAAGAAAATAACAGAACGCCACTAGCCGTCACCTTCAGCCCCCAACTAAAACCCCTCCAACGCATTATTAAGGATCTACAACCTATCCTGAAGGATGACCCAACACTCTCACAAATCTTGGAGGACAGGCCAGTCCTTGCCTACAGACAGCCCCGCAACCTGAAGCAAATACTCACCAGCAACCACATACCACACAACAGAACCACTAACCCAGGAACTTATCCTTGCAACAAAGCCCGTTGCCAACTGTGCCCACATATCTATTCAGGGGACACCATCACAGGGCCTAATAACATCAGCCACACTATCAGAGGCTCGTTCACCTGCACATCCACCAATGTGATATATGCCATCATGTGCCAGCAATGCCCCTCTGCCATGTACATTGGTCAAACTGGACAGTCTACGTAAAAGAATAAATGGACACAAATCAGATGTCAAGAATTATAACATTCATAAACCAGTCGGAGAACACTTCAATCTCTCTGGTCACGCAATCACAGACATGAAGGTCGCTATCTTAAAACAAAAAAACTTCAAATCCAGACTCCAGCGAGAAACTGCTGAATTGGAATTCATTTGCAAATTGGATACTATTAATTTAGGCTTAAATAGAGACTGGGAGTGGCTAAGTCATTATGCAAGGTAGCCTATTTCCCCTTGTTTTTTCCTACCCCCCCCAGATGTTCTGGTTTAACTTGGATTTAAACTTGGAGAGTGGTCAGTTTGGATGAGCTATTACCAGCAGGAGAGTGAGTTTGTGTGTGTATGGGGGTGGGGGGGGGGGTGAGAAAACCTGGATTTGTGCTGGAAATGGCCCACCTTGATTATCATGCACATTGTAGGGAGAGTGGTCACTTTGGATGAGCTATTACCAGCAGGATAGTGAGTTTGTGTGTGTGGTTTTTGGGAGGGGGATGAGGGGGTGAGAGAACCTGGATTTGTGCAGGAAATGGCCCAACTTGATGATCACTTTAGATAAGCTATTACCAGCAGGACAGTGGGGTGGGAGGAGGTATTGTTTCATATTCTCTGTGTGTATATAAAGTCTGCTGCAGTTTCCACGGTATGCATCCGATGAAGTGAGCTGTAGCTCACGAAAGCTCATGCTCAAATAAATTGGTTAGTCTCTAAGGTGCCACAAGTACTCCTTTTCTTTTTGCGAATACAGACTAACACGGCTGTTACTCTGAAACCTAGTATTATATTGATAATCTGTCAACACAAGCAGAGGGTGCAGCTGCTCGTGGTCAAAAAGGAACTGTCTACAAGATGACGCGGCTTATCAGTGGTAAACGGCAGACACCAACAAATACTCTCATCCGGAACAAACAAGACCACCTACTAACAACCAAAAAAGAACAAGAAATGCGCTGGACAGAGCTTTTCAAATAATTGCTAAACAGGGAGCCACCTACAGGGGAAGCAAACATCCAGGAGGCAGAAGAAGATCTTGATATCAGCACAGACACCCCAACTAAGGAAGAGACCATTCAAGCCATCAAATCCTTAAAAAATGGGAAAGCTCCTGGCAAGGATAACTTGAATGCAGAATTGTTCAAGGTAAATCCTAAATTAGCAGCATCTATCCTTGCCCCTCTATTTACATCAGTCTGGAAAAGGGAAAAAGTGCCAGATGAGTGAACCAATGGGGTTATAGTGAAGATACCAAAGAAAGGAACTCTCAGTGATTGTAATAACTTGCGTGGTATCACACTTTTATCTGTGCCAAGCAAAGTATTGTGTAAGATCATAGCCCAGCATATATCAGAGGCAGTTGGTAGTGTTCTTAGAAAAGAACAAACTGGTTTTCGGAAGGGGAGTGGATATACAGACCAGATCTTCATTCTATGAAACATAATAGAACAGTGCTTAGAATGGCAATGGCAACTCTAAATACATTTCATAGACTTTGAGAAGGCTTTTGATAGCATTCACAGGACCAGCCTATGACACATTCTGTGGGCATATGGAATTCCTTTCCCTATAATCAACGTCATCAAAAGCTTTTATTTCAACTTTTCATGCAGTGTTGATCACAGTAAACTCAGTTTTGAAGTCAAAACTGGAGTACATCAGGGGTGTGTCATGTCTACAATCCTCTTCAACATTGCCATTGACTGAGTAATGCGGTGTACAACAGAAGACAAGCCAAGAGGCATTAAATGGACACTCTTCTCATCCCTCGAAGACCTGGACTTCGCAGATGATGTCGTTCTCCTATCACATACCCAACACCATATACAAGAAAAAATGACTCAACTCAACGCATTCAGCCAGCAAATTGGACTGAAAATAAACCATAATAAGACAGATATCATGACCTTTAATATTGCCTCACCATCACCAATTCAGATAGAGGATTATGTTCCCACCAACATAGAAACATTCACGTACTTGGGCAGCGCCATCAGCCAGGACGGTGGAACAAGCCAGGAAATCCAGAACAAAATCAATAAAGCCAGAAACACCTTTAGGAGCTTAAATACAGTCTAGAAATCATCAAAATACAATACCAAAACTAAACTCAAGATTTATCAGAGCTGCATACTTTCAACACTACTTTATAGTGCAGAATGCTGGGGAATGAGAAAGTATGACAGGTCCAAACTGTCTTCATTCCATACAACCTGCCTCAGAAAAATCCTCCATATCTTTTGGGCCAGAACAATCTCAAACCAAGATCTATTGACACAGTGCAAACAAGAGGATCTGAGCACCATCATTGCCAGGAGGCGCTGGAGATGGATTGGCCATGTGCTTTGGATGGAAACTGATTCTATCATAGAGTAGCAATAAGATGGACACCTGAAGGCAAGTGAAAATGAGGCTTCCCGAAAACAACATCGCGAAGAGCTGTGGAAGCCGAGCTGAAAAATGTGGGGCACAGCTGGGGAACTACTGAAAGATTTGCCAGAAACAGACAGGAGTGGAGGAGCTTCGTCACTGCCCTAAATGCCAGAGGTGTAATAGGAACATGATGATGATGATGATGTCCACACTTTAATATTTAGTCACTGTTGCAGTATGTCCAATGAACATACCTGCAAAACCATGTAACCACATATAAACATCTAGGTAGATTTAAATAAACCGTTGTTGAAGCATAGATCTGAAATCACAAGACAAACATCTGTACCTACATTTTCATGTTCAGTGCCAATGGAGAATGAAGGAATGTTCTATGTCAGACTGCTGGCTTTAAAATATCCAAATTTATTAATAATTCTTTAGAATTATAATACAATAAATTTTAACTAATATAATTAATTTCTGTGTGGGTGGATAAATTGAAGTTTGGTGTAGTCTGACCAGCTAATTTCAAGTATTCTCAAAATATTCAGTTGGGATTAATCTTCCCTTATTTCCCAACAAGTGAATTAGGAGCCTCTCATGTTAATATAGTCTCTCAGTTGACATCACAGCAAATAGATGGATTCTGGTTTACAAAGTTCTTTTTAGGACAGTTGACTGCAAAGGCAGAGCTGCAGTTCAGCTCGAGGCAGAAACCTCCTAAGGATTTGGAGGGCATTTTATCCTTAATAATATTGACCTAAGGTCTCTGACACCCAAACACAATTCTTCCATGAACATTATTGAAAAATCAAAATGTTTCGATATGTTACAGCAGTTGTTGGCACCATGCCTCCAAAGGAATCTCTCAGATACATTACTCTGTCAACCTCTCTGGATTTACTGTATATACGGGGAGTGAGGGGGAGTAAACAGTTCTTTTTCAGAGTTTTGTCTACACCTCTATCAGAGACAGCAGCATAAAAGCATTACAATTAACACCTGTGAGCTTTCCCTAGTCTTTCATATAGCACTTTGTGTGGAACACAGTATCTTTTCCCGATATGTACTGTGATGAAGTAGCAAATTTGGAACATTAAAAAAGGTAATCTTTTATCTGGTTAAATTCTAGATCTTGCCTGAGTTGAAAGTGCATTCATTAATTCTCGTTTGTGATGTGGACTTCTGTGTGTTAGGATCTGAGCCTAATTTAATGAAGCCGTTTCTCTTAGCGCTATTGAACAGCCTCATATGAGCATCCCAAGACTGAAATGTGCTTTAATCCACAACACATTCATCTTAAATTGCATGCAGTATTTCAAAGCAAAGATTGAACATTGTTTAATGTTTTGATTTGTGCATTGCACCAGTGAACAAATCTCCAGATACATAAACATTCTTTTAAAAATGGCACATATAATAATCAAAATGCCAGGACATTAATAGAACCTTCTACTCCAGCTAATATAATCCCACACAATCTATATGAAAGCGTTCCCTTTTAACTCACCTTTCAAAAGAGACGTGAAAAGTGTGTAACAAAATATTTAATACATAAATTCCACATTTGGATTGCCCCCTCCTATAGTAAAACCCTTCAGAAGGTTAATATATTAAATGTCACGGATGAAACGCTTAGATTCCATGGTGTTGATCAGAATATAAAAACATTGATGCCATTATATGAAGAAGGTTAAATGAAATAAAATAAAATGAAAGTATGGGGGGAAACAGCTGTAAAGTTATATATATATTACTTTTCTTCTTTAGGATGTATCACTGTGTGCCCAGTAGGAATAGGGTACATCACAGGAATTTTTACCTCATTTTGTGCTTCCAACACAGACATGAAATTGATTTATATTTCCAACATTCTAGATAAAGAGGTATCAAAATAATATTTTGATGAGAGATTCTGTTCTATCCTAGCTTGTCTTCTGTGGCCTTTCCTGAAGTTAAGCTTTAGTTCAAGACCAGGGTG
The DNA here is from genome assembly GCF_965140235.1 of Caretta caretta. Taxonomy (NCBI): domain Eukaryota; kingdom Metazoa; phylum Chordata; order Testudines; family Cheloniidae; genus Caretta; species Caretta caretta. The sequence goes on from NC_134206.1 coordinate 177,780,268, forward strand.
GGTCCAACTAACTTAAAGAGTGAAGATTCACCCCAAGAGTTTCTTGTTGTCTTTTATGCACTGATTTTTCCATGCATGTAATAAGAGATGCCACAACTTGCATCTTTCTGCTCCCTTCTAAAGCCACATTCTATGGCAATAGGCAATTACTATATCCTCCTAACACATATGGTTATTTTGTACTTTTTAGGAGGATATTTCTAGGAATCACATTGTTCAGCAAATATGGCATTTGCTGGCTGATAAGGGTAATGCGGGCTGATTTTTCAGAGATGTTATACTTGGAAGTGTCAATTTCAGAGTCTTGTGCACTCAGTAGGAGGTGTATATGTTCAAGCCCCTGAAAACCAAGCCACCTAGAGTTTGACTACCTATCTTTCCCATTGTACAGTGACTCCCTAAGCTAAAATATTTAAGACTTTATATACTAGTATGTAATAAACACAAATAGAAAAGAATCTGATAGCTCCTTTCATAACATGTTGTACGAAGAATATTATATGTAGATTAAACATTCTTCATTTTCACACCAGCTTTTCTGTCTTTTTAAAGGAATTTTCTGATTTTGAGAACAGTCTGACAAGGAAGAAAAAGTAAGTTGAGATCATTTCAAGTTCTGTACATTGTCAGTATTTTTGTCTGTGCCTCCTAGCTTGTCATTTTTATTATAAATTCTATGTGTATTATTAATAGTGTATCAATGATCTAACGGTACTGCAAGTTGGAAAGTGAGTCACAAGCTCAAAATGCATTACTAAAGTTCTTTCACCATTGCTTGTTCATAGGCATAAATCCTTCCTTCCAAAATAAAGGAACCAGGACGTCCAAAATCAAGTGCAGTGAGCCCTTGTTAATCAGAACATGCCTGAACCATATGTCTGTTTTTCTGAAAGATTTAAGTGGTAACCTAGTTTCTAGCATGTTTGTACCATTGACCCAATAATCTTCTGAAGGAGTTTTTTGGTTGTGTTTAATCCAAATAAAAAATTAGTTTGCAAAATGATTTGGATTAACTAGACTGTATTTTCTAAAGTGTTCATGTGACAGCAGAATAGTTTGAGTATGTCGTATGTGAGCCAATGTTATGATTTGGGCTAATGACCAGTAAGTACTAACAATATAGTGAGGAGCTAGTAGAGGAATTTACTGAAAATTCTTTGTTGGCTTAAGAATCCAGGTTATTGCATTGCTAAAGAGGTCTCTTTCAAATGAAATCTCCTCTAATGGCACGTTTGAAGGAGAGCTCATCTGTCTCTCTATGACAGACATGAAAATCCATGGACTCCGTATGCATTTTTTGCTTTTTTTAAATGTAGACTCTAATAACTTCAGAATAAGTGTTGCCAACCAATATAGCTGAGAAATTCAGATACCAAAGTGTTCAAAGACAAAGGGAAAACTTCATGATGTTGGCCAAATGGTCTTACTCTACATCTGGTCAAATGCTAAGAATACTGATTTACAAGTGTGCTGTGATTTGTGAGGTCCTACTAGGTGCTGCTCAGTGTTCTGATAAGTACCATGTGAAAATGTTCACAAATTTCAAAGGTGTAATGCATTTTAGAATGAATGATTGTTCATATATTGCTACTGCATCGTTTGTGATTTTTGTTACTCCCATGTGGGTTGTCTACTTTAACTGTACTGGTAGTTAAAGCGGTACAACCCTCCTAGCATGGGTGCAGTTATACTGGTATAAATGTGCTTTATGCCGTATAGATTATAGTGTACTGGAAAGGGAGTACTATATCAGTGTGTAAATCACCTTGATACTGGTAAACTGTGTCCACGACAGAGCTTTTACTGGTAATACCATTGCAGTAAAACAACACACCCCTAACTGACATATGGTAGAACTTTGAAATGCAGACTAGGACAAGGTTAAATTTTTTCAGTAATTCGTATCACTGGATAGAAACAGTAACACATGACCCAGGTGATCAACAATACAATACAATAAAACAGTGAATGATCCAAGTCAAAACTTTGTGATCAACTCGCAATCTGGAAGTCCAGAAGTTTGGTCAATACTTATAAATAATTAGTAAGTAAGAAGAAAATCGATTAATTCAACCTAAAAAAGGTTAACTTTAGAATAAATATTATTTTATAATGAACAATTCAACCATCTTGATACTCAAATAATATCACCACAGATGGATCAGAAATTGTCTGTTTTATGTGGAACGTTGTACAGCTCACAGATTACTAATTATGGGGGAGGTGGATAGGATGGAAAAAATTAATTCACAGGCTATCATCATATTGATTCGGAGTGATTTATTTTTTAAGTTGAACTTGGTATACACTTCTAATGATGATGGATAAAGCAAAATGACTGCAAATGGATGCATGTGGAAAGAATTAGTGAAGTATGTTGGTATATTAGTATCAAATACAGGTATACAAAAACTAGATAGGAGATTGAGGTGCAAAATTTGGACCCAGATTCTGGGCATCCTAAAGTCAGTTCTGTTCAGACCCAGGGTTTTGGTTCAGTCCATTAGCAAGGTAGCAAATTTAAGCTTCTAAAGGCCTACAGCTCTGGGATGATTCTGATAATCTCTAGGAAAAATATCACTTCCTGTCTTCTTGACAGACTGCTTAATATACTATTGACATTTCTCCATTCCAGAAAGAGACTCCAAAAATAACGGTTAGCAAAACAAATATCTATAAACTTTCAAAGCTCCGTTATGGAGTGTGTGATTGTGTGTATGAAAAAAGCTGAGTAACTCCAGTTAAAACCAGTGGGAGTAGCACAGCTAAATCCATAGACACTACTTTGAAGAATTAGTCTGAAAATACCAGTATTTGAATAAATTCATTTTACTTGTTAACTCTAAATGGCAGCTAATGGTACATTTCTTTAATTTCTTTTAGAACCATCCAGAAGTCCATGTCTGAAAATGAAGCATTTGGTTAGTAACGTTTTAAACCATTTTCTGTATGTGCTAATTGCTCAAAGTCAAATTTGGTTAAGACTTAGTTTTGCTTTTCGTGATGTTGTAGCC